>NC_136073.1:761448513-762744763 GCF_964261635.1 Lissotriton helveticus | reverse complement strand
TTTTCTATAGTTTCTTCTTATCATCTTCTTTTTTATTTTATCTACTTTATTCCTTCCTTCCTTATGCTTTCTTTCATACTCCAAATGTTTAATTTCTTTCACTCTTCTTCCTCATGTTATTCATATTCTAACTTTACTCTTGCTCTTGTAAGCATATTATTTGTTCATGCGTTTATCAGTAAGTTACATTTCGGGTTACTACCTGGAATATTAAAGGACTAAGCAAACCCATTAAAAGGCAACAGTTGCTATCGCATCCAGCGAAATTAAAGACTGATATTGCTTTACTTCAAGAATCTCATATTTCTGAAGCTGAAGCTTCCAAGCTGAAGAGATGTTGGGTGGGTCATGTGTTTAATTCTCCAGCTTTAGGTAAAGAAAATTGGGTTTTTATCTTATGTCATAAAAAACTGCATGTCTCTCTTGTTCAACAAGAATCTGATACTGAAGGTTGTTGGGTTATTATTAAACTTCTCATAGATAAGATTCCTTTAGTTATTTTGAATGTATGTGGTCCTACTTCGGTTGATAATTGTTCTGGACTAATGTTTCTGACAAATTGCTTTTATATGATGACAATTATATTATATTTGGTGGGGACTGTAATACAATCCATGATCCCATATTAGACAGACATTCAAGTGTTAAGTTTGTTCCCTCTGAAATGCATTCACAATTTACTTCCACAATACTTCGCAAATCATTGATTGATATTTGGCTACTTTGCCACTCTGATCTTCGAGAATATAGTTTTTATTCAGCCTCACATCACTACCAATCCCGTATTGATTACCTTCTCCTAAGTAAATCTTTGGCACAACATGCCATTCAATCTGAAATTGGTTCAATTTTAATTTCAGATCATGCTACTTTACATGTAGGTATAGATCTTATCCGTTTTTCTCCACACCCAGGGAGATGGCGCTTTAATAACTCCCTACTTCTAGATCCTAATTTCTGCCAACAATTTAATTCTTTTGCCTCTGAATTTTTTATTATTAACTCAACCCCACAATCTCCATTTGTTATGATATGGGACTCATTTAACGCAGCCGTCAGGGGTTTTATTATCCAACAAATTGACATTCAAACCCATTAAACCACCGCTGGAGATTTATAAGACCCAGGTGAGGGCTACAATCCTGTATGGGGGGAGCTGTGGGGGCATTCTTGTAGGCCGGAAATCGCCAAAACGGAAAATAAATTTATTAGACAGCTCCCGGCACTCCCACAAAGTACCCCGCTTTTAGCCATAAGGTTGGACTTGGGGCTGAGACCAATCAAAGTTGAATTAGCACTTAAACCCCTTAGGTTCTGGCATAGGCTTTGGACTACACCAGAGCTCCGGAATTACAGGCTAGAACTAAAGGAAATACTACATTACCATAGTGCAGCAAAAATACCGTGATTTATGTCTCTAAAGCAGGAATTTTTAAGATTGGGATTGCCTGCCCTGTGGTATGATCCGGAAAGGTCCTGCCATGAGGTCTCACGAAAGTCGCTCACCAGGATTTTTGTCGATGAAGAACTCTCTGGTGCTCTGTCTACCCCCCATGCTGGCACCCTGACCACTTCTTTTTCAATATTTAAAGATTGTTACTATTTCGAGGATTTTATGGATGTTATCTATCCTATTGCATCGAGGAAACTTTATTTACAATGGAGATATGGCACTTTACCCCTAAGAGCTTTTACGAGCAAATGGTCAGCCTCTACTCTAAAAAAAATGCCCAAGGTGTAGCTGTACTTCGGAAGAGGAACTCCATGTACTCTTCTTCTGTTCAGCGTACAGAAAACCCAGGAAGTACTGGCTAGTCCCTTTATGCAAAAGTTTGGGGTTCACACAGTGTACATATGCTTTTAGAATTTTAAAAACTGATACTTCGAGGAGGAGCCAAGATGGCGATCGGAATAGTCGCATAACCGCCTCGCTCCGTGATTTCTTCCTCCCCGCCACCTATCCTGTATTTCATCCTGTTCGGGGTGTTCCGAATTTGGTCACCAAGGAAGAGCCTTCACTTACCATCCTTGTCCGGGGCTCTGGCGTGCAGTCATTTCGGCGTTCTGCCCTTGTTGCCTTGCTGGCCTTCCCGGCCCTGACGCCGGGGCCTCGAGTGCTGTGCTTGCCCGGAGATGTTCGGAGTACCGGCGGTCCGGAACCGGTGGAGAGACCCGATGCTGGGAGCCTGAGAGCCGCGGGCCGGAAGCCCTGGAGCGGACCCACCCCCGCGGGTGGGCCACCCCGTATGTCCGATTGCCTGCCGGCCCGAAGAAGAGAAGCCGCGCTGTCCGGCACCCCTCAAGTGGGTAGCCCACTCCTGTTGCTTGTCCCGCCCGGGGTCCGGTGCTGGGCTCCCCCCGAGTGTTGTGGGGAGCACGCCCGTTCTTCTGGTGACTCTCCTTTCTCCGCCGAGCGCCATCCGCCGCGGATCGGTTGTGTGCCCTGGGGCCGCCGGTGCTCCTGGTGGACTTGGAGGCGCCCACGATGATGGCGGCGGGCGCTGTGCTTAAGATGGCGGATGGCCCCTCGGAGAGTCTTTCTCCTGGAGACAGGGAAGTTGCTGCATTTGTCCTCTCCAGCCCTCGTTTGATTCGGGCGGCCCCTACTCGGAGTGCTGTCTTGTCTGCCCTGGCTGCTCTGGGGATCGACCTGTCCTTGAAATGCCGAGACTTGGAGTCGCGGATCTCCGCCATGGCTGCTCCGCCATTTTGTGATGCGGTGTCGTCTTCCCGAATTGTAATGGTTGAAACTTCTCCGGCTGCTGTGCTGGGATCTCCAGCTGGGTGTTTGATTCTATGGGATCATGTGGACCCGGTGCCGATGCTGCAGTGTTTCCTACATCCTGATTTCTCTGCTTCGTGCTGGACAGCCCAGATATTGTGCTTGGCCACGTGGATCGTTGAGGTACTTTTGCATTCTGACTGCTGCCGAGTTCTCCTGGTTGCTTCTTGTTGGCCGGGACGGTGTTTTGCGGAGATCCCACTGGCCTTCCTGGACTGGTATGGACCCACTGTATCATTCTGCTTTTCGGCCGTGGCGGGGTCTGGAAGCTCGACTCTTCATAAAAGTGGACAGGGGTGATTGTGCCGGAGTACCTGTGGGACCCTTTTAAATGGCATCTCCAGGCCTCATTATTTTGGTTAGTTCTTGTTTTTCATCCTTGTGTGGGCTTTTTTCAATGTCCTTTTCGACCTCGATTGGTGATCCGTTGTTGCGGGCGGGGTAGTATTCCATGTTTCGATCGCTGGCTCCTCTCCTCTCCTGTCCTTCTTTTTCCTCTCCTTCTCTCTCTTTCTTCTTTCTCTTTCTTTGTTATTATTCCCTTTCTCTTTCTTCTATATTTCGGGTGACTCTGGGCGACAGGCACGCTGTTTAGTGGGGTAGGCCGTAGCCATTACAGTGATGTAGGGTGGGGGGGTGTTTGTTATTTTAGTTTGTTTTATTCTATGGTCCCTTTTTGCTTTTTTCAGGGGGTGGGCTATGTCCCTTTGTTTTCACTCCTTTGTTTCGTACGTGTCCGCACTTTCTCCTTTTCCGGGGCGGGAGGGCTGTACATGTGGCGTCCACGTTATTTGTTTGCTGACATTTGTCCTTTATTTTTGAACCTTTGCTGGGCGTGGGATGTCTTTGGGCTTCGCCCTACTAGGGTTATTTGATTGCGTGGGGGGCTGTCTCCCTCCCGCCCCCCCCCCTCTTTTTCTGTATATGTTGCGTGACGCCCGGTAGATATGGTTGCTGCCTCCTCTATAAAATGTAAAATGAAACCTTTCTTATCCTGGCGCTGACTGTTTAACGTCTTTATTTCACGTCTATCCTGTATCCATTCTATTGTACGCATTGATGTTGCCCCTTTTTTGACTCTCCTGCTTTTGCGGCCGGCCCCTGTGGTTGTAGGCCTGCGCTTGTACTTCTACGTGTCTTTCAATAAAGTTTAAAAAAATAAATAAATAAATAAATAAAATAAAAAAAAAACTGATACTTCTAGTCGCATCGTATTTGCAGTCTCACGGTTCCTGCTAGCTATGTGGACTAAGCACAGACGCTTGACTGCTGATGGATGTTAAGGTGCAGCTGACATACTATAATCATGTATCATTCTTCCACTACTGATTTTACAATACTGTGCTTACCTTAATGAATTGTGCCGCTCTCTTATGATTGAACAAATCTTTTATTATGGTGCTAATTTTAATGTGTTTGCTATACTGAAAAGCATGTTATTTTTCCACGATAGATCTTATTAATATTCTATTGTGTTTTTCTCAATCAATTTTATCATTATTATTGTATATACTTTTAACCTGCATCTTTTATGGCAAAATTACGAAATAAAGATTCCTTGATGATGATGATTATACATTTTGGATCACACAAACAAAAAGTCCCTAGAGGCCTAATCCACTCAATTACTTAATACAATTAAACAGTTAGAATATACTTATCAATCTAATACTGAGTCTGCCTTGAAAAATCCTTTTGATGCTAAACTCACTTTTAATAGACTATCTACAGACGCTGCCTCCAATATTTTATTGAAAAGTAGTTCTCGCTATTACGGCGGTCAAAACAAAATGGGGAAATTGCTGTCTATATATTTAAAAGTGAGAAAGGAAAGAACTAGAAAATAATCTGTAGAGGGCCCTACTGGTACTCCTATTTTTAAAGATAATCATATTTAAATGAATTTGTTTAATTCTATAAGGATTTATATACGCCTGAAATCCATCCAGAAAAGTCTGATCTTAATACTTATTTTCAATCTATTGCTTCTCCTCCTTCACGACACATTGATTTTGATCTCTTTAGCGGAAATTTCCCATGCTTTTTCGGTGATACAACGCAGCAAAGCGCCCGGATCAGATGACTTTACTATTGAGTTTTACGAACATTTTGCAAAACTCCTTGTACCTAATCTTTTACTTTTATTTAAATCTTTCTCTGAAAATGTATCATCTCAGGGCACATTTCAAGAAGCCTTGATATGCTTAAGCCCAAAGGAAGATAAAGATCACTCTCTGTGTAAGAATTACCGACCTATCTCCTTAGTTATTACTGACTATAAAATCTTTGCAAAGATTTGTACACTTCGTATTGATCCCACTTTACCTGATCTGATTGGCCCTGAAGAATCTGGCTTTGTTAAAGGACTCTAGCCTCTGACAATTCTCTGGCCTTCTTCAATGTCTTAAGCAAAGCCTCATCCTTAGATTACCCTATCGCTGCTATCGCTTTAGATGCAGAAAAGGCATTTGATAGGATTGGCTAGGATTGTATGTTCCATGCATTAAAATGGGTGGGCTTTCCTCCTAAGTTGATTGCTTTAATTTCTGTGTTATACTCAGGCCCCAAAGGTTCAATATTTGTCAACGGTAAAACTTCTGATTACTTCCCTTTGCTTAGATGAGTTCGGCAAGGGTGTCCCTTATCACCTTTGTTATTTGTCATAGCGTTAGAACCCTTTGTAACTAAGATTAGACAAGATGATCATATTTCAGGATTTCATTTTGGTACACATCAAGTCAAAATGTCAGTATGCACTGATGACATTCTTGTATACTGTTCTAATCCTGCAACCTCTCTTCCCCCTTTTCTTCAACAAGTAACTTCCTTTTCTCAACTCTCAGGCTACCGTCTCAACACCGACAAATGTGAAGTCTTACCTTTAAATGTTTTATGTCAAAAACATCTCTTTGTCCATTCCGGTTTTTCATGGCAATCATCTAAAATAAAATATTTGGGCTTGTGGTTCGCCCCGTTAGTATCTGAAACATTAAAATCAAATGTTCATTGTATCACCAAAACATTGAATGATGCCATTACACGTTGGCACCCCCTTTTTCTCTGTTGGTGGGGTCGATTTGATTTGATTAAAATGATGCTCTCTCCTCTTATATTATATATTATCTCCATGATTCCAATACATATTCCCGGCTATTACTTTCAGAAAATTAATGCTAGCTTAACACATTTTTATGGAAAGGCAAGCCCTCACATATAGCTCTGTCTTCTTCAAAACAGGATAGACCTATTGGAGGTCTTAGGTTTCCTGATTTTAAAACTGATCACTTTGCCTTCTCCCTAAAACAAGCTGTTCGTTGGCTCTCTATGGACCTCCCTACACATCCTCCATTATGGTTAGAAATAGAGCAATTTTTATTGCCCCTTTCGATTTTCAGGAAGTCCTTGCTTTTACTACTAACATTTCATCTTTACGTTCTCCCGCAATTATTATTATTATTATTATTATTATTATTATTATTAATAATTTATAGAGCGCAGGAGAATCATCCCCGGGGGATCTCTCGGCGCTTTGAGAGAGCAGGTACTGATGAGTGTGCACCTCTAAAATAGCCATGTCTTTAAAAGTTTCTTAAAACTGGATAGTTCGCCACAGGCCCTAATGTTCTGTGGCAGGTTATTCCAGTGGCTGGCGGCCAGATAAGAGAAAGCTTTCCCACCCATCCTTGCCTTGTGTATTCTCTGAGTGAACAACAGGTTACCATTGCTTGATCTCAGTTGTCGGGCTGGTTGATACCATATGAGTTTGTTTCTAAGATAGGAGGGGCCTTTCCCCTGAAGTGTTCTGAAGACCATGCAGAGCATCTTGAAAATAGCTCGTTTTCTGACTGGGAGCCAGTGAAGCTGGTTCAATAGAGGGGTGGAAGGGGTCCGCGCTGGCTTGTTGAGGGCCAGACGGGCTGCTGTGTTCTGTACCACCTGTAGCCTTGATAGAAGGTCTTCCCTTACTCCCACCAGGAATGAGTTACCATAGTCCAGTCTGCTCACCAGGAGACTCAATGAAGGTTTTTCTTGCTGAAAGGGGGATCCAGGGAAAGATCTTCCTAAGCATCCTCAACGTACCAAAGCAGGTGCCAGCCAAGGACTTCACCTGCTCCTCCATCGATAGTTTATCATCTATCCTGATGCCTAGGTTTTTAGCGCAGCTTTTGGGCGCTGGGGCTTCCCCCAGCTCGACAGGCCACCACTCAGGAGACCAAATTGCTTCAGCCTTCCCAAACAGCAGGATTTCTGTTTTTGAGGAGTTCAGTTGTAGAAAGTTCCTCCTCATCCAACTTGCAATGCTAGACATGCAGCTTTGAAATTTTTAACGAGTTGATATAATGTCCTCCTCAATGGGGACAGTTAGCTGTGTGTCGTCAGCATATGAGATAGTCTCAAAGCCATGGCCTCTGATGATATCTGCCAAGGGAGTCACATATACGTTGAACAAGGTGGGACTCAAGACTGATCCTTGAGGAACTCCCCTGTCCACCACTATGGTCTGTGATGCAAAGGAGTCCAACTGAATGTTCTGGGTGCGCGCTGACAGATAACTTTAGATCCACTTGATGGCCTGCCTTTGACCCCAATCCCCCTCAATCTTTCAAGCAGGATCTTATGCGAGATGGTATCGAACGCAGCTGATAGATCAAGGAGGACTAGGATCACTGGAGTTCCTCTATCCAGTGTCAGCCTTATGGTGTCTGTAACCTCCAACAGTGCCGCCTCCGTGCTATGAGATGCACGGAAGCCAGACTGGGAAGGGTCCAGAAGTTTGTGTTGTTCCAGGTAGAGGGATAGCTGTTGATTTACCAGTGTCTCCAGAACCTTGGAACAGCAGGAGAGGAGTGAGATCGGTCTGTAATTCTACAACTTTACAAATGCCCACAGACAGACTCAAATCTAAGATTGGATTGGCTTGGGAAAATGATTTATCACAAAGTTGGCCAATCAATACATGGGACAAATTATGGTCTAAACTTCACAAAACATTCCGTGCTGCGAAAACCACACAAACCCTTTACTTCATTTATCAACGGGTGCTATTTTCTCCAGTGATTCTAGCATCTTTTTCACCAGATGTGTCATCTACTTGTTGGTCCTGCCCATGCCCTACTGCCGACTTAAAGCACATGTTGTTTGAATGTCCCTCAATCCACCAATTTTAGCAGTTGGTCTGGTCCCAAATTAAGACAATTTTCAAGGTTTAGGTCCCTTTTTCCTTAACAAATATGTTCCTAAGCACTCTATCACCCCAATGGCCCCTGTCCCCACTGTGTTTTAAACTTTTAGATGTATTGTTAGCTATTCCTTTTCATTTAATAACCACAAATTGAAAGTAAGCTGATAAAGTCACTTTCAGATCCTGGTGGAACGATGTCTGTTTTCATCATCAACTAGACATTAATGATATCTCCCCTATATCTCTAGCAATTAAAAGAGATTTTTTTTATAGCTCCCATTAACATCATATTTAACTTTGTCTGCCTCTTCTTATGTTAAAATTACGAATGTATCAGATGAAGTACGGAAACCACCTTAATTTCTCCCTTTGCCTCTATATTCCTAGATGATTAGAAGGTGTTCACACCCCTATGTTTATATCATGTTTATATTACGTTATTCAATCCCAGGTATTGTATGCTTACAATGTTAAAGTATTTATTTCTTATATATTATACTCTTAATTGTTATATATTAATTAGATAGCGCTCCCCTCCCCTTGCCCTTCCCCTTATTGTTTATATTGTGTATTTTTCTTTTTGTATACAGCATGATAGTTCTATCCTTACATATTATTGCTTTCATTACAACATTTCTATGTTAAATAGGATTTGTTCTATTCATTTTACTGCTGTTCTTTTTCTTGTTTTTCTTTAATAAATTCAAACTTAAAAAAAAACCTTCTAAGCAGGACTGTGGGCTTTCTCAGCACTAAGAATTTATGATGTTTTAGTTTTGCCAAAAAAGCATGTGAAGCCAAGAGATTCCCCCTTAGCAAAGTTTGAGAAAGTATTCGATTTCCCAGCTTCACCCAACTCTCCCTGATGTGAAGTAATGCTAGACTTCTAAGCAGATGCTGCAAGGCAGGGTGTTCTTGACTCAGCTAAAGAAACTTCCTGCGTCAGGAAATTCTGTAAAGTGCTTGGCTACCTTCAACCTTCTCTGCAGAGCAGGTATGAGATGCGGAAAGGGGTAGTGGCATAAGTGTATAGAGACGGCAGAGTGGTGCGACCGACAAAGACGACAACTTTCGATGCTAGGATGCTAATCCAAAAGAGACTATGAGGAGTAGATGGCACCCACGCATGGGAAGCTCCAGCAATGGGGGCAAGATACCTGGAAATGAACAGTGCTAGATAGAGGGTACACAGGAAATTGACACAGTGGAGGGTACCTTAATCCTTGCAAGTGGACAGTACGGTGTAAAATGCGGGTTGGGCGGACACCAGAATCAGTAGGGTGAGGATCTGAATAGGAAATGAGGAACGGGTACCAAGTGGGAACGGCCACTAGCAGCTTTCCCCAAAGGACTTAATTAGAGGGAATTGTGTCCTGCTACTGCAAAGGGCCACAAAAGCGGATATTCTTATTTAACAAAATGTTAGCAATCTTCTCGCGTCACAAAGCTCATAAAGATTCAACTCAAACTTTGTGAAGTTACAAGAGAACCCAACTTCACAAATCCCTACTGCCACCCTTAACTCTACAGTGCCCATATTAGAGTGTGGGCGAAGTTTTACTTCATGAATAAAGTAGGTCCTGATAACGGTGTTGATGGAGTTTCAAGTTTACCCTTTGCCTACACCAGTGCACTGTTTTTATCGTGATATTGTTCCAGATCGTGCTAAAAGCAGTTGTTTCATGTTCTTGCAAGTACTGTGGATAGTGTTGCACTGAAAAATCGCAATTATTTTGTACAACTAGCATGCCCTTTTCTTGCAGGTGGCTGAACAATCATGAAGGGAAGGTACTGCGGATGACACTTGCTTACATGAGTATTGCAAAGCCTCAATTTCCATGCGAAAGCACAACTTATGTAGAACATCACGACCTAGGCATCTTTTTGTAGGTTCTGGGATCAATATGGGAAGATTGGGAGAAAAAAAGTTGAAACTTCGTCCACTGCTAGTGCATTTGAACCCTCTCCTTTCCATCATGGGTGGATGTGGACTCCTGATAAGACTTACATTCCTCTTAAATTAACAAGTGGGATTTCTCCGCAACCAAATTTGAGTTCTGGATGCTCAACACCGTGGCTCCACAGAAGGCCCAGACAAAGTTTTTGTCTACTAGAGTTAAGAATGACGAAAATGGCCCACTTTATTTCATCTGCTTCACATGGGTGCAGATGTCAACAACATCTGACACCATGGCACTTCATTCTACCAAGATATCGCTAAAAGCCTACTACACAAATTACAGGTACACAACATATTGCAGTCATTATGCCTACTGGGCCTAGCTGGTGTAACCCCATATTTGATGCTAGAAGAGGCCTACGCTCTTTAAAGTTTGAGATCCAAGCTAACCACAAAGGCCTTTGCATTTCACATAAGTGCATATGTAAATAAAGCACCTAGCCACAAAATTGTAAAGCACTACATCCTACTAGAGGGAGGGTTTAGAGAGAACACATGTAAGATAACCTCATGGTACACATGTAATTCTGAAAAGGAAGGGAACTCCTTTATATAAAAGTTGAGAGTAGTGTTAACTTTGAAAAACTTTGCATTTTTCACCCGAGCATTTTCAATGAACACTTAGATAATAGAAGGACAAATCCGCAGGTCCGATGTGCACCAGACTTCTTAAGATCCTCCCACCCCTGAGGTGCCATCTTAAGAGAAGACACCATATTCAATCTCGCCATTCGCATCCAGAATAATTTACAGATGCACCTTTGTGCAGGAACTGATACAATGGCATTTGGATCAATTCTAAAGGCTCATATTTTTGCATATTTTCCTCGACCTTACCTTTAATAAGCTGCATAAATGTTATCATCATTGTAGCAAATTCACCTTTTCTGCCTAGTCACACTAGATTTTTTTTACCTTATTCTCGCCCTAATTTTGCAAATGCTGTGACACTGCTGTTCTTAGTGCTGTGCTCTGGCCCTCCATAGGTATTGGTAAAATAGTTTTCACCCAATTGGTCTGTTTAACTTTGCTATAATGTCACTGTAGGTGCCTTCATATGCACCAATAGCATGAGATTTAAATGTCGGGTGAAGACTGTGTTTACACCACCCAGGTATTCAACACAATTATAAGGCTGCCAGGGGCACCATGGCGCTGTAGTTAGGCTGCTGTTGAAAGGTACTGCAGAAACATATGGCGCGAATACGTCACTTTGCTATGAGGGAAAACCTATTTTTTATATTTAAAATCATCCTTAAAGTGTGAGATAGAAGGTCAGGGCACTCAAGGCCTGCACCAGTAAGTATTGTATTTAAAAGTTTGGGCAAGAATGGTAGTGCAAAGAGCTGGGAACTTGACCTTCCCAGTTACCACAATTTTGGAAAACCAAAAACACAAGGTACAGGATGGCTCAGCACACACCTAAAAGTCAAAATATAATAGCAGGAAATACAATACAATATCTAGATTAGTGGTGAACAAGCAAGAAATAATCTCCCAAAAGAATAGTGAGTCATCAGATTATTTGAAAAAAATATCCTTCTTTTATTCCTTTATGTGGTATTTCTTCATCAGACTGCGTTCATTTTAAAAACACAATACAAAATTCATAGCCAAAATTCATAGCCGACGTGGTGCGTTTCGTCACAACGGGACTTCTTCAAGGCTATTTGTGTTTGGGTCAGTATGTAGGTTCAGAAGCATTTTACCAAAGACAGGCCTAGGTGTGATTAAAATATTTAATTCTCCAGCTTTGCTGTGAAAAATGCAACAAAATTCATTCTAGGTTAATTTACACTGAAATTTCACAATCTGATTTAATGGTGAAATCAGTTTTTGATCATTTATTGGAAAATTACCTTTATAAGGATTTTATTTAGGCTGCCTGACTAGAACTCACTTAAAACCAGTTCTGCGGCTTAGCACACCTCCAGAGCTGGGGTATATATTGTTGTTTTTATGAGTGCACAACTCTCTGAGCCCAGGAAGAAGTTGGTGTTAACTCCTGGCTGTTTAGCAGAGATTTGCCATATAAAAGAATGGTGGTTATAGGTCAGCTGACAGAATAAAGAGAAGCTTCAATGCTACTTCTTTTCAGTTGGAGATGCCACAAAGGGGGTTTCCAGTTCTTCCCCAGGACCATCTTGGCCAACCTGGCTCCAGTCACAGTAGGGGGAGAGAACCAGTCTGGATCCTGCCAGGTGGGAGGAGAGCTGATCGTGTAGGGGAGAGGCCTGTCTGGTGGTAAAAAGGTTCTGCCATTTTGAAACAGGGATTCCTAGGTGATTTTATAGTAAAGTGAAGTGCTGAAAAGGAAGGTATTGACAGGTTTTGGAGAAAGTGTACATAAACCATAAGTGCCTGATGAGAATCCCAGTGGTGCACCTATTCTAACTGAAATAAGGAAACTAAATCTCAATTTAGAAAGCAGAGGAAACAATGGTGGAAGGGGTACTTGTTAAGAACAGGCACTGGATACTGGCTCAGGAGGTACACAGGACTATTGCTCGGTGCACTCTGAAAAGTATATACCAAGAAATAATCAGTATATTCAGAACAGAAACAATTGGTACGCAGTATTTTGCACTTTGTAATAAATGTACGCCTTTGTACATGAACAATGATGCCCTCCTTGTGTGACCTGGAACCAGGATGGAAGGCTCAAGACGGTAAGAGAGGATAGTTCAGAAAACTAGCCCAAGTGAGTGAATAGCCAAGATAAAAGCAGCAGGGAAAGGAAACAAAAGAGGGAAAACAACATTAGTATAGGGACAAACTCAGTGACAGCCACAGCAGCAATGAGATACCTGAGAAAAAGATAAATGTAGCAGGCACCTAAGCTAGTGCAGGAGGAGGGTTTATACTGATACTTCTATTCCTGCACCAGACTTCCCGCTTAATATTCTGGAATTGAGTCCATGGAAGTCTACTAGGCCTGATAACCTAACCTCAAACTATTTGTTTTCCTTAACTTCCTTTCCTGATCTCTACTTACTTTAAATGATGCATGGAAGGCTTTTACTAAATCAGAAACGTGAGGCTTGTATCTCATGTGTTTTTGTAAAAGCTGACAAGAGGGCCTGGGAATAAAAGCATCCAGGATTGGTTAGGGAAAATTCTCCAGTCACTTGCAAGAGCACAGGATAAGCCTGACAGCTCTCCACCACCTACTCAGAATATTCATGGACCTGACAGGACTTCACCTGAGGAAGAAGGAACTACAGTAGAAAGAAGACTCCTGATGGAAGACGGGAACCAACTCAATAACTCCCGACTCCTGCTGGCACCTAGGGACCGGGCCTGCTGCCCAGGGAGGTGGTAGCCAAAGTGGGCAAGTAAAACATGTTTGTTCCACTTGCAGCATTGTGCCTCATTATAACCTGGTTGTGCCGGTCCTAGCTGTAAAGTGATCAAGCCTTGGGGAGCCTTGCCTGGCCACAGCCTCAAGCCTTGCCCCACCGGAGGATTTTGTAAACCACAAATGGACAACATTTGGAGGTAAAACCTTGGACAGGGGAAAGATGACTAATCTATCGAAACACGAAGCAGCAACCCCGGCAGCTAGAAAATCCTTCTTTGTCCCACTCAGAGCTTTTGGCACCCTTAGCTTCAGTGGTAGCGCGACACTGAAATGCCCGACTGAACTGCAAACCTTTGCTTTTCATTGGCGCTTTACTTTTTCTAGGAGATTTTTGCCATGATACTTTAAAATTCCTATCTCCAGTTGCCCTTTTACAATTCTGATGATAAAATGTTCCTCTATTTTTCTAAATTGGTGTGGGAGTTTTATTGTGCTGGTATTTTACTTTAAAAGTTCTGGCAATGCCTTAACTTAAACATGCATTTCTCTTAACAATACCTGCTGCTTGTGCCACAGCTGCCAGGGTCTGAGTAAAGTTTCTAAACGAACTTTGATTTGGCCTAACCAAACTGTGCTCATTAAGTTGGTTAGGGTCACCACCCCCTTCCAAATTAATCACCCAATGTCTGACAGTCATTGTGTGAAAGGGTTCATTACTGGGTCACAAGAGCGGCCCGTGCAGGTAAGAGCGGTGGGGAGGGGTGTGGGGGGGACCCTTTGGCTTTATTTGGAGATTCAAATGTTTTCTTTTGCTCTTCTAAGTCATGCCACACCAACTGAATATTACCTCTCAGCACATTCCTATTTCTGACAAGTAAAATGGCTGCCACGGGCATTGGAAATGGGGTATCTGGAAGGTAGGTTGCTTTCATAGACTTGTTGAATGTCCTGGGAGTAGTCTTAATGCCTTTTCTACATTTTCCTTTTAGTGACATACACAATAATTATGCTCACTGCGGAGTCACTCCTGTATGGCTAAGGTGTGGTCCTTTGAAACCTGAGACCTAGGTTCTAATGTTAACTTTTGAATTTAAGCATAACAAGTTAATACGTTTTGTCTATTCACGTTGTCTTCCTGTGAATGAAGTTATACAGATATGTGAGACAAAAATAGAGCGATGGTTATTTCCCTACAGAATGTCCGGTGTCGCAAGCGGGTTTGCGCAGTCTGTTTTTATTCGCTTTCCACATACCGTGCTCCATGCTTTATTCAAAGTGATCCAGTTTAAATGAAAAGGTTCACAGTAAAGTACTTCTCTTCCGTCTGTGCTACATCCATACATGCCAACATTTCAGAAGAGCAAAGAGGGAGATTTTTTTTAAAAAATCGGGAGAATGGGGCTTCAAATCGGGTTACTGGCGTGTATGGGCTTTGGAAGTGTGCTGCTGCAGGATTGGACATTTGAAACACAAATGTACGTTTTTTTTCTTACCTTTTACAAGCATGGAGCGCAATGGCAGGCTGAGAGGGTGATGCAAGTGTTGTCCCCCCCCCCCCCCCCCGCCCCTGTGTGACACCCCAGCCGAAAACAGCTTCCTGTGCACACACACGCCCCCCCCCCCTACTTCACAGGTCTTCAAAAGACTATTGCCTTGTTAATGACCCTTTGTTGTTTTTTCACCCCATCGAGAGCCCCTGCATGGCCACTTTGACTATTGCTGGAAAAATTAGCACTTCACACAAACGCCCTGTCAACAAACCCCGAGGAATCGGGTTTTTGCTTGCAGGAATCGGGAGGCGGGAGACTAGCCTTCAAATCGGTAGTCTCACGCCTGAATCGGGAGGGTTGGCATGTATGGCTACATCAAATATGTAAAATGAATGATTTCTGCAGTTTTGTCATCTGCATGCTGTGAGCACACATAAAACTATATAGTTCAGAGTTTTAATCTAGAACTCGGTGGGTTTAAATTCCCTGCAGTATTAACTCAGTATTTGATCCTCCTATTTGCTTCCTGATTCCACCTTGGTCCCCTCCAAGAGAAAACTACATGCAGGTTGGCTGCTAGGGCCAGAGGTCAGGAGAGATCACCATATAACTCAGCCACTGCTAAGAAAAGTCTCTATTGGTTGCCTCTTCATGTAGGTTGGCCTTCAAGACGCTTAACCTTTAAGGATGTTCTTGTGTTCTCTTTCCTATGTACAGCACATACATTATAAGTCTTAGGCAGGTTGGCCTGATTGTGGAGCACAACATCTTTGTGATGTCGAAACTCTAAGTTTCATAAAGTTGATTCTCCCTCTCAAACTGTTGTCGGGTCTGTAGCGGGCAACTGAAATTGTTTACCAGTAGGTAGATGCAAACAATTCCTGCCTCTTTTCAAAGCCACAAAACACTTCTAACATTCTGTTTCCACTCTCTTCCCATTCAGAGCTCGCCCTCCATATTTTGCTTTCCCTGCCATTCTTGCATTTCTACATCTACTCAGATCCTCTCCTTGTCACTCCTTGCCTCATTGCAGAGTCCCTCTTTCTTAAGTTATGGTCCTCTACATTTTACTTCACACCCTCTTCTTCAAATCATCTCTTCCTCCTGTCACTGTGTCCACAGCACGTTGGCATTAGTGCACTCGCTCATATTTAGAGTTCTTTCTCCTTTTATCCTTCCATGTCTATTCCTTTTTTCCAGAGCCCTCTTGTTCTGTGCCCCCTTTCCTGGCACACTGCCCTTCCCCACTCACAACGTGAGAACTTTCATCTTAAAGACCAAAAGTCAGAACCTTCAGCCTCTAGCAATAAAGATAACCAACACCATGAGTCTGATCACAAAACCCACCCATGTGCATGCAGACATACCCCCCTCTCAATTTCAGTCTGATCCTCTCAATACACTCACACCCCTAAAATAATTAAATTTCTCCTGAGTACTCACTTTGCTAGCATGCTGGCATTGCAGATGCCATTAAGAGGGGTGTCCTTTATGTGTTTTTATCTTTAACAAGTAGACCCCTTTTGGATAAAATATTTAAAGCGCTCCCTGGAAAATGGTCAAGACCATCCTGGTTTATAGGGGCCCGGATCGCACCCAATGATGAAGCATGACACCAATAGGGTGTGTGGGGCTCACAGAAACAACCCAATTGAGGGGTTATACTTGACGATCTGAGCCCACTTGGATACGACCCTGCATTATGGTTATAGGATACCTTTTAAACGATAGGTCACAGTTAGGGAGACAGTATCCTATATCTCTCACCTAACCTGAAGGAGGTTCCCTGAGACACTCTGGTACTATAGTGTAAACTTGGATGTCTCCAAATGACCATTCCACTCATCTTCAGTAATTGAAGACATTATAGGAAAGGGAAATGGGAAGAAAAAATGCAGAAGGAGTGCCCCTCCACATTGCTAGTTGTACCCATAAAGTAACCTTCTGCCTGCCTCTAATGGTTTTGTTTATCATTTGTACCATGTGTTCTTCCTTACGATAAAAGCAGTTTTTCTGGCACCAATGTAACTACATTGAGTTTCATAATTCATTTCTTTCCTTGATCACAGTTACATTGTATTTGTTGTAGAGAAGCTTTATCCTTAGGACTTCAGATATATATGCAGTTGCCAGTAGGTAGTTATAGTTAGGACCTAGTTTCCACTGACAAAGCGCCTTTTGTCGAATTTTACTAAATCTTCGCGAAACGTTCAAAATTAGTACGAAATTCACTTCATCTGTTGCCTGAAAAGTTTTAGGGTGATTGCCAAGTGGGGCCCGAGAAAAAAAAGGGGGGGGTCCTAAACCTCTTTTTCCCCATGAAATTTCCCATAGGGATTTTAGACACAAATACAGCCTGAAACACTTAATGGAATTACACCAAATTTGGCAGAAAGGTAGATTTGGGTGCAGAAAGTGACCTTTTTTGTAATCTTGTAATTTGTAGTAAATCAGTTCAGTAGTTATTGAAGGAAAAAGATTTATAGGTATCTAGGGGACTGGATCCATTGCGGATCCACATCGGTGGGTCCGCGAATCCACATGTCAACAACAATGACATGATTGGCTGGCCGCAACCTGACAAGAAAATTGTGGTCGCCATTTCATTGATCGAGGCACAATCCTGGGACCTAAAAATTTAAGTGTAAACTGATTGATTGGGTCAAGCTAGAGGTATCCTGACCCCATGTGTGTGATTGCGGGGTCCCTGAGGGAGCCCTGATGAGCAAGAAATTGCCCTAAAGCTTTTTTTCACGCACAAGCATTCACGGATTAATGCACACAATTAAAAGAAATACACCCACTCACAGATTCATTATTAAATCCACTCATATACCCATACAGGCACTCATACAGGCACTCACACACCCACTCACAGACTAATACTGTGTCTCACATACCCACTGACTGACCCATACTGTGGCTCACACCCACACTGACCGACCCATACAGCCACTCACAGACCCACACAGCTAAAAAATACAGTCAATGACACACCCATAGAGCCACTCACACACACACCCACTCACAGAACCAGTCACACACTTATGCACCACTGACACTCCCATACAACCACACAATCACTCTCACACCCACTCACACACTCCCTCACTCATAGAATCACTCCCACTCACAGTCACACACTACTCACACACCCACTCACATATTAAAAAACTACTAACATACCCACTCACTTATCCACACACCCACTCACACACCCATTTACACACCCATACAACCACTCATACATCCATTCACACTCATACAAACAATCCCATAACTACTCACACATCCATACAACCACTCAAACCCACTCACACACCCATAAAACCACTCACACATCTTCTCACAAACCCACACAACTACTCACACACCTACTCACACAAGACAGAGCTACTCACACACCCTTCACACACGTATTGAATCACCAACACACCCATACAACCACTCACACAACCACTCATACACCCATCCAGTCTGTGGCACACCCACTCACACAACTACACAGCCACTCAAACACCCACTCACACACCCACTCACAGACCCATTCCACCAGTGACACACCCACTCATAGACCCATACAGTCACTCACACAACTTAAAACCACTGCTGCACTCTCTCGATACCCATGTAGCCAATTATGCATCTCCTGTATTAAATGTGCTGTTGTTTTACATAAATGCTTTTGATTGAGCAAAACCTGTTACTATTTTATGTTGAATGGGTGCCTTTGGTGTAGGGTCCGTGATGGATCAGTAGATCCGAGCAAGACAAAGAAAAAAGAGTTTAAAAAGAAAACAACTAGTGTTTGGGAATAGCTTTTGCTCTAAAAAGAGCCTTTTTTGTTTTTAATGTGTACATAACTACACATAGTACAGAATGGAGTCTTTCAAGTTTGTGAGGAACATCCTGTTGCCTTCATCTGTGAAATGGACTCTGTCTTTTCAATATATTCCATCCATATCAAACCATAAGTTGTTGTGGTATATACAGCCCATATTGTGGTCTCGGAGGAATGCAGAAACAATTTTATTGACATGTTTCCAGGACTTTTCTATCTAAGGAAAGAATTCAGTTGACCACTTCCGCTTCTGTCTTTGGCAAATGTTGGAGAACACCAAGGCAATTAGAGGGAAAAGTGTCAATAATTTACCAAAGGGTTGCTTCATTAGGTTTTCCAGTCCTACCTTTCTAACTGTGCCTAGGTCATTGCTACCACAGTGCACAATCATAAGGTCTGATGTTGGCAATCCACAATGCTGTCAACCAAAGGTGGTAGCAATTGATGTCACTTAAACCCTCTCTGGCCAACCAAGCAATGTCTACATTAGGTAAACCCAAGTCCCTGTCAATGGTACTCTATCTAGCACTCTCTCTGGCCCAAAACACAAAACTATGACCCGCAGTCCACACTATGACTCTTTTTTAGGGAAGCTGGAGTAGCACACAGGAGAAGGCTGCAAGAGAATAAGGTAGTTTTGAAGATGAAAGGTAGCTAGAATGGAGGACAGCGCCTAAAATAGTAAACAGCATATTTGATTGGATGGTGGAGATGTGAAGGTAAGTAACATTACATTGTTATTTTGGGAAAAAAGTAATTACATCTGTGATTGGCTTTGAAAATATAAAAGAAATGTTATGTTGTTAGGGATATGCTTGAAATTGCAACCAGTCACCCACACCTGCTTCAGTTTAATTTGAAGCTAGTATTTTGCTCAAAACACACAAAGTACAGAGGGGTGAGAGGAGAAACCCTCTTCGACCTCCTGCTCAATAATTAAATATCACAAAAAGAAGAGGGATAAACCATTAAGGGGAGATAAAAAACGTGTGTGGGAATGCACCAATTTTTTAAAACTGCCCTCACACACAGCAAGCTGTGTCATGCTTCATCATAGGGCTGCTAACACACACCTCCGCGCCAGCCCAACGCTGGAGGTGGAGCAATAGGGAGGGGAAGGCAATATAACACAAAATGTGAGAGTGGAATCACAGGTGAGATAACAGTGCAGAACAAGTTATGATAAGTGATATAAAACTGGTACCGGGGGATCCTTATTCCAATTTTAATATTAGGTGCCCCGTCCAGAATATAAAACAAATACGTGGGTGGCAGGTTGGAGAGCTTATAATGAGATTCCAACCCCCCCCCACCCTGCATAAATGTCAACATGTTTCAGCCAGCACAAAATAATACCCCGGCTTTACTCAGGACTTCTCATCACTGTAATCCCTAGGTGCAGAACCTTGCTTCTCCCAATTTAGAGGGTAAAGAACATATCACCTTAAGTGGAGCCCTCGACTTTAGAGAGGAACCGAGTTTAATACATTTGTAAACTCAAAATGGCGGGGGAGTGAAAACAGCTGCCTGCACACACTCTTGCTTTCAAGGTCAGCTGTTTGCCTACGTAATTCGTCTCTCCAGCTCCGCCGTTTCAGGTGTAGTATTTTGCTTACAGAAAAGTAATGTGAACATTTGACCTAGTGGTAGCTAGAGAGTGTTGCAAACATGGCCACCGTGGAAAAGAAGATTAAAGAATTTAGGTGGAAGGGAACAAAAAAGGTTGCACTGTGAAACTCAAAAACAGAGTGATGTACAAACATTGCTTACTAGGGAGTATTTGGCATTTATTTGAATAGTTTTTACAAAGTAAAATATAAATGCAAAGCATTAACAGTCGATCATTAAATGCTTCCGTGTGGATCCGCGGATCCGTCGCAAATATACACAGGGGCTGCGCTGAGCGCAGCCATGGATCCATAGATCCACCCAAAAACACGTCCAAATTGGGCTTCTTTACAGGAGTCTTAGAAAGGATTAAAAAATACTGACCATTTAGAAGTGATATAACATAAAAAAAGATGAAAGGAAGATTGTGATTTCCAAAGCACAGAACTATCAGTGAAAGCACGGTGGGAAGGGTAGCTATTTTTGATACTTTTGTACTAAACGTGGAAGACCATTGCTGTATTTCAGACTTGCGATTTTCACTAGGAAGAGAATCTAAGTGATACTAAGATAAAGATTAAAGAACAGCAAAATGATTTCACAGGTATGTGAATTATGGTGTACTTTTAAAAAGTGTAACCAAATAAAAGGTATGAGTGTTTATAAGCTGAAAGAAAATGTGTAGGGTCTACAGAACAGTAAAAGGGAAAATAACAAGCATTTTCAATGCAATAGGTCTCGCATTTGTGAGAGTTTTAACCTATTGGCATTGTAAATGACAAAGCCTATTAATTGTTTTAAAAACCAACACATAAATATATATATGTGTTGTTTTAAAAAACGTATAATTAAAAGGCATTGGCATTTACAATGGCAATAGCTGAAACCCTCGCAAACGCAAGACCTATTGCCTCACATCTCCTTTCTTCCAATCAAGCATTTATCTGTGCACTGCACTGGCTCTGGTGCCAAGTGATCAATTACACCTGTGATGGCCTCAGCCAGCTCTGTGGTGCTTGTGTAAATGGGCCCTTGTGCATTGTTGCTGGCGTGCACTGGTTTGGCAGCTGTTAGTATTTATCTCTGCCAGTATGTGTGCATGGTTATGCACAAAGGAGAGCATGCAGCTCTCTTCCTCTGTCTGAAAATGTCCATCCCAATATGCAGAAGCTCACAGGTCTGTTGATGCTTGTCGTGCTTCCTATCTTCCCTTTCCTTAATACTCAAGCATAGATTAAATGTGGGAGCGGAAATCAGCACAGTAACGGGGGCTATGCGATACTCGTCGCTCACCCCATGGACTGGACCAGATGACTGAGTTATTGGTTCCAGTTTCGTTTCTCTCCCTTGCGCTTAGTATCCCTAAAGCCTGTAGCCGAGTACTGGTGCTTCAGTGGGCCACTGCGTCCTACCAGCGGAAAAAGCTGTGAATGCATGAAGTGTATAGGGCTTCAATGGTTTAACCTTGCATTTAAAGGTCCTGCAGTACATACTGCAAGCATCTATGGTATTGCTTGCTGGAAATGCCAACCTCAGACTGTCGAAGCCAGTCCGAGTGAAGGAAAACAAACAAAACTTGGAAACGATTTCACCGATTATCAACAAGAAACGAAACTTACACACATATAAAAAAAAAAAGCAGGAGGCAGATAAAACAAATCCCCGCCGGGCCGCCGCGCTGCCTGCGACGACCCGGAAGCGGTTGGGAAGCCGGCCAATCACAGCGCGGCCCCAACCGGAAGTCCCGCCCCATCGCGGCGAGAGGGAGCGAGAGCTGCCCGAGGAGCCACGAAGGCTCCGCATTGAGTCCCGGTCCCGACATGGGGGACCGGGTGAAGAGCGGGCGGGCACATGGGGAAGGCGGGGCTCTCATGTGGTGAGAGACCCCCGCAAAGCGCTACCGCCGCCCGAGATGCAGATCCGCCGCCGAGCACCGCCAGAACAGGTGAGTGTGTTGAGTGAGAGGAGGGGTGAGTGGGGGTGGGGTGTACGCGTGTGTGTGTCTCTGTTTGAGTGTGTTTGTGCGTGCGTCTGTCTGTCTGTGTGCGCGTGTGTATGTCTAAGGGGGGGTGCGTGTGTGTATATGCAGTGTGTGTATGGCTTTCTCTGTGCGCATGCGTGAGTGACGACGTGCGCGCTCACGAGGTCGAATCTCGCCCTGCAAATGCGCGTGGCACTTTGCTGTCCTCATTCCCCGAAAAGTAACTACATAAGTTGTCTCGCATAGACAGCAAAAGCTTCGCTTTTGCTTACGTCTAGCGAGACCTAAAAAGGGGTAGATGAGGATATTAAGTAAAATCATAGTGAGCAGCAAAGGAGGAAGAGAAATGGCTATAGAGAAAACAAAGTTATTGTATTAAGCTACTATGAATGAGTGTTTGGAAGTAGATGTGAGTGATTGATTGCTGTATATAATTTGTATACACTCACGCAGTCAAGCAGGCACTCATACTTATACACCCAGTTACAGTGCCAGAAAACTGCTTATGTGCCCACCAATTATATAGCCAGACAGAAACTGACACACACAGAAAGACACCAATAAAACCATTCACACACTCAACCTATACATCCACTTACATAATCTTTCAGGCACTGTCAGATGCACTCACATAGCTGTACATGTATTCATGTATCCAGTACTCAGTCAGTTACAGACACACTTATACATCCATATACCCAGTTATTCACCCAGTCACCCACCCATACAGCCATTCTTATAACTATTCTAAAGAGCATACAGCCACTCAGACATACAGTGAGACAGTGACAGAGACATTTATACATACGGCCACACAGTCAAACAGCACTTAAGTATCCACTGGTAATAGAGACACTTGCACATACAGTATACACCCTATCAAGTGGCCAGAATAGGCCTAGAAAGAAAAACAACCATTTACAGGCTCAATTTTTCTTAAGTTGCTGTTTCTTTTAAACACAGTGAACTTTGACATACATTTGCATGCATGACAATGCAGGCTAACATTTTCTGAATCTGCACTGCTTACATTTCTACTTCGTAGGCACACTATCACAACATTTTGAACATTCGTAAAAGTACAAAGGATAAAGTTCCCAGTGCATATGTCATCATTGTTATTGTCTGTAGACAACAATGCTGTCACCCTAGAAAAAGCAATGACAGTCTAATCAGGGTTTCAACATAAAAACACGAGTGCTGTTTTATTACATAAACAGAATCAGTTCCTTGTTAGGGCAGAGGAGAACCCAGCTGACACTGCTAGGTCATTGCATGCCGTAATTCCAGCCTAGCTGATTCCTCTGTCCCGACACAAGGGATGTCCAACTTTACACCAAGACGGACAGCCTGATGACACTTACCCACAGGTAAAAGATAGTTGGGTTACCCAGTAGGGATTTGGCAGATCACCCACTGTAGGCAATTCTAGGTTAGGGAGCGCTATGGAGGAGTACACAATACACAGTACTTATATGCCTGCATATATTCACTGTTGTAGCGATGTTTATATTTTTTTACTATTCTCATAATGTTAATCACATTATTCTGATTCCTCCTCTTGATCCTTGAAGCACTCACATTTTACTCAAGAATTGCATGCTTCCATAAGTATTGAACCTGCAGGTCATGTTTTTCTATTGTATTTCTTTGAGTATGCATATGTGACTAGAGCCAAAGAGTTCTAATCTGTTACTACAATTTGCTTTGGGGGATCAGGGTTGTCATATTCGGAGGTTGCACATACATCTGTCACCCTATAAGGTTAGGGGTAGAGATGGTGCACTATGAGCAGCATATCCTGGGGACAACAAATCTTGACGGTGTGCGCAGAATCAGTCTGGCACAATCCTGACTTTTAGTTGTCTCACAAACCCACAGTTTTTACAGGGAAGCATAAAGCTGTACAACAACTTAAGCAGTCATTAACACAGTCAGTTATGAAACCATACAGCCACTTACATATAGATTTGGACACCCATGCAGTCACTAACACACCCAGCGACATACCCAGACACTCAGTTGAACACTTTACCACTGGTAGATAGTGGTAAAGTGCCTGTCCTAGTAGAGTCAAGTACCTGTGCCCAGAGCCTGTAAACGAAATGGAAGTAGTGGGCCAGCAGCACGGATTGTGATACCCAGACAAGTAGCCCTTTAAACATGTCTCAGACCTACTACTCCTGAGCCAGTGTGTGCAGTTTACACTGCCATGCTGAATTGAAATTTTAAACCTGTGCCAAGCCTTAAACTTTCCTTTCATTACACGTACCTCACCTCTAAAGTAAGCTCTTGGTAGCCAAAAGAGCAGGGTGCTATTTTCTGATATGGTAAGAAACTTATTTTTAAGTTTCACTCAGTTAGAAACTGAATTACAGACCAATATACCCAGTTATACACCCAGGCACCCACCCATGCAGCCACTCAGATACCTATTTACAAAGCCATGCAGCCACTCACACACCCAGTCAGACAGCGACAGAGGCACTTACACCTTCAGTCACCCAACCACACAGCACTTATGTATGCAGCAGTAACAGAGCCACTAGCAAACACAGTTACAAACCTCAACACCCACTAACACAGGTGACAACCAACCATTGAGACACCTCAATAGTAGAGACCCATAGAGTTACTAAGACATCCAGTCACATACAGCTATAGTTAGTTACACATCCAGAGAGGCACTGATACCCTCAAATATATATGTACTGAAGTACTGACACACCCAGTCACTCATGTGCACAGTAACTGTTATATACATGTATACATCCATACAACAGACTCACACAGCCTGTTACACACTGATATAACTACTATTGCAGGTACTTACTTGTAGTATGTAATGTAATACATTGCAATGTAAAGCAAAATGTATTGTTTATTTGCTTTTCAGACATCGTCCTGTGTTTAAAGAGGATAATTTACAGTGCCAAAAAAGACACAAAGAACAAATAAAGAGCAAAAAAGTGTACTATCTGCCTAAAACTTAGAGAAATAAGGGACATGATGTGGAGAGTATGCGGGGAAAAAAGAAGACTAATGAGTTTCTAAAAAAAGAATGTGTAAAAAATGCAGGAGAACTTGCAAATAAAAAGCAAAGTTGAAATCAACTCAGGAAGGAAAAGGAGTAAGTGACATTGAAAGTAAAATATGTTATAAGAAACTTAGCTACTTTGTCAAGGGGACATAAACAATTTAAAGAAATACAAATGAGAATGTTTCAAAGTAGGGTAGTGCAGCATTTAATACGAAAGATGAGAGAGAGCAAGAGAAGAAGGGCAGTATTGAAGCAAAAACAACATATTGATAGTGTAGTTGATAAAGAATTTGTCCTGAAGTCAAAACTATTTATCTTGATACTGAACTGAATGAGAACACTTGATAAAACAATCGTGTCTATAAAGGGAAAATGCCCAAAAAATAGACTTGTTAATAAAAGTAATTTTTGCAAACTTTTTAAAGTAGAATGGAAAAATACGTCTGGTACTGAGGGTTTCTTTAACGAAGAAAGCTACTTACACAAGAACACATTAGTGCATGCCCCGGAAACAACTGGCTGATGCTATGAGGTAAAAGATGGTACTCCCATTGCAAAAGAGGAGATGGTTTCTAGAAATGCAGAGGAAGAGATAGCTGAAGATGTACAAGGAAGGCGTAGACATGCCCCTCAATATAAATGTGACTGCAGTAGTATTTGTGGTGTTTGCCAGGAATCAATTGATATATTTAGAACTTTTCTATGTGAATTTCCGGGTAAAAGTGTTGATAGAGCGCAAATTTGGCTGTTTCATTTGTAGGGGTGCATTATAATTATGGGTAGGTCGCATCCACATATATTCCTTTGTTGTATTAACATTTGGTCATTAGATCAGGTACTGTAATAACGTGCAAAGTGAATTGTTAAGTATTCTTTCATGTAAAACGAAAAATTAACATTGCAGTTATTTATATTTAGATGAATCTTAACGTGTAAAAGTGCATTCCTAACTAATGAGCATTTTTTATATTAATGTGTTTATGTAAAGTGACGAATTTGATGATTTATGTATGCATATGTCTTTAAAGCTTGTATATTGTTTTTATGTTGGCTGAATTCAGTAGGCCTAAGATGTATTTTTCCCTGCTCATTCTCACGTTAAAGTTTGTTATTAGAATTCATGTGTATGTGGAATTTGTCTTACTCACGTTTCTGTTGCAGGTGGAGAAATTCATCCTTGCTAGTTAGAATAACGCTTTTGTTTTAAGATCTAGGGTTGGGGAGGAGAAGATACGTTTGGACAGCAATGCTGATAATGTGGATACACCATCCACATTATCAGCATTGCTGTCACCGGAGAGAGCCTGGGAATCAAGGTCATCGAGTAAAAGCCTGGAGCCTCGCTGCTGAATGGAAAGTTACCTATGAGGAGGTGTGTTGAGTGGAGGGGTGATGTTGCAAGGCCTGATGGAACAGTATGAATTGATTCTTCTATTGGGGTTATGGATAGCGCCCGGAGACTTCTGCCATGTCTGGGGAAAGAGAGCATCTTAGAACGAGCTCCGTAGCTTTATGCTACTTGACCCATTCAACGTAAGTGTACTTCTTAGAAAGCCTTCACGTGCTGACACCTATTCTGAAACTTCCATGGGAAATGCTAAGAAGGGATGTCACATTAGTGGTAGTGTAGGGACAGACCAATGCTTTTCACTTATGAACCACAAATGAAGAGGATTATTGATGTCAGTTCAGTTATTTTCCGTGTCCTGATTCTGGAATTGGTTGTCCTGTGCATGTTGCACCGTCTTAACTTCACGCGTAGATATGACTTTGTGTTAGTGCCCATATATTTTTACACTCTGGTCTTGAGGTGTTTGTATGTCCAACTTTTCTTGGCTTTGTAATAAAGTAACTAAACTTTGAATCTGGAGTCTGTGTTCCTTTAGAGTCATGGGCTATTGTGATGGTGATGTATAATTAGCTAATGATTTTCTTCCCCTCCGCACTTACAAGCAGGCATCAAAGAGCTATCGACCAGGGGTTCCGGAGTTCATCTAGAACAGGGGTCTTCAAACTGTGGAGCATGACCCCCAGGAGGGGTGTGGAGTGATACAAAGGGGGTTGCGCATTCCCAGTCACACTTCTGTCCAGCACTGCAAGGGCTTCAGCCCCCTTCCTCCCGTCTGTGTCACAGCCCGGGCTGCTGCAGTGCTGCTCGAGCTGCTGTGGGCTGGGCTGGGCAGTGTCTGGAGTCTTATCTCCGGCATGGCCCGAGTTTTTCACAGGTCGTTAAAGACCATTTGCATATTTACAAGCCTTTGTAAACTGGTTACTCGTTTGTGTTTTTTCAGGTTCCAGTACCCCCTGTGCCCCCACTCTGCCTATTCCTTACATTTACACAGTTCTATCAAACCTAGCTATGAATAAAACTCCAGGAAGTTAAGAATGTCACAGTTAAATCACAAATGAAATTAACCAAGAACAAAAAAAAACCATTCATACATCTTAAAAGGTTTTTTTCTGAACACAGTATTTTTCACTTTTGTAAATTTCAATTATAAGAATAATTTATCTTATAAAACCATTATATGCAAGTCCCATTGCATCTCGGACCTCCAAGTCATGAGAATATGGTCCTGTGGATGTGCTGGAGTCGTAAAATGTTTAAAGCACTGAGTATGTAGGCTTAGCGAACCACTTGTTAACCTGCGGCATTGGCAGAGCCATGAATACAGGCTTTTTGCCCACTCCTGCTCTGGAATCAAAACTTGTTGTGCTGCCTGGACCAGAGCTGGAGTTTGATGAATATGCAGATTTAGATGCAGATGAATTCCTGGAATAATTGGAACTGTATCCGCCTTTGGATTGTGTCACCAGTAGGCCACTGCAATGTTAACCACCCACCCATTGCCTGGCCTGTGGGGCCAATGACAATACCTATGCAACTACCAACCATAACACTTGTACAAGAGTGACTATTCAGACTATTTCAAGCCCCCAAAGCTATAAGACTGGCATGGGTGTCAGAAGTTTCTCGTTTTTAATGTATATTGAATTAATAAACAGCTGTTCTGCTCATCTCTAAATTACACAAACAAAGCCACCATGTAGAAGACTGTCATAGTGCCAGTGTGCACAGTTAGCGCGGCGCACCGGAAACCGCCTGCTCAAATTAGGCACTAGTGCTGAGGTAACAGTGGAGAGGGTCGTTGGCTCAAGAAGGTGTGGAAGAACAAAGGAGAGATGTGAAAGATGAATGGGAGGACTGGTGAGGTGTAAGATACAAATAGACAAAAATTTGAATGGAGAGACTTGAGGTGAATGAGAAGTGCTGAAGGGCACGGGAGGTGACAGGACCAGAGAGGCCATGAGATAAATGTGAGTGTGTTAGAGATGAGGGCAGTGAAAAGACAGAATGGCAAGATGTGATTTAAGGTAAAGTGAGAGGTTGCTTGGGGAGAGTTCAAACATCGTAAAAAGAGTTGAAAGAAAATGGCCTGCAAAGTAAGAGAGGGATCCAGGTTTGGGAGACGAGAGGAGAGAGGGATGGAAGGGAGGGGGTGAGAGGAAAGCAGCATGGGTAAACTGCTTAACTCTGCACAAAACCGCCAGAGTTTTAAGGGACCCCTGTTGCTCACGGCCAGGGCTAGGTGAGCTTCTAATGTGGCAGCACGTATTCCTGCGGAGTCAAAGGCCCTTCACAAAGTTTGACTAGATATCTTTATGATAATTGCTGTACTTTGGTTATAAACTGGTACTGATGGGGTGAAATCTTTCCTCAATGTTACTGGGTGTAAAAGTAATGAAGCCATGCTATCCTAAAATACGCGGCATAACATTATTTAAATTTTCTTCCCGCACAATTAATTCAAGCCGGTCACGTAATTTGGTCCTCACCGGCCTCATAATTCCAAGTAGCCCTGCCTACAGGTTTAGAATTTTTTGTCAGGAGGGGGTTATTACACCTGAAAATATTGACATGGGGGTCTCGGCATCCAAAAGTTTGAAGACCTCTGATCTAGAACGTGGAACTCCTTCAGTGTAAAGTGGAAAATTGAAATGTTGTAAGGATTAGATCCATGCAAAGTGGGGAAATACACTAATTTACAAGGACACTCATTGTCATGGAGCAGGAAAGTGTGCACAAACACTGTTCATCATTTTCTACTGTTGGCTGTTCATCATTCAAAATATGAAATTCAGTTAGAAGGCTTTACTATGAAAAAAGTCCTGCATTGTGGTTAGAAGAAATGAACAAAGCACTTTTGTATGATACAGTATCAGAGGTTGACAACTTTGTGAGGATATTCAGTTACATTTCTTTGGTCCTGGTGTGCAGTCTGGGCAAAATGAGGAGTCGGTATGTTCAGGTGTAGAGGAACAGAACATACATATTAGTACTGATAACTTTGCTTGAGAAATAGCAACATTCAATGCAGTTTCTACAGAGAAACCAAACTATGTTTGTATTTGTTGTTGCTGCACTCACTACAAAGGCCAAATTAAAAAAGTTGATGGGTTGTTAAAAACTGAAGAAGAAAACAGAGAAAAGTGGCTAGAATTTACAGTGTATTTATTTATGGAAGAACATTTTGAATTGTCAAAATGTCATATCATCTGCAAGTATTGCTATGCTGTGGGTATAGAGAGAGATTTGGAAGAACCGCCTGTGATTCTAATAAACGGTGTGCCCTCCAAAAAAGTAAGCAATCTTCCAGAAACTAGTGGATGTGAAGAAGGTGAAGAAAGCTACTTTCTACCTAAAAGAGAATAATGTGGACTATAAAGACGTAGATGTTGTCCCAAATGGCAGTTGTATGGAGGCCAACGCTGTCTTTAAGTGGACAATTTGAAAAAGTGGATACAAGTAAATCTGAAGAAATATATGACCACTTTAGTATCCATTAACTGCATTCAAAAGAGGTTATGGGGATGCTATTGAACTATACCTGATTAAACAAGCTCAAGGAGATCCAATGAGTGTGTGGAAGAAATGCTTAGAGGCTTCAAGTTTTCCTCAGATATTTCCAACTGGAGTAGGCAGGCGGTATGATGACTGCCCTGCGCAAATACAGGCAGCTGAGTATAGGTCAACAAGATTATTTTCAGAGGACCCTAGATTTAGTCAAAGGATTCCATAAGAATTTCCTCTCTTATTTGAAAGTGATTTGTCTGGACTTTCATATGCTGTTAATCATATTCTTAAGTCAGGAGTTAATCTACAAAACATGTCTGCAAAAGTCTTTGTTGGCAAAAATCATGGAAAGATGAGCAGCTGGAGTACAATTTGATACACTTGATGTCATGCCAATATGGAACCTGTTGGACTTGGCCCTTTTGGCAGGTTCACCCCGAAACTTTTAGCATTTGCCTAGCCTGTTTCTGTAACCTGGTGTTGGTGATTTTAGACCTCTGCGCACTTTTTCACTTCGGTCCAGTGTAAAGTGTGTGCGCTCTCTGTGTATGTGTGTTGAGAGTGGCCTGCCCTCCCATAGGAATGCATGGGGATATGTGTGTCCATGGTAGTTCCTGATGTGTGGGGAGTGCAGGGTCGAGTTTGGTATGTGCGAACTCGTGTGATTAAATGCTGCGCGATGATGTGCATGGATTTAATGTGTCTAGTGTGGAAGTGCCACTTTTAGAAGTTGGCATGACTGTGCAGTGAATGTGAATTGACTGTCTGGCTTGTTATTGGCTGGAGCTGGCTGGTGTGCCTGGCTCCTGGAGTCAGGATGGGCTTGCCCCGGTGGTGAATGGAGACATCTGCATGTTGATGGAAGGGAGGAGTGCACCTGAGACCTGAATAGGGCTTAGCCTTCCCTCCACAATGCTGGCTCCACCCCCTGTGGTGTGTCTGATGTCCCTGACCCATCATGCATGGGATGACTTACAAGACTTTTGAGACAACCAAACTCTAAAATTAAAGGTATTGAACCCAAGACACAAGGAGAACTTTGCCCTTTTGATCCTGTAAATGTTTGTAGGTATTTTAACTACAGATTTCAAGCCATGCTAGAATTCACCTGCAACCAAACAAAATTCACCTCATTGAGAAGTTACTGATTTCTGCTGGCGAAAAGAATATCAAGCAACAGGTGCTCCTCATATTCACTTGCTTTCTTTTGTGGGTAAAAGATGCTTCAAATTTGAAACAGACACAAATGAGTGTACTTTTTTCATAGAGGAGTATGTTACATGTAGTATTCCTAACCAAACAAGGGGAAAAGGTCTAAAACAGCAAGTACTACGTTTTTCATTACATAAATGTGATACAGACTGGCGGCGGCAGTACAAAGCAAAAAGAAGATTTTACACAAAATGTTATTTAGGATTTCCAAGATCTGTTATGTCAAAAGGAAGAGTGAACAGTTTTATGTCGGCAGTAAGAGATACACAGAGAACAGAGACTTTGAAATATATTACTGACTACAATCCTGTGATTTTGAAAATATGGAATGCCAATATAGATTTTCAATTTGTGGCAGACCACTCTATAGCTTGTGCTTGTTCTATTACATCATAGATAACAACATTTGAGAAGAAGGAGATGTATGGGAAGAGATTTCTGCTGAAAAGTCCCTAACAAAATAATTGTACTGCTTCAGTTTGAAGATGCTTTCGCATAGGGAAATTGATTCCCATGAATGCTGTGATTGGTTGAGTTCTGTTACTTTATATTCTCTGTCGAAAGGATTTGTTTGGGTGAGTCCAGGCCTAGCATCAAGTCTAAACTGAGTTGTGAAGTCTTTCCCAGAAATTGAATATCTTGTAGAGTTTTAGCTAAATTGTACAGACATTGCAAAAACAAACATGTTGGATACTTACTATACTATCTGAAAAGGAGTGTGCATCTAGAAGATGCCTGCCTATATGAAGTACTCCAGTACTACACATGTAGAAACAATGTAACATAAAATATAGATGAAAATTTGAAGTAGCTTATTGCAATCTGTGTTTAGTGCGACATAGCAAGGCCAATCTAATTAATCATAGAAGACTGAGTTGCCGGAATACTCAGAAATTAGATTTATTGTATTTGGCACTTTTGCATCTTTTTAAACCTTGGCGTTCTGAAACAGAATTACTGGGAGACTTTGACTGCTATGAAGACTCTTTCAATGATGTAAACGATAGCACTGAGTGCTCAGTATTTCCAAACTACTTGAAAATATTGCATGATGACACTGAACAGGAAGAAAACATTTCTTTTGAGGTAGCTAAGGAGAGTTCACAGAGCAGCAAAAAGTTCAGTTCCACAAATTCAAGACCCACTTGGAAAACCAATAATTCAAAATGAGGCTCCTACTGCCATGAATGAGGTGGGGACTGCCAGGGAGCAAGCAAGACAGGAAACAATTGATTTGATAGATTTAGTTGGACAACTAAATGATGAGCAAATGTATATATATATATGGAAGTGAAAACTACAGTTGAGCATGGATTGCTTCATGACAAGAACGAGTTTGGAGTGTTCAACATTTAAGCCTATGCTGATGTATGTGAGCGGTCGAATTGGTACTGGTGAAAGTTTCTTAATACAAGTTCTTACTGCTTTTCTACAGAAACCTACAGACTGTAATTTATCATGTGTGGTTCCAACACATACTGGATTAGCTGCACACAATATCGAAAGTATCACTTTATATCGACTTTTATTGCTACCTGTGGAACATGACAACAAATTGGAATACCAAAAGATATCCAGTGAAGCTTGTCGAGTGTCAAAAAAGTTGAAAGTTTTAATCATTGATGAGGTGAGCATGCCTCAAATGTAATGCTCACTTTTGTGCATATGGGGATGAAAGAAGTTTTGAGAACAGATTAGGATTTCCTATTTGGAGGAAAACATCTGATTGTTTGTGGAGATCTTCTGCAACTTACCCCTGTGAAGGGTCAGCCTGTGTTTAAAAAACTGCCACATGATGAAACTAGAAATTCTTTGCGAAGCACTGTAAATGTGAATATTTGTTTAGATCCATATTGGGATATTAGAGTAGGTGTTCTTTCAAAAGAAGGAAGGCGTCTTCTAGAAAGTCATCTAATTAAAGAACTGTATCCAACAATATAGACAGCAGCAGAACTAATTTTCAGAAGTATACAAAAAGTTAAACATACTGTGTATCTAATACCTACTCTGGAGGCGTCTGCTTCTTTGAACAATGAATTGCTGGAATTGGAGAAAGAAGAAATTGTGCAACTGAAAGCAATCAATAAAAAAAGAAAACCAGGATGTCACTGTATCGCTAAATGAAAAGATACCAGGCAAACTGGATTCATTAGAGAAATCTGTTTCACAAACTGCAGGATTGGAAAAATGTTTAAATGTACGCAAATACTATAGAGTGATTTTGCTCCGAATTTTTAATGTTTGGCTAATGGTGCAATGGGTGAAGTTGTTTATTTTATTAATTTTCTTAATAGGAATTGTTAGAAAGGCGATCCCGGGGGAGGCAGAAGATGTCTGACTGACCACCCCTAGGACCACCCCTCCTTCGGGAAGTGGCCGAGCGTTGTCGAGAGGCCTCCTGGGTGAGGTTCCTCTCCTATAATCGTACAGCAGAGTAATCACACCACTACAAATGGGCACCACACAAGAGGATAGTTTCTTAGGCTTTATCAGCAATAAAAGGTTGATTATCTTCGGCAATATGTACAAGCGGATCGAGGGATCCGTAAAGTCTCGGTAACAGGGACCAAGGGGTAGCGGGACAGTCTCAGTACCGGAAGGGTACAGGGATACCCTGCGCACAGCTCTCAATCCTCGAGCTGGGGGGTTCCGCAAGGTCGAGCCGCGGCAGCGCCAGCAGGGCTCCAAAGGTGGTTTCAGCGAAGATGGACCGCAGCAGCGCCAGCAGGCTCCAAAGAGGGTTTCAGCGAGGATGGGCCGCGGCGGCGCCAGCAGGCTTAAAAGATAGTTTCAGCGAGGATAGGCCGCGGCAGCACCAGCAGGCTCCAAAGATGGTTTCAGCGAGGATGGGCCGCGGCAGCGCCAGCAGGACTCCAAAGGTGGTTTCAGCGAGGTTGGGCCGCGGCAGCGCCAGCAGGACTCCAAAGGAGGTTTCAGCGAAGGTGGACCGCGGCAGCGCCAGCAGGCTCCAAGGATAGTTTCAGCGAGGATGTGAGTTCTTCTCGGGGTCAGCCGCGACAGAGTCAGCAGGGCTCTCGACTCCAGGATACAACTGGTGTCCTAATCCAGGGCTGGCCCAGATATATGACTGGCGTCCTTTGATGTCCGGACCCTCGCGCCTGGGGGCCAGAGGGGCCGTGATAATGGTGTCCAGACACCCAGCAGGGGGGTGGAGCCAGCGCCCAGGGAGGCCGGAGGGCAATCGATACCAGGCGTCCAGGGACGGCTGGAGGGCCATCGAAACTCCCCTCCTCTTAGATCCGTCGAGTGGCCACTCTACCACCTGGGTGGATCTTGGTGCCTCGATGTCGGGGCTTCGCTGGGGCCGTGGCCGGGCTGAGGCCACGTGCTCGGGACGTGATGGGCCCAAGATGGAGTCGAGCCCGACTTGGTGGTCCGGAGTAGTAGTCGGACCTGCAGCGGTGGGGCGAGTAGGGTTCGCCAGGGTCCAGGGGGGATAGCCGTGGGATGCCAGGGTGGCTGCTCTCGTCGGGAGTTCATGGAGGGTAGTGCCAGGGGGGGCGACAGCGGCTCGATGGAGGGCCGATGTCGTCCAGGGCCCGCCATGCGTGAGGGGTAGGACCACGCCACAAGGCCGGGTCCAACACACGTCCCCTCCAGCTGAAGGCAGGGAGAGTCACCCATCTTCTTGGGTGTTCTCCTCGCCGAGGCGGAAGAAGCGGGACAGGCCATCAGCATTGGCGTGGTCGTTGCCAGGGCGATGCTCCACAGTGAAGTCCATCCCTTGGAGGGAGATGGACCAGCGCAACAGCTTCGGGTTCTCGCCCCGCATCTGCATCAGCCACCGCAGGGGCCGGTGGTCGGTCTGCACCCGGAAGTGGGTGCTGAAGAGGTAGGGCCAGAGTTTCTTTAGGGCCCACACGACGGCGAAGGCTTCCCTCTCGATGGTGCTCCATCGTTGTTCTCTAGCCAGCAGGCGCCGACTGATGAAGGCCACAGGAAGGTCAACTCCCTCGGTGTTAACTTGTGATAGGACCGCCCCGATGCCGTGCTCCGAGGCGTCGGTTTGGACCACAAACTCTCGGCTGTAGTCGGGGGCTTGGAGCACAGGGGCGGTGCACATGGCAGTCTTCAGAGTCTCAAAGGCTGTTTGGCACTCGGGGGTCCAGTGCACCTTCTGGGGTTGCTTTTTGGATGTTAGTTCAGTGAGAGGCCCCACAATGCTCCCATAGTCTTTTATAAAGCGCCGGTAATATCCCGTGAGTCCCAGGAAGTCTCGGACGGCTGTCTGGGTGGCCGGGGGCTCCCAGGCCATGATGGCGTCAATCTTTGGTTGGAGGGGGGCCACCTGGCCGCTCCCTACTTGGTGCTCCAGATAGGTCACAGACCCTTGGCCTATCTGGCACTTGCTGGCTTTTATTGTCAGTCCGGCCCGTCGGAGGGCCGTCAGGACCTCCCAGAGGTGGGTTAGGTACTCGTCCCAGTGGAGGCTGTACACCGCGATATCGTCCAGATATGCGGCACTGAACTCTTCTAGCCCCGCTAGCACTCTATTCACCAGTCTCTGGAATGTGGCCGGGGCGTTTTTCATACCGAAGGGCATCACCTTGAAATGGAAGTGGCCATCGGGGGTCGAGAAGGCAGATCGCTCTTGGGCACCAGGGGTGAGGCCGATCTGCCAATATCCGGCCGTGAGGTCGAAGGTGCTGAGGTACCTGGCGGCCCCCAGGCGATCGATCAGTTCATCGGCCCGGGGGATGGGATGGGCGTCGGTCCTGGTGACGGCATTCAGCCCCCGGTAGTCGACACAAAACCGGAGTTCCGGGGGGGCGCTGGGGGCGGCGGCCTTAGGGACCAGGACGACTGGACTGGCCCAGTGACTGTCTGAGGGCTCGACCACCCCCAGGGCTAGCATCTTGGCAACTTCGGACTGGATGCAGGCCCGAACTCGGTCGGGAACTCAGAAAGCCCGGTGTCGCACGGGCGGGCTGTCCCCGGTGTCGACATCGTGGACACAACACCGGGTGACCCCGGGAGTGAGTGAAAACAGGTCTGCAAATTGCCCCAGCAGCTTTCGGCAGTCCTGGTGCTGTTCGGGGTTCAGGGCGGAGGAGAGGAGTATTCCCTCGACGGAGCCGTCTTTTTCAGAGCACTTCAGGAGGTCGGGCAGGGGCTCGGAGTCGTCTTCGGCTCCGTCATCCGTAGCCAACAGCAGGCTCAGTTCTGTGCGGGCAAAGTGGGGCTTGAGCCGGTTGGCGTGCAGAACCCGGAGGGGGTTCCTGGGGGACTCCATGTCCACCAAATAGGTGACGGGGCTCTTGCGCTCCACCACTTTGAAGGGCCCCGTCCATTTGTCCTGGAGGGCACAAGGTTCGACCGGGGACATGACCCAGACCTGCTGGCCCGGCTCGAACTCGATGGACGAGGCGTTCTGGTCATACCAGCGTTTCATCTCCTCCTGGCTGGCTTCCAGGTTGGCCTCGGCCAGTTCCCGGAACTTCCGAGTCTGGTTGCGGAGGGTCAGGAGGTACAGGTAGACATCAGGTGGAGCATCTCGGACTGTAGCCTCCCAGCCTTCTTTGACCAGGCTGAGGGGACCTCGGACAGAGTGTCCGTACAATAGTTCAAAGGGGCTGAACCCCAGGGACTTCTGGGGCACCTCCCGATAAGCGAACAGGAGGCAGGCAAGCAGGACGTCCCATTTGCGGCGTAGGGGCTCTTCTAGGCCCTTGATCATCCCCTTGAGTGTTCGGTTAAACCGCTCCACAAGTCCATTCCCTTGGGGGTGATATGGGGTGGTGAACTTATATGTGACCCCGCACTGTTGCCACAGGGACCGCATATATTTGGATATAAAGTTAGTGCCCCGATCACTCACGACCTCTCGGGGGAATCCGACTCTGGAGAAGATCCCCATCAGCGCCCGGCCCACCACGGGGGCCGTTATGGTCCGGAGGGGGATGGCTTCTGGGTAGCGGGTGGCATGGTCCACCAGGACGAGGATGAAGCGATGTCCCTGAGAGGTGCGGGGGTCCAGGGGCCCCACTATGTCGATCCCCACTCGTTCGAAGGGGGTGTTACCACGGGAAAGGGTTGGAGCGGGGCCTTGACTTTTCCCGCGCTCTTCCCGCTGGCTTGACAGGTCGGACAGGTTCGGCAGTGATTGTGCACATCGTTACGCATTTTTGGCCAGAAAAAATGGGTCACCAGGCGGCTGTAGGTTTTGTCCTGCCCCAGGTGCCCGGCGAGGGGCACGTCGTGTGCCAGGTTTAAGAGGAAGTCTCTGAATCGTAGGGGGACCACCAACACTCGGCTGGCCCCCAGTTCGGCAATTTTCTGCTCGCTGTAGAGGAGATCATGGTCCCAATAGACCCAGTGGGACCCCGATGGGTCTCCGGCGGCCTGAGTGGCGGCTTGTTGTCCGATTCCCTCGAGGGAGGGACAGGTTTTTTGTTCTTGCCGGAATTGTTCTCGCGTGGGGCCCCCTTCTTGGCGCCATTGGGCTAGTTCGGGGAGGTGGCCGAGTTCGGTGATGTCTGCAGGGCTGGGCCCCCGAGGACCGGGCTCTGGGTCGGCGTCCTCGGGGACGGCGGGCGGCGGAGGTGCGGGCCACTCCGGTTCTTCAGTCGGGGGGTCTTCGTTAGGGGCGGTGGCCCGGGCGGCCATGGATCGGGTGGTCGCACAGACCCACTCGGGAAGGCCCAGCATCCCCAGATGCTCCTTCCGCTCTACGTGGGCCCAGGGGGAACTTTCCAGGTCGTTCCCAAGGAGGCAGTCCACAGGGGCATCGTCCCGGACAGTCACTTTCAGCACGCCTGACACCCCTCCCCATTCGAAGGGAATACGGGCCATCTGGCACAGGCTCTCGGAGTTGTCCGCCGACCGTACTGGGCACAGGACATTGGGCAAGATCTGGTCGGGGGTCACCAAATGGCAGCGGACAGCCGTCACGCTGGCTCCAGTGTCACGGAGGGCTTCAGCCCGGTGTCCATTAATGGTGACCCATTGGCGGTACTTTTGCGTGTTGCCTGGGATCGGGGCCCGGGGGATCATGTCTCTTTCACCTAGGCACACCAAAGACATAGCGGCGGGCTCCCACTCGGCCTGGTGGGGTCGTCGTCTTCTTCGCCTCTTTCTTCGCCCAGGGCGGCAGCCGCGAGCTGGCGGTGGGGCGGACCGATGGGGCCGGGCCGGGTGTTCATCGGGCAGAGGGGGTCACTAGCATAGTGACCAGGCCGCTGGCATCTGTGGCAGGTAACGTTAGGGCGGGGCCCCGGTCGTGCTGGGGGGGCCCCTCTTCTGGCCAGGGATGGTGAAGTGGAGGTCGGGGGTGGCCCCGTGGGGGCGTCCCGGCCCCGGTTCTGGCCTCCTCCGCCGCCTTGTGGCCGGCGGCTCCCCGGGGATCCTCGGCCGTAGTCTCCCATCGGGCTCCGGGGGACTCGGGTGCTCACCCATCGATCGGCCTCGACGGCGAGCTTACGTGGCTCGGTCAGTTTGCTGTCGAGGAGATGCTGCCGGAGCTCGATGAAACAGTTGTTGCAGAGGTGTTCCCACACAATGAGGTTGAACAACTGCTCGTAGGTGGTGACCTGGCTGCCCTTGATCCACCCCTCTAGGGCTCTACTATAAAAGTTTACGTACTCCACCCATGTGGTACCGGGGAGTTTTTTTACAGTCTCGGAATCGCTGCCGGTACATTTCAGGGGTGAGTCCGTAGCGAGTGAAGAGGGCAGCTTTCATGTGCTCGTACGAGGTCATCTCGGCATCGGGGAGCTCTAGCAGAGCGTCTCTTCCTTCGTTGACGAATTTTCCCCACAAGCCGGCGCCCCAGTCCTTGAGGGGTACGCGATGGGCGGTCATGGCTACTTCGTAAGCTTTGAACCACTGTTGGATGTCGTCGTTTTTATAGTACTCTTTGACGACATCCTTGGGGATGTGAACTTTCGTGTCCGCCGGAGGAGGCGAGCTCCTGCTCCCGGAGGCGCTGGCCTCACTCGTTTTGGACTTGATTTCAAGTTCTTTAAGGCCACGTTCGTGCTTGAACGTGAGTTTCTTTTCTTCTAGGTCTCTCTGCCTCCGTTTCTCCTCAAGGTCTCCTTCCAGCCGTAGTTGCTCAAGGGCTATTTTTCTTTCAGCTAGCTGCAGTTCTCCGTCCAGCCGGAGTCAGGCGAGCTCCAATTCGTGGAGCCGGTTCCTCTCTCGCTCTCGGGCGTCTTCGTGGGAGAGGCCTGTGTCTATGTTTGCAGGTCTTTCCCCCGCTGGGGTTGTGTCGGTCTCCGGGGGTCCGTTCGGGCCCGGGTTATCTTCGCTCTGGGGTGGCGTCGCTCCTGCTTCCACCCATGTTTGTAGGGCCGACTTGAAGTCTTCTTTGGTGCTTAGTCCAGTGGTAGCGATGCCCAGGTCTTTGCAGAATTGCTTCAATTCCTTATGATTGTAATCTTCCAACTTTTCTTTCTGGAACTCTGCGGTCGGTCTGGTTTCTTTGGTAGTCATGGTTGCGGTGTATTTCTGTCGGTAGTGGGTGAGTCACTCTCTGTACGATTTGCATTGGCTCGGATCGCACCGCCTGCCACCAATGTTAGAAAGGCGATCCCGGGGGAGGCAGAAGATGTCTGACTGACCACCCCTAGGACCACCCCTCCTTCGGGAAGTGGCCGAGCGTTGTCGAGAGGCCTCCCAGGTGAGGTTCCTCTCCTATAATCGTACAGCAGAGTAATCACACCACTACAAATGGACACCACACAAGAGGATAGTTTCTTAGGCTTTATCAGCAATAAAAGGTTTATTATCTTCGGCAATATGTACAAGCGGATCGAGGGATCCGTAAAGTCTCGGTAACAGGGACCAGGGGGTAGCGGGACAGTCTCAGTACCGGAAGGGTACAGGGATACCCTGCGCACAGCTCTCAATCCTCGAGCTGGGGGGTTCCGCAAGGTCGAGCCGCGGCAGCGCCAGCAGGGCTCCAAAGGTGGTTTCAGCGAAGATGGACCGCGGCAGCGCCAGCAGGCTCCAAAGAGGGTTTCAGCGAGGATGGGCCGCGGCAGCGCCAGCAGGCTCCAAAGATGGTTTCAGCGAGGATGGGCCGCGGCAGCGCCAGCAGGCTCCAAGGATAGTTTCAGCGAGGATGTGATTTCTTCAGCGAGGATAGGCCGCGGCAGCGCCAGCAGGCTCCAAAGATAGTTTCAGCGAGGATGGGCCGCGGCAGCGCCAGCAGGACTCCAAAGGTGGTTTCAGCGAGGTTGGGCCGCGGCAGCGCCAGCAGGACTCCAAAGGTGGTTTCAGCGAAGGTGGACCGCGGCAGCGCCAGCAGGCTCCAAGGATAGTTTCAGCGAGGATGTGAGTTCTTCTCGGGGTCAGCCGCTACTCCAGGATACAACTGGTGTCCTAATCCAGGGCTGGCCCAGATATAGGACTGGAGTCCTTTGATGTCCGTTCCCTCGCGCCTGGGGGCCAGAGGGGTCGGGATAATGGTGTCCAGACACCCAGCAGGGGGGTGGAGCCAGCGCCCAGGGAGGCCGGAGGGAGATCGATACCAGGCGTCCGGGGACGGCTGGAGGGCCATCGAAACTCCCCCCCTCTTAGATCCGTCGAGTGGCCACTCTACCACCTGGGTGGATCTTGGTGCCTCGATGTTGGGGCTTCGCTGGGGCCGTGGCCGGGGTCGGGCTGAGGCCACGTGCTCGGGACGTGATGGGCCCAAGATGGAGTCGAGCCCGACTTGGTGGTCCGGAGTAGTAGTCGGACCTGCAGCGGTGGGGCGAGTAGGGTTCGCCAGGGTCCAGGGGGGAGAGCCGTGGGATGCCAGGGTGGCTGCTCTCGTCGGGAGTTCATTGAGGGTAGTGCCAGGGGGGGCGACAGCGGGTCGATGGGGGGCCGATGTCGTCCCGGGCCCGCCATGCGGGAGGGGTAGGACCACGCCACGAGGCGGGGTCCAACAGGAATGAGATGAAATACCTTTTGATTTCATTTGCTCAGACTGACAACTAGAAGCAAAATGGACAATCTACTGCACGTTTTTTGCTTGTGAAAGATTTATATGTTTGACGGAAACAGTTTCCAGTTTCTCTAGCATATGCTGTTACTTTTCATAAATCACAAGTGTAGATGCAGCATTTATTAATATTGGAGGTACAGTGTTCAAGGAAGGTATATCATATGTAGCCATGTCTCGAATTAGGACTTTATCTGGTTTGTATCTAGTTGCATTTGATGACAGCAGGGTAAATAAGATCCAAGTTGTATAAAACAATATAACAGATTACGAAGTCTTTATGCTCCTTTAGGACAGTATCCAGTTTATGAAAACACTCTATCTGTCCAAAGCAGAAACTTTCAAAGCAGTGTAGTGATGTTGTTTCAAAGAAAAAAGTGTAAGAGAAGAAGGAAGTTTATAAGAAACAAAAAATTGAAATTGAAGAAGATATAGTTGGTTGCCAGTTGTCAAACCCCTCTAGTGTCAACTTCTATGCTAATGTTCTCTTAAATGTACTGTTTGCATTACGTTGTGTTGTAGATGCAATTGAACAGAAATTGCAACATCTGCGTAGTGACAGAACTAAAACACACTGCGCGTCACACATTTGAGATCTTGTAGATATATGCCGTGGATCTGTACAGTTTAGTACAAACTCTCAAGAGGATGCAAATGAGTTTTCAATGGAAATGTTTGCTGCCTTAGAAGAGGAGTAAATACCCAGTGATGACTTATTTGGGCTTACTTATTCATGGAGCCTTGAATCTGAAGATTGCTCATACACATCAACTACACAAATAGATTCAGAGTGTTTTATTTATTTAACATTACCAGACTGCAAAAGTGCGACTATTGACGGAATGGTGAGACAAGCTACACAAAACAAGGTATGCCCAAACTTTCGTTCAGATCTTGTGTCAACTTTATGTGTAGCGAGAAGTGGCAAGTATGTTATTTTAATTTTACAACTCTGCAGAGCAGATGGAACTAAATTAGAAACTGAGATGACTAACATCAAAGCAGGACAAATATATATTTCGGGTAAAACATACACTAGTACTGCTATCATTTTCCATGAAGGAGTTAGTATTAAATCTGGCCACTACACTGTCTATCTAAAACCTAGAAGTGAATAGACAAAATGTAATGATACCAAGCTGTTAGACCTGGCACCTTTGGTGTGTTTTTCGCATCTTTTTTTGCTTCTGACATCCTGTTTTGACCTTGTGCTGCATTTTGCTTTTGCTGGTTTTAGAATTCTGGGCACTTTACCAATACTGACCAGTGCAAGTGCTCCCTGTGTAGATGGTATTTGTAATTGATTATTCATGATTTGCATATTTGATTTTCTGGGACGTCCCTAGTAAAGTACACTGTGTGTGCCTAGGGCCTGTAAATCAAATGCTACTAGTGGGCCTCAGCACAGATTGTGCCACCCAAATATGTAGCCATTTAACTATGTCTCAGACCTGCCACTGAAGTGTCTGTGTGTAAGGCACCCCTAAGGCGGGCCCAAGATAGCCCCATGGGCAGGGTCCATTGTATTTAAAAGATAGGACACGTGCTGGTGTGTTTTACTTGTCCTGATGGTGAAATACTGCTAATTTTCTTTTTCACTACTGCAAGGTCTATTTCTTCCATTGATTATCATTGGAGCTGCCTTACAAGTGAAAATTACAATTGGGAAGTGTTAGACTTTTTTTTTTTTACTTTTTTTGTGGAATTTTTTAAGAAACATACATTCCCACATTACATTGGATGCAAACTGGAATCATAGCAGGTGGATCAGAAACCATTGTCATATGAAAATTATATAGGTGTGGCATATCAGCACATCCAACAGCATGAATAATTAGTCCGTGACATTATGTAATCAGTAAACATACCAGATTTCCACAATCTCATTGCCAACACAAGGCCGCCATGGCAATACATATCTTACAGGCGTTATTATATACCAACATTGTGATCGTGTCCTTGGCAAATAGAATTACCCTCAGAAACCTCATTCAGTATTTATATTTCAGGGGTGTGTGCCTCATCGGGTGTTTCAGCTTGGCGTAGCAAGTAGGATTGTAGTGGACTAAGAAGAAAGGAGGTAAGGAGGGTCAAAAAAAAAAAAAGGGGGTTTAGTTTACCGACCCCGACATCTCAATACCCCAACTGAAATGTCAAAACAACGAGATGAGATGTCTGGTCAAAATACAAATGTGTGCTGTACTGAAAACTAATGGTATGATGAGATAGTATGGCAACCAAATGAAATTACACTGGGCTGAGAAACTCCCATCAGACCACCCTATCGCGGAATCTCGTCATGTGGGATACGAATAGTAAATCCAAACCTCGCCCAACCCATCAGTTGATGGTGCAGAGATGGATTACTGAGGTGGAACTCTAGCCACAGTGTAGTTCAGATGATGCTGATGGAGTGCAGTGCTGTGGATGTGAAAGTGAGATATAAAATGGACTACTAGGACAAAAATGAAGTTTAATAAGGATTGTACTAGTGCCAAAATTAAAATAACGCCAAATAGTGTGAAATTATGACTATGTTGTGGCGCTGTGCAATGCGGTCAACATGTTTCAGCTGTATGGAACAACCTGTCTGGCTTTCTTCAGGACCTAGATGGAATAGCTACTGCAAAAGTTATGTAAATGTGAGTGAAAAAATAATAAGAAGAATTTTAATCATGCGCATTAATGATTCAATAACTCCTACCAGGAACTTGTATCCCCAATGTTAACTGGTGGGATTGAATTAGATGTCCTTTCCCAGCATTGTGTGGGAGAATACCTCACCTCACCCGGCAACCGCTCGGGAAAAATGAGGCCCCGCTCTGACCGTCGGTACCCCTCTCCGATGTCCGAGAAGAAGGGGAGGATTGTAGTGGACCCCATATATCCTTGGGCTTAGAGGTCATGGGTTGAGTCTCCGCATGAATCCTACTTTGGTCTTGGCAATATACCATACCCTGAACCCATTCCTTAAATTTAGGGGCGCGACCTCTCCCCCATCTACAGGCAAGACGTCTTTTGGCCATTATTAACGCTACATCCAGAAATTTCCTGCCGCTCTTCGGTGTCTGTGCTGTGTAGCCTAGCAACAATATCAGTGGGTCTTTAGGAACCCTAGTCTCTAGCATCTGTTCTATTGCGTCATGCACTTGCCCCCAATATAGCCCCACTTGAGGGCATTCCCATGCCAGGTGTAGGAAGCCGGCCCCGGGTTGTCTACATCTTTCACAACAATCCGAGTCCGCGAGATAAAACCTGTGTTTGCGCACAGGGGTGTAATAGATTCTATGTAAGAATTTATAATGTATGATTTTGAAGTGACAACTAGATGTTATTTGCCCTGTGAGTCCACAGCTATATTCCCATTGCTCATCAGTTATTTCGGTGCCTAGATCCTCATTCCAATGTCCCCGTGCCGTGCCCGTCACCTGAGGGGTGTGTGTGCGAAGACTATTATATATGTGTGATACCATGAGTGTACCATCCATACTGTTCAATACAGCATTTAGGGGCCCAACACTCTCCGGCTCTTTCGGGTAGTCAGGGAGCAGAGCCCTCATACTTTCTTTCAGTCGTATATAATAAAATACCTCTAGGGAATTGAGGCATGCTCACCAAAAAAACTGTCTCGAGTTCGAAATTCACCGTCAGTAAATAAGTCTCCCCATGAATTTATGCGAAGTATGCGGCACATCTTCTGAAATCCCACCTCTTGTAGCAGTGCGACTCGGGGATGATACATGAGCGGCATACGCGTCGCATACAGCATTGGCGCCTTTACTTTATGCAAAACTCTTTGCCAGGCATCAATCGTGCAAGATACCGTGGTCAAGGGAGTGTCCCGAGCATGAGCATATACAATTCCATTTAGAGGTATGGGGTGTGCGATCCAGTCTTCAGCTGCTATTTGGGGCATATATCGTGTGGGTTTAATCCAGTGAAATAAATAATGGCCCTGAGCACTAAGGTAGTATGCCTCAAGGTCCGGCACATCAAAGCCCCTTTGTCATATGGTTGTGTCATAACAGCCCATTTGAGCCTTGGTTGCCGCCCCCCCCCCCACACTAATCTAATCAGCTCAGATTTCAGAGTTTTAAAGAAGAAAGCACCTGGGTAATAAGGGATGTTAAGAAAATAATATAGGAAGCGGGGCAAGATGATCATTTTAATAAGGGAGACTCTGCCAGCTATCGACAAAGGGAGAGAGATCCATCGCGTGATAGTATCCGTCAATTTAGTAATGGCCGTTCCATAATTAAGTCGCAATGTCTCTTCCCTGTCTTTAGAAACCTGAATCCCCAAATATCGCATGTCAGAGTGGCACCACTCCAAGGGCAAGTCCAATGGAAACTCTATCACTGCCGGGGTCAGCGGGAAAAACTGTGACTTTCCACAGTTAATTGCGGCTCCGGATAGTCTACCAAAGACCACAAATTCACGTAATATATCATTTAATTTATTTTGGGGGTTTGCGACATACAGAGTGACATCATATGCATATAGTGATACGGAAATCTGTTGTTGGAAGCAGCGGAAAGCGCTGTCTTGATGCAACTGCCTTATGCGACATGCTAATGGTTCAATCTCTATGGCAAATAATAGGGGAGATAAGGGGCATCCTTGACGGGTGCCCCTAGTAATCTTGATGGGCTCCGATAGGTGTCCATTTGCAAGTATTTTCGCCATAGGCTCCGTGTACAACAATTGCACCCACGCCTGAAAAACTGGGGGAAAGCCCATTTTGCGTAGAACAGTAAAAAGATAGTTCCATTCCACAGAGTCAAACGCCTTAGAGGCATCTAAGAATACTGCTGCTAGTGGAAACTAGGGGGCAACCGTTTGTCTGAGTGAAAAGAGAGTGCGTAGATTATGTGATGTCACTCTCGTCGGGACAAAACCTGACTGATCAGGAAGTATTATCCTAGTCATCAAGAGTGATAGCCGCGTAGCCAATACTTTGGCCAAGATTTTGGCGTCACAGTTTATCAACGACAGTGGCCTGTAGGAGTCACAGTGCGTAGGATGTTTGCCTGGCTTCAGTAGGGATGTGATCACCACTTCTCGCATAGACTGGGGCAGTAGCCCCACCTCGAGGGAGTCCTCAACAACTCCTTCAATACTGGCGCCATGATGTCGATGTAATATTTGTAGAATTCAGCGGGAATCCCGTCTAAACCTGGGGCCTTTCCATTACTCAGGGACATTATGGCTTCCTTATTTCATCCAGTTCTAACGGAGCGCTCAAGAATGTTCTGTGTACATCGCTCAGCCAGCACAATGCTACCTCACCTAAAAACCAACAAAGTCTATTTCCCCATGGATTGCGTAGTATATAAGTGCGTATAGTGTGTGTGAAGAGCATTCAATATCCGGTCGTTGTCCCTACACGTTTCTCCCCCTTGATCTAAAATTTCTAGTATAATGTTAGAGCCCTTGTCAGTCCTAACTACCTCTGTTAATGCTTTCCCTGGCCTTTCTCCCTCACTATATTTGCGGGCCACCCAGTATTTACTTCTGAATTTTGTTTTGCGCTGCGCCTCCTCCTCATATTCCGATAATTTCTTACGAAATTGTTGGTGTGTATTCCCTCCCTCCTGGCCCGCCATCTGTCTCTCCAGATCTCTCCCTCTAATTTGTGTAAGGTGCGTTGAATATCTCGGAGCACCCCAAAGCTCTTGGCCATGCACCATCATCGGACTGTGACCTTGAAGGCTTCCCACACCGTTTCAATGCTATCTACTGTGTCTTTGTTACGAGGAAAAAAGTCCTTTATGTCTTCCCCCAGATCTTCGCGGAAAACCATATCTAAAAGTGCAGTTGGCTGAAGTCTCCATGTGCGCCTGGGGCGATCACATCCAGGGACGGACAGTGTGACTAGCACAGGACAATGATCTGACTGAGTTCTGGTCAAATGCCCGGCCTCAGTAACACCCAGGGCCAGATCTCTGGATAAAAAACAATAATCGAGTCGCGCCCATGTGCCTGTATAAGAAGTGAAGTGTGTACCCTCACGTCGTGTTGGATGTATGTGCCTCCAACTGTCCACCAGGTCGCCCTCCTCCACTATGCCTTGCAACGCCTCTCTCATCCTAGGATGATATTGTACTTGACCATCCGTTCTATCTAACGTGGGTTGCACCGCTACATTGAAGTCGCCTCCCCAAATTATATGCCTAGCACCTATATCCAATATCTTCCCCCATAGTAGTGTGAAAAATATTGGGGCGTCTGTGTTTGGAGCGTAACAGTTGACAATGGCAATTGTATCACCTCCCAATCTCCCCCACAATATCACATATCGTCCAGCCTTATCTATCCGCTGCCCAAGGAGTGTGAAGGGAACCGCACGGTGTATCAGTATGGCAGTACCCCTAGCGTATGAGAAATAATTGGAAAAAGCTCTGACTCCCGCCCATTTACCTGCAAATGAGGGATTAGTCTGAGGGGGCATATGTGTCTCCTGCAACAACACCATGTGTACCTTATGTCTATCTAGGTAGGCCAATACTTGTCTACACTTTCGAGCATCCTTAAGTCCCCTGATATTCCAGGAGAGTATCGTTAATGTGTTTGTGGGATGTTCACCCATCAGTTTGATATATTGTGTGTGCAACATGCAATCTCAATGTCCAAAATGGCATCCCCATCCACCAGCCCCCATCTCTGTCCAATAAGTTTCCTTGTACATCCAACACCAACAATTCAGTTTGCAATAGCACCCTCCCTCCCCCACCCACTCTGAAGCTCCCCCAACTCGCTAACAGTTTCCACCCCTGCCCAACTTCCCCCATCGATATCTTTGACCACCAGCAAGCATCCTCTTCCAAACAATTAAAAAAAAAACACCCCATACCTTCCCTCACACTTTCAGAAAAGACACCCCAATATTCCATTTTCCCCTCCTCTGCCCATCCCCCCTCCCACTGAAGCAACCCCAATTTGCCAGAAATTCTTGCCCTCCCTCCACCCATCCCTCCCACCAAAAACATCAACTCATTCCCGATGGCATAGTTCAATATAGGGGTACACCCGTAGGGGAACAACATTAGAGAGTAACACAGCCACGGTCTCTCCCCAGGCCCTGGATTCTGTACAACCACTGGGCCCTATCTGAGGAGGGGCAGTGGTGCCCGGAATACGTTACCCCTGGATCGTCATACTTGTCTTTATCTTGTGCACCATGAAGTGTCCCCAGCCACTCAACTCCTTCAAGTTGTACCAGCAGCACATGCCCTGGCTATAGGTAAAGGTTCCAGCTGTCGTGTGTGAAAATTCAAGCGTCCTCATCCTCTTCTTGCAGGTTGTCACGCTGCGCCGGGTCTTGACCATTCGCCCCTCGTTGCGTCCGCTTCCATTGTCGGAGATAGTCCTCCACGTGTTGTGGGTTGGTGAAAAATCGCTGTTTGCCTTGGTGCGTCACGCGGAGTCTTGCGGGATAAAGTAGCGCATAATCGATCTGTGCTGCTCGTAGTTTATTTTTGACCTCTATATACTTGCGGCGCTCTTCTTGCACTAGCGGAGTGAAACCCGGGACGCCGTGTTTGGGCTCACCGTCGTCCGCCGCCAGTCGCCCGGGCCAACCACCCTCGTGGCAAGCCGCGGACTCGCCTACTGCAGTACGCCGCTCACCGCACTTCCTTGGCTCCAGCACCTCTCCCGGGGAATTCTATTGCGCAGCAGATCTCAGGCTGTGGGCATCAGATCGGGTCCAGATTTTCACCAAGGCTGGGGATCAAGGCCCTTCATGTGCATGCCTCATTACGTCCAGCTGGCTGCCTATTTAGTGAGGATAATTGTAGGATATGTGGTCCGGGCTGCGGGAGCCTCATCAAATGGCGGCCATTCCGCTTGTGCGCCCTCTAGCGCCCCGGGAAGTGTTAGACTTGGCATCTTTTGACGTGTTTCCCCTGAGTATTTTCTTTCTGACCTCCCGGTTTTGACTCTTTTTTTGCTGGCGTAACGCACTTTTCGCACTGCTGATCAGTGGTAAAGTGCAGGCGCTCTCTGTGTCAATTGTGTTATGGATTGGTGTTTCCACGATTGGATATCTGATTTACTTGTTAGTCCCTAGTAAAGTGCACTGAGTGTGCAAGGGCCTGTGAATCAAATGCTACTCGTGGACCTGCAGCACTGATTGTGCCACCCACATGAGTAGCCCTGAAAAGGTACCTCAGACCTGCCATTGCAGAGTCTGCGCGCAGTTTGTAACTGCCATGTCGACTTGCCAGTGCACACACTTGCCAGTCCCTAACCTTCCCTTTTCTTACATGTCAGGCACCCCTAAGGTAGGCCCAAGGTACCCCTGTGGGCAGGTTGCAGTGTATGTGAAAGGTGGGACATGCGCGGGTGTGCGTGGCATTTCCCGATAGTGAATAACAGCCAATTTCGTTTTTCACTATTGCAAGGCTATCAGTTCCCCATAGGAGAGAATGGGAGGTTTGTTTAAAACATCTTATAAACGTAACTGCCCAAGGGATTAGGTAGAAAAATTAAGCATAGTATGCCTGAACTCGGAATCTAAAGATGCATCTTTTAGTGAAGGTGATTTTTACATTCTGTGTTTGACAATACCACTTTTAGAAAGTAGGTCTTTTCTTGCTCAGTCATCCTGTGTGCCTCTGCTGGAATGTGGATTGCCTGTCTGGGTTTTTGGATGACAGAAGACTGGGGAGCCAGAGGGGCTCCAGATAGTCAAGGTTGGTCAGGAAGAGGCTGAATAGACCTGGGCTGCGGTGGGGGAAGGGGGAGGAGATTTCCTTGCACCTCAAAGGGCATGGTCTGCCTCTGACAATGCTGTCTCCACCTCCTGCCAGGAAATCACACCAGAGAAGGCCCAACTGGTTCTGGCCGGCCCAGACACCCTCTGCATGCCAGATCAAAGGATTTTTGTGTACAAATACCGGCGCTCAGGCCCCTGAATTTTAGAACTCATCTGGATCAAGAAGACTGCCAAGAAGAAGAGCTGGAGAAGCTGTGAGGTGGAACTACCACTTTGCTGTGTGCTTTTCTGGGCTGACCTGCAGTGGCTGCTTCTGTCTTGGGCAGTGAAAGGCCTGGACTGGACTTTCTGCAACCTATTTTGTGAGTCTCTCCAAGGGCTTGAAGTAGAGCTTGCCCCCTGTTCATGAAGTCTCAGGAACAGCAAAGACTTCATGCTCTTCTGCCCGCAGCACTGGGGACTGTGTGTTTTGTGCTATATCAGAGGAGAAGCAACTCGACGATGTCTAAGACGCCGCTGCCGAATCCGTGTCCTGAACGCACTGCAGCGGGCACCGAATCAAAGCCGCACCGCAACCTTGGTCTCACCAACGACGCCTGTCGACGCCGCCACTGAGCCACTGCTTGCACTGCGAGCTGTGGGCACGCACTCCGCACCGCCTCGCTTCATGACGAAGCCTTGGCACCACAGAGAGCATTGCTGAAATGCCGCACCCCAATCTTGGTCTCACCTACGACGCCCGTTGACGCCGCCACATAGCCGCTGCTTGCACCGCGACCTGTGGGCACCGCACTCCGCACCGCCTTGCTTCACGAGGATGCCTTGGCCTCCCCGACACCACTGCTCCACGCAGAAATCGACGCCGCTGCTTGCACCGTGGTTCGAGGGCACACCTCGTAAGTCACAGGAAGCACTGCCCTCATCCCGCACTGCAGCCTTGGCCCACCAATGACAGCACTAGCGACTCCCGTTCATCAGCCGACGACAGCGCTTCAGTAACCATGACGCCGCTGCTTGCACCGTGACCTGCTAGCACTGTGATGAGCACCGCCTTCATCTCACACCACGACCCTGGTCTCACCGATGGCACCATCCGATGCCGCCACCAAGCCACTGCTCGCACCGCGACCTGGGGGCACCGCACGCCGCACCGCTGCACTTCGCACCGCAGCACCCGATGTCTGCCGACGCCAGCGCTCCTGATTCCATCAGGGAGGAGCTTGACGTGCAACGCGAGTGATTTCGAGGGCCTCATCACCCTGCATTTCTCACACTACTGATTGCGGGTCTTCCCAACACCGTAGCTGTCCCGCGACCTCGCGACCAGCCAGAACTGTTGGATTTGTTGTTCATGACGCCGTGGTAGCTCCGGAGGGAGCTATCGACATCTAGGAACTTTGTTTGAAACTTATTTTGATAACTACAGACTTTTTTTCACATATAGTGTGGATTTTTGTCATTTTTGGTCTTGTTTCATTATATAAAAATATTGGATATTTTCCTAAACTGGTGTGGTGTCCTTTTGTAGTGCGTACACTGTATTACTGTGGGTTATGTGCAAACGCTTTACACACTGCCTCTAAGATAAGCCTGACTGCTCGTGCCAAGCTACCGAGGGGGTGAACAGGGGTTATTTTAGGAGTGTAACTCCCTTACCCTGACTAAAGTGGAGATTTTTGCCTGGCTTTGGCCCTTGCCCTAGCCTACCAGAAATCCCATTTCTGACAGGAAGAGATAGAGATTTGGAGTTTGGTGTCCCTGAACTCACAATTTAAAAATACATCTTTTTGTGAGGGTGGTTTTTGAATTGCGTGTTTAAAAATGCCACTTTTAGAAAGTGGACATTTTATTTCTTTACCCTTCTGTGCCTCTGCCTGCCTGTGGAATCCACGCCTGAAGGAAGGTGACATTTGGTCTATTTGTGCATTCAGTCTAGATAGTCACACAAAGAAAGATGATGTGAGCCCTGCTTATCCTGATGGCCCAGACCCAGGCTGATGAGTCTTCCTCAGCTAGAGTGGTGGGAGGAATTGTCAGTGACACCTGAATAGGACTATACTTGGCCTCACACAAAGCGGTCTTCACCGACCCGGTAGGGTGCCTGGAGCCAGGTCAGAAAAAGGCACGTTCTTGGGCACTGCAAAGACTTTCCTTTGAGGTTTGCCTTCGTAAAAAGGGCAGAAACTGACATAGGGACTGGAGCTGTGACAACATAACTTTAGAACACTTCTGGCCTAAGAGGACATTTTGCCAATAAGAAGAGCTGGAAGGGAACTGCCATTCTGCTTGCTTCTTTGCTGGGCTGGCCGACTGATTGCTGCTTCTGTCTTGGGCAGTGAAAGGACTGGACTTTGCTTTCTACATCCTGCTTGCCAAGGTTCACCAAGGGCTTGTGTGTGTTTGCCTCCTATTAAGATGTCTCAGGGTCATCAAAGAATTAATCTGCAGAGTCTGAACTCCTTGGCTGGGAGTTCTGACCTGCCATGGGGTGCCAATTCCAGTTCTGGAGGTGGCCTTTGCTGCAAAGAACGAAGAAAATCCATGCATCAACCTCCAGCATCTGTTTTTCCTTACGCAGCGCACCCATGCGGCTGAAAAAACAACACATCTCTGAGGTGCGACTGAAGAATGAATGTAGCACCGGCCCTGAGGCTGAAAGATCGCCGCAGCCCAAGGCCTGAGCATTGTGCCACTGAAGTCCGTGGCACCCACTCCGACTCCGACACAAGCCCTGCTGTGCGGCAGACGAAATCAATGCATCACCTGCTTCGCGGTTGGGAAATCAATGCATCGCCTGTTTCGCGCCCGCCGCATCGACCCAGCATGTCCAGATGTACATCGTACCTGTGCACTAAGTTCTTCATCGGTGTTGCCCTGCAGTAAGGAACTGTGGCCGCATGTCCGGAGATTGACGCATGACCTCCCCTCACAGACAGGAACCGGCGCATCACCTCCCCTAACAGTAAGGAACCAACGCATGACCTCCCCTGCGCTGTAGAAAGGAACTGCCACATGACCTGGCCTGGCAGTAAGGAACCTACACATGACTTCCCCTGGTAATAAGGAACTGATGCATTGATTTGCTTTTACAGCGCCTCACCTCCCCGCACCTGTTTTCGTCTTTCATTTTGAGGCATCCAATGTATTTTGTGATAAAAAATGAAGCATCCATAGTTTCCTATGGACTGAACTATTTTGCACTTTTTAAAAAGTGGTATTTTAATTTGTGTATTTTGGATGTTTGTCTTGTTTTGTTCTGATAAATATTGGTTATTTTTCTAAACTGGTGTGATGTCATTTTGTAGTGTTTTCGCTGTGTTACTGTGTGTGTATGTATAAATGCTTTACACATTGCCTTTGAAATAAGCCTGACTGCTTGTGCCAAGCTGCCAATCCCATTATCCTGACTAGAATAAGGTTCTCTACTTGGATAGGGGGCAACCCACTGCCAACCAGAGACCCCCATTTCTAACACAACCTTAAATGTAAACAAAGATTACCTTGGAGATTATCAAATTCCTATTTTTTGTTTTTGGAACCAACGTTCTAAGCAGGATTATAGTTGTAAAAGTGGAATAGTTTTGTTATTGTACATATATTATCAGGATCTATGACATCATGCGGCCCACAAAGGGGGATTTCTTTATAAGGTTTCGCTATTTTGGTGAGCTTTAAATATAAACTAGTACTTTTAATCAAAATGTCCTCATTTTCATCATATCTTTGATTGGATAACTAGAGGAAGGATAGGTGAAATGATCATTCAAAAAATTATAGTGACATACTGAGCACTTTGTTTTTTTTTATACAGTCTAGATGATTGTTTTTTCCCCACTGTTCAAGGATGATTTTTTATACAGTACGTAATTTATGGCGTATAAATACAAAACCTGAGAACATTAAAAAAGTGGAGATGAAATGCTTTTTTTATAATAACATAGTATTACAACATGATAAATATGTAATCATTTATTCCTATTATCAAGTTGTTAATTGTTGACATTTTGACTTATACAGTCAGACAGCCACTTACATTCCCATACAGCTACTTATAGAACCACTCACACACTGATAAATCCACTCGCACACCCAGCTACACACTGATACAGCCACTCACACACTAAGACAGACGCTTACATGCCCACTTATACACCAATACAGTCACTCCAATCCAATCCAATCCAAAAATTCTTTATTTCGGCCATTTGAGACCATAAAAGATTCATTCGTACATTTAAAAAACATAAAACATACAGTAAAAACTGGGCGGGGTGCAGCATACATCGTGGTCATTTTCCTGACAATCTTGGACGTGAATAAAAGGTTAACTATGATTCATTTACATTTCATTGCACATATAGCGTAACATTAGTTCTTTAGCATTTCCCCCTTATCTGCCACATAGCCATTAGATATTCAGCAACTGCAAAAACTATGTGATCCAGAGTACTTGTCTTCAGGATTCTGAGTGAGTGTAAGTAGTTTCTAATGCCCAAATTCCTACATAATGGTAAAAGCCAATATTTTCTCGGTCTCATGTAGGCAGGGCAGAAAAATAACACATGTGGTTCGTCCTCCTCATACTCACTACACCCAGGGCAGATTTTATCGTTCAGCGTTGACCATTTGCTAGTGAAGGTTTTAAGGGGCAGGGTACCCAGCCTCCATTGGATAAACAGTTTCCTTGCCTTAAGAGGGTAGATAATGTCCATAAAACCTTCAAAATGAAATTAATTTTTGATGTCCAAAAATTGATAAGTTAAGGGGCCAACTCTGGAAGCACACACGAGTGAGGCTAGTTTTTTGTCCTTGTAGATCTTGACAAGCCTTTTACGAGCCATCCCAAGGGAGCTTCGTTCAGGATCCTCCCACATCTCAGGCAGACCCAGGCGATAGAATTCTCATTTGACATAAGCCAGGCAAGGAATTCTATCAGAATAGGTAAGGTTCAGAACATGCCTAAGATCTTGCCTGTAGTGGGAAAGTTCACCAGTAGACCAAAGCCTGTGCCAGAAACTCAGTGGTTTTAATGCCAATTCCTCCCCTATTGAAGGGAGCCCTAGATCTAGTCTCAAGGGTAACAAGGGTGTGCCTTGGGGAAGGGCCAACAGGCATCTAAGGAAGTTGTTTTCTACCATAACAAGATCTGGCCCAGCCTTATGGCCCCACAGCTCACCACCATAAGAGGAGGCAGGTCTGGCCTATGTTTTGTACATTTCTAAGGCTGGGCTAATAGGCTTAAAGGTTGATGAGTTTGTTACCTTCAGAATTGCTCCCGCCATCTGGGATAACTTTAAACGGGATCTGGCCATCTGTGGACCCCAGGATAGATTTTCGTGTAAAGTTACCCCCAGATACTGAAACGTTCTGACCCTTTCAAGCCTCTCGGATCCCAGGGTTGGGTTGGGCCTTGTTGTTGTGGAGGGATTAAACACCATGAATTTGGTTTTTTCTGCATTAATCTCCAGGCCATGAGTCCTGCAGAAATCCCCAAACCCATCTAGTATTCGTTGGATCCCCATCGGGGATTTGGAAAGCAGGAGGGTATCATCGGCAAACATAATAGCCGGAACCCTCCTGCCTGCCAACCTACGTGCATCGTTGTCCCTAACACTGTCAAGATGGGATATGACGCCGTTAACAAAGAGGCAAAACAGGGTCGGCGCAAAAACGCAACCCTGTCTTACCCCCCTGAGAACCGGAAACCTAGAGGACAACACTCCATCCCTCCCGCACCTAACCTGGGCAAAATGGCCATCATGGAGCCTAATTATGGCCTGGGCAGTTGTGGAGGTACACCCAAGTCCCTTAAAACCGCCCAGAGCTTCCTTCGGGGCACCAAATCAAAGGCGGACCTCAGATCCACAAACACCATGTACAGACTCCCCCCCTCAATCCCCACTGTTTTCCAGTAGAGAAGGACGAGGCGGAAAATCTGATCCATGGTGGACGTGTTTTTTCTGAAGCCCGCCTGAAGGGGGCTGAGGATCGCGTTGTCCTCCATCCAATCAAGGAGATGATCCAGGAGAAGGCGAGCGAAAAGCTTTTGGGGTACGTCTATAAGACTGATCGGCCTGTAGTTGGCTGGGAGCAGAGGCGAGCCCTTTTTGAAAATCAGTACTATCTCTGCCTCCAGCCAAGTACAGGGGATCTCCATCCCTCCCAGGATAGAATTGAATATAATTAAAAAATACGGGCCCCAAATCTCAGAGTGGAATCTGAACAAATCTCCTGGAATTTTGTCGAGACCTGGGGCCTTCCCCAGCGCCAGCCTCTCCATTGCATTCAGTACTTCCCCCAGTGTAAAATCTAGTTTATCAACAGGCTCAGGTGGGGTGACAAGGACTGCCTCATTGGCGAATTCAGTGGTATCTTGGTACAGTTTACTAAAGTGTGATTCCCAAACAGAGGCGGCGATGTTTGGCTCGACTGCTGCTTTGGGTTCACCTGTACCTGTGGTGACAAGGGCCCAAAATTTCCTTAGATCCCAGGTTTCCAATGCCAGGAATAGGTCTTGCCATCTCTCCCAGTCCCATTCAGATTTTGCCTGGGCAATTGCTTCCCTATATTTACGTCTCGCAACGGCTACATTGTCCCTACTGGTACCCGACTTTATCATAGAAATCAGCTCGGTTTTCAACTTTTTACAAGTACCATTGTACCAAGCTGAAGTAACTGTCCTCTTCTTTTTGGTCACCACCTCAGGGAAAAGGACATCTCTTAAGCTCCCCACTAGGTCTGCGTTAATTTGGGCGAGTTTCTGGGTAAAGTCAGTGGTTATGGGTTTACTGATTAGTTCGTCCACTTCGACAAACTTTGGGAGTACCAGCTCGTACATTTTTGCAATAGACTCAGTTGAGCTTACTAGTTTCCCCCATCTCACCCTGCGTCTGTTATTGGTTAGAACCAAGTCCCCTGTATCATCACTTTGAGCTGCAATTGCCAACCGTTCTTCGGGGGCAGGATGTACCATATCTAGGCAGAGGGCATTATGGTCACTATCTGACCTTTTGATTACCCTGAAGTCCCGAACCTTGGACCACAAGCTTGTATCTACAAAAATGTAGTCCAGTTGCGATTCGTGGCCCTTCCTATTAAAGGTGCACAACGAGGGAGTATCAGATGGAGTACGCCCATTACAGGCCCTCAGAGCAAACTTCAGGGTCAGAGACATAATCTGGACTGCTAAAGGCGACCAAGATTTTGGATTGGGGGTTTGACAAGGTGGAATCCCCCAGTGATCATCTTCAGCAGTTAGGGCGCCCTCCGTGAGACCTTGCAAGGGTTCAAAATTACAGTTGAGGTCGCCGCCCAGCAGTATCTTACAGTCGGCGGGTAGTTGCCCCAAAAATGAAGATAGATCATCCAAAGTGGATGATTCCATCGACACGCTTACTGGGTGCGAGTACACATTGACGATCGCTAAATTGAAGGCGTTTGGCCATTTAAGAAGGACGCAATGAATGTCCTCCGAGAAGGTTGGTATTATCTCTGCTCTACAGCCAATGTGGCTAGCCACCCAGATCGCGAGTCCGCCAGAGGGCCTCCCTTTCCCATTCCACCTAGCATGGATGTAAAAGGTTGTGTATCCTACCCAGGAGAGCGGTTCCCTAGCCCAAGTCTCCTGGAAAAGACAGATATCATTTTTGGCGACTGGAGAACACCATTCATTGGAATCTATTTTGTTGGCGATGCCAGCAACATTCCAGGAAAGGACTTTCATGGGTCTTAGGGGTGGCTTGGGTTCCATACTCCTTATCCTTTCAGCACTGCTGTCTATGGGTAGTGATGTCGGCCTATCTGATGTGACTCGCTCCACTGACAACCCCAGATCGAATGAGGCTTGATATGTTAGACCTCCTAGGGATGACAGCCCGGAGCTTGGTAGATTTTCCTTGACACTCATTCGACCCAGATCTAGATGGGTGACTAATGCCCCTTCCACAGATGTCAGTCCCACCCGAGGCTCGGTATCTATTGTATCTGGGGGTGGCGTGATCAGGGGAAGGATTCCTGGTACGTCAGTGCCAACCAACGTGGTGGCAAGATATGTGCGATCTGTGTGGACAACCGCCCCCTCCTCTGGAGATTCAGCCTGTGTGAGTCAGTCAACCTGATCGAGGCAGCTATACCTATTAGCATGGGTAAAGTTGCTCTGCATTATAGTTTCCTGACGTCGGGCCTATATCTTGTACCGTCAATGGCAAAGCCCACCCTAGTCCAGCCGTCATTCCCTCACAGATGCGGGTTGCTGTTTCTTGGATAGAAAAAGGACAGCGGTACCAGCTGTATGGATGAATTTCCTAGGCTCCCCAGCCAATTGCAAATGTGAGAGACAATGTTAGGGTTCCTAAAACTTACCAAAACACAATCACCCCCAATTTTCTTTACAGTATGTCCTACCCAGGGAACCCTCCTGACCATCAATATTTCCCCTCTCATGTTAGGTGGGAGTGGCCTATGAATGTTCAGCCAGCTGGTGACTTTGTTTCTAAGTGAATCAAAGGATTCCTATACAGAGTCGGGAAGCTCAGGGACCCCAATCAAGGTCACGGTGTGAGCTCCCGCCTCTGGAGGTAAGTTAACTACATATGGGCGCTTTGAACTATTAGCTACCCGTCGCGGGGGATCGTCCACCCTAGTGGGCGTCTTTTCTTTCCTCTGGGTGGGCACTGTAATAGGCAACTTAGACTTCCGCACTAAAGGCACGGGAGGGAGTTGCTCACTAATACAGGCATTGAGACACCCAGGCACACAATGATGCAGCCATTCACAACCCCACTCACATACTGATACAACTACTCACACACCCAGCCATACACCAATACAGCCACTCAAACACCAAGGCACACATCGAAACAGCCACTGACACACCCAAGCACACACCAATACAGCCACTGACACACCCAGCCACAAACGGATAAAGCAACTCAAACACCCAGGGATACACCGATACAGCCACTGACAGACCCAGGTAGACACCAATGCAGCTACTGACACACCCAGGCACACCATGATACAGCCACTGACACACCCAGGCACACACCGAAAGAGCCACTCACACTTCCACTCCCACACTGATACAGCCACTCACACACCCAGCCACATACCAATAGAGACACTCAAACACCCACTCACACACAATACAGCCACTCACACGTCCAGCCACACACCAATATAAGCCCTCACACACCCATTCACATACCGATACAGACACTTACACACCCACTCACACACAGCCAAACACTGATACAGCCACTGTCACACTGAGCAATATACTGATACAGCCACTCATACACCAGCCACACATAAAGTCACACACTCTGCCACACACCGATATTGCCACTCAAATGCCCAGCTACACACAGATACAGCCACTCGCACAACTACTCCCACTAACACAATGGTACAGCCACTGACACACCCAGCTATTCACCAATACAGCTACTCACACACCCAGCCATATACTGATACAGCCACTCACACACATAACCACACACTGATACAGCCACTGTCACAATGTACACCAATACAGCCACTCACACACCCAGCCACACAGTTATACGGCCACTGTCACATGGAGCAATATGCTGATACAGCCACTCACACACCCAGCCACACTGATATAGTCACATACACACTCAATCACACACCATTAAAGCCACTGACACACACAGCTGCACACAGATACAGCCACCCACATAACTTCTCTCACTCACACACATATTCACACACTAATAGAGCCACTGACACACCCAGCTACTCACCAACACAGCTACTCACACACCCAGCCACACAATGATGCAGCCACTCACACACAGCCACACACTGATACAGCCACTGTCACACCGAGCAATACACCATTACAGCCAATCTCACAACCATCCACACCAAAACTTGAGAACAGTAAAAAAGGGAAAATCAAATGCTTTTTTATTATAACATAGCATTACAGCATGAGAAATATGTAATGATTTGTCCTATTATGAAAGTGTGCATTGTTCACATTTTTTTACTTTTATTCATAATTTTATGAATTGTAATACTACTTCCAATCTGCTTTTTCTCTTTTTTTTACACATTTGAATATCACTGTTTCTTGAAGTAATGTGGTTTACAAATTCACTGTTACAATGTTGTTTTATTACTTTATATTAGGAGAGTGTTCCAGAGTACAAGAAAACAAATACATACACTGACTTATACAGTCAGACAGCCACTTACATTCCCATACAGCTACTTATAGACACACTCACACACTGATACAGACACTTACACACCCAGCTACATACTGATACAGCCACTCACACACCTATTCACATACTGAGACAGATGCTTACACACCCACTTACACACCAATACAGTCACTCACACACCCAGCCACATACCAATACAGCCATATACACCCACAGCCACACACTAACACAGGCACTGAGACACCCAGGCACACACTGCTACAGCCAATCACACACCCAGCCACAAACAGATACAGCTACTGACACACCCACTCACATATCCAGCCACACACCAATAGAGGCCCTCAAACACCCATACACACACCAATAAAGACCCTCACACACTGATACAGTCACTTGCACAATGATACAGACACTTACACACACATTCACACATTGATACAGCCACTCACACACCTGGCCACACACTGATACAGTCACTCACACACGCAGCCACACACTGATACAGCCAATTTCACACTGAGCAATACACTGATACAGCCACTCACACATCCAACCACACTGATACAGTCACATACACTCAGCCACAAACTGGTACAGCCACTCACGTGCCCAGCTACACACAGATACGGCCAGTCACGCAACTACTCACACTCACACACCGATATAGCCACTGACACACCCAGCTATTCACCAATACAGCTACTCACACACACAGCCACACACTGATACAGAGCTTGTCACACTGAGCAATACACTGGCAGCCACTCTCACACCAAGTCACACAGTGATACAGCCACGTCACACCGAGCAATAAACTGAAACAGCCACTCACACACCCAGCCACACTGATACAGTCACACACACACTCAGTCACACACCGATACAGCCACTCACACACCCAGCTACACACAGATATAGCCACTCACATAACTACTCCCACTTACACACCTATTCACACACTGACACAGCCACTTACACACCCAGCAACTGACCCGTACAGCTCCTCACACACTGATACAGCCACTCACACACACAAACACACACTGATACAGCCACTGCCATACCGAGCAATACACTGATGCCACCACTCACACACCCAGACACACTAATACAGTCACACACACTCAGCCACACACCGATGCAGTCACTCATATGCCCAGCCACATACCCATACAGGCACTCACACACCCAATTATGCACTGATATAGCCACTCACACACCCAGCTACATACTGATATAGCCAATCACAAACCTAGCTACACACCGATAAAGCCACCCCTGCACAGTGAAATACACAGCTATTGACACACCCAGCCATATACTTATATAGCCACTCAAACACATAGCCCCACACTGATCCAGCCACTGTCACATTGTACACTGATACAGCCACTCACAAACCCAGCCACACAGTGATACAGCCACTGTCACATGGAGCAATACACTGATACAGCCACTCACACACCCAACCACACTGATAGTCATACACTTAGTCACACACTGATACAGCCACTCACACACCCAGCCACTCACTGACACACTGATACAGCCACTCACACACCTAGTTACTAACCGATAAAGCCACCCCCGCACAGTCAACACTGACACAGCCACTGACACAACCAGCCACACAAAGATACAGGCACTGGCACACCCACACACACACATCAACACTCACACACTCAGCCACACACCAATACAACCACTCACACACCCAGACACATATCGAGTCTGACACACCCAGGCATACACTGATAGAGCCACTGACACACCCAGGCTCACACCGATAGAGTCATGCACACACCCACTCCCACACTGATAGTCACTCACAAACCTATACAGCCACTCACACACCCAGCCAACACCAATACAGGTACTCACACACACACACTGATACAGCCACTCACACACTGATACAGCCACTCACACATTTATACAGTCACTTACACACCCACTCACAGATCGATATAGCCACACACTGACACAGCCACTCACACAGGCAGCCATACTCTAATATAGCCACTGTCACACCCAGACATACACTGAACCAGCCACTCACACACCCAGCCACACACTGATACAGCTACTCACATAACTAGCTACACACAGATACAGCCACTCACACACTGATACACCCACTCGTACACTGATAAAGCCACTGATACACCCAGCCACACACTGATACAGCCACTCACACACCCACTTACAGACAATACACCAGTTATACACCCAGCCACACACTTATTCAGGCACTCACACACCCATCTACACACGGATACAGCCACTCCCACATGCACTCACACAATGATACAGACACTGACATACCGAGCCACACACTGATACAGGCACTAACACGCCTGCGTGCACATCAATACACCCAGGCACACACCGATACAGTCACTCACACACCCAGGTACACCCCAATAGATCTAGTCACACACCCATACAGCCATTCATGTACCCACTTCCACACTGATACAGACACACACACAGGCACCCACTCAAACAGCTACTCACCCATACAGCCACTAACACCTCCACTCCCACACTGATGCAGCCACTCACAAACCCAACACCCACTCAGTCTCTCACCGACCCATGCACAAACTACTAAACTCACTCTCACACCTACTTACACGTGGTGCAGTCACTCACATACCCAGCCACACACCAATACAGCCACTCACACACCCATTCACACATGGATATACCCACACACACACCCTTGCGGGCCACTCACACACCCACTCACCCATTCAGCCACTCACAGACCCTTACAACCACTCACACACCCATCCAGTGACTGGCAACCCTGCTTTGACACCCACACAAACACAGACACACCCATACAAACAATGAAAGACCCAATCAAACTGGCATATATGTACATATATGAATGAATGAATGAATGAATGAATGACAGACTCTTCTATACCGCATGGCTACTCAGAAAGAGTGTCCTGGCACTGATAAGGCCACTCAAGATAGAACATTGCAGAGGACCGCCGGTCTCCTGTTATCACTGAAGGCTGAATAAGAAAGTTTCTGCTCTGACTTCATCCGAAATGGACCTCAAATGTTCAGGCAGCTGATTCCAAATGCCTACCGCTTTGAACCAGAAAAGATGTTTCTACTACTACTACTACTGTGCAATGCACTGCTGGGAGCAGCCAATGAGGGGGTGTTAAACAGGTTGCAAGTAGTTCATAATATGGCAGCCAGGTTGGCACTTAATAAGCCTCCCAGAACTGCCTCCCTGCAATTACTGAAATCTCTTCACTGGCTCCCCATTCGTGACAGAATTAAGTTTAAAATCTGCTGCCTGGTCCATAAATCGATCAATGATAGGAGCCCCAGATATTTTGCGGAACAACTCATCCACTATCGCCCTTGCAGATCTCTGCGCTCTGGAGAGAAGGCTCTGCTAGTAGTCCCTCGATTTAATAAACTTCGATCCGGGGGCAAATCTTTTGCTATCTCGCCCCGCGCCTGTGGAATACACTCCCCACCGTCTTACGCAAGTGCCCTAATCTTCTTAAATTCAGGAAACTATTGAAAACTGAACTCTTTAACCTCTGAGCATTTCTCTTTCCTCTTTTTCCTCCACCCCAAGCGCAGAGATACCCCTACAGGGGGGATTCCAGCGCTCTACAAATTCATTCATTATAACAATAACCCTTTCTTGGGGAGAGGTCAAACTTTTTTTTCTGCTTCTAAAAATTCTGGGGCTTTGGATTTTTTTCTGTTTTTATAAGTTGCAATTGTAAAAAATAAACTTTGAAAGCAAAACACACAGAACATGTGCAACAAATTTTAAAAACAAAAAAATATCATTTATGGCTTCTTGCAGCTTCAAGTACAGCAGCGATTGACTATTCTTCCACAGTGAGCACTTAGTTGCACACCATGCAGAATGTTCCAATTTTTAACAGTTCTGGATTGCTCACTGCACTTGTGCAGCAACTTCAGGTGGTAGTACAGCCCCGGATGGGGATGTACTGCAACGCTTTGCCGAGAGGGGATACCCAAAGTGGGTTTTAGACAGAGCAATCCTTAGGATATCGACTAGATCAACAGAGGAAATCCTATTTGGCCAAAGTGAGCAAAATAAAGGCACTGGGGAAAACCCTAAAGGCTTAGCACTACATTTAACAGTAAATCAGAAGCAGTGTGGAGAATAATAGCCAAGAATTAGGACCTGCTCACGTGTGACCCTATCATTGGGGCATCCATGAACAACACTCCTGGTATAACCTATTGCAAGAATATATCCCTGAGGGACATGTTACATAAAACTGACATAAGAGCATCCACACAGTCTAACACCATACTCAGGCAGCAACTCAAGCAGTTTTACACATGTGACAGGTGTAAAGCGTGTAAAAACTCAACCAACTGTAAAACATTCTGAACCCTGCATGCCAACAGGGAGAAAACCATCAACCAATTCATCACTTGCAGTACCACTCATGTGGTCTATGTTCTGTGTTGTCCTTGCAACCTCAGATATGTAGGTAGCACAGTATAGCTGATGCATATAAGAATTCTGGAACATGCTAGTGCCATCACAGAGATCAAGACTATCCAGTGGCAGGTCATTTCAAAACACTCCACTTCAGTGATCATATGAAAATTAGTTTATTTGGGGTGGAGCATGCCTGTTCCGACCATAGGGGTAGGGTAGCCACCCTCAGAAAAAGAGAGTCTAAATGGATCATAGAGCTTAACTCTAAGACACCTACAGGTTTGAACTCCAATGAGGAGCTATATGTGCATTTGTAATTTCTTACTGTGCCTCTGTTGAATGTCAGGGATCCATTTGTTTTCAGCTATGTGATACTTTGTTTTATCTCATTTTATGTTCACAGGGAGAATAGGATGGGACTCTCGTCTGGCGTGCTAGGTTCGGAGAGGAGACCCCGGCTGGTGCACCCCGCTCTACTCTTCCAGGATGCACAGGACACATTAGTGAAATGCTTTTCTTCTTTAATCTTATATATCACTATGTTTATTGCTTGAGACTGGTGTTCTCAGGCTGAGGGAGTGTTATCCTACTGAGGCCGCCAGGGGTAGAGCCCTTAGTGTTGGGCTTTGAACCTTAATAACCTTCACATAATCCTATTAGAACCTTTATATCAACTTTTGCATAACTGCATGCATACTGTTTGCGTACGTTTGTGCCCTTCAGGAACCCCTGAGACTTTGCCCTCTTGGGCTTTATGTTTTTTGATATTGTGCTAGTACAAAATTGGACTCTGCTCAATCGGGCTACATTTTATATTGGGATTATTACTTATTGCAACTACGATACTCAGTGTTGCAGACTTGGGCGCCTCTATTGTAATGTGTGGAGTGTCATGCACCTAGCATCTCATTTTGACTACTGCATGCCTTTATGTTGTTTCTATTGAAGCCATCCATGCTGGACAGGAATTAAGCATCTACATGTTATTTATGCCTAGCCAAAAACCTTTGCGGCTGCTGAGACATTGATATGGTGTATTATGACATGTTTCAAATGTATGCTTTATTTTTGTATGTTTGAGCCACAGGGTTTAAGTTGTTGTTGTAAATAGCTTTATTTCGATATAATTGATATCATAAAAAGCAATACATGTACATTAAAAAGCAGTAAAAACAATACAATAGTAATAACATATACTTTAGGCGACAATTTACATATAGAACTGCAAATAAACAGTCTAAAATACTCTCAGGCAAGGAGGGAAAGTCTGTTAAATCTAATACGCCATGCCCAGCCTAAAAATGTAGCCAGTCCAGTAGCAAACAGGGGCCGAGGGTCAGTTTTTAAGATTCTTAGGGCCTCCTTGTGGGATCTAGTCCCGAATTCTCTACAAAGTGGCTTCAGCCATCTGCTACGGGGGAAAGCGTAGGCCGGGCATTCAAACAGTGAGTGTGAAACTGTCTCTAATCTATCCAAACAGCAGGGACAAGAAGGGGTTGTCTGCACCGGGACCTTCCAACTAGCAGTCATAGTTCCCACTGGAAGAACGCCTACCCTAAATTTAAAATAAAGGGCCCTGTCCCAGGGAGCTAGGATAAAGTCCAGATACGGCTCACGGGAATGCACCTCCTTTACCAAAAGAAATTCTGCCGTTGACCTGCACAAATTGGCATTGCTCTTTCTGCCCTCAATCACCCAGGACCAGAATAGTTTTTTCAGAATTAGCTTGGGCGGGGCAGATCTAGTAGTCCAGGCGTCCTCAAGGCCCAGATCTATTAGAAGGCGCTTAACTTCCCAAAGCCACTGAATCTTAGCCCAGCCAGGCATTAGGAGGATCTCTTTTAGACCATCTGCGTAGCTGGACAATTCGGGGACTCTCCAGATACGAGCCCATAGAAGGAGTGGGTGCAGCCTCGCCTGGTCACTGATAGGGCGGGTACCCATATCTAGAAGAAGAGGGAGAGTTGGGGTGCTGTGAGGGAGGGCCATTAGATCTTTATGGAATTTATTTTCGGAACGGGTCAGCTGATCCACGTCCTGCACACCCCATAATTCTGCCCCATAGAGAGCTGCACTGACACCTCGTGCCCTATAGATATCAAGAACCGATGCAATTGGTTTATGGGAAGAGGCCCGTTGTTCCTTAAGAAGGGCCCCCGTCACCCTCTTATGGGTCAGCAGCATCTTTTGGTGATGGGATTTCCAGCTCATGGAGTCACAGAGACGAATGCCAAGATAATCAAACTCCTTGATCCTCTCGAGTGGGACTGAATCAAGAGTAGGTGGTTTGACTGATTTCTTCGGGGGATTTAAGACCAGGAACTTCGTCTTCCCCGTGTTTATGACTAAACCCCTTGAGTCGCAGAAGGTCTTAAAGCTGTTTAAGAGACGCTGCAGGCCCACTGGTGACTTAGAGATCAGGAGGGTATCATCTGCAAATAGGAGGGTAGGTATTCTCTTGCCCGCCAGGGATGGTGTGCCTGCTGGATGTTGTAGCAGATGCTCCACCACTCCGTTGACATATAATGAAAACAGAGTGGGGGCTAGAACACAACCCTGGCGGACACCTCTATTTACAGGTATTCGTGACGTTTTTTGTCCCTGATTACCCCACCTGATCTGTGCAAAATTATCTGCGTGGAACCTTATCAGCATGTCCAATGAATAAGGGGGAATGCCTAACGCAACGAGAACACTCCAGAGGTGGTTGTGTGGGACCAGGTCAAAGGCAGTCCTTAGATCTATAAATGCAAGGTATAGACTGCCTTTGCCCAGTACAACCACTTTCTAAAAAAGCATCATCAACCGGAATGCTTGCTCGATCGTCCCCATGCCAGTTCTAAAGCCGGCTTGGAAGTCTGATAGAATATTGTTCTCTTCGACCCACTGCAAAATCCTTCCTAAGACCACTTTGCCTGCCACCTTCTGCGAGGAATCCAGGAGGCTGATAGGACGATAGTTGGCAGGGTCGTCCCAACTCCCTTTCTTAAAGATAGGGACGACCTCTGCGCCCCTCCATGAATCTGGCAGGGCCGTGCAAGCCAAGCCAGCATTCATAACGGAGGCAATAAGTCTCCCCCACTCGACTAGGTTAACACGGAGCAAATCCCCCGGGAGGCCATCAGGACCCGCCGCCTTGTTAGGGACCAGGCACTCAATCGCCCCTTCTACTTCTTTGCAAGTGAATAGGAATACCTCACTGGGCTCTATGTTGCCCGAGGGATACTGTCCCGCCTCAGTAATCCCGGGGGCCACGGCCACTGCATATAGCTTGGAAAAATGATCGAACCATACTCCCTCAGTTATGTTACATGTTATGAGGGAGTCCGTGGGTTTGTCCCTAGTTCTTATTAGGTCCCAAAAACTCTTGGAGTCCTTCCTTGAGCTAGCTGCCATTAAGTCTTGCCAAAACTGGTTCTCATGCTCGGCCCTCGCCTTTGCTAAGGTCTTTCTATAGTTGCGCCTAGCGAAGCTAATCTGGGCCCCATCCTTAGCTTTCACCGCCCTGATTAGCTCCCTTTTGGCAACACTGCAGGCATGGGAGAACCAACCCGCGTTGCGAATGAGTCTACCATTTGCATTGCCCCTTGAACCTGAGGAGTGAGCCACAAACATTTCACCTAACGCTTTTGTTGTTTCAGAGAACAAGTTAGGAACCTCGAGAATGATGGCTCCCAGGGAGTCTAACCGCGTCGCGGTATTAGACATTATAGATTTGACACCCCGGATCTTATCTTCAATTGCCGCAAAGGTATTCCATTTTAAGCGTCTACCGCAATTAGTAGGGATTACTTCATGCGTTAATTTTCAGACGTGAGGGGTTTGGGCTGGGGGCACACCCGTCCAGAGGGAGGGCAGGGACAGGAATAGAGGGTTGTGATCACTAACAGAATACTGAAGGACCTCCATATCTATTAGGTGGGCCCAAAGGCTATAGTTCAATAGAATGAAGTCAATTCGCGAAGAATGACCCACTCTATTAAACGTATGAGCTCCTCCCGGATCTGAAACCGATCTACCATTGGTGGCCCTAAGGCCATGTTGCAGACAGAGGGCATTGAGGTCGATGGCATTTTGGGACCAGCTTCTGATAGGGGCCAATGAGAGGGAGGCAATACCTCTCCTGGCGTCATCCTCCCTAATGCCCAGTATATCCTCCCTAGCCAGGGGTTCAAATGTGCAATTGAAGTCCCCGGCTAGTATAACAAGGGAGTCGGACGTGCAAGAACTAAGGCCCTCCTCAATGCCCGTAGGAGAAAGTGAGGAGGACCCGCCCCTTGTTCCTCTAACATAAATGTTAAAAACTTCAAGCCTCCTCCCCCCACGTGGCCCTCTAACTGAGATTCTCTGTAAGTCAGGCGATTTGTTGGCAATAGGCCTAATAGAGAGACCCAGCGAAATACTAGCCCAAATAAGTATGTTGAAAGTTAGGCTGAAACCGTCAACATTATCGGCGCCCTCTTGCTCTCCTTGAACCTTTTGTGCGCGTAAAACAGCCGCCATTTTGAACACCATGGTTTCCCTGCTCTCGCCGAGAGCCAGCGCGCCCCTCTCCCCCTCCTAGCTTCGCTGGCATCCCCCGTATGCTGACAACCTCCCTGCCTACACCTGCCTTGAATCATAAACCCCTCTTCAGCGCTGCTCTGTCCCAGGCCCTCGTCCTGTTCCCAGCGCAACACCTCCCTTCTTCCCATTCATGATCCCCGACCCTTTGATGCAAACCCCTTTCTTCCGAGTGCCCGTTTGTCTTCCTCGTTCCCAGGCCGACACCCAGCTCTGCCAATACTGTTCCTTGCCCCTCCCCGTACAATAAAAAGCTTCCTCCATCAAGGGATCCCCGGGTTGATCAAAGCCCCCACCCCATGAGATCCGATCGAGCCCCACACGTTCCGTGAATCGGCGGAATATCCAGCTGCGCGATGATCATCACCTGTTGTGACTAGGGTGGGGACTTCAACTGTAAATGTGTGTGGGAACGGGCCCGAAGGGGAGGGTTCCGGGAATGTCTTTCCGTACATCAAAGCTTTATCATATGTATGTAAACTGTAATAAAAGCCGCAAACACTGTATATAAGGGGCCAGGCCTCAAACATAAGTTAGAGCACCTCAGAACGATACTTTCTGCCCGTTTTGTTGTGTTCTCCTCCGGAGAGAATAAAAAACCTTGTTTCCTGCCTTCCAGTCTCCAGCGCCTGCCTCTTCAATAGTTTAACTTCTTTATGGGTTCAAGAGGCGACACCGCCGGGCAATACTCAAGGATCTTATATTCTGGTTGGTAGTGTCACCCCCTTTTTTAACAATTGGCGTCCCAAGCGTGGGGCCCATCAGCGACCCATGGATCCAGTGGGAGAGGTCCTGACGACAAAGTGAACGACTGCAACGATCGGGAACGCGTCTGTCCGATAGACCCTCGTCTGACAGCCGATCATCCGAACTTCACTGGTTCCGAACAGACCTCTCTCGAGCGATCTACGGTCCTGACTGGGAACCATCAGGAGTGCCGCGAGGATAACGGAGAAGAGAGGACGATCGGGCGCTGGATTCGGAAGACAAGAAACTGTCCATGCGGTCCGGGTAAGGTCGTGTAATCACGACAAGTTGCGAAATGATTGCTTGATTGCTTGATTGTTTAAAAAATACTAGTATTGCTCTTTTTATTTATTTGGAGATTCACTGTCTGCAAACGGAGAAACAACGGGCTCTCTCTTTGCAAGCAGTGGAGGATAGGTAGGGCAGCAGCCGTGCTTATTTTTTTCTCCCCCACTCAATAATTACTTGAAACTGAACTGTTGTTCGCAAAACTATTGTTTCCTGGAGATTCCCTGTCTGCAAACAGGGAAGAGACCACCCTTTTTGCAGATAGTGAAAAGGGTAGGTAACGCAGATCTTTGCGGACCTACTCATTCTCCCCATTGTTATTTATTGGTCTTTTTTGTTATTTTGATCCATGAGGTATTCACTGCCTGCAAACAACGTAGAATAGAAATATTCTGTCCAGTCTTTGCACCTAGTGATAAGATAGGCAGTGCTGACTTTTTAGTCCCTCGTTACGAGCCGTCATGTCTGTCTTCTCCCCACTGATTAGTAGCCTGTTTAGCCCGGATCGCTTATTAGAGATGGACCACCCAGCCCCACTGGAAGGCACCCCTAATAAGGACATGTTCATGAAGCATGGATTGACCGCTATAGCCTATAGTAAACTATGGCATAAATATACGAAAAAGGGTCAAGAAAGTCAGTGGCCCCTGATAGGATCCTTCGATGATGATAAAATAAAAACGCTAGAAACTGCCCTGGGTAAAAACAGGACAACACCCACTATGCTTGACAGTTTCGGCATGTGGCGAAAAGAAACTGAACAACGTAAAAAGAAAACTGAGAGTAGGTTGGAAAAAGAGCTGCGAAAAGCAGCCCACCTAGCTGCCCAGAACTTAGAAAAAGAGATAAAGGAAAGAGAGAAAGCTAAACAGAAACTAGAAATGGAAACGCCAAGCCAGTGTCCGGTTAGAACTCCCTCCATGCTCTACCCTGATTTACCCTCGAAACAACGAGCCAACGAGGACCTGCTGTTAGGTCCTCCTATCATCTACATGCCCCCTCCATATGCCCCTTCTCAACCCTTGGCGCAGCACGCGCCACCCCCAGGTACAAACGAAGGTACCGCCACAGCGTCGGCCCCAATGGCCTCTGTGCCAGCCGAACCCCTTGTATTAAAACCCGCATCAACAACAACGTTAGACGACCATGAGACTCGAGGGGCTGGCCCTGGAAGAACAAACAGACTAGACAAAGATGAGCGAGCGGGGATCGACAAAATAGCAAGGACACTGGTAGAAAGGAAGGATGATGAAGAGTACATCACAGATATGTTCAGCTCGTATACAGGGAGCCACAGACGACATTTTACCGTACGACTGTGTTATCATGTCTTGAATGCATACGAGGACCGATATCGAGACAAAGGTCCCGAGAGCCTAAGGACTCTGTACCGGAAGGTCGATATCGGGGATGAGGGCGAGTGTGATGTGTCGGACCTCCTTACGCGTACGCTTGAGGTTTTCCGCCACCTCACTGAACGAAAGCCGGGAGCTAAATCCGCAACCTCCGTAGTGACCGAACCACCAACCGAGCAATCTAACACCATGATGCCGATACGAGAGGCTGCCCCTTACTGGGTTCCTCCCCGGGGTACAGGGACTCACGATGATGCAAACAACCAAGATGCGAAGGGAAGGGTAGTGTACAACTGGGTCTACCAGCCATGGGACCGGCAAGAGATACTGACATTCCGGAAATCTCTACCAGACCTACGTAAAAACCCCACTGCCTTCTATACTGAATTGGGTACAGCCCTGGGCTCAACGATTATGACCCTGGCTGACATCGACTTGTTCTTCGGGTTATGTCTACCAGCTGATGTGTGGAAGCAAATCCGGAAAGTCGACCACCTTGAGCTGTTTGGACATACCTGGTCACAACTCAATGACCTGGATAAACAACGGGGACCAGGACAAAAGCCTTTGAAATCCATTCTAGACCTTCCAGATAAAATCGTAGAGAAATTAAAAACCCTGATCCCAGAAAAGAAAGTGGACTGGTCGATAGTAACAGCCTGTCGCCAGAAACCCCAGGAGGATGTATCGGAATACTTCTCCCGGTTTGAAACGGTGTTCTCCGATTACAGCGGCCAGGACATGACCACTGCAACCGGACACCATCTGTTTGTCCAGAATTATGTTAAGGGCCTATCATCGGAAATCTCCCAGAAACTACAGGCCAGCGAGAGTAGTTGGGCAGCCTCCAAACCTACAGCGATTCTCCAAATGGCCCAATATTATGAGCATCAGAAAAATGAAAACGATAGGGCGACAGAGAAAAAGAAGAAGGACTTAAAAGAGAGGGTGATGATTGCCAAACTGCAAGGGGTGACTATAGGACGAGACCAATATCGGGGAAACTACCAGACGAACGTCCCTAAGACTACATTTCCCCAGGACCGCACTCTGACTTCCTACAGTGGACGCACAGACCTTAGAGAAAACCAGTGCGCTTTCTGCAAAGGGACTGGCCATTGGAAATCCCAGTGCCCAGTTCTTCTGGAAATGATCAGAAACAAAGACCCCAGGGATGTAGCAAACGGACCGAGACCTAAGGGACAACAGCGAGGGCCCCCAAATGACGCGACTAACGACAGATCAAGCAGACCAAATACGTTCGATCGACCCAGGCAGAACCAATATCAACAATCTGACTATGACGACACTCACACCTTCGCATAGGACAGCCAAGGGCGAGGGAGGGATCCAGTCGAGCTCTATGTTGACCAGCAGGGCCCTTATGTCACTGCTAAGGTCCTGGGTACCAAGTCTCCATTTCTGGTAGACACTGGCGCAACACGTAGTGCGTTATCTAAACGACTGATTCCAAGGGCACCCTTGTCTGGCTCACTCATAACATCGACAGGTTTCGATGGAACGCCCTCCACCAACCCTTTGTCTGCCCCGATTCTCTTTGACGTAGAAAACAACACCACCGACACCACGTTCTTGCTCTCCTCCAATAGCCCTGACGCCATCATGGGACTTGACTTACTGAAACACTTCCGAGCGACGATCAGGTGTTCTCAAGATGGAGTTCGAGTGTTTCTTTACGACAACCCCGTTCTGCTTAGACATTGCTCTCCCCGACACATGTTTTCCATCACCGACGTTGACGCATCCCTGCTTGACACTCTACCTCCGTATCTGTGGGCCAAAGCGGATTCGGACGTAGGGCGTATGTTAATTGACCCAGTGCACATTACTGTCCGACCAGACGCAACACTCCCAAAACTCCCACAATATCGGATATCGCCAGAGGGCGAGAAGGCATTGGTAATGATTATCCAGTCACTGATTGACGCAGGAGTGGTAGAGGAAGTGGTTAGCAACATTTGCAACAGCCCTATCTTGCCCATTATCAAGAAGCAGGGAGAGGGAGATGAGAAAGCATACCGCTTTATCATCGACCTCCGAGAGATCAACAAAGTGGTGGTACCCCAGTACCCCGTGGTCTCAGACATCACCACCATCCTGACCTTGATTCCATCCACTGCCACCACCTTTACCGTCATCGACCTCAAGAACGCATTCTTCTCCATTCCCATCCACCCAGACAGCCGATACCTCTTCGGCTTTACCCTAAAAGCCCGCTCATATAGGTTTTGCCGAGCGCCTCAAGGCTACACGGAAAGCCCTAGCATCTACAGCCAGGCCCTCAAAAGACAACTGGACCAAGTCCAGTTACCCGACGGAGTGGTGTTGGTACAATATGTCGATGACATCCTTTTGGCAGCCGACACCACCCCTCTAGCGGTTACCGCCACCATTCGACTCTTGCACTTCCTTGCGGAAAATGGCCACAAGGTCTCCAAGAAGAAGTTGCAATTCTGCCTACCCCAGGTCACTTACCTAGGCCACCTTTTGTCCAAAGATGGAAGAAAACTCACTCCTGATCGAATCCAAACCATTCTAGATACCCCTGTCCCAAAAACCCAGAAGCAGGTTCGCTCCCTATTAGGCCTCACCTCCTTCTGCCGACAATGGTTACCGAACTTCAGCCTCGTTGTAAAACCACTGCTTTCTCTGCTAAACAAAGACGTCCCTTTCCCACTCCCGTGGACCCCTGAGTGTCAAACTTCCTTCATGGAACTGCGAGATGCCCTTTGCTCAGCCCCTGTCCTAGGTACCCCTGATTACAAAAAGCCCTTCTCCCTTTACACTCACGAAAGGGAGGGGTGCGCTTTATCTGTCCTGACCCAGGCCATCGGCCCTAAACAACGACCGTGCGCTTACTTCTCTGCCACTCTTGACCCTGTCGCCAGAGCCTTGCCTGCCTGCCTTCGAGCTGTAGCTGCCGCTGCAATCTCTATCCGACAGAGTGAGGGGATTGTACTCTCGAATTCCCTCACGGTACTGGTACCCCATGCAGTCGACACCCTCCTGAACCAAACCAAGACGCAACATCTGACGAGTGCACGACTGACTGGATACGAACTGACCTTACTTGCCCCCCATATCACCCTGAAAAGATGCACCACACTGAACCCAGCAACTCTGTTACCCTTGCCAGAGAACGATCCCAATGTGCACCCCGTACATGACTGCGTGACTCTTACGGACGAACAGACCAGGAGTAGGGTCGATCTCAGAGACACGGCTTTCCCTGACCCCGACGGGGAGCTGTGGGTGGACGGTTCTTGCATCAAACTCTCCGATGGTACCACTTCCGCTGCCTATGCAGTCACCACGGCTCGAACTGTAGTAGAAACAGCCCGCATCACCCAGCGATCTGCCCAGGCAGCGGAACTGATTGCTTTGACGCGAGCCTGCATCCTGGCAACAGGAACCACAGCGAACGTTTACACCGACAGCCAGTATGCCTTCGGGGTGGTTCACCATTTTGGGCTCCTTTGGAGGGAGAGAGGATTCTTGACCTCACACGGCACACCCATTTTGCACGGGGATCTAGTCTCCGCCTTAATCGAAGCTGTCCTCCTCCCCAACAAACTTGCCGTTATCAAATGCCAGGCACACAAGAAAGTGACAGACATTATTGGACAGGGAAATGCACTAGCCGACATCACCGCCCGAACGACAGCTGAAAATAGAACGACAACACGTATGTACGTGACCAGGTCACAAGCAGAAAACTGGACTAACGCTAAGGACACAATTAGAGACATACAAACGGCTAGCACACAACACGAATTGACTGAATGGACACGGGTGGGATTGAAAGACGATGAAGGCTGCTGGCGGACAAAAGACACGAACAAATGGTTGCTACCTGATTCATACTTGATTCCCATATTGACCATGGCACACTCCCCTGCCCACATAGGATCAGCCCCCATGATCGAACTTGTCTCCAGGGTTTGGCACAATGACAAGATCCCAGATTCCGCCAAACGCCTGGTCCAACAATGCTTAATATGCCTGCAACACAACCCCGGGAAAGGAACTGTAGTACCCCGGGGGGGATTTGGGGTCCCAAACCACCCATTCGAAGTCCTGCAGATGGACTACATACAGCTAGACAGATGCCAAGGCCTGAAATATGTACTTGTTGTGGTGTGCGCATTTAGCAAGTGGGTGGAAGCATATCCCACCCGTGACAACACCGCTATGGCCACTGCAAAAGTTCTGTTAAAGGAATTTTTCCCCCGTTATGGCCTCTGTCGTGTTTTATGGAGTGATAATGGCCCCCACTTCATAGCCCAAGTTATCCAGCTCATCCTAAATGGGTTGGGTATTAAACAGAAATTCCACGCAGTCTTCCACCCCCAATCTGCTGGGCTTGTCGAACGACACAATGCCACACTAAAACTTAAACTAGCCAAAATAGTGGCTACCACGGGCCTGAAATGGCCAGACGCCCTCCCACTGGCATTGCTATCGATGCGCTCTACCCCCACCCGACATCACTTAACTCCTTATGAAGTTGTCTTCGGTCGACCCATGAGCGTCTGGTCTGCCCCAAAACCAACTTCCATTCACGATGTCCCGGACGTCCTAATGTCTGATTATCTGTATAAATTGACTGAAACTCTGTCTGTCATTCATCAACAGGTGCAGCAGGCCATCCCCGATGCTTCTAGGGGTCCGGGTCACGCCATCCAACCGGGGGACTTCGTGCTGATCCGAAATTTTCAGCGATCAAAGAGTTTGGAACCCCGGTGGACGGGCCCCTGGCAAGTGCTGATCACCACTCGGACCGCACTTCGAGTGGAGGGGAAGAAGCACTGGCTGCACGCCCATCACTGCAAAAAGGTCTCCCCAGCCCTGGCCACGACAGACACAGTCAACACCCAAGAAGAGCTCCTGAACCAGGACCGACCATCGTTGAATTGCTATCCTGACACAGAGACACTTGAACTTTCAAAACATCCTGACCCCACTGTACCATCTCGAGAAGGGTATTTCCTGCGTCGAAAGGAGGGAGCTTCAGCTAAGTAGGCCACGGACTAGGTTAAAGGATCTCAGAACGGTGACCCAAACTATCAAAGGTTACCTGAAGAGAAGCTAAACTAAGTCTGTGGTCCTGCCCACTACCGAGCACCTTGAAAACGAAGATGATGGAAGCGCCAGATAAGAAGATGATGGAAGCGCCAAACAAGAAGCCGACGGAGACAGCAGGAAATACCCACTACAGAAATCCAAGAACAGACAGACTTCATCGCTCAAAGACAATTGCACTCTTCATCACAATCCTCTTCTGTTTTCTCCTCATGACCACGCTCTGGATTTTGGAAGAACATGCACCTGCTCACGAAACATTCCTAACCACTGCTCAGCCTACCACCATGAAGGAACATTATCTAATTTCGCTCTCTCCTCAACTAAGAGAGAGGCGAAAGGAGTTTTGGAACAACTCTTTCGTGCAGCTACTTCACCAGCACAATCTTGCCACCAATACCACCAACTGCTGGATCTGTGGGTTGTTACCCCATGCCACTGGACATTCAATACCATTCATCCCTTCACCCTTCTCTGTCCACGGCTCCTGCCTTGCTTGGCTGATCCTCCTGCAAGAGAGCTATACGGGCAATGCCACCTCCAGCAGAACTGCAGCACATTCTTCTCACGGGACCGGGCGAAACAAGACAAAGACACACTTCTGCCCGCTGACCCCCAGCGACTCGATCCAAATGGACATCCCGGCTAAAGAACGAATCGAAATGCAGGTGTTCAACAATCCAACCAGACCCACCTTCTCCTATCTGCGGAAACGAACGGCTGCCACTCTGACTGTGGCCCTGTCGGTTATCAACGTCACAGGCCACATGTGTGTAGAAGGACTTGGAACGCAGCTGGTGGGCCGGAGCGCTTGCCGTTTTACCAGAACTTTGGATTCCACGGACCCACCTTCCTTTGTGTCGTCCCCAAACATGTATTTTGTCTGTGGCACAAAAGCCTACACCTGGCTCCCCAAAGGCTGGGGGGGCACTTGTTTCATCTCCTTCGTCCTTCCCCCGACTTATGTGGCACCAGCGAATCACCATAGACAAAAACGAGCCAAAGACATTGAGCAAGCCGACTCAACGGGAGCGCAGTTCCTCGATGCTATGAAAGGACTCGTCCCCCTCTGGGGCCCGATGGCAAACAGCCGTGCCATCCGACATCTGACTCAGGCAGTTGAGACAACCATGAACATCACAGCTGGTATCTTTGCTAACAACACTGCCGAGCTCCAAGCGGTCCGTCTGGTGGCTCTTCAGAACCGCCTTGTTCTCGATGTGGTTCTGGCGGACCGTGGAGGAGCATGCCGCATTATTGGGTCCAGCTGTTGTACATACATACCGGACAACTCACCCTCAGTGTACAAAGCCATCGAGCATCTTCACAGACTCTCTTCAGAAGTTCACCAAGAACAAGAAGAATGGTCGCTTGGTGGTTGGTTCTGGGACACCATCAAAAGCTGGGGCTGGAGACTGCTCACCATTATCCTGATTCCCGTAGTTGTAATATGTGGCCTATGCTTAGGAATTCAATGTCTGCCACCTCTGTGTTCTTTATGTGCGAGTTGTATTTTTTCCAAAACTGTGGACTTTGGAGGCGAACACATGAGAGCATTGTATGATACCGAAGTTAGGAATTTGATGAAAATTGACATTGAGTAAGCAAGCTGGCTAGATATGTCGAAAAGGGAGGACTGTTGAAAGTTAGGCTGAAACCGCCAACCGCCCTCTTGCTCTCCTTGAACCTTTTGTGCGCGTAAAACAGCCGCCATTTTGAACACCATGGTTTCCCTGCTCTCGCCGAGAGCCAGCGCGCCCCTCTCCCCCTCCTAGCTTCGCTGGCATCCCCCGTATGCTGACAACCTCCCTGCCTGCACCTGCCTTGAATCATAAACCCCTCTTCAGCGCTGCTCTGTCCCAGGCCCTCGTCCTGTTCCCAGCGCAACACCTCCCTTCTTCCCATTCATGATCCCCGACCCTTTGATGCAAACCCCTTTCTTCCGAGTGCCCGTTTGTCTTCCTCGTTCCCAGGCCGACACCCAGCTCTGCCAATACTGTTCCTTGCCCCTCCCCGTACAATAAAAAGCTTCCTCCATCAAGGGATCCCCGGGTTGATCAAAGCCCCCACCCCATGAGATCCGATCGAGCCCCACACGTTCCGTGAATCGGCGGAATATCCAGCTGCGCGATGATCATCACCTGTTGTGACTAGGGTGGGGACTTCAACTGTAAATGTGTGTGGGAACGGGCCCGAAGGGGAGGGTTCCGGGAATGTCTTTCCGTACATCAAAGCTTTATCATATGTATGTAAACTGTAATAAAAGCCGCAAACACTGTATATAAGGGGCCAGGCCTCAAACATAAGTTAGAGCACCTCAGAACGATACTTTCTGCCCGTTTTGTTGTGTTCTCCTCCGGAGAGAATAAAAAACCTTGTTTCCTGCCTTCCAGTCTCCAGCGCCTGCCTCTTCAATAGTTTAACTTCTTTATGGGTTCAAGAGGCGACACCGCCGGGCAATACTCAAGGATCTTATATTCTGGTTGGTAGTGTCACCCCCTTTTTTAACAAGTAGGCCGCCAGAAGGGCGGCCCTTCCCTCCGGGTGATTGTATCGCAGGAACAAAGTAGGTGGTGAAGCCCACCTTGTGGTGTGGTACCAAGCACCAGGTTTCCTGGGATAGGCACAACCTGAAGGTTTCAACAAATGAGTTCCAATCGGGTATGTCCATATTCCGTGCAAGGCCTGCTATGTTCCAGCTAAGCACCTTCAGTCCTTCGCCACCAACTCCTTCTGGACCCAACACACGGTCATTTGTAGGAGGGGCAGAGGCAATACTAGATGCCTCAGCCGGGGTCAAAGATAGGACTTCCCTCCCAGAAACCACCACGGGGGACCAGGCAAGCTCCCCCCCCATAGACAACGGCGGCAGCGGGATATGGCTGCTGGCCGAAGGTCCCTCACCTCGGATGGCTACTTCTGATGAAGGCAGCTCTGGGAAAGTCAATCCCTCTGTCGGCAGCATGCATGTTCCAGACGACTCCATAAGAAAGGGATTGCCCTTAGCGTTGTATTCAACTGGGACTACCTGACCTATTTTATCGTTGGAGGGCTCAGGGACTATTTCAATAACTCGGGATTCAACAACTCCACCCTCTGTGTGCAAAGCCCTATTATCCGATAAGGTGCAATTTTCAGGGATGCATGGTGATAGCACAGGGACAGGGCAGAATAAGGGGGAAGATGAGTCGTCAGAACAAGTTGTGCAAGGTAACCTACGGTTAAGTCAATCAACTTCCTCAAGGCAGCCAAATCTATTATAGGTGGGTGCCCCATTCCACCTGCCTTGAGTGGCCTGCCAACAATCGACTGACCCACCCCATACATAATTTCTGGCCGTAATCCAATTCCCCCCGTTGTTGGAACGTGGAAGCGGGGGATAGAAATAGGTTAGAGGTCTAACTACTATGGGCGAGTTCCCCCCATAATTGTTCCATGTGCATATATGGTGCACTGTATTGGGGTCTTCGAAGGAGACAATAATACAATCGCCTGAGATAGATTTGTGCGAGGTACCTATCCATGGTACCCTTCGCACCATGAGAATTTTACTTCTCAGGTGATTGGATAACGGCCTGTTTTCGTTTAGCCAATGTGTTACCTTGTTTCTTAGTGACCCAAAGTTTTCCTGTTGGTGATATGCAAGTTCTGGAACTCCTGTTAGCACCACTACATAGGGCCTTACATCCGGGGGGAGATCAATGTAGCCCCCACGCTGTTTCTCGTTAAATTTTACCCCCTGCGGATTAGGATGATGAATCTTAGGTTCTTTTACCCTCGGGGCTGCCGTGACTTTCGGGGCTGAAACAGATTGTACATGTAATTGATTTGGTACCTCCGCTACTGCGTTGATGGTATTGCTTGTGACAGCCTTAAACTGGGGTTTGGGTATGGGTTTGGTCACAGGAATTGTGGATGGGGTAACTGCCAGAGCTGGTATAGTATGATTAGCACGAAGTGTGCTATTCGGTTTATTTTCAGCTATACTAAGGGTTGCTAGGGTTAAGATACTCTTTTCAGTCTCGAGCAACTGGTTTTCTATGCGCGATAGTCTAACTTCCAGGGGGGGTAGAAGTTTTTTTAACGTTTCCCAGACAATCGTCAAAAATTCCACATCTCTTCCCTCTATCACACAGACTGGTACCCCATCATTCTCACCTTCTATTACTAGATCATGCTCCCCCGCTAATGCTACCAGACTAGTTTCTACAGCAACAGGGCTGTTGTTTTCAGTAGGTGGGGGTACATGAGGGGGTAAATGAAGTGGTATGCCACCCACCCCCCCTTCTCTCGGCTTAGCACCCGTAAAGATCTGGGCCTTTGCTACCTTCGCCTTCTTCCTAGAGAAGGCAGATGTGGTGTTACGCTTTTGTTTTTGGATAGCACCCTCTTGGATGGTAAAAGGATTCCTCCCACACGCCCCCTTAGTATTAGGGGATATCTCCGTTGGGGCCCCCTTTACCGGAACCACCCCACCCAAGACTGGACTGAGATTGGAAGAGGATAAAAGGTGTAGCCCCACAATCGGGGCTGGGAGGGGGGGAGTCGAAAGTCTGATGGACAACTGCCTGCGTCAAGATTGAAACAGGGCCTACCCGACGCTCGGGGGTTTTGGCAGAGGCAAAATGACCTAGGGATGATTTCTTAGCCATAGTCAGCTCCTGGGATATTCTTCTAGCTGAATCAAGTTCCATGGAGACTCTCTGCTGCATTTTGTTAATCTCCACATCTATGGCAGTGTTGGTCCTGGTTATGAAGTCATCGAGGGTCCCATTTAGCTGTTTCCCTTTAGCTGCCCTGCTTCTGCATTCGTGCATGGACATTGTTCCTTGGGTTCGACAAAGGGCTAATGGGAACAGGGCAAGAATTGGGATAGCAAAGTTAGAACCAAGGGGGGTTGCCCGGTCCGGTCTCTTCCGTTCTCTAACGGCCTCAAACGGCCCGCCCTTTGCCCGGGCTTCGCTCCGCGCTTAGTCCCGCGCACGTCCCGCTTGCGTGGGTAATGGGCTGATTAGGTACGTGTAGAGTATGGGTGTGGCTTCCGGGGAGAGCGGGCCAGGTGTGGCAAATTGGCCTCGCAGGGACTCCTGGTCACTGGAGTCCCTGCCGTGCGCTCGCAGCCCCGTTGAGCCTCCGCAGCCCCTGGTGTATTTTCTATAAAGCGGGACCCGGAGCGCGGGTCCGGCAAGCAGTTTTTGCAGCACAAGAGCTCCGATGCAGGTCAGTGGTGAGAGTCCTTATCTCCTGAATCTCCTCGTGGAAGTTTGGAATCCCACCAGATGGGAGAGAGAGGGCTGGTTTTCACAGCCCGGGCTGTGAGGGTGTGGCTTCCGGGGAGAGCGGGCCAGGTGTGGCAAATTGGCCTCGCAGGGACTCCTGGTCACTGGAGTCCCTGCCGTGCGCTCGCAGCCCCGTTGAGCCTCCGCTTGCCGGTGCGGGTCCGGCAAGCAATTTTTGCAGCACAAGAGTTCCGATGCAGGTCAGTGGCGAGAGTCCTTATCTCCTGAATCTCCTCGTGGAAGGGTTTAAGTAGGACTTACTTTGATATCCACATGTGGATTGCAAGTACTTTCTATTAACTCTCCCCTTCTTTTTCAACAACTACAATTGTTGATTGAGGCAGTGTATGTCAACTGTATAGGCATTGACTTTGTTTTTGAACATTCCACGATGGCTGCTGCCATTTCAATGTCCTGACACCTCACTGGTCCCCAACCTGTTGTTTGTGTATATGTATCACCAACACATGCATGTGTTTTCAAAATGGTATTTAGGTTATGTGTATTACATTAACCTCAATGCGTGATCACGGCTGTCGTCAGTTTTATATATATACTGTGTTTATTGCCTTACTTGTCCGTGTGGACTACGATATATCGGCAGTACTGTGAATCCCCTTAAGATGCGCATTTTAGAGCACATGCGCGCCATTGCCAATTTCGATGAGGCGTACCCGGTGGCACGCCACTTCGATAAAGTACACAAACGCAACAGGGATCTTTTGAGCTTTTTTGGCCTTGACCATGTACCGCTAAACCCAAGAGGAGGGGACAGGCTTGTCCGACTCCGCAGACTTGAGTCACGGTACATAATTGACCTTCAAACCAAAATGCCTTTAGGGATGAATATACATGAGGAATTATCATCTCATCTGGGGGAATAATGTACTGGAGTAGATGAGTAGGAAGACACCGATGAGGTTCCTCTTATTGATTCTGTATTTTGTATTTTTTGGGCTGTATCGAATTTTAACTGTACCTGTTCAAGATGGGACATTCACCCTTGGGCTTGTTGATCTGTTGATTCTAATTGTTCAACTATGTCTGCATGGACTGGAATTTGCGTTTGGTTTTGAATCTCTTTGACTTGACTCCAGGAATATGTATACTTATACAGATGGTTCTCTGGGTTAGACTTCCTTCATTCCATTTGTGTCCAACAATATTTATGAGTTTCATGATTGTGTCCTCAATTATCTGTCTTTGCCTTTTAAGAGGAATGGAAAGGAGTGTGGGTCCTCCTTACAGTCTATGATGGATTATCTATGCATTAGCCCATCCAGGGCTTGATTGTTTGTGCTAGTGATCTCTTATCCATGATTGTGCAGGGGGAGGGATTTTGCATAGCAGATGTATTTGAGCGAAAAGTACATTTGAATTTTCTTTACTTATTTATTTTATTTATTCCATTTGGTATTGACAGTGATAAACTGTGTTTCATATATAAATTTCTTGAAATGTCAGCCATGCCCATCCAGGGCTTTAATTTGTACTTGTGTCACGACGTCTGTGACATTTAGACATTCAAAGATGGCGCTTATGCTTTTCGTTTTCTCTTCCCCGTGTCATAGGCAAGTCCTATGTTTATGTTTTTGACCCCAACATGTAAATATATGGTAGACGCCTCTGTCGGTCCGGTAATACTTCGAGGAAGGTTCCGACCGAAACGCGTCAGTGTGCTGTGTACAAATAAATATCTGGATATATACCCCCGAGAGTGCTTCCTTCTTCCTGCGGGTGATTGCCGCTTTGGGAGGCAGAGCAGTACTGGTTTTGCGAGTGCACCCTCGCAACGGGAGCACCCGCCTGAGAGTGCGACGCCTTGGTGCTTTTTGAGCTTTAATATATATATATATTGGCGGCAGCGCTGGCTTCACTGGATTAAATCTTACTTTGCACCAGCATTCTTTGGGTCGGCTTTTTGTTGTATATTACTGGAGGTGCACGTTTGTCCACCCGGAGCAACAACTTGTGGAATATATATATATATATATATATATAAAATTCCAACACCAATACGCTGATATTCCCCACCTCTTGTGACAGTGAGCCAGCGGCGGGGTAGCGACCCCCTTATTTTACACACCACTCCGTTCCACTTCTTACGATAATAGCGCAAGAAAGAAAGAGACAGGCCACGGCTCAATTCCTTGCAGCATCTTTTTTTATTCAATAAGGCAGCAAAATCAGTCCATTGTGAGTGCTGAGTCTCCTTGTTGGTTCAACCTGACTGTTCTCCCAGTCTCAGCTTGCAGCCTTTTTGCAACCGACTGTTGTCTCATTAAAGTGAATAGGGCACCTGACGCCATATCACATCTCTGCACCCGGATGCCCCAGAGCATCCCGAGATGACCTGTTGGTGTGGTCTTGGACCTTGCCCCATACTCACCTTAAGTCCAGGATTTGGTCCTGTAAGTCGCTCTGAAGTGCTTGAATGCAATACATGTTTTTCCCTCATAGGAAAACATTGAGAAACCGACACAGAAAACCACCTCTGCACCCGGCCACCCCAGTACCGCCCAATGTGACCTTTAGGTGCTGCATTGGACCTTGCCCCATACTTACATTAAGCCCCGGTGATTAGCCCTTTAAGTTGCTGTAAAGTGCCTGTATGCATTATATGACTTTCCTCCATAGGATAACATTACCGCTTCAGAAATGGCACCAAGTGTTGACTTTTTAAAACTTTAAATATTTCTTTCTCAAAACGTTATTACCTGATCATAATGATTTTGGAGCCTAAATATATATAAAGATACATGTTACTTTTATAAATTCGTGTGGATCTCCTTATTGTGTTGTGTGTATCATTTATCGACTGTGTGCATGCTTCAAATGTCTAACACTCCTCTCTGAAATGCCGGAGGGTGCTCGACCACACCCCCTAAGAGAGCACTTTAGGATTGCAAGAGCAAGCCCTGCCCACTTATAAGGGATACATGGACTCTTTGCACAGTATACCTCTTGTTGGTGTACTATATAAAGAACCAGCTTCCTACAGTTAACATTTGACAAACTGTATCAGCTATGGAGAGACAAGGGCTAATCACCCAATGTGACATAAAAGAACTTCAAAATAGATATATATATATTAATATGTTAATATTTATGTTTTATACGTTTTCTGATATCTGCACCAGTAGGGTTGCTTTTCACAAAGTAGCTTGAAAGTTGCCAGACAATTAATAGTCAATTGAGGTAATTGCTGTACTGTCATTGGCTATGATGTTCTGTTGTATGCAAATTAGAAGAACCTGACACTGTCCTGCATTTTCAAATAAACAGGACCCCCAGACTCTGTGAACCTAGTGGTGAACAACAGATTCCACCAAAAACATTACCTATTGTTAAAACTGTCGTTTTGGTCCAGTAGTCTAAACTTTTCATTCTCACTCTTACTTTGGACATGTTAAACTCTTCTGCCACTGCTAGGCGGCTGAGGTCCCCTGCCTGCAGAAATGTGGGGCAAACGTGTAATCCAAAGGTCCCTAGAGCAGGGCAGCATTTCATCATTAATGACAAAAGAGTACAATCACTTTCAGGTGTGCGCTGTAGCAATTATTCAGACAATCAAGTAAAGGCAAAGGAGAAAAGCGTAGGGATAGTAATGCCTGATTTTGCCCAGAGGGGGTCTTCTCAGGGGGGTTATTTACAAGCCCCTTGCGCCACTTTTGCGTCATTTTTAACATTGGAAAAGTGACGTAGGGGGTGGCGCAAGGGGCTTGTAAATAAGCCCCCTCGTCTGTAGCCTAGGAGAGGCGCAGTTCACTACAGAAACGAGCACCGCCATCTTGAGGGCAGAGTCAGGAAGTAGAGCTTCACGCTCCCCAGAAGTGGGCTGTGCTCACAAGTGAGGAATGTAAAAAAAAGTCACTTTAGGGCGTTGGCCGTGTGGCTGAACAAAGCTGGGAGGCTCTATAAAATCTGCTGCCTGCAGCTCTGCGCCTGTTCCTCGTTGATCCAGAGACGCTTCAGACACACACGGCCAGCCCTTTCCAGAACTTTCTTTAACAATGGTAAGCCCGACTCGCATTTTCCGCTGCGACACGCCGCACAGCTGCGAAAAGAGCTGCCTCTCCTCTCACCACCTGAGGGTCGGTGCCGTATATCCTAGGGTCCACCCGCACAAAGAAACGGAGTGTGAAGCGCTGTGCCTGCTTTGTTTGAATGATAGAATTAAAGAATAGTCCAGTAGTATTTGTAATTTGAGACAGACTCCGATACGTATAGCGCTTTCTTGAAAACATTAAATGGGATCTTACAGTGCATAACCTCGAAGGCTTAGAGTATTATATTTGCATAATACAATAACACAGATGGTCGCGCTTCCACACAAAAATGCTATTTTTTTGTTTTGTTTACTGCATCAGTTTGTCCTCCAAGTGTGAGGCTCTCGCTGCGTCTCTGTGATGTGCATAATAAGTTGTTTAATTTTTCGTGAGGGGGAGCTAACCTCCCGGCAGTATCAAACTTAAAGGCAAGCTGGAGAAGGCAAGGGGCCTGTGCAGTATTGCGTCAAGGTGTGTGCGTTAACTTTTTAATGTAATTGTAAACGCTTAGGCGTGGAAGCTCTGTACTAACGGATATTTTTTTACCCAGCTCGGTGCTGCTCACTTTTCGCCATCTGATTGATAAAGGTCTACGTTTTTGTCGCCGGTTATTTTCGCCGTGCTTAATTTGAGCCGGTGCTTTCCGGTGCTTTCTGGTGCTTGGCAACGGACATCGCGCGTATGCCTGATACCACATGGTGGCGCTTTTTTGTGTAACTTAAAGATACGCACAACAGTGGAATATTATTTCAATATACATTAAAAACAACTAATACCTGCTCCCAAGCTATACTTATAGCTGTGGGCTTCGAGCAGTCTGAATTGTCGCACTTGTAGAAGTGTCACGGTTAGTAGTTAAGATGGCACTTTTATTGGCAGTGGCAATGGGTGGTGCACGCTGGAGTGGCCTCCTGAGGTTGGTCCTGGCGCTTATTGTTTTACAAATTCTGCTTCAATTGAAGTCGGGGGGGCGGGGGACACATTGCCCAGGATTTTTAAAGCTCTCCCACTTTTCTGTTCTGAGTGTTGTTGCCATGTATACAATTAAAGAAAGAGAGCTCAGAACGGTCCAGATCTATTTCCTGACGCTGTCAACCCTCCAGAGGGGGACCACCCCCAACTTTAAGGGCCCCCCATCATGTCCAAGGTCAAATAATATCTGGGAGACTGCGGGGAGCCCCGTTAGTTCGCCTAGGGGGCAGTCTTCTCAACCTTCTGTCCAAATTGTTTTCTAATTGCTGCCGTACTACCGACGTGTCACCTTTCGGCCTCTTCGGGGCTTTTGAAAGTGGGGAGGTGTGAGCGGGTATAGCGCCCTGAGCGGTAAAGCTGGCGAGGGCTGAACTATTGAAACGTGGCTGATTGATGGAAAATAAGACTGGTGGATTTTTGTTAAACATTTCTTATAAGATCTCGGGATCTGTTAGCGGTGGGGTGTTTGTAGCACATCAACGTGCAAGTAAAGCGGCCTCCAGGCGCTAGCCGTCGCTGCGATTGCAGTAGAAGATGAACTGAGGAAGGATATTACAAAATTAACTTCTGAGTCACTTTGTCGGTTCAACGTTCTTTCACCTACAGTTGGAGCCAGGGGTGTTGCAAGTTCTTTGCAGCAGCGGAGTCACAGGGGATCACGTTCAGCGCCATTTTCCGGTTGTCATTCTGGGACCTTTTACCGTATTGTACCCTTTTTAGAGGGTCAACTTTGAGGGGCGTGTGTTCAGTTTGCTCCTGCAGGCACACATACTACTAGATGGTTGAAGTAGACTTATAAAACAGTGTTTTATGTATCTATTTCAGCAAAACTTGTACCGTGCGTCACTGCACGAGTTAACTCACAAGCTGGCTGTCCATAAAACAAGTTCCAACAATTGTGTAGCATTAGAGTTGCAAGTCAAAAGCATCACAGAAGACCGGTCTCTTTTATTCCAAACTGTACAACAGCTTGTTTGCTCAAATAACCTGCTTCAGAATCTCACTAGCAGTCTGTAGTTTGCAGATTTCAATCACAACCTAGTATGGCCAGGTTGGCCTTTCATCCTTCCAGTGTCAATTGAAAGCCATTACCCATACATTCGAGATGGATAGTAGAAACCTCCAGAGACTGAGAACAAGTTCGTGTGGTACAGTGATGAGTGGTGGCCATTAGAACTAGGACCTGTTCCTATTCCGAAACAGACTGTGAAAAACTTGGGGGTATTATTCGATCAAGCCCTAACATTTAAAGATCATGTTAACCAAGTTGCCGGTACATGTTTCCGGGCCATTGGACTTCTGAGAAGAGTGTTCCCATTCCTCCCAGACACGCACAGAAAGACCCTAGTTCAGGCATTAGTCATAAGCAGATTGGACTACTGCAATGGCCTTCTCCTATCATCCAATGAAGGCCAATTCACCACACTGCAAGTAGTCCAAAATACGGCGGCGAGGTTAGTTCTAAATGCTCCACCTAGAACTCCCTCCCGACCTCTGCTTATAGAACTACATTGGCTCCCTGTGCGGCAACGCGTTCAGTTTAAAACTCTTTGTTCCATTCCCAAATGCCTGATAGGATTGGGGCCAAAATACCTGACTAAAATCTTTCAACCCTATGTCCCCGGACGATCATTACGCTCAAGTAACCTTCAGCTGCTGCAAGTGCCCAGAATAAAAAAATCTAGACAGGGAGGCCGAGCCCTGGCACACACAGGTCCAGCTCTCTGGAACTCTCTCCCCCAGACACTGAAACAAATCACCAACCATCTGGCCTTCCGGAAAATTCTTAAAACCCATCTTTTCACCAATGGTTAATTCTTATCACCCCCACTCAGTCACTCTTGAGCTCGTATCTGCACATCCCATGTTCTTCCACCAGACAAAAGCGCGGAGATACCCCTTCGGGGGTCTATTCAGGCGCGATATAAGACCATAAAATAAAATAAATAAATACAGCCATGTTTACAATAAAAATCCCATTTCTCTTTGAGAGTGAACATTGTGAACCATTTTGAGGCAAGAATTCAGTGGTGTGACAAGGGGTATTAGGGAACTTGGGAAGAGGCCAGTGGTCCGACGACGTGAGGGGTTCGGAGAAGCGCGAAACTATGCGGCGGCTCTGAAATATGGATACAGGCAGTACCATAACGCTTGGGCAGCGGAACTGACGAGGAAAGAGCTGGAGTCTGCTCAAGAAACTGCGAGAGCCCAGGCCAGCGATGATGGGCGGGGTCCATGGACCGAGAGTGGGAGGAGTTTGGGGGAGTCACCGAACAGACAGGGAAGCGTTTGGTCCACCCTGGACCAGAAACGAGCCAGGTCCTCCCTGGACCAGAAACGAGCATCCTGGGACCGGTGTTAGGGCATCACCCTTCATCCGCCAGGCTAGCTTGAATCCTGTGGTGTAGTGAGCACGAACAAAGGAAACTTGTTTAAATGTGCCAGCCATACTTACCCTCTGCAGTTTAGGTTACTTGCCCTTCCCAAAAATCTCGCCATAAAATAGGAGTCTAAGGAACTTTGGGTGGGAAAAGGTGTCAACCCTGCCATGCCGCTGTCAACGATGCAACTTCTGGCGTGCTTGCCAACTTGGTGAATTGCCTAGTGTGTTCCTTAATGCCAACCTTTGGAGGGAGTAGAGATTCTGAAAGAATTAAAAAAAAAAATGGTAATTCATTTTCCCCATTGGCATTGAAGTGGAGACAATTTCATTTTAGTTGAGGACCGCAACCATGAAGCAATTTTTGGCCTAAAGTAGGGAGTCCACTGAATCGGGAGTGCTGGTATGTGGATTTGTTAGCAGAAGGTTGTAAGTGCAGCACACTTTCAGAAGTCTCCTCTCTTGGATGTACCTCGTTGGAAAGGGGATATTTTTTGATTCCAACCCTGATAGGCCCATACACATAGCGCATAATAAACGTCAGGAGCCTCTTTGCACTTGCTGCCTGTGTAGATTCGGCAAAGTATGTCCAGTTCCCAACAGACACATTTAAAGAGGGTGTCAAAACTTGTTTCGAAGTTGGTGTAATCGGAGCTTTCAAGAATCCCAGTTAATGCGTGCATATCTCACCTAGTCCAGTTTTCGGGCTTGGAGTATGTAGTCCTGCAGTAGTATACAATTGGCGTAAACCAGCAGAATGCAGAGGTGAAAAATACTGGAAGAAATCATACCCCGATGTATGGACTTGAGAATGCACATATCTGCATTTTGTTAATTTGTTGCATGCATTCTGTTGCAATTATTTTGCCTTGGAAAACTAATGTTACAATATCATTTTTGTACATTGAAGCATTTTTTTTGTGTGGGTCAGAAGCTGCGCATATACTTTGCGTTAGTGGTTACAGACCGCACAGCAGCAGACTCTGAATAGGTGATTCTGAGCAGCCATCTTGAGAGCTTTGGAAAATTTTTGGATTGTGGGCGGGAGCTGCTTTGCTTAGCGCTGAGCTGTACAAGGCGGTGAAACATGTTGCGGCACCTCAGCCTTCAAGGGTGTGGCAGGCGATGCTGACATGGGCAAGTCCAGGCACCGAGGCGGGCGGGGAGCTGGGCTGGTTAAACTCCCACCACACCTTGGCTAGGCCCAAGGCGGGGAATCTTAATGTTTGAGGATGAGATGGCTGTCTCAAAGCCCTCCCTCCCCCAAGTGTACGTCAATTGGGCCGAACTTAAGTTAGTAACTGGAACCATACATTTGCTCTAGATACTGCTGGCCTTTCTGGGCTGCTAGTAGTCGCCATTTTACCAAAGATGGGCTACCCCTGCTGAAGCGGATCTCACGGAACATCTATCGAAGAGCGCTTTTAGGAGAGGCGCATTCACAAAGCGCCCCACCCTTTCCCACTTCTCATTTATGAATAGTTTCGAGAGGTGGGGTGACTAGTTTTTCAAACACATTGATGGCAGGTTTTAAGCTGTTTGCAGTTCCTAGTTTGCGTGGCAGGCCCACCCAAGAGTGGAATGCAAGCTCTTTCAAGCCAGTTCATGCTTCACTTATCAGGACTGTGTAAACTAACAACATTCCACCGGCCTGAGGCTTTGCCCCCCCCCCCTTTTTTCCCCTCCCAACAACAATTATACCTGGTTCCCCACGAAAATGTACTGAGAAGATTGGACTAGTTGTAATATGTAGCACGATCTACATTGGACACCTGGATTACCAGTCTGAGCATCAACCGTCTTTAAATTAATTGAAATTAATTTAAACTTTGAAGATCATATGGGAGCGTTCAAGCTCCCGCCTTTCATGTGTGTACTGGTGAACAACCTGCAGCGCATTCAGTGAATGTGTCTGTAGTGCAGCTGCCCTGATTTATTGTACTAAACACACAAATAGACAAAACAAGCTTCATTTAGTCATTGACTTGTGATTAACTCGCACTGATTAATTTATAATTAACTTCTAAGACGTGGTGATTCCACAACTTGCCTTGGAGTTTTTCTTTATAACATTTTCAGTCAAGGGTATACTGCCTGCTGTATAAAAGTGCCTTCTCTTTCCATTTATGGGTCCTGCTCGTCTACTCTTGAGTTGGAAAATGTAGCCTGTCCAGCATTTCTTTCCGTCCTTTCAGGCAGTCTCTTGTCTGCCCTCATCTTTTTTTTCCTATTGTGAGACCACGGTTTATTCTTGAACTTGGACCATTGTTTTACAGTATTCGCATATTTTTTTTTTATCACTTCATATTCCGACACTATATCGAAGCGCTTTCGTGGATGGGTACGGAGGCCACAACGAAATTTGTTATTTCAGGTATTTCGAGTTGTGCTTGATAAAGTGAAATTCTTGCCATCTTGCTGCCACGACGTATAATGAAGCTGCATTTGCTACACAATTGTGCTGCCAAGCATGGGAACACTACGACCAGAACGCCTATGTCTGTTTTTTCTGGCACTTACGTTTGCATTAGTTTTCTAATAGTATTTCCAAATGAGGTCGCACACTGCTCGTCCCATCAACGTGTGACCCCGGAGCATGATGGTCGATGTATTAGGTATCAGCGGGTGCACTTCTACCCGAGTCTTGAGGGTGTTCACTGGTGTGCTTGCCATCCCTGGACACGTGTTTCGCGGTTATTACCGCTCGTCAGCAGGGAGTAGGCGTGTGCACAGGGTTGCTGCGTGGGATGCCGAAAATATTTGTAGGTCCTGATCCCTCTTATGGCGCGCAGGTGTGGAATCTCGAGGTAGTCACCTCCACCGGCTCAAGGGAGCCTGAATAAATAGTATTTCCAAATGAGGTCGCACACTGCTCGTCCCATCAGCGTGTGACCCAGGAGCATGATGGTCGATGTAGGTATCAGCGGGTGCGCTTCTACCCGAGTCTTGAGGGTGTTCACTGGTGTGCTTGCCATCCCAGGACACGTGTTTCGCGGTTATTACCGCTCGTCAGCAGGGATTAGACGTGTGCACGGGGTTGCTGCGTGGGCTGCCGAAAATATTTTAGGTTCAGATACCTCTTATGGCGCGCAGGTGCGGAATCTTGAGGTCGTCACCTCCACCGGCTCAAGGGAGCCTGAATAAATAGTATTATAGGGTAGAAGCGCACCCGCTGATACCTACTGCATCGACCATCATGCTCCGGGGTCACACGCTGATGGGACGAGCAGTGTGCGACCTCATTTGGAAATAGTTTTCTAATAGTAAATATGTGTACGCATTTTGGCCTAAAATAAAGGACAAAATGTTAGATTAGATTTTTATGTAATTTTTTCGCGTACTTTTCTGTAATTGCTCCAAAGCAAATTTCTTCCACCCCTAGTTGCATGCAGCTTCGTAGGTGTGCTTAGTTGGAAGTGTGGCATGTGGCCAGAGGGTTCTTTTCATGGTTGTGTTACGCTTTTGATACAGTGCAGCAAAAGGAGTGAAAATACTGATGTTCATAAGGAACTAGTGTATGGCTTGAGGTGTGTGAATGTAGTGAGGCTTAAGTGGGATGCATATATGGCAGAGACTGCCTTTAGCTTGTTGCTTCAAGCATGCAGCAGTGATTGTGTAGAGTAAGGCGAAGGCGAGCACGAGAGATGACCAGTATGTGGTTGTGCTTACGACCCTTTAGGGAACATGCGATGGGTGGGAGACTTCGGGAGGATCCCGCCAAGGCCCAAACAGCCACCCCACCTAAGTTCACTTGAGGGAGGAACTCTGAAGTCCATTTAAACTTGCCCAAAGCCAGTTTAAATGTCCCCCTTTTTAGGCAGAGCTTCCTGTAAAGAATGGATCAAATGCCTCAAAGGGCTTTGGTAATTCTGGGAGCCGGGCCTGACCAAAGCCCTTTAAACGTGCCTGATACAGGCTGCTCTGCATGGAATCCATTATTTTTATTTAGTCAGTCGATCTTGCACTCGAGGTGGTTGGTGTGGTCTTAAGTCGTTTATTTATCCCAAGGTGGTAATCATTTAGATGTTTAGGAATGTACTCTAAGCCAGGTTTGTTGATTAAGGCATTTAACCTTTTTTTCACATTTCTACTTTACAAGCCTGACTAAGAGGACATCATTATATAATAGATGAACACATACCTAACAACCTCAGTGTGAGGAGGGGGCGGGGCCTTGAAGGGGCGAGGCCTCATGCCGAGAAGTACCTACAGGCACTTTTGAACTCGGAAACGCACACAATATTCTTGGCTTTTAGTAAATTTGTCTGTCTGAGGGTGACCTAAAAATGTTTAGAATCCGGCATCTAGACGCTTTTCCCTTTGAAAATCTGGAAAAAACGGGTCTGTGGGAAAGCCATCCTACTTAAATATATAAACCCTTCTGCCGAAGGGATTAATTGCAACAAAGCTGACCCCGGAACCAGACTGGGTTAGTTGCTTTATAAGGCTTTTCTGGGGTTCTCCCAAAAACTGAACTGTTGCAAGCAGGCCTGGCGGTGTTCGTAACTGTCGCAACCAGTTCGGTTTAAAAAAACAAACCTGCCTTCCGAGATCAGTTTGCATTATGGGACTCGTAGTTTATATTTTAGGATTACAAGCGTGGGCCCAAAAAGTCTAGTATGCGAAGCGCTGCTCATGTAAAAACAGACTTACTTAATTAAAAGGCCTCTCCAGTGGCTCCTATTTGTACTTCTTTTTTTTTTTTTTTTTTTGTCGTGTAAAATTTTCTCCGGTATAAACAGTTCTTCTGTGTATCAGATTTATTCAGAAGTCCTAGACTCTGAAGGAAGCGGACTCTTTATTCCCTCAGTCCATAAAAGTAGAATCTATTTTGGTGCCATGGACTGCGAGATCATCCTTGAACCCATATGATTGGGCTCCCTTGGATCCAATCGACAAGAAGGTGGACGATGGTCTTCATAGATGTTTGGAGCAGCAAATCTAATGTTGAGGTTGGCTACTTATGATGCTTTTACATTAATCGTGGTTAAGGATTTCAAGTCTCTGATGCTATGCAGGAGAGTGTAGAAGGTTCCGACATGATTCAGACCAGCAACAATCGCAAATTTTTACCCATCGTCTGCTGACATGATCAAAGTGGTGTCTAGCTCGGTGATTATAGTTCGAAGGAATCTTTCCTTCGGAGATTGGAAGGCTGACTTATCGGAGAAGGCCTCAATTTTGATGATTCCATGCAACAGCAGACAGCAGAAAGCTCTTTGGCGGCCAGCTGGATGAGATTATGTGGAAATCCTTTAAGGATAAGAAACATTCCTGGTCTAATTAGGCATCTTCTCTGAACTTCAAATCTTGGAACAGAGATGCTAGTGAGTATTCCAAGAAGGAATCCAAGTCTTATTATGCAGAACATCTTAAGTGCCAACCAAGAAAGTCTGTTGAAAGTGGGATCCTCTAATCTGCTTTCCTGACTATTCCATCCTTCAATCTTGGATGCAGTGGGAGGAAGGCTCAAGGAATTTTTCTAAACCTGGAGAAATAATGTTACAGATCAGGGGTGTCGCGCATCCTTCGGAACGGCTACTTTACCCAGTTCGGCTAGCAGCCTTCCGCATCGGGGGTGCATTCCTACTCCAGTCCCCAGGGATCCCATAAAATGGGGGCATTGTGGGTAAGGGTTTTGGCCAACTTGCTCAAGAAGAAAAACTTTACGGTACCGCTAAAGAAATGGGGTCATGGTGTATTCATCCTCTTTTTGGTTCAGGGGGTCCTCCGAGACAAGTATTCGACTCAATCGTTTGGTAAAGACCATGTATTTCTTACGGTTACTTTGCAATTAGCCATTCCCATGGTCTCTGAGAACAGATTTACAGGATGTATACTTGCACATACCTCTTCATCAAGGCCATCAAAGGTTTCTGCACTTTGTGCTAGTGGGCTTACTCTTCCAAGTTCGTCTGTTAGGGTTGAAATTGGGCCCATGGGTATTTACAAAGATACTGGCTCCCAAACGAGCATTGCTGCATCAACAGGGAATCTTTGTTCAATCCTATCTGGTAATTGCTTTGTATTATTCAATTCCATCCACCAAGCGATGGAGCATGTGAACAAGGTCTTGCAGATGTTGATGGGAGCATGGATTTCTGATAACTTTCAAGTACCGGCTGCTCCCAGAGCAAAATCATATTTTTATAGGTGCCAGATTTCGTACGGACCATAGCATAGTTACTCTGCAGTACAAAACAGCTGTGAAAATTCGGTCTTACACACTGAATCTGATGACGACTCGTCCCAATAAGTAGGCATGTATAAGGGTTCAGGGGGACTTTGCTGTAACAATATTTTTACTTCCCTGGGCTCTGTTCCATTTGAACCAGCTGATATGGCTCATACTGGGGCACAGTTCCAGCCCCCTCAGGACTTGTCTGGTCTTCTCCTGATGACAAAGGAGATCAAATTGGAGCTGGCTTGGTGGTTGGATCGCATAACCTACAGAAGGGCACTAATTTGAGTCCTCCAGACCAGCTAGTCATCACAACAGATGTGCTTGAGATGAGGTTGTTAGGGGATTGGCAGGGGTTTGGACTGGTATGCAATAGGTCAAGGGTCTTTGTCTAGAGCTCAAAGCGTTGGGTCAGGTCAGGTCAACTGGGCAGAGCTCCAGGTGATCTGTCTGGCTCTCCAGGCTTTTTTCCATATGATTCAGGACCAGTCAATCAGAATGGGCAATACAACCACAAAGGCATATTTTAATTGCCAAGGAGTGACTAGAGCTCTCGCCCCATCGGTTATTTCAGACAAGATCATTTCTTTGAGCAAAGTCAATCTCCTCTCTAACAGCGGTTTTATATTCATCAGCAGCTGAATACTTGTTCTTTCTTGCTTTCGCTCTTGTTAGAGCCGATGTGTCTGAGTTAGGCATGTCTGGGAATCTGTTTGCATTGTCTAAACACTGCTCTCAGAATTTGCTCCAGGACAAGGGAAGCCTCCGCTTGGGGAATAGATGCCCGAGGGTCTGCTGTATGTGTTCCCTCTGCTACAACCGCTTCTTGTCACTTCATCAAACACTACAGGATTATGCAGGGTCCTGCAGTGGAGGATGCATCTGGAGCCAAGGTTCTGTTTGCTGTGAAGTGACAGTAGTATGAAGTATTACAATAAATGACATTGATTCTGTAGAACTACGAATTTGTCCTGGCATTCTTTTCGCTTCCTTACATTTAAACTATGTAAGGAAGCGGGGGGGGGGGGGGCGCGATAAGGGGGTAATGTGTAGTAAATGTCCTCTCACTGTTCTTCTCTGGATAGACTGTACTATGATATCTGTGACATCATAGAATGCCTGGGTGTCCCTCCGGCTCACAGTGCCTCTCTCTAACTTACTGTGGCAGTTGGTCATCTCAGGCTGAGCTGCTAACAGCTGGCTCCTGGTGGGGTTTTACTTAGGAACTTGACCGGTCTACCTGACTTGGAAGGAACTTGCCATAAAGGATCTTGACTTGCACAGTGGACTGTGCATCCTTCATTTACCACATAATGCTTTGATTACCTACCGATAATTTCTTTACTCATAGTCCATCTCTCGCCTAGATTCTTTTAACCCTCCCTCCCACCCGGTGTGTCCTGCCCAACTATTTTAATGGGCTCAGTCACTTAATAGGGAAGTGAGGTGGGGGGGACTCTTAGGCTTGGAAAGAGTCTGGAGAGGCACAGAGGCCTCCGCTACATAAGGAATCTAAGCAAGCGATGGACCCAGAGCGATGCAATTACCGGTAAATAATTTAAGCAGTTAGTTCTACAAATACATTAAAAGTTTTCCCTCGCAATGACTCTGGCATAATCTTATTTCGATAGGGATTTAACTTCTTGTATTGTGTCTTTTTGTTCTCAGTTTTGAGTTCTTTAAAACAGGATTACATTTTTTTGCATTAATGGGCATGCACGGGACAAAACAATATAAAGAGGTGTGTGCTTTTGTATGGAAACTTGATCACAATTACACGGGGGGGGCAAACACTTTATTGAGGGAAAGCTACCTTGTCCTGTATCAGGCACAGCCCCAAGAGGGTAAGAACTTCTGTGAATTCAGGGCCCAGAGAGGATATGGTTCTATTTAATCTGTGGTAGAGATCTCTACATATCTTTTCAGAGAAACCATGGACTGTGCTTTCCTTAGTCTTATATCTGAGTGGTGTGTGAGAACCTGTTTTAACCACCTCCCTACTTTTATTCATACTCTTAATAAAGCCCTTAGTCTTTCAGGCATGCACTGTCTAAAGAAAGACACCTAGTCTGGCAAAAACTGTCCTTCAGGCCGCTATTTCTGATGCCTGACGCAAAGTCCACCATATCTAGATGCAGCGGGGATCACAAGCAATCAACTGGAGGGGGGGGACATTAAAACAGTGGATGGCTTTTCTAAAGTCTGATTGCCAAGATTGACTCTGTCACAGAAAGCTCTCCAAAGCGAGGCGATGTAGGTTCCTCAACCATGTATTTACTCTTTTGCAATCGGTTAGGATCTATGTTGGTGCAGGGACTCCTTCTTGTCCCTCCCCCATGGCATTAGCAACATTTTGCTTAGTTGACGTATGGTTTTTAACTCTGATGTGGGTTTGTAAGGAATATTCCCTTCTAGTATTGAATTTTAGTTGTTTATAAATTTTGTTTTTTTTGCCTAGGCGCAGATGTGTGTAGACCCGCCTTCACAAATGGAGCGCACCATGGAATACCTGATCACCACTTTTCAGAAATACGCCGGCAAGGAAGGGGACCGCAACAAAATGTCATTTGACGAGTTTGAGAGTTTCATGAATATAGAGCTTAAAAGCTTCACCAAGGTACATTTGTGTGTATTCGATCCACTGTCCCAAGTAACTGTTTTTTTAGATCCCTTCATTTACTACTGGTCTGAACTTCAAAAAAGTCCTTTGCAGTAGTACAAGTTTTGTTCTATTAAATAAGTATCTTGCCCCATAGGTGAGCAGCTAAGACACCCTGACAAAGATGGCTCCACCTTATGGAGGGTCTATTGAAATTATAATTCTATAAAAAATAATCATTTTTTAATTTCAAGAAATATAAAAAATAATCATGATAAATTGAAATTGTTTTACGAGTGTCGAAGGTCAGTTGCTTGAGGAAGGATTTGGTTTAAAAGATTTCTTCCACACTTGGATAGGTCTGGGCAAAGCCTGCGTAACAATCTTAAGCCTACAAGCTGAAATACTCCAGTCTTCAGCTATATAATTCAACATGGAAGATGGATGTAACTTTGAAAGTTCCAATTAATTATTTTTTCCGGTTTTTTGGGGTTTAATTCCTGCAGGCATATGGATCACAAAGTAGCAGATCAGAAGCCTATATCAGATATACCTATTTACTGTGGGTGATCATAACAACCCATTAATATTCATGGCCCTGAGGATGGTCTCACGTGTTTGAGACCGAAACTTCAGTGCAGTGCTACTTTTCTCATGCTAACGATTGGAACACTGTATTGATTTATACAAAGGACTGATTCCAGCCATCAAGAGGGGACTTCACATGCATTAATCGATGATAGTTTAACATACTTTTGATTCAATGTACACGATTTAATGTATGCTGGGTTTTCGGTTCTTGCTGTAACCAACAATATAAGTATTGGTGGTGGTGTGTGTTTTTTTTTTTGTTGGTTTTTTTTGAATGCCTTATTTTTTCTTTCTTTGCCTAGCTTGCTCAGATTGCTTGGATCAATTCTGTATGGGTATGGATTTTGATTCATTTCATAACTAGTTTGATTCAGAGAACTTTGTAAAATGACCTCCTCCTTGCTAGCACTTATTAGATTAATGTTATCCAGGCTCCCGAGGGGCTATTGGGTTATCTATTCCTTTTGTGGTCTCTAAGCATACAGCACACACTGCCCGATGGCTCTAACGGGCCTCTCTGGTTACCAAAGCACACCAGTGGCTTCTTTGTAATTCTGGCCTCCAACTATATTTTACTTAGTCTGTTTTTAGGTATTGTCTATTTGGTTTAACATTAAAGCACCTACCTAAATGAATCGCATACACACTATAGTTCATATAGTTTACTAACGTGCTTTCATTTTACACAAGGGAAACCAATGGGTAACCACAATCCAAATTCTTTGCATTGTGTCTCTTCCACTGGCTTAAGCATGAACCTTTCTGATAATTGTACTCTTGGTTCCATGAACATTTAAAACAAGTCGGATATTATAGGTTCAACTAGTTCTACTTCAGTAGAACACAGGCAACCTTTTCAAGAGGCCCAAGTTCTTTATTTCTATCCTGTAGGTGTTGCTTAATGGCACGCGGCCTAAACAAAACAATAGTGGGCTTATTGTCTAATGGTACTGCACCATGAAGGTACAACTGGTACAGCAACGCCTGTGCTCTCTACTGGGCAAAAGGGGTGAAGGGATCCAGGGAGAGAGGAATAAATAGGCAATTTCTCAATGATGGAACTGTCTCGGGTAGGTACGTCCATCAACCTAAGTGCACTGAGTACACCTTACCGGAATGCTAACTTGGGTCTTGCCATTGGAATGCCTGTAACAAGCCAAAGGAGTACTGGATTCCTTCCAACATTCAGAACCTGAAGCTGGAGATGCCCAACTGATTGAGGATATTGAGTCAAGAGCACCTCAGAAATGGAGGATGCCAAAATGGATCTAGATAAGTTCAGAAAGCAGCGCAGAGAACCCATCCAATGAATGCAGTCCACCAGGAAGCGCAAATCTCACTACAGGAACTGCAGAAGGGGAGAACTGGGATAAAAATCAAATGTGAGGTAGGAGAATGGCGCTCCAACTATGCTCTGACCCATGCAACTAAGTGGCTGGAAGGCAACTGTCTACATTCTTAGTTTCCTATGGAAGCTTGCGGTTTCCCTCGAACTTCCTTTGATCCTTTTATTAGTCTGACCTAGAAACTTTAGCTAATTCAGCCACGCTCTCCACTAGCCGGCCTTTCGAGTCTGTAGGCCCTGTTTCCTGCACTGTGAATGCCCAGAGATCAATGTTTCCTCTGAATTTCTCAATTGTCTATTCCTAAAACTAGCCCCAAATCGCCTAAAATAAAATACATAATCAGGAATGTCATATGGTCCTACATTGCCAGCTTGGAATTCTGGAATTGCATATCACTTTGCCTTCTGCTTTGTTTTGTCACCAGCCCAGGACCTCCTCGCTGGCAATACTGAACAAGTAATCTGTAATATGGTAATGTATTATCATATCGAATATAAACCCATGAGGAAGCTCGAGACCAAGAAGGCGAAGTTGGCAACCGGTTGAATAAAGAGGATTGTGAGATTAAATTGGCCATATTTCCACTTCATTGAGATAAAAGCAATCCACGCTCTCTCACTAGGCTTCTGTATTTTACCAGGCTGGAAGAAAAATGTAAGTGTGCTATTGCACAATAATGACGAAAGAAAGGAAAACTCTTCATGTTAAAGTTTCGCCATTTGAAACACCTTATTGTAAATCCATAATTCTTGCAGAATAGTTGTCCTTGTCTCTACTACCTGTCTATGGTGAATTTCAGGTAAAGCAATTCCTCCCTGTCCGAAAAGGTCAAAAAACCTTAAACTGAGAAGAATTAGATACTGTCTGATCAGTTCACCTGAGATTTCTTTCTTAAACCCACCACTCGCTTTACCAGAATTTCTTGTTTTGAGCAACCCTGGCACCCCTGTTAAACCCCTTTGTTATGTACGCTAGTTCTCAATTGTTGAACTAGCTGGGATTCAAAATGGCAGTTTTGTCGCTCTCCACTAGAATACTGCTATATTGGGCAATGCGCTTTATCACCGTGTGCACAGGATTCCTTATCTTATGAAGTTGGTCTTACTGGATAAAGGCCGCCAATATGTTAAAATGACCTCCTTAGTTTTTTGGAATATTTATTCAGTTTCCTAACTTTTTTGTGATTCAGAGTAACTCTGATATAATTGCTCTCTTAAAGTGAGGACAGAGGTTAAAACATTCACCCTTTTTTCTCACGTCTTATCTTAAGTCTACTTTGCTCTTGTTGAAGTCCATTTTCCAATGAAGTGACCCGGTCATTGCCCATCCAATCCCCATTGCTGGATGTCTAAGCACAGGCGATGTTGTAAAGGTCTCGAAGCAGTGGGGGCCACCGCTGCACCTTTATAGCGGCGGCCCGCTGATTGTACTAATGAATATCGACACCAAATATATAAATTGCATACTAATATCGAGGGGCAAAATATCGAAAGATAAGTGCATATAGGGAAACATAGATTCACGATTAACTAAACATCTACGTTACTTGAAGATATATGTACTGTGTAGGTACATACCTGTGGAGTTTGGTATAGAAACTGTAGACTTACCAGTTGATTGTGTTTTTTTGTTTGTTTTTGTGTTTTTTCCCACTCTTCTATCCAATTGATATTCCGATATTCATGGGCACACCCTGCCAACCATCAAATGTAAAATTATTTATTGATCTTGTAAAACGACATTTTGCCTCACTTCAACAAACTTAAGCCGTGAATCTTTTTTTTATTTTTTATTTACAGAGTCAGAAAAACCCAAAAGAGACACTGAAGAAAATGATGGCCTCTTTGGACGGTGGTGTTGATGGGAAGAAAGATAATCAGATTGACTTCCAGGAGTTTTTGAGCTTGATTGGGGGTATGATGATTGCCTGCCACGAGGCAATAATGAAGGCCAAGCCGTGAACTCCCGCATCACAAGTATGCTCAGACGTACATCACACTTTGCTTACACATGTATACATTCCATAAAGCCAGGATGCCAGCAGTTGCCTTATTTGTAAAAAAACATAAAAAAGAGAAAAATAAAGTTTATATTAAATTTTCACTGTGCTTTGTCCTCTTTGCGAGGTTTGTGGGATGCCTTCACAGTAGACCTTTTAGATCTGGTTATATATCCTTTTAGGCATCTGTGAGACCTCATGTTCCCAACACCAAAGGCATGCTCTGAACTCTGGGTCAGCCCCCTTCAGGCATTGCTTGAATAAAGTGTCCTTCACGTTTGAATGAGAGGGGCGTATTTCTTCTTCCATAGATCTTATTGGCTATTAAATGAAATGATCTGCCCAGGGAGTACTTTTTTTTACGGGCTCGGCGACGTCACCACTTCGTCAGAAGTGGGGAGGAGCTGCGAGCCGTATTGTAGCGGGTTTCTGGCTCATGCTGGAAAAATTCTTCTTTGCTCGTGCATTTTCAGTGCTTTATTTTATAATCTGAATGGTGATTGGTCCTCGCGGTGCTGTTTTTTTAGTAGTCTTGATGCGATAGGGCATATGTAATGTTCGTCCGCCATTTTTGGCATTTTCTGTGCGGTTTCGCGCACGGCAGTCTATTAATTTTAATTAGGAGCTGTCAGGGTGCCCATGTAATGCAATCCAGATGGTGTGCGCGCGTTCACCATTCAGCAGGGCTATGCCACTCTGTGCACGTTATGAGAAGTGCATTAGGAGACAGCGGAAATTAAAGTGCAATTCTCGTTTAATAGCGCACGCAAATATTTCAGGGAGTAAAAAATATAGGGTATTTCAAAGCGTTGTAAAGGAACCTTTTATTTATTTATTTGGCGTTTTGTAAAGCGCTGCATCCCGCATAGATTCCTCCTCTGGGCGCTAAAATGACATTTAGGCTGGAATGTTTCAAGTCTGTAAACCCTTTGGTACCCTTGATCGAAAGAATACAAAACGGGGCATTTTTATAACAAAGTCAATCATGTTGTGAAAAGCTACACGGACATCATAATATTATTGCGTGAGACAGTTTTTTTGTTTTTTGTTTTTTTTGTTATCAAAGCATTGCACAGTTAGCATTTTTGAATGGCTCGATGCATGCACACGTGGGAAGAACAGCGACGGTATAGTTAAGGGAGGGTCCTTTCAACTTTCGAGTCATCATCCAAGGGCTATACCGCACTAAAATAATACAACTTCATGTGAAAGAGAAGTCCATTATTAACAAAGATCGCATTCATTTACAATGCAAAAGCACCCGTTTAATCGTTGAATCGAATGCATTCTATGGCGCCAGCGGATTCCACGGCAGCAATCTCTGGTAGTTCATCACTACCCCCTAGTGGATATTCAATAACGCGAAATCCTTACAGTGGAAATACAAAACACCCCTGCCAATGTTCAAAGCTGTCCACCACCACCAGTACTACCAGTACCACGACCACCAGTACTACCACTACCCGTACTACCAGTACCACTACCACTACCACCACCACCACCATTACTACCAGTATTACAGCCCCAGTGCTACCACTACCACCACGATCAGTACTACCAGTACCACGACCACCAGTAATACCACCACCAGTACCACCACCACCAGTACTACCATTACTACAGCCACCAGTACTACCACTACCACCACTACCAGTACTACCACCAGTACTACCAGTAACACCACCAGTACTACCAGTAACACCACCACCACAGCCACCAGTACTACCACCAACACCAGTACCACCAACACCAGTACCACCAGTACTACCACTACCAGTACCACCACCAGTACTACAGCCACCAGTACTACCACTACCAGTACTACCACGACCAGTACCACTACCAGTACCACCACCACCAGTACTACCACTACCAGTACCACCACCAGTACTACCAGTACCACCACCAGTACTACCACTACCAGTACCACCACCACCAGTATTACAGCCACCAGTACTACCACTACGATCAGTACTACCAGTACCACGACCACCAGTACTACCACTACCAGTACTACCACTAACCGTACCACCACCAGTACTACCATCACCAGTACACCCACCACCACCAGTACTACCATTACTACAGCCACCAGTACTACCACCACCACCAGTACTACCAGTACCACGAACACCAGTACTACCACTACCACTACTACTACCAGTACTACCACCACCAGTACCACCACTACCACCACCACCTACAGTACTACCAGTACCACCACCACCAGTACTACCAGTAACACCACCACCAGTACTACCAGTACCACTACCAGTACCACCACCACCAGTACCACCACTACCAGTACTACAGCCACCAGTACTACCACTACCAGTACCACGACCACCAGTACTACCACTACTACCACCACCACCACTAGTACTACCACCACCAGTACTACCAGTACCACGACTACCAGTACCACGACCACCAGTACTACCACTACCAGTACCACTACCACCACCAGTACTACCATCACCAGTACCACCAGTACTACCACTACCAGTACTAACACTACCAGTACCACCAGTACTACAGCCACCAGTACTACTACCACCACCACCACCAGTACTACCACCACCAGTACTACCACTACCACCACCAGTACTACGGCCAGCAGTACCACCACTACCACTACCGATACTACCAGTACTACCACCACCAGTACTACCAGTACCACCACCTACAGTACTACCACTACCACCACCACCAGTACTACCAGTAACACCACTACCAGTAACACCACTACCACCAGTAATACCACCACCACTACCACCACCAGTACTACCAGTACTACAGCCACCAGTACTACAGTACTACAGCCACCAGTACTACCACCACCAGTACTACCAGTACCACCACCACCAGCACTACCACTACCACCACTACTACTACCAGTACTACAGCCACCAGTACTACCACTACCACCAGTACTACCAGTACCACTACCACCACCAGTACTACCACTACCACCACCAGTACTACCACTACCAGTACTTCGGGCAGCAGTACCACCACCACTAGCACTACCAGTACTACCACCACTACCAGTACCACCACTACCACCTCCAGTACTACCACTACCAGTACCACCACCAGTACTACCAGTACCACCACCACCAGTACCACCACCAGCAGTACTACCAGTACTACAACCAGCAGTACTACCACTACTACAGCCACCAGTACTACCACTACTACAGCCACCAGTACTACCACTACCAGTACTACCACTACCACCACCAGTACCACTACCACCAGTACCACCATCAACAGTACCACCACTACCAGTACTACAGGCACCAGTACTACCAATACCACTACCACCACCAGTACTACCACTACCAGTACTACCACTACCACCACCTCCAGTACTACCACTACTACCAGTACCACCACCTCCAGTACTACCACTACTACCAGTAACACCACCACCAGTACTACCACTACCAGTACTACCACCACTACAACCAGCAGTACTACCACTACTACAGCCACCAGTACTACCACTACCACCAGTACTAACAGTACCACCATCACCAGTACTACCACTACCAGTACTACCAGTACCACCATCACCAGTACTACCACTACCACCACCAGTACTACCACTACTACAGCCACCAGTACTACCACTACTACAGCCACCAGTACTACCAGTACCACCACCAGTACCACCACCACCAGTACTACCACCATCAGTACTACCAGTACTACAACCAGCAGTACTACCACTACTACAGCCACCAGTACTACCACTACTGCAGCTACCACCACTACCAGTACCACCACCACTACCAGTACCGCCACCACCACCACCAGTACTACCAGTACCACCACCAGTACTGCCAAAACTACAGCCACCAGTACTACCACCACCAGTACTACCAGTACCACCACTACCAGTACCGCCACCACCACCAGTACTACCAGTACCACCACCACCAGTACTACCACTACTACAGCCACCAGTACTACCACCACCAGTACTACCACTACCACCAGCACCACCACTACTACCACTACCACCAGTACTACCACTACTACAGCCACCAGTACTACCACCACCACTACCAGTACTACAGTACCACAACCAGTACTACCATTACCACCAGTACTACCAGTACCACCACCAGTACCACCACCACCACCAGTACTACCACTACCAGTACTACCACGACCAGTACCACTACCAGTACCACCACCACCAGTACTACCACTACCAGTACCACCACCAGTACTACCAGTACCACCACCAGTACTACCACTACCAGTACCACCACCACCAGTATTACAGCCACCAGTACTACCACTACGATCAGTACTACCAGTACCACGACCACCAGTACTACCACTACCAGTACTACCACTAACCGTACCACCACCAGTACTACCATCACCAGTACACCCACCACCACCAGTACTACCATTACTACAGCCACCAGTACTACCACCACCACCAGTACTACCAGTACCACGAACACCAGTACTACCACTACCACTACTACTACCAGTACTACCACCACCAGTACCACCACTACCACCACCACCTACAGTACTACCAGTACCACCACCACCAGTACTACCAGTAACACCACCACCAGTACTACCAGTACCACCACCAGTAATACCACTACCAGTACCACCACCACCAGTACCACCACTACCAGTACTACAGCCACCAGTACTACCACTACCAGTACCACGACCACCAGTACTACCACTACTACCACCACCACCACTAGTACTACCACCACCAGTACTACCAGTACCACGACTACCAGTACCACGACCACCAGTACTACCACTACCAGTACCACTACCACCACCAGTACTACCATCACCAGTACCACCAGTACTACCACTACCAGTACTAACACTACCAGTACCACCAGTACTACAGCCACCAGTACTACTACCACCACCACCACCAGTACTACCACCACCAGTACTACCACTACCACCACCAGTACTACCAGTACTACGGCCAGCAGTACCACCACTACCACTACCGATACTACCAGTACTACCACCACCAGTACTACCAGTACCACCACCTACAGTACTACCACTACCACCACCACCAGTACTACCAGTAACACCACTACCAGTAACACCACTACCACCAGTAATACCACCACCACTACCACCACCAGTACTACCAGTACTACAGCCACCAGTACTACAGTACTACAGCCACCAGTACTACCACCACCAGTACTACCAGTACCACCACCACCAGCACTACCACTACCACCACTACTACTACCAGTACTACAGCCACCAGTACTACCACTACCACCACCACCAGTACTACCAGTACCACTACCACCACCAGTACTACCACTACCACCACCAGTACTACCACTACCAGTACTTCGGGCAGCAGTACCACCACCACTAGCACTACCAGTACTACCACCACTACCAGTACCACCACTACCACCTCCAGTACTACCACTACCAGTACCACTACCAGTACCACCAGTACCACCACCAGCAGTACTACCAGTACTACAACCAGCAGTACTACCACTACTACAGCCACCAGTACTACCACTACTACAGCCACCAGTACTACCACCACCAGTACTACCAGTACCACCACTACCAGTACTACCACTACCACCAGTACCACCATCAACAGTACCACCACTACCAGTACTACAGGCACCAGTACTACCAATACCACTACCACCACCAGTACTACCACTACCAGTACTACCACTACCACCACCTCCAGTACTACCACTACTACCAGTACCACCACCTCCAGTACTACCACTACTACCAGTAACACCACCACCAGTACTACCACTACCAGTACTACCACCACTACAACCAGCAGTACTACCACTACTACAGCCACCAGTACTACCACTACCACCAGTACTAACAGTACCACCATCACCAGTACTACCACTACCAGTACTACCAGTACCACCATCCCCAGTACTACCACTACCACCACCAGTACTACCACTACTACAGCCACCAGTACTACCACTACTACAGCCACCAGTACTACCAGTACCACCACCAGTACCACCACCACCAGTACTACCACCATCAGTACTACCAGTACTACAACCAGCAGTACTACCACTACTACAGCCACCAGTACTACCACTACTGCAGCTACCACCACTACCAGTACCACCACCACTACCAGTACCGCCACCACCACCACCAGTACTACCAGTACCACCACCAGTACTGCCACTACTACAGCCACCAGTACTACCACCACCAGTACTACCAGTACCACCACTACCAGTACCGCCACCACCACCAGTACTACCAGTACCACCACCACCAGTACTACCACTACTACAGCCACCAGTACTACCACCACCACCACCAGTACTACCAGTACCACTACCACCAGCACCACCACTACTACCACTACCACCAGTACTACCACTACTACAGCCACCAGTACTACCACCACCACTACCAGTACTACAGTACCACAACCAGTACTACCATTACCACCAGTACTACCAGTACCACCACCAGTACCACCACCACCACCAGTACTACAGGCCCCAGTACTACCACTACCACCACCACCAGTCACTGGCATTTAAAATGCCAATAGCTCAAACTCTCACAACTGCGAGACCTCACAAGAAGGACATCACAGGCAGCAGCTGTGCAAGCTTCTTACACTCACAAGGAGATCCCAGGCAGCAGAGGTGCAAGCTTCTCACACTCGCAAGAAGGACATCACAAGCAGCAGTGGTGCAAGCTTCCCTTACACACTCACAGCAGGTACTGTGCCAAGGCAGCAGCAGGAACAGAGCAAGAGTCCCTTACAAAGAACAGGCCCAGCACAGAGATGCACAATGCAATCTTCTCCTACTCACAGGCAGCAGCGGTGCAAGCTTCTCACACTCACAAGGAGACCACAGGCAGCAGAGGTGCAAGCTTCTCACACTCGCAAGAAGGACATCACAAGCAGCAGTGGTGCAAGCTTCCCTTACACACTCACAGCAGGTACTGTGCCAAGGCAGCGCAGCAGGTGTAGTACCACCAGTGTGGCGTACCTACCATTGTGCAGCAGGTGCAGTGGCACCAGTGCGCCTCATTGGTGTAACACACTCACTACCACACACTCACCCCCACAGACTCACCATCACACACTCACCACTACACACACAACCACATACACAACAACACACCACCAGCCGTCAGTGCACGCTATCACCAGGGGCAAACACCATCAGCCATCAATGCACACTTTCACAAACAACAAACACCACCAGGCGTACAACACCAGCCGTCAGTGCATCCTTTTACAAGGCGCACTCACCAGCAACCAACAGTGCACCCTTTCACCAAACACACACCATACGCCATCTGTGCACGCTTTTACTAACTACACACCAACCAGCCGTCAGTGCACCCTTCCACAAGGCACACACACCTCCAGCCGGCAGTGCAGTACTTTACCAAGCACACACCACCAGCCATCCGTGCACAATTTCTACAGGCAGTCACGGCCATCAGTACATGCATCGATTGTTACACATCCACAATTAAGTATTGTAGCAATCTCAGTATGGTACACTTTAGTTTTAAACATATTCATGTAAAAACACAGCATGCCACCATTGCTACAATTACAATCTAACACACATAATTCCACTACACACCACATTAACACACTCCATAACACTTAGGAAAAATACATTACCATTTACAATGCCATTAGTTCAAACTCAAATAAATCCGAGCCCGATTGCATTTCTAATGCTAGTTTTTTTTTTTGACCCGACTGTCTCGGAGCACTTTACATGAGCACCGGTTGCATTACACAAGGACGTTTTCATTTTTAGGTATGGGGAAGTTTAAGTGATTTGGCCAGAATCAAAGGATGTTTGAGCCTCCCGCCAGGCTCTAACCTGGTTCCCCAGCTTCAAGGTTGGCTGCCCTAGCCATTAAGCCACACCCTCTCCATTGAAGTGCATTGGCGGTGAACCAGTGCTGCCTCCGCAGCAAGGGCGGCCCATTGGTGCTCCTAACTTTATTCAGATGTTGTGTATCGCGTGTACATGACCCCAGAGTGCACACTTCACACACCAACCGTTGACCAAGCATGGAGAGTAGATATGCGTTGCAGCTAATACAGGTGTAATGGGGCACAGATGGCATGGCCTGTTACGCGGGATATGGTGCATCCTCCTTATAGACCTAGTAATAGGTAACACCCAATTACCCTTTCAGAAATTATTTGACAGGAATATTGACAAATCTATAGGCGAGTTCATTGCTGTGAGCTGATGAGTTCTGTCTGTAGTTAAAAAGGCCAGTGTGGAGCTATGTTCCATATGAAGACTTCAATTTTGAAAGACTTCTACAGTGGGATTATTCTGCTCCCCGGTGGAATGGAGCTCTTTCTGGAAAGGAAAGGCTTGCTGATTGAACGTACACTTTACCTTTAATGGATTCCAATTTCCGTGAAATCTGAATAAGTTGGATGAGGTCAAATTCTGTAGAATCCCTCCAGTCTGGCCCCTGCATGTACAGCTGCTTTTAATGAAACCAGGGACATTTTGGGGACCTTCAACAGTAGAGAATTCTCGTACTTTAGTCTCGAAAGTATGACTGACTGTACCACTTGATTGAAATCAGACTCCAGACTGAATGGTTTGATGCATGGAACAAACAGTTGCCACTGCACTCCTTTGGCCGTAGCATTCATGGGTGATTGTGAATTCAAGTTCTTGACTTTGATTAAGGCCAGGGACTTTGCACAACCTTCAGTTTCTTGTTGCAGTCTAGCAGTTTTTTTCCCTTGAATCCGTTTTCCGCAGATGTAGACACTTGGTAGGCCCATTCAGGAGGGATTCTGGTTTTATTGGTTCAATTTCCAATGAAAGTTGATCATGTGGCATTCAATATTATGCTGAATCTGTAATGGTGCTTCTATGCCTTGTAGGGTGAGACCTATTCGGTGCAGCTGAGTTATCAATATGGAGGTGGTAATATGTCTGAGTGGCTCAGCATGGATGCCTGAGGTTCCAGCTAAAGATTGATCAAGGGTAGGCAATTTTGTTTGTAGACTTGCTGCAGTAGAAAGAGTTGTTTATTTTGATGCATAGCCTACAGTCCTCTCATAAGGATGAGAGAGATGTTCCTTTTATGCCCATTCTTTCCTTTCGTCTCTTCATAAGAGATGGGAGGTTCACCACATGAAATCACTGAGCAGTATGGATTTAGTCCATACTATTGATATTTGCGCCCTTTGTGCACAATAAAATCTATTTATATAATGTTAGAAAAGGGATGCGTTCCCATAAGAGATGCACATCTTGGCAATGGTAGATTCGCTGCCTTGGACCAGTTTATTTTAGATCAGCAAGGTAAATGGGTGTGAATTTCAGAGCATTTGTAATATGTGGCCTATTTTTAGGGGTTTGATCTTCTGTACCGAACGATCAAATGTCTCCTGAATTGGCTGATCAGGATGATTATTACAGTATTGTACGATCTATTTCAAATATAAGAACCTTTCCCGCCATGTGTGAATTGACAGGCTGCACACTACTTTGTGCTTTCACGAGCCAGAATCTGCATTTGGAGAACAGGTCTAGTCTTCCATCAGAAGTAAATGGATTTATCTTCCCCCTCCACCCCAGGGCATAAAAGCACTAGGGATACTGCTAGGAAGAAATCAACATTTGTGTAAATATATGTATGTACACTTTTATTGACTTAATTGTCGAATAAAGTTTGAAAGGCTAGGAAGAAACCCACTTTTTTATGCAGTCTAGCCCAAAATGCTGGGTCCTCAGTTTTGCAAGCATAATGTTAATTACATAAAACTCCTTGTCCAAAGTCAGGAAATCGTCCATCTGCTTGATTAATCAAATTCAATGTTGAATACTAATGTATTTTTTGTATATATTTATTTTTGCTATTTAAAGTTACTTTTGTATTCTTTTTGGAGGTTGTAGAAGAGCATTTACTTTGTCCACCCTGCCATCTCTTGATAGTATGGTTTGTATGTGACCGATTGTTTCTTGAAGGAATAAGATGCCTCCTTTTTAGTTTTACAAAAAAATTATTTACTGAGTGGCGAACTCTTAGCGTAGAGCAAAATAACGGTCTATGCTGAAGTTTGCTGTGGAATCAAACGGGGATGCAGGTTTATGGTGTTTGCGATGGTTGGAGTGAACAGATTGGTATTTTTAGGCCTTGCTTTTGAAAAAAGGAAGCTGTGTGATGAAAGGCAGAAGTGGCTGTAGAACAATTATAACTTGACATTTTAACTACTCAATGGAGAAGTTGGCAGACAAAAAGGAATTATAAAGAAACCAACCACTCCCAAATCCCTACCCCACCATTCCTGGCACCAGCATGTGAACAGTAAACCATGTGGAGAGTAAAGAAAACGGTCCTTCCTCAAAACACCCACAACATTCTTGAAATATACCGTCGCTTAGCATGATGTTAGCTCTCACTTTGAAGTTTAGGTGCACATAAGTGTGCTGCTCCTGCACCAACCCAGATGAATCAAATTCAACATACACAGTATCTTATCTATCCATCCACACACATACTTGCTCAGGCAACCTCTGCTCCCTCAATCCACCTATCTAGCTTGTGTTGACTACCTAAGTATTATCTAGAGGGCTTGATTGGTGCTGCCTAAGCAGATATGTTCGGCGGGCACAAGCATTAATATGTATTAAACTGGAAATGTGGCTCTTGGAAGAACTGCTCGTGGAGATGTCACCCCGTGGAACAGTGGGTCTACGCACACTCTGCTATTAATGTGCAGTTAGGTCTCAGACGGGGTAAATTGGAAAACTTTGCCTCACACCAAAGACCATGCACTTTAAAAAAAATATATATATATTTTTTTTTACAAGTCACTCTTATTTTTAACACGAAGAAAGGAGTCGAGGAGAGACCAAAACGATGATGTCCATCCCTCCAATCGTAACCCGTTACAAATAGCTATAAACGTATACACTATGACACAATAACATTGTTTCATCCTGATCCACGCCCGTAAAACCCCTATCGATACCACCTCCGCCCCCAACTTGCCAAACATAACTGCTGATAGTCGACAGACCAGGAATACAGTCAGAAGAGAGAATCCCATGCTGCTGCAACACACATACAACCAGGAACCAGGACTCACACCTGGGTGTGACATAATCATTCACTGAGGTCTTGCATCCGTTCTGGCCTCTTTATCCCAGCCCCTGTAGGAGCCATCTGGGTTTTTTACATATATACACATACAGTCCAAGACGGAATACGTAGCACTCCAGGGTCTGAAATGCCTCATTTTATTCTGCAAGTGAAGGGTTTCGGCATTTACCTTTGTCAAACTTGCTTAATACTGCATGTCACAGCCCACATGACTTTAAAAAGTCTCTAACATGTATTCCTATTGGACAATTGTTGCTGGGTTTTTTTTAATGGAACTGTTGCATTCTGTTCTTAATTCGATGTCTCCATCAAATGACCTGTGATTTTAATTCTCAATCTTTATAACCGCATGTGTTCTGCATAAGTATAGCACACAGATCAAACTTCTCAGTTGATTAAAAGTAAATCCACAATGGAGACACAGCATCACAACTCTCTCTCTCTCTCTCTCTCTCTCTATATATATATATATATATATATATATATATATATATATATATATATATATATAGATAGATAGATACAATTATACATTATTTTATCAGGCTGCGTCGCAGTTCACACCGAGTTTTATGCAGGGCTTTAAGTGGGCCGGGTCCTGCTGGTGTTCCGCAACGGCAGGTCTACAAAGCAGGTGCTGAGACCGGTCTCTATCGGGTTCTCCGTGATTGGGAAATACTGGCACCCTCCCAGGAGCAATTGAATGAAACTCACCAGACACCAGACGTAGCAGGTTTGCTCAGAAAAAGAGTGAGCTTTATTTATTGGTACCAAAAGCATGCATAATTGCTAATTAGCAAGGAAGAAGTCCGATCTGCCACCTTAGGGGAATCTCAGACTGCTTCTTCCCAGAGTGACCGATTTCTAGGTGCTATATACCTAAAGTAATGCCATGTCAGCGGAACTAGAATAAGGCACCAAGCCAAATATGGCTGACATGGATGTGCAATGTCTGCACCATGCAAATCAGATAGATATGGGCAGACCAGAAAGGCAGGCTCTGCGCTGTGTAACACTTGCATATCATGTAGTCAAGACCAGCAAGGTGACCTGTAAGGGGGTACAGAATAGCTTGTTGGAGCTTGTCCAGTCAAGGTCAGATAGAAAGCCCTTTTGAGCTCCAGGCCTCATGTTAATGTGATCTTATATAAGCATGATATCTTTTGAAGTGCATGCACATGAATTTATATGGATATTCATATATATTTTGTAACGCTCCATGTCTCATCTCTCACTCAGGGTGAAAAATATATCTCACCTCTGCAGCAGTGCCACCCTCCACTGCTTCTGATGTAATTTCAAAGAGTCTTGGTATAGTTCTTTGACAGTCATCAATTCAGAACTGAAGCATTTTCAATATTGTATACAAGGACCCGTAGTTGTTGCTTATTTATATTACACAACTAACAACCTTTGACAAAGCCATTAGTCCTGGCTTGTTGTAGGCGTAATGTTGCTAGTTGTATATCCGGATGCAATGACAGAAGTAGCAAAATACCAGTCTTGTTGGACACTTTTCTAAGCACAGATGTTTGGCTGATGTGTTTTTAAGCCACACCCTGAATTACATTGGCCACACCCCTTTGAGCCCCCCCCTCCCTCAAATCCAGTTTTTTAATTCCACTTAAAGCCCTGGTTTTACCATGATGTCGCCCCTCTTCTGCCTGCATTTCCTGCAGAGAGCGCATACCCGCAGGATCTGTCATGCCGAAACGCGTTACTTGCAGAATAAAATGAGGATTTTCAGACCCTACGAGTGCTACATATTCCTTCTTGGAATGTGTGTAGCGTGGGGCCGCCCCTGCATAAGGACCACACATGTCATTGAGTTCGGTAGGGCATTTTTGGTGGACTTTGCAAGAAGATATTTTTGTTTTCTTACTCCTCGTTGTGCTTCCCCTGTTAGTTTGCACGTTGTTCCTTACTTTTACAGTGCCTATTCCACGCCTTACTCTTTCTACTTGAGTGTTGGATATTTCCCGTTTGGATTGTCATATCAACAACATTCCTTTGTGCCTTTACCTCTATTAAACTTAAAATATTAATCTTCCTATTTTGCGCAATTAATCTTTTTTTTATATCGGTTTTCTTTAAATTAATTTTGCTTTCTCTATGTCCACCACACTCACTATTCCTTTGCAGCTACTTAAATTCCTCCTACGGTAATGCAACGTAAACGCAAGTCCATCCACACTCCCGTCTCCACTATGTAGTGACCCTTTGCTGTGCAGGCATGAAGGTAAAGCTTGCACACAGGTATAAGTTAGTCCTCCAGACCCCGGCTCTGCTCCATGTTGATGGGCACCATTGAGTCTGCAGTGTTACGCTTTGATTCTTTCATTTCCCAGACGCCCCACAGTAATGCTGCAGAAGTCCATGGCTCTGCCAAAATGTTTGGATTTTGCAAGCCAGGCATTTTATTCTGGGCAATGTTCTGTGAAAGCCATTTGTCTGTTCACACAAATGTCATTGCATCCCTTTGGCACGTTCGCGTTGGGAGGGGGGATGGGGGGAGTGAGCAGACCACAAACTCGATGCTGTGTGTAAAAGGCTGCTTTATTGAAACAGGTGCGCATCACATTAAAATTCCTCAGCAAACGCCTTACAAAACTAAACCTCACTAAATAGCCATCTACTGGCCTTTAACCCCGCCCCTAAAATTTTCCTTGAACCCGCCCCCACTCATACATTACAACATTACAACCATATATATCAATGCATCCAAACAAACACTTTAAATTCAACCCATACGTTAAACAACTTCCCCTACCTGCTTCTTTACCCCCGTCAAACCCCGAACATGCGTAACCTAACTATAAGTTAACTTGCCTACCCTTTCCATGACGATAACCTAGATCCAACAATAACCCCACAACCTGTCAACCTTGACAAACTTCCAATAACCCCCGCCACCCAGAAAGCAGGGGGTGGGGAGAAACTACCCCCCTTTAACTATGCCAACTGCTTGTCTTGTAATCGGAATGAGCCTGAACTTTCAAACATCTCACTAACGCCTCCCTAATCCCCAACAAGTAGAGGTCCATGCCAATCCTCAATAGCTGCACCCGTCACCTCTGACAAATTCCACAACCTCAAAACACAACTCCCTATGTGTCACTTCTCCAAAACCAAGATGATGACAGAACCTAGACATTTCCAAATTCACTTTCCTTCGAGCCCGGTCAATGGCCCTTGGATTCAAAGCACCCCTCCACATCTGTGCAGGACCAATTCTGTCTACAAGACTTGGCACCCAGCCCATTGCTCCTTTAACCTAGACAAGTCCTTTTTCTTGGCTCTCATCAATACCACACCCTTCACTTCGCACAAATCGTTCTCCCCAGGTGAATCAACAAGACGTCTGGGCACTGCCCCTGCAACATCCACTTATTAAGGCATGGTAGCAATTCTTTCCACCGCATCCCCCCCTTTGCCTTTTCAAACAATGTTAAACAAACTGTCATTAAAGCCCAACATTGCCCCAAAATAACACCAACGTGCCTGGACCTGTGCCCATTTGATAAAAGAATCCCCCACAATCCAACTGGTCAGTTCCTACGCCTGGGGCCCAGCCACCGAACCTGTAACGAGAAAAAGGAATGAGACTCTCACAAAAGAGTATGACTCATGTGCCTCCTCTGCATTCTGCCATACGTAACGATAATTCTGAGACCAGCGCCCCAGCCTCATTATGTCCCCTCGAGTCCAGCCCCTGTTATGTGCTTTTGTTGCCGCCCTAATCATGAAGGATTGCATCCCATATTCTGCCCCATCCACCCCAATGCTGCCCAAAGCCTTCAGCAACACCATGCCCAGCTGGTAATCTGTTACCCTTTTCCCATTAGCGTGCATGAAAACCGCCTCAGGCCCCTCGACAAAGCTTGCATCCGATGGGCCCACTTCAGGGGGCACGTTGCGGCTGGCACTGCCGCTTCCAACCTAACCCCTTTCCCCAAAGCCCTCTGGTCCGTTTTTGAACAGGCCAACCAGATATGTATACCTTCCTCCCCGATGGACACATCCTTCCATCGCACGCCATTCTTGACCTTGCTGCCCAGGAGTTCTGACACCCGGAAGGCCCCAAAAAACATCCATATCAGAAGGGTGGAAAATAAACTGGTCTCAAAATCATCCCACTGATAGTGTTTCCAATATATGCGCAAGCTTCTTCCAGAAAAGGGGGCAATGTGCCGCACTCTTTTTCCCTCCCAACCTTCCAACATCCTCCTACCCACGTCTCCCGCTGAAGGAGTGTATCCCCACAGTAGTTTCTCCATGAAAGCAATGCCTGCTAACTTTCCAGCAATGGTAACTTTCGTGAGGCCTTTGTCAATGAGTGCCAAAATAAACTGGATTACATCTTCTGCCCGACGCCAGACCTCCGCTCGTTTACGGGCCCCAGATGCCAAAAATTCCCTCCAGGTTAGTTGATATGATGCCCATGTAGATGCTGACAAAGAGCCTACCACCAGTTGTAGCACCCTACGTTGCCTACATACCAAAGGTGCTCCGGCATCGGGGTCCTGTCCGCCTCCTTGGCCAGCCCACGGTATCTCACCCACTGAACGAGACAAAGCATCTGCTATGTCTTTGTCCACACCTGGTATATGCAATGCCCTGAAAGCAATGTCGTGTCTGAGGCAACCAAGCACAAAAACCCGCAGCAACTTCAGAACTTGCTCGTCTCTTGCGGACAGTCTGTTAATGACCTCCACTACCCCCATGTTGTCTACTTGAAACAACACTTTCATGTGTGCCAGCTCTTCGCCCCACAATGTCAATGCTACCAGTAACGTGAAAAGCTCAAGGAAAGCTATGCTCCTCCCACCATACTTCCACTGCTCAGTGCACCACCTGTCCTGCCAATAGACTCCAAATTCTTTGCCGCCTGCTGCATCAGAAAAAATCTGCACATCCCACTGTACGTCCTCCTCCCTCTCCAAAGGCACTCCATTAAAAGACTGCAGAAAAGGGGGGCGTGGCTAGCAGCCGACGATGGCGGCCGCAGCTTAGAGGGGCTCCCGTGACGAGGCGGCTTCCCGCTATTATCCGACCTATTTATCTTGATTGTGACGGTGTCTGACGGGGTGGACCGGACCCAGAGTCCTTGCGGCACCCGCCGGAGAAATCTCGAGGCAGCGACGACCTTGGCACTGCCCAACATCGTGCGGCTAAGATCGGAGTGGGGAGGGGCCTGCCGACCTCCTGGAAGCAGCGAAGTTGCGGGCTGAGTGGATCCGGCCGGAAATGAACTCTTGGCGGCTAAGATAGACCGGAAGTGCCGGTCTCTGGAACACACGGCCTGAACGGCCCCGAAACATCCTCTGGCGGCACGGAGAAGCGGGCGGGACCCGGCGGCATCCAGCTCCAGTAGACACGACTGTGAGGCCCCTTCCTGAGGCGGCGCGGACGGCACCGGCGGTTCGAGAATCGGAACTGCCATTTTGGGCGCTGGAGGCGCATCGCACCCCGAGCTCCCGTTGAGACAGCCTGCTCTCCAGGGCAGCAACATTGTGACCCGCTATCCTTGCAGTGCTGCATAGGCGGGAGTAGGTGGACGGACAAGTGCCTATCCTTGGCAGCGGGGGCGGTGAGTTGAAGCCCCCCCCCCCCCCCTCCGGTGACAACACTGTATAAAATAATTACAAGGGGCAGTGCCGGCACACCTACCAAGGGGACACCATGCCACAGCGGAACGTGGAGATGCGCCCCAGCACCTGCCGTGATGCCCAGTTACCAACCTCCTCTGCTAAGGGAAGCTCTGCAGGCATATAGACTCAGCGGGCCACATAAGCGCCGACACCAGTAGGTGGGATACCACGTCTTGCTCCTAGTGTGCAGTAGGCGACCTGCCGGACCTCGTGTCTCTAGTGGGCTGGGGCCCTGCACCTAAAGGCCTGTGGGGGACACGACTCACATGCACTGAATAATCAACTGCGCAGCAACCTCACAGACAGACGCAGAAGGACGAAGGATAACCCTCCTGGGCCCGAACACTGTCCCCCAACACCGGGCAGTAACGCCTAGAAGAACATAATCATGTCCAACAGAGGCCCCAAACATAACACTACCCAGGCCAAGCTAGACAAGTTTGCGTATGAGAGGCAAACTCCTCCTCCAGAGCAACGCAAGAACGCCAGGAAGGCGGCAGAGACTGAGGGGACGAAAAACACCACGCTCGAGGATGTCCTGACAGCACTGGCTCAAGTGCAAGCGACGGTGGGAGCTACGGCCACAGAGGTCACCTTGATACGGGCGGACCTCCAGAAAATGAACGAAAGGGTCAAACAAGTTGAAGTTGTCACTAAATCCTTGGTCGAAGATGTCTCTGCATTACAAACGGCGATGGAGCGACTACAAACTGACAACAAACTACTCAGAGAAAAGTTGGACGACCAAGAAGGACGCTCCCGGCGCAACAACGTACGAATTTTAGGGGTGCCGGAATCGGAAGACACGGGAGCAATGGACATCTATGTGGAAGATATCATCAAAACCAGACTCCAGCCCAAGGGCCTTTTGAACTTCTTTTCGGTGGAACGGGTCCACAGAGTGCCAGGGGGCAAACCAAAGACAGGAGGACCGCCTAGGCCAATCTTAGCAAGGCTGTTCAACTTCAGGGACCGCGACACCATTCTGCAGGCCGCAAGAGTAGCACCGGCCATCCAAATTCAGAACTCGAGAATAGCCTTCTTCCCGGACTACACGGCAGAGGTCGCCAGAAGGCGGAAGACGTTTCTGGAGGTAAAAAAGACTTTGAGGGAGAAGGAACTGCCGTACTCGATCTACCCGGCACGGCTGCGAGTGGTAGCGGACAAGAAGGTGTGGTTTTTCGACTCCCCGGACGCCGCTCGGGACTGGCTGGAAGGATGGCACACCGTAGGCCGACAGTGGAGAACGCACAGATCTAATCAGGAACGTGGAGGGGACAGCAGAACTGGTTCGCAGACATCTGGCCGGGGAGGAGCGGAGGGCTCTCCGCCCCGTGGATTTGCAGGGGCGGGCGGAGATGAATGACACCCCCCCCCCCCCCCACACTGGACTCTAAGGTCGAGACGATCGCTGACCGTTTCTACACAGTTTAACAGCTGCATATGGACACTGGCATGGACACCCCGGAAGCACGCAGGGATGCCGCCTGCTCGGGGAGACACTCTCCCCCCTACAAGCAAGTACTCTGGTTATGGGATGGGTTAAGCACTCTGCTCAGTTGGGGAGGCGGGCAGTTGAAGGTCCTTTAGGCAGGGTAGCAGGGAGGGGGGGGGGGGTTGTGGGAAGGGTTACACTGTTATAGTTAGGAATATGTATGTATGGTCGATGACACAAACTAGGCTTCCACATGAGTCAATACAAGGTGGGCAGAGAGGAAGTTGGTTGATCGCCCCCGCGGGGACCCTCCACATTTTGTTACACTACTGCACAGCTGACACGCATGCCAGCCGCTATATTGGGAACCCCATAGTACCTAATGGCTACCGTCCCGGTTCCTGAAAGGGGTGAAATAGACATAGTAACACAGTGCCCCTCCTTACGCCTACTGACTTGGAACGTGAGAGGTCTGGGAGACAAGGTCAAACGAGGTCTGGTGCTAACTGCACTCAAGAGGCAGAAACCCACCATAGCACTACTGCAGGAGACACACCTAACAGGGGGAGCCACCAAGGCTTTGGATAGGCGAGGCTATAAAATGGCTGTCCACTCTGAGTTCACGTCCGGCTCCAGGGGGGACCGGTATCCTGATACAGAAAAACTCACGGTTTATCCCTCTGCAGACCAAAACCGATGACCAAGGCTGCTTTGCGGCACTGCAGGGACAATGGGAGGTGTTCAACCTGGTTTCAGTGTACATCCCGCTGGCACTACACTCGGTCCACCTCCCGAAACTGGGAGACATTATGCCTGCTCTCCCCGAGGGGGAAATCATCCTTGGGGGGGACTTTAATGCTGTTCTAGACCCACAACTCGACAGATTTCCCACACCGGCCCCCACAGGAGGGGTCCCCCACCTCCAACGGTTCCTAACAGCCATGGGATTGACCGATGTTTGGAGACACGTTTACCCAGGTGCGAAGCAATACACGTTTCACTCCGCAGTACATGGCAGTCTATCTAGAATCGACCACTTCCTGACTCTGGGGGATGGCCTCCGGTATGTAGACACGATTGCTATTCACCCCAGGGGATCTCAGACCACTCCCCACTCACTCTAACGCTTTCCTCCCTGGAACGAACACACAAACGCATATACGCCATACACGCAACTTACCTCAAGATCCCCCAGGTACGCAAGGCCCTCAAGAAAGTGACAACACAGTATTTTAACGAAAATGTCCACTCAGTGCGCTCCTCCGAGACACTATGGGAGGCTTATAAAACGGTCCTGAGAGGGCAAGCCATAAACGCCATCACGGGACACAAAAGGGAACAGACTCAGGAACTAGCTAATTTGGAATTGGCTTTGCAAGACCTGACAACAACACACGAACAACACCCCACTCCCTCCACCCGACACGCACTTGCTCTTCAACAACAACTGTACAACGATCACTTGCGTATCCAAGTGAAAGGGCGCTTAACTGACACTTACAATAGGATCTACGAGGTGGGAGACAAGGCCGGGAGAATGCTGGCGTGGCTTGATAAAAAGGAGGGGAATCATAGGGGAATCCAACGTTTACGAGATGAACACGGGGACCTACAGACGAACCCGGGACTTATTGCCGATCTGCTCGCAAACCACTATGAACAGGTGTACACCCCTGAACGTGAGATCACACCCGAGATGGCCAGAGAAGTCCTAGCACCGATCGAGGTCCAGACACTGTCCCCGGAAGTGTCGAATGAGTTGGAAGCGGACATCACCGCTGATGAAATCCAGCTGGCTATTCGGGCCTTGAACCCAGGTAAAGCAATGGGTCCTAATGGCATACCGATTGAATGGTATCAAACAGTGCCTGAGACCCTCGGTAAACACCTGCTGGAGATGTTTGAGGAATGTCTGGAAAAGGGAACACTCCCGCCAGACCAGAGAGCGGCAACTATAGTGCCCATACCTAAGCCAGGCAAACCACCTGAGGAATGTTCCTCTTATCGCCCCATATCATTGCTTAATGCAGAGGCCAAAATTCTGGCCAAACTCCTTGCAATGAGAATCCTGCCTCACTTATCGTCAATCATACACCCGGACCAGTCCGGCTTTATGCCACACAGAAACACAGCGTTAAACCTGCGCAGATTACACGGCGTACTGGCCAGGGCGGACTCGATCGCCACGCAGGCAGTGATCTTAGCCCTCGATGCCAAGATGGCATTCGATCTAGTGGAATGGGCATATCTATTTGAGGCTCTGTCGCACCTGGGATTCGGACCCCGCTTTATTGCCTTGGTCAAACTGTTATACGCTGACCCGGTAGCCCAGGTGGAAGCGAACGGACATATCTCGCGAGTGTTCCCATTGGGGAGGGGCACGAGGCAGGGATGCCCTCTATCGCCCTTATTATTCGCGATTTCCTTGGAACCCCTTGCTACTCTTATAAGGACCTTGCCCCTACTTAAGGGCATATGCTGGGGGGATGGTTGGGAAGATAGACTGTCTCTGTATGCAGATGACATGCTGCTCTATTTAACAAACCCGGAAAGCGGAATACCGGCCCTACTGCACCTCTGTGATACGCACGGCAGGATATCCGGGTATACGTTGAATTGGAGTAAATCGGAGCTGTATGTTCTGACGGATATCCGGGTATATATTGAATTGGAGTAAATCGGAGCTGTATGTTCTGACGGGGCAGGTCCCGACCCTCGACGCGGGGTGTCCTCTAAGGTTAGCGGGTTCGTCATTTAAATACTTGGGCATCCAGGTTACAAGAGACTCCACGGAATTTATTGACAAAAATCTGAAGCCCCATTTAGACAGACTCAAACAAAATATTACCTACTGGTCAGAACTCCCGCTAACACTCCTGGGAAGGGCGGCACTTTACAAAATGATGGCACTGCCTCGTTTTTTATATGTCCTTGAAAATACACCTTATCCGGTAGCCCCTTGGTTTTTTCAAAAAGTTGCAGCTTTGATCCCTAACCTCATGTGGGGGAACCTCCCGGCGCGCATTGCGCAATCCAAATTGCTCAGAGGGTGGTACGACGGTGGTATCGCCTTACCTAACTTAAAACTGTACTATTGGGCGGCACACCTTAAACCCATCAATCAGTGGATACACGTCTCACAGGCCGAGCCAGCGTTTCAGGCAGACAGGGCGCAGTTAGGCACTAACAGCCTACTGGGCCTACTATACGATAAACGCAAAATTCGCGCCTTACTTGGGCCCACCAGGCTCACGGTGCACCTTTGGCATACGGCGACGGCTGCCCTGGGTTGGAAGGGGAAGATCACCAAAATGACCCCGCTGTGGGACTCTCGAATATTAGGCAACCTGAGAAATAGTAAGGGGTTCTCGCACTGGGACACCATAGGAATATCCACGGTGGGTGACCTCTGGGAAAGGAACGGGGTGATTCCCTTCGATCGCCTGAAAGAACTATATGACCTTAGCGAGAGAGAGCTCTATAGGTACATCCAGATTCAACACGCACTGCTCACGGCACTGCCCCCAGACACGGTCTTGCCCGAATCCTCCCCGCTGGAAGACCGCCTCCTCACTGATTTTATGATTGAACGCGCAACATCGCTAACATACCGCAAATTACTCAACAACTTACCGGATCCAACACAGTCATTAAAACCAAATGGGAGGGGGACACTAGTGAAATGGATGAGCATGAGTGGAACGAGGCACTTGGGCCTCCTAAGGAAGTGGGCATCTCTGCACGTTTAAGGCTCGTACAATTGAAAATACTACACAGGGTGTATTATACTAGGACTATGCTACATCGCATCAACAGGGTACAACATCCTTACTGCCTTCGTGGGTGTGGGGAGGAGGGCACATTTTTCCACACCATATGGGACTGCCCCCGGATTCAGGAATACTGGAGACAAATACTACGAACAATCTCACAAACACTAGAACAGTCGCTGTTACCTGAACCGAAACGATGCCTCTTGAACGTGTGGGAGTCATCTGACCTCTCTAGGCACGGGCAACTCTGGGCCACAGTGGGACTGATGGTGGCTAAACGGGATGTCGCACAACACTGGGGAGTGGCAGATATGCCAACCAAGTCACAATGGTGTTTAAATATGGATAAAGTCATAACGGAACGGGCGGTCTATTCTAACCGTGCCTGCCCGGGAAAGTGGAATAAGATCTGGACCAAATGGAATGAATACAGGGGGGGGGGGGTCCGTGATCCCTTACTGGAGGACGACCAAGATGAGTCAGACGAGGAAGAGGAAGTGGGCTGACACCATAAGCGAAGAGTCGGGGGGGAGGGACAGCCAGGGGCAAGATACATGACTTCTTTACTTTAATACAAGTGGGGGTATCTGGGGGGGGGGGGTACGGGATACACCCGTTGCAAGGAGTAGGTATTCAAGCGTACACATGACCCCCAGGGCCCCTTAGCAGCAGTGGGTGAGGGAATACCGTGGGACACTCTCATGGAACGCTTGACACTCGACTTGTGCTGCCCAGCACGCGGCCGCATTACTATTCCTAACGTTTAAGTTACTCTGTTGTTGTTTTGTTACAAAGCAAAAAATGAAAAATCAAAAACCAATAACGAACTGAGACATTAAAACGTATGATGCACCTCTGTATGCCACAGCAATTTAACGGTGTATTACAATGAATATTGTTAGAACCGGGAGTCTCTGGTTGGCAAAGGTAAGTACCTTGGCCCAAGTAGGGACCCCTAGCTCCGGTCAGGGCAACGGAATAACCCTCTGAGTAACCCCTGCTCACCCTCTAGGTAGCATGGCGCGAGCAGTCTAGGCTAAACTCGGAGACAATGTGGATAACATTTGCACTTAACACAACAGCAATTCCCAATCCACCACAAACTGAGACCACACAGGTAAGTATATATAAAATATAACTTTATCTAGTTTCAGCATGTAAATGAAGCAGTTGCATGATAATCACTTCTTTAGAACAGATAGCACTTCTAACTTAATGGTTGCACGTTAAACACTTCATTTAGAACAAGGTTGCACTTAATTCTTAGTAGGTCTTGTAAATAGGCAGTTCTCAGCATAAAAATAAAAATAGTCTCTAGTCTCTCAAATCAGCACTTAAAAGAATATGGCCACTGATTTATACTGTGATGCTCCCAGCATGCGCAAAGAAAACAAGGCCCACGTGTACTTATATCCGTGGGCTTCATGCGCTGTTGCAACTCCCTCGCGAGGCCCAGGGACTCTTTCTCGTCCCCGGGGCAGCCTCGCGTCTTCCTGAGATACAGGCGCACCACTGCGCACCAACCGTGCAGACTGCACGCGTCCCCGCCCCGGCCGGTCCCCTTTCCTCTCCCGCCCGCTCTCGACAATCCAACGAGCGGCGGGGGAGGCGGTGAAGCTCACCTGATGGAGGGACGGCGGGCCAGGGGTGCGGGACGCTTCCAGGTCCCTCGGCGGGGTCGGAGCTCTTCCCCGGTCCCGGCGGTGATTCTGGGCAATCCTTCGGCACCTCCCGCAGCTTCAGCGGAGGCAGCCAATCCGGTCGCGGCCCTCGGTCGAGCCCCTCTGAGCGCGAGGCCGCCAACCAATGGCAGCGCGGCCTCGCCGATGACGCTCCGCGGGCTCAGCCAATCACGGCACACCACAGCTGATGATGCTGCGCCGCGCGGGCCAATCCCGTCGCGGCGTTAGCGAGGGGGCTCGGCTCCCTCAGCCAATGGGGTCGCGGCGGCTTCGTTCTTCGCCGCGGCCGCTCCTGGTCACGAACAGCAACTTCCAGGGTTGATCCTGGCCCCGGGCTGCGACGGTGATTTGGCGGCAAAGGGTTTTAAAGGGCGCTGGTCAGAACTAGACCCCCCTCTCGACCTTGCCACCACCGGGGAGCAGATTTCACGAGGGGAGGCTCCACAAGCCTCCAACCCTCACGATTAATGTGCCGATGAGCACACCGATCTCCTCCTCACGCTCCGCAGTCCAGCACCACGCGTCCCGGGTCCCAACAGCACGATTTTGCAGCTGTTTCCTGGGATAGCTTTAGGAACCTTTAGCCCTGGGTTCCAAGCAGGAGGCCAGCTCTTCTCAGGCCCTTGGAGATTCAGATGTAGACACAGCACACAGCAGAGTCTTGGCAGTTTCAAGTAGGCAGGGTCACAGCACACAGCAAAGTCCCTTTCTTCTCCTTAGCTTCCAGGTGGACAGCAGAACAAGTCAGCCCTTAGAGCACACAGCAAGGCAGTCTTCCTTCAGTTCTCTAGCCGTCCTCCTTCCAGCCGAGGTTCCTTCTTGGTTGCAGAATTTCAGAATCTAATTCTCTGCAGACAGGGGTCCGTTCCTTATACCCCCCAATGTCTTTGAAGTTCTTTGTGCATGGAGGCCCTGGGTCCAGTCTAAACCAGTTCTGGGGGTTGTGGAGCACTGAGGTGTCTCTGGCTTTCTTCTTCCTGTCAGCTTCAGGGCCAGTGGGGTCAGTTGACCACCAGGAGAGAGCTAATGTGGGGGAGGTAGGCAGGCACAGCCCAGCACTTATCTGGCATTCCTTCCTCCCTCCTCCCAAGCAGGCAGATGTGCCCTTTCATCCCCGGGATGGCTCCGACCCTCTCCTCTGGGGCTCTGCAGCCCCTTCCTGTCACATCCAGACCAGGCAGACATTCCACAAACCCAGGCACACAGAAAGGTTTAGACAAGAGAATAGCCACTTTCTAAAAGGGCTATTCTCCAACCCAGGATTTAAAAACACCCTTCACTAAAAGATGTGTCATTAAATTCTGAGTCCAGGGATATCTTTCACTTATGTCCCATCTTGTTCCTATGGGGAGATAGGCTGGTATCACATGGGCCCAGCCCCCCTCCATGTTACTCTATGGAGCAAGATAGCCTTACAGCAGTGAGCACACAAAATGGCTGTAGCCCACTACCAGAGCATAGTACCTGCACTAGCACATGCTCTACCTTATCCATACACTGCACCCTGCCCAGGGGGGTACCTTGAGCCTTCCATAGGGGTGACTGATGTGCACAGACAGGGAAGGATTAGGCCTAGCCAGTGGGGACACTGGCCAGGCTGACATGGCAGTCACTGACTGCACACAGGCCCTGCGCTGGCAGGCCTGAGTCACCTTTTTAAAGCTACTCATGTGGGTGGCGCAATCTGCGCTGCAGGCCCACTAGTAGCATTTGTCATCACCAGCCCTGGCACACACAGTGCCCTCTACTAGGGACTTCGTGGTGATACAAATATGCCAATTAGGTATACTCAATCAATATCACAATTTACAGAAGGAGCACTTACACTCTGACACTGATCAGCAGTGGCAGAGTGTCCAAAACATCTAAATCAGCAAAAACGAAATCCAGCACAGCATCAAAACACATGAGTCAGAGGCAAAAAGATGGGGGAAGAACCACGCCAAAAGGTGTCAGGTCTAACACGTGTCCACTCCAGCTGAAAGTGGGGAGAACTACCCAACCTCTTGGGAGTCCTCATCACTAAGGCGGAAGAATCTGGACAGACCGTCAGCGTTGGCGTGTTCTGTACCAGGGCGGTGCTCCACCGTAAAATCCATCCCCTGTAGGGAAATGGACCACCTCAACAATTTTGGATTCTCACCCCTCATCTGCATTAACCATCTGAGGGGCCTGTGGTCGGTCTGAACACGGAAGTGAGTCCCAAACAGGTAGGGCCTCAGCTTCTTCAGAGCCCAGACCACAGCGAAAGCTTCTCTTTCAATGGCACTCCATTTTTGTTCCCTGGGGATCAGCCTCCGGCTAATGAAAGCCACAGGTTGGTCTCCTCCCTCGTCATTGATCTGTGAGAGCACTGCTCCCACGCCTTGCTCTGAAGCGTCAGTTTGCACAATGAACTCACTTGAAAAGTCAGGTGCCTTAAGCACCGGTGCTGTGCACATGGCAGTTTTGAGGGTGTCAAAAGCAGTTTGACAGGCCTCAGTCCAATTCACTTTCCTGGGCTGATTCCTAGATGTCAGCTCTGTCAAAGGGGCCACAATGGTGCCATAGCCTTTGACAAACCGTCTGTAATACCCGGTGAGACCTAGAAAGGCTCTCACCTCAGTCTGGGTCTTGGGGGGGTTCCCAAGCCAGAATGGTATCAATTTTTGCCTGTAGGGGCGCCACCTTGCCGCTCCCCACCTGGTGTCCCAAGTACACCACAGATCCCTGCCCCATCTGGCATTTACTGGCCTTGATAGTGAGGCCTGCCTTCTGCAGAGCCTTCAACACTTCAGTGAGGTGTTGTAGGTGTTCCTCCCAAGTGGAGCTGAACACCGCAATGTCATCCAGGTAGGCTGCGCTGAATTGCTCCAGCCCTGCCAGTACCTGGTTGACTAATCTCTGAAATGTGGCGGGAGCATTTTTCAACCCAAAGGGCATGACATGAAACTGGAAGTGTCCTTCCGGCGTTGAAAATGCTGACCTCTCCTTTGCCCCGTCAGTTAAGGCAATCTGGTACTGGGCAGCTCCCAACCGATCCACCAGCTCATCAGCTCTGGGGATGGGGTGCGCGTCAGTCTTCGTGACCGCATTGAGCCCACGGTAGTCCACGCAGAACCGAAGTTCTGGGGGGCCACCGGGGGTAGCAGCTTTCTTAGGCACTAAGACCACTGGGCTAGCCCAGGGGCTGCTGGAGGGCTCAATAACCCCAAGCGCCAACATCTTGGAAACCTCTTCCTTGATGCTAGCTCTGACCTTGTCAGCTACCCTGTAAAACTTCTGTTTCACAGGCATGCTGTCTCCAGTGTCCACGTTGTGGACGCACCATTTGGTGACACCTGGGGTCAGGGAGAACAGTGGGGCGAACTGACCCAACACTTGGCGACAGTCCTCCCGCTGTTTTGGGGTCAGGGTGGGGGAGAGGACCACACCATCCACTGACCCATCCTGCTCCTTGACTGCCAGGAGGTCAGGGAGAGGATCACTATCCTCCTCCCCTCCAACATCTGTAGCCATGAGCATAGTCACTTCAGTTCTTTCAAAGTGGGGTTTGAGGCGGTTCACATGTAGCACTCTCAGGGGCTGCCTGGGAGTCTTCAGGTTAACCAAATAGGTAACCTCGCTCTTGCGCTCCACCACCTCATATGGGCCAGACCACTTGTCACGGAGCGCACAAGGCTCCACTGGCGCCATCACCCACACCTTCTGACCAGGTTGGAACTCAACCAGAGAAGTGTTCTGGTCATACCACCTCTTCATTTCCTCCTGGCTAGCCTCCAGGTTCTCTTGAGCGAGCTTCCTGAAGCGCTTGGTCTGGTTGCGAATGGCCAGCACATAGCTGAACACATCCTGAGGGGTTTTCCCACGGGATTTCTCCCACCCCTCCTTCACCAGAGCCAGAGGCCCTCTGACAGGGTGGCCATACAGCAACTCAAAGGGACTGAACCCTAAGGATTTCTGAGGCACCTCCCTGTAGGCAAACAACAGGCATGGCAACAAGACATCCCATTTCCGCCTCATGGGCTCCTCCAGGCCCATGATCATGCCCTTCAATGTGCGGTTGAATCTCTCAACCAAACCATTTCCTTGAGGGTGGTAAGGAGTGGTGAATTTGTAGGTCACCCCACACTCACTCCACAGGGACTTCATATACTTAGAAATGAAGTTTGTCCCGCGGTCCGAAACGACCTCCTTCGGAAATCCCACCCGGGAAAAGATCCCCATCAGGGCACGGCCCACCACTGGGGCGGTGACTGTCCTGAGCGGAAGGGCTTCCGGGTACCGAGTGGCATGGTCCACCAAGACCAGGATAAACCTGTTGCCTAGGGCTGTCTTGGGATCCAGGGGCCCCACGATGTCAATGCCCACCCGCTCAAAAGGGGTGCTCACCACGGGAAAGGGTTGGAGGGGTGCCACGCGCTTCCCTCCACTCTTGCCACTGGCCTGACAAGTCTGACAAGACTTACAAAAGGCAGAGACGTGCGTCTTCATCTGGGGCCAGTAGAAATGGGTGACAAGCCTGTGATAGGTCTTGTCTTGCCCCAGATGTCCTGCGAGAGGCACGTCATGAGCCAGACCCAGTAGGAAGTTCCTGAAGCGCTCCGACACCACCAGCACACGGGCTGCGCCAGGCTCAGCGAACTTAGGCTCACTATAAAGTAAGTCATCCTCCCAATAGATCAAATGCTCCTTGGACCCCAGGCCTGCGGCCTGGTCGGCAGCCTGCTGCCGCACACCAATGAGAGAAGGGCACTCCTTCTGAGCCTGGCAGAATTCCTCCCTGGAGGGACCACCCTCTTGCTGCCACTGGGACAGCTCAGGCAATTCCCCTAGTTCGGCCACCTGCTCCCCTGTAGGTTCCAGGGCATCCCCTTCCGGGTCTGCCTCCTCCTGGACCGTGGGAACAGTGGGGGCCGGTTTCCCGTGCCCTCTACCCCTTCCTCTCTTGGCAGGTCCCTGGGCCACTGTTCCAGGCTCCAGTTTTGCTAGACCGCCCTCTCTGGCTGTCATTGCACAGGTGGACACACAGATCCACGCAGGCAAACCCAACATCTCCAAGTGAGTCCTGTGCTCCACCTCCTTCCATGGGGAGCTCTCCAGGTCATTACCTAATAGACAATCTACAGGCAAGGCATCACTTACAACAATCTCCAAAATACCGGAGACTCCTCCCCACTCAAATGGAACTTTCGCCAGCCTGCAGTAGCGCACTGAACTGTCAGCTGCCACCACAGGCCGGAGTACCTGGGGAACGATTTGCTCTTCAGACACCCACTGACACCTAACAGATGTCACGCTGGCCCCTGTGTCTCTCAGAGCCTCCACCACCTGTCCATTGATGGTCACCTTCTGCCCGTATTTCTTAGTGTTTTGGGGCAGCAAGGTTTCCTGGGCCATCTCTTGGTCTCCTAGAGAGACAAGGGTCATCAATGCTAACCCCTCCTCCCCACTAGAAATCAAATCCCCTCCCAAAGCTACACTGGCTATCGCCGGAGCTGGAGCTGGAGCACCAGTGGGTGCAGATTTCTTCTTTGGACAGTTTGGAGCAATGTGCCCCACCTCCCTACATGCATAGCAAGTGAGGGTCTTCTTGTCCTGCGGGCCCTTATGGGGCCAGGACTTCTTAGCCTTGGGGGGTTGAGATACCTTCTCTTGGGAACTACTTTGGGGCCCTTTAGAAGACTCCTTTTGATTACCCGTGTCCCCCCCACTCTTCTGCTGGGGACCCTGTCCACCTTTGGCTGGGGTACTTACCACCCCCTTGTGGACCCTGGTGCTAGTCCACCGGTCCGCCTCTTTAGCAAGCTCACTGGGATCAGTTAACTTACTATCCAAAAGATGCTGGCGCAGCTCTGGGACAAACAAGCTACTTAAGTGCTCCCTACTAATCAAGTGACACAACCCCACATAATCAGTAACTTTGCTGCCCTTCATCCAACCTTCCAGTGCACGCGTGTACATACTCACACACTCCACCCAAGTACTTGAATCAAGCTTCTTGAAGTTCCTAAACTTCTGGCGGTACTGTTCAGCAGTGAGCCCATACCTGAGGCACAAAGCCTCCTTCATGGCGGAGTAGGACAAAGCATCCTTTGCTTCTAAGGGTGCCAAAACATCCCTCCCAGAGGCCTCAAAATGCTTCCACAATCCTGCTCCCCAATTCTTCTCAGGCACCTCATTCATCTTCAAGGCAAGTTCATACGCTCTGAACCACGCATAAATATCCTCACCCCTCTGATAATTCTGTACCAGATCCTTTGGTATGTATACCTTACCCGCCTGTACTGGTTGTGCGCTGCCACCATTAGAACTGGACCCCCTCTCTTTATATTTGAAATCCAATTCCTTCATGCTCCTCTCATGAGCCAATTGGAGCTTCTTCTCCTCCAAAGCGAGAGCATGCCTTCTCTCCTGTGCCGCCCTCTCCTGTGCCTCTTTCTCAACTTCTAGGCGCAGTCTCTTCTCGTCGGCTTCCGCTTTGAGCTTCAAAAGCTCAATCTCATGGGCCCTAGCTCTCTGATTCTCCTCCACCTCCTCTGGAGAAATAATCCTACTGGAGTGGGTGCTGCCGGCCCTAGACGCTGGCTTCGCCACTGGCAATTCACTGGGCAAAAACCCATTCTCCTGTGTGTCTCCCTCTCCAGTAGCCGCTTCCGGGGCACCATGTTTGGCCTCCCACCAGGCCCTCAGAGCTGTCCGTAGCTCTTCCTTATTTGCGCCGCCCCTTACTGGGCATTCAAGCTGTCTGCAGAATTTTCTCAGTTGCTCCTTGTTATAGGTGAGCAACTCCTGGCTTTCAAATTCCACTTCCCCTTCTGCATTCATGCTTTGCGCGGTCTGAGACATGTTACCTCCTACCCCTTTTCAACTAAAAAGGTTTCACCAAAAAGAAAAAATCCTGCGCAACCTGTTCCGCTAGACTAGTGATGTACAAGAAATCACTGCAGGTCAAGTGCAATCATTAGTTCAAAATCCCACCGCGAGCCACCAATGTTAGAACCGGGAGTCTTTGGTTGGCAAAGGTAAGTACCTTGGCCCAAGTAGGGACCCCTAGCTCCGGTCAGGGCGACGGAATAACCCTCTGAGATAACCCCTGCTCACCCTCTAGGTAGCATGGCGCGAGCAGTCTAGGCTAAACTCGGAGACAATGTGGATAACATTTGCACTTAACACAACAGCAATTCCCAATCCACCACAAACTGAGACCACACAGGTAAGTATATATAAAATATAACTTTATCTAGTTTCAGCATGTAAATGAAGCAGTTGCATGATAATCACTTCTTTAGAACAGATAGCACTTCTAACTTAATGGTTGCACGTTAAACACTTCATTTAGAACAAGGTTGCACTTAATTCTTAGTAGGTCTTGTAAATAGGCAGTTCTCAGCATAAAAATAAAAATAGTCTCTAGTCTCTCAAATCAGCACTTAAAAGAATATGGCCACTGATTTATACTGTGATGCTCCCAGCATGCGCAAAGAAAACAAGGCCCACGTGTACTTATATCCGTGGGCTTCATGCGCTGTTGCAACTCCCTCGTGAGGCCCAGGGACTCTTTCTCGTCCCCGGGGCAGCCTCGTGTCTTCCTGAGATACAGGCGCACCACTGCGCACCAACCGTGCAGACTGCACGCGTCCCCGCCCCGGCCGGTCCCCTTTCCTCTCCCGCCCGCTCTCGACAATCCAACGAGCGGCGGGGGAGGCGGTGAAGCTCACCTGATGGAGGGACGGCGGGCCAGGGGTGCGGGACGCTTCCAGGTCCCTCGGCGGGGTCGGAGCTCTTCCCCGGTCCCGGCGGTGATTCTGGGCAATCCTTCGGCACCTCCCGCAGCTTCAGCGGAGGCAGCCAATCCGGTCGCGGCCCTCGGTCGAGCCCCTCTGAGCGCGAGGCCGCCAACCAATGGCAGCGCGGCCTCGCCGATGACGCTCCGCGGGCTCAGCTAATCACGGCACACCACAGCTGATGACGCTGTGCCGCGCGGGCCAATCCCGTCGCGGCGTTAGCGAGGGGGCTCGGCTCCCTCAGCCAATGGGGTCGCGGCGGCTTCGTTCTTCGCCGCGGCCGCTCCTGGTCACGAACAGCAACTTCCAGGGTTGATCCTGGCCCCGGGCTGCGACGGTGATTTGGCGGCAAAGGGTTTTAAAGGGCGCTGGTCAGAACTAGACCCCCCTCTCGACCTTGCCACCACCGGGGAGCAGATTTCACGAGGGGAGGCTCCACAAGCCTCCAACCCTCACGATTAATGTGCCGATGAGCACACCGATCTCCTCCTCACGCTCCGCAGTCCAGCACCACGCGTCCCGGGTCCCAACAGCACGATTTTGCAGCTGTTTCCTGGGATAGCTTTAGGAACCTTTAGCCCTGGGTTCCAAGCAGGAGGCCAGCTCTTCTCAGGCCCTTGGAGATTCAGATGTAGACACAGCACACAGCAGAGTCTTGGCAGTTTCAAGTAGGCAGGGTCACAGCACACAGCAAAGTCCCTTTCTTCTCCTTAGCTTCCAGGTGGACAGCAGAACAAGTCAGCCCTTAGAGCACACAGCAAGGCAGTCTTCCTTCAGTTCTCTAGCTGTCCTCCTTCCAGCGAGGGTTCCTTCTTGCTTGCAGAATTTCAGAATCTAATTCTCTGCAGACAGGGGTCCTTTCCTTATTCCCCCCAATGTCTTTGAAGTTCTTTGTGCATGGAGGCCCTGGGTCCAGTCTAAACCAGATCTGGGGGTTGCGGAGCACTGAGGTGTCTCTGGCTTTCTTCTTCCTGTCAGCTTCAGGGCCAGTGGGGTCAGTTGACCACCAGGAGAGAGCTAATGTGGGGGAGGTAGGCAGGCACAGCCCAGCACTTATCTGGCATTCCTTCCTCCCTCCTCCCAAGCAGGCAGATGTGCCCTTTCATCCCCGGGATGGCTCCGACCCTCTCCTCTGGGGCTCTGCAGCCCCTTCCTGTCACATCCAGACCAGGCAGACATTCCACAAACCCAGGCACACAGAAAGGTTTAGACAAGAGAATAGCCACTTTCTAAAAGGGCTATTCTCCAACCCAGGATTTAAAAACACCCTTCACTAAAAGATGTGTCATTAAATTCTGAGTCCAGGGATATCTTTCACTTATGTCCCATCTTGTTCCTATGGGGAGATAGGCTGGTATCACATGGGCCCAGCCCCCCTCCATGTTACTCTATGGAGCAAGATAGCCTTACAGCAGTGAGCACACAAAATGGCTGTAGCCCACTACCAGAGCATAGTACCTGCACTAGCACATGCTCTACCTTATCCATACACTGCACCCTGCCCAGGGGGGTACCTTGAGCCTTCCATAGGGGTGACTGATGTGCACAGACAGGGAAGGATTAGGCCTAGCCAGTGGGGACACTGGCCAGGCTGACATGGCAGTCACTGACTGCACACAGGCCCTGCGCTGGCAGGCCTGAGTCACCTTTTTAAAGCTACTCATGTGGGTGGCGCAATCTGCGCTGCAGGCCCACTAGTAGCATTTGTCATCACCAGCCCTGGCACACACAGTGCCCTCTACTAGGGACTTCGTGGTGATACAAATATGCCAATTAGGTATACTCAATCAATATCACAATTTACAGAAGGAGCACTTACACTCTGACACTGATCAGCAGTGGCAGAGTGTCCAAAACATCTAAATCAGCAAAAACGAAATCCAGCACAGCATCAAAACACATGAGTCAGAGGCAAAAAGATGGGGGAAGAACCACGCCAAAAGGTGTCAGGTCTAACAAATATGTACATGTAGACTTTGTGATGCTGCTCAGTACCTGACTAATCGCTATAGCGGCCAGCCCGACGGGTTGTAGGCGTTCCGCTGTGTAACTTACTGGTGCAATAAAGGTTTTTGAAAAGAAAAAAAAAAAGACTGCAGAAAAACTGACCACATGCGCAAATACTCCTTCACCCCTGCTGATAATTGAACGTGGTGGTGAGATAAATGCTTTCCTGCCAATACCTGCCCCAAACGCCTGCAAAACTTCCTCCCTGCTCTGACCACCCGGCATGCGAAAATAAGATGACTAAGGAGCCCCTGAATGTCCTTCACTGTCGCCTTCTGTTTTGCAAGCATTTTGTCCAACAACCGCAACATTTAAACTTTTTGTCATCCAGCAAGCGAGCCTGCATTGCCACAGTCAATATCGATCCCTAAGGAGGACATAGCCGTGCAAGGACCCATTATCTTCTTGGGTGCCAGCGCCACCTCCACCATGAGCTCATGGAAGCTGTCCAGGGCTGCCTGGCACTCCATGGAGCCCAGTGAACCAGCGAACCAGCAAAGAAGAAATCATCCAGGTAGTGCGTCACCAATGTGTGACCCGTGTGCTTCGTGAAGTACCACTGCAAAAAAGTGCTAAAGCATTCGAATAAAGCACATGACATAGAACAACCCATCGGTAAAGCTTTGTCCACGTACCATTTTCCCACGAAATGGATACCCAGAAGATCTCAATCATCTGGATGAACTGGAAGCAACTGAAAAGCCGATTTTATGTCACACTTTGCCATCTCAGCAGTCGTGCCCGCGGTCACAACTAGTGACATTGCCATGTCAACTGTGGAATATGAAACTGAGGCCGCCTCTTGGTCAAATAAATAGTTAACTGAAGACCCCTCAGGCCATGAAAGGTGCTGGATCAACCTGTATTGTCCTTCCTCTTTTTTGGGCACAACCCCGATTGGTGATATGATCAGGTTCTCTGTTGACCAATCATTAAAGGGGCCTACCATCCTCCCTTCGCGCACCTTTGTCCATTTTTTCTTGCACCACCAGCTTGTGTTCTGATGCTGATTTTAAATGATCTGCCAAATGTCTTTGTCTTGGCCCCCGGTAACCCAAATGAAACCCCCACTGAAACACTTCAATCAGAACCGGCTTTGTCCCCATACCTCTGCAAGCCCTTTACCAACTTCGCCAGTCTAACTGGTGTTAGGAGCCTTTGGGCCCAGCCCCCTGCAGCCCCTTGCCTCCCCTATTGCTGTGAGGGACTAGGGGTGTTGCTTCCTCCCTGCTGCCATTGCTGACCCTGTGGCTTGACACCCATACATTTAACGAGTGGCGCTTTCCACACTTAGTAATAATATGGTAGCATTCCCATGGACTATGGGATATGTCCCTCGGGCTTTCCACACTTAGAACACTCATGCTGAAACCTGCAGTATTCCCTTGTTAAAGTCCCAGCACGCTCCCGTCCCAGTTTGTGTTGTCGCTGCACTTCCCACCCCTCCCCGGGTGGGCTTCCCTTGAAAGGGCCGATACACCACTGGTAAACTGCTAGCCGTGAACACTGTCTTACCGCCTGTGGTAGACCCCATTGTGTGTTGCCACAAATCTGTGTCCAGTTCCCCCCACTTTGCCTCTGCATCCCATGCCATACGTGCCCGGAACTCCTCATCATACTGAGCCCAAGCGTATCCACCCCCAGTGATCTGTGCCTTCCTATTGACATCCAATGACTCAGCGCTCTGGGAACTTTTCAGAGTAAACACTGGCGTAAATTAAAAACACCGCTGTCCAATTCTCTATTACCACTTTCACCTTAGGCCTTTTGGCCAGCACATACTCCTCCTCCTTTGAGCCCTCTTTGGACCTCCCCTCCCTGTGCAAGAGCTTCAGCAGTTCCACGTATTCTCCTTTCAGATCCGCTCCTTGGTGGCCAGCACTAAATTCGCCCCCAAGGGTTTCGTCACTCCCATATATGGCAGTTTCTTAATCTTTAACTCCTTTCTCGGCAAAGGCTCCTTGCCCCCCCAGCAGCCTCTGTATTGGTCCCACTCTCCACCTTCGTGCCCTGATCTGCCCCTCCTTCTGCCGTCCATACCCCTGTGTCCTTGACATATTTACCTCTATGTAGTCTCCCCTCAACCCCCCCCCCCCACTCCATCCCCTGTCCCTACAGACACCATTTTTGGTTTGGCCTGTGGTCTATTAATCTCACCTGGCTCTAAGGAGGGTACCCGGATGGGCGACGACCGTCATGCCACCGGCTCCGTGTGATCCACTGTTCAAGGAGCCCTCACAGAGGGACCGTGCTCTCTCCTGGATCCAGACGCTGTTGCTTTTTTTTATCCGTCGCCTGTAAAATACTATGAAAAACATGAGGACCCCCCCACTTGTCTCCCTCCCTTCCCCTTTCTCGGGGCTGTCCTCATCGTAATCCAGAACAATAGGCTCTTCCGCTTGAAACACCTCGTTAGCAAAATTCACACCCGGGCCTTACCAAGCCCAACCTGCTCTATGCTGGCCTTAATGGCCCCTTCATGTCCTCCATGCGGGGGAGCCGACTGTACACACTGATTATCCCCCATGCATTGATCCCTCTGAAAATCCGTCTCTTCTGATAAGGCTGACCATCTCGTGGGGCGTGTGGTTGGGGCCAGCGAGGTCGTGCTGGACCTTCTTGCGCTGGCTGCGACTGGATCCCCCGCCGGTATGGGCTTCGCCGTGCAGGGCTCTACCCTCCCTTCTCCTCAGTGTACATGGGCCACACACCGCCCTACTGAGTCCGCAGCACCCCAACGCTCCCTGACCTGTAAAGCAAAAGGTTGGACTGATGTGCTGGGCCCCTCACTTCTGCCTGTAACCCCCCCCCCCCGAGACCGGTGAACACGCCCCTCTGCCCCAACTTACCAGGAAGGGAATCACCCCCCCTTCCTCTTCCCCACTCCACTCCAACATTGCCTGCACCACCGACGAAGCGGGGCCCAAGCCCCTGCCTGCCCCGCCCCTTGCATAACCCCACGGGCACCCCCCTGCTGCCCCTTCCCCCATATATGGCCTACTGGATCCCCTGAAACCTGCCCCGCGCCCCCTGGGGCGTTGACCCATAAAGTGCCCACTCCCTCCGATGCCCTGAACCCCCTCTGCCCAGACAGGAAAAATATCCAGGCCCTCCCACGCCGGGCCCCTCCAACTGGCTCAAGGTCCGACTGCAGGACCACCTCCCCCCCCCCAGAAACACCGCCTCTGTTTTCTGACCCCAAACCTGGTCCCTACTACCCAAATTGATGGCCCCTGGCCCCATTTGGCTTAATTAAGGGCCCAAATTGCCATCCCCAAAACCCTGCTTGGGAACAAATTTGGCATGCTCCCCAATCCCCCCACCTGTGCCCACTTGCCCTCCCCCATGGAACTCCACCCCCCCTCCCGACAACACCTCGCCCCTCAAAGAACCCTGCTGCGACAAAAGCATGGGGCTAGAAATATGCCCCCCAACTGATGTGCTCCCTCCCACTGCAGCGGGGGCTGCTCAGCCTGCCTGTCTCGCGGGTTGCATAATTCCCAAATCCCTCGCCTCCGTGGCTGGGCCTAATGCCAGATATCCGGCCCCTCCCTCCACACCGCCGGGGATGTCTGCTGACAGAGGTGCACGCGCGGGGCTGAAAGGACCCCCTCCCAGCCGCTGGCGTCCGATACTTGCGGGGCAAAGGAAAACCCCGGGCCCTCAACCCGCACAGCCTCCCCCTGCTGCCTGACCATCCGCCACGTGGGTGATGGGAAACACCGCTTGCCAGCTCGGCTGCCCCCGCTTTCCTTTCACCGTGGGGGTGGAAACGGTTCTCTCTCTAGGCTCCATAGCCCTGTGCGGCTCCATAGCTCCAATCGGAGCAGCTTCCTGCCCCCCTGCGGCACCCTCCACCCCACGCCCAGGCCCGCCCGCCTCCCCAGACCTTTCTCCCTCTACCGCTTGCCGCATAGATGCCGGGGCTGCCCTTTTGGATCGAGGTTGGTCCTGTTCACTTACCGGCGAAGTCCAGGGTCGCATTGGGGACATGCAGGCGGCCACTACCGTCGCTACACCTGCCGAGGCCTGTCGCGTGGGGCGGGCTGATTCGGCCACCTCTCCCACCACAAGGTCCACCCGGCCCGCCTTACTCAGGAGCGGGAGGGCCTCCAAAACGCGGTAATCCTCCTGCAACATTATGCTCAGATCTACGGAATGCAAGCTTGTGTACCAACAGCCAAAATGCCACGTTCCTAACCCAGCTGACACTCCTAAGACTATCAAAAAATTCAATTTCACCTAAGCTCCCAACCACCAGGTCACCAAACCTAGAATGGTGGCTGGGAGCAGGAGCCCAATCTATTTATGGTTGGGCTCCATTGGGCTCTTTTGGGGCTACAAAAATGTGAAGCCCAAAAATAAAATGTCTTTCCCAAGGCCTGCCGCCCCCCACTCCTCCCAAACTGCCCGGGGGGGGTGATTCCCTTCGGTCGGCCCGCTCCCCAAACCCCCCTTCGCTGAGCTTGAATGCATGCCACCATTTTATTGGCCTCAGGCCTGTTCATGATCATTTGAAGCTTTTCCGTCTTGCTGTCATGCACTTATTTATCCCTCCTATTTTTGCCTCCTTCGGGTGTGTTTCTCTCTAACATTACTTGTGCACACACCCCTGTGCTTCGTGGTGCTCCCTCCCTGCTCCACTCCAGCTGCAGGGACTCTCCCTTTCGTAGAGGTGACTTCCGGCAGGTGTCCACGTCATCAAACCGGAAGCTAGAGCACGCGTCAGTGGTGCACATTTATGTGTATGTGTATGTGAATGTGTTAACTTGTACCCTTACGCTAGTTGTGAGTGATTCTTGTTTGGTACGGTTACCCGTCACATCTTCCAGTCTAGAGACAATGAGGTCCCATTGATATTCTCATCCTATTGTATTTTGTGTTTTTGAGTGACTGCCATCAATTTTAATTTACCTGTACTTGTTTCTCGTTTGTTTCTGCAATGGGTTAATTTGTAATTTTCTCCTGTTGTAACGTACTTGGCTATGTTGTGAAGCGCTCCGACACCTTTGGGTGAAGTCTGCGCTATATAAAATGCATTAAATAAATAAATTGAGGAATTTGTGTTTCATGTTATAGAACCTTGCTCCTCTGTGGCCTACCTGTACCATTGGTCTGTGGTCACGCGCAGGGCTGTTTTATCTCTCCTTCCTTTTATTTAGTGCAGTTGAGTCCTGAGGATCGGTTTCCCAGATTGGTTGATGGTTCCGTATCTCGCAGCCATACATTCAGAACGTGGAGTTGGTCGCATATAATGGTTCAGGATATAGGGAAGCTCTCTGCCTCCCCTATAGACAGAACAGTAACGTGTGGACAATACAACATGCGGTGCTCCCTCCATTCGTAATAAGGTTCTAAGTTTCCCTCCTCTGGCCTAGAATAAGAATCTGCGACTACATGAGGGATGTTTTGTAGAATAGGTGTGAACTGTGGTAGAGTGATCATTTTGAAGACTGCACCTTGCCATACAACAAGAGGGTCCCATTTCTCCACCTCTCTGCCTAGCCAAGAAGACACATGGGTTGCGTTTGCAAAAGGTGTCCCATCCCCCATGTTACCTCACTTCCTAAGTATCTGAAGCTCCACCTACTCATGCAGGTGTTTCACTACATCAGACAGTAAGGTCATTTTAGCCCAGTTACTTTTGTAATCCAGATAGTCTCTGTATCCATAGAAGATTAGCAAGGGCACCAGAATACTGTGTTCTACATCTGCCTCATATGGGAAACATCACTTACAACGCAACTTTTACAACGCATTGCGCTGGGGGGCGCTCTAGGATAGGGAATACGTTTAATTTACTGTCCAACACCTTCCCTAGTGTCCATGGGGACTGGAGTTGGAATAGTAAATTAAACTATTCACTATCCAGCGCCCAAAAGCACTATGCGTTGTAAAGGTATGCGTTGTAAAACTTGCGTTGTAATGTCGTACATCCGCCTCATATGAGGGTGTAGTCTTTATGACCATATCCTGCCCTTTGTCTCTGCCCAATCCAAATCCTTTCGATCCAGACACTGCCTTTAGTCAGCGGGCCCGTGGCTCAACTGCTATGGCAAACTGAATCCTGGGAAAAGGAACATCCCTGTGTCCTACTTTTGGCAAGGTCAAACGTGTGACCTTTTGCCACAGTTTGTTCCATCTATATTAGCTTGACCCAGGCGGTGCAATTTGGGATTGTCCTGAAGTTTTTTAGTGTTTGAAACCAGAACTGCAATTTGAGAGTCCAATGCCTTTTCAGCATTCCATGAGAAAATTGCCAGCGGTTCCTCCCTCCACACCGTAGTCCACCATGGAGCTCGCATGGACTCTATCTCATGGACCACCAGGGCACGGAGCCCGATTGCTCTGTGAGCCTCCTATTTGTGAGCCTTCTCGGTATGATCTTTATTTCGATATTGAGATCGGGCGGTACAAGGCACAGTCTAAAAGCAGTTCCCCCTCTTTTTGCAGAACTCTTGTTGTTGCATGTTAGAGGTCAAAGGCAGCCTCCCCTCCTCCATAGTGTCCTTGTATACATTAAGAGCTGTGGGACCCTGCTAGGAAGATAGCTCCTTAAACAACTTTAACTTTGAGACCATTGTGGCCTGAGGTGCTGCCACTTTGGGGATGAGCGATCACTTCTGTGATTCGAATGTAATGTCCTTTTCTGAAAGGAGTTTTTGGTCGTGAGTCAGCTTACTTTGTTCTACGCTTTCTAAAAATGTTGCATTCTTGCTGTGTACTATCTAGGTTTAACAATCCCCACCTACTTCCTCGTCACCTTCTGCTGAGCCATGCTGTTACTATCCAGCCTTATTGCCACTTCATATAATATTCCCTGCACACTAATATAATTCAGTATAATTACCTCCTTTGTTAGGTCACTTAATGCCATACAAGCCAGTGCTAGTTTCCTAGGCTGTTCAGTTGTTGAGGTATCCTTCATATTGATCTTTTTCCAGCATCCTTTCCTCTAACTCTAGGATATTTCTGAGCCTTGCTCTTGTTTTTATTCTCCCCCCCCCCCGCTCCAATTACTGAGCTTGTAATGTAATGTAAAAAATGTAATGTAAAAATTACTTATAAAGCGCGGCGTACACCGGACGGTTTCTTGGCGCTGTTCACTTATTCGGTGAGAGGCATAAAGGGGAGAAGAGAAAAACTTATGTGTAAGTGCTACGGAAAAGGTGGGTTTTTAGGAGAGACCTAAAGTGAGGGTGGGAAGGAGAGAGTCTAAGTTCCAGCGGAAGAGAGTTCCAGAATGAGGGGGCCAAAAAGGAGAATCTGAGACCTCCGTGTTTTTTACGTCTGAATCTAGGCGTCTGGAGGAGCGCATGGTGAGATGAGCGGAGATGCCTGGAAGGAGCATAAGGGTGGAGAAGAGAGGAGATAAAGGAGGGACCGATGCCGGCCAGAGATTTATGAGTCAAGCAGCCTAGTTTAAACTTGCAGCGCTCCGATACTGGAAGCCAGTGAAGGGCTTTGAGGAGAGGGCGGACATGGTGGTGTTTAGGTTGACGGTAAATCAGGCGAGCTGCCTGATTCTGTATCAGCTGCAATCTATTGATTTGGTATTGTGGAATGCCAACGTACAGAGCGTTGGCATAGTCGATCCGGGAGATGACTAATGCCAGCAGTGCCAGGGTGAGGGCTTCAGTGGTCAGGAAATGGGCTATTTTCCGAATCTTCCTAAGCTGGAAAAAACAGGAAGACACAGTAGCGCTAACCTGGTGCTTCATTGAGAGGTCATGGGAGATATAGACCCCCAGGCTTTTCACTTTGTCGGCAGGGCGAGGGGAGGGGCCGAGGGAAAGGGGCCGGAAGGTCGAATTCCAGGGGTTGGATGGGCCTCCGAGAAGAACGAGCTCCGTCTTGTCGGGATTAAGTTTGAGATGGTGAGCGCCCATCCAATTACTGATATGGCAGAGGGTAGACTGAAAGTCTTGGGCCGCTTCATCCGTGGAGTCGAGATTGAAGACGAGCTGAATGTCATCTGCATAATTGAATGCAGTGACATTCCTACCACGGAGGGAGCGGATCAGGGGGGTGAGGTACAAGTTAAAAAGGAGTGGTGACAGGGACGAGCCCTGCGGGACACCGCAGGAGACCATCATCCTGTCTGACGAAAACTGGGAGAGTCGGACCGATTGATGGCGGTCCGCCAGAAAGGAGCGGATCCAATTGAGGGCCGTTCCACTGATGCCCGCCTCTTTGACACGGTCGATCAAAATGGTGTGATCGACCGTGTCAAAGGCGGCTGACAGATCCAGAAGAACCAAGGCTTGGCTAATGTTGGAGTCGGCGCCTCTACGAAGTTCCTCCATGACAGAGAGGATAACCGCCTCTGTCGAATGGGCAGGTCTAAACCCGGCTTGCTGGGAGTCTAGGAAGTTGGAGTGTTCAATAAAGGAACTGAGGGCGCTGGTCACGTGTGTCTCAAGTACCTTGCTCAAGTAAGGAAGAAGGGAGATGGGACGGAAATTGCCCATAACCGTGGGGTCGGCGGTGTTTTTTTTTAGTATAGGAACCACTTCAGCGTTCTTGAACTGGCTGGGAACCTCACCGAGCAGGAGAGAATTGTTCAGGAGGGCCAGCGGAGGGGCAGGGCAAGCCGAAAAGGCGGCCCGGAGAATCATAGGAGGGCAGCAGTCTGTGGGGGAACCAGATGAGACTTTAAGTAGGGAGAGGAAATCTTCTTCAAGTATAGGGGGAAGCTGGGTCAGGGAAAACGGAATTAACAGAGGGGGTGGCCTCTAAGAGGGACGTCGCCGGGGTTCCAGAGGAAATACTGTTTTTGATTTTACGAATTTTATCTATAAAGAAACAGTTAAGGGAGTCACACAGTGCCTGAGAAGGGAGGGGTTTGATGGTCACCCTATCCGGGTGTGTGAGCTCCTCCACAATGGCAAAGATTTCTTAAGATTTTTGCGCGGAGTTAAGAATTTTTGTGGAGAAGTAGGCAGTTTTGGCAGCTGAAATTGCCTGTTTGTATTCTCCGGATAGTTTTAGGAAGTGTGAGTTTTTCTGCGGGATCATAATTTCTGCGCCAGCGACGCTCGGCTTGGCGGAGTCCCAGTTTTAAGGTTTTAAGGCTGTCTGAGAACCAGCGATGTGCGTCGTGAGGACGCTTAGTTCTTATTAATTTAAAGGGGGCGACCTTGTCGCTGGCGGACTCTAGCCATTTGACAAGTGCGGCTTCTTGGGAGTCTATGGGGCCTGGGCTGGGCGGAGCCGAAGATGTTAAAGAGGTAAAGAAAAGGTCGAGGTCTGCTTTATTCCAGTTGCGGGCCGGAAGGCTAGGGCCTCGGCTGCGGGGGGGCGGTGGGGGGACCAGGAGAAGAAAGGAAATTAAGAAGTGGTCCGACCAATGGCAAGGTGAGATCAAGAGCGACGTGATTTCAAGGTTATAGGTCCATGCCTGATCTAGGATGTGTCCTTTAAAATGAGTGGCTGTATGGACGTGTTGAAGGCCATTGAGCCCACTTAATAGGTCGGTGAAAGCCAAAGAATGGGAGCTTTCATGTACATCTGACGGCCAGTAATTGAGATCTCCTAGAACCAGGAGTTTGGAGTTATTGATTGTGAGCTGAGATAGCAGATCGCCAAAGAGAGAGGGGAAATTGGGCATGGGTTGGGGGGGCGGTATACCAAAACACAGGTAAGAGGGGACACCGTGGATTCGAGTCTGATTGCCAGGCAATCGACCTGGGGGATGGTGAATAGAGAGAGGGAAGTGAACCTGATGGAAAGTTTAATAATGGCGGCCACGCCACCTCCAGGTTTACCAGCTGGTCTGTTGGCATGGAGAATGTAATACCCCGGAGGAATGGCTGCCAAGATGTCAGGGGAGGAGTCTTCATTCAGCCAGGTCTCCGTTAAGAATAGAATATCAGGTCGGTCTGAGTCCAGGAGGTGGCATATGTCATGTTGGTGGCTGACTAACGACCGGGTGTTGAGGTATAGGATTGCTAATTCCATATTAGCAGGTGCCTGAATGGACAGGGCTGTAGGCGGAAGAGAAGTGATTGTGTGCTCGGGAGTGTAGGAGGATGGGAGGGCCCTAAGCTCTGGAAAAGCTCTACGGGCTTGGAAAATGCCAAGTTGTTGTAGTTTTAAGTAGCTGGTGGATTCCAGCGGCCAGAGTGAGTGTAAGGCGATCAAGTCCCTGGAGGCATAAGATGTAAGTTGGGCAGAGTGACGGGCCCCGGCAGGGCGCAGACGGGCTTGCCTTAGGCGCGCCTTCGTCGCGCCATCGTCGCGCCCGCTGCGCTCGTCCGCTGCGCTTCCGGTAGGGACACATCTTATATACAAGTAAGGAAGAGAGTTAAAAAGGGGCGTGGCTAACGCAGGTGGCCGTGTCCAGCGGAAAGCGGTAATGGCGGCAATAGTAGTCAGAACCACCAAGGGAATTCGCTATGCCAAGAGCAGGCAAGTTGACAATTTTAAGATAAACACAGGTTCAAGCAATTTTTAAAAACACAAGAGATGGTGGCTTCCGGCTGTGCCTCAGGAGAATCGAGTGAATCAAGGCGGCACTAGTGTTCAGCGCTTAAATAGGCTTGGCGAAAGGGGCATGGCTAACGCAGGTGGGCGTGTCCAGCGGAAAGCGGTAATGGCGGCAATAGTAGTCAGAACCACCAAGGGAATTCGCTATGCCAAGAGCAGGCAAGTTTACAATTTTAAGATAAACACAGGTTCAAGCAATTTTTAAAAACACGAGATCGTGGCTCCCGGCTGTGCCTCAGGAGAATCGAGTGAATCGAGCTTTTCCCCACAGAACTGCCTCGTAGGATTCCCACAACTTTTTGGCTTCCTGAATTGACCCTATGTGTTCAAGGGAATATTGCCTTGTGATCTCACATCTGGCTGTATGACACGACCATGATTTCCTTTCACACGTGTTCCTTAACGCGGGTGGAACAATGAATGGGTCTGAACCACACATTCAATTTACAACGCAAGTCGTTACGGCTTGCCTTAGTTGGGCGCTGGACTTAGTAATAATATAATTTACTATAATAAAACTAGTCCTTGCAACAGTAGGGAAAGCGTTGGACTTTAAAGTCCAATGGCACTTTGCCTAATGCATGTCATTGTAGCAACTTGCATTGTTAATGGAACACGTTGGTCAGAAGCATTATTTGTTCCACCCGCGCTGCACAGGCAACACATTGTTCGGCGGTTGTGGTACTTGCTGTTTCCCCCTCACATACTGCTGCCATTGCTTCCTTGTCTTTCACATTCCATGCATTCAGCCTGCAAATGCCATTTCCAAATTCTATTTGTCGTCCCAGCATCACCAGAGGGAGTGGTATGAGATGCTTGTGCCCATATGTTCAGTGCTGTCTACCTGAAAGTCTTCTGGGGGCAAAAACGAATCCAACCGGAATGTGGCACATGTGAGCATTTTGAAGCTATCGGGATCTAACAGTGATGCCTATCATTGAAACTTTTACATCTTCGGAGTATAAGTTAGAAACTTACTTCACGGATGCACACAGCAATGTCATTGAAGTGTACAAAGTAAATGTCACCACATGAGAAAGTAGCGCGATTCCCTGGTGCAAAGGTTTTAAGTATCTTAGGGCCATATGTATGAAGGTACCCATTTGCGAATCTAAAAGCGTTTTTTTATTTAGAAATCGCTATTTGAGATTTGCAAATTGGTATGTATGTAGAAAATCACATTTTTTGGCGATTTCTTAAAATTCCTTAATTGTGATTAGCAAATTGCGAATCGCAATTAAGGAATAATTTCCCATTCATTTCTATGGGCCAGGAGGCCCATAGGAATGAATGTGAAGTTATTTTTAATTTGCGATTCGTAATTTGAGAATCGCAAATTGAGAATAATTTCAAGGGTGTCATAAGGACACCCTGATGCACCCCTGAAATTCACATGTGTGCGCATATGGCGCACATACATGCCCTGCATGTATGTGCGCCACATGGCACCTTCACAAATGCAACAAAGTACTTTTGTGAAAGAAATCGCAAATTACCACCAACTTCAAGTTGGTGGTAATTTGCGATTTCTTAATGAGAAATTGCACAACTTTGGTGCTTCATACATTGCATTTAAGGAATCGCAAAATTTGTGATTCCTTAAATGTAATCGCAAAATAAGGAATCGCAAATTTGCGATTCCTTATTTGGCACTCAAATTTGCTACATACATACCATTTAGCGAAAATGAGTTAGCAAACGCTGAAATTCTGCGAAATTCAGCGTTTGCGAACCCATTTGAGCTTCATACATATGGCCCTATGACCTTCCATCAGCATAACCTCAGATCAGGTTACATGAGGAATCCAAGAATTTGACACTTTGCCACACCCTTTGCCACATACCTTTTAGTAAGGATGCTGCTATAGTCTGCGTCTACATCTCCTGTCTTGTAATGTATAATTAATTCAGTCGAATGTCTTGTGTATTTTGATTTGTGGAAAATCCGAAGCGGAGCATGATGGTAGGTGAGAAATGTGTTGGAGATGCGAAGAGCAAACGGTTTTACTCTGAAGTGAAACATTTTAATTTAGGAGAGTGATTGACGGGACACCAAATTAATTCCAATGGCATAAGGCCATCGGAGCACCTGGTTTAAGCTACTGTCGACTTACAGTTCCCCATCCATAAAGAACCAGCAGCATTCTTTGGCATCAATAATTGTTCTCAAGACAGAAGGTATAAGAACTTTTGAGAAGGGTTTTTGTGTGGTCTGAAGAGTGCAAACCAGTGGAGAAGACGAGCTGCTCATGTGTAAGGAATGGGATGGGAAAACGGACGAGGAGGTAATGGACTCAGACAGCCAGAGGCGCCGAAGGGAACCCGGGTGCCATACAGTCTCAGGAAGAGTGTCCTCCTTGGATTCAAACCCTGGTTTTAGTTTCCCTGGCCCCCAAGTTTGTTTGTTCACGCGCTGCCGAAAGCGGAGTGACCTCGGGCGCCTTGGAGTCAGTCGGCGCGGGTCCTCAAAGGTTCTGTGGCAGAAAGGTGGAAGGCTGGGAGATTTTCCGTTGATTTGGGCAAGGTGAAGAAGTAACGACTGCACCTGCCGCAAATCTTCCACCACAAGCCAGGCTTTGCTGTTTCCAATGGGTTGAGCAGGTGCTTTAGCAGCGAATTGAGATCCAAGAAGTGTTGGGACCGTCTTAACAGAAATCTGGAGCACAGGAGTTTCAATTGGCTGCTAGCTGCTGACTATATCCGAGGGTGAACTGGTGGGCATAGCTGCCAAGTTTTCAGTATGGGTAAGTGCAACATTCATTTTTTTCAAAGGGTGCCTATGTGTGACATTTGCATCCTTCATATGTGACACTTTGAGGGGCACCTTATTGGGAGCCGTTGTAATGGAATATGTATGCAGTTCTAAAAACAAATCTCATGTTATTCCTTGCATTTCAAGCCGGGTTCTAGAGGGTGGGCCAGGCCCCCCCAACCTAGGCCTGTGGCCCTCCCAAGGTCCATTTATAATTATAAAAACATATATATATATGTAATACTGTTTCATGTGGGTCTGCAGCCTTGCTTTCACAGCTTAATTGTTAAACTTAATGTCTTAGCCTATTTGAAGTGTTTGTGTTAGAGGTGTTGGTGGCTGTTATTATGCACTCATGAGAGGTACCCGTGGCACTCCCTCCGCAACACAGATCTTAACAGACTTAAATTTGGCAGAAATGATGTTAGTATTTTGATATCCCAAGAAAGTATCCATACAAGTAGTGTGAGAAGTTGGCCTGATGTATGATGTCCACAGTTCTGTGGGCACCTTGTATCAGTCCAAACAGTCCCTTATGGTGGTGGTTGTAAGTCAACCTTATAGACAAGCTATACTAGAGGTAGCATGGACTAAGCAGCCTTCAGGCTAAACTCAAGAGGGCATGTGAAGCCAGCTGTTTTACCATATGCAATCCTGTAATATCAAATGAAAGGACACCACACAAGTTATATATTATAAAAATATATGTATTTATTACTAGAATAATCCTCTGTACTCTTTATGAGGCCAGAGGCACAAGCGTTTAAACAAAAGGACAGTTAAACATACACAAGTTGCACAATTATGGATAGGGCCGGTGGCCACTCAAACCATATATTAAAAAAGTGGTATAAGTATCACTTTACGAACAATGGTAAGGCCTAGGGCCTTGGGAATCACTTGGACTACACTGGACTAACAGCACTTAGGACGGGAGTAGCCCGCGGGAATCGGGTGCAGCGCTAAAAGCACACGCATGCACCAATGCAAAGTCAATGGTGCGTAAAAGTTACAATGTTACTGTTTTAGAAGTTTTCCGACTGGACTAGAACTTAGCCACTTAAAACTAGGACACTAGGAGTGTAAATCTCTACAGGAGCACCACAGTACTCGCGTTACCTCACCCACAGGAAGCGGGTGCATAGGTGCCAAAGTGTGTCGGGTTTCGTCGTGGAGTTCTATGGAGCCTGGAGATGAAGATGCTGCAGGCGGCCAGGAGAGAAGAGTCCGGTTGGATCCAAGAGTGGATCGAAGCTGTAGAGTACCTGAAAGCAGAGGGGACAGAGTCTGGGTCACTAGCCAGTCACCAGGAAGGAACCAGGCGATGTCAGGCGCAATCAGGCGGTTGACGGGAAGCTTGTCTCCGCTGCCACGTGGACTCTGGGGCATCGAGGATGACCAGGAGTGAACACGAGCTGTCCCACAAAGGCTCTCGCTGTCGGTTTCCAGATCGGAGTCAACAGGCCTTGGCAAAGGCAACCCACGCAGGATTGGAAGATCGCTTCTTTTTCGGACCAGCAAGGTCAGAGGGGTTGCTCCTTTTGAAGGGGTCGAGGGACAGTCTGGAGCAACCAGACTTGCAGAGCAAATTCAAAGGTTCGTCGGTACTGGGGCCACTAGCCAACGGGCAGGCGACCGGACCAACGCGTCGAGCAGGAAAATGCAAAAGGGCCCCACGCAGCAATCGGTGAGTGTGGAGGGGAGATCTTCAGTGCACAAGCTGCTCGGGGCTGGGGCTTATCAACCCCCAATGCACAGCTTCGAGGGTGCCTCGGGAGCTGCACAGTCAGCACTTCGCAGTCTTTTCAAGATGGCCGGCCCCACACTTCAGGTCGCCTCCACGGGTCTCAGGTTAGCTGGGACTGTGGATCGGGATGTTGGAAGGCAGGAACGCTGGGTCTTGTCGATCTCTGTTGCTCGAGTTCCGGCGGGAACTGCAACAAAGCAAACCGTTGGGCGCTGAATGGTGCCTGTTTGCACAGGGTGGTCACTCCTTGACCACAAGGGAGATTCTTCAGTCTTCCACGTCGAGTGGGATGTCGAAGGGTCCAGAGTTCTGTATCAAAGTTTCAGTCAGGATGAATCTAATGCTCATGGGCAGAGCTCCTACATTTATTCCAAATCAGAGGGCTGGTTTACCTGCTAGGTCCCTCCTATGGGTGGGACCAGGGAAGGGGGGTGGTTACACCCCTTTCCCTTTGTCCAGTTTCGCGCCAGAGCTGGGGCTGGAGTGCCCCAGAACCGGTTTGACTGGATTTTGCATGGGACACCTTGTGTGCCCCAGCAGTGTCTAGTTTCATTCAACCCTCCCTGCTCCAATCCACTATCTCCTGTCTGCTGGGGGGGTGTAGCACCTCCCTGTGACAGGAAACTCTTTGTCCAGGCCTCCCCTGCCAGGTTTCGGTCAGCAGCAGGAGGTCAGACTTGTGTTGGGGCAGCAGCATCCATTTTATGATGCTGAGGCTCTGGTTAGTTTTAACCGCGTATACTGTTACCCACATGTCTTAGACCTCTAGAAGGGTGGAATGCTACCCCCGTCGCCAGAACTGGCGAGGGGGTAGTATTCCAAAGCGTATGACACCTTACACGACATGTTTTGATAAAGCCAAACCAAAGTTAGCAATAACCTCGAGGATTATAATGCACTTAAGAGTATATGGTATGGCAGTATCCCAGAACAGCTATAAGGAAATGGTTCCGAAAGCTGCAGACAGGCTCAGCTCATGCTAGAGCACCATCTCACATAAAACCAAGCGCTCTGCCTCCAGGATTGTTAAGGCCTGCCATAGGAGTGATTTATAGGTATATATGTGTCCAGATATAGGTTTAGATATAGGTATACTATATCTAAGCAAGGGGTGATTACACAACCTTGCCCCAGCTGGGTGATCAGCCAGTTGTGTCAGTTTGGATGGCCAGCCAGGGGTGGCAAAAGATATGCTGCAGCCCCTGGTAGGCCTTGGATGCACCTATGCCCTGGGTACCTATAGTACACTGTACAGGGGCTGATAAGGTGTCCAGTTCCAAATTGGTGATGTACCTAAAGTACATGTCTATGAATTTAGAGAGAGAACAGCAGGCTGTGGGTCTGATTAGCAGGCCCACAGCCACATTATGTTGAAAACCAGTGAAGCAAAAAAGCAAACATTGGGGTGACCATAGGAAAGCAGACCCTACTCTCCTAAAAGTAGCATCTATCTATATGTCTATGTATATATATATGTATATATATATATGAACAAAGATCCGCCAGACACTTGCAGCGCCACCAATTTTTGATTCAACTGGAAAGAATGACGATGAATGGAACCCGATTTGGTGCCAAAACACACACATATATATATATATATATATATATATATATATATATATATATATATATATATATATATATATACACACACACACACACACTGTGTCCTATGCTTAAAGACTTTGCTGTAGAAATGTATAAATACTTTGTCTCTTTCTATCTCTGCGTGGAAGGCACTGTGCTAATCCTATGCTTAAAGACTTTGATAGAAAAGCAGACATTTGAGGTGAGTAGATCTAGAGTGTCGCTGGTGTTGAGAGTGCTCTATACAGGAGCTGCTTTCCACCTAAACTTGAGAACTACCCAGAGTTCTTTGCTTCTCCCACGAGGAGCGAAACGCATCATGGCGGCCACTTGCCTGAGACATTCTTTACCAAAATAAATGTCTACACTGCTTTGCCACAATCTTCTGTGTGGAGGGCTTTGATTTGCCCGGGAGTTATCCAGAGGTCCGTGCCTGCGAGCTGCTGTTCCATGAAGGGGAACGGGCAGGAACTGATTTGATATATACATATATACACACACACATTTGTATGTGTGCTTTCTTAACTTGCAGTTCTATATATAAAAATCACCTCCATTGCCATATGTTTTGCCTTTTCTGAGGTGAAAAATATTTGTCCAAGTTTCACCAACCCAGCACACTGATACAGCATAGGCCGGAGTAGTGCTATTTCCCATTATACAAATAACAGAACTGGATGCTCTATAGTGGCAGCACTATTAATATATGCTGCCACTGCAGTGCCTATTCGCAATCTCCTGAAGTGCTTGTAGAAGGTCGAGTCTGCTAATATAATTAGAAGAAACTTAACTGAAGGGTCCCAGTGACTGCATTTATTCTCTCACAACAAATTCTCTCTTGGGGCTCCATGCCTAGGCAGAAATGGATCCCAGTACTGCTGCAACTCCTCGGGTCCTAAACTGATAATGTGTTGGGGGTAATGCTCTGGCTACTCAGATGTTCCTGTGAAACAACAAGGGTGTGTGGAGGGTCAGGGGGACAGTTTAATGACCTGTCTACTCGCTCCCCAGTCTTAAAGATACAAAACACAAAAGAGCAGATCAAGTCTAGGAGAAGTGTGTGTCTGCAATAGCAACCGTGCGGCACTAATGGTGAGTCGCGAAACAAAGGGTGCCAAACATGAAACCTCTTGGCGGCAGGGGGCTGTTCCTACAACATGTAATCTTTGCAAGTTCAAATCTTGCTACACATCCTTTAATTTCCAACACAAAAGTGGGACCGCAAGTGCTGTAAGAAATTGTGCAGGTCCTGCCAGCAATATAACAGTTCTGCGCTGGTAGGTGTCCCTGCTCTGGAAAAACAGACTGCTTTATTTGATCTTAAACAACTGTGATGTTTTGGGGCATTGCAAGGTAGAGTGCATTACTTTATTTAATCAATAAATGTTATTAGATGTGAATGTGGTGGCGTCCTTTCATCGAAAGTCCGGAAGCAGCCAGAGCCACAGTTTTCACAAATGTGCCTCCAATGGCTCGCCAACACATGGAAGCATGCTAACATCTTCACTTCAGGAAATGGTGATGGTGTACAGAGATGACAAATGGAGGGTGATTAGAGGAGAGCATGAGGAGGAAAAGACGAGGTTAAGGAAAAAGAAAAGAGGGATAAGACCAAGAATGGTAAGAAAATAAGCTGATGAAATAAGAGTGAAGCCGTGAGCTGAAGCGAAGATTAGAAATATGGCAGAGGGTTGATTAGAGATGAGTAGGAGGATGATGAGTGTCAAAGTAGAAACGGCAGGGAAGCTGGTGGGAGGTGTAAGAAGGAAGAATCGGAGGAAATAGGATGATGGAGCAGGAAGTCGCTGGAGAATGATGAGCAAAATGGCCGATGCGGGTAGAGTGATGGGTAGGCATGTAGCCGGAGGGGGTAAAGAGAGGTGAGTAGAGCAGGAAGAGTACGAGGGTGACTGTGTAGGATGAAGCCGATGAGAAAAGACAGTGAGCAGAGAAGGGTGATGCGCAAATGATAAGTAACGGGGTGCGGGAGAAGGCAGGTGAAGAGACTGAAGGAGCTTGGTTGAACAATAGGGAGAGGTGAGTGACAGGCAGGGAGGGTGATAGGGAGAGGGCGATGGGAATAGAAGAGACTAGCCAGGGAGAGGAGGAGAATGGTCGAGAGGCAGGAACATGCCAATTGCAATTTAGAGGAGGCAGTTCAGCTTGGAGGCACTCACATGAGCTGTACATTTCCTCTTTGATTTCCTTAAAATACATTCTGTTAAAGAACCAGACAACCAAATATTGGTTAGGAGACTATCCACCACAGGAGGAGTCCAGTTGTCAAGGTCTGAAGATGTCCTCTTTGCACAGTGAGCAGCTATGGGCAGAAACAGGTCCACATTTGATGTTTGGTCAGTTCTACTCAGGTTACCAACTATATATTGCTCATTGAATTATTTCCCTGTTTCAATTGTTCCCATGCCTTCTTGGAGTAAATGTACAGCAGCATACACCAACCTGTTACCCTATAGGCAGCAGCAGTGAAGTTGAGCCTGGCAGAAGAGAGAAAGGGGGTGAGAGTCAAAAATGAGGTGGAGAGAAGAGAAGTTGAAGCAGAGAGAGGAGAGCATAATAGTTAGGAGAGTTAGGGGTGAGGGAGAAGGTTGTGACGGAGAGAGGGAGAGTGATGGGCTGCGGAGAAGTCAGAAAAGACAGAGGGGTGAGGCAAAGAGCGAAGGTGGAGACAGAGCTTGGTGAATTTGAGATGAGGTGGTGAAAAGATGGAGAAATAAAGGAGGAAGAGGTGAGAGAAAATTGAGGAGGAGGCAGGAAGCGGGACCAATGGAGGAGACAGTGGAGGGTGAGGTGAAGAGAGGAGAGGGTGAGGTGGAAAGGTGAAGGCCATGCAGGGAGACTTGAGGGTAACCGGTAAGAGAGTTGGGGAAGGGAAAAGGGTGAAGCAGAGAGAGCGAGGATGGTGAGAGGAAGGATAAGTCTGAAAGACACGAGCTAAGGCGGACGTTGAGGATGGAGAGGCAGAGGGTGAAGCATGAGGTGTAGGCAGAAGGGTCAGGTGGAGAAAGGACGCAAAATGACAGGAGGGAGAGGTGGAGAAAGAAAGGGTGAAACAAGGAAGCGGCAGGGGGAGGCAGGAAGCTGCAGCAGTAAGAGAAGTGTGTGAGGTGAAGGGAGAGGAGAACGAGGCAGCGATAGAGAATGGTAAGAGGGAGAGGTGGGGGAAGCAGAGGGTGATGTGGACTGTGGTACAGGGTGAAGCGAAGGGTGAGGTGGCGAGAAAATAGGGTGAGTAAAACGAATAAACCATCCAGCATGCCTTGAGCGAGGTCTCAGACACCTGGAAAACACTAGCCAACCCCATTCATCTACATGGCCCACCCGTGCTTCTTCATGGTCCTGCCAGATCTCGAATCCTGGAGCAGGGCATATTGCATTGCATTTACAAGTTTCATTACATTAGTGGGGAAAGGGTTTCCCATTATCACAAACGAGTGAACTTCACCAGATTAACTCTATCACTACAGGTTGCTGAGGCTGCGGACCCAATACCCCCCCCCCCCCCCACCCCATAAAGTGTTTAGTGGTGGTGCAACACAGACAACAGTGAGGGGGTCAGGGAAACACTGACAACGGAAGCAGAGAGGGCGAGTGGGGGCGGGGCACACTAACACAAATAATGGACAGAGGGAGGGAATATGGAGGCAAGCCAACATGGTAAATGGAGGGAGGGAAGGAAGGAGGAAGGGACCTGACCAATTCCCCACTTGTTGGGGATTTTAAAGATACCCAGAGTTTGTGAATTCCCCTTGAGGGCACCAATAGGTCAAAATGTTGCACAATTTAGTTTTTGGGGAAATATGGGGGAAAAGTGCTGTTGAAGGAAGTGTGTTTTTGTACTCAAATGCCACCACAAAAGGCTTTCTGTGCTTAGATCACCCTCTTCCCAGCTTTCAGGAACAGGTAGACTTGTAAGAAAAACAAATATTTTTTGTTTACCATAGGTTTTGAATTCTTGTTTTCTAAGTGGTAGTCTATTTTACCTTTTTTTTTTTTGGTTCTTACCTACTTGAAGTTTGTAGCGGAAACAAGTGTGAAACCTAGAAAGCTATAATTTTTGAAAAGTAGACAAAATGTGGAATTCATCATAGCGTCCTCCCTGTACCTTGCTTATGATTTTCCCAGAGAAACAAATACTTAAAATGGTAAAATCATGAAAATAAGTAGGACAAATTAGAAATAAGTAACAGTTTTCATCAAAAAATTTTTGACCCAATGGCTAATTTACATGAGTAACAAATATATTGTTAATTCCGCAAGACCCTTCTGATTACAGGGCTATATGGTGTATGCTAGTTGTCCAAAAACAGTCTATGCCCAGAGCCAACAACTGAGCTGCAGCTTGTGTTGTATTGTAATTGTATTGTAATTCCATTTTATAGTGCTTACTACCCCTAACAAGGCACTGAAGCGCTTTATGAGTCAGCCAGTGCCAAGCCATGCCTCTCGCATTAGAATAACGCATTTCCGGTAAATTTCACACATGACCGCAATGTCTGAAATTGTCAAGCAAAAGAACCATGTGCTGAAGTATGATAAGATATTGTCGTTTCATTTTCTTGTTTTGCTAGGATGGATGCATAAAAGCTGACCTCCGAGAACTGCATTTTAAAGGGTAAATGGTCTAAATATCGATTCCAAAATATCGAGATAACCTAAATATCGAGTCCAAAATATAGAATGGACAAAATATCGACTGGACAGAATATAGACATCCAAAATACTGTTTTGAAGGTAAGTACTGTAATATTGAATTTAAAAATATAGACAGTCAAAATATCGAAGTACATAATATAGGTGATTAAAAATATCGACTTTTTAATAATTTTGAATTTTTTAAAGTGTTTTATATGTTAGTTTATGTGTGAAAAGTGTATATTTATTTGTAATTTATTGTAAGAAATTAATATTATGTTATTTAATTTTTGCGTAATTTAATTCTGTAGCGGGTTGTGGGTTTATAGGGGAATAGGGTGGGAAGTAATTTAATTATAATTAATTAAATATGTTAATTAATTAATTAATTGGTATTTATTTAGAATATATTGTCAATTAATTTTTAATTGGTAATTAATTAATTGTTCATTGGTAATTATTTTTTATTAATTGATTATTTGATAATTATGTGAATAATATCATTTTATTTTTAGTAGCGGGTTGTGGGTTTATAGGGGAATAGGGTGGGAAGTAATTTAATTATAATTAATTAAACATGTTAATTAATTAATTAATTGGTATTTATTTTGAATAAAATGTCAATTAATTTTCCAATTGGTAATTAATTAATTGTTAATTGATAATTATTTGTTATTAATTGATAACAATTATGTGAATAATATTATTTTAGTTTTAGTAGCGGGTTGTGGGTTTATAGGGGAATAGGGTGGGAAGTAATTTAATATAATTAATTAAACATGTTAATTAATTAATTGGTATTTATTTAAAATAAAGTGTTACTTTTTAATTGGTAATTAATTAATTCTTAATTGGTAATTAAAATGTATTAATTTATAATTATGTGATTTATATTATTTTATTTTCCCTAGAGTGGGGATATTAAAATGTACCCCTATGCTATCCAACGCTTTCCCTACTGTTGCACTCTCTGGAGTGGGAATAGTAATTTTTACCCCTACGCTATCCAACGCTTTCCCTACTGTTGCACTCACTGGAGTTGGAATAGCAATTTTTACCCCTACGCCATCCAACGCTTTCCCTACTGTTGCACTCTCTGGAGTGGGAATAGTAATTCTTACCCCTACGCTATCCAACGCTTTCCCTACTGTTGCACTCTCTGGAGTGGGCATAGTAATTTTTACCCCTACGCTATCCAACGCCTTCCCTACTGTTGCACTCACTGGAGTGGGAATAGTAATTTTTACCCCTACGCTATCCAACGCTTTCCCTACTGTTGCACTCACTGGAGTTGGAATAGTAATTTTTACCCCTACACCATCCAACGCTTTCCCTACTGTTGCACTCTCTGGAGTGGGAATAGTAATTTTTACCCCTACGCTATCCAACGCTTTCCCTACTGTTGCACTTGCTGGAGTGGGAATAGTAATTTTTACCCCTACGCTATCCAACGTTTTCCCTACTGTTGCACTCACTGGAGTGGGAATAGTAATTTTTACCCCTACGCTATCCAACGCTTTCCCTACTGTTGCACTCTCTGGAGTTGGAATAGTAATTTTTGCCCCTACGCTATCCAACGCTTTCCCTACTGTTGCACTTCCAGGAGTGGGAATAGTAATTTTTACCCCTACGCTATCCTACGGTAATAATATTGTGTATTTTTTATTAATATTATGTTTATATATATATATATATGTTTTAACAGATATAATTGTATTTTTTTGTATAAGTTAAATTAAATATTTCATAATTTTAAGGTAATTTAAGTACTTTTAAGTATATTTTAGCTATTTATTTTTAATAATTATTTTATTTTACATAATTTTTAACAAATTCGACATTTTTAAAATGTATATATATATAAACGATATTTTGGACTCGATATTTTGGTATTTACCTGTTTGTAGATAGGAATTCGATATTTTGTCCGTCGATATTTTGGCGTCGATATTTTGGGTAGTCTATATTGTGTCCGTCGATATTTACTCAGTGATACATTTTAAAGGTCCCAAGACGGCACTAGTGTAGAACATTATGATGTGGAAATATCCCGCAATCACAGAAAGCCAAATGACCTTCAGAGATTTGAAGACTAAAACACAAAACCACAAATCGCCTAATTAATGTAAGAAAGCACCTCCTGCTCAAACCATAGACTCGAACAGATGTGGATGTCCAGTTGCAAAACGAAGCAACTGGGTTAGTCTAAACTGCAGTCAAAGAGGAGCCTAATTGGAGAACTGTCCAGGGAGAAGATCCCCGCTGAGGCCCCTCTCACATCCGGTAGTCGGCTGCCACGTGGCAGAGAGCCTGGACAGACTCTGTCAATTAATCATGATCTGATTATGCCATTAATTTGATTGATTGCCAGCCAGAGAGGTGCAGGCTGGCTGAGGTAGGGAATCTATGTTTAATTTATTGTTTCTCTACCTGCAGCCCACCTGGCAACAGGTGTCTGACCTAGGCTGTGGGCTGTGCCATGCTACTGCTAAGTGTGGGTGACATTATTCTGTTCATTCTCTTCATGAGATAGTGACAATTATAGTCATTGACTGTCACTCATAATTACACTGAAATTATGAAAATATTACACAAGCAATCTGAAACCTTGGCAGCTATGGATCGTGCATGTGCGCAATGTCATAGGCCTGTCTCACTGATTGCGGCCTTGTTGGACCGGGAAGGGTGCCCAAAGCACTACACTCATGGTGGTGAAAGCTACAGCCTTCACCAGTACTTATGTAGCACAAGTGTGGTGGTGGCAGCATACGTGATCAGAGGTCCTTTTTAACCTGTATCAATAGAGTGAGGCCTAGAGAATTACTCCTTTTAAAGTTTTAGCTGTTGTGTGCATAACTCAGCCTTGTCCTACATCGGTTTGTCATGAACTGCTGCGTAGCACAGAAGTGGTGTATCTGCGCTGGGTGTATGTTAACCCTCGGCGGAGCTGGCGGAGCGAGACTTTCTCGGAGGTCCGCGGAGTTGGGGACAAACTCCGCTCCACCTCCACCCCCCCCTTATTAAGAATTAATTAAAACTACATTAAAGGTGAAATAATAAAGACTTACCCTGACTGCGGCATCCCCAGGCTCCGGTCTTCCTCTTCATCGCCGTCTCAGGGTGATCGGCGCATGCAATCGCATTCCTTGTGAGAAATGCGCATGTGCAGGCGCGCGTGCATGCGCAGATCACCCTGAGACGGCGATGAAGTTGAGGACGGCAGCCTGGTAAGTCTTTATTCCGTTACCTTTAACGTAGTTTTAAATAATTCTTAATAGGGGGTTGGAGGTGGGGCTGGTCAACTCTGCTCCGCTGCGGAGTGTGCGAAGATTTGCCTACTCCGCATTCACCGCGGAACGCGGAGTAAGCAAATCGCCGCACACTCCGCGCTCGGAGTGAAGGTATCCGCCCGCGCCTAGTGTTTGTGTGCCTGGGATGGGTACAATACAGGGATAATGCTGTGCTGTGCAGTGTGTGCATGTTGAATGCTTATGCTGGGTGTATGTGTGCCTGGGAGTGGTACAATACACAAAGTATACAGTGCTAAGAAGTGCACACATGTTACATTTATTTGCTGGGTGCAGGTGATTCTATGAGGGGTACAATACATAAATGATACAGTACTGTGCGGTGTGTGTATGGTGTAATGCACTGGGTGTATACATGCCTGTGAATTGTACAATGCATGGAGGGCCCTGGGTTCCATTTCGGGAGACCTAGGCCTGCATGGTGGAACATGGAGAGGAGATATAGAAATCCCCCTAGACAGGTTTGCATATTTCTGTATTCCTGTAAGTTGGGTGAGACACACCTTGAAGAGGGGGAGTGGCAGGCTTCCCCAGTTCACTTCAAAGGGTGCACTTTGATTCAGGTTACAAGTAAGTGGCCTGTGCACATTCAGGAAGGAGATGGGGCTATAAGAGATCCATAAACAGTAGGGCTAGGGGGCCTGTGCTCCTCTTTTGATGCACATATCACTGTGGCTGACATCCAGATGTGGACTCTAGTCACTCTCATGGGCTATGTTGTAGGAATATCAGCTTTGGAGTCGCTCCTGTTGTGACAGACTGCTGTTCAAGAGGAAAAGAGTGCAAAGGAGGGGGCACTTGAAAAGAAGCAGACCCCAAAGCATAAATCTTCAAAGATTTAAACCCAAAATAATATGTGGTGTCTGAAAATGGACTATATGAAGGGGAGTTATAGACCCCAAAATTTCATTACAAGACCGGAGGCTACATTATGCATTATCCTTTAATAGCAGCCGCATTACTTCACAAAGGATGAAGTTCTAGAGACTAATAAAGGATGTAACCAGGAAACAGTCTGCCTCTTTTAAAAGCAGCTCGCAAGCAGATAAGTCATGCCTTTATCTCTCTCTATTTTAACCTTGTTTAGAGTCATAAGGATACAGTTTGATTAATTTGAGCTTGTGCACTACTTGCCCTCTCTTCAATGGTGGCGCTGGTTCCCCCCTCCCACACTCCCCTCCTTCCATGACTTCCAATGTATGGTTGTCATCCCTTCGTACCCCTTCCATAGATTAATTGCCAATTGTCCAGCCTTCCTTTTTTAGCAAAGAACGGGCTTAACTTCTATCGCGCGCTCGCGCTTCTCTTTCTATTTCTTGTGACTTTCCGTACCTCGACAGGGTCTGATTCGCTACCAAATCCCCTGTCAGTGTCTGATTCCGCTACCAAAATCCCCTGTCAGTGTCCCGTTTCCGCACCCCATTTCTTCTGATACTCGGAGAGCTCTTCTCCGTTTTCGAGCCCGTGTTTGCTCCGTAATGCCGAGTTTAAGGAATGATCCTTAGCAACCATCTCGTTGCGTGGCCCATTCCCCAAGCGCACTTCTCTAACTCCGGCAGCAGCTGAGCTCGAGCGATTATATTGACAGTTACATCGCTTTCAGCCGCTGCCGGAGACTCTTCTGCCTACTGCGCTGCTCTTTATCCTCCTTTTATTAACTTCCTTTAAAAAAAAATTTAAAAAGGGAGATTACACAGGATATCTAGCGATTATTACTCCTTACCAAATAGTTAGATTGAGTTAAATTAGAAATTAATGGATAAAGAAATATTCTCTCCCATAATCAACATCTCTTAAGCTACCCATAAACAAAACCCATTATTACCCTTCTTATTTTTAATCCTAGCATTATATTAATATTTAATTAGAATTATTTATTTATATTAATACCTTTTTAACCCTTTCTGCTCAGGGTCTAGCCATCACCATGTCTGACATGGGGTCTGATGATGCTACTGCCAGCTCCCCTGCGCCAATAAATCAATCACTTAAAAAATTCCTACAACAGGAGATCAAATCCTGTATGATGGTAACCCTGAAAGAGGTAATGTCCTCCAAAAGACCAATTGATGACCAGGACCCCCCCCCCGACCGCATCAACGGTAAGAGGACCAAAAAGTCTAAGCACTGTAATTTACCTTTCCAGAGCACTACTGGAGGCCCTAGCGTTTCTTCTGAATCAGGAGGTCCTAGCACCTCACTTTGGATGGGAGGCCATCGCGCCTCACTTGACCCTGATGTCCCTCGCGACACTTCCTTGAACGGTGCCCATGGCGGTACAAAATTGAACCGTGTCCCTCTGGGCACAATTTGGAGTAGTGCTAACAATAATAACAATGATGACTTTGACTCTTCTTCTTCTGATGACGGGGTCTCCAGAGATCTTGACGACGAGTTCGTCTTCGACCTAGATGAGGTTGAGCCTGACTTTAATTCCCAACCTGACCCAGAGCCAACCTCTAAAAATACAATTCTTAACCCTATCGGAGAGGAGATGTTCTCTCCCCTAAATATCTCACGCCCTAATAGTTCTAAGTGGTTCCCACAGGAGCATGTTTTCTGCTTTGTCACACGCTGGCTAAGGAACCTACTTGATAGGGATACTCGGAACACCATGAGATCTGAATCCCCAGACCTACTATTGATGACAAGGTGTGTCAAACTCCGAACTTAGATCCCGACCTTATTAAATTCTTGTTCAAACTGGGGAGAGACCCTAGAAAAGGCCTGGAGAGAGCACTTAAGGGTTGTCAGGACCATCTTTTAGATGTGCTTGGACCACTCACTAGAATTTTAGACCTGGCTGAACAATCTCACCTCTCCTCTACTCCCTTAAATATCGATCTTGTTCGAGGCTGGAGTCAAAGAGAAGTTGTACTCCTCGGCAACGCAAATTCAAGCCTAAATGTTGAAAGGAGGAGATCTATTCTGTACAAAATTAACCCCAAACTTGGATCATGTTACTCTGGACACAGACGCAAGGGCGGAACTCTTTTGGTGGCTGGAGAACCTAGATGCCTGGAATGGCAAAGCTATCTTCGGTTCAACCCCCGATTTCATTCTAGAATCAGATGCCAGCCTTCATGGCTGGGGTGCTCGTTTGCAAGACCAAAACACCGGCGGTGTTTGGACCCTGACTGAATCTTCACATCATATACATTTTTGGGAGTTGACTGCAGGTTTATACGCTCTTATGAGCTTCAAACATTCCCTTCAAGGGAGGTCAGTTGTTCTGAAGATGGACAACATTTCTGCCGTGGCATATATCAATCGTCTGGGAGGAACAAGATCTGCAGACCTCTCCAATTTAGCCAAGAAACTTTGGATGTTCTGCCTAGAACACAAAATCTCCCTCAGGGCAGAATATCTTCCCGGAAAATCAAACTTATCTGCAGATTGGAATTCGAGATTCCTCCTAGATTTCACAGACTGGAAGCTCAATGTGAGTCTTTCAATGCCCTCTTCAATTTTTGGGGTCATAGACGTGGACTTATTTGGCAGCAGACTGACCTTCCAATTACCAAACTACTTCAGTTGGATGCCAGACCCGGGTGCACTTGCTGTGAACGGCTTCCTCCAACCATGGTCTCACTTCCTGGGTTATGCCTTCCCCCCCTTTGCCATGATTCAGAGGGTCCTTCAGAAGGTCAGGACGGAGAAATGTTTTCTGATCCTAATAACTCCCTTTTGGCCGTCCCAAGCATGGTTCCCGACAGCCCTGGAACTCGCATGCGACATTCCCTTTCTGATCCCAGCAGTCAGAGGTCTGGTTTCAAACGCAGACGGGGAAGATCATCATCTTATCCTCTCGGGGAATTTGAACCTTCTTGCTTGGAAAGTGTCAGGCAATCTAACGAATTGTCTGGACTTTCGTCGTCAGCTCTCTCTCTTCTCGGGGAATCCTGGGCTCCTGGAACACACCTCAGGTACAACAACATTTGGAAAAAATGTTTTCATTGGTGCTTGGAAAGGAGTCTGGATCCCGTGAAGGCTCCTGTCGTCAATATTGTAAACTTTCTGGTTGAACAATTTGACAGAGGCCTCTCCTATCGTTCAATTGATTGCTTTAGATCCGCAATCTCTGCCGGCCATTCACCCATCAAAGATAAATCGGTAGGTAAAAATGCTATCATTTGTAGAGTCCTCAAGAGTATTAGGCTAAGGAGACCCCCTAGACCTAAGTACCAGTCTGTTTGGGATGTTAAGGCTATTCTAGATCTTTTCTGTTCCTGGCCAGATAACTCTTCCCTTAACAGGAAATTTCTCTCCTTCAAACTCGCTACTCTCTTATGTTTAATTTCCTGTAGGAGAGTCTCTGACATCAAAAGCTTAGATATCTCTAATAGATGTTATGATATGTTTGGTGTTAAATTTGAGATTCTAAGGAGAACTAAAACCATGTCAGATTTTATCTTTTACCCTCGTTTTGACCTTTTTGCATATATGAAAGAGTATGACTCGAGGATGCACAATATTCGCCCTAGCGATGCAAATCAACTTTTAGTTTCCTTTGTTAAACCTTTTAAACCTGTTACCTCTTCTTCCATAGCTAGGTGGGTTAAGTCTACCATGAGTCTAGCTGGTATTGACCTCTCAAGGTTTCAAGCACATTCTATCAGAGGAGCTATGGCCAGTAAGTCCTTTTGGTCTGGTGGTAAGTTGGATGATATCCTGAAAACTGCTGATTGGTCAAATGCTAACACCTTTGCTCGTCATTATTGCAAGTCTATCGAGCATATGTCCGATGTTGTCCTTCGGGGCTATGAACATGCATAATGTAGCCTCCGGTCTTGTAATGAAATTGCGATTCTCCTATTAACATGACCAGAGAATCTGGATTTCATTAAAGACACAGAGGCTGACATTATCCCTTCCTCCTCCCTTTGACAACATTTCAAATGTTTCAATACTGAGTTTATTGTTTAGATTCTGAATTTATTGCTATCATCAATTGTTGATATGCTTCTGTTTTTTCTCTTCATTGCCTTTTGTTTAAAATTTTTGCTCTCTAGGCTTTTCTGGATTTGGTTCTTAAATCTATCTTTCTCCTTTCCAGGTAATTCCGTTTAACCTTCTGGTCCTTTCCTTTTAACTGCATGCGTGCTGCGGTAATTTTTGCGTTGTGCGGCTTTTTTCGATTTACCGCGTTACATGACGAGCTGAGCTCGTCATGAGCATGCGAGCGGCGCAACTCATGACGAGCTCAGCTCGTCATGAGCATGGAAGGGGTTAAGACTCCGAAGTTAAGTTCAAGATGGATCTACAAGTTCAGTTTGGATCTCGCCATTTTCTCAAGACTTTCCTGCTGCGATTGTTTTAAAAGCGGCAGACTGTTTCCTGGTTACATCCTTTATTAGTCTCTAGAACTTTATCCTTTGTGATGTAATGCGGCTGCTATTAAAGGATAATGCATAATGTCAGCCTCTGTGTCTTTAATGAAATCCAGATTCTCTGGTCATGTTAATAGTAGAATCGTAATTGTCATCTGCCAAGCAGCCAGACATGATGTGTGAAGAGGGGAAGCTCTGCAAGATGGTTGCCTGTGGCCAGTACTGGGGGTCAAAGCCTAGTCTCCCTGCTGGGTGAGGGGACATCACCCAGGGAATCCAAAACCTCCTGCCATGCAGTCTGGTACGTATGGAACAACAGAGGGGGGACCTAAAAAGGACGATATTTATAGGGGTCCAATGTACTTGTCCTCTAAACTAGTAAACACTGAATGTACAGAGTTCCCCAAGAATTCGTGTTAGTGTGGCCTATCAGTCTCTCTCTCAGGGAAAAAGAAGTGCAAAATAGTGAACAGGGACCCGCGAGGATCCCTTGTCGGAACTAGGAAACCTCATACAACTGGATAGCTGAATGATTTTATTTTCATCCAGCACGGTAGTTGTCTGGCCTCATCACCGGCTTCCTGCTCCTACGTCAAGCCGGCGCTGCAATGCCTGATGGGTAGCACGATGTGCTACACTCTTGTGGAGATCTTTTGTTCCTTGCCGTGATCGATTGCATATGAGGGACCCAGGAAAATAAAGTAGTGAGCGTGAGAAAGTGTATTAAAAAAGGTAGTTTAGTCCACTAAGAAGAATTTATTCGTGTGGCTAACTGCCTTAATAAAATAGTGAGGGAGGGGTACCGGGAACCAAAAGTCAATGTATTCTGGCCTCGTTCAACCCTTTGATTTATGTAGGTCTCTCATTTTTAGGTTTCGACCTGGCGATCTGCGCAAGCAGTTCGCGCTGGTGAAATCTAATGTTTACAATATTGGCTATAGGAACGTCCCCCGGCTCCCATTGGCTAGCTCCATAAATGGAGGCTAGCCATTGGAAGCCGGATCGGTCCGTCAAGGCCGGACCAGATTCGGGGGCGTTCCCGAGATTTTTTCGCTCTCCGCCTCTACGATGTCATCATCGCGGCCGTGGGCGGAGTTTCGTTTTTTTTTTTCTGGGTTTGTTTTTGTCATTCCATGCCGACCACGGCCGCCGGAGGAAGCCCAGGTGAGTGCTTGTGCTTCAGTGCTATCGATTCGCCCGCTAGTGTCACACTAGCCTGCACATTTCTTTTTTTTTTTTTTTTTTTTTTTTTTTTTGTCCTCATAACCACCGTTTAGACCAGTGCCAAAAAGGAATCAACGGAGAATAACTGACTCAGTTAAAACTGGTAGGGACACATATCTTGAAGGCCATCTATCCCACAGTCTTCCACCGTAATCCGAAGAGGCACTAGATCCTAATCTGCCATCCCGCAGCAGATCTCGGAGTAGTTTTGGCAGCCATATAGGAGCCGGGCATGAACCGGATAGCAGCTGTTCCATTGGTGCTGGAGACAAAGAGCACCTTAGGAGATCAATCATTGGACTCGGGGGAAAAAAAAAAAAAACCCCGAATACATCACTGAGACCACTTTATCAGATGCCAAAATGCCCTTTTTCTGCGATTTCCAGATCTAGCCAAATCCATGACTGATGTCCGCAATACAGAGTCTTGCCAGTCTCTAAAGGTAGGAGGTGAGGGGTCCTTCCATTTCCTGCAGATCTCTCTTCTTGCGAGCAGGATGGAATAAAAAACTAAACATTTAGGTAGATGTTGTACTCCTTCCAACACTCCAAAGATAATCAAGGACAGATCTATTGTGACATGTCTTCCTAAAGACTCAGTGAGGCAGTTGCTGATATTCTGCCAAAAAGCTGTTAGTATCGGGCATTCCAAGAACATATGTGTATCCGAAGCAGCAACTTGACCACATTTTGCGCAGGACACTGTCTGACCTCTTGTAAATTTAGAAAGTCTAGAGGGGGAGTAATACGCCCTATAAAGGGTAAAGATGTGATTTCTGCGAAGCCATGATGGCTTGACGATACTCCACAAGAGCTCGAAAGAAGATTTCCAAAGTGTTTGTAAGTTCACATCCCCAGGACAGAACCCCATACTGACTCTGGTAAAACAAAGTCTCCATCTACCTCCTCCATTATAGAGTTGTACCATCTAGATATTTCTTTCTTTTCTGGCCCTCTGCTTAGTAGATCGGAGATAAAGGGGCTATGTCCACCCAGTTTGAACTTATTTTTTATTAGCAGGAGATGTTTTATAGGCTGCTGTCCAACTATAAATCTGGATATATTTGAAGCGTGAAAAGTTAGGACCAATCTTGGCTTGCAAATATTCCCATGAAAATAAATCTCCCTCATAGAAAAGGTCCCCCCAAACCTCCATGCCCGCCTCCCTCAAAGGGACTGCCAGGATGTCATCAAGCCAAACCGGACTTTCCGGTAGGTCCCACAACGGGGTTTTTTCACAAAAGTAGTTTACTTTTATGGCTTTCATGATTTCTGCCCATGTTCGTGCAAGACCCTGTAGGATCTTCAGTTTAATTTTTTTTTTAAACTTAGGATTTCCAAACTTAAAAAGAAAACTAGAGTGATTGATATTTTCCCCCTCCAACATTGCTGCATACATCATACCCACCCCCAAGGAGTCAGGATTCTTTAACAACATCCTTGAATGGGATAATTGGGGGGATATTCCCGACCTGTGGCTGAACGGGAGGGGGACCAGCAGACTCCCGGGGCACTTTCACATCCTCTGGAGCACACACCCCACCGAGCGCCGTGAGGGATCGGCAACCAAGACCCAGACCACAATTCCCTGGTGCCCCGGTGGCAGAGGCGCACCTGGGACGTCACTGCCTGCGCCAGGAGGCACCTACAAACAGCGGAGCACCGACAGCTCCGTGGGGGATATTTCCGACCTGTGGCTGAACGGGAGGGGGACCAGCAGACTCCCGGGGCACTTTCACATCCTCTGGAGCACACACCCCACCGAGCGCCGTGAGGGATCGGCAACCAAGACCCAGACCACAATTCCCAGGTGCCCCGGTGGCAGAGGCGCACCTGGGACGTCACTGCCTGCGCCAGGAGGCGCCTACAAACAGCGGAGCACCGACAGCTCCGTGGGGGATATTTCCGAACTGTGGCTGAACGGGAGGGGGACCAGCAGACTCCCGGGGCACTTTCACATCCTCTGGAGCACACACCCCACCGAGCGCCGTGAGGGATCGGCAACCAAGACCCAGACCACAATTCCCAGGTGCCCCGGTGGCAGAGGCGCACCTGGGACGTCACTGCCTGCGCCAGGAGGCACCTACAAACAGCGGAGCACCGACAGCTCCGTGGGGGATATTTCCGACCTGTGGCTGAACGGGAGGGGGACCAGCAGACTCCCGGGGCACTTTCACATCCTCTGGAGCACACACCCCACCGAGCGCCGTGAGGGATCGGCAACCAAGACCCAGACCACAATTCCCAGGTGCCCCGGTGGCAGAGGCGCACCTGGGACGTCACTGCCTGCGCCAGGAGGCGCCTACAAACAGCGGAGCACCGACAGCTCCGTGGGGGATATTTCCGACCTGTGGCTGAACGGGAGGGGGACCAGCAGACTCCCGGGGCACTTTCACATCCTCTGGAGCACACACCCCACCGAGCGCCGTGAGGGATCGGCAACCAAGACCCAGACCACAATTCCCAGGTGCCCCGGTGGCAGAGGCGCACCTGGGACGTCACTGCCTGCGCCAGGAGGCTCCTACAAACAGCTAGACACCTCCTGTCCCCGCGGGACGCGCGCGGGACCGCCGGGCTAAGCCCGGGCAAAGGGCGGGCCCTCTGTGGCCCTCAGAGGACCTGAGGAGGACGGGGCGGGCCACCCCACTTGGTCCTATCATAAGAGGTACAGAGACATTATACCTTATACATATTTATGTTCAATTGCCCAGTGTCGTAATCGGGCCCTACGTAGTCCTCCCATGATGTCTATTTGGGAAGAGCTTAATGCCGTGTGCGGCACAAACTATGTCCCTGATATATTAACCCCCCCCAGAGTGGGGAAAGACACTGATCTCATAAACTGTACCACCCAGGCTGTACCTGTATCCCCTGATTTAATCCTGTTTAACAACGAGGAAACTCCATTAAATGTCGATCTAATGTGTTGTAGCTCCTCATCCTTCCCTGCCAATCCAATTGTATTAACGCCATATAAAGCAGGGACTACATTAAATAATCCTGTTCCCCCCCTTCAACCGACCCTATTGGCCCAATTTGAGCGATTGTTGAATGCAGCTCTGTTACCCCTGGTCACTAAAATTAAGGAGTTGGGAGACAGGTTGACCAGTGTTGAACAAATAGTAAAAAGGATTTACCCACCAACTGTAAATTCTGCTGTTTCCCCACGTTCCACGCTCTCTACAAACCCTGACAAGTCTATTTCCATTGAACACAGGAAAGCACGAACAATTGACTCTTCCCTGAGCATACCCTTCCCAAGGGGCCGTAATAACACTCCTAAGCCTACTAGTGCCCCTTTTAAAGCCTCTAGGTATCCTCAAGTAAGAAGGCATCGAATTAATTTACCCCCTGAAGCTGCCCCCTACGTGTCCGTTCTTTCCGGGGTGCCTGAACTTGGTCAGGGCAATCACGAAACGAGGATCTTCTAAATAAGACCATCTTTTGGCTTAACAACAACAGACCGCTGCCGCCCGCCTTAGATGGCGGAATTTTGAGCGTCAGGAGGGTGGGGTGGTTAGGCAGATTGCCTAAAGACATTTCGGGAGACCTGATATTAATCAGATTTAAACACAGGAACATTGTCCCCTATTTAAGACTTTCTCAACCAAAAACTGGAGATGGCCCTATTTCTACTTGGGACTTGTTTGATTTTTACCCGGGCCCCAGAGTATTGAACAATAACACTTGGTGAAAGGGGACTCTGTCTACCACGTGTTATTACTCTGCACCAGATTAGTTAGTTTTTAAACAACTGATGAGTCTTATACACAGGCATGTAAAATGGAAAAAGCCCAATATGTTCTTAATAATTGTATTTATCTATCTTGTCGTACATGCTATGTCATTTTTCTCTATGTATCAAGGCCTAATTGATTGCTTCTTTTTTAATTAACTTTTAATCATGCTAAGATTGGTTCTCCTGATCTTGCTTTTTAAATGGTTATGATTTCTCCGATACACTTTTTCATTTCTATTTACTTATTTTAATGAATTGATCACATTGTTTGTTTTAAATTATTTCTGTAATTGTATGCTTGTATGATATTTTATGAAATATCGAATAAAGCTTATTTGAATGGGATAATTGAAAGGCCCAAGCATAGATTTTTAAATCTGGAGCCGCCAACCCTCCCTTTTCACGTCGCCGTCTTAGTTTTTTCCAGGCAATACGTGGAAGATGGTTGTGCCAAATAAAAGAAGAGACGTTTGATTGAAATTTAGCTAAGATTTTTTGATCAAAATATAAGGGAATGGTATTAAATAAAAAAGAAATCTTTGGGAGAATAGACATTTTGATACGATTAACCCTACCTATTAATGAGAGGGGGAGATGTAACCAAGATTGAAGAAGTTTACGACAGTCTTTAAGTACTGTGGATAAATTAACTTGGACTATTTTATTTATGTCGTTTACAATTGTTAAACCTAAGTAACACATAGAGGTGCTGGGATGAAGTTCTATAGGTGGATTCTCATCATTCCAGATAAGCATTTCGGTTTTGGTTGCGTTTATCTCATACCGCGACACCTGTCCAAAAGCGCTAGCCAGCTTCACTATGGCAGGGAGAGCCGTAACGGCCTCTGATGTTAAAATAAGTACATCGTCGGCATATAATGCCACCTTCCTCATCCAGCCATGATAATGAAAAGGTTTAATGGCGGGCTCCTCCCTTAAATATTGCGCAAAAGGTTCGATGTAAAAATCAAAAATCAAAAAGTAAGGGGGAGAGTGGACAGCCCTGTCGAGTTCCCCTTGTGATAGAAAAAGGGCTTGATAATTCTCCATTAACGAGGAGAGATGCCGAGGGATTGCTGTACAAAAGACTGATCACCCTACGAAAACCACCCCCCACACCAAACTTGGCCAGGGCCTCCGACAGGTAAACCCAATTCACCCTGTCGAAGGCCTTGGTTGCGTCCAGCGTCAGGGCCGCCAGTGGGAGGTTATTAGATGTTGCTATATCTATGGCACCAATTAGATCAAAGGTCAGTTCATATAGTTGTCTTCCCTTTAAGAATCCCTTTTGATCCAGATGGAGGATGTCATCATCGCGGCCGTGGGCGGAGTTTCGTTTTTTTTTTTCTGGGTTTGTTTTTGTCATTCCATGCCGACCACGGCCGCCGGAGGAAGCCCACGTGAGTGCTTGTGCTTCAGTGCTATCGATTCACCCGCTAGTGTCACACTAGCCTGCACATTTCAACATGTATTCACACTTTTCACATTTGGCAGCAACATTTACCCCTATTCTCCAAAGCCCACTGCCCTCAGGCCCTCGACAGAGGGCAACCCGCTCCTACGTCTTGCGAGATATCCCAAGGACATCTGCCCCCACGGAGGAGAAACGCGCAGCGAGGCTACTTACGGATATCTTCATCTTGACACTTGACAATGGCTAATAAAATGAACTGGGTGAGTGCGAATAGCACCAGAGTCCGTCAGTGCACAAAACTGAACATGTCTAAATATTAGACATGCAGGACCTTTGCGAGGAAAAGGAGGGAGGAGAAGCGGATATTCCCCAGCAGCTATCGAGCCTTCATGCAGCCAACCCCTCGGGAAAAGAAGGAGAATCCAGAGCCGGCCCCAGCAGGAACTGCACCCCGACTGCGCTGGACCAAGGCACCGCAGCTATATGTCCCCTCCGCCCTCCGGGCGCCGGCGGCTCTGCTCCGGGCACACTGGATAGAACAACCCCAGCAGTAGAATGACATGAGGTGGGCACAGGGAACGTTTTACTCGAGGCACACGAATTTAGTATATTTGGAATGGGTGCTATAGAAACACTTGCTCGTACACATCAAAGATTCTTTTTATTTTTGGCATTGGGCTGAATCCCCATCCTCTCCTCCCCGTGGGGCTATGGGCCCTGAAGGGTCGCCCTTCCTCTACTTCATTGGCTACGGGGCCTGTGTGAGCGACGACTGTTCTAGAACCAGCAGCGAGAGCTCTGAGCTCTTAGAGAGTGGGGTGAGTACTGCAGCAACTCTGCTCTAGAAAGACGAGTTAGAGCTCATTGTATCTGAGATAAGTACAGAGACAATTTGCTCTAGTCGGCGACAGCCTAGGTCAGTGCTGAATAAGGTATGTTATATAAACAATAGTTAAAGATAGGCAAGGTTTGCACTAAAAACACGCTAGCTCACTGTGTCTGAGTGGAGGTCAGGAAGGCTCTGCTATAGAATCATTCATCCACGAGAGCTCACTGTGTCTCAGTGGAGCTCGGGAAGGCTCTGCTAGAGAATCATTCATCCACGAGAGCTCACTGTGTCTCAGTGGAGCTCGGGAAGGCTCTGCTATAGAATCATTCATCCACGAGAGCTCACTGTGTCTCAGTGGAGCTCGGGAAGGCTCTGCTATAGAATCATTCATCCACGAGAGCTCCCTGTGTCTGAGTAGAGCTCGGGAAGGCTCTGCTATAGAATCATTCATCCACGAGAGCTCACTGTGTCTCAGTGGAGCTCGGGAAGGCTCTGCTATAGAATCATTCATCCACGAGAGCTCCCTGTGTCTCAGTGGAGCTCGGGAAGGCTCTGCTAGAGAATCATTCATCCACGAGAGCTCACTGTGTCTGAGTGGAGCTCAGGAAGGCTCTGCTATAGAATCATTCATCCACAAGAGCTCCCTGTGTCTGAGTGGAGCTCAGGAAGGCCCTGCTATAGAATCATTCATCCACGAGAGCTCCCTGTGTCTGAGTGGAGCTCAGGAAGGCTCTGCTATAGAATCATTCATCCACGAGAGCTCACTGTGTCTCAGTGGAGCTGGGGAAGGCTCTGCTATAGAATCATTCATCCACGAGAGCTCCCTGTGTCTGAGTAGAGCTCGGGAAGGCTCTGCTATAGAATCATTCATCCACGAGAGCTCACTGTGTCTCAGTGGAGCTCGGGAAGGCTCTGCTATAGAATCATTCATCCACGAGAGCTCCCTGTGTCTGAGTAGAGCTCGGGAAGGCTCTGCTATAGAATCATTCATCCACGAGAGCACACTGTGTCTGAGTGGAGCTCAGGAAGGCTCTGCTATAGAATCATTCATCCACGAGAGCTCACTGTGTCTGAGTGGAGCTCAGGAAGGCTCTGCTAGAGAATCATTCATGCACGAGAGCTCACTGCATCTGAGTGGAGGTCAGGAAGGCTCTGCTATAGAATCATTCATCCACGAGAGCTCACTGTGTCTGAGTGGAGCTCGGGAAGGCTCTGCTATAGAATCATTCATCCACGAGAGCTCACTGTGTCTGAGTGGAGCTCAGGAAGGCTCTGCTAGAGAATCATTCATGCACGAGAGCTCACTGCATCTGAGTGGAGGTCAGGAAGGCTCTGCTATAGAATCATTCATCCACGAGAGCTCACTGTGTCTCAGTGGAGCTCGGGAAGGCTCTGCTATAGAATCATTCATTCACAAGAGCTCACTGTGTCTCAGTGGAGCTCGGGAAGGCTCTGCTATAGAATCATTCATCCACGAGAGCTCACTGTGTCTCAGTGGAGCTCGGGAAGGCTCTGCTATAGAATCATTCATCCACGAGAGCTCACTGTGTCTCAGTGGAGCTCGGGAAGGCTCTGCTATAGAATCATTCATCCACGAGAGCTCCCTGTGTCTGAGTAGAGCTCGGGAAGGCTCTGCTATAGAATCATTCATCCAGGAGAGCTCCCTGTGTCTCAGTGGAGCTCGGGAAGGCTCTGCTATAGAATCATTCATCCACGAGAGCTCCCTGTGTCTGAGTAGAGCTCGGGAAGGCTCTGCTATAGAATCATTCATCCACGAGAGCTCACTGTGTCTGAGTGGAGCTCAGAAAGGCTCTGCTATAGAATCATTCATCCACGAGAGCTCACTGTGTCTGAGTGGAGCTCGGGAAGGCTCTGCTATAGAATCATTCATCCACGAGAGCTCACTGTGTCTGAGTGGAGCTCGGGAAGGCTCTGCTATAGAATCATTCATCCACGAGAGCTCACTGTGTCTGAGTGGAGCTCGGGAAGGCTCTGCAATAGAATCATTCATCCACGAGAGCTCACTGTGTCTGAGTGGAGCTCGGGAAGGCTCTGCTATAGAATCATTCATCCACGAGAGCTCACTGTGTCTCAGTGGAGCTCGGGAAGGCTCTGCTATAGAATCATTCATCCACGAGAGCTCACTGTGTCTGAGTGGAGCTCGGGAAGGCTCTGCTATAGAATCATTCATCCACGAGAGCTCACTGTGTCTGAGTGGAGCTCGGGAAGGCTCTGCTATAGAATCATTCATCCACGAGAGCTCACTGTGTCTCAGTGGAGCTCGGGAAGGCTCTGCTATAGAATCATTCATCCACGAGAGCTCACTGTGTCTCAGTGGAGCTCGGGAAGGCTCTGCTATAGAATCATTCATCCACGAGAGCTCACTGTGTCTCAGTGGAGCTCGGGAAGGCTCTGCTATAGAATCATTCATCCACGAGAGCTCACTGTGTCTCAGTGGAGCTCGGGAAGGCTCTGCTATAGAATCATTCATCCACGAGAGCTCCCTGTGTCTGAGTGGAGCTCGGGAAGGCTCTGCTATAGAATCATTCATCCACGAGAGCTCCCTGTGTCTGAGTGGAGCTCGGGAAGGCTCTGCTATAGAATCATTCATCCACGAGAGCTCACTGTGTCTGAGTGGAGCTCGGGAAGGCTCTGCTATAGAATCATTCATCCACGAGAGCTCACTGTGTCTCAGTGGAGCTCGGGAAGGCTCTGCTATAGAATCATTCATCCACGAGAGCTCCCTGTGTCTGAGTGGAGCTCGGGAAGGCTCTGCTATAGAATCATTCATCCAGGAGAGCTCCCTGTGTCTGAGTGGAGCTCGGGAAGGCTCTGCTATAGAATCATTCATCCAGGAGAGCTCCCTGTGTCTGAGTAGAGCTCGGGAAGGCTCTGCTATAGAATCATTCATCCACGAGAGCTCACTGTGTCTGAGTGGAGCTCGGGAAGGCTCTGCTATAGAATCATTCATCCACGAGAGCTCACTGTGTCTCAGTGGAGCTCGGGAAGGCTCTGCTATAGAATCATTCATCCACGAGAGCTCACTGTGTCTCAGTGGAGCTCGGGAAGGCTCTGCTATAGAATCATTCATCCACGAGAGCTCACTGTGTCTGAGTGGAGCTCGGGAAGGCTCTGCTATAGAATCATTCATCCACGAGAGCTCACTGTGTCTCAGTGGAGCTCGGGAAGGCTCTGCTATAGAATCATTCATCCACGAGAGCTCACTGTGTCTGAGTGGAACTCGGGAAGGCTCTGCTATAGAATCATTCATCCACGAGAGCTCACTGTGTCTCAGTGGAGCTCGGGAAGGCTCTGCTATAGAATCATTCATCCACGAGAGCTCACTGTGTCTCAGTGGAGCTCGGGAAGGCTCTGCTATAGAATCATTCATCCACGAGAGCTCACTGTGTCTCAGTGGAGCTCGGGAAGGCTCTGCTATAGAATCATTCATCCACGAGAGCTCACTGTGTCTCAGTGGAGCTCGGGAAGGCTCTGCTATAGAATCATTCATCCACGAGAGCTCCCTGTGTCTGAGTGGAGCTCGGGAAGGCTCTGCTATAGAATCATTCATCCACGAGAGCTCCCTGTGTCTGAGTGGAGCTCGGGAAGGCTCTGCTATAGAATCATTCATCCACGAGAGCTCCCTGTGTCTGAGTAGAGCTCGGGAAGGCTCTGCTATAGAATCATTCATCCACGAGAGCTCCCTGTGTCTGAGTGGAGCTCAGGAAGGCTCTGCTATAGAATCATTCATCCACGAGAGCTTACTGTGTCTGAGTGGAGCTCAGGAAGGCTCTGCTATAGAATCATTCATCCACGAGAGCTCACTGTGTCTGAGTGGAGCTCAGGAAGGCTCTGCTATAGAATCATTCATCCACGAGAGCTCCCTGTGTCTGAGTGGAGCTCGGGAAGGCTCTGCTATAGAATCATTCATCCACGAGAGCTCATGGGTCTGAGTGGAGCTCAGGAAGGCTCTGCTATAGAATCATTCATCCACGAGAGCTCACTGTGTCTCAGTGGAGCTCGGGAAGGCTCTGCTATAGAATCATTCATCCACGAGAGCTCACTGTGTCTGAGTGGAGCTCAGGAAGGCTCTGCTATAGAATCATTCATCCACGAGAGCTCACTGTGTCTGAGTGGAGCTCAGGAAGGCTCTGCTATAGAATCATTCATCCACGAGAGCTCTCTGTGTCTGAGTGGAGCTCGGGAAGGCTCTGCTATAGAATCATTCATCCACGAGAGCTCATTGTGTCTGAGTGGAGCTCAGGAAGTCTCTGCTATAGAATCATTCATCCACGAAAGCTCCCTGTGTCTGAGTGGAGCTCAGGAAGGCTCTGCTATAGAATCATTCATCCACGAGAGCTCACTGTGTCTGAGTGGAGCTCAGGAAGGCTCTGCTATAGAATCATTCATCCACGAGAGCTCCCTGTGTCTGAGTGGACCTCAGGAAGGCTCTGCTATAGAATCATTCATCCACGAGAGCTCACTGTGTCTCAGTGGAGCTCGGGAAGGCTCTGCTATAGAATCATTCATCCACGAGAGCTCACTGTGTCTGAGTGGAGCTCAGGAAGGCTCTGCTATAGAATCATTCATCCACGAGAGCTCCCTGTGTCTGAGTGGAGCTCGGGAAGGCTCTGCTATAGAATCATTCATCCACGAGAGCTCACTGTATCAGAGTGGAGCTCGGGAAGGCTCTGCTATAGAATCATTCATCCACGAGAGCTCACTGTGTCACAGTGGAGCTCGGGAAGGCTCTGCTATAGAATCATTCATCCACGAGAGCTCACTGTGTCTGAGTGGAGCTCAGGAAGGCTCTGCTATAGAATCATTCATCCTCGAGAGCTCACTGTATCTGAGTGGAGGTCAGGAAGGCTCTGCTATAGAATCATTCATTCACGAGAGCTCCCTGTGTCTGAGTGGAGCTCAGGAAGGCTCTGCTATAGAATCATTCATCCACGAGAGCTCACTGTGTCTGAGTGGAGCTCAGGAAGGCTCTGCTATAGAATCATTCATCCACGAGAGCTCCCTGTGTCTGAGTGGAGCTCAGGAAGGCTCTGCTATAGAATCATTCATCCACGAGAGCTCACTGTGTCTGAGTGGAGCTCAGGAAGGCTCTGCTATAGAATCATTCATCCACGAGAGCTCACTGTGTCTGAGTGGAGCTCAGGAAGGCTCTGCTATAGAATCATTCATCCACGAGAGCTCCCTGTGTCTGAGTGGAGCTCAGGAAGGCTCTGCTATAGAATCATTCATCCACGAGAGCTCACTGTGTCTGAGTGGAGCTCAGGAAGGCTCTGCTATAGAATCATTCATCCACGAGAGCTCCCTGTGTCTGAGTGGAGCTCAGGAAGGCTCTGCTATAGAATCATTCATCCACGAGAGCTCACTGTGTCTGAGTGGAGCTCAGGAAGGCTCTGCTATAGAATCATTCATCCACGAGAGCTCCCTGTGTCTGAGTGGAGCTCGGGAAGGCTCTGCTATAGAATCATTCATCCATGAGAGCTCACTGTGTCTCAGTGGAGCTCGGGAAGGCTCTGCTATAGAATCATTCATCCACGAGAGCTCACTGTGTCTCAGTGGAGCTCGGGAAGGCTCTGCTATAGAATCATTCATCCACGAGAGCTCACTGTGTCTCAGTGGAGCTCGGGAAGGCTCTGCTATAGAATCATTCATCCACGAGAGCTCACTGTGTCTCAGTGGAGCTCGGGAAGGCTCTGCTATAGAATCATTCATCCACGAGAGCTCCCTGTGTCTGAGTAGAGCTCGGGAAGGCTCTGCTATAGAATCATTCATCCACGAGAGCTCACTGTGTCTCAGTGGAGCTCGGGAAGGCTCTGCTATAGAATCATTCATCCACGAGAGCTCCCTGTGTCTGAGTAGAGCTCGGGAAGGCTCTGCTATAGAATCATTCATCCACGAGAGCTCCCTGTGTCTGAGTGGAGCTCAGGAAGGCTCTGCTATAGAATCATTCATCCACGAGAGCTCACTGTGTCTCAGTGGAGCTCGGCAAGGCTCTGCTATAGAATCATTCATCCACGAGAGCTCACTGTAGGAATGCGAGAACAGTAAAGCTCTGCTCTCTGTATGCGACGTTCGAAGAGGAGAAGCAGTGATCGGAAGTTTATACACGCAGACTACCCCAGAAACAAATGAGCGAAACAAATTGCGACCATCAGCTCTAGAAACTCCAGGGACAGCCCGTTGTGCCAATTGAGTACAAGAGCGGTTCTGTTGTAGCAAGAGCGAACGTACTTTGTCTTCGGGTATTACGGCAAACTTTTCTTAAGATCCGCCAGTGTGAGCCCATGATCCCCGGAGCACACACACACGAAGCAGTGCTCTGGAAACATCAGTGAAGCTGCATAAAACAAGGGCAGCTTTCAGAACAGCTCCGCATTGTAGAGAGCAGTGTTCAGAGGACCTTTGTTTCCTGGATTTTCTCCCCGATCTGTACAGCTGCCACATACGACTGCCTGGATCGATCGCCTGCTCCAACATAGGTGGCTCACCACCGCATCTAACTTCAGTTTTTTCAGTCGTGCTCGTTCTGAACACACGGTTTTGCTGGTGCACCTAGATAGAGCAGTTCGTTTGTTTTATTGTCCGCCCTTTCTGATGATCCCTTCCATGTGTGCCTCCTGCCTTTATGCTGTACTTTATAGCACCCATCATGGCATTCCTGCAGCCATGATGGGCAGGCACTTAATCTGCTGACAGACGGAGATGCCTTCAGAGGTTGTTATGGAGGCCGAATCACTAAAAGAACATGTTGAAAAGGAGAGCTGCTGAGGCAGCTCGGCTGCAGCGTCCGGGGAACGTTCTGCCTCTTCACCTTGGGGGTTGGACAGGCTCGGAGCTCATGAGCTAAGGAGCTTGAGAGCCACAGCTTCGTTTCTCCTCTTTGGGCTCCACGTGCTGCAAAGGAGGGTGCAGAGTAGAGAGTGCAGAGTAGAGAGTGCAGAGTAGAGAGTGCAGAGTAGAGAGTGCAGAGTAGAGAGTGCAGAGTAGGGACTGCAGAGTGACTAGGGAGTGCAGAGTGACTAGGGAGTGCTAGGGACTGCAGAGTGACTAGGGAGTGCTAGGGACTGCAGAGTGACTGCTAGGGAGTGTAGAGTGACTGCAGAGTGACTGCTAGGGAGTGCTAGGGAGTGCAGAGTGACTGCAAATTGACTGCTAGGGAGTGCTAGGGAGTGCAGAGTGACTGCAAAGTGACTGCTAGGGAGTGCTAGGGAGTGCAGAGTGACTGCAAAGTGACTGCAGAGATTAAGCTAATGGCAATGTAAATGACAATGCCATTTATTTATCTGTTTTCAAAACCAACACATAAATACAAATTTTGTCATTTACAATGCCAATAGCTCTAACTTTTCCAAAGGCGAAACCATTGCATTGTAAATGCTTGTTTGGGTCTGTATTAGCTTTGTCGAGACAGGATGTACTCCAAACGATAGTGATTCGTTATAACCTCCCTGGCTGACCTGACCGCAGACCCAGAAATAGTTCGAGAATGTTCTTCGAATATTTGGATGATTTATAACACTCAGGAGACTCACGGTAAGACTGTATTAGAAACACCTCCACACACGCCTAATGAACCCTGTAGTGGCATTGGACTTCTAAGACTTCAATGGAGGCGGAATATAATTAGTTTTTTTTTTTTATTTCAAAGAATTTTTATTAAAAAATGTTTATTGCACGTGGAACGTGGCAAGAAAACTGAAGGGACTGGAATGGATCGCATAGACTAGAGTAAGTGGTCGAATGGCGGCTGTTTTCTAGAACTTGGACACCAGGTGGTGCTGTTCACCTCCGAAAGTCGCATAGCCCAAACTTATTTCACTGCAGGTTTGTTTTGAAGGAAAAAAAGTTTCGGGTACTTTACTCCCTTTAACTTTCAATATGGTGGGGGTGGGAGCATATTAGGCGATATGCCCCAAAGCACACAATCGGTTCAGGTGTAAAAGCTGCGATTAATACCCAAGGGGGATATTAACAAGGACAAGAGATAATTATCGCTAAACGCGTTTTTAAATATCGCTGTCTATCGCTGTTTTACTTCGCAGTGTTAGCGGCATATCAGCAACACTTAGCACTTAGGCGAAGTAAAACACAGGGACAGACGGCGATAATCAAGATTACCGAGGGAAATCTAGCGATAATGTCAGAGAAGCTTGCTAATAGGGGAGTGTGGATTTAAGCTGTCAATCCACCTCCCATTGTGAAGATAGCTAAGTAAAGTTGAAAGCAGGCGTTACAATCCGGCGATAACTGCGGTTAGCGTGGCTTTTCTTATCGGCGGGGCCGCATTGTAAATAGTGCGATGTTGTGTTTGCATCGTCTATCATGCAGACATTGCGAGGAACGCCCACTTTGCATGTCATTAGCGGTAATAATTGCTGACATGCAAAGTGGAGTAAAAATGGCTGCCAGCTCAAGGAAACACGCATTAGGTGGCCCCTTACACCTGAGATCCATACTTGAGAAGAGAAAAAGAAATCAAAGCAATGTTTAATCTATGGAACATCAAGATATAAAATTGCGGATGTAAACATTTGTCAGTATCTGGAGAATCTCAGTTGTATTGCCTTTCTTGGTCATTGTATTTGTTTTTACATAGTTTGTGAGTGAGTATGTATGAATAGATGTGATGGTGAGATAGTCTAGGAATGAATGTTGTTGTGATTTTTTGCACTATTTAACCACATCTGGGGGTTATGTGGAGTTTTTTCGCTTTAATTCTTGTGTCTAATGAATTTGCTTAGCTAAAATATTTTTTATAATGTATTTCAAAAGCTTACAAATCTGTTTGTTTCTTGAAAATCAAATGAAAACTATAAGAAGAAGAAAAGAAAAATAAATGAAATGAAAAATAATATATCTGTTTGAAACTTTTTGATTTGTGTTGCATCCATTAAAATTGTAGATTGAATCATTTTGAAACAATATAGGTCAGTTTAGAGGTTCCTTATTGGTGTTTTTTGTTGCTTCTCCCTCCTCTAGACCTAAAATTATTTGTGGGAGTATCCTTTCATGTTATTACACACAACACGCGTTAGTGTGTCCTTGATAATAATGAGATATTTTAATCGCCGCTTTTCGGCAGAAAACGGCCACAAAAGCGGCGATATTGGGCTTGATAATATGGCCCCAAGTGCCCTAGTTTTACTGCCCATAACAGAGCTGCCAGGCCACTGTGTCAAGAAATAAGCAAATGTAGATGGAAACGCAAGAATTGAAAAGGTCGACTAGGACTTCTGTGAAATTTTAAGAACCTGGATGTTTTAAAAATATCAATTCTATCTAATGTCAGCATGGCTGCTACTCATAAATGACACAGAACCTGCGATTCACACTGGGTCATATTTAATTTTTTTTTTAATTGCCATGCTTATAAAAATGAAACTGCTGCTCCGCCCAGTACTTTCCACAGGAACGCAGTGACTAGATATGTATGGAAAGTTGTTTCCAAACATGCCACTTAGGACACATGTTTTGAAGAGTCACTTTTAAAGCATGCAAATCAGCCCTGCCAAGTGCCATGCAAGTTTAATGCATTTTAGTGCTGGTGTCCGCATCAACGCACTAAAATGACATGTCACACGTAAGGAGGCACTTCTGCATTGTGCAATCCCTTAGGAGCTGTAGCACTCCTTGGAGCAGACATGGTTAGCATCACACTTAAAGGTGGGCGAGCCAACAAATTAACAGAGAGAGCTGATGCAGAGCCGAGCCAAGGCTCTGGCTGAGCTCTAAGAGCCAATGCAAGAGCCGAGCCCTGAAAATAGGTGGCATCTGCATCATGTAACGAATGACATGTAAAAGTATGGTAATCTCTTTTAAATTTAAAAAGGGTATTTCTTGAATATATAGAAGCGTTTCACCTTGAAGAACAAGCTACCTCCCTTCTGTAATGCCTTATCTGGTAGAGACTATCGAGACGCGGATTCCTTACCTTAGAATTCTCCCCAGGCATCAGATCGGATCCGGAAACTTTTCGAGAAATACCTCTGCGTGCCGGTAGGTGACATTGTTCAGCTACACGTCGGGATAATCCGTGCCAAAAGTGAAGTGTGCGGAGCATATATAACTGTCACCCCAGCACGCAGTTACTTTTCATAACCTTTCCATGCCAGAAACACAGAGCAACTAACATTTTTTTGCCAAAGGTATCGAGCCTCATTGGATATCCAATGGTGCGGTAGTGAATGTGCCAGGGTTAACTTTGGCGGTGCAGACCTGGCCAACGAGACTCTCTGGTGTGGATTGCTGAGTGAGAAAAACTGGGTCCCCACGCAATTTTTCTGTGCAGAGGCACCCCTGTGCAGGGCTTGGGCCAAGCCATGAGTAGGACATAATTGAAGGCTTTGGTAAAAGGGAGAAGGGGTTCTGAAGGAGTGACTCCTCGCTTTAGCAGCTCTGTCAAGACATTCGTTTTGGCTGCCACTGAGGGTAGCTGAAGGTCCAGGACCTTGACCACCCTCCTCATCATCATAGCAAAAGAGGCCCCATGCGCCATAGCCACACTAGGAGGAGAAACCAGGCCAAAGTTGCAGGAACATGCTCCGGGGAAGGTGGCAATATCATGGTCCGAGTTGTTCTGGATCCAGAGGGCCTGACTGGTGGTGAGAGCTAATCTACTGGTGGGAATCCAGTGGGGGCACCCATCAAACCCATGGGGCCTGAAGGCTCTCCAGAGGGGTCATCACTCCCAAACATGAGGTGCATGGCCTCATAAAACTCATGGAGTTGGTTAAGTGAGTTGCTCCGGTAAAGTCAGAGAGGCGCAGAGCGTACCCAGAGGCAGACTCTATGTGGGAGCGGGGCCTAGAGTGATGTTGTACCTGCGATATCGACAGGTGCTGGGAAGTCGAAGAGCTCTTTGATTTTTTTGTAGGACTCACCTGATGACTTTGTGTATAATGACGAGCACCTGGAATGTCTCTGCTAACGGTCCTGGGGCCTTCCTCACGACCGGGACCTGGAGTGTCGTGGGGTCCACCCACACCAGGCGACAAGGATCTTCAAGGAGCCCTCCCTCAGGACCTTTGGGCTCATGCTGATGTCGTTCTCACAATTAGTTGGAGCCATGGTCCAGCTCCAAGCACCAAAGGCAAATCGGATGGCGGCTTATCACAGATATCTGCCTGAGACAGGAACCACAGCGTTTAAACCCCATCCGTTTCTTGGAGAACGACCCTAACACATTGGGAGACAATGTCTCGAAAAATAATTTCTACAAAATGGATAAAAAAGCCAGTCAAAAAATGGCTGGAGGTAGCATTCCCCAGATCTGTGCTTACTGATGTGGAAAGAAAAGAACTTATGTCAGTGGCTGGGGTGGCGCCTATATAGGCACCGCACACGTCACTTGCAGCGCGACTGACACAGAGCCGAACAACGACACCTACTAGCACGCAGAGATACTGCTTGAAAAGTTTCCAGATCCAGTCTGACACCTGGGGATGATTCTAAGATAAGGAATATGCGACGTGAAGCCTCCATAAGATACTTCAGGTTATTTTTGCACAGTGAACATTCTGAACTCATGTATGGAGGTTCTGTCATATAAGAAAATGAAAAAAGATAAGGCTCTGTAAATTATTATATTTGCCTAGGATAACACAGTTTGGTCAAGCAGGGAAGTCAGGATTAGTCTCAGATTTCTGGGTTCACAATATGCAATGCACCCACAAGACGGCTACCTCTTTCTTTCCTTTTTAACACCAAAGGTTTATGCTTTATACATTGTTTTTAATTCATGGCACATGATGGTAGAGCGTGGGTGGCAGGCAAAAGCCACATTATCAATCAATCAGTGGAATTTATAAAGCGCGCTACTCACCCGTAAGGGTCTCAAGGTGCTGAGGGGGGGGGGGGGTCGCTACTGCTCGAACAGCCAGGTCTTGAGTTGCTTCCTGAAGGAGAGATGGTCCAGGGTCAGCCGTAGGTGAGTGGGGAGGGAGTTCCATGTCTTGGCTGCCAGGTAGGAGAAGGACCTTCCTCGGATGGTGGATATCCGAAAACGTGGGACAGAGGCGAGGGCGAGGCTGGCGGATCGGAGCTGGCGGGTGGGTGTGTGGAATGTGAGGCGGCTGTTGAGGTACTTCGGGCCCATATCGTGGAGAGCCTTATGTGCGTGGGTGAGGAGTCTGAACGTGATCCTCTTGTTGACGGGGAGCCAGTGCAGGTCTTTCAGGTGGGGAGAGATGTGGCTGCGGCGAGGGATGTCCAGGATGAGTCTTGCTGAGGCGTTCTGGACGCGCTGGAGCCTTTTCTGGAGTTTGGCTGTGGTTCCAGCGTAGAGGGTGTTCCCGTAGTCCAGATGGCTGGTGACGAGGGCCTGGGTGACAGTCTTCCTGGTTTCGGTGGGGATCCAGCGGAAGATCTTACGGAGCATGCGCAGGGTGTTGAAGCAGGATGATGAGACGGCGTTCACTTGCTTGGTCATCGCGAGGGAGGAGTCCAGGATGAAGCTCAGGTTGCGTGCGTGGTCCGTTGGTTTGGGTGCGATGCCCAGGGCAGGGGGCCACCAGGAGTCGTCCCAGGCAGAGGGAGATGGTCCGAGGATGAGGACTTCCGTCTTGTCTGAGTTCAGTTTCAGGCGGCTGATCTTCATCCATTCTGCGATGTCTCTCATTCCTTCCTGGAGGTTGGCTTTGGCGGTGGCGGGGTCATTGGTGAGGGAGAGGATCAGCTAGGTGTCGTCGGCGTAGGAGATGATGTTGAGGATGTGTTGGTGGGTGATGGCTGCGAGGGGGCTCATGTAGACGTTGAAGAGGGTGGGGCTGAGAGAGGATCCTTGCAGGATGCCGCAGATGACTTCTGTGGCCGTGGTGCGGAACGGGGGGAGGCGGACTCTCTGGGTTCTTCCGTCGAGGAACGAGATGATCCACTCCAGGGCCGCTCCTTGGATTCCGGTGTGGCTGAGGCGTTGTATCAGGGTGCGGTGGCATACGGTGTCGAAGGCTGCTGAGAGGTCCAGGAGGATGAGGGCAACTGTTTCCCCGTTGTCGAGCAGGGACCTGATGTCGTCGGTGGCTGCGATGAGGGCGGTCTCGGTGCTGTGGTTTGCTCGGAAGCCGGACTGTGAGGGGTCGAGGGATCCGTTGGTGTCGAGGAAGGCGGAGAGTTGTCTGTTGACGGTCTTCTCGATGGCTTTGGCTGGAAACGGGAGGAGCGAGATGGGGCGGAAGTTCTTGAGGTCCCTGGGGTCCGCGGTGGGCTTCTTCAGGAGGGCGCTCAGCTCGGCATGTTTCCAGCTCTCCGGGAAGGTGGCGGATGCGAAGGAGCTGTTGATGACGTTCCGGAGTTGGGGTGCGATGATGGCGTCGGCCTTGTTGAAGATGTGGTGTGGGCAGGGGTCGGTGGGGGAGCCGGAGTGGATGGTGTTCATCAGGCGGGTGGTGTCTTCGGTGCTGACCGGGGTCCAGGTGCGGAGGGTGGTGGTGGGGGGCGCTGGTTCGGTGGTTGGGTGCGTGGTTTGTGCACCGAAGCTGTTGTGTATGTCGGCGATCTTGCGGTGGAAGAACGAGGCGAGAGAGTCGCAGAGGTCTTGCGAGGCAGTGATGTCGGTGTTGCAGGCGCTGGGGTTGGAGAGCTCTTTAACGATGCTGAAGAGCTCCTTGCTGTTGTGGGTGTTGTTGTCCAGTCGTTCCTTGAATGCTGTCTTCTTGGTGGTGCGGATCAGCTGGTGGTGTTTGCGGGTGGCGTTCTTGAGGGCAGTCATGTGTTCTACTGTCTCGTCGTGGCGCCAGGCTTTCTCGAGGGTGCAGCAGGTTTTCTTGGAGTTTTTGAGGTCGTTGGTAAATAAAGAGGCTTTCCTGCTGCCGGGTCTGTTGGGAGGGTTCTTCAGTGGTGCGAGTTCGTCGGCGCAGTCGGTGAGCCACTGTGTGAGGTTGCGGAATGCTTTGTCGGGGTCCGTCGTGTTGGTGGGCGGGTTCCGGCTGAGGGAGGAGGCGAGCTGGTCAGAGGTGATCTTGCTCCAGCTTCTGCGGGGAACCTGTTGCGGGTGGTGGTGGGTCGTGGTTCTCCTGAAGTTGAAGTGGACGCAGCTGTGGTCTGTCCAGTGTAGTCCGGTTGAGTGGCTGTGTGGTTCTGAAAATTCTGAACTCGTGTAGTAATTCAGACTCGAGAATAAAACTTCATCGTAACATGACAAATTTTGTATCAAAAGCTAGAGAATGACGAGTACACCATGTACAAGCATTTTCAGCATATTCGAGTGACGATTTCACCTTGAAATCGTCATTTTCGTTCTGAACCCTTGGCTTCCATTTTGTGTATGGCAGCCATTTTGTGAGTTGCCCTTTACATAGGCCTTAATCCATCTGGATTCGATTCCAAAAGGACACGTACACCTTAATCGACTTTCCTATGACCTGTGCAAGTTGGAACCATTGCCCCAGGCCGAACCTGTTAGGTCAGTTCCTCTCCCAGTGGCCGAACAAGATAACATCAAGGCTCAACGAGCCATAAAACCTTCGGATCGCACACACACCCTGCCGAATCTTGCTCACATCTTTCCTGCTCATTTCTCTCACTTGTTTTATGATGGGGAGGTGCCTATTTTATTAGGGGTCCACTGATATCTGATGGAAATACCGAACCTTGCCGGGTAATTTATTTTGGGCTGGACGAAGTGAAATATGGACATGTCATCATGACTCTGCTTTTCCCCTGTACTCGAAAAATGTTAATAGTGTATTGTAAATTCAAGAATGTTTGCCTGAAGCTGAATATTTTGTATAAAAAGAGAAGCCTGGTTTTGTGAATTCGAGCAGTCTCCTGAGAATATACTTCCCGTGTGTTGTACTTCTAGGACGCTTGTTACCTTGGTTGCAGCCAATAAAATCGATCCTTGACTTCACCTAGAAGACTCTGAGTTTCTGTGGTCTGAATCAGGAAAGAACCCGAGGTCTCTGGGTGTACCCTGGCACCGCTGGGTTACCGGTTTGGTACCGGTTCTTAAAAACCCAGTACCTCAGTTTGGCGCCCAATGTTTGGGGCGATACCAACGGTACCAGTCCAGCCAGAGGTTCGTGAGGAGCTTCGTGAGGAAATTCTGGAGGAAGGCCTGCCACTTCATCGACCCCTGCATGTCGACGTGGTCCGAAAGTCTTTGCTGCGAGGTTCCCCGCTTCCCGACGGCTACGAAGGACTGCTGCCCTGGCTATCGCCCTGATTTGGACCCTTGAAGTTTGGTAGAGCGAAACACTAAGACGAGCCTTCTGGTTGACGTCATCGATATCTCAGTTAAGTATAAGTGGAGCGTCTCCCAGTCCTTAGTTGGTTCTTAGTCTTGGGTATCCCTTTGGGATCTATTTGGAACTTGCAAGTGCCAAAGCCGAAGGACTCGTGTATTCACGAGAAATATCGTAATCAATAAATCCTTTGAAGTTTGGAGCTAGACTAGAGAGCGAAGATGCCTGGTCTTAGACTTGGAAATTTGTTTTGTCTTGGTTGTAATAATAGGGACTCCCGATTGGAGGACTCGTGTCCGGTTCCTCCGGTTGGAACTCCAACTTACGAATTATATGTGAAACATGGGGTAGGCCCCATCACATACAACGAAGTGTGGATCAAATACACCAGAAAAGATGGTGTTTTAAAATGGCCCCAATATGGTAGTTTTGATACAGAAATCTTAGATAACCTCGAAATTAAACTTTTCAAAAAGAAAGCCCGGCCGGCGATGTTTGACTCTTTCCGCCTATGGCATAAGGAAGCCAAACAAAAGGAAATTAAATTAGCGAAGAAAAATAAGAGAGAAGGGGGAATTTCGATAATGCAAGCTGCTATGCAGTTTAAAGACAATGAAGAAGAACAGATGAGTGAGCAGTTGCACAGGCAACGTAAAATGGTAATAGATAAATGCTATCCAGTTTTGCCGACTCTTTAGCAAGAGGCAGCAAAAGACCGTGAAAAAGATCCGTTAATGTCGCATTTATTAAGTACACCACCCCCCTATGCGCAAAATGCCACAGCACCTCCGCAACCTTTAGTTGTGCAACCTGTGCCTCCTGTTCCCCCACAGCACCCACCAGCTGTTCTTCAGCTGGCTCCTGCTCCTTTGGTGCAGCCTCCTCAAGGCCCACCGATCACACCTGCTTCACCTGTGCTTTCTACTACTTTGCCTAGTGCACCTTCTGTTTCTCCTGATCCTCCCGCTGCTATTGCTTCTGCCCCTGCCTTATCTCACCCTGTTTTCCCACCCGTTTTTCCTTCAGTTTCTCCTTCCGTTCGGCAGAGAATGACCAACACTGTTACTAATCTTCTCTCACCTCTTTTCGGGTCGCCTACTACGACCCCTAACATGGGACGAAGACAGTTGCGAAGTCAACTGCCTGACTATCAAGAGAGAGATTCACTGAATCGTTTAGCGCATAAATGGGTCATGGACACTGTAAAGTATGATGTAGACTCAGTCATGGAAGTCTTCCGTCAATGGGAAGCACCGACGCAGAGATATGTTTTTTAACAGATGTGTGTTTTTCTCTGTGAGGATTTGGAAGACAATGATCTGGAATACAACCCACAAGAATTATGTTGTGTGCGGTTCAATTTCGCCGAGGGCATGATTGTAGGTCGCGATGTCAAGAGAGCGGTTGAGATATTGTTGTCATATCGGAGTAAGGGAGGCCCTTCTAAGTCGCTATTTGAGCATGGTAGGAAAAAGGCACGACAGTACCCCATGAGAGAAGTTCCCCCCGCAATGGAGAGAGGGTGATGCAAATGCCAACCCACCTATTCAGCCTAATTTCCAACGGGTATGGGTACATGTCCCATGGAGGCGAGCTGAAGTTTTAGCCCTTAAACAGACATTACCTGATCCCCGTAAAAATCCTGCAGGATATTACAAAGAGTTGTCACAGACTGCAGGGTCATGTATCATGAATTTAGCCGATATCGATATGTTATTTGGGAATGTTGTTCCACAGCCTTTATGGGGTAAGATTCGTCATGTAGATCATGATCAGGAATTAGGTGACTCATGGGCTAATATTACTGCTGCAGATGCCCGACAAGTTGGTGGTGCTAAGCCTGAGCCTTTAGTAGCTGAACTTCCTGGTAAAATAATTGATTACATGAAAACGATAATGCCTGCAATACGTGTAAATTGGGATAAGTTGTCTGCATGTAAGCAGAAGAAAGATGAAACGGTCTCAGATTTCTTCACCAGGTTTGAAGAGACTTTTGTCGACCACAGTGGTCAAGATATGAGCACAGAAGGTGGTCAGCATTTGTTCGTCGATAAATTCGTGCACAATCTGCTTCCCGAGTTATGTAAAAAGTTAAAAGATTCAGAGAGTTCTTGGGCAGTTTCCTCCTCAGCACAGATATTGGCTACTGCACAATATTACGAAAATCGAGACAAAGACGAGAAAGATAGAGCAGAAAAGAAAACTAAAGAGTTGAAAACAAAGGTTTTGTTACAGCAAGCATATCCGCCACGTGGTGTTGGTGGCCAGAGTAGTGGTGGTCAAAATAATAATGGTCAGAGTAACTATCAAAATAATTATCAGCAGCCTCAACAGTATCAGAGGAACTCGCAAATAATCGAGTATACTCAACCACGTGTCCCTGTAGGCCCCAATCAGTGTTCATATTGCAAGGAAGAGGGTCATTTCAAGTATAGTTGTCCTATTTTATTACAGCGGGCAAATGGTGCTTCTGGTGTAAGAGGTAGAGGTGTTCAGCAAGCGTCTAGAGGTAGAGGACGTGGAAATTTCCCCCAGAACACACAGTCTCTTCCACCTCAAAATTCGATGAATAGGTTTGATCAGCAGAATAACGCATCTGGTAGGACAGCTCAGTACTATACTGATGATTACTATACAGAAGATGAGCATTGGGAAGGTAATGATTGCTAGGACAGCCATAGACAAAGAGAGGGAGTTGTTTCAGTTCCAGTAGATCAGAGTGGACCTTACGTTGAGGTGATTACATCAGGTGTGTCAGAGCCTTTTTTGTTGGATACTGGTGCTACAAAGAGTTCTATTATGCACTCCAAACTCCCTGGCGCACCTTTGTCTGGTGAAATGAATGTACCTGTAGGTTTTTCTGGCGCCCCAGTTAGAAATCCGATTTCTGACCCTATGTCCCTTTCTGTTGGACCTTGTGAATTCGAAGCACCCCTTATTCTGAGAACAGGGTGTGGTGAAAACTTGCTAGGATTAGATTTGCTAAAGAGATTGCATGCGACGTTGTACTGTTCTCCTTCTGGAGTACAACTTGCACTGGGTAAGAAAGTGGTTTCTCCAATGTATTTGTCGAGAGACAAACTTCCAACAGAATTGTCATCTCTCCCTAATATTCTTTGGGCTACTGGTCCTAATGATGTAGGTCTTTTAGAAATACCACCATATGTTGTAACATTGAAAGCAAATGTTAGAATGCCACGAATTCCCCAATATAGAATTTCTAGCGAAGGGGAAAAAGCTTTGCTAGCGATCGTTTACGAACTGATTGACAAAGATGTGATTGAAGAGACAAGAGGCAACATTTGCAATAGCCCTGTTCGGCCTGTTTTAAAACGAACTGATCCCTCTCAGCCACCTGTGTACAGATTTGTGATTGATCTTAGAGAGGTGAATAAAATAGTTGTGCCACAATTTCCAGTTGTCCCCGACATTACTGCCCTCTTGACCATGATTCCAGCCTCTGCCACCTGGTTTTCGGTGATTGACTTGAAGAATGCTTTCTTCAGCATCCTGATTGCCGAGGAGAGCAGGGATATTTTTTCCTTCAGTTTAGGAGGACGCAGCTTCCGCTTTAAACGCGCTCCTCAGGGCTACTGTGAAAGTCCATCAATATATAGTCAAGCTCTAAAGACACAGCTTGATACGATTGTTTTACCTGAAGGTGCTACCCTTGTACAGTACGTTGACGATTTGCTTGTTGCTTCAGATACTGAGGAAATATGTAAGAAAGCCACGTTGTCATTGTTGCGTCATCTGTGTGATTTGAATCACAAAGTGTCACTTTCCAAACTACAATATTGCCGACAAGAAGTGACCTACTTAGGTCACCTCTTATCGAAGGAGGGAAGGAAACTGACCCCAGAAAGAATTCAGGCAATAGCGAAATTGAGTGTGCCAAAAACACAGAGAGAAGTGCGTGCTTTCTTGGGCATTACATCGTACTGTAGACAATGGATACCAAATTTTTCGTTATTAGCCAAACCTTTGGTGGCAATAACGTGTAAAGATACACCCGATCCCATTCCTTGGTCTGAGGAATGTCAGAAAAGTTTTTATGAATTGCACACAGCATTATGTTCGGCTCCTGTGTTGGGTACCCCCAACTACAGTAAGCCCTTTACATTATATGTCCATGAGAAGGAAGGGAGTGCATTGTCGGTTTTGACTCAGTTGTTTGGGGACAAACAGCGTCCATGTGCATATTTTTCGTCGACTCTGGATCCAGTAGCTAGAGCGTTGCCAAGTTGTTTAAGAGCCACAGCGGCAGCAGCTGTTTCTATTCGACAGTCTGCTGGTCTAGTAATGAACAATACACTAGTCGTGATGGTCCCACATGCAGTAGAAACGTTGTTAAATAGAACAAAGACACAGCACTTAACTAGTGCTCGATTGTCAGGTTACGAATTAACATTGTTAGCGAGTCATGTGCACATAAAAAGATGCAGCACATTAAACCCAGCTACGTTGTTACCAATTGTAGAGGAATTAGATGCTTCAGAACAGCATGATTGTTTTCTTAGAACAGAAGAAGAAAGGAAAGGGAGAATAGACCTCCAAGATACTCCTCTTGCTGAATGTGATGGTACATTGTGGGTGGATGGTTCATGCTTCAAGCTCCCGAATGGTGACACGACTGCAGCATATGCTGTCATGACTTTGCATACAGTTGTTGAAGCTGCACGTATTCCACATAATTCAGCTCAAGCAGCAGAATTGATTGCACTTACCAGAGCATGTGTGTTGTCGAAGGGAATGAAAGTAACTATCTATACCGATAGCCAGTATGCATTTGGTGTGGCTCACAGTTTTGGGCGATTGTGGAGAGAACGTGGGTTCCTGACTTCGCATGGAGCTAAGATTCAGCATGGTCAGTTGGTGAATGAGCTTCTTGAATCACTGACCATGCCTCTGCAAGTGGCGATTGTGAAATGTAGTGCCCACAAGAAGGTGACTGATGATGTTGGTCGTGGAAATGCATTTGCTGACGAAATCGCGAAAGAAACTGCAAGGAATGTAATGAGCCGAATGTATGTTGCAGGCCCTGCAAGATGGGTTGGTGATATTGGAATGTGTGAAGACACGATAGAGAGTGTGAAATCTATTCAAGCTGAGGCCACAGAGAAAGAGTTGAGCACGTGGAGAGAAAGTACGGATAGAATGGATGCAAATGGTTGTTGGGTTGAATTGTCAGAGCATCAGAGATGGTTGTTACCCGATGCATATGTGCTTGCAGTGGTTACAATGGCTCATGGAATGGCTCACATCAGTGTGAAAGGGATTTGTAAGTTGTTGGCTCCAGTATGGCAAAATGCAGGAATTCCCAAGTGTGCAGAGAATGTCGTCAAGAATTGCATGGTGTGTCTGAAACACAATCCTGGTAGGGGAACCCCAACTCCAGCTGGTCATTTTGCATCTCCTACGTATCCGTTCGAGGTTTTGCAGCTAGATTTCATTCACATGGAGAGGTGCAACAATTTAAAATACGTACTCGTTGTTGTTTGTGCCTTCTCCAGATGGATAGAAGCATACCCCCTAAAAGACAATACTGCCTTATCCACAGCAAAAGCCCTTGTGAAAGAGTACTTCCCCAGATTTGGAATGCCTAGAATGGTCTGGAGCGATAACGGAAGTGAATTTGTGGGTCGTGTGATGAAGAGAGTGTGTGAAGGGCTAGGTATTCAACAAAGGTTCCACGCTGCAAATCACTCCCAATCAGCTGGATTAGTAGAATGTTACAACGGCACTTTAAAACTTAAATTGGCCAAAATCCAAGCGAGCACGGGTCTTAAATGGCCTGATGCTCTACCCTTAGCACTCCTGTCCACCAGAATGACTGTGCATTCACGAGTGAAACTTAGCCCCTACGAGATAGTCTTTGGCCGCCCGGCCAACATATGGGGAGTGCCTAGACCTACTAAGTTCAGTGAGATTGAACACCCTGTTTTGCTTGATTATCTATACGAATTGACGGCTAAATTGCGTGTTTTGCATCAACAGGTTTACGACACCCTGCCTCCGGTCTCTGAGACTCCGGGACATCGGATCGACCCTGGATCCTGGGTGTTGGTCAAGAACTTCCAGAGAACGAAGAACGACCAGCCCAGGTGGACCGGACCGCACCTCGTCCTTCTTTCCACAAGATCAGCCGTTCGAGTGGAGGGGAAGGCCAACTGGATCCACGGGGTCCACTGTAAAAGAATCCCTTTACCTCTGCCGTATGACCAATGGGTCAAGAAGGGTGTCGCTGACTCAGAAACAGACACCATGCCACGTTTCCTACCTTTCAGTGATGCACGTGTAAAAGGAACTAACTCTGAACGTGAAAGTGAGAACATTTTACAAGAGGCTGTGCCACCATCCAAGCGATTGAACACTTTGGAGCCTGAACTTTTGTTCCAGGATCAGACAGTACCTGGAAGAACACGTTACAATTTGAGACCGAGACCTATGGACAAATAAAATATATTTTTTCCCTCCAAGTACTATTTTTTAGGTGCAGCTCTCCCATCTGAGAAAACTTGCTTATTTTTGTTTTTCGAACCGCCATCCGGGTTCCGCTGCTAGGGCCGCGATTGCTTAAAGTCTTTGGGGTGCAGCTGACGACGTTAGGTCGGCAGTTCTGGTTGGTCTAAGGGAGTTGCCCTGGACTGACAGAAGCATTTCTTAGCAGAATCAACCTCCCGTCGCGGGCAGCACTTTAGAGAGGATGGAGTTTTCCGAGATGGAGAGACCTGCCAAGGACATGAACTTTAAACACAGATTATGTAAAATTATGACAAGGAAAAGCTTCTTGATATTGTGCATTTTTATGCTATTCAGTGTGATGATATTTTTGATGAGTTATGTGTTATTCTCTTTTCGAGTAACATTTGCAACCACTACATCGCCTATACCCCCTCCCTCTACTGTTTCCCCACACTATTTTCAACCCCTTCCTGAACACGAATCAGCTAGGAGACTAGAGTTTATTAATAACTCCTTTGTTCAGCTCTTGCACCAACACCAACTTGTAATGAACATGACTAACTGTTGGGTGTGTGGTCTTATGCCTCACACAACGGATAAAGGTATTCCCTATCTGGTCCTGCCCTTCAGCCACAATGGTTCTGTGTGGGCATACAGAACAATGTTCATATACGCACATGAGGTCTACCCCCTACGTTCTGTAACAGACAATCCTAAAAATAGTGCTCTGGTTAAGGGTATAGTAGACATGATTAAGGAAGGTATTTCTTATGAGACTATCCCGAGAGATGAGACACTGGTATACATAGGATGGAACTTAACCGGATATGGAGCTACTCTGAGTGAGAAACAGCAAGCTAAGAGATCTTCCCCGATTTGGATTGTGCCCCATCATGGTCACCTGTGTCTGCAAGGTAATGGCACGAATCCCAGAGCTCAGTTAGGGAAGAGTATCTGCACTAAAACGTATGTTTTTGCAGCCCAGACTTCCCCTTCGTTTTTAGCAGCTAAGGGTACCTATTTCATCTGCCATGATAGAGCCTATACATGGTTGCCCCCTGACTTTTCGGGCTCATGTTTTGTTTCATTCCTGTTGCCTCCCACCTACACAGCAGCGGCAGATTACCACAAGACAAGGGTAGTTAGAGGTGTCTTGAGTGAAGAGGACACTGCAGGTCAAGAATTTGGGGACTTTGCAATGGGTTTTCTGCCGTTCTGGGGATCCATGGCTAACAGCAGGAACATAAGGCAATTGACAAGGGTAGTTGAGTCCACCGTGATTGAAACTGCTGGTGCCCTTAGTAACTTGACTGCTGAGCTCCAGTCGGATCGACTTATGACCCTTCAGAACAGGGTCGCACTAGATGTCATACTTGCAGACCGAGGTGGGGTATGTAGATTGATCCAATCGAGTTGCTGTGTTTTCATCCCAGATAACGCTCCAACAGTGTACCAGGCCATCTCCAAACTGCATAAGATTTCCAAATCCATTCACGTAGATAAAGGAGATTGGTCGTTGATGGGATGGTTCTGGGAACTGGTATCCGCCTGGGGATGGAAAATTCTGATGGTCATTGGGATGGTCTTAGCCATTCTTTTCCTGTTCTGTCTGTGCATACAGTGTGCTCCTGCAATATGTGGCCTCTGTGTTACATCATGTGTAAGGAAGCCTGTATCAAGCGATGAACTAAGTACTAGAATGATGTTACAGCAACATCTCAATGACTTTAGGAATATAGATCTGGACTCAGATTAGCATGAGGATAGATTAATTGCCTATGTAAGGGCAAAAGGAGGGTTTGTGGTTCTGAAAATTCTGAACTCGTGTAGTAATTCAGACTCGAGAATAAAACTTCATCGTTACATGATGAATTTAGTATCAAAAGACCGAGAATGAGGAGTACACCATGTACAAGCATTTTCAGCATATTCGAGTGACGATTTCACCTCGAGATCGTCATTTTCGTTCTGAACCCTTGGCTTCCATTTTGTGTATGGCAGCCATTTTGTGAGTTGCCCTTTACATAGGCCTTAATCCAGCTGGATTCGATTCCAAAAGGACACGTACACCTTAATCGACTTTCCTATGACCTGTGCAAGTTGGAACCATTGCCTCAGGCCGAACCTGTTAGGTCAGTTCCTCTCCCAGTGGCCGAACAAGATAACATCAAGGCTCAACGAGCCATAAAACCTTCTGATCGCACACACACCCTGCCGAATCTTGCTCACATCTTTCCTGCTCATTTCTCTCACTTGTTTTATGATGGGGAGGTGCCTATTTTATTAGGGGTCCACTGATATCTGATGGAAATACCGGACCTTGCCGGGTAATTTATTTTGGGCTGGACGAAGTGAAATATGGACATGTCATCATGACTCTGCTTTTCCCCTGTACTCGAAAAATGTTAATAGTGTATTGTAAATTCAAGAATGTTTGCCTGAAGCTGAATATTTTGTATAAAAAGAGAAGCCTGGTTTTGTGAATTCGAGCAGTCTCCTGAGAATATACTTCCCGTGTGTTGTACTTCTAGGACGCTTGTTACCTTGGTTGCAGCCAATAAAATCGATCCTTGACTTCACCTAGAAGACTCTGAGTTTCTGTGGTCTGAATCAGGAAAGAACCCGAGGTCTCTGGGTGTACCCTGGCACCGCTGGGTTACCGGTTCTTAAAAACCCAGTACCTCAGCTGAAGGAGATGTGCTTGCTGGAGGAGAAGACGGGGTCAAGCGTGTGGCCGGCGTAGTGGGTGGGGGTGTTCACCAGTTGCTTGAGTCCCAGGTTGGCGAGGTTGTCCAGCAGGGTGGCGGTGTTGCAGTCCTTGTTGTTCTCCAGGTGGAAGTTGAGGTCCCCTAGGAGGATGTAGTCTGTGGAGGTGATGGCGTGTGGACTGACGAAGTCTGCGATGGCTTCACTGAATTGTGTGCGTGGTCATGGGGGTCTGTAGATGAGGGTGCCTCTGAGGGTGGTCTTGGGGTCGGTGTGGATCAGGAAGTGAAGGTGTTCGGCGGTGGTGAGGGTGTCGTCGGAGTTGGTCGTGATGCGGATGGTGTTTCTGTGGAAGATGGCGATGCCGATGCCTCCTCCGGGTTGGTTGACGCGGTCCCTCCGGATGATCTTGTAGCCGTCCGGGATGGCAATGGCGATGTCGGGGGCTGAGGAGGCGTTCATCCAGGTTTCCTTGAGGAAAGCGACGTCTGGTGATGTTGTATCGAGGAGGTTCCAGAGTTCCACGGCGTGCCTGTGGACGGAGCGGGTGTTGAGCAGGATGCACTTGAGGTGATTGTTGCTGGTGCTCGGCTTGGTGGGTGCGGTGCAGGTCCGGAGGCAGGTGAATTGGCAGGCTTGGCAGGTGAAGGGTCCGTGGGTGCGCCTCAGGGTGGCTTGGTAGCAGGTGGTTTTTCGGCCGGCGTTGAGTGCGTGGAGGGTGGCGGCGTCGTAAGTTCATCGGGTGCGTTGGCATCGTCGGGGACCAGGGGTCCTGGCGCTGGGCGCGGTCCAGGCACGGACGGGCATAGACGGGCTTGCCTTTGGAGTGCCTTCGGCGCACCATCGGCGCGACCGCTGCGCGTACGTGCAGACACTACCATAAATGGAGAGTGGGAGGGAGGAAGGAGCAGCTGGGAGGCGGGAGCGGGGTGGCAAATAGGAGGTCGAGGGTACAGAACAAGGAAGGGGGGCTGGGCCGCGGGGACGCAGCGGCAGGGAGCGGGGAGTGGGAAAAATAGCGGGAAACAGGCGGCAGAGAGGCACAGAACAATCGGGCATATACAGGGGGGAACATCCTTTACAATGCAACTTTTTCAACGCAGTACCTTTACCACGCAGGTATTACAACGCAAGCCGTTACAACGACTTGCGCTGGGGGGTGCTGTAGGATAGGGAATAGTTTAATTTACTATCCAAAACCTTCCCTACTATCCACGGGGACTGGAGTTGGAATAGTAAATTAAACTATTCCACTATCCAGCGCCCCCCAACGCGAATCGTTGTAACGACTTGCGTTGTAAAACCTGCGTGGTAAAGGCATGCGTTGTGAAAGCATGCGTTGTAACAACATACATCCAAATACAGGGGCACAACGGTCAAACAGTAAACAAAAAAGCAGAGAAACACAACCAAGGGGCACCTAAGCCCAGGGGGCAGCGGCAAACAGGCGTCAGCAGGAGGGGGAACTGGTGCACTCAGGAGGAGCCACGCGGCGGGTGGAGGGACCGGCTATGACGAGGTCAGGTCAGGTCACAGCTCCCCGTCGCGTGTCCTCCGCCTAAGTAGCCAGTGGGAGGGAGGAGAAGCCGGGAGGCGGGAGCGGGGTGGCGAATAGGAGGTCGAGGGGCGAGGGTACAGAACAAAGAAGGGGGGCTGGGCCGCGGAGGAGCAGCGGCAGGGAGCGGGGAAAAACAGCAGGAAACAGGCGGCAGAGAGGCACAGAACAATCGGGCAAATACAGGGGCACAACGGTCAAACAGTAAACAAAAAAGCAGAGAAACACAACCAAGGGGCACCTAAGCCCAGGGGGCAGCGGCGAACAGGCGTCAGCAGCAGGGGGAACTGGTGCACTCAGGAGGAGCCACGCGGCGGGTGGAGCGACCGGCTCTGACGAGGTCAGGTCAGGTCATTAAAGCTCAGTTTGTGTTGGGTTGGTTGGTCCAAGAGGACCTCGGGCTGAGCCAGATTCAGGCCTCTGACTCGAGCCTGACTTGAGCCTTAAGTGGCTCGCTAACCTCTAATCTTGCTTGCTTTGCAAGCAGTTGGAGTGTGAGGCCCTGGATGCCAAGGCATCTCAGCCTGGGCTGGCTTGTTTACTGTAGTGTCTGGCGCTGTTAATTACAAAGTAGAAAAGAGGGGAGTGCCTCTGGATTCTCTCCTTCTCATGTGGTATGGCATCCAGGGTGCTGTGAGGGGGGCCCAGACCCAGATGTTTGAAGGAATTAGTACAGTTGTCTCCTATTGCTGCAGAGTAGGCTGAGCAGGGAGCATGGCTTGCAGGATTCTGCACAACTATTGTATTCCACTGTATCTGGTGACCCCATATTGGGGCCGGGTATCACCAGTGCACCCCTTGGATTCCAGATCAGAGGGGGGCCATGTGTTTGCACCTGGCTCCTGGGCCTGCAGCATACTTAAAAGCAGAAGCAGTCTCTAGGTAATATTCTATGTCAGCAATGTCATCACGTTTTTTTCTTTTAATCTTGCAGTCCATAAGACTATTTGCATTTTTTGGGATTAAGTTTCAGTTGCATTTTCGTAATGCACGCGTTGTGCCGGGTTGTACGTGTTTCGTCGGCAGGGCCACGCGGAATTATACCATTGTTGGTGCTGAGGTGTTTTTCGCATAGTTATAGATTTGCAGCATTTGCCACATAATCCATTACCTGCTGCATAAGTTGCAGATTTTAACCAAAAAATTGTTTCTCGCTCAAACAGTTCAAATGTTTAAAAAAATACAGGCGCATATTATCAAGAATGGGCGTTACATTATCGCCGCTTTTATCGGCAGGAAACTGCCGATAAAGCGGTGATAATGGGCTTGATAATATGCTCTATGAATTCCAATCGAACCCCATGTTAGATGTGAAGACATCTAACATGGGTTTCGATTGGAATTCCATAGAGCATATTATCAAGCCCATTATCGCCGCTTTATCGGCCGTTTTCGGCCGATAAAGCGGCGATAATTTTATCGCACAGGCTTGATAATATGCCCATGTGTGGTGGAGGCTGAAAGGAATGAGAATATTTCAGAACGCCTGTTGGTGGGTTAGATCAAGGTGTTCAGACTAACCCTGAGCCCTCTGCCTCTCTGCAGAGCACACAGAGCAATGGTCAGATTTCTGACAACTGTCAGTGAGTGAGGCTGTTTAAAATAGTGACAGCACAAACAGAAAATGATGTGATTATAGGTGAGGAGAGGGAGAGTGGATGGGTGTGTGCTGAAGGATGGGTGCTTGGTGACGGGCGCAATAGAAGGCGGTGCATTCAGGCAGTGGCGGCTGCTGGGGCATGAAAGTGGTGGGGTATGGCGGGGGAGGCAGCTCAGGGGATGCAGCGCAGAAAAAAAAAGCTTACCTGCCACATGGGTGCTCTGCTCCTCGACCCCCAGCATGCTACAGGTTCCCCTACACCAATCCAGACGCTGGTCTAATGCTGGTTTTATCCCAGCATGAGAGCAACGAAATGATTGGTGGGAGCGACCTAGTTAGGCACTCACTAAGGGATTACGACCATGTGCTTGCTCTCCGCCCAGCTGTACAGCACAGCTCGGGTGGAGAGATCAAAGTGCGCATGACGGTTTGGCCGGACTTGGACGGCCAGCCAAACTGTCATGCGCACTTGAAGCAGTGTCACCACTCCTCCTGCTTCCTGCGGCTGTGTCGTGTCCGAATGTACGAACCCGCCCTCAGCTCGGCTGCAGGAAGTGAGCGAGGAAAAATAAAATGATAATAAACTTTGTCATTACCATTTCATTTTTCACTGCTGAAAAGCATAGACTGGACTCACAAACATTTAAACATAAAACACACACTCTAAATTAGAGCGGGTATTAGAAATCATTCAGTGGTAATAGGGTGATGCTACCGCTGTTGAGTAACATGTGACTTCAGCTTCATATGATACCATGCGTTGTGCCAACATACTGGTTTTAGGGTAAGACTGTTGCTCCATGAGCCTGACTTCGGGGTCTCTCATGCCAATCTGCTACCTAAAACAGAGGTAGGAATTACAGCAGCACGCCGTACCCCGTAGAGGGGTACGAGGACCCCAATGATGAAGCATGACACCAAGGGGCCTGTTGGTGTGTGAGGGGTACCAAAAAACACCAGGGTGTCCCCCACCATTGTAGGAAACACCTTTTCTGAAGGAGTGGATTCCTTTTGTTTAATTGTATATGCCCAGGGAGAACGAATCCATTTTCGACCTAATCTCGCTCTCCCCCCTTTGTTATTTATATCATCTACTAAACAGACATCAATGATGAATGCTGGGAGCTGTAGGAGTGGAGCCCGAAATTACCTGGTATGTTTAAAAAAAAAAAATAGCACAGCAAATGATGGGCAAGACACTGTTATAAGCTTGAACTCCCCGCAGATTGCTTCTCATTAAGTCGTTTTGGCTGGTATTGGAAGCAGTGAAAACATTTAAGGATATAATGCCTCTATCTGGGGTTGATTTAGGGGAGCAGCCTTCCCCCGCATTTTTTTCCAGGGACTGACTCTGGCCATAATCTAGTACAGCATGCCCTGACAATATTGATTTGTTAAATATCCAAGAAAACTTACCTGAATCACTTCCTTCTATTCATCGTCAGGAGATACCCGAGCCTACCGGGGACACAGATGCGATTGATTCGGCAGGTAACTTCTATTCAATGTCGGACTTATCTAATGCTTTGGAGGTAGAGAGTCTCGATGGGGAATGGAGAGACGACTTAAGTGCCACTAGTGCTACCAGTTCGCTACTAGATGGGCGGAATTCACTGACTGAAGAGGATGGAGCTAATGAGATATCTCCCTCTGTTAGAATTGAGTGGGGAGCTGAAGAGAACACTGTTCGTAAGGTTCCAGGTGCTATTGGTAGGGCTACCCCCTCAAATCCAGGGACTGGCGATAATCAAGGCTCGCCAATATTAAGCACTACTATTGAAGTTACTTTGGCGGACCAGCCTCAAACGCCCCAAATGCCTGAGATTACTTTAGGTATGTTATATCAAGTTATGCTCCAACACCGAGAGGAAACGAAAACAGAGAATTTGCGCACGCAAGGAGCAGTACGAAAACTTCAAAATAATTTGAGGTGTGTGGTTAAAACCTGCAAGGAAACATCAGCCAGAGTACTTGAAGCAGAGGGAAGGATATCAGCAATTGAAGATGTGATGACACAGCAAAAGTCTCAGCTTTCTTCCTTGGAAACTTTAAGGGATGATGTTAACTGGAAGCTGGTTGACTTAGAGAACAGATCTAGGCGTAACAATTTACGAATCCTGGGCATTCCTGAAGGGAATGAGGGATCCAACGTCAGGCAGTTTGTCATCGAGCTCTTTACGGAAGCTCTTCCGGAGTTATCCCAGTGGCAGTGGGACATGGAGCTCCAAAGAGCTCATAGATTCCCCTTTCAACCGAAAAAGAATGTCAGGGCCGCTTCCAACACTAAGCCAAGAGCCATATTAATTTGCTTAAATAATTTCTTGGCTCGAGAGGCACTGTATGGCTTGGCCAGGCCGGATCGAAAACGAAAGGGGAAAGGAGTGGAATTCTTTGTCCGGCCGGACTACTGCCATGCCACAGTCCAACAGTGCTGGCAGTTTCATCAACTTATTCCATCCTTTCAAGCCAAGGGAGCTCAAGCTTTTATTCTTAACCCCTCAAAACTCAAAATAATACATAAGGAGAGAACATATTTTCTAACCACGGAGAGTGCAGCAAAGGACTTATTGGCTGCTATGTAATTCTCTCCATCTTTTTGTTTAGATCCTGAACTGACCTAGTGATTTGGCATTGAATCAGTGAATGCATTTTTTTTTCTCAGAGGGGTTTATTCTGTATTCTTCTGTATCTGTGTCAGTATTATTTAGTTCGATTGAGGTGGACCAACGTGATTTGAAAAAAGATGGGAAGCGAACAGCGAGACGCACCATGCTTCTCTGGCCATCATCTTTAGGGACTTTTCAGTCCCTTTGCCTTTTGTGGGTGGGGTTCAGGGTGGGTGGGGAGGGGGGAGGGAAGGTTCCAGAGGGAGGTTGGGGGGGTACGGTGGTGGGGCAAGCAATTACAGAATCATTTGTTCTAATATAAGCACTGCATGTGAAGTGATTAGTATTTTTATTTCTTGTGTGACAGGGACTATACAGGTCAATTTAGTGAGAGGTGATGTTTTTGAGTTACTGCTTATCAATCAATTAAAATTTCATTATGGGTAAACTAAGGATATGTTCGTGGAACATCTGTGGATTGAATAATAAGAAAAAAAGAGGCATATGTTTACAAATAATTCAGAGCATGAGTTTAGATTTACTTTGTTTACAGGAGACACACCTGACATGGAATGATAGACGATGGCTTAATGATCTGGGTATGCAAGTGCTAGGGTGCACTCGTCAAGGTACTACCACAAATGGGGTGGCAATTCTCATGAAAAGAGGTTTGGGGTACTGTAAACATATAAAAACTGATCAGTATGGCAGATGGATTATAATGGAAATTTCTATAGAGAGCAATCTTTGGACTATTTGTTCGATTTATGGCCCAAACTAGGATGATCCGGACATTATACATTTTCTTAGTATAGAATTAGCTGGCTGGCCTGCTCCCTTAATATTTTGTGGAGATCTCAATATCCATCTTGAGTGAGACTTTGATATCCGGTCTGATTTGACGTATGTTGGGTTAAAGAAAAAGACCTATAAAGCATTAAGAGGTTTAGTAAACGAATTCGGGCTTTTTGATGTTGGGTTTGCAAAAAGCACTACTCCATTGGGCTATACTTTCTTCTCAGCCCCTAATCAGAAATTTGTGCGCTTGGACTATTTTTTTGTCACCTCTACACTCATTAATAATATCAGGTATGAGATTTATCCCAGAATAATATCGGACCACAATCCTATATTGATAGAGATCACGACAGAGTTGGGCATTTTACCTAATGTGACTCCATGGTCATTTGAGCGTAAATTGTTGGCAGACCCTGTATATATCGAGCACATGGTTAATTGAATAAAGGAATTTTTTTAATTCAATCGAGGGTCGGCTTCAATCCAAATGGTATGGGATGCTTTTAAAGCTGCTGTACGCGGGAGACTCTGTCTTTCTCTATTAATAAGCAAAGAACTTCCCGGGATAAACTTGCTCCTTATTACAAGGCAGTGCAGGAGTGGGAAGCTAAACTAGCCATAGCTATTAACTCCTCGCAAGACACTAAACAAATCAAATCTAGTCTCGCCATACACAAATCCAGGCTGTATGAGATCTTTGCCACGAGGCTAGCTGAACAGGTGGCAGTTTTTCGTTCACAAGTTTATGAAGTTGGAGAAATGTCAGGACGGATTCTGGCTAAAAAATCAGGCAAAAAGAAGCATCCAACTCTGTTAACGAAATTCAGGATGAGTCGGGACCTATTCATCAACAACCTGAAGGAATTTTAGAGGTTTTCCGTTTATTTTATAGTAAACTGTATATGGAGGAAGATTCATCCTATTCATTTGAATCTATTTTAAATTTGTGTGGCCCTGCTAACATTTCTAAATTAACTATCGCACAATTGGCTGCACTCGATTTAGAAATTATATGGGAAGAATTAGAGACAGCTATTCTTTCCCTTGCGGCTGGTAAGGCCATGGGGCCGGATGGCATTCCGTTAGAGTTTTATAGGGTGTTTCGGCATGTCCTAAAACAAGATTTGCTTCTAACTTTTTTAGAAGCTCAAAAAGGGGCCGCACCAATATCTTGGCGGCAATCGATTGTTATTACTTTTCTCAAAAAAGATAAACCTCCCCTCCTCCCTTCCTCCTTTAGGCCGATCTCATTGATTAATGCTGATAGCAAGATCTTCTAAAAAATTCTAGCAACCCGTCTCTCTGGTATAATATTCTCAATTGTGTCACCTTGGCAGCATGTTTTTTTCCCGAATCGGGATACCACTGACCAAGTTTGGCGCGTGATTGCCTTAATGGATTGGGCTCAAGGGACCAACACTGCACTCGAAATTACCCTGTTGGATGCCGAGAAGGTATTCAACAGGGTAGCCTGGCCGTATCTCTGGGATCTGCTCTTACTGAAGGGCTTTGGCCCTCAGATGATCTCCGCCCTAAAAGCACTTTATGTTCTACCTACTTCATGTATTAAAATTGGAATGAAAAAATCTGCTTCTTTTTCTATCTCACGAGGTACTCGACAGGGATGTCCATCTTCACCACTTCTGTTTGCCCTTTATAGCGATATGTTTTTGAACAAACTGAACCAAGCAGAGAATATAGCTCCTGTACAAGTCGCACGTACCAGTTATAGAGCTCTCGCTTATGCGGACAACATAGTAGTGACTACAACCAATATCCAGAGTGCACTGCCAACAATAGAGGATTTGGCAATTCAGTTTGGAGCTTTTTCAGGGTACAAACTGAACATATCTAAAACCCTAATCCTATTGGTGGGTCAGAACCCTCCCGCACACCTTAAGACAGTGGCAGTAGCAACATATCTGGGCATTAAAATCACATCTCCAGTCTCTGCTATCCCAGAGTTAAACTTAAATACCGTCCTTCAAAAAGCAAATTCCTCGCTTGAGCGCATTGATCACCTTCATTTATCCTTATTTGGTCGGAACAACGTTTTAAAAATGATCATACTCCCAAAATTTCTCTATATGTTTCGGTCAATTCCTATTGAATTTCCTTTGAGTTGTTTTAAACAATTAGAAAGAATGGCAGCCAGATTCTTGTGGGGTTATAAATGTCAACGTAGATCATATAAGAAGATTATCTTACCAAAGGCTAGGGGTGGGTGGGAAATCCCGCATTTTTTGTATTATTATTTTGCAGCCGTATTACAGTTCATTAGTCCTCTGATAATCGATGGAAAGGCACGAATTCCAGTGAGTCATTCACCATCAATTTATGAATTCGCACTGGGAGAGGAATGCTGTGGTTGTCTTCTTAAAAATATAGAGCCAAGGTACTATAAAAAAACTAAATTTAAGACCGTGAAAGCTGCATACGGGGTATGGAAGATAATCAAACGTCAATTAGGAATTCAGAAAATCCTGTTATATACACCGTTAACATCCTCTAGCATCTGTCCCCCAGTCTTTCAAGATTATGTTATGACTAAATGGCGTAACTGCGGAATTTACTACGTGGGTGATTTGTGGCACTATGATCAATTAATCTCTTTCTCGGAGCTTATAGATAAGTATAATTTAACAACCCAGGATTACTTTAAGTATCTCCAGATTCATAGTTTCTTTAATACTCTACAACCGCAGGTTTGCTCTGGGCTGTGTAGGATTCCTCTCATCGATAGCATGCTCTCTAAAAAATTGATAGGTTATTATTATAACCTGCTTATCGCTGCATGTTTAGATGATTTAGAGTTTCATTGCATGGGCAGAAAAGCTGGGCAGCGATGATATCCAGATAGAGGAATCCATTGCATTGGCGAATTCTATTTTGATTACAGACAGATCACGTACACAGCATTATTTGGTTCTATTTGACTTATGTTATACGCCCTCAATAATTTCTAAATGGGGGTCGACTGCGGGTACATCGTGCAGCAGATGTGGGCTATTTGCAGCCGATGCATCACATATGTTCTTTTTTTGCCCTCAGTTATCATCATTTCTGGCTGCAATTCAGTCATTTTTGGCAATATTGTTCCGGTCCACAGTTATTTTAACAGGGGAACTAGTTTTAATTGGGGTAACTGTTGATACATTACCGGTTGCGAATTTCTTTTATTATTTATTTGTATGGCAATAATTCGAGCATGTATCACCCAAGAATTGATCAATCCAGTTCCCCCCTCTTTCGATACTTGGAGAGCCCGCCTCTTAGCTTCATATAATACAGAAGCAGCTATATATAGAACGAAGGGCCGGAAAAAAAGAGCTCTTGGTATGAAACCTTGGGCACCTGTTCGGCAGTGGATTCAGGGGGAGCTGAACTGATTATATATGTCCTCTTTTGGGTAATTGAAATTTTCTGCCTGAACTAGCTTTGACCCTTTTTCCCTGTCCGTGTTCTTTGTTATTGTTTAAGAAAAAAGAATATTACTATGTCATGATTATTTGTTCATTTCTTAGAAATGTTGTATGTTATTTGTTTTTGTGTGCGATGTAATGTCTTTCCTTTTTCCGCCTCATGCTGTAATATGTATTCTGTTTTGCTTGCATAAAAAGGGGAATAAAATCCAATAAAAAATATTTTAAAAAAAAAGAAAGTGTCACTGAAAGTGTCACGCATTTGACAGTAGAATGTCACTCTTACACACACTGAAACCACAAAAATGTCACGTATAAGCAATTTGAAAACTTGGCAGCTATGGTAATTGTTGGTAGCAACACGCAGAAAATGAGGGTTGTATCAGCCAAATGAAAATAAGGACTAGACTGGTTTTAAGATGTAAATCGTTTTTAATTCATGAAATACACCACAAATTGCATAAAATTGGTGCTGGCAAGTACCAACTCCCTGCAGTGGCCAACCGTTTTATTTTGGAATTTTTCCTTGGAGGAAATAGGCAGCAATCTTTGGCAAAGCCAACTGGTATAGCTCTCAGTTTGAGTGCTCACTAAAACATTAACCACCACACAGAAATATTTTGTAGGTATCTTTTTGGAGATCAGACATTTCTGAATATAGGCTAGAGGCCAGACGGCCCACATTCAAATGTTGGAGACAGAGGGGCATATTATCAAGGACAGGCGATACATCATCGCCGCTTTTATCGGCTCGAACTGCCGATAAAGCGGCGATAATGGCCTTGATAATATGCTCTATGAATTACAATCGAAGCCCATGTTAGATGTGAACACTTCTAACATGGGCTTCGATTGGAATTCATAGAGCATATTATCAAGGCCATTATCGCCGCTTTATCGGCAGTTTCCTGCCGATAAATGCGGCGATAATGTATCGCCTGTCCTTGATAATATGCCCCATAATTCGGCCACTTTAAGCACAGTTCAATTTCAAAATTCAATGGGGAATAACAGAAAGAATGTCTTCGGGGAAGCGTAGGCTGGCAGCAGTGTATTTTAAAGTAATAGAGGTAGCAAAGCTGAATACATTGTCAAGAGGCAGACGAGCAGAGGTAGGGTGTTGGCTGTAGAGTTTGCTTATGATCAGTTTGTTAATAATGGACTTATCAGTGAGAATCAGGAGTACGGGTCAGGTTTTCTGATGTTTAAAAGTTGGCGCCTCACTGTAGCTGTGGCAGAAATGAATAAGTGTAGAGGCAAGGATATCAGGGCAGAAGATATCACAAGTGGCACTGAGGATGTGGTTTGATTGGAGAAGGCTAAATAGTGTATGATATCGATTTCAGATTGAGAATGGGTGACCTCAGGAATATCCACGGCAGGTCATTGTAAAGTCTCGAAGTGAGGCTGGGAAAAAAGAGAAGATTTTTCTGCCTTAGATGATAAAGGTTGTATGACAAGCCAAATGTGGAAATAATGTTGTCCACAAGGCACGACATGCACAATGAGCATAGCGTGGGGGGGGGGGGGGGAGGGGGGTTGTTCACTGGGAGAGGGTTGAACACAGAAAGAGTACCAATTGGGAGTGGTCGGGGCATTATTAAAAGATGTGTGATTGACAAATTTAATTAAATTGCATGGAATAACCTCTAATAAGTAAAAAAGATGAAGTTGCGGGTGGTTGGATGAGAGAAGACTATTGTAGAGCAGACTTTCAAGGTATCGGAAAAAGTGAAGTTGTATGATGTTAAGGACATAGGGCCATATTACCAAGGTGAAGTATCGCCGCTTTTTCGGCAAATTGTGCCGAGAAAGCGGCGATACTTCTAGCGCCCTATTAACAAGGGCATGCCAACGCCTGCCTCAAGCCCACTTTGCATGTCAGCGAGAAACATCGCTAATGACATGCAAAGTGGGCGTTCCCACGTCCAACCACGTGTAAAATGTGGTTGGAGGGGGTAACACCCTATTACCAAGGCAGGCGTTGGGAGAAGGAGACCTGCGATAAACTCGTTTATCTCAGGTCTCCCAACGCCTGCTCTGATCAGGTGTTAGGCATTGATAACATGGGGGTGTGGATCATAAAGCTGAATCCACCCCCCCATATTATCAAGGCACACATTAGCGCGTGACAACAATGCTTGTTTTCACTCGCTAATGTTCCCTATCGCCGGATTTAATATCGCCTACGTGGTGCGCGTTGATAATGACGCGCTAACGCGGCGATAAAATCCGGCGATAGCCGGCGATAAGGAAATGTGCGTTGTGCGTTTTTTAACGCACATCTTGGTAATATGGCCCAAAGTACTCATTCCTGTACATTAAAAAGATATCCAAGTCACCAGTGGCAGCTGCTCTGCTGAGGAGCGTCGCCCCACTGCTCGTCAAGGAGTGGAAAATAAACATAAAAAGATAACAAGAAGTTATTACGATTCTATTTTCCTTTGCAACTCAGGGCGGGGCAGGGCAGGACTGGCCTCTGGCAGAGGGAGCAGGAGTGGTTTGCACTCCCTCCCTACATGCACAAGATGCTTTGACAGGCCCACTAGAGCCATGCCACATAGCCATGCGTTGTTGGCATGTACTCCATTGGGCTGTGGTGCACAGCCCCGTGGAGAACTTGCCCAGCCTCCCCAGCCACTGCCTGAGCAGCCAACCCCTTTTTGAATTCACCCTTCTGTTTTCTGAACTCATGTTTGTTGTCTTTTAGGACTCTGTGCACTTTACCACTTCTAACCAGTGCTAAAGTGTTTGTTCTCTCTCTTGTAAGCATGGTAAAATTGGCTTACACTCAATTGGTACATTTAGATAACTTTTAAGGCCCTAGTAAAGTGGTAATGCATGTACCAGGGCTAGTAAATTAAATGCACTAATTGTCCCACCCACTTAAGTAGCTTTTTAAACATTTCTATGGCTTGCCATTGCAGCCTGTGTGTGCAGTTTTACAGTGCCATTTCGACCTGACAAAATAAACCTTTCACCAGGTCTAAACCTGTCTTTGTAATTCATACAAGTCACCCCTAAGGGGCGCATTTCCGACGGCTCCCTCTGGCACCACCATAAACCTCCTTTATCCTGGGGACAGACTACCTCCTGTACCCCCTTGCACCCCTTAAATACATTGCGGAGACTCCCCGTCATTGCTGGTGAGTCGTTTGTGGCTCTGCAAATCCAACAGATGAGACTGGGTGGACTGCGGCACTGAGCTGACAAGCGGTGTGGCGCTGCGCTGGTAAAGGGGGGAAGCCTTGTGTGAAGAGGGACCGCCGGCATCAGCAGTGGAGTGCTGCTGCAGACCGTGGTCCCGCGGGATCTCTGTAACCCATACCGGAGAGCTGAGAGGGCTGATGGCGAAGGCAGCATGGTCTCGGTGGCCTGGATCAGGCCACGAGAACAGCCGGCATGGTAGCGGTGAGCCCTGCAGGGCGGACCTGCCTGAAAACAACAGCGGCTCGTGTTGGCGAAGGATCGATGTTGCTGGGGCTCACAGAGGTAGGAGGTGTGAGAAGTTGGCCTGATATGTGATGTCCACTATTCTAGTGGGCACCCTGTATCAGTCCAAACAACCCTTATGGTAATGGTTGTAAAGTCAACCTTATAGACCAGCTATCCTAGTGGTAGAATGGACAAAGCAGTCTTAGGCTAAACTCAAGAGGGCATGTGAAGCCAGCTGTTTTACCTTATGTAACCCCTTAAATACCAAATGAAAGGACACCACACAGGTTATATATATAAAATATATATGTATTTATTACTAAATTAATCCTCTGAACTCTTTATGAGATCAGAGGCACAAGCACATAACAAGTTACTTAATTATCATACAATAAGTTGCACAAAATACAGTAATGCTCTAGAGGCACTTCAAACCATATACTAAAATAGTGGTATAAGAACCACGTCACAAACAAAGGATAGGCCTAGGGCCTGGAGAATCGCTGGGGCTACGCTGTACTACCAAAGGATAGGGAGCAGGAGGTCCACGGGATGCGTGTGCAGTGTCGTTACATACACACGAGTTACCATAGAGTTAGAATGGGAAATAAAGAATTGGAAACTAGTTCTTTTATGTCACTTCTGGATGGACAAGGAGAAAGCTACTTGAAATTTAGACACTAGGATAGTAAATACCCACAGGAGCACCGAAGTACTCGAGTTACCTCACCCACAGGAAGCGGGTGCATAGGTGTCAAAGTGTGTCGAGTTTCGTCGCTGAATCCTATGGAGCCTTGAAGAAAGATGCTGCAGGCGACCAGGAGAGAAGTGTCTGGTTGGATCCAAGGGCAGATCGAGGATGAAGAGTACCTGAAAGCAGAGGAGACAGAGTCTGGGTCACTAGTCAGTGACCAGGAAGGAATCAGGCGATGTTGCGAAGCAATCAGGTGATGTCATGAAGCTTGTCTCTGCAGCCACGTGGACCAGGAGGTGTCAACGATGACCAGGAGCTGGATACGGACTGTCCCACGAAGGCTCTCGCTGTCGACGGTGTCGGCTTCCGGATTGGAGTCAACAAGCCTTGGCAAAGGCAACCCACGCAAGAATCGAAGATGGCTTACGGATCAGACCAGCAAGGTCTGATGGACTTCTCCTTTTCAGGGAAGCAGGGCCATTCTGGAGCAACCAGAGCAGCAGTGTAAATTCAAAGGTTCTTCATCACAGAGGCCACTAGCCAATGGGCAAGTGACCAGACGGACGCGTCCAGCAGGAAAATGCAGAAGGGCCCCACGCAGAACTCGTGGAGTGTGGAGGGCTGATCTTCGGTGCACTTGGTGCTCGGGGCTGAGGCTTCTCAATCCCCAATGCACAACTTCGAGGGTGCCTCAGAAGTTGCACGGAAATCAATTTGCTGGCTTTCCAAGATGGCCGGTCCCACGTCTCTCGCCACCTCCACGGGTCTCAGCTATACTGTGACTGTGGATCGGGCTGTTGGAAGTCTGGAAGTCCGGGTCTTGTCAGGCTCTGTGCTCGGGCTCCAGCGGGAGCGTCGACAAAGCAAGCCGTTGATCGCCTGCTTGCACAGGGTGGTCACTCCTTGACCACAAGGGAGATTCTTCAGTCTTCTATCTTCAGGTAGAACGTCGAAGGTCCAGAGTTTCGTTTCAAGTTTCAGTCAGGATAAATCTAAAGTCTTGGGACTCAGCTCCTACCTATATACCAAATTTAGGGGCTGGATTACCTGCTAGGTACACCCCTTTCCCTTTGTCCAGTTTCGCCCCAGAGCTGGGGCTGGAGTGCCCCAGCACCGGTTTGAACTGGACTATGCATGGGACACCTTGTGTGCCCCAGGCAGTGTCTCATTTCATTCAGCCCTCCCTGCCCCAATACACTATGGCCTGTCTGGGGTGGTGCTAGCACCTCCCAAGTCAGGAAACCTATTGCCCAAGCCTCCCTCGCTGAAAGAACTCCCAGCAGCAGGAGGTCAGACTTGTGTCTGTGGCAGCAGCATCCATTTTGTGATGCTGAGGCTCTGGTTAACTTTAACCGGGATTAGTAGGAACAACATGTCTTCTCCCTCTAGAAGGGTGGAATGCTACCCCCGTTGCCATAACTGGCGAGGGGGTAGTATTCCAAAGCGTATGACACCTTACACAACATGTTTTGATAAAGCCAAACCAAAGTTAGCATTCAACCGCGAGGATTATAATGCAGTTAAGAGTATATGGTATGGCTATATCCTAGAACAGCTATAAGGACATGGTTCCGAAAGCTGCAGAAAGGCTCAGCTCATGCTAGAGCCTCATCTCACATAAAACCTTGTGCAGAGAGTGAAGCATATGTCATATTGCTCACAAATGAGTCAGAGAGGTGTGCACAGTTAATAGCCCAAGGGGAACAAGCCTGAACCTGATGATGGGGAAGGATAAACCTGTGAAGTGGGTTTAATCCAATAAAATGGACAACAATACTCATCTGGTGACAATAAACGGGGTTGCTGACGATCAGGCAAGGCCGGCCCGGACCGAAGAAGTGTGGGCCCTGACCATTGCAGGCATTCTGGCAGCACTCCGAGGGTCACGTGAGGTCAAGTTGGGCAAGAGGGTCACGGATGCTGAGAGCAGTGTTAAAGAGCTTCAACTGGAGGTGGGCTCCCTAAAAATGTCTGTTGCTGCGATTCAAAGCTTATCGGTGCGAATGGAGGAACGGGATGTATGACGTTACAACGCATACTTTTACCACGCATACCTTTACAACGCGGTTTTTACATCGCATACCATTACAACGCATATCGCTTTTGGGTGTTGGATAGTGAATAGTTTAATTTACTATTCCAACTCCAGTCCCCGTGGACACTAGGGAAGGTTATTGGATAGTACATTAACCTATTCCCTATCCTAGAGCGCCCCCCAGAGCAATGCATTGTAATAGTTTGCGTTGTAAAAGTTGCGTTGTAATGGTAGTTCGTTGTAAAAGTTTCGTTGTAAAGGTTGTATACCGGAGGAACGTATTGAGGACTCAGAGGGTTGGTCCTGAAGAAATAGCCTGCGTTTTGTGGGTTTTCCTGAAGCAGCAGAGGGGCAATCTGCTGAATTATTCCTTGAGGACTGGATCGTGATCTCTCTGAAACCCAAGCTGTTGAAGTTCTTCACCATTTAGTGCGCTCATCAGGCGTTGCCCTGGTGCCCAGATCAGAGGCGCCCCCTCATGCCATCATTACCCGCCTCATTAATATCAGGGATCGTGACGCCCTCTTCCAGCATGTTCAGGCGCATGGATCACCACAGTAGGAAAGGAAGAACTATTATGATATTCCTAGACTACACCCGTAACGTACAGGGACTCCGGAGGGATTATCTGCCTGTCAAAAACAGGCTGTGTGACCTTAACCTTCGATACAGCCTCTTATTTCCACCTAAGCTCCCGGTGCAACACAATGGTAGGGCATACTTTTTTGCCGAACCTGGCGAGGCAGCTGACTGGTTGGATACTCTGGGGGAAGGGCCCCAAAGACGACATGCGAGCTGTCGGGCTCATGGAGGAGGTGGCCCCAGCCAGCAGTCAGTCAATCTGCGGAGGTATTCCACTGTCACAGAGGTGGGATCTGGGAGAATCCTAGTACAACCTGATGGGACATTGGAAGATTCCAACTGTGTGCCGGATACTAGCTACTCATTCTTGGAGAGTAGGGGAGATCAGGCTTCCCTGGGTGACAGCACGGATTTAGGATGCCCTAAAGCTACTGGCTTCCTGCATTCCTGTTTGCCTTAACGTTTACTTTTCTTTGCAGCTCTTTTGATTGAACTAATGATGATTGAAATGGAAAGTGCTTCTTGGACCCTTAATGTAATCACTGCGAGGAGATTGTACAGGGTGCTGTTATGTGCTATTTTTAAATTTAATCTGTAACTGAGGTGGTCCTTATGATTTGAGCCTGCGGGGTCCATGGAGGGCTACAGTCCCAAAGTGGTGGTTAGAGTACCTTTGTCCCTGCTACCCCGGTGGGATACTAGACCCTCTGCTTGATGGAGTCGGTGAGGTTGAGGCTTCGTCCTCCAGGAGGAATAGGACAGTGGGTGCTCAGTGTTGGCATGGATGTTCAGGGCCGGAGTTGTTTGGACTCCCTGCCTGTGGGTGGGTGGGGGGTCTGGGGGTGTTCTTGTAGAAGGGTGTTGGGAATGTTGTTGGTTTGTAATTGCTCGACTATATTCGGTCAGGACATACGGTACAATGCAGGTGTGAGAGAGGGGAGTGCGTGTGGTGCGCTGTAGAACATGATTGTGTGGCCTCATTTGATGGGATTGATATTGTTTGGAAGCTTCTAATGTGGAAGGTTTGTGGTTTGAGTCAACCTACCAAGATGCATGGAGTGCATTCCTATCTGAGGCGCCACGCAATTTCACTAGCATTTTCTGCGGGAGACACATACCTGGGAGGATTGTATTGAACAGTTGAGACAGAGATGGAGGGTACACATTTTTGCAACCTCCAACTCCAGCTATGCTCAAGAGGTGTTGATCTGGGTGGCGCCTGGGACTCCGCTTGTGGCTAAAGGTGTGAAGCTAGACTCTCAAGGGAGATATGTGATTGTGTCCAGAATGCTGGATGGTAGAGACATATGCTTGGTGATCATTTTAGCTTTTAACATGGATGAGGTGGGATTTTTGGGATGGTGTTGAGTGCTGCTGTGGAGCATATTGGTTCAGGAGTGCTGCTGGCTGTGATTTAAATTGTGTGATGGATGGTAATTTAGACCGTTTTCCCCCAAAGACTGACACTAAAACCACAATGGCGAGTGTCCTAAGGGAAGTTAAGGGTGGTCTGGGGTGACGGGATGTGTGAAGGGTTCATTACCCTCAGGGTGGTGTCTATTCCTGCTTTGTACCTGAAACAGGAACCCACAGCCGTTTTGGACTGTTGCTTGATGTTTGGTACTATGATCCAGAATGTCGCTCATGCTTCCTATTTGGCGAGATACCTGTCTGATCGTTCCCCCTTGTTGGTCTCCTATTGGGTGAATGGAGGATCCCCAGGATGCCGCTATGGAGGCTGAGAGTTGGGAAATTAGTGGACCTGGTCTTTGCACATGCTGTGGCTGAGTCACTTTATAACTATTTTGAGGAGAATTGGGGAAGTACGAATGCAAGGGCCATGGAATGGGATGCTATGAAGGTGGTCCTGCACGGGGAATGTTTGAAGGTGACGTATGGAGTGAAACAGCAGCTTTCTCAGATGTTTGATGCCCTTGAGAAGATATGTAGTGTCCTCAAGGAGAGAATGTTTGCACAACCATAGCAGTTGGTTGAGTGGAAGGCGTGCAGGCGGGATTTGTTGGCGACATGAGATCGCTTGGATAGGTTTGTCCACACCATCTTCAGACAGCACCTACGTGTGGAGGTGGTAAGGCTAGCAGGATGCTCACCATGCTTCTTTGCAGTGAAATAAGAAATCCCCTGGTGGTCTGGCATGAGCAGGAGGGGGAAGGACACATCTAACAGGGTATAACTGAGGTCTTTGCAGCGATTCTACAAAAGGTATACGTGGCACCTGCTGAGTCCCTGCCTATAGCTATGATGCATATCCTGCTGGTTTGCAGATGGCCTCCCTGCCGAGAGAAAGGCAGGATTAGTTTAGATACAACCATAATTCATGAGGAGATAGTGATCGCGATTCGGGCTCTGAAGATGGCTAAGGCCCCAGGGAGTGATGGCTTGCCAGCTGATCTGTACCGATGTAGGGCTGGCAATTTTGCAGACCACCTTTTGAAGGTATATAAATAGGCTTAAGAGAGGGGCCTGTTACCTGAATCTATGAGGCAGGCGCTCATCGTCATGTTACCTAAACAGGACAAGATGCTAAGGAGGTGACTTCCTATCACCCCCTCTCGATGTTAAATGTGGATATAAAAATTCTCAGTAAAATATTGCCATTCATATTGCTGGAGCACCTACCACAGCTGGTACATGAGGACCAGTGTGACTTTATTCTGCACAGAAACGCATAATCTAACCTGGGACGGTTATCACTGGTCATGCACACCCCTATGTAGGAGGACGACTTCTAGGCTTTGGTGCTGCGCGGCATAAAGCAAGCATTTGATTCCCTGTCGTGGGAGTTCTTGTGACAAGTATGTGGAAGGTGAGCACAGGAGAGCTATATATCAAATGAGTGCAACTGGTATTTAGCACCCCTGTGGCATGAGTGCCTATGGGCGGGATGATATTGTAGCACTTTTCCTTGTATCTAGGTCCAGGAATGGCTGCTCATTGTTACCCCTGCTCTTCACGTTGGCGATGGAGCCCATATCGTGTCAGTTGTGCTCTGTGATGCAGGGGTGGAGCATCCCAATTTGGGAGACCACACGTGTGGTCTCTTTATATGCTGATGAGGCACCGGTATACTTGCATGAGCTAGCGTATTCGGTCCCAATTTTGCGGGCTGTCTTATCAGAATTTGGTCAAGCCTCTGGGTTGAATGTGAATCGTAACAAATCTAAACTGTTCCTTCTGGGAGACCTGGGTGGGAGACAGGAGCAGTATCTTCCTCATCTGGGCTTTGCCTGGGAGGTGTCCAGTGTCTCATATCTTGGGATCAGGATTGCACATGAGGCAGTGGCACTTGAGGCTGTGAATATAGGAAGGGTGCTTGAGGGGCTAAAACACATGGTGAAGTTCTGGAACACTCTCAGTTTATCCCTGGTGGGCAAGCTGGCATGGAGAAAAATATGATTCTGCTGCCTCTGTTTGTATGATTTGCAGGAGGCCATGTTCGAGATCCCTCGGAAATATTTCATTGAACTGGACAAATTGATTGTCGAACTACTATGGGCCTTGAGGAGGAAGAGGGTTAGCCTGGCCACTCTTAAGCGCCCTTGGTGGAAAGTGGGTCCTGAACTGCCATGCCTGGACCTATATTACATAGCTGCTCAAGTGCAGCATGCGGTGCATTGGTTTGATGAGGAAGAGACATGGGAGCAGAGGTTGTTGGGTGGTACATGTGGTGAGGTTCCCTTGCCAGAGCTCTTGATGTTGGGGGCTATGGTTCTGGACTCAGTGCCGTTTGTTGTCAGGCAGGTGTGTAGCGCCTGGAGCCTGGGAGAGGGCGGTCAGTCAGGTATTGCATCGGGCTCCATATGTGCTGGATATGTGTATTTTGACGCTACGCCAATGTGCACTGATAGCGAAGGCTATGTCAGTAGATAGATGGCGAGCCAGGGGGGTGTGACTCTTGGCTAGGCTTATACCCTAATGATCGGTTTATTACTGTGGCTGACACAGCGGCATTGATTGATCTGGGAACCGGACAGTTTTTGCATTTTACTGAAACAACGGCGATGGCCCGCGGGATATGGCCTGTCTCCCCTGATATCGCCCGGGACCCACACACATTGGTGATATGGCTAGGGGTCGGAGACTGATCTCGCATGTCTAAAGGGTGCTTTAGGAGGATTTACCTTTGTGCGACTTTATGGGGCATAATAAGTGGTATTAGATTCTGGGTTCTCCTCTTTCCTACAAAACATGGCAGGGCGTACATGAAGGGGTAAAGGGGACATCCACGAATGCAAGCTTTAAAGTGCTTTAGTATGATGTGGTCCACCAGGTATACCTCACCCCAACCACGCTGCGTGTAATTTACCCAGGGCGTTTGACCTCCTGTCCCCATTGTGCCAGGCAAGGGGTGGATTTTCTACATATGTTCTGGGGTGCCCCAAATTGGATACTTCCTGGCAGTCTATTTTGGAGCCCTTGAATGTGGGTATGGAGTGATCTATTCCCAGGAATGTTGGACAGGAACTGCTGGGGATGGTCCCGGCTCGAAAGAAAAAAAAACTTAGCAGGACATTTCTCCATATGGATTTGGTGCTTGCTAAGCAGAGGGTTGCCATTAGATGGTTGTCTCCTATCACTCCTAGTGTGAGTGATTGGCTGCGAGACATGGTCGAATAGGCTGTGGCCGAGGTGAGCCATATGAGAAACACTGGCAGAGAGAATAAGCTTGTGGATGATCTGCAGACCTGGGCGGCAATGCTTGCTGAGGCTCTGGGGCCCCCTGATGCCCTACCATTGGGAGCTTCGGGTTGGTAGAGAGGGTGGGGGGGCTGGTTGAGTTGTTTTACTGGAGGGCTGTGATTGGTGTGTGCTCATACCGGGTGTGACTCTGTGCAGACATCTCTTCGAACCAACACTTGCATACGGTCATTTTATTTGTTCACCATGTAGTCTGTGTATGTGATATGGTAGAGCATGTTGAACTCGGGGGGGGGGGAGTTGGCTGGTTTTAATTTCTTCAAAAATTATATGCTAATGTGCCAACTCCCAGGAAAAAATGCTTTGTATTTAAAAAGTTGGACATGTACTTTTATGTTTTACATGTCCTTGTAGTAAAAAGGTTAAAAATCCTTTTTTCGCTCCTGCACCTGCCTACCTTTTCCATAGGAGAACATTTGGTTACTTTATTTCTTTTAATAAGAGACAACTCTTTGAGTTGGAGCAGGTGAGAAAGTCATGTTTGGAGTCTGGGGAATTGTAATTTTAAACCCTTTTCAATGGTAAAGTCGTATTTTAAGTCGCAATTCTGAAAACGTTTTGAAAGTTGCCATTTTCTTGACCATTTGGTGCCTGTTCCTGTGCCACACGCCTAGGTGAAGTTGGCAGTTGGCCTTTGTGTATTTCTCCCAGACAGTATCACATTAGAGGATTTGGGTGATGGCAGGATGGGCCATCCTGGCTTAATGAGGGGGCAGGGCTGTCACTTACCACACTTGCACGTCAAAGGCTTTGGCCCAGCACACTCACAAGGATTTCACACTAGCTTATTGTGCCCCCAGACAGACTGGGACCAGGGCAAGGAAGCAGGAAATTCCAGCTACCTCTGTAGGAGAAAAACTCCAGAAACTTATCACACGTCAGTCGAGGAACCAGGTATAAAAATGGGACTCTCACACCCAAGTCTTCTGATTACCTCTAGACCTGTGGAAGACTCATAAGAAGGACTGCTCTCTGAAAGAAGGACTGGACTGTCTAGCTTCTCTGCTGCCCTGCAACAGGAAGGTCTGCCAGCTGCTCTGCTGCCCTTTCTGCAAGAAGGACTGCTCTGCTGCCCCACCTACAAGGACTGCTCTACTGCCCCACTGCCTGAGGAAGAAGGACTGGACCTGCATCGTGAACCCAGGACCACCAAAGTGTCTCCAAGGACTCTAGCACCCTTGAACTCTGCACCCGGACTCTGCTTACTGTGAATCCTAACCCCCACCCCCAAGGGGGGCCTTCCTAGTCCTGGACCCTTGGAAGTAAGGATAAAGGTGCTCTGCCAGCCCATTGGTGGTCCCCATCAGAACCGACGCAGCATGACAACTTAGTGCAGGAGCCTGCATTGCTCCTCTGAACCACATCCAGCATCCAGGACGCAAGGTACATATTCCATCGGGCCTAACTGGGTCCCTGTATCTGTCCCATGCTGCATTGCGATCAGCCTGAACTTGTGACTTTGTCCCTGTCCAGTGCATCCAGATAACCACAGTTGGCGTTTAGAGGTTCTAGGCACTATTTTTAACTAGATCTTTAAAAGTGCATATCTCCATCTTGAATTTTACTAATTGGATTTTTGTCATTTTGGTGTCATATACTTTACTAAGTTTTACTCTGTTTTTTAAATGGGTTTAGGATTTTTCTTGTGTTGTGTTTTCACTTTATTACTGTTTAGTGCCAAGATGCCAAAGGGTTAAGTTAAGCACTTTAATTTAGTGACTATTTTGTTTCGCCCTGAAAGAGATTGTGTTTGTTGCTTGAGAAGGGCTCACACCCTCCTTAAATAATAGCAAATTTCTCACAGTATTTTATTTTATATAATGCATGGTTACACCAGCACCCTTCTCACAAAAACCTTAATTAATTTTTTTTTTATTATCTTGCTCTATCGTGTTCATTACAAACATGAAGTAGAAAAGCAGAATCTGTGCTGCAAAATTAAACCCACCACAAAGCAGTTAGTCATTTTTGCAAAAAGAAATAATCAGTAGCGGCTCCTCCATTTGAGCGGAGGAGAGTCGCACCACAAGCTGCGGACCTGAAATATAAAATACTAATAAACTTTATTACCATTTTATTTTTCAGCAACCCATCCCAAACTGAGTGTTGGTACAGGGCGAGGCCAGCACTGTCGAGTGGCAGCAGTAGGGAGATGTGCACTTTAAATTGTGCATGTCTTTTTGGCTGGCCGTCTTGGGCCAGATATGCTCATTTTAAAGTTCTCTAACCTAGCTGTCTTAGACTGCTGGGTTAAAGAAAGCGCAGGCCTCCAGTGCTCTTAGGAATGCTGGGAGAACCTGCTCTACCCAATCCTGGCCCTGCTTTCATGGTGTGAATGCAACTCCAGGGTTGGGTAGTGCAGTTTCCTGCATCAGGAGCTTTCGGGAAGACACCAGAGGGAGGAGGACGTCATGCTATGGAGGTAAGTGAATTTATCTATTTATATATTTTTTGTGTTCCTCCCCCATCTCACCACCCTCAGTACAAGCCAGCTGCCACTGGAGATCATGTAAGTCACGGGTTAAAAGAATGCTGAGGCTCAAATTGTGTCGAAATATGTGGTGATTCTATCTTTCGTCACTATGAATATCTCTTTTCTTCTCATCATTTTTTCTTTTAGAAAAACTTATCATAGCCAGTTACTGTTTTCAGTGTTGACAATGCAGTTGTACTTATGCTCTGTGACCTGCCTCTCACCCTGGCAGCAGGCATTATGATGCCCGAAGTCAACTGTAATTGATCAGCTTTGCTAAGTAACAAAAATGAAAGACAGATGTCTATAGAGGGCCTGCAGGCTCCCATGTAACATGGGGGGATGTACGTTGTTACAACGCATGTTGTAACAACGCATGCCTTTACCACGCAAGTCTTACAACGCAAGTCGTTACAACGACTTGCGTTGGAGGGCGTGGATTTAGGAATCTTATAATTTTATATTCCAACACCAGTCCCCGTAACAGTAGGGAAGGTGTTGGAATATAAATTTAAAAGATTCCTTATCCCACAGCGCCATCCAGCGCAAGTCGTAGTAACGACTTGCGTTGTAATAGCTGCGGGGTAAAGGCACTGCGGTGTAAAAACCGCGTTGAAAACGATGTTCCCCAACATGGGGTGATAGTTTGAGAGGAGGGGTTGGTTGAGGGTCATGCTGATGGTTAAGAGACATGTTTAATTTGTGAAAGAGACAAAAGAATACCAGAGAGCCAGAGGTTTGAGGAGTTGTGGTAGAATGGGGCAGGAGTAGCAAAGGAGGGTTGGCAAATCATAGTAGGGGAGGATCTTATTTGTGATGTCATTAGGACAGAAGGAATCATGCCAGGCGGATTTGTGATGGAATAGAGAGGAAGGTTGTAGGAAGTGTTCAAAGAGTCAGTGGGAAGGGAGTTCCTAACATTCTAAACTCTAGAGTGTAAGAATGCTGCATTGACTGTAGCCAAAATGGAGCAGTGGCAGATGGCATGGGGAGGGGTTTAGAATGGAGATTCGCTTAGGATAGGTATTTAGGGTAATTTAAACCAGAGCTGAGTGGCTAATTGTGAGGGAGAGAGTAGAGTGTGGTAGAGCTCCTGGAGGAGGAGGGAGCGAGGACTTTGATAACCTGCACCATCATTGTGGAAACACTGGGCCTCATTTATGAAAAGTGACGCATCGCTGCGTGAAAACAGCGATGCGTCACTTTTCACTGCGCCCACATTGCAAGACCAATGATGCGTCATATTTACAGTATGACGCAAGGAGTTACAGATACGTCAGTATTTCTGACGTATCTGTATGGCGCATAAGTGGCGCATTGCTGGAGTGTGTCACAAAAGTGACGCAACTCAAGCACTATATCCTTTCACTTGGGGCAAGCCCCAAGTGAACGGGCCTGCATCAGTCTTACGCCTGCTGTGAGGCAGGCGTAAGAAATTGAGGCATTTGTGTCCTAGAAGAGGCGCAGTGAAATCACATAGATTTCACTGCGTCACTTCTTCGACCCTTTCTTGTGTCAATACGCCCCCTTGCATACATTATACCTGGCGCAGGTATAATGTGGCGCAGGGGTTTACAAAGTGATGCATCTACCTAGATGCGTCACTTTGTAAATATGGCGCAACAAGGCGCATTTTTTACGCCACTGGTGCGTCACAAAAAGTGACGCACCAGCGGCGTAAAAGTGACGCACAGCCTCATAAATGAGGCCCACTGTTCTTTGGACTCCATGTTTTCGAGGTCCCTTGATGACACCGACTCTGCCAACATGATCAACACCACTTGTTTTAGCGGTCTTGGACTCCCTCTGATCAACATGGCGGCCGGGCCATGGAAGGATCAAGGGGGGTGTCCGACTGCAACCCGTGTGCAGCTCGTCAGAGGCTGGACCGGGCCCACTCTCTTGATTCTTCTTCTATCCAGTTCTTACGTTGCTGAGATATTAGGTTGTCTCCCTCATGGATAAGAGGAAGGTGCTTCTAATGTCAGTAAAATAGCGTTACTACTGCTGCTGTTCACAGTCCTGATGAGAGTGCAATTTATGTTATTCCACAGCCTAATTGATCTAAAACCCTAGCCTGAAAGTCTTCCAAGAAAAAGAACATTTGAGACAATGTATAAAAATGAGTTAAGATCTACTGATCCAAATTGCATTGCAGAGAAAGTATTTTCATTAATTTAGCCCTCTTTGGATAAGTTATATTGCAGGACAGATTGCACTGCCCAACGACTCAACCTCTCAAACAAAAGTGCGCCTGCAACACATGACCAATCCACTCAAACATATCATTCAGTAACGCCATCCCTACCGAACACCAGTAGTAACTTGAGGGAGGGTCTGGCTCTTCTGCAAGATAATCCTCAATCTACTGTAAATTCCAGTTTACAGCAGCCCATTGCTACCAATCCATCTGTAGCCTCTGGTGCAGATGATATTCCCCAGGGTCATCCCTCGTCCACTAGTCAATTTATGTTTTTTAGACTCCCACATCTTGCATCTCTTGCCTCAAGCTACCCCATTGATGCTGGTGCTGCAGAATGATCCTCCCTTGACTCATGACTGCAAGGAAGATTTCCAGCAAATAACGAAATAAGTGGTTCATTTGTTCAGTCATTGCTCTGATGATAGCATGTGCAATATCATTTCTCGTTCTTGTGGCATGGCGAGCTGGCTCGGTGGTGACCTTAAATAAAGCTGAGATTTGTCTCTGCCTTACAGTCCCCATTAGATGGGCTAATCATGTAGCATACCTTCTGAGCCTGTTTGGGGTCTATGCTAACGCTTGCGATCAGATACAACTGCGTCCTTTAGGCCATATCTCTAGACCTTGCTGTGCTGTTCCTTTGTCTCCTCTCCCAACTTCCCTATAACTACATCTGTTGTGAATAGTGGTGACTTTGTCATCAGCCTTTTGTTGTCGAACAGGGCCCGTATTATGCACATGGCACATTTTCATTGCATTTCAGGCTATCGTGGAGCCCTTCATCAGGTGTCACTCAGTAGAGTTTTCTATGTCGGCGTCCCTGAGATCAGCATAGCGAGTGCTGATCGCAGGGACGTCGACATAGAAAACTCTACTGAGTGGGATTTGTCATCCATGATGTGATTTGCAATCTATGATGAACACGCAATGGATATGATGTTTGATATATTTCTTGCAACCATGAAAACAATGTGTTGAATCAAAAAGAACTTGACTATTTATTTTGAAAAAAACTTTATTAAAACACTTAAAGTGAATAAGACTTGTTTCAGTCTCACCAGCAGTGCTTGGAGAAGTCTGCCCCCAAGCGGGGACAGCTTTGCAATAGTCTTCGTAATCTATGAAAGACACCAATACTGGAGAACCACCTGTTTACAGGTAAGTAACAATTGATCTTCTCCAGTATTAGGGGTGTCTTTCATAGATTCACATGCTTGAATAGAATAGAAAGCAGTAACCTCCGAGAGCTGAGATTGCTAGGCACATGTGGAAAAAGCCAAGACAGTAATAATAATACAGTCATGTAAAACATCAGTAGCAATCACAGCAAAAACACCCAGGAGGGGGGAACAGAGGCTCACCTTATTGGAAAAGATGACGAAGCACTGCCTGTCCCACTGCGGTATCCGCTTCATTGATGGCATCCAAACAGTAATGCTTGGTGAAGGTGTGCCTGCTGGACCATGTCGCTGCACGGCAAATCTGATGAAGAGGCACACCAGCAAACAAGGCGGTGGATGAAGACATCGCCCTCATAGAATGAGCCCTCACTGAAGACTGCAATGGTTTGCCAGCTTGGAGATGACAGAAGGTAATGGCTGAAGAAAGCCAAAGGGCAATTGTTGGTTTGGAAACTGGATGCCCCTTACGCAGCCGTCCGTAAGCAATGAACAGTTGATCGGACTTGCGGAAGGAGGCAGTTCTGGCAATGTAAAATTGAAGGCATCGTTTGATGTCCAAAGAATGCAAGCGCTGCTCCGCCGGAGACGTTGGGTCCGGAAAGAAAGTTCGGAGGAACACAGGCTCATTTAGATGAAAATCCGTAGGCACTTTAGGTAGGAAAGAAGGGTTGGTGCGAAGCGCCACTCTGTTAGGTTTGAACTGTAGATAAGGCGGCTTGACAGTAAAAGCGTGAAGGTCGCTCACACGACGAGATAAAGTCAAAGCCAAAAGCAGCGCAACCTTCCAGGTGAGGAATTTGATATACGCCTTATGGATAGGCTCAAATGGTGATTTCATAAGTTGAGAGAGGACAACATTGAGGTGCCAAGATGGAGGAGGGCGCCGAACAGGTGGACATTTTCGGAAGAGCCCTTTGAAGAATTGACGTATGATTCTGGACGAACAGAGGGAAGAAGAGCCATCGTGTCAAACGAGATATTGAAGCTAGGAAAACTCTCAGGGTAGCATGTGAAAGTCCTGACTTAGCGAGACTTAAGAAGAACGGAAGAAGCTGCTCCGGAGTGGAATGGATGGGATGGACATTCGCTGCCACGCACCAATGACAGAATCTCTTCCACTTGAGTTTGTAAGTTTTGATGGTAGACGGAGCCCTAGCGTGAGCAAGGATGTCCCTGCATTCCTGAGATATGTTCAAGTGTGCGAATTCAAGGTGCTCAGGTTCCATGCCGACAATTGTAGCGTGGAGGGGTCCGGATGGCACACTTGGCCCCTGTCCATCGTTAGGAGGTCTGGACGGGGACGCAGAGGAATGGGCTCACACTGGGATAGCAGAGGTAATTCCGAAAAACAGGCATGTCTGGGCCAACTAGGTGCGATCAATAGGATGTGGCAGGGCTGCCTCCGCATCTTCCACAGCACCCGCGGTACTAACGGAATCGGCGGAAAAGCGTAAGCGAATAGATCGCACCAATCGATCAAAAGGGCATTTCCGCACAACCCGGGATGGGGATGCCAACTTGCGTAAGACGGGCATTTTCGATTCTCCGGTGTCGCAAAGAGGTCTTGAGCTGGGCGACCCCATCGGCGGAACACAAGATCCAGAGTCGGTTGGTGCAGTTCCCATTCGTGTGTTGAGGAAGTGGACCTGCTCAGAGAGTCCGCTAGGATGTTGGACACGCCCGGCAGATGGACAGCTGTCAAGGTGATCTGATGATGGAGAGCCCAATCCCAGATCGACTGGGCCAAGCGAGACAGATGTGGAGACTTGGTTCCTCCCTGTTTGTTCACGTAGTGCATGCTGGTGGTATTGTCCGTTTGGAGAAGCACTGACTCCCCGTGAACTACAGGAAGGAATGACTTGAGCGCTAGGAGGATCGCCATCAACTCCCGCCTGTTGATATGCGACTTGCGTGGGGGCGGATTCCACTTGCCTTTGATGGATAGGCCTTGGAGATGAGCGCCCCACCCCTCCAGAGAGGCGTCCGTCGTGAGCGTGAGATCTGGGGCGTGAACGAGGAACGACGTTCCTGTCTCCAGATTGGTTGGCTGCGCCCACCAAAGCAAGCTTTTTCTCATGCGGGCCGTGACAGCAACTAGGTCGTTGAAGGACCCGGAGATCTGACGCCACTGTAAGTCCAGTTCCTCCTGAATGGGACGGGTTCGCAATCTGCAATTTGGGATCAGTGCGATACAAGATGATGCCATCCCCAAAAACGACTTTAACGTCCGAACAGAAACGGACTGTCTTTTTCGAATGAGGGAGACCAGACGAAGGATCTTCTGTCGCCGCTCGTGCGAGACGAACGCTTTTGAAAGTCTCATGTCCAAGATCGCTTCCAAGAAGTTTCTGGTTTGCAGAGGCGCAAACTGTGACTTTTCGACATTGATGGTCAACCCCAGGGACTGAAACACCTGCTGGCAAAGACGAGTGTCCTGACGTAGTTGATGGTGGGATTGAGACTTGAGGAGGCAATCGTCCAAATATGGAAAGATTTGAACGCCTTGGAGATGCAGGTGAGCCACCACAGGGGCCAGTACCTTCGTGAACACACGAGGAGCTGATCGCAGCCCAAAGGGCAGGACCTTGAACTTGTAGTGCACTTGTCCCACCTTGAAACGCAGGTACTGGCGATGTTGTTGGATAATTGGGACATGAAAGTACGCGTCTTGAAGGTCTATGGTGGTCATGAAATCCTCGCTGGATAGAAGACGCAGGATTTCCAGTAATGTCAGCATGCGGATAGATTGGCACTTTAGGAATTGGTTGAGAGCCCTCAAATCCAGAATGGGTCGCCAATCTCCGGTCTTCTTGAGTATGAGGAAGAATCGGGAGTGTAAAACCCCTCTCCCCTTTGATGTTTCGGGACCACTTCGACTGCACCCTTTAAAACAAGAAGACGGACTTGATGGTAAAGCTCCTCGAGGTGTGGAGGAGGCGGGCCATAAGGTGGAGTACGAGGAGGAATCTCGACAAATTCTAAGGTATGACCCCGTCGTACAATGTCCAAAACCCAGCGGTCTGAGGTGATGGAGGACCACCGAGACTAAAACAGAGAGATTCGACCTCCAACAGTTTGGGGATGACAAAAGTCATTGGCGCTTAGGAGTGGATCCGCGATAGGAGGACTTTCCCCTATAGGGTCTGGAGGGATGCTGACGAGGCTGCTGAGTGGATGCGTAACGCTGGTTACCCTGATGGTAGGAGCGGTACTGTTGCCCTCCTCGAAAATTGGAAGAAGTGCCGCGTCCGCGTGCACCTCGAAAGGACTGCTTCCGGAATTGCAACGTGCCCAAAGACTTTGCTGTATCAGTGTCCTTCTTAATGGACTCCAGGGCGTCATTGATGTGAGATCCGAAGAGCGATTCACCATCATACAGCATATCAAGAGTCTTGGATTGGACTTCCTGCCGGAAGGAGGTGGATTTTAACCAACCCTGGCGTCGGAGGGCAGCTGCACTTGCAGGCAGACGGAAACCTGTACTAGCAATATCGACTGCACAGTCGATCATTTCTTCCGAAGCTCTCTGCCCATCATGAAGTATCTGCTGAGCGTCCGCCTTGGAAGCTTCAGGTATGAGATCTATTAATGCAGATATGTTCGAACACATCTGCCGATCATAGCGTCCCAAAATGGCCAAGGCATTGGCTGCTCGGACAGAAGTGAAAGCCATGGTCGAAAACTTGCGGCCAATAGCGTCTAGGCGTCGACCCTCTCTATCAGGAGGTGCAGTGATTTGAGACGCTGGGTTCGGGGCTCGACGCTGTGCAGCTTGAGTAACTACTGAGTCCGGTTCAGGGTGAGAAATCAAGCATGCCGGAGAACCAGTTGGGGCCTTGTATTTTTTCTCAAGGCGCGGTATTTGAGCAGATAACGAATTAGGAGCTTGCATGAGTTTAATTCCCTCCTTCCAAACAAAATCGATGATTGGAATCGTGTGGACCTGCTTATAAGGTTTATCTTTAAAATCATAGAGGAAACAGTCCTTCTCACGGTGTGATCTAGGTAATTTGAAACGCTGAGCCGCTTTATCCATTAGTAGATGAAAACTGGCAATATCTACAGGAGGTGATTCACCAGAGTTTCCTGGCTGAGGAGAGGGCGTCTGCGCTCGGTAATCGTCTTACTCCGCCATATCCTGGTCGCCTGCATCCTCGTCCGAATTGTCAGGGATCTCTCCGTCCTCACGTTCTGGGACCGCCTCATCATCTGCATCCTGCAGATAAACCGTAGTATGGATTCTGATTGACGTCTGAACCTGAGAGGAAGTTGTGGGTGGTAACGTTGGTGAAAGAGACGGTGGAGGCAACACAACGGCAGCAGGAGATGGTACAGGAGTACCTTGCGGCGTTGCTGGGAAACGACGGTTGTAATCATCCAGCATATGTTGGAGATTTGAGATCAAGGTTAATGGTATAGTAGCCATAGGCACTTGGACCAATTGCTCCTCATGTTGAGATTCTTGGTCTCCGCCATCTTCGTCAGTGTCAGACTCCTGACATTTGATAATCAAATCAGAGGGACTATGGGCCGCCCCAAACGTGTCACCTTCATTTTCAGAGTCAGTGTCATGCTCAGAGGTAGTGGCAAACATTGGAGAAGGTGGTTGTGGCTCTGGAGCAGAGATCTGTTGACACGGAGCCTTAGTGCGACGATGGGATGAATCCGCAGAGGATCCTGAAGTCTTCAAAGGCACTAACGGCAATGAGGCAAAGGAAGTCGGTGCCACCGTAGACGGCGCCGTCAACGCTATCGTGGACGGTGCTGATTTGGCTGTCGACGAAGATAATTTTGAAGAACTCATCGTCGACGGAGTGGCTGTCGACGGAGTCGTCGTCAGGGTTACCGTCGACGGGCGATCCATCGTGGGTAAAGCCGTCGACGGTACCGTCGTCGACGGTGCAGTCGTCGACGGAGGCAGAAACTCCGTAGACGGAGTCCTCGTCGACGGGGCTTTGGTCGACGGAGTCTTCGTCGACGAGACCTTGGTCGACGAAGTCGTCGACGACGAAGATTTCTTCGAGACTTTCGTCGACGAGGATTCTTTCTTCTTCGCCGACGAGGTGATGGGAATCGTCGACGGGACAGGCTTAGATGGCAAAGAAACTCTCGTCGACGTGAAGGCTGTCGACGAGACCATCGTCGACGAAGTAAAGGCTGATGTCGTCGTCAGCGTCGTCGTCGACGAAGAAGACATTGCGGTTCTCGTCGTCAGAACGCTCGTAGACGCTCCCATCGACGACGGAACTCTAAGAGGCGTGGAAACACTCCTCGAGGCAGCAGAAGACGCCTGAGAGCCAGGTCTCGTGGGCGTAGTGGTAGTAGGAGTGGTAGGAGACACCACAGAAGCCAGAGGCAGGGCTAATTTCTTCTTTTTGAGGAAAGGAGATGGAAAATCCTGTACACTACCACGCTTAGAGGCTGCTGAAGAAGGACCAGATTGAAAACTTTCTGCATCTGACAGAGCAGAATCCTTGTCCTTTAGACGTTGAAGCCAAAGGAGAAGACGGCCTTCTCTGTCCTTGAGAGTCTTAGTAGAAAAAGTTCTACAGAACTTGCAGCTGCCAGCTTCATGATCCGGGTATAAACAATAGATACACTTCTGGTGGGGGTCCTTCGCAAAAAGGCGCAGCTTCCCACAAGAAGAGCAAGGTCTCAATAAAGACTTCTTACTTGACATGTTGAAGAAAAACTGGAACTAGAAGATTTGAGGTGAAGAACTGAGCAGAGCTCAGGGAGACTCCCTTCACACGACGTGCGGTAGAAAATCTGAGGGCTTGAGCTTCTGAGGAGAAGGTTCTAGAGGGTGCTGGCGCCTGATTGGCTGTAATTTGGACTAACATAATGACACTAATGTGTTACAGATAGTTTTTCTCTTTACCATGCATTCCTATGTAGGAATCGTTTTGGAGGTTTTCAGTTGTATTTCCTCTTCTTTTATTATGTATTATGTTTTCATATATGTATATATATTTAGCAATATTGCTATTTTATTTACCGTGGGACTCCCACTTCGACGACGGGGAATATTCAAGCATGTGAATCTATGAAAGACACCCCTAATACTGGAGAAGCGCAGGCGCTTTATTTGCGCCAGCTCTATCGGTATTAGAGAAGGGGACGCACACATGTCTGCGGCCCCTTCTGCAATACCAAAGTGCCTCAGAGGGGAGCAAATCGGGCCCAAAAGACTGTTGTGCCATAGGGCACTTGTATAGTACGGTCCCAGATGTACTCCACTAACAGGACTTAATAAACTAGATTTCCCATTATCCACTTCCTCCAATAACTCCGACAGACCACTGAGCCGGCTCATTCAACCTAAATATTTTGTAGTGGAATGCAGCTGGTCTTCGTGCAACACAAGCTCATAATAAATGGATACCTTCTATTTCGGAGTATCACATTATTATTTTACAGGAAACGTGGTTCTTCTGCCCCACATATTGATGGATACACAACGCTTGTTGTCCTTGGGCCCTGTTCCTCTTCATGCATGGTGAAAGGCGGACTACTTATTTAAGGTCACTCTTGACATTAATCGTGTTACACAAGAAATTAAGTTAGACTCTCCTAATATCCAAGAGGTAGAATAGGTTACAAGGAAACTTGGCTGTTTTATAATATTTAAAGTTTATAAAGATAACCTAAAAGTTGCTAATACGTCCAGCACTAATCTGTCTGCTGTGATGGACTGTGTAATGGATAGTAGGTTGCAGTGTGCTCTCTTTAATACTCGTTTGGTTAGGGTTTTCTGTGTCAAAGCTGATAGAATGCCACAATTATCTACAATTTGGATGATACTGACTCTAAAGAGTGATTTTCACCTTGCTTATTAATGTTGCATCGCCTTTTATTTGGGATCCTGCCTTACAACTTTCTTGGCTACTCTAGAAGTATTGATTATATATTTGCCTCAGAATAATTAATTAATGATATCATAAATTACAAAGTATTCCCTACAGATTATAGCAACCATAATCCATTAACTGTCATTTTAAATCTCTCTCGTGCACTCAATCATAGCCATAATATAAGACCTCCTGAGAAAATCATTAGGGTCCCGTTCACTGCAGCAACTCACTTTACGTCAGTCCGTCTCTGACACCCCAGGAGGTCGACGACTTTTCCCTGCACACAGGCAATGACCCGATCGGTGCAGCAGCAGTCTCCTCACACCATGTTATAGAAATCCACTCTCCAAGATCCCTTCATCTGGCCTCGCTCCCTCTAACACTCTCCTCTCCCTCACTGGGCACAGTGGCCTTGGCAAGCAGGCAAGGGCAGGTGCTCAAGTCTCCCAGAGCACGTGCTCTTGAATTCCCTGAGTGATGTCTCCTCACTCAGCCGGAAGACTAGCAGGCCATGGCCCCCACTCCTGGTCACAGGCAGAAGTCTTGCAGAGCTTCTTTTCCTCGTACAGCCCAACTGGCTGCTTGGCAGTTGACAATATTTGGAGTCTCAAACTCCTCTTCTTTTAGTTCATTTCCATACATCAAATTTGACTTAGAGCCCGAGTCTTTGAAGTTTATGTTGGGGTTCTGCTTCCTTTTGAAGAGACCTCTCCTCTATTCTCTCTTCTATCAGAAAGCAGTCTGTCACAGCAGGAGTGACTCCAAATCTGATAGCCCCACAGCATAGGTCATGAGAGTGACTAGAGGTTCACACATGGCTGTCAGCCACAGTGACAGATGTATTAAATATTTTAGCCGAGTGCCTCAGCCCTGTGCTTTATGGTTCTCTTACCAGCCCCATCTCCTTCCTGAGAAGTTCCCATGCTCTTTCCTAGTGACTTCTCTCTGACTCAAAGGGCACCCTTGTACAAAGTGTACCATGAGCCTGCCTCCCTTGCTCCAGTGTATCCCACCCAGCGTATAGGAATGCTGCAATACACAAATCTGTTTGGGGGCTTCCTCTACCTTCTCTCCTCAAGTTTTTCGAGTTAGCTCTGGGCCTCCCAAAATGGGACCCAGAGTTTAGATGAATTGTACCACTCACAGGCACTCTTACACCCTTCACAGTGTGGATGCATAATGTAAATGCATTGTACAGCACTGCATTATCCCTGTATTGTGCCATTCATAGGCACACACCCAGATCAAGCATATAGCATACACGCACTGCGCAGGACTACACACCAAATCAATGTAGGCTAAAGGTGAGTTAAGCAAACAGCAGCAGAACTTTAAAAGAGTGGCCTATAGGCCTCACTCCAGTGACATATGTCAAAAAGACCTGTTCACTCCTAGTGATCATCTGATCGCTAGATGGTATGCCACCGCCACCACACTTGTGCTGCTTAATTCCTGGTAAAGACAGTAGTCTTTCACCACTATGAGGGTAGCACGTTGGCTGCCCCCCCTCACCCAGTCCAAAATGACCGCAAACAATGAGGCGAGCCAATGTATGGAGCATATGCATGCTCCGTATTCGCGCTTGACAACACATTTTAAGAAAAACAAATCAAAAACATTTCAATTATGTTTTTAAGATTTAAATGGTTATTGAGGTTTTGCTCACTTGCTATTTATATATTGTAACTACTGTATTTTAGGATTCAATTGTTTAATGATTACTGATCATTCGAGGAAAAAAGGAAATGATTTATAACAACTACTCGCCTACATCCAATGGCCAGCGTGAAGGGTAAGAGGCAAGAACAGGGCAAATACCAAGCTGGAAGAAAGAGGCGGGGGCAGGAGAACTACTATATTTTATGTGTGTTTTTATGACTGAACTGAGTGAAGAGCGACATATCTGTATGTTTAAACATCAGCTGCGCGGCGCGCGGCGCTGCGGTGCTTGTGACGAGCTCGGCCCGTCACTGCACGGCAGCGCTGTGCTTGAAGAGCTGAGCTCGTCATGACCACGCCCGTTTAATGGAACGCCCAGCACAGCAGGGGAATTATCCCCGCATGGGCGTTCCACGGCGGTTATGACGAGACAGCGCCACTGTGCCTCATGACGAGCTCAACTCGTCATGAGCGCCGAAAGAGCTAAGGGACATGCAAAGAGATTGGGAGTGGGTGTCTTGCCTAGAGTGTAGTGTCGACAGTCTATTGAGCTGTCCGTAATGTATGTGGAGTGGAGGTACAGTATTGAGTGTCAAAATGGTTTTTAATGATAGTTATTTTGTAGCAGTCTGAAACAGCATCACATACCTAGTCTGGGATGTTTTGGGGCTTTGCTGCTAGCTTGTAATCGGTCAGGCTGTGTTGCTTGTCGGGCCTACACAATGAAATAAAATGGCAGCGTAACATCAACGGGAAGGAGCAATATCAATGGGAGGGTGCACTATGAAGGAAAGGTGTGGGTGAGGAATCAGCAAGTAAGGTGGCACCAGCTGTGGGGTGGGGAAACGCACTTCGCCGATGAGGCCGAATAATCAAACACAGATGTGGCAGAGAAAGACAGCTGGAAAAGCTGTAGGAGTAGACATGTTATATACTCTTGCAGGCAGCCGCCGCCTGTGCAGGTAAGAACGGTGGAGGGTGGGGGGGATTCAAAAGACGACCAAGAGGGAGAATTAAATAAATAATACATTTCCACCTGTCCTCATCTGTCGAAATACCCCCTCACCTGGCCCCACCACTCTTACCTACACAGGCCGCGGCTGCTTGTAGGGTGTCACATATAGAATTGATTTTCAAGGGACATCAGTCACTCCATTTCCAAGACATACACAAATGTTATATATCAATAAGTGAAGGCCTATTTTTATTGGGACGGCGGCACCAATCCCATAGAGGGTGTAGGCTCCAGTTCACTGGCGCACAGGACACGAGGGACTCAGATTTAAATGGTCCAGGGTGCAACCTGGGGTACAGAGGGATGCGGGGTTACCGGTTTCATTAGCCTGCAGGAATTGCAGCATGGAGAGCAAGTGAAGGCACATGCCATTTGTTGGACCCGGACTCGTGGCGTGGTCCTATCCCTCCCGCGTGGCAGGCCCCGGACGACATCGGCCCTCCACAGAGCCCCGGGCGGCCCCTTCCACCCGATCCTGCACGCACCAACACTATTGGTTCGGTTACCACCACGGGCCACCACACCGGCCTGACTCCATCATGGGCCCATCACATCCTGAGCACGAGGCCTCGCCCGACTCCATCTTGGGACCACCATGTCACGAACACATGGCCTCGGCCCCGGCCCAGGCCCCAGCGAAGCCCCGACATCGAGGCGCCAAGATCTACCCAGGTGGTCGAGTGGCCACTCAACAGATCCCAGAGGAGGGAAGTTTCGATGGGCCTCCAACCCTCCCCGGACGCCTGGTATCGATCGCCCCCGGCATCCCTGGGTGCTGGCTCCACCCCCCTGCTGGGTGTCTGGACACCATCTTCCCGGCCCCTCTGGCCCCCAGGCGCGAGGGTCCGGACATTAAAGGACTCCAGTCCTATATCTGGGCCAGCCCCGGAGTAGGACGGCAGTTGTATCCTGGACTGGAAAGCCCTACTGACGCTGTCACGGCCGACACCAGAAGAACTCATTGTCCCTGTAACCCGAGGATACCCTAAGAGCCTGCTGGCGCTGCCGCGGCCCACCTTTGCCGAACCATCTTGAGAGCCTGCTGGCGCTGCCCCGGCCCACCTTTGCCGAACCATCTTGAGAGCCTGCTGGCGCTACCGCGGCCCACCTTTGCCGAACCATCTTGAGAGCCTGCTGGCGCTGCCGCGGCCCACCTTTGCCGAACCATCTTGAGAGCCTGCTGGCGCTGCTGCGGCCCACCTTTGCCGAACCATCTTGAGAGCCTGCTGGCGCTGCCGCTGCCCACCTTTGCCGTACCATCTTGAGAGCCTGCTGGCGCTGCCGCGGCCCACCTTTGCCGAATCATCTTGAGAGCCTGCTGGCGCTGCCGCGGGCCACCTTTGCCGAACCATCTTGAGAGCCTGCTGGCGCTGCCGCGGCCCACCTTTGCCGAATCATCTGGAGAGCCGGCTGGCGCTGCCACGGCTCGACCTCTCGGAACCCCCCGGCTCGAGGATTGAGCGCTGTGCGCAGGGTATCCCGTCCTACACCCCAACTGAGACTGTCCCGCTACCCTGACCCCCTTTTACGAGACTTTAAAGGCCCCTCGAACTACTTGTACATAGCGCTGAGAACCAGCAGCCTTTATTTCCTGATAAAGCTTACGAACTCGACCTCTGGTGTGGTGTCCATTTGTAGTGTTGGGGTTACTCTGCTGTACGATCCTAGGAGAGGGCCCTCACCCAGGAGGCCTCTCAGTGACGCTCGGCTACTTCTTGATGAAGAGTTGGACCTAGGGGTGGTCAGTCAGACATCTTCTGCCTCCCCCGGGGTCGCCTTTCTAACATTGGTGGCAGCGGTGGGATCCGAGCCGACGCAGATCATACAGAGAGTAATTCACTCACTACCGAGAAAAACACACCGCGACCATGACTACTCAGGAAACCAGACCGACTGCGGAATTCCAGAAAGAAAAGATGGAAGATTACAGCCACAAGGAATTAAAACAATTCTGCAAGGATCTAGGCATCGCTACCACGGGCCTCAACACCAAAGAGGACTTTAAATCAGCCCTGCAAGCCTGGGCGGACGCCGATAACGCGCCACCTCAGAATGAAGACAACCCGGGCCCGAATGGACGCCCGGAGACCGACGCGAACCCAGCGGGGGAAAGACCCGCAAACCTAGACACGGGCCTCCCCCACGGAGACGCCCGAGAACGAGAGAGGAACCGGATCCACGAGTTGGAGCTCGCCAGACTACGACAAGAAGGAGAGATACAGCTGGCAGAAAGGAAATTAGCCCTCGAGCAACTACGGCTGGAAGGAGACCTAGAGGAAAGGCGAAGACAACGAGACCTCGAAGAAAAGAAACTCGTGCTCGAGCATGAGCGCGGCCTCAAAGAACTGGAAATCAAGGCCAAGACAAACGAAACCGGCACCGCCGGGGGCAAGACCTCACCCCCGCCGGTGGACACGAAGGTGCACATACCCAAGGAGGTCGTCAAAGAATACTATAAGAACGACAACATCCAACAGTGGTTCAAAGCCTACGAGGTCGCCATGACCGCCCATCGAGTACCCCTCAAAGACTGGGGCGCCGGCTTATGGGGAAAGTTCATCAACGAGGGGAGAGACGCCCTGCTAGAGCTCCCCGACGCCGAGATGACCTCGTACGAACACATGAAGACCGCCCTCCTCACTCGCTACGGACTCACCCCCGAAATGTACCGGCAGCGATTCCGAGACTGTAAAAAAATCCCCGGTACCACTTGGGTGGAGTACGTGAACTTTTACAGCAGAGCCTTCGAAGGGTGGATCAGAGGCTGCCAGGTCACCACCTACCAGCAGTTGGTCGACCTCATCCTATGGGAACATCTTTCCAAAAACTGCTTCATCGAACTCCGGCAGCACCTCCTCGACAGCAAATTGACAGAGCCACGAAAACTCGCTGTCGAGGCGGATAGATGGGGGAGCACCCGAGTTCCCCGGAATCCGATGGGAGACTATGGCCGGGGATCCCCGGGGAACCACCGACCACGAGGCGGCGGAGGAGGCCAGAGCAGGGGCCGAGACACCCCCACGGGGTCATCCCCTACCTCCCCGTCGCCATCCCTGGGTTGGAGGGGGGCCCCCCCAGCAAGACCCGGGCCCCGCCCGAATGTTACGTGCCACAGATGCCAGCGACAGGGCCATTATGCGAACGACCCTCTCTGCCCGATGAACCAGCGACCCGGCACCACCGGTCCCCCGAGCCGCCAGATCGCGGCCGCCGCCCTGAGTGCAGAGGGGGGGCGAAGAAGAAGGCGACGACACCGAGCAGGCCGAGTGGGAGCCCGCCGCCATGATATTAGCATGCCTGGGTGATCGAGACATGATCCCCCGAGACCCGATCCCAGGTAACACCCAGAAATACCGCCAATGGGTCACCATCAATGGACGCCGGGCCGAAGCCCTCCGGGACACTGGAGCCAGCGTGACGGCGGTCCGCTGCCACTTGGTGACCTCCGAACAAATTCTTCCCAACGTCTTGTGCTCAGTACGGTCGGCGGACAACTCTGAGAGTTTGTGCCAGATGGCCCGCATCCCCTTCGAGTGGGGAGGGGTGTCGGGCATGCTGAAAGTGACTGTCCGAGACGATTCCCCCGTATACTGCCTCCTCGGGAACGACCTGGAAAGTTCCCTCTGGGCCGGCGTAGAGCGGAGAGAGCATCTGGGGATGCTAGGCCTTCCCGAGTGGGTCTGTGCGACCACCTGCTCCATGTCCGCCCGGGCCTCCACCCCAACGGAGGAAGACCCGATCGAGGAGCTGGAGTGGCCCGCACCTCCACTGCCCGCCGTCCCCGAGGACGCCGACCCTGAACCCAGCCCCCAGGGGCCCAGCCATGAAGAAATCACCGAGCTCGGCCACCTTCCAGAACTAGCTCAGTGGCGCCAAGAAGGTGGCCCCACCCGCGAACAATTCCGACAAGAACAGAGCACCTGTCCCTCCCTCGAGGGAATTCGACGACAAGCCGCCACTCAAGCCGCTGGAGACCCGGCGGGGTCCCACTGGGTCTATTGGGACAACGACCCTCTCTACAGTGAGCAGAAGATTGCCGAACTAGGGGCCAGCCGGGTGCTGGTCGTTGCCCTCCGAGTTAGAGACTTCCTCTTGAACTTAGCACATGATGTGCCCCTCGCCGGGCACCTGGGGCAGGACAAAACTTACAGCCGCCTGGTGACTCATTTCTACTGGCTGAAAATGTGCAACAATGTGCATAATCACTGCAGAACCTGCCCGACCTGTCAAGCCAGTGGGAAGAGCGGGGGGAAAGTCAAAGCCCCGCTCCAGCCTTTTCCCGTGGTCACCGCCCCCTTCAAGCGAGTGGGGATAGACATCGTGGGGCCCCTGGACCCCCGCACCTCTCAAGGGCACCGCTTCATCCTCGTTCTGGTAGACCATGCCACCCGCTATCCGGAAGCCATCCCCCTCCGAACCATCACGGCCCCAGTAGTAGGTTGAGCCCTAATGGGGATCTTCTCCAGAGTCAGCTTCCCCCGAGAAGTCGTGAGTGATCGGGGCACAAACTTTATCTCCAAGTATATGCGATCCCTGTGGCAACAGTGCGGGGTCACATATAAGTTCACCACCCCGTATCACCCCCAAGGGAATGGACTTGTGGAGCGGTTTAACCGAACACTGAAGGGAATGATCAAGGGCCTAGAGGAGCCACTACGACGCAAATGGGATGTCCTGCTGCCTTGCCTCCTGTTTGCGTATCGCGAAGTACCCCAGAAGTCCCTGGGGTTCAGCCCCTTCGAACTATTGTATGGGCACCCGGTCCGAGGCCCCCTTAGCCTGGTCAAAGAAGGCTGGGAGACGGCTGTCCGAGGTGCTCCACCAGATGTCTACCAGTACCTCCTGACCCTCCGCAACCAGACTCGGAAGTTCCGGGAACTGGCCGAAGCCAACCTGGAGGCAAGTCAGGAGGAGATGAAACGCTGGTATGACCGGAACGCCTCGTCCATCGAATTCGAGCTGGGCCAGCAGGTCTGGGTCATGTCCCCGGTTGAACCTTGCGCCCTCCAGGACCAATGGACGGGGCCCTTCAAGGTGGTGGAGCGCAAGAGCCCCGTCACTTACTTGGTGGACATGGAGTCCCCCAGGAACCCCCTCCGGGTTCTACACGCTAACCAGCTCAAGCCGCACTTTGCCCGCACTGAACTAAGTCTGCTATTAGCGACCGATGACGGAGCTGAAGACGACTCCGAAACTTTGCCAGATCTCATGAGCACCACTGAGAAGGACGGCTCCATCGAAGGGGTCATGCTTTCCTCCACCCTGACCCCCGAACAGCACCATGACTGCCGGCAGCTGCTGGGGCAGTTTGCAGATCTGTTTTCCCTCACCCCTGGAGTCACCCGGTGGTGTGTCCACGATGTAGACACCGGAGACAGCCCGCCTGTAAGACACTGAGCTTTCCGAGTGCCCGACCGAGTGTGGGCCTGCATCCAGTCCGAGGTGGCCAAGATGCTAGCGCTGGGGGTAGTCGAACCCTCCGACAGTTCGTGGGCCAGCCCAGTTGTCCTGGTCCCTAAAGCCACCGCACCCGGAACGCCCCCGGAGCTCCGGTTCTGTGTTGACTACCGGGGGCTGAATGCCGTCACCAGGACCGACGCCCATCCCATCCCCCGGGCGGATGAACTAATCGATCGCCTGGGGGCTGCAAAGTATCTCAGCACCTTCGATCTCACGGCCGGGTATTGGCAGATCGGCCTCACACCTGGAGCGCAAGAGCGATCAGCCTTCTCGACCCCTGATGGCCACTACCATTTCAAGGTGATGCCCTTCGGCATGAAAAACGCCCCGGCCACCTTCCAGAGACTCGTGAATAGAGTGCTGGCCAGGCTAGAAGAGTTCAGCGCCGCCTACCTAGACGACATTGCGGTGTACAGCCTCCACTGGGATGCGCACCTGACGGCCCTCCGTCGGGCCGGACTGACCATAAAGGCCAGCAAGTGCCAGATAGGACAAGGGTCCGTGACGTATCTGGGACACCAAGTAGGGAGCGGCCAGGTGGCTCCCCTCCAGCCAAAGATTGACGCTATCCAGGCCTGGGAGCCCCCGGTCACCCAGACCGCCGTCCGAGCCTTCCTGGGGCTCACTGGATACTATCGGCGCTTCATCAAAAACTATGGGAGCATTGTGGGGCCCCTCACAGAACTGACCTCAAAGAGACTACCACAAAGGGTGCACTGGACCCCCGAGCGCCAGGTAGCCTTCGACACCCTAAAGACCGCTATATGCACCGCCCCTGTGCTCCAAGCCCCCGACTACAGCCGGGAGTTTGTGGTCCAAACCGACGCCTCGGAGCACGGCATTGGGGCGGTCCTCTCCCAAGTGAACCCTGAAGGGGCCGACCTCCCCGTTGCCTTCATCAGCCGGAGGCTGTTGGCCAGAGAACAGCGATGGAGCACTATCGAGAGGGAAGCCTTCGCCGTCGTGTGGGCCCTAAAGAAGCTCCGGCCCTACCTCTTCGGCACCCACTTCCGGGTCCAGACCGACCACCGGCCTCTACGGTGGTTGATGCAGATGCGGGGAGAAAACCCGAACCTGTTGCGATGGTCAATCTCCCTCCAAGGGATGGACTTCACTGTGGAGCATCGCCCCGGCAACGACCACGCCAATGCTGACGGCCTGTGCCGATTCTTCCGCCTCGGCGAGGAGAATCCCCAAGAAGATGGGTGACTCTCCCCTGCCTTCAGCTGGGGGGGACGCGTGTTGGACCCGGCCTCGTGGCGTGGTCCTACCCCTCCGCCCGATCCTGCACCCACCAACACTATCGGTCCGGTTACCACCACGGGCCACCACACCGGCCTGACTCCATCATGGGCCCATCGCATCCTGAGCACGAGGCCTCACCCGACTCCATCTTGGGACCACCACGTCACGAACACGTGGCCTCGGCCCGGGCCCAGGCCCCAGCGGAGCCCCGACAACGAGGCGCCAAGATCTACCCAGGTGGTCGAGTGGCCACTCAACAGATCCCAGAGGAGGGAAGTTTCGATGGGCCTCCAACCCTCCCCGGACGCCTGGTATCGATCGCCCCCGGCATCCCTGGGTGCTGGCTCCACCCCCCTGCTGGGTGTCTGGACACCATCTTCCCGGCCCCTCTGGCCCCCAGGCGCGAGGGTCCGGACATCAAAGGACTCCAGTCCTATATCTGGGCCAGCCCCGGAGTAGGACGGCAGTTGTATCCTGGACTGGAAAGCCCTACTGACGCTGTCACGGCCGACGCCAGAAGAACTCATTGTCCCTGTAACCCGAGGATACCCTGAGAGCCTGCTGGCGCTGCCACGGCCCACCTTTGCCGAACCATCTTGAGAGCCTGCTGGCGCTGCCGCGGCCCACCTTTGCCGAACCATCTTGAGAGCCTGCTGGCGCTGCCGCGGCCCACCTTTGCCGAACCATCTTGAGAGCCTGTTGGCGCTGCCGCGGCCCACCTTTGCCGAACCATCTTGAGAGCCTGCTGGTGCTGCCGCGGCCCACCTTTGCCGAACCATCTTGAGAGCCTGCTGGCGCTGCCGCGGCCCACCTTTACCGAATCATCTTGAGAGCCTGCTGGCGCTGCCGCGGCCCACCTTTGCCGAACCATCTTGAGAGCCTGCTGGCGCTGCCGCGGCCCACCTTTGCCGAACCATCTTGAGAGCCTGTTGGCGCTGCCGCGGCCCACCTTTGCCGAACCATCTTGAGAGCCTGCTGGTGCTGCCGCGGCCCACCTTTGCCGAACCATCTTGAGAGCCTGCTGGCGCTGCCGCGGCCCACCTTTACCGAATCATCTTGAGAGCCTGCTGGCGCTGCCGCGGCCCACCTTTGCCGAACCATCTTGAGAGCCTGCTGGCGCTGCCGCGGCCCACCTTTGCCGAATCATCTGGAGAGCCGGCTGGCGCTGCCGCGGCTCGACCTCTCGGAATCCCCCGGCTCGAGGATTGAGAGCTGTGCGCAGGGTATCCCGTCCTACACCCCAACCGAGACTGTCCCGCTACCCTGACCCCCTTTTACGAGACTTTAAAGGCCCCTCGAACTACTTGTACATAGCGCTGAGAACCAGCAGCCTTTATTTCCTGATAAAGCTTACGAACTCGACCTCTGGTGTGGTGTCCATTTGTAGTGTTGGGGTTACTCTGCTGTACGATCCTAGGAGAGGGCCCTCACCCAGGAGGCCTCTCAGTGACGCTCGGCTACTTCTTGACGGAGAGGTGGACCTAGGGGTGGTCAGTCAGACATCTTCTGCCTCCCCCGGGGTCGCCTTTCTAACACCATTGTTGAAGAAGGGGAGAGGATGTGAACTAATGGCTAGAGCGGTCGGACCTTGAAGCTAGGGAACAGGGATCGAGTCTTGGCAGGGACGCTCAACACCCTGTGATTCTGGGCAAATCACTTTATATCCCTGTACCTAACTAAATGAATGTGTCTGTCTGTAACACAACTGGTGCTCATGTAAAGCGCTCTGATGCCTTTGGGTCTAGTGTGTGCTATGTAAAACTCGCTTGAAGCGTTCCTCACGCCTTGTCATGCTGCTGTGTGATGTGGTGTGCATTTTACAAGTCCAAAGGACAGTTCCAATTCGTAATGTATGAGTTAATTTTTACATTTTGGAAATCACAGGCTCCGCGACCTCAAAAGGCCTTCAGTACATAAGGGCCTTTGTTACAGTGATGGCACACACTGAGCAGGCTTGTGGATAATGGCTGTTCCTCAGTACGAACACTCACTTTTTGTGTGGGTCAGCTGCTGCAGATTGCTTGTGGCACAATCGCATGGCTTGACATGGAATCTTTGTGGCATAGGCAATACGAGATGGGGCAATTAAGAACCAGAATGAAACAGCAAAACAAAAACAAAATGTTGGGTGGGGTGCATGGTATGCACATGCTGAGAATGAGAAGGGGGTTAATAGTCCACACGAATCAGTTGGAAGGAAAATAACCATTTTTATTCGCAGATTGCAAAATATTATCAAAGATGCCGTAGTTAAACATACTTATCCAGAACGGCCGGAGGATGCTGTGAGATTCCACATATTGCCGACATCTTTAGGTTACATCTCTTTCTAACAGCTTACCATATCCCCCAAAAAACTTTCTAGACCCTTCCCTCTTCTATCCCTCCACTATCCAATTAAATCCAAATAACAGACTCACATGTCCACCGTTCAAATTAATTTCAGATTTCCCTTTCATGTTTGGGTTCTGGAGTGGTGTGCTCCCTGTCGAGAAGCTCTTGGGCATCTCATCAGGGGTAGCAAGCGCTATATAGATGCAAACCCTTCCCTCTTCTATCCCGCCACTATCCTTTTTCAATCCAAATAACAAGCTCACATGTCTAACGCTCAAATTAATTTCAAATCTCCCTAAACCAATTCACCGCTAATCCTCTTTGGGTTCCGGAGCAGTGTGCTATTTGCCGAACAGTGCTTCGGCACCTCGTATGGGGTAGTAAGCGCTATATAAATGCAAATACGATTACAATATAAGGGAGAGAAGAAATGGGCTAAAATATAGATCATTCGCTTAAGTCAGCATGTTTTTTCTTTTTATCAAATAGGAAATGACTCATTATTTCAGGTGGCTTTGTGCACTGCCTGGATCCAGAGACAGGTTTATCAAATGGGAAGGCTGAGATGATGCGGGGTCCTTCTTCTTTCAAACATTTGTTGGGCACATATTCCTTCAGGACAGGAAGACTCCTTGCTGCAGGCCATCAGTCTGATGAAACAATCCAGTGACAGAGGCTTAACTGACATGGTGAGCAGGGCCTGCCATTTTTATGGAAAGGAGGAGTAGCAACTAACCCTGGATGTAGTTTACGAAGTAGCGCTATGCGTAGCTACACGAAGTGCACATCGCACTACGAGAACTATGCGTAGCACTACGCGAACTGCGTAGTACGTGTTCGCAATGATTGCACAGTGCCGGATGCTTGTCCGCACTGTGCAATCACTGAAAACAGCATCTTACACAGTGCAAGCTGTCTTTTACTGCCGCTCGAGTAGATTTTTACTCAAGTGGAAGCTTTCTCAACGCGGACTGGTAGTTTCTCACCGCGAGCGGTCGCGAGCATACGCAACCACTCGCAATGAGAAACCTGACCTCCCCATGTGGAGAAGCTCGCCGGGAGGTTTATTTTCCACGCTCACAACTTGATGTTGCTGATCGCGAAAAGGCAAAAGTCTCGTCGGGATGTCATTTTGCTTGCTCATGGTCACCAACTTGACGTTGAGGACCGCGAGCAAGCAAAAAATGACCGCTGCACTACGCTACGCGTGTTTGCACGGTGCTACGTGCAATTCGTGTATTGCGAAGTAGCGCAAACTTTGCAAACTACGCGAGCATAGCGTAGTGCTTTGCCCAGGCTTAGTAGCAACATGAAGCAAGAAATCTATCTAAAAATCTTGTGTGCATAGGATGAGTGGTCACCTGGAAAAAACTCTGCAAATAAATTTTACATTTCGATAGAGGATGCACTGGTTGCTGTGCGGCTGCTGGTCACATAAATTTGTTATTTCCTTCAAGCCATTCTTCATCACTCTTCGATCATGCAGAATCCTTACCGAAAAATTATCTTTTGCTGTCCTCGAAAGATTATAGTGTTCATACAGGACTAAACAATTCTGGCTTGTCTTCACTTCTGTAAAACACAAACAATTGAAGAAGGGTCTGAGGGAAATTTAAAGACCTGCCCAGTTCGTATCCCCCTAACTGTAATCCTAACAACAAAAGAACCGGGGGTCTATAACGGAGCTTCAAGTACTCCGAGCTGCTGCAAAACTCCTACATAAGTGAGTTAGGCGCTAATAGAGCTACATAAGTCTCTATATCAGAATGTGTGCCAGGACAAACCTGTCGAAGGACCTACTGAGATTGTTGGTAAGACCCGTACAGAGATGTGTTGGATTCCCATCAAATAGGTATGTAGATCAAGTGTTCTCATTTGGTCATCCAAAAATGGGGTGGTATGTCTCTTGATCAATGAGACCCATCCATCGCCCTTACTCAATTGGGTCGCACCATCAATCGCTAAGGTACCCATGAACAAATGATAAAGATGGGATCGAGTGCAGTGCAAAAATCAAAAGATGTGTGAGTTAAAAACAAGGGGTAAAAGGATCAATAGGCGAAAAACTCTAATGTAATTTGTCCTTTCCCTCAAACAAACAAGAACAATGCAGAGGAAGCAGTCTAAACATATAACTGCATTTACAAGGCCAACATGTTTCAGCCGGTAGGGACAAGATCCCATGGCTTTCTTCAGGGCCAGAGTTCTAAGCATTAGCTACTGCATACATAAAGTGAACGTAAAGACAATCTGTAAAGGATATACATAAATAGTCCAAAATCGTGTTCCTCTGTACCAAACGGTGTCTCTTACATCTGTTAACAAGAAACAAGAAATACATTGTAGTAAGTCCTATCAAAACAGGAAAGACCTGGCACTGGCTTCTACTAATTAAGCCAATTTATTTTACTAATGTTACTCACCTGAATAGTACAGGGAGTGTACCTCACCTCTCCTGGAACCCAGCTCAGGAAAAAGGAGGCCCCGCTCTGTGAAGGCAAGGAAGGGGTAATGAACGGAAGGGTGGACAGTACTACTCTATCTCTCCCTCCAATACATAATATAGCCCCTATAACAGTCAAGCTTCACAGAGCCACAAAAAATCCTAAGGGTGGAATAAGTCACAGAGCCCATAAAAGTCCCAGGTTCCCAAGATCCATCACTTAATGTAAAAAGCTTTCCTCTAAATATGAATGTCCTAAATAGGATGGAGCTAAACTGTAGCAGGTTTAGATCTAGGCTAGCAAAAGTTTGACAGACCAAGCCTGGTCTCATATCCCAGAAACATAGGTGAACCAGTCTATGCCACCCCAAAAGAAAAAAGGCCAAGAATAAATCCTAATGAGCCACTAACCTGTCCGGCGTTGTCTCATCGCAGGACCCGAGCTTGGTGGAAGGCAAAAAATGGCTGCCCACAGGAAGCTTATAAAGGAGATAGGGGCGGAGTATCACGTACTCTCGCGGGATTCGATTGAACTACAGAGTGATGTCACAATCCACTGTGTTGTAGTTCACCCAAGAACTACAAGATGACATCATTACGGCCATCTTTGTAGTTTGAACTAGTTCAAAAATAAAGGTGCTTTATTTAACCATAGCGCAAGTGTTTGCAAGCGCGAAATAGTCGTCCGAGCTGATGTCTATTTATAAAGATCCATCAAAGTGGTCTCTGATAATGATCCCCAAATGAACCCAAAGAAATGTAGCCACTGGTGGGAAGGGGGGGAGGAGGAAGAGGGGGGATGAATCATCCGCCCCTCACTTCAAAAACTGAAGTGGTAGAGGGCTGTCAAAACAGTACAATATCGTGCTGTGCCTGCCATATCAGAATAATGATGTTGCTTGTTAGTTCAAACTCACATATAGGCAAACAGTGTGCCAAGGGTACATCTGTAGAGAGCCCTAAAGGACCAAAGTGAAGGTGGGTGACCCTAGACTCAAAGGAAACTGAACCTAATACCTCCCCAGAAGATTCAGTGGTGCAGACTAGAGCACACAGTGTCCCTAGCGAAAGAACTACCTCCATAAAGTGTAGTCTAAGAGAAAGACCCGCAGCTGGCAGCTGCTCTAAACAGTAAAACACAAACAATTGAAGAAGGGTCTGAGGGAAATTTAAAGACCTGCCCAGTTCGTATCCCCCTAACTGTAATCCTAACAACAAAAGAACCGGGGGTCTATAACGGAGCTTCAAGTACTCCGAGCTGCTGCAAAACTCCTACATAAGTGAGTTAGGCGCTAATAGAGCTACATAACTCTCTATATCAGAATGTGTGCCAGGACAAACCTGTCAAAGGACCTACTGAGATTGTTGGTAAGACCCGTACAGAGATGTGTTGGATTCCCATCAAATAGGTATGTAGATCAAGTGTTCTCATTTGGTCATCCAAAAATGGGGTGGTATGTCTCTTGATCAATGAGACCCATCCATCGCCCTTACTCAATTGGGTCGCACCATCAATCGCTAAGGTACCCATGAACAAATGATAAAGATGGGATCGAGTGCAGTGCAAAAATCAAAAGATGTGTGAGTTAAAAACAAGGGGTAAAAGGATCAATAGGCGAAAAACTCTAATGTAATTTGTCCTTTCCCTCAAACAAACAAGAACAATGCAGAGGAAGCAGTCTAAACATATAACTGCATTTACAAGGCCAACATGTTTCAGCCGGTAGGGACAAGATCCCATGGCTTTCTTCAGGGCCAGAGTTCTAAGAACTAGCTACTGCATACATAAAGTGAACGTAACGACAATCTGTAAAGGATATACATAAATAGTCCAAAATCGTGTTCCTCTGTACCAAACGGTGTCTCTTACATCTGTTAACAAGAAACAAGAAATAAATTGTAGTAAGTCCTATCAAAACAGGAAAGACCTGGCACTGGCTTCTACTAATTAAGCCAATTTATTTTACTAATGTTACTCACCTGAATAGTACAGGGAGTGTACCTCACCTCTCCTGGAACCCAGCTCAGGAAAAAGGAGGCCCCGCTCTGTGAAGGCAAGGAAGGGGTAATGAACGGAAGGGTGGACAGTACTACTCTATCTCTCCCTCCAATACATAATATAGCCCCTATAACAGTCAAGCTTCACAGAGCCACAAAAAATCCTAAGGGTGGAATAAGTCACAGAGCCCATAAAAGTCCCAAGTTCCCAAGAACCATCACTTAATGTAAAAAGCTTTCCTCTAAATATGAGTGTCCTAAATAGGATGGAGCTAAACTGTAGCAGGTTTAGATCTAGGCTAGCAAATGTTTGACAGACCAAGCCTGGTCTCATATCCCAGAAACATAGGTGAACCAGTCTATGCCACCCCAAAAGAAAAAATGCCAAGAATAAATCCTAATGAGCCACTAACCTGTCCGGCGTTGTCTCATCGCAGGACCCGAGCTTGGTGGAAGGCAAAAAATGGCTGCCCACAGGAAGCTTATAAAGGAGATAGGGGCGGAGTATCACGTACTCTCGCGGGATTCGATTGAACTACAGAGTGATGTCACAATCCACTGTGTTGTAGTTCACCCAAGAACTACAAGATGACATAATTACGGCCATCTTTGTAGTTTGAACTAGTTCACAAATAAAGGTGCTTTATTTAACCATAGCGCAAGTGTTTGCAAGCGCGAAATAGTCGTCCGAGCTGATGTCTATTTTTAAAGATCCATCAAAGTGGTCTCTGATAATTATCCCCAAATGAACCCAAAGAAAGGTAGCCACTGGTCGGAAGGGGGGAGGAAGAAGAGGGGGGCTGAATCATCCGCCCCTCACTTCAAAAACTGAAGTGGTAGAGGGCTGTCAAAACAATACAATATCATGCTGTGCCTGCCATATCAGAATAATGATGTTGCTTGTTAGTTCAAACTCACATATAGGCAAACAGTGTGCCAAGGGTACATCTGTAGAGAACCCTAAAGGACCAAAGTGAAGGTGGGTGACCCTAGACTCAAAGGAAACTGAACCTAATACCTCCCCAGAAGATTCAGTGGTGCAGACTAGAGCACACAGTGTCCCTAGCGAAAGAACTACCTCCATAAAGTGTAGTCTAAGAGAAAGACCCGCAGCTGGCAGCTGCTCTAAACAGTAAAACACAAACAATTGAAGAAGGGTCTGAGGGAAATTTAAAGACCTGCCCAGTTCGTATCCCCCTAACTGTAATCCTAACAACAAAAGAACCGGGGGTCTATAACGGAGCTTCAAGTACTCCGAGCTGCTGCAAAACTCCTACATAAGTGAGTTAGGCGCTAATAGAGCTACATAACTCTCTATATCAGAATGTGTGCCAGGACAAACCTGTCGAAGGACCTACTGAGATTGTTGATAAGACCCGTACAGAGATGTGTTGGATTCCCATCAAATAGGTATGTAGATCAAGTGTTCTCATTTGGTCATCCAAAAATGGGATGGTATGTCTCTTGATCAATGAGACCCATCCATCGCCCTTACTCAATTGGGTCGCACCATCAATCGCTAAGGTACCCATGAACAAATGATAAAGATGGGATCGAGTGCAGTGCAAAAATCAAAAGATGTGTGAGTTAAAAAAAAGGGGTAAAAGGATCAATAGGCGAAAAACTCTAATGTAATTTGTCCTTTCCCTCAAACAAACAAGAACAATGCAGAGGAAGCAGTCTAAACATATAACTGCATTTACAAGGCCAACATGTTTCAGCCGGTAGGGACAAGATCCCATGGCTTTCTTCAGGGCCAGAGTTCTAAGCATTAGCTACTGCATACATAAAGTGAACGTAACGACAATCTGTAAAGGATATACATAAATAGTCCAAAATCGTGTTCCTCTGTACCAAACGGTGTCTCTTACATCTGTTAACAAGAAACAAGAAATAAATTGTAGTAAGTCCTATCAAAACAGGAAAGACCTGGCACTGGCTTCTACTAATTAAGCCAATTTATTTTACTAATGTTACTCACCTGAATAGTACAGGGAGTGTACCTCACCTCTCCTGGAACCCAGCTCAGGAAAAAGGAGGCCCCGCTCTGTGAAGGCAAGGAAGGGGTAATGAACGGAAGGGTGGACAGTACTACTCTATCTCTCCCTCCAATACATAATATAGCCCCTATAACAGTCAAGCTTCACAGAGCCACAAAAAATCCTAAGGGTGGAATAAGTCACAGAGCCCATAAAAGTCCCAAGTTCCCAAGAACCATCACTTAATGTAAAAAGCTTTCCTCTAAATATGAGTGTCCTAAATAGGATGGAGCTAAACTGTAGCAGGTTTAGATCTAGGCTAGCAAATGTTTGACAGACCAAGCCTGGTCTCATATCCCAGAAACATAGGTGAACCAGTCTATGCCACCCCAAAAGAAAAAAGGCCAAGAATAAATCCTAATGAGCCACTAACCTGTCCGGCGTTGTCTCATCGCAGGACCCGAGCTTGGTGGAAGGCAAAAAATGGCTGCCCACAGGAAGCTTATAAAGGAGATAGGGGCGGAGTATCACGTACTCTCGCGGGATTCGATTGAACTACAGAGTGATGTCACAATCCACTGTGTTGTAGTTCACCCAAGAACTACAAGATGACATCATTACGGCCATCTTTGTAGTTTGAACTAGTTCAAAAATAAAGCTGCTTTATTTAACCATAGTGCAAGTGTTTGCAAGCGTGAAATAGTCGTCCGAGCTGATGTCTATTTATAAAGATCCATCAAAGTGGTCTCTGATAATGATCCCCAAATGAACCCAAAGAAAGGTAGCCACTGGTGGGAAGGGGGGAGGAGGAAGAGGGGGGCTGAATCATCCGCCCCTCACTTCAAAAACTGAAGTGGTAGAGGGCTGTCAAAACAGTACAATATCGTGCTGTGCCTGCCATATCAGAATAATGATGTTGCTTGTTAGTTCAAACTCACATATAGGCAAACAGTGTGCCAAGGGTACATCTGTAGAGAGCCCTAAAGGACCAAAGTGAAGGTGGGTGACCCTAGACTCAAAGGAAACTGAACCTAATACCTCCCCAGAAGATTCAGTGGTGCAGACTAGAGCACACAGTGTCCCTAGCGAAAGAACTACCTCCATAAAGTGTAGTCTAAGAGAAAGACCCGCAGCTGGCAGCTGCTCTAAACAGTAAAACACAAACAATTGAAGAAGGGTCTGAGGGAAATTTAAAGACCAGCCCAGTTCGTATCCCCCTAACTGTAATCCTAACAACAAAAGAACCGGGGGTCTATAACGGAGCTTCAAGTACTCCGAGCTGCTGCAAAACTCCTACATAAGTGAGTTAGGCGCTAATAGAGCTACATAAGTCTCTATATCAGAATGTGTGCCAGGACAAACCTGTCGAAGGACCTACTGAGATTGTTGGTAAGACCCGTACAGAGATGTGTTGGATTCCCATCAAATAGGTATGTAGATCAAGTGTTCTCATTTGGTCATCCAAAAATGGGGTGGTATGTCTCTTGATCAATGAGACCCATCCATCGCCCTTACTCAATTGGGTCGCACCATCAATCGCTAAGGTACCCATGAACAAATGATAAAGATGGGATCGAGTGCAGTGCAAAAATCAAAAGATGTGTGAGTTAAAAACAAGGGGTAAAAGGATCAATAGGCGAAAAACTCTAATGTAATTTGTCCTTTCCCTCAAACAAACAAGAACAATGCAGAGGAAGCAGTCTAAACATATAACTGCATTTACAAGGCCAACATGTTTCAGCCGGTAGGGACAAGATCCCATGGCTTTCTTCAGGGCCAGAGTTCTAAGCATTAGCTACTGCATACATAAAGTGAACGTAACGACAATCTGTAAAGGATATACATAAATAGTCCAAAATCGTGTTCCTCTGTACCAAACGGTGTCTCTTACATCTGTTAACAAGAAACAAGAAATAAATTGTAGTAAGTCCTATCAAAACAGGAAAGACCTGGCACTGGCTTCTACTAATTAAGCCAATTTATTTTACTAATGTTACTCACCTGAATAGTACAGGGAGTGTACCTCACCTCTCCTGGAACCCAGCTCAGGAAAAAGGAGGCCCCGCTCTGTGAAGGCAAGGAAGGGGTAATGAACGGAAGGGTGGACAGTACTACTCTATCTCTCCCTCCAATACATAATATAGCCCCTATAACAGTCAAGCTTCACAGAGCCACAAAAAAGTCCTAAGGGTGGAATAAGTCACAGAGCCCATAAAAGTCCCAGGTTCCCAAGATCCATCACTTAATGTAAAAAGCTTTCCTCTAAATATGAGTGTCCTAAATAGGATGGAGCTAAACTGTAGCAGGTTTAGATCTAGGCTAGCAAAAGTTTGACAGACCAAGCCTGGTCTCATATCCCAGAAACATAGGTGAACCAGTCTATGCCACCCCAAAAGAAAAAAGGCCAAGAATAAATCCTAATGAGCCACTAACCTGTCCGGCGTTGTCTCATCGCAGGACCCGAGCTTGGTGGAAGGCAAAAAATGGCTGCCCACAGGAAGCTTTTAAAGGAGATAGGGGCGGAGTATCACGTACTCTCGCGGGATTCGATTGAACTACAGAGTGATGTCACAATCCACTGTGTTGTAGTTCACCCAAGAACTACAAGATGACATCATTACGGCCATCTTTGTAGTTTGAACTAGTTCAAAAATAAAGGTGCTTTATTTAACCATAGCGCAAGTGTTTGCAAGCGCGAAATAGTCGTCCGAGCTGAAGTCTATTTATAAAGATCCATCAAAGTGGTCTCTGATAATGATCCCCAAATGAACCCAAATAAAGGTAGCCACTGGTGGGAAGGGGGGAGGAGGAAGAGGGGGGCTGAATCATCCGCCCCTCACTTCAAAAACTGAAGTGGTAGAGGGCTGTCAAAACAGTACAATATCGTGCTGTGCCTGCCATATCAGAATAATGATGTTGCTTGTTAGTTCAAACTCACATATAGGCAAACAGTGTGCCAAGGGTACATCTGTAGAGAGCCCTAAAGGACCAAAGTGAAGGTGGGTGACCCTAGACTCAAAGGAAACTGAACCTAATACCTCCCCAGAAGATTCAGTGGTGCAGACTAGAGCACACAGTGTCCCTAGCGAAAGAACTACCTCCATAAAGTGTAGTCTAAGAGAAAGACCCGCAGCTGGCAGCTGCTCTAAACAGTAAAACACAAACAATTGAAGAAGGGTCTGAGGGAAATTTAAAGACCTGCCCAGTTCGTATCCCCCTAACTGTAATCATAACAACAAAAGAACCGGGGGTCTATAACGGAGCTTCAAGTACTCCGAGCTGCTGCAAAACTCCTACATAAGTGAGTTAGGCGCTAATAGAGCTACATAAGTCTCTATATCAGAATGTGTGCCAGGACAAACCTGTCGAAGGACCTACTGAGATTGTTGGTAAGACCCGTACAGAGATGTGTTGGATTCCCATCAAATAGGTATGTAGATCAAGTGTTCTCATTTGGTCATCCAAAAATGGGGTGGTATGTCTCTTGATCAATGAGACCCATCCATCGCCCTTACTCAATTGGGTCGCACCATCAATCGCTAAGGTACCCATGAACAAATGATAAAGATGGGATCGAGTGCAGTGCTAAAATCAAAAGATGTGTGAGTTAAAAACAAGGGGTAAAAGGATCAATAGGCGAAAAACTCTAATGTAATTTGTCCTTTCCCTCAAACAAACAAGAACAATGCAGAGGAAGCAGTCTAAACATATAACTGCATTTACAAGGCCAACATGTTTCAGCCGGTAGGGACAAGATCCCATGGCTTTCTTCAGGGCCAGAGTTCTAAGCATTAGCTACTGCATACATAAAGTGAACGTAACGACAATCTGTAAAGGATATACATAAATAGTCCAAAATCGTGTTCCTCTGTACCAAACGGTGTCTCTTACATCTGTTAACAAGAAACAAGAAATAAATTGTAGTAAGTCCTATCAAAACAGGAAAGACCTGGCACTGGCTTCTACTAATTAAGCCAATTTATTTTACTAATGTTACTCACCTGAATAGTACAGGGAGTGTACCTCACCTCTCCTGGAACCCAGCTCAGGAAAAAGGAGGCCCCGCTCTGTGAAGGCAAGGAAGGGGTAATGAACGGAAGGGTGGACAGTACTACTCTATCTCTCCCTCCAATACATAATATAGCCCCTATAACAGTCAAGCTTCACAGAGCCACAAAAAATCCTAAGGGTGGAATAAGTCACAGAGCCCATAAAAGTCCCAGGTTCCCAAGATCCATCACTTAATGTAAAAAGCTTTCCTCTAAATATGAGTGTCCTAAATAGGATGGAGCTAAACTGTAGCAGGTTTAGATCTAGGCTAGCAAACGTTTGACAGACCAAGCCTGGTCTCATATCCCAGAAACATAGGTGAACCAGTCTATGCCACCCCAAAAGAAAAAAGGCCAAGAATAAATCCTAATGAGCCACTAACCTGTCCGGCGTTGTCTCATCGCAGGACCCGAGCTTGGTGGAAGGCAAAAAATGGCTGCCCACAGGAAGCTTATAAAGGAGATAGGGGCGGAGTATCACGTACTCTCGCGGGATTCGATTGAACTACAGAGTGATGTCACAATCCACTGTGTTGTAGTTCACCCAAGAACTACAAGATGACATCATTACGGCCATCTTTGTAGTTTGAACTAGTTCAAAAATAAAGGTGCTTTATTTAACCATAGCGCAAGTGTTTGCAAGCGCAAAATAGTCGTCCGAGCTGATTAGGGGAGGTATTAGGTTCAGTTTCCTTTGAGTCTAGGGTCACCCACCTTCACTTTGGTCCTTTAGGGCTCTCTACAGATGTACCCTTGGCACCCTGTTTGCCTATATGTGAGTTTGAACTAACAAGCAACATCATTATTCTGATATGGCAGGCACAGCACGATATTGTACTGTTTTGACAGCCCTCTACCACTTCAGTTTTTGAAGTGAGGGGCGGATGATTCAGCCCCCCTCTTCCTCCTCCCCCCTTCCCACCAGTGGCTACCTTTCTTTGGGTTCATTTGGGGATCATTATCAGAGACCACTTTGATGGATCTTTATAAATAGACATCAGTTCGGACGACTATTTCGCGCTTGCAAACACTTGCGCTATGGTTAAATAAAGCACCTTTATTTTTGAACTAGTTCAATCTACAAAGATGGCCGGAATGATGTCATCTTGTAGTTCTTGGGTGAACTACAACACAGTGGATTGTGACATCACTCTGTAGTTCAATCGAATCCCGCGAGAGTACGTGATACTCCGCCCCTATCTCCTTTATAAGCTTCCTGTGGGCAGCCATTTTTTGCCTTCCACCAAGCTCGGGTCCTGCGATGAGACAACGCCGGACAGGTTAGTGGCTCATTAGGATTTATTCTTGGCCTTTTTTCTTTTGGGGTGGCATAGACTGGTTCACCTATGTTTCTGGGATATGAGACCAGGCTTGGTCTGTCAAACTTTTGCTAGCCTAGATCTAAACCTGCTACAGTTTAGCTCCATCCTATTTAGGACACTCATATTTAGAGGAAAGCTTTTTACATTAAGTGATGGATCTTGGGAACCTGGGGCTTTTATGGGCTCTGTGACTTATTCCACCCTTAGGATTTTTTGTGGCTCTGTGAAGCTTGACTGTTATAGGGGCTATATTATGTATTGGAGGGAGAGATAGAGTAGTACTGTCCACCCTTCCGGGTTCATTACCCCTTCCTTGCCTTCACAAAGCGGGGCCTCCTTTTTCCTGAGCTGGGTTCCAGGAGAGGTGAGGTACACTCCCTGTACTATTCAGGTGAGTAACATTAGTAAAATAAATTGGCTTAATTAGTAGAAGCCAGTGCCAGGTCTTTCCTGTTTTGATAGGACTTACTACAATTTATTTCTTGTTTCTTGTTAACAGATGTAAGAGACACCGTTTGGTACAGAGGAACACGATTTTGGACTATTTATGTATATCCTTTACAGATTGTCGTTACGTTCACTTTATGTATGCAGTAGCTAATGCTTAGTACTCTGGCCCTGAAGAAAGCCATGGGATCTTGTCCCTACCGGCTGAAACATGTTGGCCTTGTAAATGCAGTTATATGTTTAGACTGCTTCCTCTGCATTGTTCTTGTTTGTTTGAGGGAAAGGACAAATTACATTAGAGTTTTTCGCCTATTGATCCTTTTACCCCTTGTTTTTAACTCACACATCCTTTGATTTTTGCACTGCACTCGATCCCATCTTTATCATTTGTTCATGGGTACCTTAGCGATTGATGGTGCGACCCAATTGAGTAAGGGCGATGGATGGGTCTCATTGATCAAGAGACATCCCACCCCATTTTTGGATGACCAAATGAGAACACTTGATCTACATACCTATTTGATGGGAATCCAACACATCTCTGTACGGGTCTTACCAACAATCTCAGTAGGTCCTTCGACAGGTTTGTCCTGGCACACATTCTGATATAGAGACTTATGTAGCTCTATTAGCGCCTAACTCACTTATGTAGGAGTTTTGCAGCAGCTCGGAGTACTTGAAGCTCCGTTATAGACCCCTTGTCTTCACTTCTAACACTAACATTCTGTGCTACAGATTTCCAGGTTTTCCACCATTTACAACAAGCTTTCATGGATTTAGGAGAAAGTCTCTTAAATTGAATCACATCATCTAAATCACAAAACAAATTGTTTTTAATTGATAGAAACCAGTTCATTCTATACATAAGGATTTCTCTCAAATTGACATGACACAGTTAAGAAACATATCTTGGTCCTAAGTGCCTCACAAAGCCAACCGCGCATAATGTGTACGTGTCTTCATGCTACTGGTACTGTGTCTTTTAGTGGGAATTGCAGTGGGGCCCATTTCCTTTTTTTTTTATTTACCGATCCAAGATGGGGGATGCTATTTGCATTAGTAAATAAACAAGTGAAGCGACCTAGCAGCAAATTGTAGCTTCCTGGCCCAACAATATTTGTTTTTATGTACAACGAGGGGTGGGCAAGCAATGAGAAGCAGTACAGGGGGACCAATGGGCAAGGCAAACAATGTGAAGAATAACTTATAAAAAATATAAAGAAAGCCAAGGAGGAGGAAGTAAATAACATGACGGGAAGAGAAGCGCGCAACACAGGCCGTGTGGGGTAGGGGGCAGGTAGATAAAAAGAAGAACATGAGGGAGAGAGCTAGTGGGATAGGGAGAGAGCAAGTGGGATAGGGAGAGAGCACATGGGATAAGGAGAGAGCAAGTGGGATGGGGGAGAGCAAGTGGGATAGGGAGAGAGCAAGTGGGATAAGGAGAGAGCCAGTGGGATAGGGAGAGAGCAAGTGGGATAGGGAGAGAGCAAGTGGAATAGGAAGAGAGCAAGTGGAATAGGAAGAGAGCAAGTGGGATAGGGAGAGAGCAAGTTGGATAGGGAGAGAGCAAGTTGGATAGGGAGAGAGCAAGTGGGATGGGGGAGATGCAAGTGGGATAGGGAGAGGGCAAGTGGGATAAGGAGAAAGCCAGTGAGATAGGGAGAGAGCAAGTGGGATAGGGAGAGAGCAAGTGGGATAGGGAGAGAGCAAGTGGGATAGGGAGAGAGCAAGTGGGATGGGGGAGAGCAAGTGGGATAAGGAGAGAGCCAGTGGGATAGGGAGAGAGCAAGTGGGATAAGGAGAGAGCCAGAGTGATGGGGGAGAGCAAGTGAGATAGGGAGAGAGCAAGTGGGATAAGGAATGAGCCAGTGGGATAGGGAGAGAGCAAGTGGGATTGGGAGGGAGCAAGTGGGATGGGGGAGAGCAAGTGGGATAGGGAGAGAGCAAGTGGGATAGGGAGAGAGCAAGGGGGATAGGGAGAGCGCAAGTGGAATAGAAAGAGAGCAAGTGGGATAGGGAGAGAGCAAGTTGGATAGGGAGAGAGCACGTTGGATAGCGAGAGAGCAAGTGGGATAGGGAGGGGGCAAGTGGGATAGGGAGAGAGCAAGTGTGATAAGAAGAGAGCAAGTGGAATAGGGAGAGAGCAAGTGGGATAGGCAGAGAGCAAGTTGGATAAGGAGAGAGCAAGTGGAATAACAAGAGAGCAAGTGGGATAGGGAGAGAGCAAGTGGGATAGGGAGAGAGCAAGTGGGATGGGGAGAGAAAGTGGGCTAGGGAGAGAGCAAGTGGATAAGGAGAGAGCTAGTGGGATAGGGAGCGAGCAAGTGGGATAGGGAGAGAGCAAGTGGGATAGGGAGAGGGCAAGTGGGATAGGGAGGGAGCAGGTGGGATAGGGAGCGAGCAAGTGGGATAGGGAGAGAGCAAGTGGGATAGGGGAGAGCAAGTAGGCTAGGGAGAGAGCAAGTGGGATAAGGAGAGAGCAAGTGGAATAGGGAGAGAGCAAGCGGGATAGGAAGCGAGCAAGTGGGCTAGGGAGCAAGCACATAGGATAGGAATAGAGCATGTGGGCTAGGGAGAGAGCTAGTGGGATAAGGAGCGAGCAAGTGGGATAAGGAGAGAGCAAGTGGGATAGGGAGAGAGCAAGTGGGATAGGGAGAGGGCTAGTGGGATAAGGAGCGAGCAAGTGGGATAGGGAGCGAGCAAGTGGGATAGGGAGAGAGCAAGTGGGATAGGGAGAGAGCAAGTGGGATAGGGGAGAGCAAGTGGGCTAGGGAGACAGCAAGTGGGATAAGGAGAGAGCAAGTGGAATAGGGAGAGAGCAAGTGGGATAGGAAGCGAGCAAGTGGGCTAGGGAGCAAGCACATAGGATAGGAATAGAGCATGTGGGCTAGGGAGAGAGCAAGTGGGCTAGGGAGAGAGCAAGTGGGATAAGGAAAGAGCAAGTGGGATAGAGAGAGACCAAGTAGGATAGGAAGAGCGCAAGTGGGATAAGAAGAGAGCAAGTGGGATAGGGAGCGAGCAAGTGGGATAGGGAGAGAGCAAGTGGGATAGGGAGAGAGCAAGTGGGATACGGAGAGAGCAAGTGGGATAGGGAGAGAGCAAGTGGGATAGGGAGAGGGCAAGTGGGATAGGGAAAGAGCAAGTGGGATAGGGAGAGAGCAATTGGGGTAGGGATAGAGCAGGTGGGATAGGGAGAGCGCAAGTGGGATAGGGGGAGAGCAAGTGGGATAGGGCTAGAGCAAGTGGAATAGGGAGAGAGCAAGTGGGATAGGGAGAGAGCAAGTGGGATAGGGGAGAGCAAGTGGGCTAGGGAGAGAGCAAGTGGGATAAGGAGAGAGCAAGTAAAATAAAGAGAGAGCAAGAGGGTTAGGGGGAGAGCAAGTGGGATAGGGAGAGAGCAAGTGGGATAAGGAGAGAGCAAGTGTGATAAGAAGAGAGCAAGAGGGTTAGGGGGAGAGCAGGTGGGATAGGGAGAGAGCAAGTGGGATAAAGAGAGAGCACGTGTGATAAGAAGAGAGCAAGTGGGGTTGGGAAAGAGCAAGTGGGCCAGGGAGAGAACAGGTGAGCTAGGGAGAGAGCAAGTGGGCTAAGGAGAGAGCAAGTGGTATAAGAAGAGAGCAAGTGGGCTAGGGCGAGAGCAAGTGGGATAGGGGAAGAGCAAGTGGGATAGGGAGAGAGCAAGTGGGATAGGGAGAGAGCAATTGGGATAAGGAGAGAGCAAGTGGAATAGGGAGAGAGCAAGTGGGATAGGGAGAGAGCAAGTGGGATAAGGAGAGAGCAAGTGTGATAAGAAGAGAGCAAGTGGGTTTGGGAGATAGCAAGTGGGATAAGAAGAGAGCAAGTGGGCTAGGGAGAGAGGAGGTGGGATAGGGAGAGAGCAAGTGAGATAAGGAGAGAGCAAGAGGGTTAGGGGGAGAGCAAGTGGGATAGGGAGAGAGCAAGTGGGATAAGGAGAGAGCAAGTGTGATAAGAAGAGAGCAAGAGGGTTGGGGGGAGCAAGTGGGATAGGGAGAGAGCAAGTGGGATAAAGAGAGAGCAAGTGTGTTAAGAAGGGAGCAAGTGGGTTTGGGAGAGAGCAAGTGGGATAGGAAAAGAGCAAGTGGTATAAGAAGAGAGCAAGTGGGCTAGGGCGAGAGCAAGTGGGATAGGGGAAGAGCAAGTGGGATAGGGAGAGAGCAAGTGGGATAGGAAGAGAGTAAGTGGGATAAGGAGAGAACAAGTGGAATAGGGAGAGAGCATGTGGGATAGGGAGAGAGCAAGTGGGATAGGGTGCGAGCAAGTGGGATAAGGAGAGAGCAAGTGGGCTAGGGAGAGAGCAAGTGGGACAGTGAGAGAGCACGTGGTACAGGAAGAGAGCAAGTGGGCTAGGGAGAGAGCAAGTGGGCTAGGGAGAGAGCAAGTGGGCTAAGGAGAGAGCAAGTGGTATAAGAAGAGAGCAAGTGGGCTAGGGCGAAAGCAAGTGGGATAGGGGAAGAGCAAGTGGGATAGGGAGAGAGCAAGTGGGATAGGGAGAGAGTAAGTGGGATAAGGAGAGAACAAGTGGAATAGGGAGAGAGCATGTGGGATAGGGAGAGAACAAGTGGGATAGGGTGCAAGCAAGTGGGATAGGGAGAGAGCAAGTGGGCTAGGGAGAGAGCAAGTGGGATAGGGAGAGAGCCCGTGGTATAAGAAGAGAGCAAGTGTGCTAGGGAGAGAGCAAGTGGGCTAGGGAGAGAGCAACATGGCACACTCTGGAATGGGGAGGTGAAGGTATGGATCTACAAGAGAGAAATATTCTGAAAACACATGAAGTGACCAGATTTTAAAAAACAAAAACAGGCACATTTCACAATCATAGATGAGGGACTACAGTTTCAACCGAGAGGTACAGAATGACAACGCTTATCAACTTATAAACACAGACACAAGGCACTAAGGGAATTCATTAAAATGCAACTTTTTTAACCCGATGTCATGGGTATTAATTAAACTGCTTTCTAATAAGAACTCCTAGTCGCCCGGTCACCCTACACACAGTTGTGAGCTTAAAGAAAAAGGTGGTTCCCCTAATGTGAACAGCGGACGGATACAAGTCAGCCGACCAAAAGGATGGTCATGAGATTTTTCTACGGGAAAGGCGCAAACACAAGAAGAAAAGACAGGCCGTCAAATAAGAAAGAAGAACATGAGTGACAATAAGGGGTGAGCACCGGGTGGGCTCTAAGCCCACTGTGAGGTTTTGGAGTGGTCCACAAGAGTCTTTTGCCTCCCAGACAGCAGGTGAGCCCTAGAAAGCAAAAACAAAAGGGGATGATGGACGGATTGTTGAACATTGCAAGCACTCACCCCAGTCAACTGATCTGGGTTTAATCCATCATCATTTTTTAGCTCACTCCGCCACCCCAGTTCAGACATGGCTATATGCAAATCAGTCTGACCCTGTGCCTCATGGGAACAGTCCAGCCCGAACTGCCAAGCCATGTCTTCCCTGGACCTGAAGGAAATATCCTGGGATCGGTTTCTGGCTAATCAGCCGTCATCAGCCAGGCTAGCTTGAATCCAGTGGCAAGTGAGCAAGGGACCCACATCTGGGCATACCCTGCCAACTTAGGGCGAACAAAGCAAAAACCAAAGGGGAGAATGGACGGAGTGTTGAACATTGCAAGCACTCACCCCCAGCCAACTGTCCTGAAACAGCTTGGGCTTCCGCTGGACCTTCTAACTTTGATTTGTAGGCTTCATGAAGATAACAAGGCCCAAATTAGATGGGGGGCACGGGGAAGTCACTGAATCATTTCCGGTGGAACGTGGCGCTAGACAGGGATGCGTGATGGCCCCTACGCTATTCACGCTATATATTAATGGAATAGCTGATTGCATGAGTAGAACCCCAACTGATGCTCCGCATTGATAACATCGAGATTGGATTACTGTAATAGCCTGTATGCAGGGCTAAATAAATCTGCCCTGCACAGACTTCAGATGGTCCAACATGCCGCTGCTAGACTGGTCCTCAGATGGCCAAGAATATCCTCGGCCTCTGCTGCTTGGGACACTCTGCACTGACTCCCGGTAAAAAAGCGCATTCTGTTTAAGGTCTTGACAATCTCCTACAGGGCCTTCCACCATCAGGGCCCAATATATCTGCGCAGATATTTCACTCAATACCATCCGTCACGTGAACTCAGATCATCTACAGCAAATTTGCTCATCGTCCCTAATTTCAGGCTGGCGACTAAGGGAGGCAAATCTCTAGCAGTAATTGGCGCAAAAGCATGGAACGAACTGCCCCACTACCTTCGTGAAACTACTACGGAGCAAAGTTTCAGAAAAATGTTGAAAACATGGATCTACACACTGTCAGACACAGGATGCAAAACTTTGATATGTTCCTCTTTTACAACAAGGACAATCTAGCTATGACCATCTGCTAGATATAGGGAGTCACAGCGCCAAGATGCTCCCTGGAGTGGAGTGCGCTATAAAAGTATCCATTCACATCACATCACATCACATTAGCTGGAGAAAAAGTACCCATTCTGATGGTTGCCGATGACACGTTGATTCTCTCCAAGACCCCTAGTGGACTAAAAAAGGCACTAAAAATCTTTGAGGATTTTTGCTGCAAGAGGGGCTTGGAGGTCAACGTGTCTAAGACAAAGTTAATGGCGTTCAACGCACGGAAGGCAAATATGAGGGGTTTTAACATGAAGGATGGACCTCTAGAAGTAGTTAACGAGTTCACCTATCTAGGAGTAAACTTCCAAGGTAGTATGAAGTGGGATTGGCAAACTGACTTAGCCTCACTTAAACTTAGACAGATTTCGGGGGCTCTCTGTCAGGAGTATAATCACTCCCATTTCAAGCCTATTAGCCCAGCCCTTGAAATTTATAATTTGAAAGCTGTCAGGTCAGCATTATATGGTTCGGAAGTTTGGGGCTGCAAGAATCTTGTAGCTCTTACTCTCTCTGAAAATAGGTTTCTAAGAAATATTACTGGACTTCCCCAGAGTACCCCTATGTGTCCGCTGTTATTGGATCTGGGTAAGAAACCCATTGCAGCTGTAGCCAAATTGCGCCCCCTCCTGTATTGAAGGAGATGATGGTCTACTCCTGAACTTGCTGGCTATGCTCAGGGTTTCTTAGATATTATTAATGCTGACACATTGCATCATATTAAATGGCTTGGGGCAGTCCGAAACCTCTTAGGAGAGCTAGGGTTGATTGTATTGTGGACTGATCCTGTAAATTCCATCTTTCCATCAAAAGCCGTGCTGAAGGCCAAGTACTGGGATTTGTTCCGAGTAAAAGACGCAAGGCAACAAGTGTATACTTCCCTTGACAGCCGGTTTATGGATCATAAAGTCGCACCCAGGTTGGAATCATATTGGGATGCAATAACAAACCCAAGGATCGCAAGTTGTACTTTCAGTACAGTGCGTGGACACTCCCAGTAAGATCTTTTACGATGAAATGGTCATCTCAACCGCTAACTAGGTGTCCGGGGTGCAGTGCCATTATTGAGTCTACGGCACATATCCTCTTTGTTTGCGATACCTATGCTGCCCCACGTCGGGCTTGGTTGACACCAATCTGTAGGCTCCTAGGTACAAGGGTGGCGGCGGAGGCTGAACGCATTTTGCGTACTGATACCTCACTACCCATTGCATTAGCTATGGCGAAATTTCTAGGCTGGGCATGGACTTTAAGAGCTCGCCTAATTGCACAGTGTCCTTGATATTAGAAATAACAATTTTTTATGATGTGGTATGTGCACATATCTTAATGTTTTATCTTTTAACCTGCTGTTTTAATGGTTTTATTTTTCTGTATCTTATTCAAGGGGATGTGCATAAATTTTATATCTTGATACATGTTTTAAAGCGGGATCTTGATGTATTTGCTGTTTTGCGCATTGCTTTTATGATTGTAAGAATCGAATAAAGCTTTATGAACTTGAACTTGGATCTGGGTTTAATCCATCATCATTTTTTAGCTCACTCCGCCACCCCAGTTCAGACAAGTACCAGACTGGTCCTGTTGTGGAAAACTGGGAGAACAGGCAGTAACAATAGCCCCAGCAGCCACCGCGGTGCGGGGAGGCCCCAAGCTCCGGGGGGCCCCCTCCAGAACTTATTTATTTATTTATGCGATTTTATATAGCGCGAACTTTACCTGAAGGTGTCAGAGCGCTTTACATAAGAACCAGTTGAAAAACATAAGGATTTAGGATTACATGCGTTACATAAAGGATGCAAACAGAAAAAATTGCAAATGTACAAGATGTAAAGTCACACAAGGAGGAGATACAAATGGATATACTCTAAGAGTCACATAGGCATGGTAGATGGTACAAAGGTCTGCTGCATATACTAGTGATTAGAGTTATCTCTATATACATAGGGAAGGGATACACATGGATATACTCTAAGAGTCACATAGGAATGGTAGAGAGCACAGCGGACTACTGCATATACTAGTGATTAGAGTTATCTCTATATGCATAGGGAAGGGATACAAATGGATACACTCTAAGAGTCACATAGGAATGGTAGAGAGCACAGCGGACTACTGCATATACTAGTGATTAGAGTTATCTCTATATGCATAGGGAAGGGATACAAATGGATACACTCTAAGAGTCACATAGGAATGGTAGAGAGTACAGCGGTCTACTGCATATACTAGTGATTAGAGTTATCTCTATATACATAAGGAAGGGATACAAATGGATATACTCTAAGAGTCACATAGGAATGGTAGAGAGTATACAGGTCTACTGCATATACTAGTGATTAGAGTTATCTCTATATACATAGGGAAGGGATATGACTGGATATACTCTAAGAGTCACATAGGAATGGTAGAGAGTACAGCGGGCTACTGCATATACTAGTGATTAGAGTTATCTCTATATACATAAGGAAGGGATACAAATGGATATACTCTAAGAGTCACATAGGAATGGTAGAGAGTATACAGGTCTACTGCATGTATTAGTGATTAGAGTTATCTCTATATACATAGGGAAGGGATACGAATGGATATACTCTAAGAGTCACATAGGAATGGTAGAGAGTACAAAGGTCTACTGCATATACTAGTGATTAGAGTTATTTCTATATACATAGGGAGGGGATATGACTGGATATACTCTAAGAGTCACATAGCAGTCACTGTGCACGGGCAGGCCTCAGAGCTCCTGACTGGGTCTGGAGCATGGTGTGGGGGTGGACAATGCACTTTGCAGGGAGGCCTCCTCAAGTTATCTCACACCACTGCAAAACACGCCTTGGGCGGGGGGGGGGGCGTAACGAACACCCCCGCATCCCCTGCCGTGCGGGGGGAACAGTCATCTAGACAGAAAGGGGACCCACTCAACGTCTCAGATTGAGGGTATGTGTTTTGCAAGAGACCCCCTCACCATTCCTCGCAGGGGGGGCCTGCGTTTTCCTTATGCCACTGCCATTGGGACCTCCTACTTCGAGGTAATTTTGGGTGTTATTAGTTTGAGAGCAGCAGGAGACTGACATGAACACCTGCATGGGTCCCCTAAGAGCAGTGAGACTGAGTGAGAGAGTCCTGGGGCCCATGCAGGCGATTTATGACATGAAACTCCCCATGCTTTGCCACCTCACACCCCCTCCCCTCGGTTACAGGAGCTGCTCTTGTGTGTATGAAAGCACTTGACGCGTTTCAATCTATTAGAGGGGATACGGAGACCGGATTTGACTCGATCAAATCCCACAATCAAAGAGCAATCAATACATTGTTTTATTTCACTTGGACAAGGTGTCTATTTTTGTGGGGTTGTTTCCATTAATGACGCATGTTCCTTTACTCTCCTTTAAAGAGTGGAATGCTTAAAACACTGGATTCCTTTGTTTAACGAAGTTTCCCATGTTGCATTTTTAATGGACTCAACCCCCCCTGCCCTCGCACAAACCAGATTCCTTTCTTGTTTTTGTAAGGGAGTGTGGCATAGGTGGGGACGCTCTGAAATTCCATCTGCGAATAAAGAATGAAGGTCGGGGAGTGGAGTGATTATAGGACGTGCCTTGGAGAAGGAGGCGAGGATGGCCGGGAGCGGAGGAATTCCAGCTGGAATCCAAAGAGGGGAGGGCGGGAAGCGAAAGGGGGCTGGACCTGAGTGCACGGCGGTAAACTAAGAGACAGAGAAGGATAAAGGAGGGAATAAATATAATGTGAAGGAAACAGGAAAACACAAACGTAGGGAGTTGGAACCTGCAAGAAAAAAAACACATGAGGTGAAAAATATCGATAAAAGAAAGTGAGAAACCCTGGAAGGATGTTTCAATAGGGACATTAAGTTGAAGCATTTCTGCATACATATATTTTCTTTATAGAACAAATATATAAATAAAAAATCATTTGTTTCAGTTTGGATTTTGTCAGACCACCAAATAATGTAAGCCATGGCTTATTGATCAGCGCTGTAATCACCATCCAGTTCATCCAAATATGGCATACAACATCATTAGTTATTTTCCTTCCACTTCTTGGATTTACAAACCAAGGGTTTCGATTTGTACATTAGCCATCAGCCTACACTGATCTGCAAAGAGCAGAATGTATCAATGAAAGTAATAGAGATGAAAGGAAACATCAACTAATAACTTTCAGTTTTAATCGCTCCAGCACTCCTGGGTTAGAGCACTTCACACATAACTACATTTTCAATTACTGTTCAGCATTAAAAACATATTAGAGCTCTTTGAATAAAACCAAAAAGAGTCCAGTTTGCAAGGAACTTGAGAGAAAAGGTGCTATTAGCAAGAGCATACGTGTAAGTCGTCTACGGGCCTAGATGGGGTCGTTTAATAGATGAAAATGTAGAAAAGATGGGTTTTAATTGCTTTAAGCATACCAGGATGGACTTTTATCTGAGGTTCAGGAAGTTGTACCAGCCTAGGGGTGCTTTTGGACACCATCTGCCCAGCATTGTGTTATTTCCATTTGCAGGAAGGTACAGCTCAGCTTCTGACGTCAGCCATGGAAACCACGTCTGATAGACAGAGAGGATGTTTCTGATGAATGTCCTTGTTAGAGGGTGTCAGTATCAAAGGGAGAGTGAGGATGTATGAGAACTAGTTCATATCCCCTGAGAAATGTATTATATCAATAGGAACTAGTCATTCAAGACGTAGTGGAAAACTGTGTGGTGTTTGCCAGAAGAAAAAAAATGTGTCTTTCTTAATGAAGCCCTCACCCACCAACCTAGTTGGTGGCATGCTTCATCATCGGGCCCACCTGGTGACACCGAGTGTGTCCCTGTGCTACAACGCCTGTGTTACAGAGGAGCTGGTATATTGCTGTGTGTGCGGTGTGGGTGGCGTGAACGTGAGATTTAAAAACTGTCCATTGGTCCCAGAAGGTTAATTTTAATAATTGGTCCTCTGGCAGTGTTAAAATACAAGGCAGCAGATGTAGGTGGAGTTATATTTTAGGGAACTCCTACATCCTGTGGGCGGTCTACATGTTTCAGCGAGGCCTCTTCTATACAACTGGCTTTCCTCAGGACCTAGTGTGTGATCTATACTGCTCTAGTGTATAGATATGTGTAGCACTCGCTAAGGTGCTTTAAATGGGAGAAGGCAGTTACTCCTCAATCCCTCTTTTACATACAACGTAAAACAAAAGACAAACAGATACACAGAACGGTAATTCAATTTATGGGCACACGTTATGGGTACATTAGTCAAATCACTCTGTCCATCACCACCCCTTGTTGTAAATTATTTTGTCCACCCTAAGCGTGGAAGGGTATACTCAGATGTGAGTCCCTTGCTCATTGCACCATCAGGATTCAAGCAAGCCGGGCCGAAGACGCCTGAAATGGCAGAAACCGGTCCCCGGAAGCTTGTTTCCTTCCCAGTGTAAGAATTGGCTTTTGTAGTCTGGTCTGCCCTGTTCCCATGATGCACTGGGCCAGGGACAGACTAATTTGCATACAGCCAGGTTCTGAAACTGGGATGGTGCAATGAGCTCAAAAACGGTGTTGGATCTAGCCCTGATCTCTTGACTGGGTGAGAGTGGTCTGCTTAATTCAGAGACTCTGTCCCTCACCACCCCTTGTTGTAAATCATTAGTCAAATCACAGCACTCACATGCTGCCGCAGTGTTTGTGGTTGTTGCGATAGAAAGCGGCTCAGTGGGAGACGTTGTGATAAGCTAGGTGAAAATTACCGATTGTATGTGCTTTTGTGAGTGAAAAACCGCGCACAGTTTAAGTGAGAATAGTAGTAAAATTATTCTCATGATAGCAACTTGCTATGAGCGCCCCATAGGATTTCGGCAATAGATTGATTCTAAGTGGCATGATGTCTATAGCCTTGATAAGACAGTACTTACCTTTCTAGACTATCAAGAGCCGTCTACCCATGTCTCAGAGAGCGTACAGCCATTAACAAGCATGTAAGTCTTCCAGGCCTGTGTGTCAACATTTGTTGACCCAAACCAGACCTGTCTGTGTGAAACAATTTATTTATTTATTTATTTTTAAAGTTTTATATAGCGCGAACAAGATCTTTGCAGATATCAGAGCGCTTTACAGAAACAGTAGGTAGGATAAACAAGACTCTTAAATCAATATGAGATTCCGTAGACAGTGAGATGCAAAAAATAGGGTATCAATCATACAAGAGTATACAGAGTAATAACAATCAAGAAACAATAATATGGAAGCAGTACAATGTCTAAACGGATAAGATTATAGCACCCAGAGGGTGAGTAAACACAATGTTGAGAGCGTATTGAGGCACTCAAGTCCTAGTGTACAACCCAATAAACAAGTTGGAAATCACTAGTATAGCATCCGTGCAATGAATTAGATCCAGAAGCAGACAAAAAATGGACTGACATAGATAAATATTCATCCAGCCGATAATGTGGGGGCCAAATACTGTCATTGTTCCAGTATCAATAGTGTTCAGGTGTATTTAGCCATAAGGATGGCCTTCACCTCTTTCTTGAAGAGTATAGTGGACGGGATAAGCCTGGTTTCTGGTGGGAGTGCATTCCAGATCCTAGGTGCCATTCCAGAGAAGGAGCGTTTGTATGTTTTTTCCTTCCGGAATCTCCGTGGTTTCAGGAGGAGAGTGTTTGTGCTTCTGTTGGATCTTGAGCCTCCTGATATGGTCAGCTTATGAGAGAGGTAGTTGGGTGCCTTGTGGTGTACGGCCGAGTGTGTCATACAGGCAATTTTCAACTGAATTCTGGCTTCAATAGGCAGCCAGTTCAGGGTTTTTAAGTCAGGGGATATATGCGAGTGTTTTCTTGAGCCAGTGATGAGTCTCGCGGCCGCGTTCAGGGAGGCTCTTAGGGGAGCCGTTGTTGTCAGGGGGAGCCCGCTGAGAGCCACAATTCCGTAGTCTATGCGAGGAATGACTAAGGCTTGTACCACAGTTTGGAAGTCCTTGGGTGGTAGGAAGGGTTTGAGTTTTCTAAGCGTGTTGATTTGGAAGTTGGCTCCTTTAGTTGCTATGGTAATATGCTGCTGCATGTCGAGATTGCAGTCCAGTGTGATGCCAAGGGATTTCGCAGAGTCCACGATGGTGGGTTGGACATTGAGTGCGGTTAGATGATTGAGCCAGGTTTGGGTGATGGCCTTTTTCGCAGGAGGAGAGATCAGAAGGAACTCAGTTTTCAGAGCATTTAGTTTGAGGTGATTGTCGGCCAGCCAAGCTTGGGTGTTTCTTAGCGTGGCATTCAACAGTTTGATGTCTTCAGGGGATTGAAGCTTGAGGTAGAGCTGAGTGTCATCGGCGTACATATGGAAATGTACCTTAGAAGATTGAAGCAAGGTGGTGAGTGGTTCCATGACGAGGTTGAACAATGTGGGGGATAGGGAGGAACCTTGCGGGACGCCCAGTGTTACTGGCACAGGCGAGGACAGTGCGTTGTTGATCTTGAACCTCTGAGAACGGTTGTGCAGAAAGGACGTGAACCATTTGAGAACCGTCCCGGATATGCCCATTCTGGTATTTAGGAGCTCCAGTAGATTCTCGTGTTTGACCGTATCAAATGCTGAAGAGAGGTCAAGAAGGATGAGGAGGCAAGACTCATTGTGATCAAGGATTTGGAGGGCATCATCTATTATGTGTGTCATGGCCGTTTCCGTGCTATGCTTTGCTCTGAATCCGGATTGGTGAGAGTTGAGGAGGTCAAACTGCTCAATGTGTTTTGTCAGTTGGAGTTGTACGCATTTTTCTAACAGTTTTGCTAGAGTGGTGATATTGGTGATAGGACGATAGTTGTTTAGGTCGGCCGGGTCAGCTGTGGGTTTCTTGAGTATAGGCGTGACTTGCCCAATCTTGAGGGAATCTGGGATGAGCCCTTGTTGCAGGGAACAGTTGATGATTTTAGTCCAGAGTGGGAGGAACAGGGGGGTGAGGACTTTAACAGCATTGGCAGGTAGGGGGTCTGTGTGATGATTGGCGGGTTTCAAGGTGACCAGCAGCTTGTGAATTGATTCTTCGGAATAGGTGTCGAAGGACGTCCATGAAGCGTTGTTTTTAGCATGAGTGTTAGTTATGCATATGGAGCCGGCGAATCGACTTACATCCTTGATGAGATCGCTTCTTATAGTGTTGTTCTTTTGCTTGAAGAAAGCAGAGAAGTCTTCGCAACTTGGGATAGCCTTTGTTAAGTTGTTGGGTTGTGGAGGTTGCGTTTTGGTTTGGGTTTTGACTAACTCGAACAGTTTTTTTGGTCGGTTTTTAGCTTGATCCAGCTGTTGGCTAAAGAATATTGATTTCGAGCGTTTGATTTTTCTGAAGTAAGCGTTTCTCTTATTCTTAAGCGTTCTAAGGTTCAGTGCTGAGGGGTCAGATCTCCACGCGCGTTCAGCTAAGCGCATCACACGTCTGTCTTCATTGAGTCTGCCATCGTACCATGGGTTCGAGTTCTTGGTGGAGACTCTCTTCAATTGCAAGGGTGCGGCTTCGTTGATTATTGTAGACATGGAGTCTAGGTAGAGGTTGGTCAAAGAATGCACATCAGAGACGTCCGTCGGGGGAAGAAGGAGACTGCCTGTGTGGGCAGGCAAGGACATTGGGTTAAGGTTCTTCAGGTCCCTCTTCCAAATCTTGGTTTTGGCAGGTTGCGCCGGGTTAAGTTTGACCTTTTCGTTGATGAAGAAGGTGATGATGTGGTGGTCTGACCAGTCGCATGGTTCGATTGCGACTAGTTGGGTAGAGTCTTCTTTGGCGATGATAAGGTCAATGATAGAGCCTTTTTCATGTGTCGGACCGTTGCAGATTTGGGTGAGGTCAAGCGCGTCGAGGAAAGTCTTAAGGCTCTTCACCACTGTGTCTTTCTGGTCATTCCAGTGGAGGTTGAAGTCTCCCAGGTAAATTTGATTGAGCTGTCGACCGGCGTTGGTGGATATCGTGTCCATTAGTTGTTGGGAGAAGATGAAGTTGTCACCGGGTGGGTGGTAAATAACATGAAGGGAACACACAGGTTTGCCCTCACTAGTAATATCAAGGCAGATGAGTTCGCAGGAGGAGAGGGAGGGGGAGGGGCCTTCAGTGACAGCTAGGTTGCTCCTGTAGATGCAAGCGATTCCCCCGCCCGTCTTGCCGTTCCTGTCGAGTCTAATAATGAGATAGTTGGGGGGGACTAGTATGTCCATTATAGGTGTGGATGTTTCAGTTAACCACGTTTCAGTCAGAATGGCTAGATCAATGCCCCTTGATAAGATGAGCTCCGCGATGCCAGAGGAGTGTCTCCGGGCCGATCTGCAGTTGAGCAGGAAACACTTTAGTCTAGGGGTGAGGAGGGTGGGAGAATGTTCTAAACAATCGCACTAAGATACAGTGTGAGGCTTGAGGCAGCGAAGTCCATTGTTCGTGTCCTTTTAAAACTGCAGATTTTGATTCGATCTGTATATGCAATCCTGTATTTATAAAGCGCACAGTTACCCAAGGGTGTCAAGGCGCTGGGGGCCGTCAGGAAGATGAAGCAAGCTTTCGTCCAGAGTCACATGGTGCTGGGCTAACCTGCCGCCAGCACCGGGGATCGAACCGTGAACCCTCTGGTCCAGAGTCAGGCACCCTGGCCGCTTCGCCACACCTCTTCCACAGCTTACTGATGAATCTACTATTTGTTTTGAGCAGTTCATTAACAGTCATATACTTTATTCGATAACTTAATATCATAAAAAGGCACAGATACAATATTCAACACATATATACAAATGCACAATCAAAACATTAAAAAATTCCATATAATCTATTATATTTAAATTCCATTTCATAGGTCTTCAATCAATCAAGTTCATTATCATATCTGCCCAGAATAGTTATCCAATTTGTTGCACTTTTAGCAAGTGATGCAGTGCCAAAGAGCTTAGGTCTTCACTAACATATTTCACTTCCTGCCTTTCTTTTCTGGAGGAACAGAGAACAGCAAGACTGGGTGAGGTGAACTGTTTATGGATACATCAACCACCACACAGACAAAGCTGCCATGACTCTGTATCCACAGGGTAGTTGAATCATATGCTCTCCTTTGTATATTTGACTTACCGCTAACCATACAGAAGCCAAGGAGGTCTTAAATAAAACAAATCCACCTCCCAAAACAGATCCACGATGGCAACTGGTATAGATGCTATCTTCTGATCCAGTAATCTGGAATAAAGTAAATTTATGCTGTCTTGTGACTTCCATAGAAGCAGATCAATTTGTTTTGCACCATAGGCAGCCCTTCTTTTATGGTGTAAAATCTGGCACAATAAAGGTGCTAAATACTAATTCCCTGAACCCTTTCTGGATTTTCATTACTCAAATAAAAGTGATCTCAATTTATGGACAAATAGAATTGATTTTCTGGATCAGGAGATTCATGAGGTGGCAAATGGTACTTCTGGTTTGAAATGAAGAAGGCTTGCAATAGGTGTGGGTTCTCTGTACATGCCTTGAAGCAATCATCATCAATCCTCGAACAAGACCGATTAAGTACTATTGGATCGGTATGCCTCTTGTTTTCGTAATGGAGCTCTGGAGCAGGAACTTCACTATAAGTCATAAATACTTATTCCCCGGCTTGTTCATTTCCATTTCTCTTTTTCTTGCGAGTTTTCTCAGTGACAGAAATTTTGCCTCTGACAAAGGTGCCATTTATGCAGGGGTGGCTCCTATGTAATGGGGGGAGGAGTGTCACCCAACTGCCAGCAGATGATAAATAACATGATAATAACACATTGTTATTATCGCTTTATATATCTCTGTCGGAGTTACTTATGTCTGACAGGAGGGGCGGGACCTGGAGGAGTACTCTGCACGTATTAGTGCGTATGTGTGTTTGGCAAGGCGTCTCAGCCCAGCCAAACACACATGCGCACTTATGTTTCTCAAACCCGGCTGTATTGTACAGCCGAGTTGGAGAAACCCCAGAGGCTCTCAGGCACCTTCTGAGCGGCAAACGTGGCTGCTCAGACCAATCCTGGTGCTGCGCTTGTGCTAGAGAGCAGCATCTGGATTGCCTGGGGAGCCTGTGCCTCTAGGTCCCTCCACTTCAGGGGCTCAAGGAGCAGGAGCAACAAGGAGGTCGGCAGCGGGAGCAGAGCAGAGTGGCAAGTAAGAGGTTTTTATTTTCTAACCTCTCCTCTACCCCCCGCCCCGCCACCCTACCAGTTTTAATTGGCGGCAGCCGCCACTGCTGTTATGTACTGTTCCCATGGGAAGCAGGGTTAAGACCAAATCGCATATGGCTGGGTCAAAACTGGAATAGCATGGTGAGCAAAAAAAGATGTATTCAACCCAGATATGTGACTTGGGGTGAATATGTGATTTGTGCAGCCTTCCATCCATCATCTGTTCTGTTTACGTTATGAAGAAGTGTCAGCAGTAAGAAAAATCCTTTACTACGACAGCGATAAAATTCTTGATGTCAAGAAAGATCTCTTTCAGTGACAGCGGTTGTGCCTGAATGTGGTGCATGTCAATGATAGGACTTTACTCAATGCTGAAAGATTCAACGACAAGCAGGAAGACCTCAACAAGAAGAGTCCATTTTCACCTAAAAGGTTCCACAATCGAAATGACATTAAATCAGTTAGCAGGACCTCAAAGAACCGACATTTTGCAATTCAAGTATTTGAAAATCTCAGGCAAACGTTTTTCTGCCGTCCCTACTTACTCCTGATTGATCCTTGAGCTAATATGACCCCACTCTCTTCTTTTCAGTCTTCCCAAAGTGATTGACCCCAGGTGTCCTGAGCCTATGATCAATTAAAGCAAACAGTAACTCCTTATGACAGTGCCTGAAGAAATAAGGAAGCTCTACAGCCCACATAACTCAGTTACATCACTGCATACCTATGGCCCATATCCCGCAAAACGTAACCCTCTCCCTCCTATAATAATTCCTATTTATAAAGCGCGAACATATCACCCAATAAGGGTTTCAAGGTCCTGGGGGCCGTTGGAAAGATTAAGTGAGCTATTGCCCAGAGTCACATGATGCTGAGCTGAGCCGGGGATCGAACCTACAATCTCATGCAGATCACCATACACAACCATCCACTCAATAACTCTACACACCAATGTCAGTCATCTTATTTCATGGTCATCAATGCAAACTCCGCATTTTGCCATAAATTGTACATAGCATCCCTCCGAACCAAAAGCAGCCTGGATGGAAACATAGCCAATGTTCATCCAAGGTGGTCCTTCAGATCGGCACCAGAGCCGTTCTCACAAGCAGAGGCCGAATCACGATTATCAATAAACACACCTAGCTATTGACCTCAATGGCCAAAACATAATTTTAACAAAGCACAATCACTTTACACTCCTTCTACATTACCCATTTCCTTTACTTTAAATTCACAGACTTCCCAAACACCCAAAACACTACAACAACGAATTTGCCAAATGTGGGTTTTCTTCCCCAGTTTCCAATAAACATCTACAGTGGGGATGTCAACCTACCAAGTAATGCTCGCACAGAAATCATGAAAGAGACACAGAAAAATCACACTGCACAAAACTACTTAAACGTACTTCAAGGGCAACACTTTAAATACCATCCTTTATTTGCCCGTGTTCGCTTGCTCACCCTGACAGACTATAATGTCACCTTATTGAACATAACACATCACAACTCAACGCAAGTGGATCAGAGCCTACAAAAAAACCTCACAGGTATTTTAAGAAAGTCTTCAAGGCCTCTCTACAACAGACCCTCAAGTGTTGATGTACAAAATGCCAGAAAAGATGACATGAAATCATGGGTAGACATAGTCAGCTCAACTCTTCACAGTACCAAAGAAAACTTCTCTCCACTAGGACCAAAAGTCTCAAACACCACATATCTGAACTCTGTAATACGCAAGAAGTAAACACGAGCAAGAGGAGGTCTGGATATTTGAAAAGAGTGGCCTATATCACAGACTTCCAAAAGCCTCACCAAATTGATACAATGTTGCAGAGCATGAAGTTGCAACACAAAACACAAGCCAACATCAAGAACAAGGTTCACTTCCGGAAAGTGGAACCCAGAATCAATCAGCCTCCTAACCATACTTTTCTCTATGGAAATGTTAACTTATATCAACTGCTATTTAATTGACAAACTCATCGTCATCAGACAAAGTACAGATTAGACCCGGGTATAATTTAATTTATGCCTGCGTAATCTTGCCTGATTCCCAGCATTTCATGTTACACTGTTATGCAAAATTCCTGCGATTATGCCAAGTAGCATATTTGAGACGTTGTTCAGGTAAAAACACAGGAGCAAGGGAAGATTGTAAACAGAACAAAAGCGAGTGGCTGTTGTTGGCATCAGAGAGACTTTGAATTAGATTTTAGCAAAAAATGCGTCCTTGCGCCAAAAACAGATGCAATACCGCATTTTGCACGGCAAAATAGTGCAACATGCCAAAAATGCCATTTTGAGTAATGACCTTGTTATTTTGCCTAATTTCACATACTCCTTTGGCCATATCGAATAATTTCCTTTTGGAAATTACGTGAACTTCACCCAGGCATATTTTAGACATTCCACAAATTCCATCCCTGGTAGAAACCCACAGCTGACACTCTTTCCAGCCACTAACCATAGACACCACTGACATCATCAATGTTGACAGCTCATAATTGCTACAAAATGCAGACGTTGCTAGTGTGAACACCACTTTCACAGCGAGCATGTGTTTTGATGAATGCTTGCAAGGGTGGGTCTGGGACCACAAAGTACCTAGTAAAGCGCATCTGGTACACATCAGGTCTAACATTGTAAAACATCTGTCACACAACACTCCTTCACATCCTACCAAACTCACATTTTACATCACTGCAAGATTTACCAATGTGCCTGGCTACTGAACACACATAGCACCACTTGCCACGTGGAGCTGAAAACAACTTTATTGCATGAGAAAAATGCTGGATTCGATGGGAAACGTCGTTTACAACGCAGTGTTTACACCGCACGACCTTTTCCACGCAGCTATTACAACGCAAGTCGTTACTACGACTTGCGCTGGATGGCGCTGTGGGATAAGGAATGTTGTAATTTTATATTCCAACACCTTCCCTACTGATACGGGGACTGGTGTTGGAATATAAAATTATAAATTACTAAATCCACGCCCTCCAACGCAAGTCGTTGTAACGACTTGCGTTGTAAAATCTGCGATGTCAAGTACCCCGATCTAAAAGATCGCGTTGTACTGACATACATCCGGATTCGATATATGTATAGATGATTTACGAATTGAATCAGTTCAGCAATACTTAACAAGAATGACGCCAAGATGTTTGAGAAAAACTATTAAACACCAGAGACAACCAGGTACAACACTATTATCAATGCACAAGAAAAAGGACAATTTCGTTTTTCATAAGAGCTGGAAAAGCAGGCAGGATCATGCTTGATTAGCTATTTTAGTTTGAAGTGATACAAAGTAATGACAACCCCATGATTTTTGTGTGAAAATCAGAGCAGGAATGTCATCAATGCAATATATAGTCCGGGTTGTATTTAGAAAGTTATTATGGGATATTGCACACCCTACACATTTTATCAACAAACAAATGTAACCTAAACAAAATAATCAACAAATAAACGTTCTGAAGCTGCAGTTGTACAGGTAAAAAAAAACACTATTTTTTTGGGGGGGTGGGAGGGGGGATGAAGGCTCTCCAGGAGTGCCCAGGAGTTTGGCCATACATGCAGACCTTCTCCTACCCCTTGTGGATGAAGTCTGGCTGGAGGGTGATGCTGTAGTGGTTAATGGTGTCGTAGATGGTGTTGTGCTGTTTCTTTGTGCTAAGTGGCTCATCTGAGACATAGGGGTCGATGTATAGCTTGGTGGTACCTGTACCGCCAAGATAATGGTCCGCCTGCCAAATTTATATGCGGGCGGACCTTAAGTTTAATCACGGCGGAAATGACTCCCTTCCGACGACCCTACAGATGAAGGACCATTGGAGGCAGACCTCTAATTCTGCCCACCTATTTCAGATGGGCGGAATTAGAGGTGAGATTTCACTGCCTGTCACAGCCAGGAAAAGCGTGGCATTAAGGGGCAGTGAAAACTGCAATATGCTCCCCTCGCCAGCGAAGGGGACTCCCATGGCGAGGGGAGCATTTTCTTTTGCCTTTTTAAAAAGGAGATCCCGGGTCAGAATATTCTTTTTGGGGAAAAAAACAAAAACAGTGTAATGCAGGGCTCGGTCATGGTGACATGTAAATAGCATAGACAGGAACCGCCATCATGCAGTCTCTGCATATGCTTAGAAATGATTGCAAAGGTTGGTGGCTATCAGATGTTAACATATCCTCTCCCCCCACACACACATACACCTTCTCAAATGGGACTGAAATGATATATATCATTCAGGCATGGATGACAGTATTACAGGTTAATGGGCCCGGCGGGGACCTTAAAGGTGGTGTACCTACAGGCTCGCTTTGCATCCGGTGGCCTATGGAGTACTATTAAGTGTTACTACAATACAATGAATGAGGCACCAAGTAGGTGAGGAAATCTTTAGCATGCATGGTGCGTGACTGGAATGCACCTTGCAAAATTTGTATAACTGTGTAAGGCGTGGTCTCAGGAGGGGAGATTTCCAGTCCTGACGAAAGCCACAGGGAAGGGTGGCAAAAATATGTAGACCAGAACAAAGGAAGAAGTCAAGGGCACAGTACCCATAAGAACTTCACACATTTTCTTTCCCAGTTTTTAACCATAACAACTGGGGCATTTATTAAAACAGTGAAATAGTGAGACTAGACAAAGTCTGGAATCATCCCCTGTGGGCACACATTAGATCGTCTTCTAGGTAAAGAAGACTTCCTTAGCAATTTTTCTCAGGTGTTCATTTTATTTAAAGTTGTCTTTCAAATCATATTAGTAGCTTTTTATCTTTTTCCAAACAATTTGATAACATCAGGCAATGTCCATTTCAAAATCACCAATGCATTTCGGGCATTAGATTCATGCCCTTCATCAGGGAGACGACACTATAAAAAATATATGATGAATGACCGTTAGTGAGCGGTAAAATAACGAATGAACAAACAATTGAGGCAACATGATTAAGCTAATTAACATTCGGTAAAACATGATGTGCTGGTCGGTTAATCATTTGATAATATCGTGAACAAATTGTCACAACCATAATGACACTCATATGCAAAACAATCTACATGATGGACAAAATCCGTGTCACTTACATGCCTTTCCGAGTATAGGGTTCACAATCTGTAACAAAAGGAGAGTGCAGAAATTGGTTTACTGTTTGTTCGGTGTGTGGGGTCTGAAAGCGTGGTGGTGTGCGAGAAAAAGCGGGACTAAAACTAACCTGAAATGGTTGAATCCAAGGTGTAGGTAATCCAATGTTCGTTTCAGTGAATGCGGCACGAAGGAGTCGGTCGCGCTACTAAATTCAAAGGGAGAGATCTCCGATCATGTGAGCAATCACATGACTAACAAGGTAGAAAAAAGACTCAGCGAGAATGTTAGGTTCCACTCGCAAAAGAGAGGATGAAATTCAGGATTGGATGCCTTCGCCCGGGCGGTTAGCAGGTGGTCGCAGGGTCTAAATTACCGGCTAAAATTGTGATGTGCAATATACAAGAAAGAAATAAAAAAATATAAAGTACAAAAAGAAGAAAAAAATGGAAGGTCAGAATAACGTGGCAGAGTGGGGACTCGATCCACAGTCTGTTAATTGGGAGGAATGTAAGACTAAGGGATTAGTGTGTTACGCCACCGTGATGGTGGGAGACATCAACAAGTTGGTGACCCTAAGGCTAGTGATGGTGTGGGATGTGTGTGGTGATAAGTGTCAAATGTATAATATACAAACGCTGTAGGCACAACAAATGATCATAAGAGCAATTGGTTACAGGTAACATGCAAGTTCAATTCATTCATTCAAGCCCGTAGGCTTCTGGGTTGAAAGTTTCTGAATCCACTGGTTTTCTCTGCGGAGAAGGTAGTTGGAGTTGTCACGACCTTCAATTTTAGGAACGATTTCCAAAACAATGAATTTGATCTGTGAAACATTATGTTTCTCTTCCGTGAAGTGAGATGATAAAGCAGATTTGGTGTTTATTAAAACAACAGTTGCTATCAGCCAGGTATCTTTGAACAGAACCCCCTCCCAACTCCTATTCTCTTACAATTAGTTTGCTATTATTCAGTGTTCCCATGTAGCTCATTGATTGCAGCATTCGCTGTTCCTCAGCAGAATGGGAAGGAACCCAATGATGAAGCAAGCCACCATGGAAAAACCCTGGTAGGTAATGGTTCTATATATTTAAAAAAAAGCATGTTTTGCTCTTTTTGAGAAAGAGTCATGGACAGTCCAACATGATAGAGTAGGGCTCCAATTTGTGTATATATTTAAAAGTATGACCTGTAGAAATGTAATGTTAAACATGTCTTTACAGTGACTTGCACCTAAAAGCTATTTTAACTGTAGTTAAGTCTCGCTGCTCAATAGAGAAACTCTTGGATGCAATATTAAATGTAATAATGCTATCTTCAGCTAGGAAACAACTAGAAATATTATTCTTGCACTCTTTTTAACATGTATTAAAAGTCCTATTCACTAGTGAAGTTGGGTGATAATAAATATTATGGAAAAGGTAATTTCAGAAAGTTACCTTTTCCCTACCTAAATCCCCCGAAGGCTAATTTGCATTAGCATCTAGCTGCAGCCTCATGAGAGCTCAAGCTGAGGTGTGAAAACTGTTCCCAGAGCAGAGAGAAAGGCCTGAGTAAGGGGAGATGTTCTGTTCCTCTGGTGGGATGACTATTTGAGTTTGCCAAAGGAAATGTATTTACTTCAAATGGACCTACCCTGTCAAAGGCAGATGTAAGATGACACCTGCACAGGCCACGTCCTTTGTTTCCAGTGGGAAGGGTAATTAAACTGCCCCAATAACTGGTTTGAGATGGCCAGAGAGGAGAGGGTGCTAATTTCCCTGGCACACACCACTAGGGTAGGCATGCAGGCTCTACACAAGGGGAAAAAGGTTTCAACATATTAGATTTAGGCAGAGAGAGACACTGTTGGATTATGTGCAGTAGGGCACACAGGAAATGCTGCAAAAATGGATAGGGTAACCCCTATAAATGTATACCCCATTGGTTTGGAAGGAGTCAGGGATCAGCCCCACCCACAAGCTGGTGGCAGGCATAGATGTAGCAACCCCAGTACTCTCCTCAGATCATGACTGGACATGAGGAAAATCAGAAGTGGACTGAATCTGTGTCTATAACCTGAGAAAGGGCCTGGAGGACTCAACCTGCTATCTTCTGTACCCAGGACAAACATGTGGACTCCAAGGGTCAGAGGGCTGACCTCCTGTTCAAGCTATAGAGATACAAGCTATAAGTGACCTTTCCTGCAATTTCCTGCAATTGCCCACATGACCAGTTCCAACAGGACCTGACCTGATCCCTGAGATTGGCCTCTGCTGGAGTGAGTTTTGACCCCTATGTGCTTCCCCTGAGCCTGAGGTCCTGGAATCCTTGGATTGGTCTGGCTGGACTTCTCTAACCAACCCTGAAATCCTGGACTTTAGCATCTTTTTTGCTTCCAAAGACCTCTGGAGGATGAGACAAACTTGCTAAGTTGATCCAACCAAGGTGCGTTGCAGCTGGGTTGAAAATTCTGGTTTCTCCCATTCTGAGCTTTTCTTCAACAGTTAATCCAATTCTGTGGGCCCTCGTGGAGAAAGTATTGGGTCTTGGAGAGCCCTCTTTGGCTTCAGTCTGCAGTCTTGCCCCACAGCAGGAAGCTAAGCTCCCAAACAGTGACTACATGCAAATGAAGGAATCTTGTCAAGGCAAGGGTGTCAAAAGTATCTGACTGGCGAGGGACTTGTCTGGGTGTGAAATTCTACTTTCTACTGCTTTCTAACCAAAATCCAATGGCTTTACCAAGACTTGATCCAACAGCTATCTGATTTGTGGAGACCTCCTCTGCACCAGCCTGTTGCTTTGTCCTGCTGAAGATTTTAGACTGCTGATTTTTAGACAGAGTTCCAAGGTAAAACTTCCAACTAGGTCGAACTTGGTTTCTGTATCTTACCCATGCTCCATCATAGCAGCCTCAAATCAGATCTAGGTCCCAGTCTACCATAACTAGATGGTGGTGGTTGCAAGTAATGCTTTTTTGCACTATTTTTATTTAAAATTCTAAAAATTCATATCTCCGTTGACCTTATTGGGTTTTTGTCATTTTGGTGTCATTTCATTTATTAAAATGTACTCTGTTTTTCTAAATTGCTTTGGGATTTGTATTGTGTTATGTTTTGATGTTATTACTGTTTTAGTACTGCATAAATACTTTACACATTGCCCCTAACGTAAGCCTGTCTGCTCTGTGTCATAGCTACCAGGGGTTGAGCTTTTGTTAACACACTGACTAGTGGTTTACCCTGGCACAGTTTGGATTTGTTGCTTAATGTGGCTAGTCGCCAACCTTAATTAACAACACAATTTCTTACACTGGTGTTCAGCTGTGGGATCCAGGACTTGTGTTTTACAGAACACTCAGTGATTTAAGTTGCAATTAAAAATCCTTCTTTAAATCAACAACAAATATTTTATTTTGGAATTTTTCATTGTATTTTGGCTTTAATGCTGTCATTTTTGATTTCCCTAAATTAATTCCTGTCCTCAATCTTTGCCCCTGTGATTTTGCAAGCATAGAGGTACACCTGAGCAGCATGGAAACCCTTAGCATGGCAGAGCTGACAAAGATGTGCAAGGAAAGAGGGCTAACACTGAGCAGGGGGCCCAAGAAGGAGAACTACCCCATTGACCTCAGAACTTGAAAGGCATTATGCCTGCTGCAAGCCACCCCACAGATGCATGGGTTCATCTATAAAGGTACTGGATCGTTCAGTGAAGGGCACCAAAGTAAAGGATTATTGTAGGCTGTAAAGTCTAATTATAAGAAACCATATTTTAAGTAATTGTTTTTCAGAGTTATGCCAGCACCTGATAGATACCAGGCTCATGTGCCCAGAGAGCTTGGAAATGAAGCTTACCTCTTGATCAACACAAGAGTGTCAAAGAAGGTATCTGGCACAGTAGCATAGCAAGGGGGGAGGGGTGGGGGAGTGGTCTGCCCCGGTCAGCACACAAGATTTGGGGGCGGCAGCCTCCTCCCACTCCCCCCCCCCCGCTCTTACATGTGGCTGCCATGGAATGGCTTGGCAGTTCGGGCTGGACTGTTCCCATGAGGCACAGAGTCAGACTGATTTGCATATGGCCATGTCTGAATTGGGGTGGTGGAGTGAGCTAAAGAATGGTGATGGATAAAACCCAGATCAGTTGACTGGGGGTGAGTGTTTGATTTGCTCAAACGCTCTGTCCATCATTCCCTTTGGTATCACTTTGTTCGCCCTAAGTTGGCAGGGTATGCCCAGACATGGGTCCCTTGCTCACTCTACCATTGGATTCAAGAAAGCCTGGCTGATGAGGATTATGAATCCGAAACCGGTCCCAGGATGCTTGTTTCCGGTCCAGGGAAGACATGGCTTGGCAGTTCGGGCTGGACTGTCTCAATGAGGCACAGGGTCAGACTGATTTGCATATGGCCATGTCTGACCTGGGGTGGTGGAGTGAGCTAAAGGATGGTGATGGATTAAACCCAGATCAGTTGACTGGGGGTGAGTGTTTGATTTTCTCAAATGCTCCGTCCATCATCCCCTTTGGTATCGCTTTGTTCACCCTAAGTTGGCAGGGTATGCCCAGACGTGGGTCCCTTGCTCACTCTACCACTGGATTCAAGATAGCCTGGCTGATGAGGATTATGAATCCGAAACCGGTCCCAGGATGCTTGTTTCCGGTCCAGGGAAGACATAGCTTGGCAGTTCGGGCTGGACTGTTCCCATGAGGCACAGGGTCAGACTGATTTGCATATGGCCAAGTCTAAACTGGGGTGGTGGAGTGAGCTAAAGAATGGTGATGGATTAAACCCAGATCAGTTGACTGGGGGTGAGTGTTTGATTTGCTCAAACGCTCCGTCCATCATCCCCTTTGGTATCGCCATGGGATGGCAAAGGCAGGGACCGCCACGAGCGGCAAAGTGTCTAGCTATATCAATGATTTGGAGGGGGAAACCACAAGGAAGGTGGACCAGAATTCCACCAGCAGAAAACAAGGGGAAGGCAAAAATAACTAAAGGGAGTTCTCTAGAGGTCCCCAAAATTGTTCCATGGGGAACGTAGTTCCATTCCTCTACAGGCCACTGGAAGAGAGATTTTAGCAGGAAGAAGTCTCAGGGGCCTTCCCAGTCAGTCTCAACCAATACCTTCAGTCAGGACACAAGAAGGCAGATGCCATTTCCCCAAGATGTACCCTTACCTCCCATTGATGGGTCTACACCAGGGATTGCTAGTGTAGTGCTGGCTGGTGGAGGATTTTGCCCTAGTATATTTGGGAACCGTGCAGAGGTTACCCTAGTGACCCTGAGTGACAAGGAGATGGTACCCAAAGCACCCATGCACACTAAAAAATACAGGTAGTGGCATACCATCAATTGGCAGACAGTGGAAACTCTAAGAGACACAGGGAGCCAATATAACAGCTGGCAGGTGTCATCTGGTCTCTGCAAAGCAAGTTATTCCTAATGTAATCCACTAAGTAGTGATAGCTGACAACCAGGTGAGCCATTACCCTCTGGCAATGTTTTCTCTGGAATTGAGTTGGGTCTCTGGCTTTCCAAAGATAGCTGTGAGTCTAGCTATGCCAACAGGCGGTCTGCTTAGCTGCACCCTGCAACCTTGCCCCGCTGAAAGAATTTGAGATCCAAAGAAGTGACTGAGCTAAAGAGCCAAAAGTATCAGAAAGGCGAGGGAACTTTTCTGGGCACAACATTCTTATTTCACCCGCTCTGAGTTTCCCCGCCAAAAGCCAGAAACTCCTTTGAGACTACGTCCTTTGGCTATCTGGCCTATTGCAGCCCTTCTTGGCAACACCCTGCTGCCTTGCCCTGTTGAAGATGTTGACCTTCCATTTTTGAGACTATGTACCATGGTAAAACTTCTAACCCTTTCAAATCTGGTACTCGTATCCGCTCCATCGCAGTTATCCTCAAAGCATACCTGAGCCCCAGTTGACCATGTCCAGTTGACTTCGGTTGGTGCTAAATGCTTTTTGGCAATATTTTTATTTTAAAAACTGAGAAATTCATATCTCGTGTTCCCGTTATTGCATTTTTGTTGATTTGGTGAAGTGTTAGTCATTCAAAGGTACTCTATTTTTCTTAATTGGATTGGGATTTTTCTTGTGTTATATTTTTAATGTATTACTGTTTTCGTACTGCATTAATACTTAACTCATTGTATCCAAGTTACCGCAGTATGCTCTGTGCCATAGCTAACACAGGGTTAAGCTCAGGTCAATATAGTGACTTTAGGGGTTCAAAACACACAGCGTGGTTCAGCACTCAACTTGACAGTTAATTGTACATGTAAGGGATCGTCCTTTATGAATTGAACAATAAACCATCGGTGAAAGCTTTCTTTGATAATAATCCATACGAATGGCCACAGCTGTGATAGCCCGTCAGTAATGCCACAAAAGCGCAATAAGCCGTCTGCACGCTATCTGTGTTCACGAGCTATGGCTTATTATCAAAGAAAGCTTTCACTGATGGCTTATCGTTCAATACACAAAGGACAATCTCTATGTACACATCGTATGAAGTATTGGGAATTTTTAAACAATCTGTTTGTTACTTAGAAAGCCCTGATGAAGTTCAAGGTATTTATTTGAACGAAACGCATTGGCTGGGTGTTTTCATATGGAATTAAAAGATCAGAAAGGAAAATAAAAAGGAACACCTATCACTTCGACTGTTTGCATTATTCTGGATAAGATTACTGGTGCACCATTCCAAAACAAGTACAATTTTCTATTCTGCGTAGCTTTTGTACCGAACAACGGCAGGTGCAGGAATTGTTTTGCACGGACGAGTTGATTACGAGGAAACAGAGAGTGAAGTGCAGCATCTATAGTCCGCCGTTGTGGTTGCTTTCTTTTTTGGTTTTAAATAAATATTTTAACTTTATCAGCAGTTTGGAAATCACAAATGATGCTGTTTTTTGGAATTCTGAAGTGTGAAGGGAACAAAGGTTTCAATATGATCAAAATAAATAGAGACGCCTAACTTGGTGATATACATATGATAATTATTATCTGGCCCACCACACTTTATCAATTGTGTGTGTGCTATATCAGTAAAACTTTAAGTCTGTGTTAATTAAGTAGCCATTTCAATGGAAAATGTTCTGTCTGTAAATGTAACATTGATGGCAGCGCCCCCAATTGTTCCCGGACCACTACCATTGGGAATCATAAATGCCAAAATGAAGATTCTCTTGATAAGGATACAGTTTAACTTAAGTCGGGAGAGGGAAAAGAGAAGAAGGGCAGACGAGCAGAGAGGGAAACAAAGGAAGGGGTGGTGTTAAGCAGTGAGGAAGTAGAGCAGCCCTGCTAAGTACCACGCATAAAGTGTTAGACTAAAGCATTTTAGTGTGGTGATCCGCATCATCACACTGAAATGCAAAGTCTCACATAATAGGCATAGCTTCTGCCTCTGCTGACAAGCCGTAGTGCTGCTATGTCGACTGTGAAACCAGAGCTGGAATGGTGCTGCGACGAGCGTGCGCTCCCAGCAGGCATCGGGCCTGCCTGAAGCGGAGCTTGGCTACAATGTATCAATAGTATTCCTGGGCACAGCATTACCTTCTGACTGAGTGTTCTGTTTCAGGAGAGGCAGTGCCCAATTGCTATCACCACTGCACCTGACATTACGTCCTACTGCTGTCTTCAGCGGCGGCGCACAGCAGGTGGCTAAAGTTTTGGGACTCAGGCTGGCCAGTGGCACTGCTCCGAATTGCCCAGCTGCTGCTCGCCTGGCTATTTAAGTAAGTTTAATGTCAACAGTTTCCATCACAGTGCGCCCCTGGAGTGTGTTAATGCGGTTGCAATTTGGTTTATATTATAGAGTGGCTTTCTGCAACGTACTTGAAATTATTCAGCGCCCTGGCTCACTTACCTGCCATGCTATCTGTGTGCATATCTCTGAGCCTCTTCCCCCAATGAATGCCCATGTGGTCCCATGTGCTCTCTGCCACGTCGGCTCTTAATCTTTATTTATTTATTTATTTATTTAATGCAATTTTATATAGAGCGAACTTTACCCGAAGGTGTCAGAGCGCTTTACATTAGAACCAGTTGCAAAACATAAGGACTAAGGATTACATGTGTTACATAAAAGATACAAACAGAAAAAATTGCAAATGTACAAGATGTAAAGTCACACAAGGAAGAGATACACACCGAAAGAAAAATTGCAAATGTACAAATAGTAAAGTCACTCAAGGAAGAGATACGAATGGATATACTCTAAGAGTCACATAGGAATGGTAGAGAGTACAAAGGTCTACTGCATATACTAGTGATTAGAGTTATTTCTATAAACATAGGGAAGAGATACGAATGGATATACTCTAAGAGTCACATAGGAGTGGTAGAGAGTACAAAGGTCTACTGCATATACTAGTGATTAGAGTTATCTCTATATACAGATAAGCAGAGTTCCACTGGCGACTTTGGAGTGTGTTGACTCATTCAGGCCACTCATCTGGGCGGCTGGCTACACCGGGGCTGGGCACGTAGCGGCGGCCCAAATGGGCCGCGGACCGCTTGCTGTGGCTAATATTTTTTTGTAGGGGCCTCACACATACTGTTAGGGAGGCCAAGTTGGTGAAGTGATTATTGCCCTCCCATTTCTGGTGCTTTGCAGCAGTTAACTTAACAGTTTCTCATTGCCAGGGGCGGCTGGTGACATTTGAAAGTGGTGAGGCGTAAACTAATTTGCATATTGCACCGCAGCGAGCGAGCGCAGCGAGCGCTGCGAGCGAGCCCGAACCACCTTGCATCCATCCATACATCATTCATGCATCCACCCATCCATCCATCTATCCACCCACCCACCCATCCTGCATCCATACATCATTCATTCATGCATCCACCCATCCACCCATCCATCCTGCATCCATCATTCATTCATGCATCCACCCACCCATCCATCCTGCATCCATCATTCATTCATGCATCCACCCATCCATCCATCAATTCTGCATCCATCCTGCATCCATCATTCATTCATGCATCCACCCATCCATCCATCCTGCATCCATCATTCATTCATGCATCCACCCATCCACCCATCCATCCTGCATCCATCATTCATTCATGCATCCACCCATCCATCCACCCATCCATCCTTCATCCATCATTCATTCATGCATCCACCCATCCATCCATCCACCCATCCATCCTGCATCCATCATTCATTCATGCATCCACCCATCCATCCTGCATCCATCATTCATTCATGCATCCACCCATCCATCCATCCTGCATCCATCATTTACTCATGCATCCACCCATCCATCCATCCACCCATCCATCCTGCATCCATCATTCATTCATGCATCCACCCATCCATCCACCCATCCAGCATCCATCATTCATTCATGCACCCATCCATCCATCCTGCATCCATCATTCATTTATGCATCCACCCATCCATCATCCATCCTGCATCCATTCATGCATCCACCCATCCATCCATCCTGCATCCATCATTCATTCATGCACCCATCAATCCATCCACCCATCCTGCATCCATCCTGCATCAATCATTCATTCATGCATCCACCCATCCTGCATCCATCCTGCATCCATCATTCATTCATGCATCCACCCATCCACCCATCCATCCACCCATCATTCATCCTGCATCCATTCATGCATCCACCCATCATCCATCATCCATCCATCATTCATGTATTTTTGTGACCATATAACTTGCACACAGCTTGTCAGTGTTCAATACCAGTCTCGAACCTTGTACTCCAGCACCAATGATACATGATTAATATTAATTGTTTTTAAAACATGTATTTATTCGACACCAATTTCACACCTTAGTCAAAATATCATTTCTATTTGTTTTTTAAAATATCTATTTATTTAACACCAAAGTAAGTCATGTATACATTTTTATGGCTCGATAAGAGGCTCGAACCTGGTTTCCCAGCACCAAAGTCGGCCGCGCTAACCGTCAGACCACATCCTCTCCCCTTTGGTGTGGCCCTGAAGTTTTGATGGTACATATTCACACCAAAGTCATGTATACATTTTTACAACTTCACACCAAAATCGGAACATACATATTGAGCCCAAAGTCATGTATACATTTCTACAACTGAACTACACACCAAAATGGGAATCCCCGCTTTCTCCCATGCGAGCTCATTTTGTAAAGAGGGCAGCGTCTGATGCTGCATGGACTTAGGAGGCTGTACTCTGCAGTGTGAGGTGGTGCCTGAGATGCTGAGGACTTAGCGAATTTATGTTTATGTTATGTTATGTTTATGCACCTCCCGTGACACGCCTCACCGCGCTCTGCATTGGCAGACACGGCGAAGGGGCCACGGGCACGCTTTGTGACTGCTAAGAGGTCGCTTTATTGTCTAGGCAGAACAGTGCTAACTTTTGTGCTCCAAACTTGAGTCCTTACTTTTCCCGACCACTGTTCCATGAAATAGGCCCACACAAGAGGCAGGAGCACCATAGTGCACATTCATTATTTATGTGGCGGTGATGGGGTTCAGCGGGGCCGTATCCTAGCACTCTGAATTCTGATCATACCTGAGTTGAGTGTGAACGCCGGGTCTCCCTGGCCGAGCGGTTCCTTCGGTACTCGTCGTATTCCTGGGTCCGGTCAGGTCAGAGGTCAAGTCTTCAATCAAACCTCATACAGAGGCCGCAGTACGAGGGAGGGAGGGAGAGCTCTGCCCCCCCAGACAGGGGTTTATGTACCCGGGCTATGTATTGACCAGCCAATCCTGGCACTGTATGCAGCGCCAGGATTGGCTGGGGGGGCACCATGACTCCTCGCCCAGTCGCCCTGTGTAACCCCGGGGGCTGCGGCCCGCCCCCTGGTCCTCTCTCTAAGGGGGAATTCACAGGAAAACGATCTGCGCATGTGCGGGCATGTTTGTGCCCAAAAATACACTTGCGCAGCTGCAGCAGGCCCCCCCCCCCCTCCTGCGCACTCCAGGAGTCTCCCGGTTTCCCGGCCGGCAGATAGCGCGATTTTTTTAAATATTTGTATTTGGCTTTTAGTGACGACGCGGTAGGTCCATGGGGCTTAGTGGGGCTACGCCCCAATGGACGCACCGCGCCTGCTCATTGCTCATATGGGTGTAATTTCTGATATTCATGTTTCCCTCGTCTTCATTGCTTGATTTTGCTTGTGAGAAAGTGTCACTCATATTTGTGGAAATGCCACTCATAATTACACCGAAAATATGAATATGTCACACATAGCAATCTGGAACCTTGGCTGCAATGAGAAGAGAGAGGATGGGGAGTGGGGTATAGAAGATTAGAGAGAGTCGGGATACAACGTTTGTATGTGGGGGAGGAGAAGGAAAAAGGAAGAGTGGGAGGGTAGATGGGGAAAAGGAAAATAAGGGCGGTGATGTTGAAACCTAGCCCCGTAGGCCGATAAATACATGCTTTTAGTGAGCTTTTCGCTAGTGAGTCAGAGAGATGCAGGCCTCAGATTTCACGGGGCTGGCACTGGCAGGGAGTGCCCTCCCGCCCACCTCCAGCGGGGTGTTCCCTTCCTCCCACTATAGGCGCTGGCCGCAGCGTCCCTCCTCACTCTGGCCTGGGGCGGTGCCGAGCAGCTTCCTTTCTCTCTCCTCTGCTGAAGGTGAGTGCATTACAGGGTTTGTTTCTTACCCTCTCCTGATCTGATTTAGCCTGTTATGAGGGGGCTGTGTGCGCCTCCTTGCACCCCAGAGGTGCAGCAACGAGGTGAATGCGTGGCACTGTGAGGAAAGGCGAAAAGAAAAAAAAGACCTGGAAAAGGCGCAGGGCAGCAGCGAAAGTTGGAATCCGTGTAAAATCTAGTCAAAGTCGGGTGCAGTGATAGCGCTAGGCCAGTGGGGGGTTGTAGAGCGATCCGACATCTTAAACCGGCCGGGGACAGACACAACTTGCAGGGTCCGGTGTCCGCTCCAGTGCGCATCCCTCCATCCGTCCATGTGGTACAAGGAAGGGAGGGTGACTAGTGCTTGAACTAGGAACGTAAAAAATGTAAAGGGTTCACAGTCCTATTGGAAGGTTCATCTGGAAGGGACGGGAGGGCAGCAAAGCTTAGACGACGGTAAAGCATAGGCAGATGGAGCTCTGAATACTACCAAGGAACTAATCATAGACAGATTGAGCTCTGCACGTTATGCACAAGCTGCATGGGGAGCAGGAGCTCTGAATACTTCCAAGGAACTAAGCATATGCAGATGGAGCTTTTAATACTACCAAGGAATTAAGCATAGGCAGATGGAGCTTTTAATACTACCAAGGAATTAAGCATAGGCAGATGGAGCTTTGAATAACACCAAGGATCCAAGCGCAGGCAGCTGGAGCTCTGTACATCATGCAGAAGCTGCATAGGGAGGGGGAGCTCCGAAGAACACCAAGGAACTAAGCATAGGAGCTCTGAATAATACCAATGAACTAAGCATAGGCAGTGGAGCTCTGAATAATACAATGAACTAAGCATAGGCAGATGGAGCTCTGAATAATACAAAGGAACTAAGCATAGGCAGATTTAGCTCTGAATAATACCAAGTAACTAAGCATAGGCAGTGGAGCTCTGAATAATACCAATGAACTAAGCATAGGCAGATGGAGCTCTTAATAGCACGAAGGATCCAAGCGAAGGCAGTTGGAGCTCTGCACGTTATGCAGAAGCTGCATAGGGAGGTGGGGGGGGGGGCTCCGAAGAACACCAAGGAACTAAGCATAGGCAGATGGAGCTCTGAATAGCACGAAGGATCCAAGCGAAGGCAGCTGGAGCTCTGCACGTTATGCAGAAGCTGCATAGGGAGACGGGCTCCGAAGAACACCAAGGAACTAAGCATAGGCAGATGGAGCTCTGAATAGCACGAAGGATCCAAGCGAAGGCAGCTGGAGCTCTGCACGTTATGCAGAAGCTGCATAGGGAGGGGGAGCTCCGAAGAACACCAAGGAACTAAGCATAGGCAGCTGCAGCGCCGCACATTACGGTTTAGATGCCCCTGATCTCGGTACCGTTCTGTGCCCTGCACAGTGGGAGGGGGTAACAGTTGTCTCAGTCCCTCCTCGGCGCTTTGCTCTGTCCTGGGATTCTGCAGGGCCTCCGAGCGGGAAGATGGAGGCCGCTGGCTGCCAGTGTCTGCTCTGGCTGCGTTTGTTTACTGTTAATCAGGGAGGGCAAACAGATGGGAACAGTTATTCATTGTTTGTTTGGAGAGCGCAGGCCGCACAAAGGTTCCTTCGGCAGACCTTGTGTCGCGATGAAGGCGGAGGCCGCACCCAGGGAGCGGGGGGGGGGGGGGGGGGGGGGGGGGCGAGCTCTGCTCAGGGAGGAACTCTGGGATATGCAACGCCCGCCCCGGTTAGAGGAACTCTGGGATATGTGCCACCCGGTCCCATGGCTGAAGCATCCGTGCTGCTCTCACGCCTGTGCCGGGGAGGAATCCTGAGGCGGCAGTGCCCGCTTGAAGAGCCAGGGGAGGAGATGAGAGTCCTGCAGTGAACTCTTGCATCTGCCGGGGCTTCATTTGTCAATAAGTGAATGTAGAGATCGCTGTCTGAAGAAGACAACCATACCATGGGCCGAAGCAAAGAGTCAGTGCATAGTGTAAAACCTAACTGCTTCTAGGCGCTAGCATGAGTAGAGCAAGCAAAGGGCAGATGACTCACAGAGAGCTGAAGGCCTGTCTTTGAAAGGAGGGGATGGGGATATTTGTGGCTGGTGCCCTGCAATACACACCAGCCATTCCAGGCATTTAAAGAAGAGGCGCTGGGTAAAGAATGTGATTCTGGAGTTGACTGGTGAGCACTGGTCTGCGTTTTTTCAGTTTTACTGGCAGCCTTAATCAGGCCAACTACAGTTTTTTTGGGGCCCTGTGCAAGCTTTTAATTAGGGAGGCCTCGGTAGCGATGCTTAGTTATTTGGGGTGGGAGTTGACTGGTGCACCAGTCACTAATGGGTGATTTCTGGCTTTGGTGAAGGGGACGGTATTGTTGAGACACCTTATTTGATGGAACGCCAATAAGAATTGTGGATCTGTGAATAAAGATTGAAATTGAATTGAATTGAATTGAATTGAAATTGAATTGAAATTGAATTGGATCTTCAAGGTTAAGATTCGTTCCCAGATCACTCCTAAGTTTTCTTTTTTATTAGTATTTTTTTCGTCTGATATTTTTTTGGGGGACGGCTGGATAGAGGATGCTTTCTTTAACCAGTTAGTAGTACCCAGGACACAAGTCGAGGACACATGGGGGTAGACAGCATCTACCCACTCTTTTCACAGGGTGGACACCGTCTCTCCTTCCAAGAAGTTGGCCCAACGGAAATGAGCAGCAACTTGGCCTTGTTATTTTAAATTCCAGCTGAGACTAAAACAAAAGCCAAAGTTAAGGGGCCATCCGGCCTCCTTTTGACTGAGTGTTCTGGCCTAGAGTTATTGGAGCCTCTCACCTAAATGCAATGGAGGGGGAAACAGGCACTTATCACTTCGCAGGTGCTTAAAAGAGGCATGCTTTTGATTTGTTCATTCCCCTGCAGAAGGCATATGCATGCACTGTCAGAATGTCAGACTGGCCCAGTATTTACACAAATAACATTTTAAATACCACTATTTCGTTTTACTTCTTTCATAGGGCATTGTGCTACTTATCCAAATGCAGGGCGTCAGTGCACTTTACATCACAAGTACACATTATACAATGATAATAAATCATATGTGTGTAAATCAGTGTACAGGATGTATTATATAAGACAGTGAGGATTACAAGGTGTAGGAGTCACATACCCTTCATAGCTCACTGTGCTTTATTAAAAGGATTACAATTTATGAACTGCAACCAACACAAGCATTGGCAATGCCAATAGGGTTCTTCTATGCAAAAGCTATTGGCCATGACAATGTGTTTTAGCCATTTTGTACAGCAGCCTGGCGGCTATTCAGCATGGCTAAAAATTAGTGGCATGGAGTGGAGTACACTGGAACAGGGTAGATTGGGGTAAAGTTGAATGGCGTAGAGTGGAGTGGGGTAGATTGACATAGAGTGGAGTGGGATGGATTGGGGTAGGGTGGAGTTCGGTAGAATAGCATTGTAGATTGGAGTTGGGTACATTGAGGTTTAGTACACTGGGGTAGATTAGAGTAGGGTAGAACGGGGTAGATTAGAGTAGAGTGGAGTGGGATAATTATTGGGGTAAATTGGAGTGGAGTGGGGTACATTGGGGATGAGTGGAAAAGGGTGGATTTGGGTTGACTGAAGGGGAGGCGAGTAGATTGGAGTGGGGTAGATTGGCATGGGGTTAGGTAGATTGGAGTGAGGTAGAGGGGTAGATTGGAGTGCAGTAGATTGGAGTGGGGGAATGTGGGTATATTGAACCAGGGTATATTGGGGTGGGGTGGAGTGGCGTAGATTGGAGTGAAGTGGGGTAGATTGGAGAAGAGTGAGTTAGACTGGAATTGGGTAGATTGGAGTGGGGTAGATTGAGGTAGAGTGGGATATATTGGGGTAGAGTGGAGTGGGGTAGATTGGGCAAGACCGGAGTGCAGTTTATTTGGTTAGAGTGGAATGGGTTAGAGTGGAGTGGGGTAGACAGGTGTGAAGAGGAGTAGATTGGAGTGGGCTAGAGTGGAGTAGGGTAGATTGCAGGGGGATAGATTGGGTCGATTATGGTAGAGTAGATTGGAGTGGGGTAGATTGGAGTGGCGTGGGGTAGATTGAGGTAGGCTAGATAATGGTGGAGTGGGGTCAATTGGAATGGAGTGGGCTAAATTGGACAGGGGTAGATTGGAGTAGAGTGGATTGGGTTCAATTGGAGTTGAGTGGGTTCGATTGGGATAGATTAGAGTGGGGTAGACAGGTAGATTTGAGTGGAGTGCAGAAGATAAGGGTGGAGTAGGATAGACTGGAGTGGGTAGGGTTGATTGGGTTAGATTGAGTGGAGTGGGTTAGATTAAAGTGGAGTAGCTTAGGGTAGAGTGGAGTAGGGTAGATTGGATCGTAGTGAGTGGATTGGGGTAGATTGGAGTGGAGTGGGATAGATTGAGTTAAAGTGAGGTGGATTGGTGTAGATTGGAGTGGGGTGGGTATATTGGACTGGGGTATATTGGGTGGAGTGGGGCAGATCAGGTGGAGTGGGGCAGATTGAGTGGAGTGGGGTAGATTGGAGTGGAGTAGATTGGAGCAAAATGGGGTGGGGTAGACAGGGGTATCGTGGAGTAGGGTAGATTGGAGTGTGGTAAGTGGTGTGGAGTGAGGAGGCATAGAGTGGAGTGGCGTGTTGTGTCGTGGAGTGAGTGGTGTAGATTGGAGTGGCATGGTGTGCCGTGTTGAAGAGTGTGTTATTGGAGAGGCATAGAGAGGAGTGACATGTTGTAGAGTGAAGTGCAGTAGAATGGAGTGGCATGGCATAGAGTGAAAGGGCATGCAGTGGAGTGATGTAGTGTGGAATATGCATGATGTGGTAGCACACTGCCATTATAGACAACACATTTTCAATTGAAATGACCATTGCATCTGCACCGAAATAAGGTTTTACTGCACACAAACAATAATGTGTGCAAATGTAATCACCTAGTGTATTGATGTATTTTGATAATATTCAAATATTTGTCTTCAAATTTCAGAATTACAAAAAATTTGCTTCATTTGTACTAATTCTGATATATTCTGAAACATCAGCACAGTTCATTTTTTTGTATGCTAGAAAAAAAAATCCATACCTTCTCCTCTTACATTGATACTCAGCAGGATTGTTCCATAAATTCTCTCACTTTGAAGTCAGAGGAAGAAAAGTAAACACAAGGCTCCCTCTGAAGAAAGAGTTTGGCATTTGACCTCTTTCTTTGAATGCAGAGCACATGGAACAAGATAAGAACAAGATTTAAAGCCCTATTTACAGAAAGCGAGGTCAAGGAAGAATATAGTAATCAAGGTTGACAGTCTAAAGCAAATAAAGTCAGCAAATAGAAAGCCAGAGAATGTAAGTTACAAAACACAGATCAAATGGAAAGCAATGGGCGAAATGCATTCCTAGGCCAGCTTTCTGAATGTCCTGAAGATGAGCTTTCTGAATGTCCTGAAGATGTCTTTAGCAAACAGCCTAAAAAGGATCTCTGTGTTAAAAGCAGTAACCAACTCAATCATCTACATAAAATAAAAATCTGTCTTCTGCGTGTCACATGATGTGCTTTGCAGGAGACACATTAACCCTTTATTCTTCCTTGAATGAAACTGGGTCTAGAGAAAACACAGATCTCTCCAGGAAGTGCATTAACCTCCAGGGTTATCTTACCATTATTTTTATTCCTTGAGATTTACTGGGCACATAAAGATCTATGCAGCAGGTGCCTTAAACCCATAAAATATTTTAAAACGCAGACTTTGCAACCAATTAAGCAAAAACGATGTACAGCAACGTTTCTCATTGTTGCAAATTTCTATGTGGCAGAGTTTAAAAGAATAAATGTATATGTTGAGGCCCAGATTTTGCATAATTTTTTGGCACAACTCTGACACAAATTCTAATTTGTTAAATGCGTTTAAATGTACTCATTATAAACCTGCTAAACATATGTGTATGGTATTAAGATCTAATGTTGCTTCGTTTGATGTCACTCCCTATATTGTCATGGGTTGTGATGCAACGTGCGATGTTACGCTTGTTTGATGTCTCGCGCCATTATGTCACTTACATACTGCCTAACTTTGTCAGTTCCCCGCTTCTTTTTTTAAGACTTGTGCATATGCACCGGATAGTACCCTTAAAAGGGAGTTTGTTCCATATTTTTCTGGTGTAGCCTGCCCGTGCATTAGCCCTTAATGAATATTGCTCCAAATCTCTGTCTAGACCGTTTTTTTTTTCAAAAAGTTCTTTTAATAGGAATATTTCAATACGAAAAAAGCAGTGTTGGCCATTCAAACTAGTATAGTTTCTGCTTTATTTAAGGGCAGAGAGGCCTTTCATTTTCTCAAAGTTTCTTTATTGTTATTTAACACTGGCACAGATAAAATACTGATAAAGCTTTGCATGTTACCATATTACTAGAGCTGCTGCATCACATTACAGCGCCATGTAAAATAAAAGACCAGGACTGGAACATGTATCTGGTAAAAAAGGAGTCATCTTGTAACCTACTGTTGTATAAAAGAAACTATGGGCCCAATTCATAAAGGCATTTTCGGCTGTCAATATACATTTAAGGCTGACAGTACATCCAACTTACACCTTCCATGATTCCTGCTAGGCGTACATGGATTTACTACAGCAGATTTATCTGCAATGCATGTGGAAATAAATACTACCCAAAGCATGGGAAGCGGATGTTTTCAAGGAATGGTTAGGCTTGTAAGTTTTATAATACCCCAGACCTGGACATTGGTAGGCATCAGACCCAGTGGCGGGTGGCAGGCGGTGGGCTTGCACAAGGGCGTTGAGTGTGCAAAAAACCCATACATTGCCGTCAGTCTTGCGTCTCTTCTCCTGTTCTACTCGTCTTGTAACAGGAAGCACAGCCAGGCCCCCTGACCAATCACAACACTGCAAAGCAGCCTTGTTATTTGTCACGGCGCTCAGCCAGGGGATGGAGGGGTGGGCATGTTCTCCATGCAGGCTGTAATGCAGTCTGCATGGAGAACAGGGAAAGTGCGCATCACTGGTTTGGGGGCCCGAGAGGGCCGACCAAACAGTCACTGCGCACTTAGGAGTGGGCAAATCACTACTCCCCTGCAGAGAGCCCTGCACACCCGCCACCCCGCAAAGCAGCACGAAGCACAAAATGACAATAACACAGTTATCATTTTATGTTTCGTGCTATGCACTGCTCCCTCCCAGAGGTTGCACTGAGCCCTCTCAGGTTCCAGTCAGTCAGGCGGCGGCCACGCCCTCCTGCTCTCGCGGCCGGGTGTGTCCTCCATGGAGCTCCTGCTGGCAGTGGACTCCGGCCTCTGGGCGAAGTCCAACGGGCGCGGTTACGCAAGTGCCAGCGCGAGGGAGAGCTACGGGCGCGGTTACGCAAGCGCCAGCGCGAGCTGCGGGCGCGCCCTGCACGGGATGAGCGCGCGCAAGTCTCAGCAGGACACGAGCGCTATCTGTTCTGTACTCTCACGCCCACAGCAGGATGTACAGAGATAAAAACAAAGATAGGACCCGGCCAGCTCCCGGAAATGGCGTCACCGGTGTGTATCTGTAAGGTAGTACGTCAGTGCAAGAGTGCATGTTGTGGTATATTCAGTATGAATGAAATGATGAAGCCAAAGTAAGTGAGGAGTTCAGTTTATTCGCCTCATCCACAAACAGCATCAGGTCCCAACTGACCTGGAATATCCAGTACATTCCTATTCATTAGAACATTGGTAATATTCTAATTCTAAACAAGTGAAGCAAGCTCCACACTAAAGAGATGTAAGACAACATAACACATCTCCCTTCTTTACAATAAGCAATAACATGAATAATGAACCTAAAAGAGACATAAAAAAGTTAGTCAAATAAAAGAAGAGTTGAACATCATTTACACATAATCCTTCATGTACATTGGAGCACTGCGTAACCTTTGACTCCTCACACGAGTGTTGAAAGAAGAGTCAATGTTTGGGCGAGAGGGATTCTTTATACTAAAGAAATTAGATTCGATATCAGAGTCAGACGGAGTAATGTTTTTTGATTTCACTACCACCACACGACTCTTATTCCAAATCCTCCCATCTTGTGTTTTGATGGCATTCCCAAACACTTTAATGACAGGCCTAACATTGGTATATTTTGACCAAGGCCTTCTCCCTACAGGTGCCTTTATTCTTACAAGATCACCTACCTTTATCTCCTGAAATTTAACACACTTGACTTTGTCAAAATATGCTTTCCTGCAAGCCTGTTTTTCCAATTCTCTCTCTCTCCAAGCACCAACATGATTGTCTACAAATCCTTTCTTCAAGTTCATCCAACCCGGACACCACATTGTGTTTGGAACTCTACCTCTGAATAACTCAAAGGGAGATTTTCCAGTGGTAGAGTGAGGAGAGCAGCGATATGCATCTACTCTTTCCCTTAGTGTATCTTTCCAATTCAAGCCACTAGCTCTTGCAAGTTGTATACATTCTTTCAGTGTACGATTGACCCTCTCAACCGCACCATTCGTTTCAGGGTGATATAAAGATGCTCTTTTGTGTAATATTCCACATTTCTTAAGGTAATCCTCAAAGAAACTGGAACAAAATTGTGGACCGTTATCTGATAATAAGCTATTTGGGAAACTCTCTCTCACAAATATTTCAGATAAAAACTTGATGATAGAGGTTGACGTAATCTCATTAACAGCACAAACCTCAATCCAACGTGAATACAAATCAATTAAAACTATTAGATAGGGAGTGTCAGCAACTCCAGGAAGAGGCCCTAAGATATCAATGGCTATTTCATCCCAAGGGTGATTAGGTAACTCTCTACACACCATCGGCATCTGCCTGACTTTTAGGATCTTGTCACTTGCACAGCATTCAACACATTCTCTAACCATGCGTTCTATTTCTAAGTCCATTCCTGGCCACCAAAACTGAGTACGAACCATCTCTTTGGTTTTTACTATTCCCAAATGTCCAGAATGTGCATGTGACAATAACTTTTTCCTTAAAGAGGAAGGAGGTATAAGTTTCAACCCACGAGTTAGCATGTCATCAGAAATTGATAGCTCCTGAGAAACTAAGGACCATGGTTTATGCAGACCTTTGTTGTCTTTTAGTAACGACATTACCTTAACTAACTCTTCATCTTTTAACAATTCCTCTTTCCACTCTTCTTTACCTACTACACCCTCTGTAATCTCACACACATTGAGATAATCATCTTCATCAACATCATCATCTTCACACCCTATATCATCACTTTTTACTAATCTGGAAAAACAATCAGCTGCCTTGTTAGATACACCAGGTAAATATTGTACTTCAAAGTCAAATTCCTGTAGAGATATGATCCACCTTCTAATCCGAGAAGAGATAGAATCTAACCCCTTCTTACAAAAAACCTCCTTCAACGGTTTATGATCGGATTTGACAACAAATTTAGTCCCCCAAACTAAATTTTTGAATTTTTTTAGAGCCCAATATATCGCTAATGACTCTTTTTCAATTACAGAATAGTTTAATTCAGGACCACGAAGACACCTGGACGCACATGCAATTAAAGAGTCATGGTCATGTTTATTTTGTACTAATACTGCTCCTAAGCCTTTATCACTTGCATCAGTGAATATAAACGTTGGTAAGCCAGGAACAAATGCCTGTAGACAGGGAGCTTTCTTCAATTCCTCTTTTATGCCCTCAAATTCCTTTTTACAGTCCTCCGACCAGACAAAAGTGACACTTTTCCCAGTGAGTCTCCTCATGTTCTTTGTCTTGTCCGCAAAATGTATGATAAATTTCCCATAAAATTCTACCATCCCAAGAAAGGATAACAACTCCTCTCTATTAACAGGTTCTGCCACTTTACCAATGGAAGCAACTAAATCAGATTTTGGAAATACCTCTTGACTCTTGATACTGTGCCCCAGGTAGTTTACTTCTTTTAAGCCAAATTTACATTTCTCCCTTTTGAGAGTCAAACCAGAATCAGTCAATCTTCTCAACACTTGACACACACGTTCATTGTGTTCTTGTAAGTCTGACCCATATATTAGAAGATCGTCCTGGTAACATTTTACCCCTTGAAGACCTTTTAGTATATGTGTCATGATTCGTTGAAACACCGAAGCAGCTGATATCAATCCAAAGGGCATTCTTCGGAATTTAAACGTACCCATTGGTGTGACAAAAGCAGTCAGGTCTTGACAAGAAATATTTAGCTCGACCTGGTGGTAGGCGGATGCTAGATCTAATGTGGTAAAATACTTCGCCCCCTCTAATGTTCCTACTATTTCATCTATGTTGGGTAACGGAAATCTGTCTACTACAACCTCTTTGTTTAACGCTCTTAGATCAATGCACAAACGAATCTCTCCAGTTGGCTTCTTTGCTACTACAATTGGAGCTAACCATTCTGTGGCCTCTACGGGTTCTATTATCTCATTTATAATTAATTTCTCTATTTCTTCTTGTACTTTTACTTGTTCCGCAAGTGGTATCCTCCTAACTTTTGCCACTGTGGGAATTGCATTTTTCTTAAGTTTAATACAGTGTTTGTATCCAACCAAACACCCTAACTTATCTTTAAATACAGAGGGAAACTTTTCTGCGAACATTTCAGACAGGTTTTCTACCTCATGAATTCTCACCTGAGGTGAGGTATTCGGATCAAGCGTAACCCCTAGATCACGTTGATCTCTCCAACTTATTAGAGCATCCCCAAAATTGGTAACATAAATCTTGCCAGGAATAATTCTGCATCCCAATTCCATGCTGGCCATGAAATAACCTAAAATCTTAATGGGTTTATTGCCATAACCTAAGGGTAAAATATCACTCTTAAACAATTTTACATTTTTCCCAAAAGTTTTGTGTAACAGACCTTCATCTATCATGGTGATTTGAGAACATGAATCAAATTTAAATTCAATCATGGCGTCATCTACCTTGACTAGATGTGTGGGATGTTCTAATATCCCACTACTAATCTGAAACGTAACTGTCTTTACTTGTGGTTGTGTCCACTTTTTGTACATACCGTCTCTTCTATTACCTTTTGTCTTGCAACATTTCGAAAAGTGACCTCTCCTCCCACACTCATTGCAAATAGATTTTAGTGCAGGACAATTTGAAGAATTTGCTAAATGACCGGGGTTGCCACATCTGAAACAAGAAAATCTGTTTGACATATTAAAGCTCGGATTAAATCTATTTATCCCCGTATCATTTCTTTCATTGTCTTCTTTTCTTTCTTTTTGAACTTGACAAACAACTTCCTCTACTTTGGGCTCAGTTTTCTTCTCAGGTTCCACTGTCTTCTCTTTCTCACTTTTCAGTTCATCTACACATTTAGTCATGTGTTCCACTTGTTTCGCTATTACTAGTACTTCCTCTAAGGGTGGTTCATCTTTTAGCCATAACTCCTTTCGAATGCTATCATGAGCACATTTTAAAACAAACTGATCTCTTATTCTTTCCTCTAACGTTTGTCCAAATTTACACGACGAAGCTAATTTTCTTAGAGCAGATACATAGTCTTCGACAGACTCATCCCTCTTCTGTCCTCTTAGTCCAAAATGATATCTCTCCATTATTGTGCTCAATCTTGGGAGATAATGTCGATCTAATTGTTCTATGGCTATATCATACTCATTCAGGTTCCTTTGTTCTGCCGCTGTGAGCTCTGGTAGATGTTCCAATACATCTTGCCCTTCTCCTCCCAAACAGTGTAATAGCAAAGAATGTTTTCTCTCTGCACTTAAGTTCGTGCCACAAACTCTCGCATAATTTGCGAAAATTTTCTTCCATTTTTGCCATTTCACACTTGGTTCACCAGGGCTTATCAAAAAGAATGCTGGCTGGGTAACATTCTGCATGTTTTTTTTTTTTTTTTTTTTTTTTTTTTTTTTTTTTTTTTTTTTTTTTTTTACTTTTATATATATATTATACACACTGTGTTCTGTAAACCTTTTCTTTTTTTTTTTTTTTTTAACCAAAAAAAACTTTATCTTCAGTAAGAATTATTTGTATTATGTGCTCAATTCTCCTTTGGTCTTCCTAACTATGTCACCTTCTAATCTTTCCAAAAGAATTTTCAGTCTATCTTCATTCCTTGTAATTGTGGCCTCAAATAATGGACTCTCTGAGTCACCTTCGAATGTGTTTATTTCTGCTGCGCAGTGAGGCTTGGAACGCAGTAGACAATGCCTTCTTGTTCCGCTCGCTATTGGGCGCGAGCGCCTTCCAATCACACGCGCTGTTGAGCGTGAGGGCCTTCCAATCACACGCGCTGATGAGTGTGAGCGCCCTCCAATTACATGCGCTGTTGAGTGCGAGTGCCTTCCAATCACGCGCGCTGATGAGAGTGAGCGCCTTCCAATCGCACGCGCTGTTTAGCTCGAGCTTCTATGACGCGCGTTGTTTAGCAGCGTGAGCGCATTAACCGGCCCTCTGTCTCTGTGATGTCTATTTATTTTCATTTAAGTCCCTTTCCTTGTTTTAAATAGCCTCCCGCTTTACTCCTCACCGCTCTACAGAGTTTCCTTTCTTCATGTAGAATCGAGTACATCAGCCGCTGGGAAGTCTTCGCTTCCTTCCTTTGAAGTGCAGCCGCTGGGGAGGCAGAAAGAGTTGAGGATAGCTGTGTGTTGAGGCTTCTTGAGGTAGGATCGTCGCCAAATAAATGTGGTATATTCAGTATGAATGAAATGATGAAGCCAAAGTAAGTGAGGAGTTCAGTTTATTCGCCTCATCCACAAACAGCATCAGGTCCCAACTGACCTGGAATATCCAGTACATTCCTATTCATTAGAACATTGGTAATATTCTAATTCTAAATAAGTGAAGCAAGCTCCACACTAAAGAGATGTAAGACAACATAACACATGTGTGTAACATAAGGTGACGTGGAAGCAGCAGGAGTTGACTCAGCCTCTCGCCACTTCGACGTGGATGAAAGGAGTATGTTTGAGCTTAACTGCTTAGGGTAAACTTTTTCAGCCTTGCAGTTTTTCGTTTTCGTTATCAGTATGTGCCTCGTTGGAAGAGATATAGAGGAATGGTCATTGCATTTACTCCCTGTGCACAACCTCTTCCATCAGTTTTTTCCTACAACCGCATGCAGCACACCTCAAGCCAAGACACCAGTCACCTCGGTGTCCTCTGAGCCGAAGAGTGGTCACAAGCTTCTTATGCAGGTGGCTTAAGCCACAGCGCCTGTGTAGGCTACTGCCAACGAGACCATCAAAAATCGACACAGGTGGTCCCACATTACAAGAGATGGCACGAGAAATGGCCGTATTTGTGGGGGAAAGGGAGCGTCAAAATGGCAAAATAATATTTTGACGTAGGCAATAAGAATCCTTATTCCAGAGCAACTTTGAAAACTGATTAGTGAGTTTCTTAATCAATCACAATCCCTCAAAAGGCTCACACCACGCACGTCCTTTCAAGATTGTGTTTAAAATATGACTTGTCTACTTGTAAGGTTCAACAAGGGATGCATGTAGCAACTTTTTTTTTATAGCCCTACCTATAGTAAACATTATGGATAGGACATAAAGAGTTCACAATGATAGCGCACTCACGCACTTGTCACATCTCACCCCTGTGCAGACACGATCTAGTTCAGACAATCCACCTTGGGAAAAATTGGTTAGTAGGTACGATTATCACTATTAATAAAAGTTATGCAGTGTCCACTGAACTTTGATTAAGGGGGAAGGGTTCATGCAGGGGATGGCAGGTTAATTCTAACTGGGCTACACATAGGAGGACTTTCACATTGCAAAACTATGTCGAAGCAGAGGAAAGTTTGGAGAAAAGAGAACAATGCTAAACTAAATGTAGTATGCTCGCTTCCAATCTGTTCAATTAGAGACATGGGCACCAATTTTGGGTCAAGAGGTTCCCTGATCATAATGGGTGCTGCATGACTATGAATCACCCTGCCTACACCTGGGGGACAGAGCCGACAACACAAATACAAAAATGTAAGCCAACATGTCACCCTTTCTAAAGTTCTAAATACCAGAAGTTAGTTCCTTTCTGAGAGCCCTCAATATGGGAAATGAGGCACAGGCAGACGGAGTAATTTCACCAGTGTCATGCTGGACACTGAATCTGGACCTGGGCTAGGCTGCTCGTAAGTTAGGCATGAATGGGGCTGGTTATGCTTTGTCCCGCAGCGCCAGCAGAGAACAGCGCCTGGAGGCAGTCGTGCTCCCGGAGGAGCATCATACCACTCGCACCACCCGCCAGAGCACCGCACGGGGACTCCATAGCCCAGGAGCCCGTGCGTGTCCAGCTCGGAGCGGAGCCACGCCCACCCGCCCTCCGTTCTTTACAACAACGTCAGGCTGAAGCAGCGCGGGACGAACGCCGGACGAAGCCCGGACTAAGGGCGGACAGTCAGTGACAGTCCGGGACAGGCAGAGACTGGGCTGGGCCAACCCCCTTGGTTCTTCAATTAAGGTACTCTGTGAGTCGTTTATCATTCCAGTTTTGGTCATTGTTCCGGAGCGATGGGAAAACGGAAGCTGGTTGATGATTCAGGCGACATAGTAGGGGGTGTATCTAAGGGTGGGAAAAAAGCCAAAAAATGCAAAACTAAACAATTGGCTAAACGGATGCCCAATGCTGGAGCAAACTGTGTAATGGACCGAATAGACGATTTGATACAAGACTGTGGAGACATTCTGTCCCAAGCACCTAAAATTGTTGAGATACCAGACGAGGGGTCTATGCAAACAGGGTCAGGGTTGCACAAAAGGCTAGACAATGTGGTGGTGAAAATTCCTGACATGTTCTTGTGTAAATCTGTGTTGGGGCCAGAGGTTAACACTGTACCAAACGTTGAGAAAGAATCACGTGTAGATCAATTGACCCAACCCATGGATCCAGATGGTAGCATGGTGGACCTAGAACCGTTATTTAGTAGTAACAGGTTCTCAGTTTTGTCTCAGATAGGATGTGAGGATTCAGGGGGAGACTTGATGATGCCCACTGTTAGTGAAAAACCTATGTCTGCGCCTGGTCCTATTAACGTTCCGAAGCCCCCCGATCATTCAACTGATCCCTTGTGGGTAATTATTAAACATTTGTGCGGGTTGGTGGAGACATTGCAAGTAAAAGTGGATCACCTGACGGCCCTAGCTAATCCTAAAAATATTATTCCTGGACTTAACATCCTTAACCCAGTAAAAGCGAGATTGATAGATCAGACGACCAACATCACGGCTAGAGAGAAGAGCTATGTTCCACCTACCCCGCTAACTGCTATTCCACCGACACCTTCCCTGCCTATCAGGAAAGCAAGGAGAAATACGCAACCGGTAGGCAATTTACAGGCAATGGGAAAAACTATGACAATCTTGCCCAAAAGCGTGCCCATAAAATCTAATACCATACCTAAAACCTTACAAGTAGATGGAAGCAGTAGGGGTGAGAATAGAAAGGAGGGTGCTTGCAAGATTCAGGATTGAGTTCCCTCAAACCCTTCAGTCTTCACCATAGTGACTACCCTAACTACACTAGGGCTGTTTATATGGTGAATGTTCCTAAAATACCCAAGGGGCGAGACCATGAATCTCCGGACACCCTAACGAATAAGACAATCCATTGGATTAGGTATACCAGGGGGTGTAGGTCTGTTATCAGGGAGGATATCTTAAAAACCACAAGATTTACAACCCCTGGTGACACCTATGATTGTATCGAGGTAGTCTTAAAAAACCCAAAGATAGCAGAGGGCTTGATAGCCCTGGAATATAGGACCTGCTCCCCAGATAATTCCCGGATCCAATTGAGATCTCAACCCTATCAAAGAATGACTCAAACTAGTGTAATTCCAAAGAGGATTTTAGGTGATGCTTCTTCAGGTTTGAATTCTAACGATTGACTGTGGATTGAAGAAGTATCACTTAGGGAGATAAGTAGCAACAAGGCTCCAAATCATGCACTTGTTGTAACGGACCCTACTTTCTTTATCTCCGAATCACCGCCCTTAGGGATGATAAGTGAACAGAACAGAGTAGCAGGTACCATTCCAGGATATTAACAATTTTGTACATTTCCCTGCTACTACAGGGGCTCTTCTTTCCTGGAACATTGCAGGACTTGGAGCGAAAATGGATTCCCCTGAGTGGGCCTCCTTTATCAATAGACATGATATATGTCTATTCCAGGAAACCTGGGCTCTAGATCAGTTACATTTCCCAGGGTACCTGAACTATGGAATCCTGGCGGAAAAGAAAGGGAAAGGTAGACCATCAGGCGGCCTGGCCTGGCGGTTTGGATTAGGCAAGATCTCGATGTAACAGTTAAGGTAATTCCCAGCAGGCACAGGGATTTGCAGGCACTTTTGCTTGAGTTTCCAAAGCGAGACCCTATTTATTTATATAATGTATATGTTAGAAGCACCGGGGGCAAAAACTCGGAAATTTTAACATTCTTGGAGGATCTCCTTGAAAGTAATTCGCTCCATACCAATAATATTATTATAGGAGGAGATTTTAATGTAACCTTTGAACCTCTCCTGAATGATAACTGGGACCTCTCAGATGAAGAAGACAGGATATGGGGGGTTCCTAAACTGGACTTAATTCCCATAAAAAGATGGACGCAAATTGCTATCCAATGGAACTCTTTTTGTCTAAACAAAGGAGTTAGATCTGCCAATGGTAGTACAGCGGGTGACAAAAGTGGGGCAAGTACCTATAAGAATGGCCCCCGGCAGAGCAGAATAGATTACATTCTTGTTAGCTTGAGCCTGTGGAGCTATCTGCAGGATATGCAAGTTATGGATAGACTAGAGAGTGATCATAATCCTCTATCGGCCAAAATATCCTATTGGGATTCACCAGTAGCATTAATTAGGGCGACTGATGCTGTTATTCCAGTGGACGTCGTTATCACTAATGATGTGCGTCACGTCCGCTGGGCTAAGGTTGCGGTCGACCAGGAGAACGTTGATTTTATAGCTGGTAAGCTCACGCAGGCAATAAATGTTATGAAGGAAGCACTGGTAGTGGAGTGCCCAGCCACTAATAATGAATGTGTAACCAGGATTCACGAGGCTTTCTTTAAGGACCTACGAACAGTCTTTATAAAGCCCTCCCAAAAGAGTGGTCCTTGTATACAAGTTTCTCCACGCTGGTATTCAGCAGACTGCAGGCAGGCTCGCTTGGAGTTAGGTAGAGCCCTTAAAAATGGTTCAAGTTTAGATGTTTGTGTAGCTAGGGCAGCGTATAAATCAGCCATTTTTAAATCCAAGCGCCTGTGGGACGAGCAGAGGTGGGCGGACCTGCTGGAAGCAGGACATCATAAAGATCCTCGAAAGTTCTGGAACACCTACAGGAGAGGTGTGGATAGCAACTCTGATAAACCTCTGAATTGGGTCCCACAGGATAAATGGGTACCCCACTTTAAACCACAGTTTGCGAAGGCAACGGGGCAAGACTCTTGTTGAGGTGTCCTGTACGCCCTTTTTGGAAGACCCCTTTACCTTGGAGGATGTTCAGCTGGCACTGGATAACGTTGTTCCTGGTAGAGCGCCAGGAATTGACAGTATCCCTGCTGATCTATTCCTACAAGATAGAGATTCGTGGGGAGCATATATATTATTATTGGCAAATGCAGTGGCAAGGGGACTACAGGTCCCTAAATCATGGAAAGGGGCTGAAATAATCCCTGTTTACAAGAAGGGGGACAGATCCCTGCCTGGAAACTATCGACCAATTAGTTTGATCGACACTACCCAGAAGATCATAGGTAGGCTTATTTTAAATAAGGTCCAGGTTTGGGAAAGGGAGAACAGCATTTTGTCCCACTTGCAGGCTGGCTTCAGAAGTTGCGTTAGCACGGTCGACCAAATTATGCATTTTACTATGCTTTATTGGAAGACCGTTCTAATTGGCAAAGGCAGCCTTTATGCCGCCTTTATAGATTTAAGGGCGGCATTTGATTTGGTCCCTCGCCACACATTATGGAATGTACTCACCGAGATGGGAATGCCAGGGTACCTTTTGTCTTTGATAGTTAGGCTCCACCAGGAGAGCTTTGCCCAGATTAGGTGGGGTAGTCCTGGCAATGTTACACCACAGTTCCCTGTAGAAACAGGAGTCCGTCAGGGATGTGTCCTGGCGCCAACATTATTTTCTTTATATATAAACGACGTTGCAAAAATTTTAATTGATTCTAATGTTGACGCTCCTATTCTTGCTGGAGGAAAAATCCCAATATTAATGTTTGCGGACGATTGTCTTATAGTTTCGAAGACCCCGAGCGGGTTACAGAAGGCTCTGATAATTTTTGAGGACTTCTGTGCCGCCCGTGGCCTGGAAGTTAATGTTCTTAAATCTAAGTACTTGTCTTTTAATGCACCCAAAGTAATTAGGGGTACTGTACATATGAGTTCCGGCCCTCTCGAGAAGGTTGATGCATTCAGCTACCTGGGTATCTGTATTCAACAGGATCTCTCCTGGAGACAACAGATTGATTTGGCCACCCTGAAGCATCGACAATTATCAGGGGCTTTGACAGTAGAGCATTCTAGGTCTCTGACTAGACCAGTAAGTCCGGTGCTAGAGGTTTACAATGGTAAGGTAGTTAGCTCTACTTTGTATGGTGTGGAAATGTGGGGAAGTGAAAAGCTAAGGGGGATGACTGTCTCTGAAAACCCATTTCTTAGAAAACTTTTAAGGCTACCTCAAAGCACCCCATTGTATCCTCTGTTCTATGATTTGGGTATAACACCTATAGCCCTAATTGCATCTTTGCGCCCAATACTATACTGGCGGCGAATTTGGACCACTCCAGAACTGGAAACATACACTAGAGGGCTGATGGATGTGATTAAAAGTGATGGCTCCCGGAAAGTCAAATGGTTGGGTCATATTCAAAATCTGCTGAAGGTACTAGGATTAGGTGAACTGTGGAAGGATCCATTGCATGCCTGGTTTCCACCGAAGAAGACACTTAAGGCATTGTACTGGAACATGGTGGCTACAAAGATTTTTAGTACCACGCCTTCACAATCCCTTGCTGGTTCATTTTTGGAAATCAAAGATTGTCCCAAACTTGAAGAATTCCGGGATGTCATTACAAAGCCCCTTGACCGCAAGCTCTATTTTCAGTTAAGAGTAGGAAGCCTACCTGTAAGGTCGTTCTCAAACAGATGGTCTAGTGGAGGCATGGTGCACTGTCCAACTTGCCCAAGTGTTCCTGAAACCGTAGGCCATTTTCTCTTTGAGTGCCCAATGTATGTAGCACCAAGGCGGAAGTGGCTAAAGCCGATGTGTAGGTTATTGGGAACAAGGGAAGGAATGACTGCAGTTAGACTCATCCGTACCAGTCCTAATATGTCTGTGTATATTGCGGTGGCAAAATACCTAGGATGGGCATGGACGATTAGAGCCCGACTCCTGAAGGAATAATACAGTATTTAATGCTGTCGGCCGGATACCTCTTGTAAGATCAATATTTTGCTCATTTGTACAGTTTTTTAAATGATCTTTTTTAATTATTTATTCATGAAATTATATTTTATTCTTAATATGGTTTTATTACTAGAAGTTTATACATGTACTTTTATATGTGGAACATGCTTTTATGACGATTGTCGAAATAAAGCTTACTTGACTTGACTTGCTTTGTTATCTGACAAAGCACTCTTATGTTATGGAGAATTTCTTGAGCGCACATTCACCAAAAAGGTCTCTTGGCATTAAGGTAGAAAACTAGCTGCTGTGGTAAGGATTAACCATAGGTTTGTCTGAACAAATAGATCTTTAAGTATTTCCTAAATAGCTAATGGTTTTCAATAGCTCTGATTTCTAGGAGGGAGTTCCAGGTTTGGGAAGCAATCACTAAGAACCTGGCTCCTCCTAGGCTGTTTTACTTCTCTTGCTGAGCTGGGCTTGCCTGGGACGGCTTGTTCTTCGTTGTGGGCTGAGAGCCTGAACTCTTCAGCTCAGCAGCACTTGGCTGGGCTGGTTTATGCTCATTTATTGGTCGAGCGCATGGCTAGGCTTAGGCTTGGCAGGGATGGGCTGGTTTATGCTTAGCGTAGCGCACCTGTTAGACTTCCCTTGGCCATGTTGAGTTGAGAATAGAAGGGCCAGGGGTTTACTATGATGAATTAAGACTCTTAATCTTTACGAATTAAATTGTACAGCCAATTTTGGTTTTAATAACAAATTAAAAAAGTTTATTAAGGTTTTAAAAATGATTCATGTTTTTTTACTAAATGAGTTTAAAAGTGATTTAATCGATGAATTTGTGCTTTTATGATCTGTCTGTACATAGATCGAATAAAGATTTAAAAGAAAGAGTTGTGCCGGGTTGGATAATGCTTAGTAGTGTGCCTTGCTGGGCTAGCTTTATGCTGAGCTGGGTGGGCTAGTTCATGCTTGGTTGTATACTGTGCATCTGGTTGGAGAACTCTTGTACTTATTTGGGTGTGGCAGGGCTGGTTTATGCTTGGTGTGGGCTAAGGTCAGGGCTGGGCCACACGTATGAGATGGGCTTGGCTGGGCAACTTTCTGCTTGGTGTGGGATGAGTGCCCACTAGTTCTACTCCTGTTTGTATCCCAATTTTTAATTGGTTTTTCATATACATTCAACCTGTAACAGGTGGAAAAGATATTCAGTCTGTAGAATCCAAGATACCATAGAAACAAGAACTTCTGAGAAGTCACTGATAACAAGAAAGACGCTACAGAGCATAACCCCTACAGATAGATATGATGCAGCAAAGAAGGAAGTAGAGCCAAGGAGAATGATAGGAGAAGGGACAAGGGAACAGGGCCGAAAAGGCATGGTGCCAGGCCCCCCGAAGCCAACTCCCACCTCTGACATAGCCAATGGCCGGAGATACAGGATGGTACTGAGCCGATTAGCGTCAGTGTCCATATGTGCTCGTGCAGGGCGTGACCCCATACCTCCTCAAGCTTCTGCAGGTGGTCATTTAGCCCATAAATCAGCTTTTTTCTAAGTGTCTATGTTGTGTGTATCAGACAGCCATGTGCAGTGAGACAGTGGCATGGCTGATTTCCAATTGGGCAACATTTCCACCTTTGCTACTGCGAAGGCCGTAGCCAGGCAACGCTAACCATGGTGCGTTAAGTCCAAGAATATCTACATGCCATGGAGCAAGGCCAGACGGGCCATTAATTACAGTGCCACCCCTAGGTAGGGCTACTCCTGTGTTTGGCTGGGGAGGTTCACTCTTTGTTGTTTGCGGAGTACCTGGCTGCGCTACTCTTGTGTGGGCCCGGAGAGGGTTTTGTATGGTTGTGGACTGAGACCCCAGCAGGGATGCTCTTGGGCTGGGCTTTGCTGAGCAGGGTTATGTTTACTGTGGGCTGAGTGCCCAAATGGTCTACTCTTGTGTTTAACTGGGCAGGGCTATGCTTGTTAGTGGGTTAGACTAGGTGCAAGGCTGGTCTGTGATCTCACCTGGGCTTGGACATATAATGGCAGCTAGGGGACCAGTTTGTCGCATAAACCACGTGTGTTCTCTTTGTTAACAATACAATAATCAAGTGTTGCCCACCTCAAATTGGTTCGCCACCAATTTGAACCATAAATTATACAAGATTTTATAACACACGAAATGAGAGACAACTTTAAAGCAAACAATATGTATCAGCCAAATGCTATTTATATAAAAAATAGACGAATCAAGAGGTGTTGTCCTTGATTCTTCATTCAAATTTCATTTTATAGTTAAAGGAAAGGACTTCGCGCAGTTAACGTGTTTCGCCCAGTTATGAACTTCTTCAGGGCATCTAAACAAAGTATGACTATCTTCTATCTTTGACGTCGTCCATTATATCGGCTTAATCCTCATTAGTCGATTCTCTATGATACATAATGAAGCAATAAGATTTTTGTCTCGCTCTGATACTTTCCAGTTCGTTTCTGTTTATGTTAGGTCATATGTCATTAACCATGGTCGGTTAAGGGAGATGGAGATATGCGGTTTCGGCATCTGGTGTGTATTTATTGATATAAATAGCGCTTGGTTGATACATATTGTTTGCTTTAAAGTTGCCTCTTATTTCGTGTGTTTTAAAATCACCTGGACTTGTATATAAACTGGCAGAGTTAAACAGTCCGCATATCTCTCTGGCAGTGTACTAGATATAACTCAGAAATGGACTGAGCTCCGAGTTTTGCAGGCTGTAAGCTGGACTGGAATGGACAATACACTGGGTGTTCTGCTCTGGGCTGTGGACAAAACAAGACAGTAAGATAATTCAGTGTCACATGCACATCTTGCAGTTTTATTATATATCATTTTCCAAACCAAAAAGTTTGTAAAATGGTTTCTGCCCTTATCAAACCCCCATTACTCCACTTCCCCTTCACATACGCTCCTCGGGAAATTTCCATTCCACAGTTCTTTTTATTCTAGGGGAGCCAACTCAGTCTCCAAAATAAGTAAATGAAGCCTATTAATAGCCCGTATTATTCGCGCCTTAGAGAAAATTCGGCTTTTAGTGTGCTAATTGTTTTTGAAAATACTGCGAACAAATCAAATTGCTCAATAGAATCAAACAAAATCTGATTGGTCATTTCGCTGTGTTCCACTTCGCGGAACTCCGCGAACTTCACCTAGGCTTAAACAACATCCCCCATATGCATCAGCACCACCTCAATACTGATCCAATGTGCGGAAATGTTGAAGAAGCACCTCTTTAAAGAGCACTGCATCATAATGCATTAATAGTCCACAAACCAGCTATCTCTTCTACCACTTGCTGACTTGTCTTTGAGCCGATACAGCTCTCTGCTGCATCTTGCCTTTGTCCGTTTAAGAAATACTTCTTCCAAACATATATCTCATAACGTACTGGTCATTTAACCAGTCCAGTACAAAAGGATTAGTGGGATATTTTTGGAAACAAACGTCTCTTTATTTTGAAACCTCTGTTCCATCCGCCTCTGACGTAAAATTACTTGAGTGGAGATGCAAGATAAAAACACTTCCTTTCAAATCTGGCTACGGGCCAGTGCTTAATTTGAGACGGTGTTTCCGGTGCTTGGCACCGGCACTCAATTGTCATCACCACACTTATGACACTCTGCCACATGGTGGAGCTGCTCATCTAATTTAGAGAGGCGCCGAACAACGGTTGTTTATGAACACAATATAGATTAAAAAATACTAATACCTGCTTCCCCAGCCATTCCATTAGCTTTGGGGACCTGGAATAACCTGAACTGTCACACTTGCAGGCAAGAGAGATGGTTAACAGTTGTTTAGTACCGTAATTGACAGCAATGACGGGGCACCGGATGGTGCAAGCTGCAGTGGCCTCTGGGTCAGGGCCCTGGCACTTATTATTTTACAAACTAAGCAGTGGCTACAGCCGTACAACAATTAAGGGAATCTGCTATCGGTGTGCTCATGATCAGCGTCTGCTGTTTCTAGCATTCTGCCTCTTCTTCCTACCCGGAACTACACGGAGGCCGACAAGCACTGTACTAAAATCTTAATGAATGCTAAATCAAATAATAAGCCAAGGCTAATCTCTTGTTAATGTCAGCAGAAAGTAGCTGCCTTGCTAGGCTAGAAACCTGTGACACAGGCCACCCAGTTAGGGAATTGGTTTGAGTTTTTGGGACATGGATAGCTCGTTGCAAAGAGGAGGATAGTGTTGCTTGTCTTTGAGCCTCCAGTAGCTCAACAGTGCCAGACGATCCTCTAGCTCTGATTTTGTTTCCAGCATGTTATGATTTCCCAGGGGTATCTGATTTAGGACATAAACCCACTTTGCTGTCTGAGAAACTCGGCCATACCTTCTGGTGCCTGTTCGAGGGCAGTTTGATTCGAGGAGGTGCTTTAGTCTTTCCATCTTCCTTGGTGGTAATTATAATCAAATTTGTAAAGTGCATGATTACGCCTTACATCGTATCCCAGCGCTCGGAAGAAAGACCCGGGGAACAACAACCTGAAAGTCAAACCCTACCAATGATCACATAATCAGCCGACTCCACCGCAACCCATTATAACTCTATATAAACATGCCCCTGAGCAGATTGAAATAACCAAGTTGGTGATGCCAACAATGATTGACTTGTTACTGGGAGACCACCCATAGGTTTGTTTGTTGTGTGATCTTTGGATCTGGCACCAAAATCACAACTGTTTCATGAGGTGGACTAAACATCAAAATTGGGTTATGTTCCTAGTCTCAAACGAACATCTGTGTGATGGAGCCAGCCGAATGGAGGTGTCCTGTCACTCTGGAGAAACGTGGGGGGACAGAGGAATAGACATGCAGGAGCTCTTCCACTCTTGGGGAAAAGCAATCGAGCTGGGAAGGATGGCTATGGCGTCTCCGGAGTGATGGATCTTAAAGGAAAGAACTGGGCGAGCAACTATCCCAAATATTTAAAGTAAAACGAAAACATGCCATATGGATGTAGAAACAAATATATGCATGTGGTTTTGCATATCTTCATGAACTATTGGAAACGCCAGATTTACCAGCGTTGGGAGACAGCGCTTGAACCAGTCTTTGCAGTCCTTGACTTTGTATCTGGATGTTGGTTTCCAGATGCATTGGCCGCAGTTGGTCCTGATCGGATGGCTGTGGTTTATATGTTGTAAGTGTAGCGAAAAGAGCTTAAGTCATCCTTATGGGTGTGCAACAAGTACACCTCTACTTTGCTGGCATGAACGCCACGTGCACAGCTGAGCATAGTATTGAGTGATGAATGGTGAAGGACAGGCTAATGTGCTCATTACAAGTGTGGAGTAAATTCAGATTCTACTCCTAAAGGGAGTTATTGGCTGAACCAAGATTACAGGTGGGGTGGTAAAACAGTCACCCTCAGGTTTTTCCATGGACCCATTCCACCTGAAGCAGGTAGAAGCTATCCAGGGAAATGTGCCGGAAAGAATGGAAAAACCTGTGGAAACCAGAGCATGAACATAAGGCCATTCTTCATTCTCTGGGACAACCCCGAAGTGTGGGACAAATCGAAAGACAAGGTAGACCACATATAAGGCCTTTCCTTCAGTGTGTACACGCTGTTTTGCTGCATGACACTACATTGATGTCAATAATATCGACCTTCAATAATACTGCATTCAGTAGATAGCCTACCACTAGATCGCCACGGTAAGCATATAATTATTATTCCTACCTCTAATTACCAAGACATACTATATGAAGTCGTTGGGGGTATGTCGATATAGTGCCGGGGCGTGTCCTATGCTAAGGTGGAGGAGTGTCGCCCCACTGCTCTCAGAGCAAGAAAGAGGAAAAATAAAATGATAACATTATTATTATGATTTTATTTTTCGGAGCTAAGGGGCTGGATTAGGGTGGGCAGGATTGCTGCCACATGGGGGGAGGATTGGTTCATGCACACTTTGCATGTTCCCCACCATGCTGTATTGCGCAGCCTGGTGGGGAACATTCACAGGCTCCTGTCCCTATCTGAGCGTTGAACCATGGCCCTCAGACCAATCTCAACCCTGCATTGCAGCGTTGTGATTGGCTATGGGGAGGCTGCGTGCTTCCTGCTCCCTGTACTCGCCAGGAAGCGAAGCTGAAGAGAGACAACGGCCGTGAGAAGATAAGTGGGTTTTTTAATTTATATTTTGTCATCCTCCTCGCCCTGCCCCCTTCATTCCCTGCCTGCCACTACTGTAGAGTTGATGCAGTGTTTTTGTCATGCTATATAACACATTCTATAAATTGATAGCAACCATATGGCAGTTGAGATTATCACCTACCTATTTGATAGCCTTTTCAGCATGAGTAAGTTCATTTCTGCACAGACATTCTTTCTAATTTTGTGAATCAGGATTCTATATTTGGTTGTGGAGTCCTGTTTTTATGAGCTTGCCATTTGCCACATGAACAGTAAGACATCATAAAGCATCCAAATTGAACAATAAAGCTGATACGATGTGCCAACAATGCAGCAGCTCAGCTGCTTAGTCGGGTGGGGGATCTCAGAAGCAGGACAACAGAAAAGTCTATTTGCCTAACAAAACGATCCCAACATAATTAGTTCAAAGGTGCAATAAGAAGAGAAACAAGACTAAAGCAACAGTTAAAAACACGCCCGGCAAGGCCAAAGCAGACCTATTGGCTTTGCTCATGCCTTTTGGTGATGATGTTCAGCATTGACAAAAAAGAAAATGGGACCTGCTGATGCTGCTGAACAGCATTGGCAAAAAAGATTATGCTTATGCTTGCATGTGTCATTGCACACTGAAGCGTCTTACTGCTATGGCAGCCCCAGCGTGATAATGTCTACGCATGCGTGCATCACCACTCATGGTCGCATACGCATTATGACACGGCTGCCATCTTTTTTTATTACAGCCTTTTAAGATGGTGGCACCCCATCTTTCAGTGTTAAATGAAAAAATTAATATGCATAGTCCTAAAAGGGTAATAAAAAAAAAATGTATTAAAAAAAACGGGACTGAAAGGGGCAGGAGAGCAACAGAGGATGAGGGTGATGAAGGACATAAAGGAAACCCCACCAACAAGCGTCAGTAGTGAGCAGGCAAGGGCAGGGGACTAACTGAGAGAGGAAGTACTCACAGGTGACGGGAGTGCATATGAAGACACATGCACTCCCGAGGAGTGCGAAAAGCAAAAATAATCATAGTTAGCTGAATGCATGCAGTGGAAGGGTACAAGTCACCCAATCAAAAGGATGGTAAAACATGGTTATGCGAGTAACCTTAAATGTTAGGTAAGACCGTGTAAAAGGTTGGATTGCTTTATATCTGCATCTGCAATGCATTTACAAAGAAATCTATTGATAGATGTTCATGGTTGAATAACACCTTGAATATAAACCCTTGTATGACAGTAGTATACAATGAAGGAGTGACTATAAGACATTTTTTTTTTTTTTTTTTTTTTTTAAAACCTTTATTGTAGCATTCAATATAAATACAAGCATGGGCCTACAACCGCAGGGGCCGGCCGCTAAACAAAATTAAGACCCCCTATATCACAGTACGACACAGCTCATCAGCCGACAACCCGGAGGTCCGGCAGCGATTCATAATAGAGCTTGTATTAGAATGCACAACTGAGTCCTAGGATGAGACAGAGGTTCCATTTTATATTATTTAAGAAAGGATCAGGTGCCATACAATCAAACAGAAGAATACGGGGGACAGGGCAAGAAACAGGATATGCACGTAAGAACCGCTATAATGGAACATTGGCGCCAAAGCATATGGATCGATGCAAACGACAATACAATATACATTCAATGTTGAGCGCCACCTCTCAGGTCCTGCCCACCCGGGAATCAGGATATCATAAAAAGCATAAGCACTAAATACAAGTACACAATAAGAATCCGAATGATTCACAAGCTATCCTGATCCTTTAAGGAAGAGAAAGGGAAGGAAAGAAAAAGGCCATAGAAATAAAATAATGCAAAATAAAAAACCCTGTCCAACCCCCCACCCTGCACCCCTGCAAATGGCTACAGCCTAACCCCACTAGCAGCGTGCCTGTCGCCCCTAATAACGAAAACCCTAAAAGTAGGAAAAAGAGTGGAGGAGGGCTTATCCGTTGTGGCTCCCAGCCCCTTTAGTCCCCCGCCAGAAACAGACACCCCCTATCACTAAAAGGCCAACGTATGACAACACTTATAGAAAAAATTAGGGGGTACCGTAATACACCGCCCAGCCTTTTAGATCAAACAGTTGCAGGTCGAATACCCGTAAAAGCCACTCCAACCCGTCCCGACCTAGTTGATCTTAACCTTGGCCCTTCCGAATCAGCACACGAACCCCCCCCAGCGAGACCCAAAGGCACACAAAGGAGTAATAGAGGAGAAGGGAGTCATCAAGAATCAATCTATGGCGACTCGTAGGCTGCGAGTCCACAAGAACTTCAGACGCAGAAGGACTCTCCCTCCTAGATGGACAGTCCCAACGTATCTTGCCCAGGAGTAGTAAAGTCACCAAGAAAGGAGAAGACGACCACAAAATGAATGGAAAGTCAAGAACAAAAGTCTCTGGGAGGGGAATGCCTTTCGATACCTCCAAAGTCGATAGTGGTGGAAGGTTCGGCAATACACTGACGACCTCGGGAACACCTTCCTCCAGGGCACCATCCGATGGTATCAATACTTGCTTCCTCACGGGGTTCTCGCACGGAGTCAAAATGGCCGTGGTTTGAATGGCTACAGATTGCTGTTCCAACAGTAAGGCTGGGTCCGGTTCCACCAGGAGCATCTCAGATAGGCGCATGTCCAATTTGCACAATAAGACATCCACATGTGAATGAAACGCCCTAATTTCTGCCAATATTGACCTCAGCGATGGCTCAAGCACCGTGCGAACCATAATCTCACACCAACACCAATCACAATCACCTCCCCGGGTGAATCTGGCATCCTTAGGGGGGACAAACAGGATCACGAACGTGCAGATGCGGAGGGTGACCAGTCTTTATTCGCAGCCACGGTAAACCCGGTTAAGGCCGCAGGCCAGAGACCCCGACCCACCGAACCCCGGCGGGCCCAAGACCGGGTCCGCGGGACGGGGACCCCCACCCGCAGCCAACAGCAAGCAGAGTCACTCCTCCATCGATGCTGAGCAATAGAAACGATCGCCGCCAAATTCGGGCTTAAACAAAGCCTCCACTCCGATTGACCGGACCCAGCCTGGGTCTCCCGGCCGATGTTGTTGCACTGCAGCCCAGCTGTGAAAGTACTCGAGGCCCCGGCTTCACTGCTGGAGTAGGCCACAATCTTCAACTCGATGTAACTTCGTCAAACCAGCCGATAAAAGTTCCCGGATTGCACCATCGGATTGCGGAACAGTTCATGTACACAGAGGCTAGGCGTAAAATCAGGATAATGTACAGGATATTGCGGCGGGATACGGAGGTCGGCAGAGCCGGGAGCCTAAGCAGCCATCTCGTTTGCTGACGTAGCTCCTCCTCCGACTGCAAGACATTTAATAATGAAAGAGTTGAGATAAACTCACATCAAACGAACACAACAACAAATTCTGAATGTACTGGGAAGAGATGGGATGCGTCCTGGCTGACAAACGTATTAACCCACCTTCTGAATACTGGAGTGGTACTGCAGGACCACACCAAGGCAGTTGTAGGCCCCACTGAACAAACGGAACACAGAGGACCCTGTTGACTGTAGGTGTTTCAAGATGAATTCCATACAAATTAAGGAGCCTGTGCACAGTCTGGGTCGTGCTTTGCATAAGCAAAGGCTATGACATGTTGTGAGATGTAGGTACGCTTGAAAGGTGAGAGACAGTGCTTTCTGCAATGATTAGTACTGTCAAAACCAAGAATCTTTCATAATCGTTAACTAACTACATTGCATATGACTAGAAGAGAATGTCTGCGTATTTGTAGACGAAACCAAGATTTGGAGCAGAGGTGATGCTACAGAAAGAATGAAAAAGGTTGCAGTAAACCAATGCCATGCTTTAGGATTTAATGCAATGAAGTGCAGAGTCGTGAGTTTGCAAGGAGAGCTGTTTGGGACAGGACGAGTGATAGAAATGTCATCATTGCACAGTAAAGAGATTTTGCGGCTATGCTGGCTAAGAGTCATGGTTTCAAAACACGGCGTTGAGCATGGCCAGGTGAATGTCAGAGTAGGCAGACAAGAGTTGTGCTTTCACCACATTAACGAGTCCTCAGCTTGATGTTTTGAGTTTCTGCAGCCATATTTCCAGAAGATAAACTGAAAGTCAGTCCAGAGTAGGAGTATCGCAGATGGTGCAAAGTCTCACAAAAATATGGCTTGAAAGAGAGAAGACTGATGGTGGGCTGTACTCCTCACACCTCTCCTTGGAGACTCATGAGGACGTTCTTCAAGAAAGTGGGTTAATGTATGGAATCTTGTTCTAGGAGAAGTTGTGGCAGCAAAATCAGTAAACATTACAAAAAGGGTCAGACAGACACACAAGAGTAATAGTAGTGTGGAAGTAAAGACCACGTTTGAGGCCGAGTAGGGTGTGTGGTATTACCACAGGCAAGGGAATGGAACAATTGGGGGGACTTGCAAATATCCAGACATCTACTGTGAGTTGAGTGTGATAAGTCAAGCTTGCTACCTTCTCCAACTTCACATGTTTAACAATTCCGTTTCGCGCTTCTACAACTTTCACAATTCTTTTGTGATTTCACTCACTATGGTGCGCCCCACTTCCTCCCCTCTGTCGCTCTCTCTTTCTTTCCCTCTCACCTCTATGGATTTAAACCTTTTACTCTATACTGCGTCCTAACCCTGGCCCTCAATAATCCACAGCATTGAGAAATCATTCAGTGGCCCTCCTTGTACTGCACTTGATGAGTGACATTGATGTGCCCGGGGAGTCTGGAACACTTTATGGCATTCAGATCACGCTGCAATCATCTAAGCAAAACAATGGTGTGAATTTATTCAAAATGAGGGAGCCGCCTAGCAATGGGAAGCATGACTGTCCCTCCAGGCAAGAAAGGCGTGTCTCTATAGACAAGGAAGCAGAACAGGACATGAAAAACTGGTTCTTTCACAGAGAATGACCCTGGTAAAGACAAACCGTATTCCATACATTATATAGATGTTGATCTATAAAGCTGCAACATTTCACAATTTTATATTTGTTGTTGATTAGCCTTTATTTAAGCCTAAAGGGTGTTTGATATACATAGCCTGAAAAGTTTCCTGAGATACAAATACAATGGTTAGAGGGGAACGCGACTGTTCACTAGGGCTTTGGGCTGGAGATGCTATTTAGGATTCTGGGGACAAGCCAGGCCGAATCGTGGTAGAACATTAATTGCAGATTCTTGAGCATAAAACACTTTCATTTTGAGAAAAACCAGATGGCAATATTGGTTTGCATTAGTTTTTGATTCAGCAATAGCACGCTTTGCAAGCATTGGATACTAAACAATTGTCCTTGTTCTCAGGTCTCCAGGGTGTGTATGATTTGAGGATTCAGTAGTTTTCATTCTTCCAGTGCGACTGAATATTCATGCTCACTACAGTGGGCTCCATGCTTCAGTATGATGGACATTTTGCACTGTGTTCCAAAAAAGGGTCTTACATGCATCCAGGAATTGCATTGAATAATGGATCCTTGTGCTCTAGACAAATACCAGATTTGAAGAAACCAGTTCTGCTGAAACATTATCAAACCTGGTTCCTCGTATTTTTCTAAATAAAGTACATTTAACAAGACGTCAAATCAAATCCATTGCGGTGAATGATTTTCGTGCTAAAAATGTACTGGCGCCGGGACACTTCCATTGGGGGTAGCCATGCGCTCTATAAGCTACATATTATTAATATTATTTACTATGATCATTTTGTTTTTGGCATGGATCATATTGATCCCATTAAATGACCCAAATACTTCACCCCCTATAGTTGTTTTATATTGTTTTTTCTTTGCCCTTGCAAAAACTCTACATCCTCTTTCTTTTGTTTTCCTGTCAGAGTGTAAGCCTACATATCCCCTTCACCTGCCCCTTCATATCCCCCTCCATCCTCCTTCTGCCTTCTTCATGACCGTTCTCTCTCCCACACCACTTCTTGTCCTCTTTTTTTGGTACGTCTGATTGGTGGTGGTGATGTAGAAACCCCAATTTCCATCGACGTCCCTTACTTCATGCCCTTTCTCTCCATCTCTCCACCCACGTTTTACTCACAACTGTCAGTCTTTTTTATTTACATATTTTTAAAAGGTATTGTGCTGTTTCTACACTCCACCACTGAACTTTTTCTTTATTCCTCCATGAATTTTCAAGATTTATTTTAATCGTCTGTTATCTGTTCAGCCTCTGATGCTCCTTCTAAACAGGGTCATGGTTTATATAGTTTTTTGCTGGCCCTAAACTCCAAACTCAGTTCATAGGCATTAAAAATACTCTTATAATGAAAGAAATATTAGGAATTGTAAGACAGTTGTAATTTTCTTCTGCATATCAGACCGGGTATTCAATCTAATAGCAGTGTTTTTCTTCTTCATAAAACCGTGTTTTCACCTAATTTGAGGTTTACATTTTTGGTGTCATCTGGAATGTTAATTTTAGTTAACTATTTATCCAGAAAACACACTAACTTCGGTTAATATATAGAACGGTGGATGTACATTGGTTATAAAATGGGAAGCTTTCGACAAAGAATGTCTTGCTAGTTTCTTTTTCTCCATCCAACCTTGTTCTAGATTACATTTTCTACATTAGTTTTGTGTATAGAATTAATTCATAAATCTTCATTTGTCTTTTTCTTAAAAGATTAGCAACACAGTCTGCAAAGATGGTGGTACCAACTCAACTGGAACAAGCCATGGAAACCATTATGTTTACTTTTCACAAATATAGTGGAGACAAAGGCTACTTGAACAAAGATGATCTTAAACACTTCATGGAGAAAGAGTTCACTGAATTTCTCAGGGTAAGTTGCACCTGGTGAGATATTTACACCAGCCAGTAGTAACCTTCCTCATACACATAAGTCTATCATACTTAAGAGTTCTGATCTTCTTCAATATTGATTTTGGTTCCCAATTCCTTGACAATCAAGTAACGGAGGCAGAAAAGCCAGGAATAGTGAAAAAGTAATTGCGTTTGGGGTAGAACACACTCACCTAATGGTGCCCAATGTCCTGTGGATTCAGTTGTGGCAATAAAGTACTTAAGGATGGGCTTGAGCTAACAACTCTCCTGTTGTTTAGAGAGAGAGATGTATGATCCTATTAAGCCACCCCACTTTCACATGGAATTCTCCAAGTTTGGACAACTACAGGGGAAGATAAAATACAATCCAGTTTTCTACAAAGACATAAAAGCACTAGGACATAGGTCAAAGCCACAATGCTTCCTGTCACGGGTTGTCATCTAATCTTTACACTTTAAAAATTGGGACTGCTTTCATTCCCAGAAATCCTAGAAACATTATATGTTGGGCGAAGTTTTGATTGCACATAGATATGCAAATTTATAAATGATGACTAGATGTAAATGGATTTACAAAAGTGAGTTTACCTGGCCCACAGTAAAGTCATATATAAATCACTGTACTGTGATTGGTGTTCAACTGTTTATGCAGATTGAAAAGAGTTCTCTCTCTTACATGTCCCTTTCCTAAGACTCCTCGAAGCTACCTAGATTTAAAGGCCCTGCACAACATCTTCAAGCTAGGGGAGCCATTCTCGCCACCCGTAACTTGGAAGTAACACGTAGCAGTGACTCTTACTAACACTTTTAGACACTGTTAAAGTAGACCGTGTATATTTTTTGTGCGTGAGGCTCATCTGTTTCTGAGCACAGCCAAGCCTAGCAGATACAAGAAGGTGAAGAGATTTACCCCATAGCACTATTTGTGGATGAGTGTAGAAGCCTGCATTGACCTCAGGAGTCCTAGTTTCACCTTTCACAATTTATCCTTTAGAAGATATTTCTTCTGAAAGAGAACGATAAGGAAAGTACCTGGAAGTGCCTGCCTATTTTCTGGTGCACTAAAAAACATATTGCTCAACACCTTATTTGTGAAGGAAGGGAGGCAAGTCGTGTGTTGCAATAACCCTGACATGCAGCAGCAGAGTGCCTTGTGACATGGTGCAGCCTGAAGGTCGGTGGCTGATTATCTTGATTGTGCTATGGGCTATACACCACACGTGGGGCAGCCGCGCCCCAACGCATCAATGGGAGATCGAGAAACCACACCCCATAGAAAACATCCTTAAAGACACTGACCACGTCTTTATCTCTCAAAGACCATGAAGTATCTCATGTTTGTCATGTACTCTTGGGTTTGATGGTGTACTACTGGCAAGCACTGAGAATGACATGGTTGCGGTGTGAAACACTAGTGCAAGCAACAGTTCATGGGTGATCCTGTTGAGATGGTCAAAGGAACAGAAATTTCTCTAAAAGAACAACTGCCATGTCAGAATTGCACGAAAAATAATGCATCTGCTGAAAAATAGGTTACCACCATGAAGCCTGAATCGGTTTCTTTAATCTCCAATGTGAAGGTGCAAAATTTACGTTTGTGCAATACATATTTAGATCATGTTTTCTATGCATGCTTTGAGTACACTGTCACTGTCCATCTGTGCTTGCAACGCGTCATCAGAGTTCATGGAATAGAAGACATAGTACTTTGTACCACATAGAGAAGGCGGTATCAGACGCCAGGCTCATTAAACACCTATGTTCATCTAAAGTTTTCTTGAGTAGCCTTACATCCAGTATATCCAACCTCCTTCCCAATTTAGCTCTGGTCTTGATAGTCCAATCTAAATTCTTATTCTTGCCCTCACAAGGGGTTGTGCCTTTTCACATTTGGTGCTAACTAAATAATTTGAAGTTATCCACATGAGAGTTTTTAAATGTATCTGTGCAGTTACATCAATGTATCCCACTTCCCGTACAATTGTATTCTGGTATTTGTAGTTCAATGTAAAACTGGAACTGAGAAGAACTTATTCATCTTTTGCAGTTAGCAGAATTTGAAACCAGACCCCTTAATGTGGTGACTTTTTTGTCTTTCCACTTTCTTTCTGTCGTAACTGTAACATCCTGAAACCTCCTTTGATTTTATGTTTGTTTCCAACAGAACCAGAGGGATCCTTTGGCAGTGGACAAGATCATGAAGGACCTAGACCAGTGCCGGGAAGGGCAGATCAACTTTCAGAGTTTCTACTCCCTCATTGCTGGGCTCAACATCGCCTGCAACGACTACTACGTCGCGCACATGAAGCCCAAGTCGAGAAGCTAGAAATGCTATCCAACACTGGAACCCCGCGCTGCCGTGCAGGGAGCAATGAACTTATATGTTCTCCCTGCGAGAGGGAGAGCAAAGTGATATTCCTTATACCCCTGGCTGAAAAAATAAAGACCCATGACTTGTTTTGGTAAAAACTGTGAGTGTATTTCTTGTTCCTTGTTCCATATAGGCTGACCTATTTTCACACTTTGATTAGATTTTTTTCTAATTCTTCACTGTACCCCAGTCTGCACGCATATGTTTAAGATAAAGTGTAACCCACACAGCCTTTTTCAGCCATGAAAACAAAAAACACGACATGCTTTTTCTCTTAAAGCATATATTTTTCTAGATGCAGCTAGCAGTAGAATCACCAGAAGAGGCGTGGGCGTGGGAGTCTTGTGCCCAAGCTGGATTTTTTTCTGCCCCCTCTTATGCTCCCATCAAGAGAGATGGCTTTCAGTAAATCCAAACTATGCATATTATGTCACAGAATTTTAAATCACCGCCTGCCACTTAACAACCTTTCTGCTTTCGTATTATCTCTTAGATAAAACAGTGAGTAGAGCACCCAGTATTATTAGGCACCCTATGCACACAGTGTTGGTGGCCCCACTTGTTTTGTCTTTAGACTGTTCTGTGGCACCTCAATAAAACGTTTTAGGGAGGCTGTAGGTGGCTATCTATGCATGCGGAACACAGCCACCATTGGCCCAAAGCATTATTATTAACAAGTTATTTACCTTTGGTACCGATCTTTCTGGTGGATGCTCTATCTAAATGAAGATTCCTGTGGTACGAATATTCCCCAAACATTGACCTGGATCCGGTAACTTTAATGCAGTACTTATGCCTGCCCGTAGGAGGCATTGTGCAGCTCCGAAAGAGACGAGCAGAGCTGCATACAAGCGCCACACATGAGTGCAGACACCAGTTGCTTTCTTAGGCTATGCGCGCTCTCAGACATAGAGGCAATCGAGAAATTGGCATAACAAGTGTGCAGATCTCTAGGGTAGGATCTTTTTACATAGAAAATTAGCCCAATTTACCTGAAATTGAGTCGGAAGGGCCAGTGAGGAATCTGTGTTGACCAGAAAAGATTGGTACTGAAGGTAAGTAACTTGTTCTTATGATGGCTGCTACTACTAACCACAGATTTCTCATCTTTTGAATAGATACCACAGCAGTACATCCCCAGCTGCTGAGTCTGAGGACTGACTCAAATCTAAAAGCCCTGCGGGACTGAGCAGGTTAAAAGCTATTTTCAATGGCACCGACTGTCAAGACAGTAGTCCTTTGTAAACGTATGCAATGAAACCCACATAGCCACCTGGTACATTTTTTGCGTTCCAGAACAGATGTAGCACCCTTAGCTCTTGTGGAAGGAGGCTGCAAGGTCCCTGGAGGCTGCTTCTTTCCCGGTGCTTAGCAGTTAGTTATACAAGAAATATCCATCAGGAGAGCGTCCCCTTTTTTGGCTTCCTCCGGAGAAACCCACCAAGAGTTGATTGGTCACTGATGTTCTTTGGTGTGATCAATATGAATGCTTAGTGTCCTGTTTGGATGCTAACAATGAAGTCACTCTTCCTCCTTAGAGGGATGTTGTGAGGTAAAGAATAACAGACGGGCGATAGCCTGTCCAACATGCAATGGAGTGATCAATTTCAACAGATAGGAAGCTCGGGTCCTCACCACCACGAATCTGGGAAGAATGTACTATAAGTTGGATCAATAGAAACAACTTGCAGCTTGTTCATACGGTATAGTCAATGTTATCACTATGAGAAGGGGCTTTGTTACATCAGGAGTCTTTATGAACAAACTGTGCAGTGGTCCAAAAGGGTTGCATATCAAAAAGTGAGAACTAAGTTGAAGTCCCACTATGGCATCACTTAGGGTGTTGGTGGAAACAAATATTGCAAACCTTGCTAAAATCTCATCAGAACAGGTGACTTAAATAAAGGAGGCTAATAGGCAACCGAACAAAAGTCAAAATAACTGATAAATAGTCTTTAACCCCTTCTCCGCGGTGCGTATTCCGCCACGGTGTGGGGGGTCTAGGGGGTGGGGGTGGCGCTGCAGTGCTCATGACGGCTCCCGGCCATAATAAATCACGGTGGGCATGTGCTCATGATGGCCGGGAGCCATCTGAACTCCGACCACCGATTAATTCTCCCACACAGGCGGGGAATTAACTGCGCGGGGGAGGAGCAACAACGTTCGGACGGCTCCCGGCCGTCATGAGCACACGCCAACCGTGACTCATGACGGCCTGGAGCCGTCATGAGCACCGAAGAGGTTAATAGAACCCAAGGCAAGTCCTTGCCGGACCATGGACAAAATAACAATACATCAGACAACTTGGCCTGCAGCAGGTCAATGTGGTGGGTGCTGCACCAAACCACAAATTTATCCTAGCGACTACCATACATAGATTTTGTAGAGGGACCCCTCGATGCTAAGTTGACATCAATAACCTTCAGAGAAAGGTCAAAAGAGGCCAACGGCTGCCCCTCAAATCTCTAAGCAAAAAGATGCAAATTGTGCAGGCACAGGTGCTGTACCCTGCCTTGCTGCAGCAACAGAAGTTCCACCCAAAGTGGCAACTGGATTGGAGGACAGATGCTCATGCCCAGGAGTTCTGGGTACCACATTCTCCTGGCCCAATCCAGTTACACTAGGATGACTTGAGCTCTGTCTTTACTGATCTTTAGAACTCGGGGCAGAAGAGGCAGCGATGGCAAGGCATACAGGAGACCCAAGCTCTTTTCTAGATGGAAGCAGTTTTCGAGAGAGAGCTGCCTTGGAAACTCAAACACACAAAAGTGCTGACGTTGTACCTTCTCGGCGGTAGCGAAAATATTGAGCCAAGGTTCTCCCCATTGGCGGAGATGCCCTGTGCCACCTATGAGTACAACTGCCATTTGTTATAAGCTCAGCATCAGCAGCTGAGTTTGTCCGCTCTGGCATTTAGAGATCACCCCAGGTGGCTAATCACCAAAGAAATTCATTAGCGCGGTCCAGGCACTTCCAGTGGCGCAAAGGCTACTGACACATGGTCCAGACCCCAACCCACCCTGCTTGTTGCAGTACTACATGGCGGCAGTGTTGTCTGTGAGCACCTGCACCAACATTCCTTTGAAGGCATGCAGGAAGGTCTTCAACTTCAAGCGAACTGAACTCCACTCCAACAAACTGATGTGTAGTCAAGTCTCCTCCATCTCTAATCTCCACCCGTCCAAGATGGCCTCCCCAACCCACAAACAATGCATCCATAACCAGTGTCAAATCTGGGTGGGATAGGGAGAGGAGTCTGCTGCAGACTCAGTCATGGTCCATGAGCCACCACTGCAGATCTTTTGCAGTTTCTGTCAAAGTCTGGAAATAATCCATGAACTGATTCCCTGGATGCTGTGCACACTGGGACTTGAGGTCCCACTACAGAGAACACCTGTGCTATCTGGTTTGTTTGACCATCGGGATGCAGGAGGCCATCAATCTCAACAGATGCAAAGTCATCAGTACTGAGATTCAGGACACAGGTTGAAACATCAGGATCATAGCCTGAATGTCCTAGACATACTGCTACTGGGGAAAAGCGCAAAACCGTACTCAATTGTAGAAATGGCCATCTTTTGTGTGGTGTTAAAATTTGCTAAGAGAGCTCTACATATGTTAAGAATTACCTTAATTGTGCCAATGCCAACATTTTTTCTGGGTAACTTTTATGCCAAAAATTGTATTCGAACCCACCTCCTCAGCCCCAATATGCCATGGCTGCCCTCCCTAAGGTAAAGAACTAACTCCAGTATTCAAGCACCAGCATTTTACCATAGTTGTCCACTCATGTGAATTATTACTTCCTGTGTTCAAGAGTCTGCATTTTGACTTGGGTGCCCACCCTTATGCCAAGAATTACCTCCAGTATACCAGTGACAGCACGTTACCTTGGATGCCACCCTAAGCGCAGACTTGTACTGAGAAAGTCATAGTCAGCGGCAGACTCACAATCATAAAACCTGCAAACTAACAAACCCTTACTCATTCACACTCATAATCCCTCTTAAGTTCACTCTTTCCCCTCATTCAGTGTAACTCACACCCTCATTTACTCATACTCACATCCACTCACTTTTATTCACACTCAAACATACTAATACTCACTGGTTCTCACTCTCACTTACAACCACACTTATACACACCCTTTCACATTGACTACCTGGTCCCTGGTGCAACTGCACCTGCTACACCATTGATATCTAAACCCCTTACTCACTTCCGCCGCCTCTAACAATTTCTGATCACTCACTCCTTGTAACGCACTAACACACCTCACTCATTCCCTTGCACTCGCTTTCACGTATTTATACACTCTCTGGCTCAGATTCTCACGGTCACTTTTATTGATAATCAAATACTCCCCCCACATACAGTCATTACATTTCAATCACTTTAAAACACACTCACAAACACATCCACAGAGAAACGTTGCTTTTCTTTTATTTCCTTGTCTCCTTTGCTGGAGGATCCATGACAGCAGCAGAACCACTGGCATTTTGCTTTTCTTCATGCCAGGTTTTCCCCATTATATTGGGCAATAAAAGCATCCCCTTCATCAAAGCTATCTCTATCTGAGTCAGAGCTGAAAAGATTATGAGAAGTTTGTGACCTATATGTGGTAAGTGCAGGGTATCAGAATCCAAAGGCCTACCGGTTAGCTGCACACCAGCGGGTGCAGAGCTGGACAGCGCAGTAGGTTGCATGTCCTTCTCTGGCATCGGTAGCCCTGGTGTCAATATACGGGGGACCGACAGTATGAGGCAGGAATATAAATCAGAGTAGGTGCTGAGTCTGATGCAGGTTTGAGGAGCACACAAGGTGCTGAAGATAGACCTGGCGTCCGAAGAACGATTGGAGGTCCCTTGAGGCCTGAAGGTCTCCCAGAGGAAACCCTAAAGTGACAGTCACAGCATTGCCTCTCTGAAGGTGCTTACTTGCTTCAACGTCGCTAACAGACCTTAAATCTCAGGTTGTAGCAGGACTAGACTGGGAATTGGCTCCGATGGAGATCCAGAGTTAGACAGAGTGGCACAATGATGTCCTTGCGCCCTCGCTGGAATCAAAGAGTGGTAGGAAGGGCCGATTCTAGCTTTGACTTTTTTTTTTTTTTTTTTATTAGAAATTTTTATTGGTATACAAAAGAAGGTCGTACAAAAAATATATATATACAGATATAGTTGGCGGTCATGTATATCTATTGTTCTCCCTCCACTGGAGAAGAAAAGAGAAAAGGGGGGGGGGGGGGTGCGCACGTAGTTGTCCTTGATTGTCCTTTATTGGGTCGTTCTCAGGAGCTCATCAAGCGGGTCCCACATGTGCAGCTTGGCTGTGTGTTCTTTCGAGAAGGTGCCTGTAATGTTGTCTGCTCCCCTCAGGAAAGTAATCCAGTTGATCCATGTTTTAAAGCTTGCTTTGGCTGTGTTTTTCCAGTTCGTTAGGATCATTTTGAGGGCCGCTGTGAGAAGTAGGTCTAGGAGTTCTCTTTCTTCTTTACTTTTTAGGTTCGCTGTTAGGTGCTCAGTCGCCAGGCTGACGAAGCTGATCTCCAGATTCGTTTTGAGCATATCGTTCAGGAAAGTGTTGATTTGAGCCCAGAACTTCCTGACTTTCACGCAGGTGAAGATAAGGTGTTCGAGGGTCCCTTCTTCTTTCTGACAGTTCCAGCATTTGTCTGAGTCTGCTATGCCGACCTTGTGGAGTTTGGATGGCGTCCAGTATGCGTTGTGGAGCAGCCAGTATTTTGTTTGCGCTAGTTGTGGGGTGATTTTGTTTGTTGTCGCTGAACTCCACATTATCGCTCGCTCCTTTTCATTTAGTTGCCTGCCCAGGCGCGTCTCCCATGTGTTGGTCGCTTTTTTGTTCTGCGCCATCTTGGATGGGCTGAGTAGTTTATAGATTTTTGCCGTTTGATGTCCTGCTAAGTCGATGAGCCGCAGATACTTGATGATCCCCGGCTCTCCTCCGCATAGGTTGGCCTTTGTTATTGCTGTCTTAATTTTAAGGAAGTTATAGAACTCTGGGTTCGGGAGATCATGTAGCTGCTGTATGTTCTGGAAAGTCAGCGGTTTTCCCTTTGTTTCCAATTGACTGGGCGTGCTGATACCTTCTCTGATCCACGTGTCATTGTGCAGTGTTGCCCCTTGGTAGGTCACTTTAGTGTTGAACCAGATGGATTCCCAAGCAGTGCCCTTCAGTTTCTGCGCCATGTGCCTGTCCACTTTCAGCAGGGCCTCTCTCGTGTGTTTTAGTATGGCGCTCGTTTTCAGTGGGTGCCGGTTCGCTGTTAGGAGTGCTATTGGCCTGAGTCCTCCTAGGATGTCTTGTTCGACCTCCAGCCATACTGGCCTGTACGTTTGTGTGGCATCTACCCAGGCGATACCCTGTCTCGCCAGACAAGCCGTCTGGTATGTCTTGAAGTTCGCCAGGTTAAGGCCTCCGAGGTCTCTTGACAGTCTTAGTTTTTGTAGGCTTATCCTTGGCTTCTTGTTTTTCCACAGGAAGATGTTTATGAGCTGGTCCAATTTTTTGTGAAATGTCTCTGTCATTGGAAGTGGAAGCATTGATAGCGTGTAGTTTATTACCGGTGTTATCATCATTTTGATCGTTTCAATGCGTCCCCACCAGCTGATGAACTTTGGTGACCATAACTCCAGTCTCTCCTTTATCTTCTTCAGCGTGAGGTCCTCGTTGTGTTGCAGGGTTGACGTGAGGTCTTTCCCAAAGTGGAGCCCTAGGTATTTCAGAGGTTTCGTTTGCCATGCTAGGCCGGAATCGCCTAGGACTTCTCTTGTGGTATGGACATTCATTGGCTTACATTCCGATTTCTCCTTATTGAGTTTGTAGCCTGAGGCTTCTGCGTATTCACCTATTGTGGCCATCAGAGCTTTTATCGACGTGGAGGGGTTCGCTGTTGTAATTAGGATGTCGTCGGCGTATGCTGCTAGTTTGACGGTTTTTCTCTTGAGCTTAACGCCTGTTATCTCGGTGTTGTCCCTGATTCTGGCTAGCAGGGGCTCTAGTGCGAGCAGGAATAGTCCGGGGGAGAGGGGGCATCCTTGTCTGGTTCCTCTGCCCAGCGTGAGCGTTTCGGATGCGCTCCCGTTCACCACTATTTTCGCCTTTGGTTTGTTGTAGAGGGCCATGACCATCGCCGTGTACTTCCTGCCTAGGCCAAAAGCTCCCAAACAGTTATCCAGGAAAGGCCACGAGACTCTGTCAAACGCCTTCTCCGCATCCAGCGCTATCATGACTGCCTGCTCGTTGCTGTTTGCTGTGTGGTTGATCAGGTGGCACAGTAGCCTTGTGTTGTCCTGCGACAGTCTGTTCTTTATGTATCCCACTTGTGAGGGATGGATGATGTTCGGCAGGATCCTGTTTAGTCTGTTTGCTAAGACTTTTGCATAGACCTTGCAGTCGACGTTTATTAGCGATATTGGTCTGTAGTTCTGGGGATACTGTGGATCTTTCCCCTCCTTCGGAATTATGGTGATGTTGGCCTCGCACATGGACTCCGTCATCCTCCCTTTTTTGATGCATGTGGAGTATGTTTGTGCCATTAGTGTCTTGATGTGTTCGCTGAAGGTTTTATAGAATGTTGCTGAGTAACCATCTGGCCCTGGCGCCTTGTTTCGTTTCAGTTGGCTTATGGCAATTCCAATCTCTTCCTCCGAGATGTCAGCTTCGAGCGATTCCCTTTCCGCCTCGTCCAGCTTCGGCAGATTGGTTTTACTGAGTAGGTCACGTCCTGCATCTTTGTTCAAGTTATGATCCTCAGTGTACAGTTCTTGGTAGAATTGTCTGAAAACCTCTAGTATTCCTTTGTTCGTTGTTTGGGATTTGTTCGTGCGGTCCGTAATCGCTGCTATCGTGTGTTGCCTTTGTTTTGCCTTTAAGTAGGACGCCAGCTGTTTCCCGGCTTTGTTTGCTGCACATAGGTTGATTGACTTGAACTTCGTCAACCAGGAGCCCGCTCTCTCGCTTAGGATCTTGTTCAGCTCGTATTTCTTTTTTGTGAGCAGAGTGAGCGTGTTTTTGTCCGTTATGTTAGCACAGTGGCCTCTCTCCAGTGCTGTTATTTCCTCCTCGAGCTCACAGAGTTTTTTGTTCCGCCCTCTGTTCATCCTGGCCTTGATGTTTATCAGATTCCCCCTTATTGTCGCTTTGAGGGCATCCCATACAGTGTCTTTCCCTACCTCGCCATTGTCGTTGTGTTCGAGGTACTCTTTTATTGTGGCCTCAATTTCTTTGACGTTCTCTCTGTTCTGGAGGATGTCATCGTTCAGTCTCCACCTCCTCGTTGGGTTCTCATTGTGTTTCCCACTTAGGGTGAGTGTTATATGAGCATGGTCTGAGACGGTGATTGTGGCTATCTCCGTGTCTTCTATGAGGTGCGTGTGTGTGTTGGACATCAGTATGTAGTCGATCCTGCTGTAGGAGTTATGTGGGTGTGAGTAGAAGGTGTATTCTCGCGCTGTCGGGTGTTGGAGCCTCCACGGGTCTGCCAGTTGGTGTTTGGTGCATAAGTCTTTCAGGGTGTTGTTGTTGTTGTTGGAGTTGTGACTTGGTCTGTTTGGGTGTCTGTCTGTTGCCTGGTCCATCGTCTTGTTCATATCCCCGGCTGTGATCAGGAGGTCCTCTTGGGGGAGATCTGATAGCTTGCTGTCTACTCCCAGCCAGAATTGCTTGTCTTCCGAGTTCGGACCATAGATATTGACCATGTGGATTGTGTCGCCTCCTCTCTGGACGCTTGCTATGAGCATGCGGCCATCTTCATCAGTGTCCACTGCTAGTGTTGTCATGCTGGCCCTCTTGCTCAGGATTGTTATTACTCCTCTTTTTTTCCCTTTTGCCGGTGAGCAGAGTACCTCCCCTATCCATCTGGCTTTGAGTAGTTTCGCCTCCTCTTCGGAGAGCTTGGTCTCTTGGAGCATGTACACATCTCCCTTCAGTTTGGACAAGTAGTCCAGGATTTTCCTACGTTTGACTGGGTGGTTCAGTCCTTTAACATTCATGGACACTACCTTCAAATCAGTGGACAGGCCTGCTCTAGTTGGGTTTGTCATGGTGGTTTCGCTTCGTCGCTTGTGCTTTGCGTTCTGCGGCCCCCCCCGGGGTGCTGGATGGGAAAAAAGGAATAGGAAAAGTATAGGGTGCCTGTGGAGAAAGGCAAGATTCTAGGTCCTTTGTTCATGATGCAACCGGCGGCTCTGCCATGTACTATCATATCCGCCGACTTCACTCCCCCCCCTGGCCCGACCCCCTCCCTCCCTCCCCCCTCCCCCCCGTCAGTAGTAAACCGGGTGTGCGACAGCAAGGGTCCTCACACTCCCCCCCCCCAAGTTCTTCCTGAGTCTTTTAGTCCTTAGCGTGTTGGCCAAAAAGAAAACCCCCCGCCCCTCATGGTCAATTTCAAAAGAAAAGGATATGATCAGCGGTTGCCCGCCCGTTCTTCCCGTGGCCACCGTGGCCTTGCTGAGGTAGGTATGGTTGTTCTTGCTGTTTGGTGGCTCACAGCATGTTCTGTATCCCGGTGGCTGTGGCCAAACTCGTTCTGTGGCCCTCTGAGGTAGTATGTTGTTGTCGTATGAGGTAGATTCCCTTTTTTGAGGTAGGTTGTTGTTACTGTCATAGTCTCCTTGCATGGTTGCGCATGCTTGATTCTCCAGGCTATTGTTCGTATCAGTCAAGAGTCTCGGTGGGTGCTGTTGCTCCTGTACATGGTTGTCTGTGATATGCGTGTTCCTTCAAAAGCACTCCTTCTTATTCACCTCCTTCGTGTGTTTCGTCAGAGGATGCCCTTCTCTTTGCCCCTGGGCTCGGCAGCTCCATCTCCTCTGGTTCCGGGTCTCGTAGGTATCGGTGCAGGTCGTTGGGGTCATCGAAGACTCTGCTTCCGTGTCTGTCTGTCACTCTCATCCTGGATGGGCCTGCAAATGTAAAAGCAATGTTCTTTTTCCGCAAATGTTCCCTTTGGGCTAGGAAGCCTTTCCTCACCTCGACTGTTAGTTTGGAGAAGTCCTGGGTGATGGTTACTTTGCTCCCGTTTATCATCATCGGGCGGCCCTTCCTGGCTACTGCAAATATCGCCTCTGTTTGATTTTCTCTTAGTGGTCTGCATATTATGGGTCTTGGGGCGTTGCTGTTCGTTTGCTTCCTGGCTGGTATGCGGTACGCTTTGGTGATCTCCAACGGTTTGTCGAAAGTAAGTCCCGTTATTTTAGGTATGAGGGCCTCCAGCATGAGGGCACATGCTCCTGGTGTGTCTTCTTCCTCCTCAGGTACTCCCAAGAGTCTTATGTTCCCCTTGCGACTCCTGTCCTCCTGCTCCGCTACGGCCTTCTGTAGTGCCGTTGTTCTCTTTATTACAAGCCCCATGTCCTTATGTGTTATATTTGCGTTGTCTTCTAGCGCACCTATTCGCTTCTCTGCCTCGTCAATTCTTCCATTGGCTCTGCTTTGCTCGGCTCTGATAGCTATTAGCTCCATCTGGATGCTGTCTACTGTTTTTTTCGTGGCTTTTGCCAGCTCGTTCCCTTCCGTTATTTTCTTCAGGAGCATGTCAAGCGTTATTGTGCCATCCCCATGGTTGTTGCGCTCTTTGACCGGAGAGGGCGGTGTCTCATTCTTGCTTTTCTTCTGGTCGTTGGCCCCCTGTTTTCCGTCCCTGCCTGCCATGGCTTCGGTGCCTCTTTTGGCCTGGTTGACTTTGGGCCTCTTTTCTGTTGGCAGCTGACTTTTTGCGGCTTTGTCTCCTCTTTTTCCCGCTTTGTCCCTCAGGGCGCTTATCGACGTTATGGGGTTGTCTCTGAACCTAGGTGGCCCCTTGACCACTCTGGTTTTAGTCCTAAGCTCCGCCAGCCTCCTGCGCTGTGCTTTGCTCTGGTGGAACCCCCACTGTTTACGCTCCGCCACTCGCCGTCGTCTGGCCGGGTTTGTTTCTCACTGCGCCGCTTGCTGTTTCTTAGAGTTACTGTTGTTGTGGGACCCACAGTCTTTTGTCTGCCACTTTCTAGTTCCCCGTGGTTTGCGCCTTGTTGCGCCCCTTTTTTCCCCTCCAGCTAGAGGCGTCAGCTGCGCTGGTCTCGCCCGCCTCTTACTGCTTGGCTGGCTGCTGGACGGCCGCCCTCCTGACCGCCGCACCTCGGCTATATTGTCTGAAACTCACGGTTTGCTACAGCCGCTCCGCGGCAATGTTGTCTGAGACTCACGGTTTGCTCGTGTTCCCTCCGCGAGCTTGTGCTCTGCTTCTTGCTGCTGCCTCCGTCTGCCCTGGTCTGGCCGCTGTCCCGTTACGGGACGTTACAGCAAGATGGCCGCCCCTTGCTTCTCCTCCTTTACCAAGATGGCCGCCCTGTCGGTGACTTCTCTGCTGCCGCCGCTTATGGTGTGCGTGACTGGTTGCCCTTTATCTCTCCGCTGCATCGGAGTTTTGCGAGTTAGTTGCTCTGACTCGCCCTCCTGTCTGTCGAGCTGTCTGTCTGGGGTGCTCCTGCCGTGAGGTGCCTTAGTTTTAGCAAGATGGCCGCCCCGTGCTTACACCCCCTCTTCTAAGATGGCTGCCTTGTTGTTGTTGTTTTTCCCGCAATCGTTGTGGCTGCTGCTCCGCGGGCTACGTTTAAATTAATTATTGCCCTGTTTGGCCTTCGTCAGAAATTGTTGGTCTGTGAGAGAGGCGTCCAGCTCGCTCGTTGCGCCGGTACTCACTTGCTCGGTCGCTGCGCCCAGCAGTTGTGCCGTCCGTTCCGGTAGCTCACCGTGACTGCCTCTCTCTCCCTCCTTCCTGAGACAAGGGAGTGCCGGGACGGTCGGGTGTTGCGTTCTGGGTGGGTCTGCTGTCGCTTGCGCCGCTCGCTGTCTTCCCGGTCCCCAGACTCACGCCGCCATCTTGGGGTCGCTCCTCTCCACCCTGGCCGTTCGCCTTCTCTCCGCTGCTGCCTCGTTCTTGGTTCTTTTCGGTCGCGGAGCCTCTCGTGGGATGCCGGTTCGGTTCCCTCACACCTCCTTAACTTTTGGCTCCGTTTCTCTCACTTTGGACTATGATGCGCGCCGTTCGTTAAGCTTGGGGGTCGGGAGCTCCGGACTTAGGTCTCCTGCCTCCTTGCCATCCAAGCCACGCCCCCTAGCTTTGACTTTTAATACTATTTTTGGGCCAACCTGAAGACTTTGACTGCGATGATGATCTGCAGTGGGAAAGACTTCGGAAACTGGACCGATCTTCTGGCTTCGACAGTTCAAGGCATGGAGCCTTCTTATGCTTGTAGACATAAAGCTTCGCCAGGCGGTCCCGTATGTCTTTCTGATTCATCTGGGTGCAGTCATCACAGTTTCAGGAATCATGCTCCAACCCCAGGCACCAAAGGCACACTTGGTGAGGTTCCATGACAGACATCGGTTTGCAACAGTCCCTACACAGTCTGAACCCTGTGGTTTTAGGGGGTGACATTTTTCTTTGCACACTTGAAAATTTTCATGAAAAAGGGTTATTGAAGACCAAAGAAAAGCTGAAAGAGTGGAAAGAAAGGATCTGACGTAAGCCCACACAGGTGGGGCTTACGTGCAGCTCTGCTCTTTATCTCCGGGTCGAAACAATGTTGTGCTGAGCTGTACAATGCCATACACTGGAATGCAGGAGTACTGCTTTAAAGTTTCCGGATCCAGTCTGACACCTGGGGAATATTCACAAGGTAAGGAATCTGCGGCCAGAAGTATGCATCAGAAAAGCTGACTAAAGAGTGATCGTTTTAGTAAACTGTCATGGCTCGCCCCCCAACAATTTCATTGTCCGTAAGTGGCAAGTCTGTAGTCATGTAAACCCTAAATGTGGCCTAGATTCTTATTATGGATAGAGCAATATTACAATCTGTTAAATCAAATGTAGGAGGTTCTTATGCCAGCGCACATCCTGAACTCCAGTAATTAAAAGTGCCCTCATATGAGATAATAAAAAATCAGTAGGCACTGTGAAATAAAATATTTGCTTAGGACCACACAATTTGGACTAGCAGGAAGCCAGTTTTGACTGTAGGTTATCTGGTTTCATATTTCCAAATTCAGCCACCAGATGAGTACCTCTCTCCCTCGCGCTCTCGTGTTTACATCAAAGTTCACTGTTTCGTCTTTCATTCTTGGCTCAGAATTAAAAAAAACAACACATAGATCGCAGACCCAACTCGGGCCTCACCCCCCCCCCACCCAAATATCTAGATAAGAAGGCATTTATTTGGGGGTGTCACACACCAAACACCCCCATCCTGAAGCTACGCCCCTGTATGCCAGCCTCAATAGAGGACCCAGAGAATACCTCCCTTTGCTGGGGCAGCAGTGTGCTATATAAGCTCTGATAACATTAACATACCTGAAAGTGAATGGTTACTGTCAGTTTCATGTGGACTGTTTCACACTGTGTGAGATTGGTGATATAAAAAGATATTAGCAAGGATGGAATTTTGAAATAAATTAGTGATCTCGGTCTAGACCTCAGTGGGTTGGTGCACCCGTGGATTAAAACGTACTGCTTGCCACCTCTTTCCATAGTATGGGCAGAGAATCTAAGGTCAGAATGGACAAGTAGTCTTAGTTGAATTTCTAAAATACGGATTGCTGAAACTTTAAGAAAACTATACTAAGATTTTCAAAATTGGGAAGGTTTCTGACTTCAATGGTTACCCTTGCAGCATGCATTATGAATGTATAGCACTGTGATACCAAAAGCCATTTTCAATATTGGACTACTGCCCCTGTCAGTGGTCATCCTGACCTGTTTAATTAATTTTTAATAAATAAAAAATGTGTATGCATGTAAGCTTTTAATACCACACATTTGCAGTTTTGAGATATGCAAAGGGAGGGCGTGTGGGAGGCTTAGGAGAAAAATAACACACTAGAGGGAGAGCAACACAAGGGGCAGGAAAGAGGGGGGGAGTTTGTTGGAAGCAGAGGAGAGGGAGCAGCACGTGTGGGAGAGTACAAGGAGCACATTGCAGGAGAGTTTATTGGGAGAAACACACGAGAGAATGAACCACACACTGGGGAGAGAGCAACACAGAGCTTGGGCAGTGGGACAAGCACAGGAGCGAGAGAGCTGGAAAACACGTGCACTAATGCTGAGTACTTAACCGAAAAGAAAACAAGTAGTTCAATAAAAGTGATTAGAGGAAGAATACAAGTCAGCCAATCATAAGGATGGTATAGGAGCTAAGCTGTAGGGGTGCAACAAACAGAAGAAAAGGAAGGAATACCAACGCAACCGATGAATACAAAGCAACCAAGTGAGACAGACACTAAATTCAACCAATGGTAAGCAACGGGAGGCCTGAAAGCTCACAAGTTCTTAGTGAGCCATCAATAGGTCTTGGGCAACCAGGCAGCTTGTGCTGTCTCATACGCGAGACACAATAAATGTCATTGGTGTTAAACTTTTCTTAATAAAGATGCATGCGTTCAAAATGTGTATTGTTCTTCACGGGTACTGTGGTGAAGTGCAAATTGCTTTAAGGAACATTGATGTTGCAAAGCTTTACACTGAATCTTCCAACATGCAATCCCAATGTAAGCCAGTATACTCTCTCAGGTTGGCCATCTTAACTAAGAACCCAGGTATCATAAGTCATTTCCTGCAGGTGACTCATCATGGAGGGGCAAATGTTGCAGCAAGTGCAGAGGTATATAAGGGACGGGCACCAGAAGTGGTCTAAAAATACATCTCGCCATGGGGCTGGGATGCCCTTTTTACCAAGGTCTCGTTTGAGAAAACATCACAGTGTGCATTGATGCCACCTACAACAAGCTGCAAAAGATCATTAATTAGAACAAATGGGCGGAATAGGCTAGATCTGTCCAGTGAAAAATGTCTTAGTGCATATTTACGCCTGTAGATATGTAAAAATTGTCCTTGCTGCCCCGTAAGCTTTTAGATAGTTACATGTAACTCCTGTTGCCTGACCATCAGGATTCAGTATTTGACACAGAGGATGGAATTCAAATTGAAACGAAGAAAGAGATCTTCAAATAAAAGGTATTACCCCCAGCGAGCTGAAGGGACAGACCATACATTGGCAAGTTCCTGTATATATCAGCCTTAATCAAACATAAAGAGCGAATAAATGTAACTAAAAGGCAATTTGGCTAAGGACATACTGTGACTTTAAGCAAGGGCTGAATGAAAATCGGGACAACAATTAATAGACAACATTTTAATTTTAAGTGAAGCTTGGGGCAGACGTCCAAACTGCCCCCTTTTGTTGTGTTCAGGGATTATAAGTAAGTGACTATCTTACATAGTAGTTCTAGGTTAAACATTTACTGAAATTACATGCTAAGAGATTAATGTCCAATTTTAGGGACTTGTACATTAATGACAGAGTGAAATAGGACATAAGAGGATGAGCTAGTACTGCAGTAACAATATTTGGACTTCGCTGAAGCTCTTACAAAATGTACAGATTTTGTTGCTGAACGAAAGAAAAAGACGACACAACTTCTGTGGCAATATAGTACAAAATCTAAGTGAACGCGGAATGTCAGTCAGCTCTGTGGAACTGGAATCTAAGCTTTAACTTACAATGGGCAGCCAGCTTCTTTTATATACTCTTCAGCGTAAATACGTAATTTATTATGCATACTTGTTAACACATCTGCTCAAGCACACCCTTATATTTAAAGTAATACTTTCTACAAAAAAAGCTAATCGCATAGTTATGGAATATGATACATGTTCAAGTGTTATGTGTTTGCACTACCGCTTGTACTAACGGTTGTCCATGGCATTTTCTTTGAAGACTAGCTATGCTCTACTCCCTACATGTCTACTGCTTCACATGGTCTAATCTCCCCCTATTGCGTGCTTCTGTGCTTTCTTATCTAAATTTTGTCTTAAATACTTATTCTAGAAATGCGAGCTTGTAAGTTTTCATTTCTGCTATGTCTAATTATATTTCTCTATTCTACTGAAGCTCACGTCTCCATCCCCTGTGGCCTTACCACCTTTTGTGTTGCTCTTCTCTTCCAATATCGCAGATAACTTAGGCCTGTATTTCTCCTTTAGTATTTACAGCTGCACACGACTTTCTGCTAATGGTTGCATTGACATGTATGGGCCTTCTTCGTTTTCTACATTTATTTTTTTATATTTATTTGGAGTTTTACAGAGCGCGAACCAGACCTGTGAGGGTATCAGAGTGCTTTACAGGATAGATAGGAGGTAAACAAAGGACTTTGTGGGGGAGGATACAGTTAGGATAAAAACAAGGAGATACATTGTACAAAGAGGCAGGCAGTTTCAATCCCAGGATAACTGTGGGGGAAAAAGAACAGGAGGAAACATTTAAAACAACAGTCTCAGTGTGGTTGAGTATCATCCAGGAAGACCATGGATAATGCCGAGATAGTGGGTGGAACAGGGACACTGAGGTGCATGTAATGCCAGTGTTAGGGGAGGAGTTTGCCCAGTAGAAACGTTTTGGCCTCTTTTTTGAAGCGAGCCAGAGAGGGAAGTCTTCTGACGGCCGCAGGAGTGAGTTCCAGATTCTAGGTGCGGCCCCGGAGAAGGCCCAATTGTAAGTTTTTTTCGCAAGCGTGCAGGTGAAGCAAAAGGTCTCTGGCAGATCGGGAATTTCTGGCTCCTCCTGATATCACGAGTTTCCGGGCCAGATATGCTGGGGAATTGTAGTATAGAGCCTTGTGGGTGATGCAAGCCAGCTTGAGTTGGATCCTGGCCTTGATAGGAAGGCAGGGTCTACAATGATAGGGGTGCAGTTTAACGCTGTGATAGCCTTGAACCATTCTTGAATGTCGTTTTTTTTTTTGTTTGGTGAGATGAGGAGAACTCCTGTTTTTTTGCATTAAGTTTGAGTTGGTTAGAGGTGAGCCAGAGCCCAGTCAGCTTCAAGGCCTCATTCAGGGAGAAAATGTCTTCAGGAGAAGAGATTTTAATGTAGATCTGTGTGTCATTGGCATACATGTGGTAGGCGATATTGGCGGTAAGAAGCACCTCTGTGAGCGGTTCAAGGTAAAGGTTGAAGAGGGTTGGGGACAGGGTTGGTCCTTGGGGAACTCCAACCTTGATCGGAGTGGTAGCGGATAAGGTGCCATTGATTAGGATTCTCTGTGAACAATTCTGGAGGAAGGACCTGAACCATTCTAGAACGGTGCCATCCAGTCCCTTCCTGAGTTTGAGGCATTTGAGGAGTGTTTCGTGGTTAACCGTATCGAAAGCCGAGGATAGGTCAAGGAGGATTAGGAGACATGTTTTGCCTTGGTCAAGGGCTTGTAAGGCATCATCCACGATGTGTAGGATGGTGGCTTCAGTGCTGTGACCAGGTCTGAAACCGGATTGGAAGTCATCTAGTAGGTGGAAGTTGGCGATGTGTTGGCTCAGCTGCTGCTGTATGCATTTCTCAAGAACTTTCGCTAAGAGTGGGATGTTGGATAAAGGTCTATAGTTGTCAGGGGAAGTAGGATCCAGCGTAGGTTTTATTAAGATAGGGATGACTTGGCTGGCTTTAAGAGAGTCAGGTATCGTTCCCTGTAGGAGGGAAGCGTTGATTATTGCAGTGCAAGAGAGGATCATTGTAGTGATTGTTCGGGCTTAAGGAAGACAGAATGTTTGAGACAGAAAGTTCCTCGTAGACTTTGAAGTTGGACGAGTGCACTAGGTTTTTGGGTGAAGTCTGGGAAGGCAGAGCAGAGAGAAGAAGTGGAGCCAGTGGGGTTTGGGAGAGCGTTGCCAATTTATGATAATTTCCTAGGGAAGAGATTTTGTCACAGAAGATGGAGGAAAATTCCTTGCATGTTATTGGTGCTTTAGGGGTTTCTTTGGAGGTTTTAGCCGTTTGTTGGATTGGTGTTTGGCCAGTTCGAATAGCTTGTGCAATCTATTCTTGGCGTTCTCTAGTTCTGTTCTAAAGAATTCTTTTTTTGAGTTGCGGACTTTCCTATTGTATGCGTTTCTGGACTGCTGGAGAAGATGTAGATGGGCTGCTGATGGGTGCTGTTTCCAGTTGCGTTCGGCCTTCCGGAGGGATCTCCTCTCATTGTTTAGGGATCCATTGAACCAGGGGTTCCTGTCTTTGATCCCGGTTCTTTTTAGTTTTAACGGAGCAAGGTCATCGAGAATGTTGGCTATGGTTGTGGAATAATGGTCAGTGAGGTTTTTGACCGTGGGGACGTGAGGGGGAGGTCAGTCTCACAGCGGGCAGCCAGTTTCATGTGATCCAGGTTCTTGGTGTCTCTAACGCAGCGTTTGGGAATCATGGGATGAGGTGACCATGTCTTGTGGGTGCCAGGCAGTAGGAATGTGATAGCATGGTGGTCAGACCTGTCACATGGGGCTATGGAGATAAGCTTGACCGCTGATTCCTTGGAGATGATCCAGTTAAGGGTGACACTTTTCTAGTGGGTTCTGAGTAAGCAGGCTTGGGTGAGGGCTTTGTCGGTCAGGAAGTCTCTGGTGTCATTCACCTATGGGTCCTTGGGGACGTTCCAAAGTAAGTTGAAATCGCCAAGGAAAGTGTCATTGGAGTTAGGCGAGACCTTGTCTGTGAGAATTTCTATAAGGTGGTCAGTGAAGGTATCTTTCATGCCTGGGGGGTGGTAGAAGATGTGCAGTCTGAACAGTTGGGTGGAATTAATGCAGATAGACAGTGCAAGGTATTCACGGGAGTCTGTAGGATCGGCCGGAAGCTGGGTAACAAGGAGGTTAGAGCGGTAGATGCAGACAATGCCTCACCCTTTTTTATTGGATTGTCTGTCCAGCCTTACAATGTTGTAATTGGGCGGGACTAAGAGGTCAAGGCAGGGCGATGAGGAATCATTGAGCCAGGATTCAGTCAGGATCGCCAAGTCCGATTTTTGGCTCAGTATGAGATCGACGATATCCGAGGCATGCTTTACTGCTGAGCGGCAGTTAATTAGGAGGCTAGATAGTGGGGGGGTCGGCGTGTGAGTTATGACTAGGGGCGGAGATGGGTACTAGTAGTTAGGTTACTATTAATCACTCCTCTGTCGTGGGGGTAGCTGATCTTTTGAGGTTTGGATGTAACCATGCGAATAGGGAGTTTGACACTCAGATCTGCAGGGCAGGAGCTAATGAGAAGGTCTGCGACTTCTTCCTCCGTAAGGTCTGGAAGGCTAGACGTAACGGGAGCAGGTTTGTAAGTAAGGAGGGCCAAAGTTTCCTCCTCAGAGAGTTGGCATGGCTGCTTGCGGAGACGCAGGTGTCTCATGGATAGCGGTAAAGGGTGAAGGAGGGGCATGGAGGAAGGGGCGGGAATAGAATACTGCGAGAGCTTGAGATTTGCAAAGGAACGTTCAGTGAGGTGCAGGAAGTTCTTTAGATCCAGAATGGCGGTGTGGATGCTCAGGGCTAAATCAGCAGCTCTACGTGGAGAGTGTCAATATCATTATAAGTGGGGGGCTCATGCGGGCAGGGGGCCGAGGGTGTGGGAGCGATTATGAGGGACTGTGCTGGTAGCGTGTTAGTGAGGCTAGGTCGATCCGTGTCATGAACCATAGCAGGAGTTTCCATATCCCATAGGGAGGGGGGATTTTGTGGTTGAAAGGTTGGAGATTTAGGGGTGCTTCTGTTAACAAGCGCTGGTAGCACTAGGGAAGGGCTAGGTCGGCTAGAGTCAAGTTTCAATGAGCAAGAGAGAGGGAAGGACTTGAGGGTAGGGGTTCAGGGGTTTGGGCGTGCTTTGGTTTGCATGCTCTGGTGGCATGGTGATGGGGCAAGGTCGACATTTGGTGTAACAATTTCATGTCATCTCTTGCAATGCTTTCATTCAATAAAAATGTGAAACATTGGTGCCTCTTTGATAGTTACCAATGCTACATAAAGTCTGCTCAACCAAGTCTGTCATACATTTTAGCACACAGCCGTGGCCGCTGCAGGTAAGGGCGGTGGGGCCGGCTGGGGGGATTTCAAGAGATGACCTTGAGGAAAAATGTATTCTTTATTTAATTTTCCCATGTGATTGTCTCTCGAAATCCGCCTCACCGCTCTTACCTGCAGCGGCCGCCGCTTTTAGCACAGATTATTTATTCTGCATATAAGCCTTGAAAAGTTTAAACCATTTTTTCCTGGTTATTCATGTAACTGCAGAGGATCATTTAAATTAGGGTGACCAGGCGTCCCCGTTTTGCCAGGACGGTCCCAGTTTGTTTCAACACAAATTTTGAGCCGTAAACAATACATAATTTAGGGCTAAAATGGTTTAAATCTGTCAGGAACTCTTAGAGGGTTACTTTACTTTGTGAAGGGTTTTACTACTGAGGATTCTCTGCCACGTGGGGTGCTGCCAGATCTAGGGGAGGTTTCATTTCAAGTGAAGCTGGAGTTTATTAACTTCCAGGGCAGTGCTCCCGTCTCCTGTCTTGTGATACTTCTATAGAGCCCTGTGTAATATCATAAGAAGTGATTATTAATCTCTTCTTTTCTATATAGTTGGGTATTCTCTTACGGGAGAACCTCCACTATAATTCAGCCCTTCTTCACTGGGTTAGCAAGCCAAGCCAGTAGGGATCCCGTCTTGTCTCTCTGCGTGAGCTCGCTCCATGTATTGTCTATAGTCAAAGCAACAGATCATTTCTACCAGACCCGCTACTTTTTCCTTAGTACCTGGCAGTCTGTTGTAGGTTCGGGTGTCCTGATCTGTTCTTTTCAATATCCCACAGTTCTTACTCTGCTTTCTTAATCTCCCATAGTAATGTGCCCCTGGTTCCCACTGACTCTGCAATACATTTCCTCCTAATTACTGTTTCAAAGGCATCCTACTCCACTAGGGGGGAAGAAGCCGTACCGCCGTCATCGTCAAAATATTGACTAATTTGGCCCCCTACCACCTCATGAAATTGTTGGTCCTCTAATGATTTCGGTTTTAGTCTCCATCTAGGAATGCATGGGGAGGGGCGGGCCCATCACAACTGTAGCAATGTCAGATTGTGGTCCGATATCATAAGGGCCAGATACTCAGTGTCATATACTAGAATGTTAAAATCCAGGGTGCATAGAAATGTGTCCAGACAGATATGGAGGTCATAGAGGCTGGAGAAGAAGGAGAAATCCTGTAATTGTGGGTGTATTCGGCACCAGGAATCCAGCATTCCCCATTGGATCTGCCAGTCCGAAAAGCTCGTGGAGGTTCTATACACTGGGGAGCCTTTCAAGATGGGATGGGAGTGATACAAATGAGGATCTGCTACACAGTTAAAGTCCTCACCAATAAGAGTGGATTGGACCAGGTAGGGCGCCAGGGGGCTCGATAGGCTCACCAAGAAGGCACCCTAATCTACATTTGGGCCATTCATGTTAATCAGTGCTATATCTCGACCCCCAGGCGGCCGTTACAGCCACTTATCTGCTCACCGGGCCCACCAGATCTCCCGTATGCTGGAAGGGGAGTCCAGAGCAGATCCAAATGTAATGTTATGTTATATTTAATTTGTAGAGCGCACGGCTACTTGGGAGTGTCCCGGCGCTAGCTTCCAAAATAGAGAGATGCCCGCACAACTGATTAAAAAAGCAGAGTTTTAAGTTTCTTTCTGAACAGCAGTGGGTCTTGGATGCTTCGTAAGGCTAGAGGCAGCAAGTTCCAGGCCAGACCAGCCCTGCGCACAAAGGAATTACCTCCCAGGCGCTGGTGCTTAAACTTCGGGGTCTGCATCAGCAATAGAGCAGAGGACCGAAGCTGTCTCCCTGGCACGTAAAAGGAGAATCTCATCTGCAGGTAAACAGGTCCTGTGCCATACAGGGCCCGATGCGCTATCGTCAACATTTTAAATTTCAGGCGCGATTCCACTGGTAGCCAGTGTAGGGCGCGCTGATGTAGCCTGACACTGTCCCTGGGAGACAGGCCCACAAGAAGTCTAACCGCAGAGTTTTGGACCACTTGTAATTTTTTTACCAGGGACCCCGGACAACCGACCAAAAGGGTATTTGCGTAGTCCAGACTGGAAAGAATTAACGCACCGACCACTGTTTCTCTGGAAGTGCTAGGATAGAAAGGAAGAAGCTTCCTCAAACTCTTGAGCATGCCAAAGCAGGTTCCAGATAGTTTCTCCAGTTCTTTCAGAGGGACGAGGGAAGCCTGGAGGCCAAAACCTTTCTCTGAAATCCGAGGGAAAAGAACCAAACAACAGAACCTCGGACTTTCCCTCATTACATTTCAGCTGGGCCATGGCCAACCAGTGGAAGACTGAAGAAAGGCAGTGTTGGGCCATCTCCACAGAAACTTCCCCCTTGGGCCAAGTAAACAGCAGCTGTGTATCATCAGCGTATATGAAAACAAAAAGGAGGAGTATCACCAAAGAACCGGGTAGTGGTCCTAATGGAGATGGGGGAATGGATGAAGACACAAGGAAGATGTTCCTTGTTTGGAAGACCCTCACTCACCAACCTGGTTGGTGACATGCTTCATCATCGGGGTCCCACCCGGATAGCCGAGTACCATCCGGGTGTGCTGCGACACCTGAATTAAGGTGGAGCGGGTAATTTTTGAGTGTAGTGCAAAAAGTGATGTTGAAAATTGGGGCGGTATACATTCAATAAAACTTTAATCTGAAGGTACTGGACAATATTGAAAACTAAGTCAAGATATCAAAGTGGGTTAAATTGACCGACTATATCTATGTGAAAAGTGCTTGGGTCTACATGTTTCAACCTGTGTAAGGGATTTCCAGGTTTTCGTCAGGACCAAAAAGTGATGAGAAAGAAGAACCTGGACGGTATGCACTCGCTAAGGTGCACCCAACACTCGGCCCTCAAAACCTGGCCGTAAACTCACAGTCAGGCTGGTAGACTTCCAGGGACTGGAGTCAGCGAAAAAAATAACTCGTAAAACGAGTAGACTTTGCCTCATAGGAAAATGGGGACAGGCTGGATTTCCAAATCTGTTGCGACCGGAATACAGAAAAGCCGGTTAACCTAACCGCTAGCCACCGGGTCCTAGAGGCCATAACCTTAGCCCCCAGTGACTCCGCCAGAACCACCAGCGGAGTCACGTAGATGTTAAACAGGAGGGGGCTAAGTGATGAACCCTGCGGCACGCCTGTAGTCACAGGCATGGACGCAGAGGCACATGGTGGAAGCCAGACCTGCTGCTGCCAGCCCTCCAAAAAGGAGCTGATCCATTGCAGGGCACTGCCAGAGATACCAATGGAGGATAGGCGATTAAGAAGCAAGGCATGAGGGACAGTGTCGAATGCCGCCGAGAGATCAAGTATTACCAATGCTGCTCTCCCGCCGGCATCCAAACACGCCCTAATAGCCTCAGTCACCTCCAGTATCAATGATTCCATGCTATGCGCAGCACTGAAGCCCGACTGACCGGATGAAGCCTATTTTCATCCTCAACAAAATTGGTGAGTTGGAAAGTAACAGCCTTTTCGCAGACTTTTGCCAGACTAGGAAGCAATGAAATAGAGCGGTAATTTCCTGGCAATGAAGGGTCCAGAGAGGGTTTCTTTATTAAGGGAAGAATCAAGGCATGTTTCCAAGCCAAAGGCACACAAGCCAAGCAGAGTGATTTATTGATCATACAATTCACTTCAGTGTTTAAAGTGTCAGCCAGATCTGACAAAAGCCTAGCAGCGCAGGGATCGTTGGGAGAGCCAGACTTGAGGGCCTTCACAATCTTAAGGGAGCTGGCCAGATCAATTGGCCTAAACTCAGAGAAGGTAGAGAGTGGCTCAGCCCTGCTCCCCAGTGAAGAGAACGCCGAATCGGGAATCCCAGGAGAGATGCATAGCGATTCTTGGGTGCTAGTTATTTTATCCTTAAAGAAGGACGCCAAGGAGTTGCACCAAGTATCAGAAACCGGAGTAGCAGCCGCCTGTGCGCTGGGAGCCAAAAAGCTTTGAATAATAGAGAAGATCTCTTTACAGATATTTTTAGCTCAATCAATGCGCTTAGCAAAAAACTGGCCTTTGGCCTCCCCAATGGCCGCGTAATAGAGTCTTTGTTTAGCTCTGAGAGAGTTGTTATCAATTGGGCGATAGCCCCCGACCCCCCAAGCTCTCTCAGCTGTTTTGCACTCATGTTTCATAGTAGCCAGTTTAGAGGAAAACCAAGGCTTGGAGGGGGACTCTCTCCTAAATTTGGACTTGCAGGGAGCAGACGAAGACACCCCAGGCATTGGACCAGTACATGGTGTAGAATGTCTGACCTCTCCATTGTTTATATAATGAAGCCCCCTCCTTGGCTGTGAGGTGAGTCTCTTGGAGGCCTGTGATATGTATGAAAACACTTTGTAGCGTTTTGTCAGTGAGTGCATTCCTCTGATGTTCCAGCACAGTATTTTATGTCATGTGTGTGGCCATAATACAACTTCACAATTCCCCACACCCGCCCCTTCCGGATGCTGTCTGAACATCAGCAATCCATCGCAGTCCAAGGAGAAGAAAACAAGTAGGTTATGACTAAGCACCCCCATCCAAACGACACACAATATTCAACCTAACTCCCACTCCCCAGGACAAGCAGGCATTGTCCCCTCATTCAAACAAACTACAACCATTTGTGGGGGATCCCACATGTAACACTGAAGTAAGGGTGTGGCGGTAATGCACTACTTGTCAGCGTCACTGCCATCCTGCATTCAGGATAGTAATGTAAATTTGGCTTAGGGGGAAATCAAAGTGGGTCACTCCTCTGGCATTTTCCCAGACAATCATATAGCACTCAGTCCCAGCTGCCCATCACATCAATGGAGTTACAAAGTCAAGTGATCCCATCTGATGTTCTAGGGGTCACGGTCATCTGCGCAGAGTTCGATTCTTCAGAGAAGTTGGATCCATGGTCTAAATTCGAGTTGTGCTCCTCTTCATCTTCAAGCACCAAGTGGGGACTTGTTCCTCTGCTTCTTCTCATGGCCACCACCTCCATTACTTTCTGCTGTTCCTGGCGTGTCTATGCTTAGGAGGAGGCAGCTTTGCTACGCTTGGAGAGTCACTGTTGTGACCTGGATCTGTGGGTGCAGTCTGTCCAAGATTTCTGACTAGTCCCAGGGTCCATACTGTTAGGGAATAAATCCATTAAGTTGGGCAATAAATCCTCCAACCCTCCGCAGAGCGACACAAAGCAAATAAACCACAGCTGCCTCCCAAAACACAGGAAATGTTCTTGCACCTTTGTCCGTTTATTGGCATGCCAAGGCAGAATGCAGACACAGTGTCACGTCTTGGAACAAGCTTCTTCTGCCCCTCATGAATAGTCACAGCAGAATATATAGGGCAGAAAGTGCAGTCATCTGTAAACTCATAAGATGTGGCCAAGGCCAAATACGGTTGTACATATACAAATAGAAGTGCCATGCAGGCCCAGAACATAGAGCAATATATGGGCACAAGGGACCAGAAAGCAAGTTTAAGCCAACCTGCAAGATTCAGAGGCTTTCCACAGCTGTTAACCTATGACGTGTCAATGAGGGCACTACAGGTCATGGGGTCAGGAGTTAATAGATTTCTAAGGGGAGGGGTGTTCAGGAGCACGGAGCAAGCAGCGTGGTCAGAGCGGTTAGCTCAGAAGGTCTGAGATAGTGTGGAGGAGAATATGGAATTGAGATATATTTTTCCCCACAATATCCCTCCTTTTTGATAGCAATATCAAATACCATTGTAAGAAAAATATGAATATATACATATGGTAGAAATATCGAAAATTTACTTATCTTTGACTAGCATCACACAGTGTTTAAATAACATGCATATATTGGCGTAGACCCATCCAAGACGTATTCATTTTTCTACATAGATAAAATTATATACTAATACTTAATGCTTTTATATTATATCTCTATAGCCATTAATTGAAATGTTTCTTTGTGTGCTTTCTCTACATCCTGTTGTATTTGGAGATATTTGTAGGCTAGCTCCTGCTCTGTAGGAGGTAGAATTTTAACCGCAGAAATTGAATGGATGCTTTTAGTACACCATTGCTGTACCATGGAGCAGCAACACTGAAGACAACACAAAAATATCACTATTGTTGAAAAGATACCCAGTAGCGCTAAAAGTAAGTGCTTTAACCATCCTGTTGGTAGCCATGACCATAGCCAGGACCAGTCATCAGAATCTGTAATTTTCCCTGCTCCACGGAATATTTGAACTGCATTCTTAATTTGTGCCACATCCCTTGCTATGTTCCCACTTTTGTTTAAAAAATAACAGCAAGAGGAATTTAATAAAACGCACAGTCCTCCTTGTTGTAGTGTCAGGAGGTCAAGTGCAATTCGATGTTGAATAGTCATGGCAGCTACTGAGTTAATTTCCATCTGCAACTGTTGAAGTGCATCTCTTGTTGCATTGAATGCTACAGCTAGCTCAGCAAACATATTAACTAGAGCCAATTCTAAATCATATACCCCATATCCAGGGATAAATATACGCATTAGTTCAAAGAATAGGCCCGTCTAGTTTCCAGAATAGGTGCATGTATATCTCTTTTATATCTATGAGCAAAACTCCCCAAATTTAGTGGCTCATGGGCTGCAATGCGTGGCACGACTGAAATGTTTGGTGTAATGTAAGAAATAGCACACATGCCTTCCCAGTGCCGGGGAAGCACCTTGTATGCTTTAGTGCACAAACAAAATACATTCCGCCCTGTAACTGTGTGTCTAATGTGTGATATTTACTGAGCGGAAGGCCTACCCCTTCAGGGAAAGTGTTTTGGAATTGATCACACCATTTGTAATCAATCCATGATGAATTTATAAGCGTAACATTTGCCCATGGTGCCATGTATGAGCAGCGAGCTGACCATGAGGGGTATTCTAATATTTTAGAAATCACATTTGGTGCCCTAGCATGCTTATTCTTTTGCTTAATAAATGGGTCATATAGAAGACCATCAGGTGTTACTAACAGTGTCTCTCCATCTACAGTGATGTTCCAGTAATGCAAAGTATAGTTTACTTGTTTTCCTCGTACCTTAGCTGTCCAGTTCCTACTTACTAACTGTCTGTCTTTTATGTTCCAATTCCCTGTGATATTATCAAATTCTAATATGTTAGGACACTGGCTACTTTTTAAATGTCCTAAGTATTGCGAAGCTGGGTTATATCCTGAAACACAATGCTTTAAACATACAGGAAATGCTTTTTCCTTGTCTTTGTATTCTACTGTAAGAGACACTTGGTATTGGGCTTGAATATTTGGCAGTATGGTACAATATGGGTACTATCCAATCCTTCCTTCACCACAATCCCATGTTACATTGGATATGAGGTATCCTATTCCTTGCGCATAATTTTGTATAGGCACAGGCGTTTCATAAAGGCCAATAGGGTCGCTGGGGTGTCTGGATAACTCTCTACAAATCCAGCAATTTTGAAGACCTAAAGCCTGGGCAACTTTCTCATGTACTGCAATGAGGGGATGGTCAGCAGGTTGTTGCAGTACAGGTAGCACACACATGGTTAAGGTACTCAAAAATATTGTTAGCATAATGCAATGCATTTTCTGGACAGTGGTAAATGTCACTTTCAGAATTTAAAATGTTGTTAGGCAGTGCCTTTCTGTCTCAGTTCCAGGGTACTTTCTGTAAGTGTCAATAATGAAAGTTCTTGTGGTGTGCTGTCATCTGCTTCTCCTCCTGGTCCGTAGTCGTCTTGTTCAGGGGCGGTTTCACGGACCTGCCCTGCGTGCTTCACTCAACAGCATCAGTTGGTGTCACCGTTCCTGGGACACTTGATGAAGGACCCTCAGCGTTGTTGTTAGGAAAGGTCTGGTCTGTCTCCCCCTTGTCCTGTGTTTCGCGCTGCTCCACTTGTGGCCGTTGCTCATCTGTTAAAGGTGACTCTGCCTCAGGCGTTGTTGGTGCAGCTCTGCATCGTGTTCCGTGCAGCCACTCGGGACGTCCCTCCACCTTTAGTGATGTTCTGGTAACCAGGAGCACGACGTGGGGTCCAGTCCACCTAGAAGTAAGAGAACCATTTTTTATTTTTCTCACCATGACCATGTCGCCAGGTTTAAAAGGGTGTGTTTGTTCTAAGGAAGGATGGGGCAAAGCTTCCTTCACCTGGAGATGGTGATGCCTCAATACCACTGATAATTGTACAGCATAGTCAGAAATCTGCTCATCCGTCCACAGCAGTGCTGCTTGGGATGCTGTGAGAGGCAACCTCAACCCCACCGACATAGCCCGCCCCATCAATACCTCATGTGGGGACAAGAGAGTTGTTCTAGAAGGTGTTGCTCTTATGGCATGCAGCACCAAAGGCAGCGCCTCTGGCCATTTCAGGCCTGTTGCATCAGTTGTTTTGGCTAATTTATGTTTTATTGTGGAGTTCATTCTCTCCACCTGCCCTGTACTTTGTGGGTGGTAAGGGGCATGCAGTTTCCACTCTATTCCCACACACTCACACATCTTTTCCACAATGGCAGCAACAAATTCACCCCCTCTGTCACTGTTTATGCTCTGGGGGACCCCAAATCGGGGTATTATATCATTCATCAAGCATCGCACAACAGTTGCTGCATCATTCTTCCTAGTGGCAAACGCCTCCACCCATTTTGAAAACTGATCCACACATACCAACAAATATTTGAATCCATTCACTGGGGGCATGTAGGCGAAGTCTATTTGAAGGTTGGTAAAGGGACCCTCTGGTACTTGCAAGTGATCATGGGTAGCGGGGGACCGACCTTTAGCATGTTGGGCACAGACAAGACATTGGGAGCAGAATTGCGCAGTAAAAGCTGTTATCCCTGGTGCAAACCATTCTTGTCTAATCAAAGCTTTCATCCCTCCTTGAGCCATGTGAGTGGGTCCATGGGCAAGCCTTGTAAGGGGCAGGAACATACTGCGTGGGGCCATAGGCCTCCCATCCTGGTGTACCCACAATCCCTCATCATTTGGCTCACATCCAGCATCACTACACGCTCTTTCTTCCTCTGGAGGTGCAGACCATTGTGCTTCTTTCACATCAGCTAGCAACAATTGTCTCTGAATCAGCTGTATTTTTGGAATACTTTTTGCCATTGAAGGCACCATCTGTACTGGCTGTAACATGCTCTCTTTTGCTGCTGTGTCAGCCATTGCGTTACCTCTGGCTATCTCAGTATTAGCTCCTGTATGTGCCTCACATTTTATTAATGCTATTCTGTTGGGCAGTAGTATTGGCTGTAGTAAATTATTTACTAAGGGGCCATTTTGAATGGGGCGTCCTGCTTCTGTAATGAAACCACGATACTGCCACAGCTGGCCAAAATCATGGACAACTCCAAAGGCATAACGTGAATCAGTGTAAATATTAACATCTTTCCCCTCAGCTAGGATGCATGCCCTTGTGACAGCATACAGCTCGGCTTGCTGGGTAGATGTGCCAGGTGGGAAGGCTGCACTTTCAATTATGGTGTCTACTGTTGTTATAGCATACCCTGCTCTGTAATAAGTGTCTGTTAGTCTGCTGGAGGAACCATCAGTGTACCATTCATAGTCAGTTTTTTCTAATGGTGTTTGCTGCAAGTCTGGTCTGGGTGTGGTGCATGTCTCTACAATTTCAACACAGTCATGGTCAGGGGTCTCATCTGAATCACCTAGTGGAGGTAATAATGTTGCCAAATTAACAGGTGGGCATCTTTTAAGGGTGATATTGGTGTTAGACAACAGAGTGACCTCATAACCTGTTTGCCTGGCTGCCGAAAAATGTTGTGTTGCTGCAGATGACAACAACAACTGTACCGAATGTGGCACATAGACAATACAAGGGTAGTCCAACACAATGGGAGCCGTCCTCTCTACCATCACAGCTGCTGATGCCACTGCTCTCAAACAAGCTGGATGCCCTGTTACTGCTGCAGGCAAAGTCATGGAGTAGTATGCCACAGGTCTTTTTCCAGAGCCATGCTGCTGTGTCAGCACACCATTTGCAATGCCATTTTGCTCTGACACATAGAGATGGAAGGGTAGTTTGTAATCAGGCAGCCCCGGGGCTGGCGCAGTACACAAAGTCTCTTTCAGTTTCTTAAAACAATTTGCAAGTTCATTAGTCCATACAATGTTGTTGGGAGCATCTTGTAGTGTACATTGTCGCAGGATGGCATCATAGGGTCTGTACTCAGGGATCTACTGGCAGCAGTAGTTCATCATCCCCAGGAATGACAGCATTCCTTTCTTGGTGGGCGGAGGCTGCATGCCCTGAATCATTTTGATCCTGTCAGGTGATATGCGGCGTGTTCCTTTGGATACCACATAACCCAGGTAAGTCACCTCTTTTTGGCAGCACTGGAATTTTGACAATGAAGCTTTGTGTCCTCTCTCCTGGAGGTGATTCAGCAGCGCCACAGTGTCTTTTTCACAGGCTTCAAGTGATGGAGATGCCACAAGTAGATCATCAGCGTACTGCAAGATGATGCTACCTCCTTCCAGGTGTAGGCTATCCAGGTCTCTCTTTACTGCCTGCGCATAGACCGTGGGACTCTCAGTATAGCCTTGTGCCAGTCTTCTGAAAGTATATTGGGTATCTTTCACTGTGAAAGCAAAAAGGTACTCGCTCTCTGGATGGACTCTAATACTGAAAAATGCAGAGGAGAGATCAATGACTGAAAAGTACTCTGCCTCTACAGGTATAGAAGATAATATAGTATTGGTGTCAGGCACAACAGGTGCTACGGGAACCACAATGTTGTTTATCTGTCGTACGTCCTGTATGAACCTATACTGCCCAGTATTGCCCTTGGGTAATGGAATGATAGGACTATTACAGGGGCTGGATGTCTTTTTAATGATACCTTGTTGCAAGAGAGATTCAATCACAGGTTTTATTCCTTCCTCAGCCTGAGGTGACAGCCTGTACTGAAGGACATAAGGTAATTCAGCATTCTCTTTAAGTGTCACTTTATGGGGAGGGCATGTTTTCAATAATCCTGCCTCATTTTTGTGTTTTGCCCAGACCTCTGAGTTCACTTGCTCTAGATTTTATTTTTAGTCAGCTGTAAAGCCATATTCCCTTAAAGTTTGTCAAAAACTGCAGTCCTGTCCTTTCTGTTCATACACAGCGTCCAACACCACCCTTCTCCATCTCCTAACACAGACACCAGTCCTAAAGGAAATGTAAAATCCTATGTTCTAGGTAAGTCCTGAAGGCGTTTGACCATGGGGCCCAAATCCTTAGGGTAGTAACCTTGTGCTACAGCTATGGATACATGTGGTTCAGAATCTGGCACTTGAAATAATCTCATTTCCTGTGGTCCTAGTTTAATGCTCACTGCACACCCTTCTTTTCCTACATATAATGTGTGCTCAAACAACTCCATTGTCCAGTGCAAATGTTTGTCTGCCCTGTAGGCGTACCATTCAGGCACTGCTCCTGTGAAAAATGCTGCAGTACAGTGCATGGGCTCAGGTACTAATGTCAACTGCACTAAATGAGTGACCAATTCACTCTCAATGTCAGGGCTGTATTTAAACAGTTCTTGAAACATGTTTTCATAAAAATCTCCATGTAATGGAGTCCATTGGTAACGTGTTGGAGAGAGAGAGAAGACAGGGGGTGCACATAACACAGAGTCCTCACTTAATTTGCAAGCAGTAAGTGCTCTATTAGCCAATTCTAACCTGTTCTCAGGTACTTGTAAGTAAATCCCATTTTGTGAAAAATATAATGTTGCATGCAATTTACAGAGGAGGTCTCTCCCCAGCAAATTGATGGGTGCATCTGGTGACAGCAGAAACTGATGGGTCATTGTGAAGTCATCAACAGAAACTGGTAGGGGTTCTGACAATTCTTCATGCATCATCATTCCATTTACCGCTATAGTAGTGACTGTTTCACCACTACCAGGACCCAACGTGTTTCCTCCTGCGGATAGGGTTGCACCACTGTCTATTAGGAAATCGATCTCTTTATCTCCTACCTTAATTTGAAACATGGGATTCTCCTCTGGTGTCTCGGATACCTTCATCATAAAGCATTGGACTCTGGTTGCTGCAGTTTGTCCCATCTCTCTCTCTCCGCGTTGTCCTATGCTGATCCATGTTGCTCCTGGAAAGGATTCCTCAGGTAGTGCTGGGTCTGCTTCAGGTCTCTGGGCATGGGTGGTGCAGATGGCTGGGTCTCATTTCTGTCTGACCTTTCATTCCTGTTTCTATCATTTCTATTATACTGGTCACTTCTCTCATTCCAGTCCCTTCTAATTCTATTATTTCTACAATTGCGTGCCCAGTGCCCAAACCTCTGGCAATTATAGCACCGATCCCTACTCTTGTCTCTCCTCTGGTATCCTTGTCCATTATCCTGTCTTTGCTGTGCCCCCTGATAGTACATTCCCTCTGGCTCCTCCTCTCTTTGTATTTGCTGCAACATCATTCCTTTGTCATTTTTAGTGATGTCCTTCCTTACCTTAAAAATACCATCTCTTTCCATAGTTATGAGAAGCGTGCACAACTCGTGATATCCTTTAGTGGACCAATCAGGGTGGCGTAATTTACAACTGTGGGCCACAGAAGCTAGCAATCCATTCATCAGTGTTTGCGTAGCCAATACCTTATAGGCCTCTGTGGTGCGTGGTACCCCTGCACTGTTATCCCATGCTTCATTGTACCTTAAGATGTAATCAGCCACTGACTCACCTGGCTTCTGCAACGTGGCAGTGACTTGAGAAAAATCACCATGTTTAACTGCTAGGCCATTAATTGTGTCCCTGATAGACTCTAACCAATTAATCAATCTATTTTCTGTGACATCCATATTATTAGTCAGTATGGTCCAATCCCTTTCCTGTGGAATTTGGAATGCACTTTTTACTAAATACCATCTGCTCCCATATCCTATTTTTAATAGCATTTCTACATCTCGAGGGAGGGGGGTATAGGCAATACATATTTTATGAAGCCACTCATAATATTTTACACTGGCAGTCAGTGGGTCAGGCGCGTCCTTAGTCATTTGGGTTGCCTCCAAGGGGGTCCATGGTTTTAGCATGGCTGTCCCCCCCAACACTATTTTTGGTGCAGTCATTTTAGTGTTCAATAGTATGTCATCAGTATATGAGTTCTCACCCTTTCCCTTTAGGGTCCGTGTTTGTGACCGTATATGTATCAGCCGTTCCCTCCTCTCTAGCTTATCCTGTAGTTTATTAAAGGAGCGTTGTATTTCCTCCCTATCAGTGTTTACTTCTTCTTGGAACTCATCTGCCTCTTTCCTCAGGTGTTTCAACTGCTCATGTTCCTCCTCATCTTTTCTCTCTTTTGCACTCAGCCCTAAATCTTCACTCAGACCAAAAGTGGAAGGTTGGGCTGGGGATTCAAAAGCATGTAGCATGTCCCCTCCTAAGGATAAATGCCCATTCAGGACTGGTGTTCTAAAACTGCCCTCTCTGGGGTTAGTTGGTATGTCAGGTACCCTAGTTAAATCACCTTCCAGGGATATGTGGAAATAAGGTACACGTGCTAAGCTTGGTTGTGAAGCCAGTGCTTGCTCAGGTGTGTTATGTCTTTCACACTGATATTAGGGGCCTGAAAGTGATGGGTAAATTGAAGTTGCTGGAAGAGGGGATGAGAATTGAGGTGCAGGAAAAACAGGCCCTGCAGACTGGATGTTTTGTCCCAATGTTTGGTGGCTGTTCTCATTGCTGGCTCCATCTGAGACCCAGGAATTAAATTCACTAGTTGCATTTACTCTCTGTCTTTTCCTTTCTTCCTCAGTAAGCAACAAAATCTCCTCCTCAGTCAATGCGCTACTAGTTATTTGTTCATTGTCTGTTCCTTCCCCCAGTTTGACAAAAAGGCCTTGAGGCTTGGAGGCGATAAACAGTTTTTTCAACGTATTTATATCAATATTTACTTGGCGGTGCGAACAAATACATAGCAGAGCAGCAGCCCGTCTAGAAGTAGTGGCATTTGGTATTTCTTTAACCCGGTCTGCTTCAATTGTTGAAAACCCACACTTTTGCCATAGTGACAACAAATGCTGTTCTGTTTGAACATAGTTACTTAATTCTAATGAACACTGGCTATAAGATGTGGGCCAATCTTTTGCTAATTCTAGCTCTTTTTTAGTAGGCTTCTTGCACTCACTATTCACCATTGCTATTGCAGAACAGTCTTTATATTCAGTGGAGGCATTCCCCTGGCCTTTCTTTTTTGAAAGGAGAGCTTTATTTTTTGCAATTGAAAGCCACTGCTGTAAACAATCTTTTACATAATGTGAATCCCATGATGGGTCACCCTTTAAGTGTATTCTTTCTGTCAAGCGTTCAATATCATCTATCTCAAGAGAACCAAATCTAGGCCACAGCCCTTCATTCCCTTTCCACGTCCATACTAGCGCGCAAAAAGGAGTTACATATTCTAAACAATTTATATCTTTTACAACCTGAGCTGCAGGGCTACGTGCTGGTAATTTAAAATCCTTCTCTAATGACAGTTCTTTAAATAATTTCTTTGTCTTTTTCACCATGCGAGGCCTTACCACCTCCATAGTTCCTTTAGAATTGCCAGAACCCATTGTGCCCTTCACTCACAATTTTTTAACCCTGAAAGATAAACAGATTTGTCTCCTGGAAGTTAAAATGTGTTAACATTTGGAGAGAGAGACTTGAGAGAAAAATATACAGTTGTGGAACACTCAGACACCACATAAAACAATTTGACTTCTCTGATGCAATTTGTTGTGATATCATTCAAAGAAAAATTTCAAATAAACATAGCAGGACAATACTTTTTTAAAGACTCTAAACATAATTAAATACAGTCATTGATCAATGACAGAACAGTGCAAAATTGAAAAACATTTCCTTGTGTCCTGCAGCCAGCCAATGGTCACCGCTTCCCTCGCTACACTCTGGGAGGGTTGTTTTTATCTCTTCATCCCTCTACTCTTCGGTCATAAATTATTGTCGTGCCTAGGCTCTCCTGTCGCGTTATGGGGTCCCGTAGACCCCTGTCGCATATCAACTCCAAGGTGTTGATACAGAGAATTATTTCAATGATGATAAAAATTTCAATCACTTGATGGAAAAGAATTCAATCAATGATGAAAAAAAAATCAATCAATGTTTCTCTACAGTCCCCTAGTTATATTTGATGCCAGTTACTACCTCCTCTCTCTTTTGTTTAAAAATAATACTATGTTCTAACTGAGCATTTGAAACACTGAAAGGTCACGCCAGCAAGTTATTTTAGCTTTACAGCCTACTTACCAACTGGTGACATTACAGTCCTCCAATGTCCCACTTCTTGACACCACTTCTGTTAGGTAATAAATCCATTAAGTTGGGCAATAAATCCTCCAACCCTCCGCAGAGCGACACAAAGCAAATAAACCACAGCTGCCTCCCAAAACACAGGAAATGTTCTTGCACCTTTGTCCGTTTATTGGCATGCCAAGGCAGAATGCAGACGCAGTGTCACGTCTTGGAACAAGCTTCTTCTGCCCCTCATGAATAGTCACAGCAGAATATATAGGGCAGAAAGTGCAGTCATCAGTAAACTCATAAGATGTGGCCAAGGCCAAATACGGTTGTACATATACAAATAGAAGTGCCACGCAGGCCCAGAACATAGAGCAATATATGGGCACAAGGGACCAGAAAGCAAGTTTAAGCCAACCTGCAAGATTCAGAGGCGTTCCACAGCTGTTAACCCATGACGTGTCAATGAGGGCACTACAGGTCATGGGGTCAGGAGTTAATAGATTTCTAAGGGGAGGGGTGTTCAGGAGCACGGAGCAAGCAGCGTGGTCAGAGCGGTTAGTTCAGAAGGTCTGAGATAGTGTGGAGGAGAATATGGAATTGAGATATATTTTTCCCCACACATACGGCTTCATGAATTTGGGAAAACTGTTTCCCCTCCTGTGTCACCACCTGCAGTTGTCCAGGGTATACAATTGCATAAGGATGTCCATCTGACTAAGTTTTTTCCTTGGCTTCGAAGAACATTGAATGCCATCTTTGTACCTCGTAAAAAGTCTGGGACTAGCCTAACCGTGTTGTTGTCCACAGTGAGAGTGCCTCTTGATCTAGCCTGGCTCAGCACATGATCCCGGTCTCTACAGTATAAAAGCCTGGCCACCACCGAAAGCAGAAGGGCTCCTGGGAATGGAGGTTGTGCCAGGACCCTGAACACCCTTTCTAGTGCAAAGAACTGGGAGAGGCCCTCTTCCACGACCTACTCTCATAGCCATTTTTCCAGGTAATCAACCATATTATTTCCTTATACGTGCTCCGGCAGGACAACCACTATTATGTTGTTATGGCGTGATCTATTTTCTGCGACCTCTGCACTTATTTCCAGAATGGTCACCTTGTCTTCCATTGCAGATACTCGCTCAGACAGTGCTGGGGATACTCCTGTCAAATCTTTCTCCGTTGTGATGACTCGTTCCGCCAATCGAGCCCATCTCTGTTACCAGCGTGTCTAGTTTAGCCTCAAGTAAATCTCTAGAGGAGGTGATTGTTAGCAGGATGTTCTGGAAAGTAGGACCCTCTGGGTCCGGATCTTGAGAACAGGTCCCCATATTTTCATGAAGGCTTGGATGCCTCTTTGGCCGGGGTACCTCCCGTCTCCTGGTCTTTTCTTCTAGTGATCTTCTCCATTTTGCCCATGAGGGAAGTTGCTTCGGGCAGAAATATTAGAGGTGGGAGGTTTCAAATCACAGAGAGGGGAGAGGAGGGAGTTCCCGCGTACCCTGGTTGGACTTCTTGTTTTCCTCCTCACCTCTAGGAACTCCATCAGATTGAGTCGCAGAGGGACGCCAGGCCATATACAAGGAATTGCGGGTCCTCCCCCAGTTTAGAGACCTTCATAGCCATTACCAACGAGCTTTACTGCTACACACTAAATCAGGCTCGCAATCAGATGTGGCCCGCCCACACATCATCACAGATTTGGCACCGGCCTTATCCTCCTCAATCATGGAAGTCTGTAACCTATCTCTGGACACAGCCACGTTCCTGGCAAAATGGAAAAGGGCCTATATAAAGCCACTATGCAAGAAAGCACAAGCAGATCCCGCAGACCTACAAAACTATAGGCCTATTTCTCTTCTTCCATTCTGTTCTAAAATCACGGAATCCCTGATTGATCGACAACTATCTTCCTATCTAGAACGATATCATCTGCTCGACCCATCGCAGTGGGTTTCCGTGCTGGTCACAGCATGGAATCTGCTTTAACAGAGGTTACAGACTCAATAAGTTTGCTACTGGATGAAAAAAAAAACGCTATACTAGTTCTCCTGGATCTGTCAGCAGCCTTTGACACCATCTCTCACAGTGTCCTTCTGGATAAGCTGCGAGGGATTGGTGTCAGAGGCTCGGCCTTAAACTGGATACACAGCTTCCTGACAGAAAGAACACAATGTGTCCAAATGGACACATTTGTATCTTAAACGACAGTGGTGGACAAGAGGGTACAGCAGGATTCCATCCTAAGTCCCACCCTGTTTAATATTTATGTCTCCTCGCTGGCCCCAATCGTAAGTTCGTGTGGGTTCCATACGATCTTCTATGCAGACGACACACAGGTCCCCATAGGGAAAGACTGTGCCCTGACCAGAGAAAAATTTAAGAGCTGCATGCTAAAAACTGCAACCTGGATGAGCAAGACATTTTTACAACTGAACTCTAGTAAAACTGAGATCTTGTTATTCGGCAAAGCTGAGGAGTTATGGTCCACGGAGTGGTGGCCAGAAGAATTGGGGGAAGCCCCCATTCTCAAAAAATTTGCTAAGGACCTGGGTGTGGTGATTGACGTCAAACTCTCGATGGAGGAGCACGTAAAAATCGCCTCGGGCAAGTGCTTCTGCATAATGCGCATGCTGAGAAAGGTCTTTCCCTGGATCCCCCTTCACACCAGAAAAGGTCTCATTCAGGCTCTTCTATTCAGTAGACTGGACTATGGGAATCCCTACTGGGATGGATCAGAGAAGATCTGTTAACACCGCTGCAGGTTGTACAAAACACTGCAGCGTGCCTAGCCCTAAACAAGCCCTCACGAACCCCATCATCTCCTCTATTACGGCACCTTCACTGGCTTCCTATTAGGAAAAGATCTATTTTTAAACTCCTACGCTTGGCATTCAAAGCCTTGCAAGGACACGGACCGACATATTTAACCGAGAAGCTGCAATGGTGCTCTCCAGGGCGCATCCTGAGATCTAGCAGTCAAAGGCTGCTCCGTACCTGCAGAATCAGAAAAACCAAGATGGGAGGTGAGGGCATTCTCTCATCTAGCCCCCGCCCACTGGAATAGCCTACCAGAGGAGCTGCAAGCATGTCCCAACCTGTCACAATTCAAGAAGCTTCTCAAAACGTGGCTGTTTTGTTAGAGCACCAGCCATACGGTATTCTGCCTTGCAGGTGCCGGGAGATCCTCTTGGGGATGATTCACTGCACCCTACAAATATTAAAATAAAAAAAATTACAAATAAATTGTCATTTTAACCTCAGCCTCATGGGGTGCCGCCAGGGTATACTGGGTGCAACTGTTCTGGGCAACTCCCTAATATGGATATATGTGTCATGTGCAAATGTCTACTAATAATTAGTGGCCAGGCCCTTCCGGTCATGCTGCTTAATGAGCTGCTATAACTACTGCACTCTTGTAGGTCATCCCTGAGCTCAGTGATTCCTGGTGTCAGGGTCTACTAGGACTATCTCCCCTCTAGTGGCGTCGCTTACTGGAGGGCCTCGTTTGTTCTCAACTCGCCCAGCTATGCTTGTTTATGGGCCGTTTGTTGGGCTCAGTCCCCCCCTGGTATCGTATATGAGATAGATTAGTGTGGGTGATGATCACCAACTGCAGACAGGGCTGGGGCAGCGCAAAGGGCTGGGGCAACGCAAAGGACTGGTAGTCCGTGAGGTGAGCCGTGCTTCGGGCTGTGCTTGGTTCTCTGTGTTCTCGCAGCGGGCAAATGATTTAGGCAGTTCCCACTGTGGTAGGTTCAATGCTTGACTGCCCCAGGCGACTTATTGAGTGGGAGTTTATTCTGTCAAACATAGACAAAGACAGACAGACAAGACTTAGACAAAACAAAAATAATTCGATATATCAATATCTGTTGTCATAAGGATAATAAATCGGAATCTAGAAAACAGTGTTTTTTGATATCTTTCTTTTAACACTTGTACCCCAGGCTAGTGTGGGCCTTAGCGTGCCCATACCACCGGGGTTTATTATCATAACATTTTTACTTCACTTTCACCACTGGTCCTGACGAATGCCTGATATACCACTATCACCGAGGCAGAAACATGCTGACCAACAACACAGGATAAATCTGGACCTTTAATTTTGGTCCTTTGTCCTACACTATTGTTTTTACTCATGCCCAATTGGCAAAACTATTAAAATTGCTTTCTTGACACAATTGGAACATTTTTATATCACTCAAAAAATCACACTTCACAAAAAAAACAGCTCCGCAGTAAACTGGCGTTGCAGCCCACTAGGGTGGCATTCGGCCATTCCTGGTGGGGCCCGATGATGAAGCATGTCACCAACCAGGTTGGTGAGTGAGGGCCTTCCGAATAACCTTGAGGTCTCTGTTGTATTCTCTTAATTAATTTATGTCACCATGTCACTTTAACAGAGAACATTCCATCTTTACTGATGTCACGATACTCCTTGTAACCTAGGCATTCTCTACGTGCCAGTTGCTCCTAAGCCTTGACTGGGAACACCAGTTTATCCTCTGTATCTTCCATTAAACAATCTAATGATAATCACTGCATTCCTGGTTTCTATCTACGATTACATCAGATGGCGACGATTGACTTGAGGAGCAAGACGAATACAGAGTGAGTTTATTCATCAAAACTCGACTGGTGGAAAAGAACCCAAGCGGCGAAACAATACAGTAAATATACTACCCACAAACGAAAACCCGGATACAAAGGAGAGGAAAGACGAGTAAAGGAGAGTTGGCCGGACCCTCGCTCAACACGAAAGAGTAAAGGAAGACTTAACACGACAATCAGACATAGCAGAAAACAGAACGAAAACGAAGAAAAGAAGAAGATGACGACATCTGATTGCTAAAACGGTGAGCGAACAAACTATTAAACAAAGTAATTGACATTTTTGAATCACCGGGATTCAATAGGATCGCTTATGTTTAAACTGCCATCACAAAAACCAAGCATCATTTAAATAATACTCACGCGCAACCCTTCGCCATATTTCAGTGTCTCACTCTCTATGTTCTAACTGACGTCAGAATTCAGACAGACGCAGCACGTCAGCAAGGACAACACAACACGCATGCGCAGTGCGTGAAACAACGTCGCAGCCATTTTGACTCCTCTTGGTATCCTAGCAACAGAACGGAGAGCATTTTACTCGCTTTCATCCCCATTCGAGTAATTAAACAAGCTTTATTGAGTAAATGAACTGTCGATGAAAATAACACTGCCTAGAATAGACCGAAGAAGAAAACAGTGAGTTGTAATTTACATAAAGTTTGTTTCAGCACGTTTGCATTAAGAGAGTAAGAAGAGAATAAAAGGAGGAAGTACTTACAAAAATTCCTGTTAGAGAAGAAATATATGGTAGTTTAAAATAGGGAAAATATGGAGAACCCAAGTGTCATTGCGCCTCCCATGTTTCTACAGTCAAGTGGAGAACCTCCAATAGAGTGGGATGAGTGGATAGACATTTTCGAAAACTATATAGAGGCGCTAGACGGTAAAGACTTCAGCGCAACAAGAAAAAAAGCTCTGTTATTAAGCGTACTTGGTAAAGAAGGCTAACATTCCTTCAAATATTTGCCTTTAGGTTTGAGCCAAGATGGCAGACCAATTAACAATGTTTACACTGAAGCTAAAGCGCGAATGAAGAAGCAATATTCGAAAGAAGTAAATATTGTCATGGCCAGACACAAATTTTATACACAGCCACAGCAGACTGATGAGTCTGTTGACCAGTTTGTGACTAGACTACGTGAACTTTCCTTGAAATGTAATTTTGGTGAGATGCGCGACGAAATGATCAGAGATCAAATGATCGTTCAATGCAAAAACAAGAAAATACAAGAGAAGCTTTGGGTAGCAAAAAACCCCACCTTGCAAGCTGCAATAGATATTGCGAAAGTCGTTGAAGAATCTACAGCTTGTATGAAAGAAATGGAGAAGAAAGAAATTGTGAAAGAAGGCGGTAGTGGATTGAACGTGTCATCTGTTTCTCAAAATGAGGTTGCAGTAGTGAACAAGAGACCGTCAGACGAAAGAACAGAAAAGAGATATTCAGGGGGATACAACAGTGGGGAGAGGGGAAGATATCAAATTAGAATGTGTAGCAGATGTGGCAGTACCTATCATTTTGCAGATTACAAACGTTGCTTTGCCATTGATAAAGAATGTAGGAAGTGTGGGAAACGAGGCCATTTCTCAAGAATGTGCAAGACATCGAATAATGACAACGTTGCAATAGTAGATATAAAGCAAGGAACCAGTATGCAAGACAATGTTGAGGGTGCTAATAAAATCTTATGTTTAGGTGAAATGAATACATTCCAAGAAAAACCTGGTAGGAAGAATAGACCCAAGGCAAACTTCAACATCAACAATAAAGTAGTTGAGTTGATGGTAGATCCTGGTTCATTCTGGACCATAGTTCCAGAATCAATATTTAGAGAGAATTGGGAAGGTACTACCCTATTCCCAAAAGATATCTATCCCTGTGGGTACCAAGGAGAACGTATAGATTTATTAGGGTACATGGAAGCTGTGATCGAGTTTCAAGGACGCTCTATTCAAGGGAAAGTTTACGTTGCAAGTTCTGGTCCTGCAATATTAGGTTGGGGTCATCAATATGACCTCCACATTGTCATTGATCCCAGAGCTACTCAACAAGTGATGGTTGTAGATATAATGACTGCTGAAGTGATAGTTGAAAGTATGCCAGAATTGTTTGCTGAACGCATTGGAGAGTTGAAAGGGTACGTCCACAAAATAGTGCTCAAAGAAGGAGCAGTTCCAATGCAGCACAGAGTGAGGAAAGTACCATTTATTGCTAGACAAGAGGTGAAGAAATTGTTAGATGACATGCTCAGTAATGGTGTGATTGAACAGATAGAGACGTCTCCATGGGTTTCGCCTGTGGTGATCACGACAAAATCTGATGGCAAATTTAGGTTCTGTGTGGATCTTCGCACACTCAATCAAAACATTGTAGTAGACAACTTCCCGCTACCAAATATCAATGAATTAATTTTGTCATTGAAAGGAGGAAATTTTTTTTCAAAACTTGATTTGAGAAGTGCTTACCACCAAATAAAGCTGCACAGTGATTCAAAGGCCTTGACTTCCTTCATCACTACAGAAGGAATTTTCCAGTTTACACGCATGCCCTTTGGTCTCGCGTCAGCAGCGGGTGTCTTTCAGAGAATGATGAGCTCAGTCTTAAAGGGGATAAATAACGTTGTGTATTTCCAGGATGATGTTTTGTTGTTTGGAGAGACAATAGAGAAACATAATCAGATTCTAAAGGAAGTATTGAGTAGAATGGAGCAGTCAGGGTTAACTTTAAGACAAGAAAAATGTAAATTTGCAGTAGAAGAAGTAGAATATTTAGGTTACACACTTTCTGCCAATGGTGTGAGACCTAAGCGAGATCTCTTAGAATCAATAAAGAAAGCACCAACACCCTGTGATAAAGATCAATTAAGATCTTTTCTTGGTCTTATCGAATACTATGCCAAATTCGTAGAGAATTTTGCAGCAAAGACTGAGATGATTAAACTATTGCTGAGAAAGGGGTGCAAGTTTACATGGGGCACTGAACAAGAGAAGTGCTTTGTTAACATCAAAAAAGCAATATGTGAAGCCAAAATCCTTACTCCATTTGATACTTCACGCAAGTCAGTGTTGACAGTTGATGCCAGCGCGGTTGGTATAGGTGCTGTGTTAGCACAAGAACATGGCTCTGAGATAAAGACAGTTGCTTTTGCCTCACGGACACTTACCAGTTCTGAAAGGAACTATTCCATCATTGAACGTGAAGCATTAGCAGCCACTTGGGGCTGTGAGTACTTCAGAATGTACTTATGGGGATTCGAGTTCAAATTGTTGACAGACCATAAACCATTGATCAAATTATTATCTCCAGGAGGCGCTGGAAAAGGGTCAGCGAGGTTGGCAAGGTTAGCCGCTAGACTCCAGGAGTTTTTGTACAGGATAGAGTATATTCCAGGATGGCAGAATAGCCAAGCAGATGGTTTATCCAGACTCCCTCTACCTTGGGATGAAGTTGACAAAGTAGGTGTTGAAGCCATGCAAAAAGAAGGTTCAGTGGCAGCTATTGATGAGTTAACAAATATCTACTCAGGTGCCATTAACAAAGATAGATGGACCTCCAGTATGGCCAATGATGAAGTACTAAAATGTGTGAAAGATTTAATTGTGAAAGGTTCCAGGAGAGAGAGTACTCTACCATTAGCAGCACGTCCATATTTGAGAATCCTTGAGGATTTATCAATCTTAGATGTTGAAGGGAACATTATTATGAAGGATGATAAATGTATTCCTCCTCAAGAGTTGAGGTTTGACATATTTAAGTTGGCACACGAGGGACACCTGGGACAATCCTTGACGAAAAGAAGAATCAGAGAGTTCTTCTGGTGGCCAGGAATGGACCAACAAATTTCTGAATGGGTGGAAAAGTGCATGGAGTGTTTCGAAAGTGAGAAAAGGTTGAAAGTTGGTTGTCAGAATGATATTGGGAAGATAAATAACCCTGATTTACCCTGGCATACTGTATGTTGTGACTTTATTGGCCCTTTTTACTCGTTAAGTCAAGACATGAGGTTTTGTTTTGTTATGGTTGATGTAACTTCTAAGTGGCTAATAGTGAAATTCACTAAAGAAATAACCACTAAAGCAACGATAAACTTACTATCAGACATTTTCAGAGAAGAAGGTTACCCTGTGAGATTAGTGACTGATAATGGAACACAACTGGTCTCAGAAGACATGGTGAAATGTTTGAATGCTTGTGGTATTGTTCACACCAGAACCTCATTATACAACCCTCAAGGCAATGGTATCGTGGGGAGGGCTAACAGGATGGTGAAAGGGGCAATCCAGATGGCACTCTCTTCTGGTAGTTCTGTAAGGAATATGGTCAACGATTTAGTTTGGGCATATAGAACTACGATAAATGGTGTCACTGGTAAGGTTCCGTTTGACTTAATGAGAGGTCGCTTGGCAAGTACAAAACTCATACCAGCTTGGATGAAAGAGTGTTTAGGTCTGGCAGATTTGGGTGGCAATTCAACCAGATCAAATATACGTGAGAACGGTTCTGGAATTCAGGGTGACTCAGGTATGGAACGATTGGCGGTGAATGATTGGGTAAAAGTTAAACCTGGTCGTGTCTGTTCAGGTTTAACAAAGTTTAGAGGCCCATTCAAAGTGAAGTCAGTTCATGACAAATTTGTTACACTCTTCAATGGTGAACACTGGAATTTCAGGAGGGTTGCCCTCTACAAGAAAGCGAATGGTGATATAAATGGTGATCACAGAAAGAGTAAAGACTCTACCAATAGTAACGAAACCAGTGTCTCTTCACAGAGGGTTAGAAGACAACCTAGTTATCTACAAGATTTTGTGTGCGATTAGGTAACTTCCTCATTTATTAGTACATTAATTTATTAGTATATAGAAAGCAAATACATATGTCCTCGTTGTATCTTTTGAATGTTTTTTTTTAAATTTATGTTTTTGTTCACTTTTGATCAGAAAGACCTAGCATATGTTGTATTCTCTTAATTAATTTATGTCACCATGTCACTTTAACAGAGAACATTCCATCTTTACTGATGTCACGATACTCCTTGTAACCTAGGCATTCTCTACGTGCCAGTTGCTCCTAAGCCTTGACTGGGAACACCAGTTTATCCTCTGTATCTTCCATTAAACAATCTAATGATAATCACTGCATTCCTGGTTTCTATCTACGATTACATCAGTCTCCCTCACAGCCGATTGTGACTGTGAGTGTTGTCACATGCTTGCTCTTTTCTCTAAGTCTTTTGACGCTCCTTTGTTGTTTTCTTTGAATGAGATTGTGTCAAAAACCTCTCATTCTCATTGGTGGTGCCCCTGTCTATGATTTGTTTAGAATGATTGCAATTGTTCTGGAGAATTTTTGTAGGATTTTATTCCATCCTCATATATGTGGTTGTATCAGAATCATGTGCATTGACCCCTTATAAGTAATGTTCTCTATCCATAATAACCAAAGCACCACCTTTACCAGCCATGCAAAAGGCACTAGTTGTATCCCTTGCTAGTTATTTGTTAATGCCTCTTTCTTTGTTGGTTAAATTGCTGTAACTTCTTTTCAATGTAAACATGCTCTTTATATGTGCATTAACCATTCATAAAAGATTTTAAAAAGATTTAAACTACCGGAGTGCATGGATATCCATGTTCAAGTAAAGTTTTAGTCATTTCACCATGGCACTTGACATTTAATTGTTGCTTCACCACTTTACCAAAATAGATGGTGGTTTCACAGTTTAGTGGCTTATCTTTGGTGAGGATGGTCCCTGAATCTCAACATCGGAACCACTAAAACCACAGTTGTTGGGTAATGAGCAAGATGGAAACTAAGGAATCAGAATTAATCATATCTGCCTCCCAATGTGACAAGTTGCACGCTCTTGGGTAATCACATTCTGAACATATTTCTCTGCTCCTTTTTTGACTGACAAGAAAAAGCTTTTAAACGAAATTCTGGTAGTAAGTATATGGTAAGAAAACATGGCTGTAACCAGCAATCATTTTCTTTAACCCATGGGAGAGAGAACACCCAGTCTCATAGTCCACTCACTAAAATATGCTGTAGTGTGAAAGTTACAAATCTTGAAACAAGGAGTCCTGCACTGTGGCATTGGTACTCTTGCTTCACCATTTTGTTTGATGATAGTTAAATAATATCCTTCTTATGCCATTGACCCCTTAATTGCTATTGTGTGATGGTAAGAACCAAGGGCCAGATGTAGGTATCTAAATACCGGTCGGTAACGGCCGAAAATACAGATTTTCGGCCGTTACCTGGATACTGAGATGTAGGGTATCTTAGAATACAGATTCGGTAATTTTACCGAATCGGTAAATTTACCGATTCGGTAAAATTAGCAAATCTGTATTTTGAGATGTAGGTGGCACTGTTAACAGTGCCACAGGGCTTTAACCGCATCAGCGCTAGCGGTTTTCCCGCTGTATGCTGACTTTTTAAAAATACCGCGTTACATGACGAGCTGAGCTCGTCATGAGCGTGCGAGTGGTGCAACTCATGACGAGCTCAGCTCGACATGAGCGTGGAAGAGGTTAAGGATTCGTTATTTACCACCAACTATTAGTTGGTGGTAAATAACGAATACCTGTGTATATGCAAATCTGTGCATGTACACCTGTGCCATATGGCACACATACATGCCCTTAGGGCATGCATGTGTGCCACATGGCACACAAGCCCTAATCAGGGGTGCAACAGGGTGTCAAAGTGACACACTGCCACCCTTGAATTATTCGGAATTTACCGAATCGGTAATTACCGATTCGGTAATTGACATGGAGGCCCATAGGAATGAATGGCAATTACCGAATCGGTAAATACCGATTCGGTAATTACCAAATCATACCGATTCGGTAAAAAATACAGAAAATGTACCTACATCAGATTTACCGATTCTAAAATACCGAATCAGTAAAATTCGGTATTTTAGAATCTGTAAAAATGATTTACCTACATCTAGCCCCAAATGCCTGGCTCTGGCTCCGCTTGAGGGTTTTTAATGTAAAACCAGAGAGAAAAAGAGATGGCCATCTAATGGCAGAACTGCACAATATGAAACCTGGGAACAATCCTAGCTTCCCAACTTGACCAATGTGTGTGATCCTAGGCAATTGTTTTATTTCACTTTACTTTAAAAGCTTTTGAGCCTGATTCACAATGTCTTCATAAGTGGATGTTGCTTGCTCCTGGAAGTTCACTGGGAGGTCAGGGTCAAGGCAAGAGCAAGTGACACCTATTCACAGAAAAAAAACATTCCATTGTATCCTTAGTTTGGCGTGCCCACTTATAACTTTCAGCTAAAATTATGTTGCAAAGTAAAGCTAACGAGCCTTAGGCGTCTGGGCGGCAGGATGGGCATAGACAGTTGCTGAGGTGGTGAGGATAAGTACACATATAATATTACTGCTTCTATATGCACCCAGAACTCTAAAGTCCCTCTCCGGCTTCCATCAGACCTTCCAGCAAAAGGAAAGACATAATGCTGCAGATTAGGAAAAATGTAATCTGAGTTGAGGTGGCAGAATAAATATATCATTACTTATTTCAATGTTTTCCTACACAAGTATACAATTATATATTGTATGTGCTGTATTATATTGTATTTTACCTTTTATTATTTTGCATTACATTGTATATTGACTACACTAGTTACCAGTGGCACCTATGTTTGAGTTTAGTACTTTAACGTTAAAGCACAAATAGCAAAGCGAACAGGTCTAAACATCTAAGAAGTAAATCATAAAATATGGCCTTTCTAAAAGAGGCTTCCTGGTTAACATAAAACTTGTAATGCTTCAAAGATCAAAAGATGCGTCCTTGGTGTAAAATGGCCTTAGAGTGAACGATACCTTCCAAGAACCTTGAAAGGAGAACACAGATTGGCACACTTTTAACACATTGCACCACTTGCATTCATGAGAAGGGAGATTAGGAGTAGCAAAACCAGTGACAGGGGTACCAAATGGCAAGCTTGGGGTAGGAACTGGTACTCATGGCCATCCCTAAATGACGTTTATGCTGAAAGGGTTTCAAGTAGAGCCCATATAGGTCTGGTGTTAGCCTTTGTTTTTATTAAACTATATGTACAATATATACTATACACACAGGAGCTGTCAGTCAGCCCTCTTCATTCATTGGCCGGCTGTAGTGTCAACCACTTTTTGTTTCCACCCAGTACAGCATATAGGATGGGGCCAAGGTCAGCCCACTTCAACCATGGCTTACCTGGTTCTGCTCTTGCATAAGGTGCACATTCAAACCATAAGTGGTACCCTTCAGTGCCAAGGACTGCAGGTGCAATGTGTACTTTTACCAAAACAAAAAATATAGTTTTTAGAACATGCTCGTTTTCATGCAATGCGTGCCTTCATACAAATACAAAAACACTCAGAAACTATGAGCACTGCTAAAGCCAAACGCTCAGCAGCTAACACCAGGTCTACCGGCTTTGCCAATGCTTGTTTACACCGGAGCCCAGTTCAAAGGGTAATGTCACAATAGTTCCCACAAGTGCAAGTGACACTGACACCCTAGAAATAAAGGAACTTTCTGAAATGCCTATTGTTGGTGATAGTTAGTGATGCAAAAATGGGCAAAGAGAACTCTTTTTGAAAACGCTAACTTTTTTAGTTTTTGCAGCTTTATGGGATGCGAACTCGACCCGAAGGCATCAGAGCGCTTTACATGAGCATCAGTTACATTACAGACAGACACATTCATTTTTAGGGATGGGGAGATTAATGATTTGATGCTAGAGCCCACGCCGAGACTCGAACCTGGTTCCCAAGCTTCTAAGTCGGTTGCTCTAGCCTTTAAGCCATACCCCATCTGCTGAGGTATAATTCTCCTGACGCATTTCGTTATTTGACAGTCTTCAGTGGGCATGCACTGTAGTGCTGCAGATGTTGCGTCTAACGGTCTCTGGGCATCCTTCTGTGGACAGGTCTGGTCACACCCAGCCTCCAGCTCTCACGTCAGTGAGCAAGAATTTCTCATATGAGCCAGTACCAGGCAGGCTTCACTCCGCGCCAGCTGGAGACGGCCCAATGGCAGAGGGGGAGGGGTGTACAGCCTTAAACAACTCTATGTGCTTGGCTGCACACACACAGAACAAGGAAGGCTGCTGCTGCCTTGCAAGACACACTGCAAGAAGAAACATGGCCGTTCAAGCAACACTGTTGGTTTTTACTCGACGTCAAAAACAGAAAATGTACATTTTAGTATTGTTTCCTTCTTATGTTCCTTCATATTATTTTATGTCAATTATACCCATTGTGGCGGAAATAAAGGCATAAAATGCACCCCAGGTAAAGCTAGGAAACCAGAAAATAGGTGGCAGAAGCGACCCCCATGGACGAGTGAGTGATTGATTCATAGGAAAATAAATGTCAAAACTGATGGTGTCAAATATGAAGGAATGTTGCACTCGTAAACCAGAAAATAAATGTAAAATGTTATGCTAAAATAAATGTCGGCTGTTAAAGTATGACATATACCTCATGTAAGGGTGATAACTTAGAAAACTGGAGCCAGACGTCGCAGGATAAAATGCACCGTGAGCCATGGTGGTGGACCACGAAGAGTAAGAAGTGATGGTAAACCCTATCCTCAATGCGGAGATGGCAAGGTAAAACATACCCAATTAAAGGGTAGAGATCCGGGAAATAAGAGTCACAAGTCATGGAATGCGCCATATTTTTATCCTCCTACCAGGAAAGAACTAATGACAGAATTTCAGGTCTGTGCTCTGATCCTAACAAAGTAGATGGATTGTGTACCCAAGGCATTACTGGGAGTAACAGAGATTTGAGCACTCTGACATGTTAGAGCCATTCCAGCCAGCAATCCATTCTTGTTATTTTCACACAAGATCTCTGTGCATCATAGCAGTCCTTTCTTCACTAGGGGGCCTTCGCAAGGACCGCTGCCCTACATACTGCACCCATGACAAGGTATTACATCAAAATATGTCATCTTTCTGGTACCAACAGAACTTTAAGAAGCCAACAACTGGCCAAGCTGGACACCCCTAGATTCAAAAGGTCTTCCACCCTGGAACAATCATTCTGGATAGCAGAGCCCTTCGCGCGAATAGGAAAAAGTCAATACCCAGAGTTCGTAATGTGATGTGTTGAGAATTATCTTGCCCAGAAGAAGTCACTAATTCTCTTTAATAACATCAAAGAGTCACCAGGGCTTGCAAAATAGTAGTTAAATGTTCCAAATCCTAGTTTGCAATCCTCATTGCTGCTGTTTTTGTCATGGACGTATCTCAATTCACACTGTATATATACAGCCATCCTTTCTTCTAGCTGTAATTCCCAGTCGCCTTTGTATCATGATATAGTTAATCCTATGAAGGTATGTCAAGTTGTGACGACAGAAAGGAAACACTTATTGTAATCAGTTCTTATGGACAGTCGAAATACAGATTGTGGTTGCCGCCTTGGAGTATCCCATAGATCTTGATACTCAAAAGGCAGCAATATTTGTGTCTTCTTTTTCGAGGCATTCGATAAATGTTTTAATAATGATAAATTGTGAATTAAAATTTTCAGTTTAGATTAAATACTTAAATTTTTTAAATTATCTGTATAAAATTACGTTTACATAAATACTCTGTTTTAAAGTGGTTTTTCACGTGAAAAAGTCTAAATCGCTGATACCCCTTATATGGCCTGGGGGACAGTGTCAATTTAAAGATTTGGGGGGCACAAGGCAAGACATACTGTGGGTGGCCTGGTCAGAAAAACTTTGAATTTTATGAACAATTTCCTGATAATTCAAGCTCACATGATGCCAACAATATTAAATTATGTTTTAAACTTGGTTTAAGTATGTCTTGCCTGGGACAGCAAAAATCCTGACACGGGACCGAGAGACAGATTCTGAAGTAAAAGTAGGTAGAAAAGTTAATAGATAGAGGTCAAATATAGAGAAAGATGCTAAAATAAGTTTAAGAATCTAATCTAAAGTCCAAAAATAAGTTTTACTAGAGTATTGGCTGGCTTTCTTAAGTTGGAATGGAGAAGCCCGGACAGCATGGTGAGAATCTCAAAAAGATGTTAAGAACACAGAGGGAAAGTTGAGATAATAAATTAGTCACACAAATAACATAATTAGGGCTTGTTCCCTAACCGTAGTGTCCCCTTAACTATTTACCCAGATCACACAGGAAGCTAAGGAAGACAGACAGGAGGATCACTTAGACATTCTAAATTTCCCTAACCTGGCTAATAGAGCTGGAATCCAAGAGCGCACAGAATTGAGCAAAGAATATTGAGGAAAGGCCAAACCCTAAATTCGGTTGGACTCCAGATACGCCTTAACCATGAGCACTTATCCAAGCACATCGTAATAAGTGTGAGGAGATATATAACACTATGTAAAATTCCTAACTAAATAAACTTTGATCCCTTTTTGCTGAAATTTAAGTTGGATTTCACAAGAGCAGTCTTTGGGGCCAAGTGAATCGCCCAGAGCTCCAACAGACTGATGTGGAGCTCATACACCACCGGAGACCAAAGGGCATCTGATCTCCACCTCTTCCATTTGGCTACCCCTGTAGAGGAGAGATGCATCTGTCACTATACTTAGCTCTGGTTGGAGAAGGAAGAGGGGTTTGCCACTGACCCAATCATAGTTCAGTAGCCAACACTGCAGATCTTTTGCAGTACCCTCTGAGGTATGGACAATGTCGGAGAGATTCACCTGATGCTGTGCCCACTGAGACTTCAGGTCCCACTGTAGAGCCTGCATATGCCATCGGGCATGAGTAACTAGTTGGATGCAGATGGCCATGAGGCCCAACACAGTCAGAGTCAGTCTCACCGAAATCAGGATAGAGGCTGAAACATCGAAATCATAGCCTGAATATCCTGGATTTGCAGCTCAGAAGGAGAAGCCTGAAACTGCATTGTGTCCAGAACAGCTCAGATGGAAAGGATCTCCTGAGAGAGAGTCAAGTGTGAATTTGGCATGTTGACAGTGAAACTCAGAAAATGGAGGCGGGTCGCCATAGTCTGAAGGTGGAAAATGACTGCCTGGAGGGATTCAGCCTTCAACAGCCAATCACGAGGTAGAGGAAAACCTCACCTCTGCATATGAGCTGCATCTACCGCCTCACTGTCGTGAACACCCGAGGGGTGCTGTTAAGGCCAAAGGGAAGCACAGCAAACTGAAAGTGCTCTTGGCCCACCATGAACCGCAGGTAACGTCTGTGGGTCGGTAGGAAGGGGGTGTAGAAATATGCTTTCTGCAAGTTCAGTGCTACCATCCAGTCTCTCTGGTCGAGGACAGAGAGAACTTGGACGAGCATGAGCATTTTGAATTTCTTTTTTCTCAAGAACAATTTGACATGGTGCAGATTTAGGATTGGACTAAGTCCTCCATCCTTCTTTGGCACCAGAAAGTAGCGGGCATGACACTCATGACCTACTTCTATAGAGGAAGGCACACTCTCATTGGCTCCCTTGGACAAGAGAGCATGCACTTTTTGACGAAACAAGTAGATAAAGTCCTTTGTCAGCACATCGTAAGTGGGTGGAATGGGTAGTCACAAAGAGGAGGGGGTAACCACTTTGGACGATCTGGAGAACCCAACGATCCAATGTTACTGACCGCCAGGGGGAGCAGGTGAGGGTGTATCCTGCCTAAGCCTGGACAGTGTACTCCGCTCCGTTCACTGAGTCTTCCGCACTCAGTGGAGCACGCAAAGTTCTGAAAAACGCTACTCCATCTGAAAAACTCCGCTCCACGTAGCAGAGGTTTTTCCTCGCTCGCCAACATCAAGTTGCCGAGCGCAATCGCGGAAAATCCACCTCCCGGTCAGATTTCTCAACATAGGCGGTCAGATTTCTCAAGGCAGGCGGTCACGGATGGTCACAGCTGCTCATGTTGAGAAACCTTCTGTTCGCGTTGAGAAAGCTGCCGCTCGGGTAGAAAATTTACTTGAGTGGCAAGAAAAGAAACAGTGTCCTCTTGCGCTGAGCATGGTGCAGTTCGTCCTGATTTAACAGCGTGGGACAAAATCAACGCGAACGGCATGACCAAATGCACACCGCCACTGGAGAAACTCCACTTAGCGTGGCAGAGTTTTTTGGTCACTTCGCAGATTTATGCATATCGGAACCCCACGAATTACGCCCAGGACTAATCCTGCCTCGCACTGGATGCCCATGATGGTCAGAGGGCAAACTTAGATGTTTTGAGCCAGCTGCTGCCAGGGGAGTGGTGAACTGACTGGACCAATGGCCGCCTGTCCTACAATGTCTGTGCCGTCGGCCACAAAAAAGCTGGGAAGCTTGTTGGCCGTGGTGGCTGCGAGAGTAAGGGCGTGGCTGGGGATCTTTTCTGTGGCCACAAAAGGGGCAGAAGGCAGATTGGGGTTGACAAGGGGCAGTAGGCAGACCCAAGGACCTAGCTCTACCTCTGCTGTCCTTAAAAAGCATTAGCGCTGAATCCACCTTCTCTCAAAAGAGGCAAGGGCCTTCGAAGGGCATGTCCACAAGGGAAGATTGGACATCCCTTGAAAATATTGATTTTCTCAGTGAGATGTGGTGCCACAGAACCACTGATGACAAAGTCGCTCTGCCCAGCGATTTGGTTGTGTAGAGTCCACACTGTATGGTGAAATTTGCTGCCTTCATCAGCAATAGCCTGAGTAAATATGTCTGAGGCCTCCTCCAAGACCACAGGCAGCACTGTGCAACCGAGTCCCATATGGTATGGGAATAAAAACTGAAGAGGCATGCAGTGTTTACCAACCGCAGGGCTAAGCTGGTAGAAGAGAACATTCTCCTCCCAAAGTTGTCCAGAATCGTTTTTCCCTATCTGGTGGAGTGCTAGGCAACGCACCGGAATTAATCCTGGATTTGGAGGCTTGGACCTCCAAGCTCTCTGCGGTAGGCTGCTGGGTGAGAAACTGGGAACCCCTCTAAAGTGGGTGATGGTGGCAGGTATTGGCCTATGCACTGCAGCCCCTTTGAAGGACTTGGCCCACCCCCAAAGTATGGCTTCCATAAGGGCTTCATTGAATGAGGGAAGCAGTTCAGAAGGGGAATATACTAGCTGAAGCACCTCGGTCAAGACATTCATCTTGACGGCCATTGTAAGCAACTGAAGGTCCAAGACCCTACACACCACCATTGAAAAAGAGGCTTTCTTCTCCATAGACATGGTAGGAGGAGAGACCAGGCCAGTGTCGTGTGAGGTGTCTAACCCACTGGTCTCCGCAGTTCCTCATACCAGTTGTCCTGTTCCTGCTCTTCTTCAGGGAACTGGTAACCATAAGGGCCCCTAGATCCTCCCATTTGTCTTCCTCTCCAGGCCTGTCAAATAAATAAGGCACTGGCTCCATTCCAGAAGGCATGGCCGCATCAGAGTTGGGAATAACAATGAATGTGGCTCTGCCTAGGTGCATCAGCGGTGTCGGCACTAGACCGAGTGTCGGAGAAGGTGTCGGTCTTGCCTCTCCAGATCCAGCAAGGGATCCTTCAGTCCCAACTGGTGCAGAGGGTAGACCCGCCCACGTGAATCCAGTGGGGGTCCCTTTTGCTTCCACCGGGCGCGATGGTACTCCAGAGAGGGCTGGACCACCCAAATATGAGGTGTATGGCCTCAAAAATCTTCCTTAGCTAGGCGGGGGTTACTCCATATCTGGGAAAATCCGACTCACGGGGCCCGGAGTGCCGACGCTACAGAGTCTTGTTGGAAGACTTCGATGGATACGGCAAAGCCAAAAATCTCTTCGACTTCTTGGATTTGTTGTGTCTGTGGGACTTACCCAATCTTCCCGATGGCTTTCAGTGTGACATTGAACGTTGAGAAGGACTACGCGAATGGTCCCAGGACTTTCTGTACAAACGGGACCTCGCGAGACGTCAGGAGGCAAGCAGTTTGAGTGATCTTTACCTCAGCACCTTGGGATGCATGGGAGTCCTCGCAGGTTTTGATGTTGTGGTCGCGCTCCAGGCACCACAAACTAACCAAGTGGGGGTCTGTCACCGACATTTGCCTGTGACAGGCCCCAAGTGGTTTGAAACCAGACGGTTACTTGGGTGACATCCTTCACACCAGGAGAAATAACTCAAAAAAAGTTCGACAAAATTTCAAAAAAGGGAAGTCAAATAGTGACTGAGGAGTAGCTCAGACTGGATCAATGCTATCTGGTGAGGAAAGGAAAGAACTGATATCAGTACTCCGAGGTGGCGCCTATATAGGTACCACACACATTACTTCCGGCGTGGGTGGCGCCATACAAAGCCAAACAACGCTACTTACCAGATCAGCGCTATCTAGTGCGGAAAAGAAAAAACTGACATCAGTGCACCAGGGGGGCATCTAGATAGGTACCACACGTATTACTTCCAGTATGGACAATGCCATGTCAAGCTGAATGACGCTATCTACCAGCGCGCAAGGGTACTGCTTAAAAATCTTCTGAATTAAGTCTGACGCTTAAGAAATATTCTAAGGTAAGGAATCTGCAGCTAGAAGTCTCTATCAGATAGTCCTCATAACATACATACATTTTATTCTAACTACACACACATACTTGACAACCTAACTAAAATAAAGATGTATTTGTGGCCTTCGCTAAAAAGACTGATTTTGGTGATTTTTGGGTATCAATGAAGTCTCTATGTTTGTTCCACTTTGAGGTTTTCCTCATGCAGTGAATGTGATGCTTGTTGCTACTTAAAAATAGCATTTAATATCAGGGCAGGGTACTGAAGCCTGTAATCAAACTATCTAGTGTTCCTTTGTGCCTTTGTGGACTCCACTGCATTCAAGAGAGTTGAAAGAGTGCCTACCTAATAGCCATGGATGGTACTGTCATAGGCACAGGACTAAGACAGCTCAAGCAGTGTCAAATAGACAAGCACAGATGATCATAATAGAATCATAGTAAATGGAATGAATGTATACATTTTATTTTTAACACTATTAAACATGTAATACACATGATCACACAACACAGAATTATTTTAGATTTCACTCTCTTTCAAATTTTATATATTGAGTTTTCTTCATATCTGCAGAGAAATGGGCAGAATGTTGTAATGGCAAGCACTATCTATAAATGAGTTCATTATGATGTAATTTTCCGCCAAATAATTCTCTAAAATGTATATCTGGAACCTTGGTAGAGCTGCAAGTCGCAGAGGACATAACCCTCAGATGGTCACAGTTTGGATGTTAATCAAAGATTATTTACCATTTATTACACCACAATTCCCACATAGAAATGACAGATTTCGCCTACTGGGCACACTCATAAAGCCTCACCGCTAGGCTTGATTTTGTAAAAAAATGGAAAGTGTACATGCCCGGATTTGTGTGAAACACACTGAGAAATGTGATTAGAGAGAACATTATTCCTGAGGGCGAGGACCAGGTCATCTTCCTTTACCGACCAGTTGCTCAGTCATAGGGAGCAGTGGGCCTTCTGTAGAAAAAATAGGCCAAGAGCTTAGTGAAGACTTGAGGGCACTTCTAAGGGTGATGTCCACAAGGAAAGTTTGATTCTTGAATACCCGCATGATGAGTATATGAATGTAAGAATCCTGCTGGTCTTCTCTACAGACATTCACAATTTTTGACAGCTGTAAGAACCTGACCCAAAGTAAGTTTTGTGCACTTATGCCAGGAAGAAAAGGGTGACAGTGTAAAGATCGGGGATGGCTACAGTACACTTCTGCCCTTTTTGCTTTCAAGGAAGTAGAACGTCTGAGGGTCCGATCTGGGCAGACAGTATCCAGCAGGATCAAGATTCAATGGGGACCAGGCAGGGATGTATACTGTCGCCCCTGCTATTTGCGCTGGTCATGGAACCATAGGCTGAGTACTATTGGGCTGAGCTGAAGGGCTGGGGGATACAGGTGAGCACTACAGAACACCTAGTGTCCGTCTATGCAGATGATATGATATGCCCTGATATGGAACCCGGCACAAGTACTGCCACTACAAATGTTAGCCCTGCACGATTTTGAGAAGGCGTTGGGTTTTTGCCTGAACGTTGTTAAGTCTTCGTTATTTCCTATAGCGAGATTGGTGGAGATTCCTTAGGATCCCCATCTTCTCTTGGGGCTGAACTGGGAAACCAAGCGATTTTGCTACCTAGGCGGACAGGTAGCACGTCCCGCTTAGAAGCAGTATAAGCACAACATGGGCAGAGTCTTGGCGGACCTGGAGATCTCTGTGGCTTCCAAAAGTAAATCGCAGTTATCAGTCACCAGTAAAGTGCCGCTTACCAAGATGGTCTTCCTGCCCTGCTGCCTCTATGCACTGCAGAACACACATTGCCCTATTAACTGCTTGACGTTTAAAAAGCTGGACAGCCTACTGGTGGCTCTGGTCTGGTCTGGTAAACGCAGTAGAGTAGTGAACTGGGTCCTTAAACTGGACATGGAGGGGGGGGGTGCTTGATCTGCTGGATACAGAATTGTACAATATGGCAACTCAATTGCAGGATGCCATGCTCTGGTGTGCTGATGGACCTAACTGGGAGGAGAGGCTACTGGCAGGAATGCTGGTTGAGGCTGAAATACTGTTTTGCCTTATCGCGGGAGCCTGGGTCCACATAGGGTATCCTACATAGTACGGCATGGTAATCGGTGGCCTGACGAGCACTACACTGGCAGAGATGCGATATAATTTCTCTGTGTTTATGTATCCATACGATAAATATGCTGATTTTGATTTATTGACTTGCCAAATATTTTAGGTTTGTGGTTACAAACTGTACATGGTTTACATTTTATGTCATTATGTAAACTCGCTATGGGCATTTTAAACATGAGACTGATAGCATGTTTGAAAATATATATTATTTGTATTTTATGTACTGTAATACTTTTTAATGAATATTAAGATTTGTCTTTTTGTAATATATGACTTACATTTGTACACTGAAATATAATAAACAAATAAATAAATATTAGCAGGTGCAGGTATTATCTGTGGGACTGCAGGATTGGTCCATACAAAATTGGGTCTTGGCGGTCCAGGGACATTATCCAATCTCTGTTGTCCAAGTTTCACAGAACTTGCCTTTGTATTATAATTCTGAACATTTCCTATTACAGAAATGAGTTCAAAATTCTCAGGTCCAGAACCAAAGTCTTTCTTACGGACCAGGGAGTAACGGGGGCAACACCCTTACTGGTACAACTGGTACGCTGGAGAAGCTAAACCCAGAAAATGTGCCCTTGAATGAATATTGGTAAACATCTCCAATACAGAATCGGCTTTATAACCAAAGAGGAGACCCCTACTGAATGGAATATTGATTAATGCAGTCTGGATCTCTGCAGGAAATACAGTGGAGGGCATCCAGACATGAAAGTGGGTGATGACACTTGTCCCAGGAGTACAAATAACTGACTACGGCATCCAGGCCAGACCATAAAATCAGACACTGTGCAGCGCGGATCCCTGTAGCCTACCAATCGTTCACTTCTGAAGACAAAGGTGAAAATAAAGCCCAACGAAGGAGAGTTGCCCTTCTGTTTAGCGGTTACCGGCTTCTTCTATAGACGAATTCGCATTGCCACACCAAACATTCCTCAAGTTGCGTCTTTCTAAACATACGGTGTACCGTTTTTATGTTTCTCCACACGACCTCGTTAAGGTAGACCTCTGAGGCATTCAAGATAAATCAGACTCACACCAGTTCTCTCCTCGTTTGAGGGGCCATATTTTAATATATGTGCTAAACACGCCGTTCCTGGTGTACTATACCGCCAGAGCACTGAGTGGTGGTTCCCACCGTTATTGACTGACCGCGACTCACTAGCGTGGCGCAAATCCAGAGTACAGAGCCCCCTCCGGCCGTACCCCATGTTGGCCCGCCCCACCCCCCTCCCCGTGTGACGTCCTGATGAAGACCCCGTGAAAGGACTACATTCAGCCTGTTAATAGGGGTCGAAACGTCGACTGTTCTATTTCTGATATACCGGACATTATCCTTATCAATCTGATTTATCAGACATGCCGGATATATTTTGGATTATTTGTTAATTGGTTGTAATTGGTCGTAGCTAGGCCTTTATATTGTTAATTTTTTGTATTGTGTCACGTAACCTTGTAATAATCAGGTCATTTATACTGTGTCTATTATCTTTACTACCTTCCTCCCTAGTACTTTCTTCCTTCCCTCCCCCCCTCGGGGCTTTGACAATATTGAATTTTGTAGTATTATTGAATTTGTGTTTTGCTTTTTTGGTAATAAAACTTCATTACCATTTGAAATGTCACTGTTTATTGTTTGAATATTCAGTTATTGTATTTTAGTGTGGTCCTGTGGCACACACTCTCTTCACGGGGACACTCCCCTTTATATGTATCAGACCATAAAATCAGTCTTACTGTGCCCTGCATTGTAGGCCCTCACATGCTTCTTCGCAAAGGGTATGACGATAGCGAGCCAGAATACTCAAAGTATTTAGAGTGTGTCACCAAACTGCCTTGGAAGAGTTTTTGACCCATTGCAGCAAAACACTTTGGCTCCTTGCCGAAGGAGATAGAGGGGAAAGAGTATGGATTACCCTTACAAGCGGAAGCCTGCTGCACCAGGCTCTCAGGCATTAGTGGCCCAGTGTCCTGGACTTTGGTCCCCAGGTACCAACCAGTAGCGAGTATTAAACGTCCCAGACAGTATGAGCATCAAGGACACAGGTGTTGATGACTATCAGTGGCCACTAACACTATAAACATTAATCACCATAGAATGTTTGAACAGCAGTGGACCAAGAACGCATCAGACGGACCATCTGAAGGACTGTTTGAGGTGGTTAAAGTGTTGTCCTGAGCACCTGGAAACGCACCAAGGCCTGTAACGAGGGATTGCATGTGCTCGGAGGCACAGACACTGCTGAGGTAGCAGCTGTGCCCCTGGGGTGATGAATTAACCGCAGAACATGGCTTCCCCTGCTCCTCACCACTGGGTCCATTTAACTGCAGACCTCAAGTTGAAGGTGGGGAGTCGAGTCTGAATTTTGGGCGTGGTGCGTCTGTTTGTCTTGTTTCTCACATGTTTTAGGTCCTGCTGTATGCAGGATACCAGAGATCAGAGAAATGGTGGAGGCACTCTGAGGCAACAGAGCATGAAAGGGTGGTATGTACCGAAGTCCTGGGTCCTTGGTGTAAAGGGTCGGGCTCTAGGCCCCCATACACTAATAATGATGGCACATGACACACTTGTACGGTATCTAGAACTGGCCCAGGTCACAGGCGCCCAACACCATTTATTGACAGGGTCACTTGTCCTGTGACACCTGTGATGGATGGGTTTGGGGTGAGTATGGAATCCAGCCCTCTAGGAGTGGCTAGTGGTAACACATTTTCAAACAAGCACTGGCGTTGCCAATAGGTTTCGCATTAATGCGTTAATGCTTGTTTCAGTTGTTTCAGCTCTCTCCAAGAGTGCATGTTGTCTCCCTTCCTCCGCCTAGCGCTATGTTCCTCTCTCCCATATATGTCTTTACTGAGGGCAATGTACGCACCAAGGTCTTTAAATGTACAAAAATGAAACAGTATCAGTTTTGAAAATTTCTCCCCTACTGTGATTCGTGTGCCAAGGATGTCTCAGTGTTACATAAACAGCCCCTCTCTGCTAACCCTTCACAGACTGCGGTGCCCCCTGGGCCCACCTCCATGTAATGAAGAAATACCCTCCCCCTCTTTCAAATGAGCCAGGGTGAGGCTGTAAGCCGGTCACTTTAGGCTGCAGAAGTGGCACTACCAGAAGCCCCCCGCCACACACGAGAGCAGTCTGGTATTCTCACAGCGGGATGTTATTTGTCACAGAGAACACAGCTCCATGCTGGCGCCGCTCGGATAACAATCCGCAGTGACAGCACTAAAAGCGTTGTGTGTGTTTGTGCTGGGAGGCGGCGGGCTGGGGGCGGGAGGAGTGTTTCACCAGTGGATGGCTGTGGAAGCTTTAGTAAGCACAGTAAATGGGAGGCATGTCGCAGAGAGCGCACACCAGCCATCTCAAAATGAAGACAGGACCAGGAGGAAGCAGCTTTAATGAAACTTTAAACTGGCAGCAGCAAATGCGTCTCAAAGCACACAAAACACGCTGCATTCTAAACAAATAATTAAATTAAAAAAACATATTGCCAACCGATGAAATAAAGGAAGCAAAAAAAAAGATGAAGCACTGTGTCCGGAGGAGTGTTTCACCAGTGGACGGCTGGGGAAGCTTCAGTAGCGCGAAAGTGAAAGCATTTTGCTCGCGCTTGGAGATGAATGCCAAAGAAAAACAAGCCGAGCCACAGAAATGAAAGGAGCCTCAGCCATTGTTAAAGATAAACGCGTGGCAGGCGGATTAGGGAGATGCGCGGAGGGAAGCCGGATGGGGGCGGGAGAGCCTGGTGGGGGGGCGGGAATGCGAGCGCCAGGAGGAAGCAGCTTTAATGAAACTTTAAACTGGCAGCAGCAAATGCGTCTCAAAGCACACAAAACACGCTGCATTCTAAACAAATAATTAAATTAAAAAAACATATTGCCAACCGATGAAATAAAGGAAGCAAAAAAAAAGATGAAGCACTGTGTCCGGAGGAGTGTTTCACCAGTGGACGGCTGGGGAAGCTTCAGTAAGCGCGAAAGTGAAAGCATTTTGCTTGCGCTTGGAGATGAATGCCAAAGAAAAACAAGCCGAGTCACAGAAATGAAAGGAGCCTCAGCCATTGTTAAAGATAAACGCGTGGCAGGCGGATTAGGGAGATGCGCGGAGGGAAGCCGGATGGGGGCGGGAGAGCCTGGTGGGGGGGCGGGAATGCGAGCGAGGGGAGGAGAAGTGTGGCAGGCGGATTAGGGAGATGCGCGTGCTTGTGTGGTCACGTGACCCGCTTTTTTGGTCACGTGACTCACATGCACTGTGGAAAAACCGCAGTGGTTTGACGAGTCGATCGAGCACTTGAATTTTCGCCTATTATATTCGCAAGCGAATGATAATAGGCGAAACCTAAAAACCCTAGAACGTGACCAGCTGGTCACTAAGCTTGGGATGCTAAACAGCAGGGCCGTCAGAGAGATGGAAATGGATACTAGAGTCTACTCACACGACACTCTCCTCAAGGCCAGAAACAACAGCAAAGGAGCACCTGAAAGGGTTGTCGAATGTGTGAGCAAAAGGGTTTATTAAGAGCAGAGCGACGCCTGTTTGATTGGTTCATGGGTGTCAGCAACAAAAGCTGAGTTGTCTGGGTTGCTAGTTCCACATCTGCCACATGGGGCTGTTAGGCTGGTATCCAACACTCAAATTACTTTCACATTTCACTATACTAATTAACCACTAATCCTGTATGGGTTCCGGGGTAGCGTGCTACTCACCGTAAAAGCGCTAGACGCCTCGTCAGGGGGAGTAAGCGCTATAACAGACATGCCAACCCTCCCGATTCAGGCGTGAGACTACCGATTTCAAGGCTAGTCTCCCGCCTCCCGCTTCCTGCAAGCAATAACCCGATTCCTCGGGGTTTCAGCTGACAGGGCTTTGTATTGTGTAAAGTGCCAATTGTTCCAGCAATAGTCAGAGTGGCGATGCAGGGGCTCATAAAGGGGTGAAAAACCAACAAAGCGTCATTAACAGGGGAATGGTCTTTTAAATACCGGTGAAGTATTGGGGGGGGGGGGGGGGGTTTATGTGTTCACAGGAAGCTGCTTCAGCCCCGGCTGACACACAGGGTGGTGGGGCGGGGGGAGCATGCACTGCCAGCAACCTGCCAGGCCAGTGCACAACACTTGCATCACCCTCTCTCTGCCTGCTATTGCGCTCCATGCTTCTAAAAGGTAAGAAAAAAGAAAGTACATTTGTGTTTCAAATGTCCAATCCTGCAGCAGTACACTTCCAAAGCCCATACATGCCAGTAACCCGATTCAAGGCCCCATTCTCCCGATTTTTTTTTTTAAATCTCTTTCTTTGCTCTTCTGAAATGTTGGCATGTATGCTATAAAAATGCAATTACAGTTGCAATTGCCACGTGCATTAGATAGTATACCTGGAAGGAAACAATACAGGGGACTTCTGACAGCCTCCCCTGCTGCGCCTTCCCACTGGGTGCATTTCCCTGCAGACCACACGTTTACTGTGCTGACTGAACATGACAGATCCCGGAGTGGGCTGAGAGAAAGCTAGAAACGACGGGGAAAGAGGGGGTCGGTCGAAGGAGAATAGCAAGGAAAATGGCGCTGCCTTAACAGACATTTTCTGCCTTTCGCATTATCTCAACAGTTTGGTATCTAGTACGAACTTTGCTAATGATCAACCACAGTCTGAACCCTCTGACCCTGGGCCAAGGACTCCCCGCCTCTCCGGGGGCCGCTCTCGTGTGTTATTAGCCCCGTTGCCTTGGCTCCCCCGCCTGAGCTCTGATTCACCGGGGACTGGGAGCCGCTTTGGCACAAATATTCAGGTTCTCATAGTAACCGGGCTGAGCCCACGGCCCTCCCAGGGCGTGGCGCCGCCTGGGCCCAGTGCCTTTCGGATGTTTCACTGCAACGCACAAACAATGAATCACAGGAAACGCGGCGTGACAGGTTCTGCTGAGCCAGCTGCGCGCTGTACCGGAAGGGCGGGGCGCCGAGGCCCCCGGTGTGGTATCCTGCCGCCCTCCGAGCCATCAAAAAGAAACACGCTCTTACATGTAACATGATGAAAACTCACTCATATCACAATTCAGAAGACGTGCATATAGTCAAATACCCCTCGTTTCTAGAGCCTCCCTCCTTTCTGTCCAAAAAGCTGCTTCTTAGAATGTTCCAGAATAAACAGTGACGTCACTCATTTCTAAACCACACTGCCAGGCCCACACATTCCTACGCCAGCCTGCCTCCCAAGTTACAAGCACGAGTTAGGTGCCAAGCCCGATTACAGAAAATTCTGTTTAGGTCACTAAAGAAAAAAAAACTGCATTCCATTAGTAGGGTGGGGCAATGCGTTAAAGCTTCCCTTGCAAAGAGTGGAGAGTAGTGCCCTTGAACAGAGCACAACAAGCATTGGCAAAGCCAATAGGTCTCGCCTGTGCAAGAGCTTTATTTATTTATTTATGCATTTTTATATAGCGCGGACTTTACCCGAAGGTGTCAGAGCGCTTTACAATAGAAACAGAACTGATACATGAGAAAATTCCATGTGAACAAAATACAAAAGCAAGCGTTACATTAAATGAAGCAAAATTGACAATTGTGAGCCAGCAAAATAAGAGGTAAATGACAATCGTGTGCCAACAAAATACAAGAGGTAGCAAACGGTGCATTACAAAAGTGACAATCGTGAGCCAACAAAATACACGAGGTAGCAAACGGTGCATTACAAAAGTGACAATCGTGAGCCAACAAAATACAAGAGGTAGCAAACGGTGCATTACAGGAGGAAAAAGTGACGTGTGCCGGTTACAAAAGCGTACAAGATAAACATAAAGGGATAATACTGCAATATAAGGAGGACACTCAAGCACAAGAACAAACGTTACGTAGGCACTGGTGGTACTTGTGCAGGTATCGAAAACAACCAAATGTAAGAGGTAGAAAACAGTGTGTTACAAGAGAAAGTGACGGGTGCATGTTACACACGAGCACAAAACATGGGTAGAAGGATAATACTGCAAAAAATGGCGAACTCTCAGACCACATGAAGACACTGGGAAGACACTTCCATGGTCAAGTTAGTAGATTAACTAAATGGAGGGGTATTCTTCAGATAATAGAGAGGGCAAGGATTACATTTGGAAGTGTCTTTGAAGGAGGAGAATTTTGAGGTCAGATTTGAAGGCCTGGGAGGAGGTGGTGGTCCGGAGCTGAGGCGGAAGTGAGTTCCAGATTCTCACTGCGCCGCCGGAAAAGGATTGGGCCATCAATCTTTCCTTCTTGAAAGTGGGAGGTTCAAGCAGTAGATTTTCCGCATTTCGTGATGGTCTAGAGCCTCCAGAGAGTTTCAGCTTATTCGCCAGGTAGCGCGGGGAGGAGGAGTGCAAGGCTTTGTGGGTGATGCAGGCAGTCTTGTAGATAGCTCTAGCCTCGATGGGAAGCCAGCGGAGGGTGGATAGCATGGGAGTGATGTGGTTGCTTCTTTTGGCCCCAAAAATGAAACGAGCTGCTGAATGGAGAACAGACTTAAGGGGGGACAGGTGGGATTTGGGGAGGCCAGTCAGAAGAGAATTGCAGTAGTCCAGTCTGGAGAGGACCAGCGATTGGACCAGGGTTTTAAGGTCATGCTCCGGGAAGAAGCGACGAATCCCCCAAAGAAGGCGCAGTTGGTATCGGGCAGACTTTGCAATTGAATTAATATGGGAAAGTAGATTGAGTTTTGAGTCGAGTATGACACCAAGGGATTTTGCGCTGTCCACAATGATGGGTTTATTGTTCAGCAGATTCATCTGGTCCATCCATGATTGAACAGGGGGAGGAGAAAGTGAGGAGGAGAGGAGGAGGAATTCAGTTTTGGAGGGATTCAGAATCAGTTGATGTGTTGTCATCCAGTTTTGAATGGAGTCGAGGGTAGAGCTAAGGATGGAGAGATCGTGAGTGGAGGCAACCTTGAGGTAGATTTGAGTGTCGTCTGCGTAGAGATGATAGTTGACCCCAGATTTACTTAGGAGATTTCCCAGAGGTTCCAAGTAGAGATTGAACAATGTGGGTGCAAGAATAGAGCCTTGGGGAACACCTTGGCCCACCGCCGAGGGAGATGAAAGACTGTCCGCTATTTTGATCATTTGGGATCTATCAGAGAGGAAAGAAGCAAACCATTTCAGCACAGTGCCCTCCATGCCCATTCTCTGTTGAAGAGTGTTGAGGAGGGTGTTGTGATTGACAGTGTCAAAGGCTGCCGAAAGGTCGAGGAGAATTAGAAGACAAGACCCCCCCCGAGCGCGTCATCGATCACTTGCAGCAGGGCAGTTTCAGTGCTGCAGTTTTGGATGAAGCCGGACTGAAAATTGTCAAGAAGATCATTGTCCTTGATATGACGAGAGAGTTGCTTCGCAACACATCTTTCTGTGATCTTCGCAAGAAAGGGTAGGTTAGTGATAGGGCGGAAGTTGTTGAGGTCATTCGCATCCGCAGTGGGTTTTTTAAGCAGAGGGGTGACCTGCCCAGTTTTGAAGGGAACAGGAAGGGAGCCTTGACAGAGTGAGAGGTTGACCAGAGTGGTCCAATAGGGAAGAGAATGGGTATAGAAGTCAATGGCAATGGCACTAGGGATGGGGTCGAGCGAGTGGTTGGAGGGCTTAGTTTCGAGGATGCACTTGAGGAGGACATCTTCAGAGATGGGGTCGAAGTTCTGCCAAATGCCTAGTGATTTGCGCTCCTTTGGAGGGGTAGGATGAGCGACCTGAGCCACAAGTGATTTCACTTTTTCGTCAAAAAATACAGCGAAATCAGCAGCTTTCTTTGTAGATTCCTCCAATTTGGAGGTTGGGGGAGCGAAGTTGGTATTCTTGATGAGATCAAATAGATTTTTGGGTCTATTTTTGGCTGAGTCAAGGAGGGTTCTGAAGTGTGATGCTTTCCCCAGGAAGATGTGCTTGTGGTATTTGGATCTTGCTGAACGAAGCGTAGCCAAATTATCGGTGGAGGGTGCTCGCCTCCATTGTTTCTCCAGGAGTCTTAGGTGCTTCCTCTCTTCATATAGGGATTTGTTGAACCAGGGTGCTGAGGGAATGGGCCTTTTCTTTTTGCTTTGGAGAGGAGCAACGCTATTGATTTTGACTGCAAGGACTGAGAGGCATTGTGAGGTGAGATCGTCAACATCTAGGTTCGGGTCTAGCCTTGGAAGTGACAGCAAAGCTGATTCACAGAGGGAAACAGTGTCAATATTTTTAGCGTCACAGAACCAGGAGGTAGCCCTCTTAGGTTGGCCAAGAGTTATAGAATGAGCTAGGTGAAGAGAGAATGGGATGAGGAGGTGGTCAGACCAGTCTACGTGAATAGGGGTAGCGATAGAAAGCATGCCTGCTTTAGAAATAACAAGGTCCAGGATTGAGCCCTTAGAGTGTGTTGATTCTGTGCAGTGTTGGATAAGATGGTTTGTAGAGAGGAAGGTGGCCAGCAAGTTCGCAGAAGAGTCATGCAGGGAGCCCCAGTGGAGATTGAAGTCACCCACGAAGGTCTGATTGTCACTTTGTGCGTATTGGTCGCTGATAAAGTCCGTGAGTTCCTCCATAAACGAAGGGCCGCTGCCAGGTGGGCGGTATATGACATGGAATCTGAGGGGTGAGCGGTGGTGTATTTGAAGCTCAAGAGAAAGACATTCAAAAGTGCGGAAGGCGCTGATGGGAAAAGCCTTGAGTTGATGGGAGTTTCTAAAGATGACTGCAACACCTCCCCCAACTTTGATAGGTCTGTCATTCCTGAAAATAGAGTAGCCTGTGGGTAGAAGGAGATCAAACATGGAGTGAGAGGTATCGTTGAACCAGGTCTTGTTGAAACTAAGGTCGAGGACAATCGATATTTGCCCGGCGGTATTGCCTCTGTAACCCACAAATTATTAAATCAATGAAGAGGCAGGCGCTGGAGACTGGAAAGCAGGAAACAAGGTTTATTCTCTCCGGAGGAGAACACAGCAAAACAGACAGCAGGTATCGTTCTGAGGTGCTCTAACCGCATCTCTGAGGCCTGGCCTCTTATACACAAGTTTGTCACTTTATTGCATGTAACACATTCTCGTCAATACTTTGATGTACGGAAAGACATCCCCGGGATCTCCCCCTCGGGCCCGTTCCCACACACATTTACAGTAGAAGTCCCCACCCCGGTCACAACAGGTGATGGTTATCGCGCAGCTGGATATTCCGCCGATTCATGGAATGTGGGGTTCGATCGGATCTCATGGGGTGGGGGCTTTGATCGACTCGGGGGTCCTTTGATGAGGGAAGCCTTCTACTGTACGGGGAGGGGCAAGGAATAGTATCGGCAGAGCTAGGTGTTGGCCTGGGAGCAAGGAAGACAAACGGGCACAGGAAAAGGGGGTTTTTGTATCAAAGGGCCGGGGACTATAAAAAGAATGAAGGGAGGGGTCGCGCTGGGAACAGGATGGGGCTTTGAGGCAGAGCTGCGCTGAAGAGGGGTTTATGACTCAAAGCATGTGCGAGCGAGGGGGGGGGGTTGGTCAGCGTGCAGGCTTGGTGAGGGCGAAGGGCTATGTCGGGGGCCAGTGGCATGCAAAAGGGATGGTCCTGATCGAGGCACCTAAAATGGCGGGCGCGCACGACAAAAGTGTGGCATCAGGGGAAAAGGCAAGATGGCGCAGATAATGTTTACCAAACCGTACTAATTTTCCACAGTCCTCCCTTTAACATATTCAAGACATCTTGCTGATCTATTTCCTATTCAAGTCTATTATGGTGGGCATAAGAAAAAGCAGTAGGACCCCAGGTGAAGGAGTCGTAAACATTACATTTAAGATCTCTAGTTTTTGGAGGCGGGCCTATTGATAAACTTTGATAAACTTGTTAGCAGGAAAGTCATAGTAATGCAATATTCTGTAGTGAGAGCAGTGAGTACATTTCATAATGTGAACTGATAGACTGTTACATGATTAATACAATGTTGGCTGGGAGAGAAACAAGACGTAGCAGAAACGAAAATGAAGGAATGTTCGAAGTTTAGTGGGTTTTCAGCATTTTTTTTGTCTTCTGTTGGCACTGTGGAGCACCGGCGGTGGAGCTACGGGTCCAGCTCTATTCTAAGTTCCGTGTTGCAGGGCACAACCTTTTCCTCGCGTTTCTGGTCAAAAAGGTCTTTTTCGCCCTGTGTCTTTCGGAGTCGATAGTCAAGAAAGTTCAGATGGAAGAAGAGTGTACAAATAGTCCATAGGGTAGGTCGGAGAAAAAGGGGGATGGAGCAAAGGCCAGACCGGGAACAGACTAGGGGAACAGAAAATTTCAGGTTGGCGGGCTCATGACCGAGTTTAGGGAGCGGGGACTTTTCGGCACACATTTGAACATTGAGCAGGGGCATCAGGTTAGCCCTTTCTTCTCACTTTGTCGGAAATAGTGCCTCGTCCTGCAACTCCTTTCTGTCGCGGTCTCGCCTCGGCCAACGTCGCAGGTGTTCCAAGATCTGTAGTCAGGCCACGTGCTCCCACATCCGGTCCTTCTTTCCTCCGACAGTCGTACCCTTAAATGAGTTTGAAAAGACAGTTTTTAGAGAATTGGTAGAGGAAAGTAATCACATAAGTCTATTTCTCTCCCAGCTCCAGGTAAATGAGAATAGAGACGTCCGTTATATTAGGGTTCACAACTGACATATAAATGATCGATGGTGGGCCCGCTGGATTTACTATGACTTTCCTTCACAACTGGTTATTATAGTCACGACAGTTCATCTGATGGAGACCCACCTTCGTAATACAAGCCTGACAAAGCTATACCGTTCTCTAGGGGTTTATATTTACAAAGGGTGTTGTGAGCTATCAACATGGTATTAATAGGTATCTCGCTGAGGGACGAACATAGGCTAAACATCTTTCATTTTATCCATGCATCCTGCCTTTTAACTAAACATTTTCACTCTCGACAAGGTTCATTGTAATGGTTTTCTTCGTTTTGGTCTAATCTTTAACTTTGTAAAACATCATCCTGGTTCCTATGCAGCCTCTCACGGCCTGATTACAAAATTAGAAAGGACAGGGGTCTCATGGAAAAATAACTAAGGACATAGAAAACTGTGATGGGGGGGGGGGCATCATCTTACTTCGGGTTATAAGGGTACTATCGGCAGAAGGCCACGGTTCAGTTGGTGAGCGTTCAGTGGCATTTCTTGAATTTCAAACTCTGAAATTTGTCTATCAAAGAAATCACTTCTAGGAACCACAGCTGGCCTGCGTTAGTCGCAAGTCGGCCCATCTTTTACAATCGGGGGTGAAGGATAGTTAAAAAACTCTTATCTGGGGCAACTGGACGCAATACTGGGTGCGTCCTGGGAAGATGGGAAGGTTTCGGTTACCTTTACGGTTTGGGGATTGCGACAATTCGGAACGGGGAAGGTCGCGTTATCTGGGGCACTCTATTCCATCAGGGGAGCCGCTGACATGTAGTTCCCTTATTACGGGTCAGATTAGGGAACCTCAGTCGTCTTACCTGTCCTTTCCCTTATGGTCAATTCTCGGTTTCGTCAATTTAGCAGAAAGGAGAGGTAGTGACACGGTCTCATGGTGATTTTATTACGGACAAGTTTTGTGCAAATACTGGCGGTATTTGGAGCCAATCGGGTGGTGCGCTAGGGGTGGCAGTCCGCCAATTTCGGAGCTAATCGCTCGGAAGAGTGGGAGTGTGAAAGAGAGAGAGAGAGAGAGAGAGAGAGAGAGAGTGCAACAGCAGGCTAAATAGTACACGTGCGACATGGAGAGTGGCAGTGTATTTAAGAAAGGCTATTTAGTGCATTACACAGCGAAGGGTGTTTACGGGTCTGCGTTAGAATCGTGAAAGCATGCAGTTTGAGGCGGACGAGCATTAGACAGGGTAGAGGGGACATGCTTTGAGAAAAAGGAAAAAAAGGGTACCACTGTGTCGCACTTTCTTGCATTCTTGGTCCTTCGACGCTTCAGTCACACACACACATTCTCTCAGAGTTTCGAACATACGTAACATGGGTTCATTCGTGCAGCATGGGTTAAGGGTGATCATTTTTCATCAGATCATACTAAATTTATGGGCTCGTTAGCTACGTGAGTAGTTTGTGGGCGTGCTTAGGCGCCACCTTGCAGCGTTGGTCCGCTTCGCGTATCGGATGGGGCGAGGCTTCAGATCCTTGCCAAACCTCGGTTGCGGCCCCTGATGTAACCTGTAGAGGGAGGGAAAAGAGGGGAAGGGAGGGGGACAACATTCGCGCATATCAAATACATGTATTCAAGAGTCCTTTACTTACCTCATACTCGTCTTTCCTCCTCGGGGTAGGATCCCTGGGGTATAGTTTCTGGAGTCGGGGGGGGGCAGTGTGTCCTTATAGGTCGTGTGCAGGGAAACGTGAAAAAAAGGAAACCAGAGGTGCCTAGTGCGAGGTATCTAGTTAGTAGATGTATCTCACCATCGGGGTTTCTTCAGTTCTTTGGTCAGCTCTGTTTCCTAATACCTTTGAGTGTCGTATTTTATAACATTTACATCGTTTTATTTTACCCTTCTTTTACATTCCATCATTTATACCGTTTCGTTTTACCCATCCTCAGAAGTCGAGGTCTTTCTCCACGCGAGAGTTCATGAGTCAGTCGCGTACCTTGAAGGCAGAGTATCGTGTTGTAGAACCGATCCTTCCTCCGGGGCTGGGCAACCATCTTCTAATAACCTTAAAGAGAGAGCAGAGTAGGGTGCACAGAAAAGAACTCTCCCGCCGATCCCACATTTTTAAATAAAGCATGCAGTACCCGTTCATAATTTCGAAAACCTTTATTTTGCAAAATCATTTCAGTACGTGGATTTATGAGGGTGCAATCGTATTTGGCCGGACACGGCAATGGCTAAAGTGCGTAGAGTGGGGGTGTTGTTTTGCAGCAATAAAAACATTAGAAAGTTTTATTCATTCATTTGCAGGAAATTTAAAACGTCTATCAATTGACTGGGGGAATCGGGGGCATTTATTTCATAATTTAGAAGCATAGTCAGACTAGTTGCAATCAGATTTCCTATATGCATACCGTGTGCTTGCGTCATAAGCGAGGTTATACATCAGCTATAAAAATATAATACATCGTACATTTGTAATCAACATTTTTAACGGGATCCTTTTACATGTTCGTCGAGTGAACTCTCCTTCTTTCTCGTCAAGTGTACAAAGGATCATATACATGTCTCAGAACATCAAGTTTTGTATTAGTAAAAAGGAACACCACGAGGTGTTCGTAAGTTCCTATTGATACCGGCGCCATTTTGGGCGGGGCCGGGTCAGTCCGGAAGTAGCATCAGGAAAAAGTTTCCTACAACCGGCGGTTGGACCAGAGTCCTTTTCGGCAGTTCTAGAATTCATGCTAACAGAAGGAGTGGCAATGTCATGTTTATTTCGCTGGCGATCAAGGCAGTTGTCCCTTACCGGAAGCCTACAGGGGCCGAGGGCTCCGCCGGGTACCTTTTCAGACTCTTCAAGGCTGCGGAGATGTTGTCGGAGGTGGGGGGCTCGCGCCCCGGTGGGCAAGCGCCCGAGTTACATTGCTGTTCAAAGTTACTCTAGCGGCCGAGACCCGCCTTCTAGCGGACCCAGACGCCATTTTGAGGCCCTGCAGCAGTCCCCTCTCGTCGAGTCTGCAAGAGTGGAAGAGATCTTTCTGAGGAAAAATAGGGAATGGAACTCTATGTCGTGGAAGCGGGACGTTCGGCTGGGGTGCAGCTGTGATGCCCCCACCTGGGGGGCGAGGGAGACTCGTTCGCGCCGTCTCCTTCTCCCAGTGCACTCCAGGCTGCTCTCCTTCATGGGCATGCACGATGGTCTCTCCACACCCTGTGCTCCACAAGGCCCATGCCCAGTGCTACGGAGGTATGGCCACCTGCGGCGCACATTCGGTGCTGCGCAAGTATCGGTGCAGTCATTGCATATTCGGTGCTCCGAAAATATGGGCACCGTTGCACGTTCGGTGCTGCGCAAGTACTGGGGCACCACCATGGGATGTTCGGTGCTACGCAGGTATTGGCACCGCCGTCTGGCTGGGGGAGTTCGGCGTTGGGCCGGGGGCTGGGAGACCTCCTACCCGTGGAGGTGGGAGAGGCTCGTCCGCGTCGCCTCTCCCTCCCAGCCCGATTTGGACAAATTCCATGGAGGTACGAACAGGACATCCCGCCGCCCAGAGCTGCTGCGGCTGTCACGGAGGGGAAAAGGAAGAGGTGTCTCGTTCTTCCCTGGACCGGGCTTCCTTAGGTTATCGGCTGCAGCCGGACTCAGTTGGCCCCCCTGTCGGTCCCTGGCCATGGGTGGTCGGACCGGGAGGACATGTGGCAGGACTACCTAAAATTATCCAGGGCCGCTGCGGCTGGGCCGAGGAGGCATGTGGCGGGACTACCGGCAACTACCCAGGGCTGCTGTGGCTGGACTCCGCTGGCCCCTGCCTCTCCTCCGGCTCCCCCATATGTTAAGATTTCCTGACCAAGTGTTGGCAGCAGGGCCCGCCTTATATGGGTTGCCGCCGGTTGGGCGTAGCCGTAACCCGGCCCTACTTTGGAAGGTTCCAGAATGTGGGGGGGGGGGGGGGCGAATGTTCTGTTGACTTTCATTTTCTACAGTTTACCGTTCTTGTTTCTAGCGTTATTGTTTCTTGTTTGTTATGTTAAATAAAAGTTTGTGTTCATCAGTGGCTTACCGATTCCGTTTCCCATTCCTTTCTTTCCAGGTTGTTTCAAGCTAAAATTTTTGTTAACAGAGTTTATGTAACACGGAAGCACGTGCAGAGGGATGACGCAGATTCATACATTACGTACACACAAACTCAGACGGGAGACAGTACAAATACGACATACAAAGACCCAAGACAAATATAAAACAGTTATTGGCCATAATTTTTCTCTTTCTGTCTGTTGATTTAGAGCTAGACTGGGTTCCCGTCTCGACATGGTCCGATCTATGAAAACTCGAACATGTCGCTGAAATCGTTCTGGCGGAATCTGTGCCATCGGGCATAATCAAACGTGGTGGTTCTATCTGGTCTGTCCATGTGAGTCTGATTCTTCTTTGTCTCGCGCCTTTTCCTTTTCTCCCGGGCTGCTATTCCTGTCGGTCCTCTGTTCCTACTCGTGCTCAGTAAAGTCGGGCATTGTGCTTTCCAGTGTCCGACACATCTACAAAAAGCGCATTGGTCTTGCCCTAAGTCTGGCCGTCCTGTGCGTAGTGTCGGGGGATAACTTTCGGGTTGTGGTGTCCAGGGGTTGTCTTGTCGATATATTCCTCTACCTGCTCTGTCCTCGTCTTTTTTCTGTCGTCGCATAGCCTCTTTGCGCCACATACCGAGACTGTCGTTCATAATAGGCGTTGTCTTATTATTACGAAGGGCTATTTCTAACGTTTCTATTTTATCAAGGTCGAAGGATCCTACCAGTGGCCACTGTTTGTCTTGACTTTCTTTGGTATACCTGTGCCACAATTTATTATAGGCTATGGTAACTAATCCATAGTTTATGAACATGTCCTTATTAGGGGTGCCTTCCAGCGGAGCTAGATGATCCACCTCTAACAAACGGTCCGGGCTGAACCAATTATCAATCAGTGGGGAGAAGACAGACATGACGGCTCGCAGCGAGGGACAAAAAGTCAGCACTGCCTATCTTATCACTGTGCGCAAAGACTAGACAGAATATTTCTATTCTACGTTGTTTGCAGGCAGTGAATACCTCATGAACAAATAACAAAGAATAACCAATAACAAGGAACAATCAATAATAAATAAATAAAATAAAGTCAATGGGGAGAGTAAGTAGGGCGCAAAAGTCTGCGTCCTCTACCCTTTCACTATCCGTAAAGAGGAATCTGTTATTTCCTGTTTGCAGACAGAGAATCTCCAGAAGACAATCCGTGAACAGTAGTTCGGGGTCAAAGAACCCAGTTAATCAGTGTGGGAGAGGGAATCTCCCGAAAACCGTTAATAAATAATAGGATTCAGTGGGGGAGAAAAATAGGCACGACGGCTGCGTTACCTATCCTTCACTGTTTGCAAAAGGGAAAGAGCCTACTGTTTCTCCGCGTGCAGACAGTGAATCTCCAAATAAGTTAACAAAGAGTAATATGTAAATGTAAATGTATTTCGATTTATATAGCGCACGAATCACCCAGGGGTCTCAAGGCGCTTGCTTAGGGAACCCGTCCTGGTATTCCCCTGTGAGATACCCCGGCAGGGTATCCACAAGGTGAAAGCCAGGCATCCCGCCGCGAGGGGCCGTAGTATTTCCTAAACAATCAAGCAATTATTTCGCAACTCGTCGTGTTTACACGACCTTACCCGGACCGCATGGACAGTTTCTTGTCTTCCGAATCCAGCGCCCGATCGTCCTCTTTTCTCCGTTATCTTCGCGGCACTCCTGATGGTTCCCAGTCAGGACCGTAGATCACTCGAGAGAGGTCTGTTCGGAACCAGTGAAGTTCGGATGATCGGCTGCCAGACGAGGGTCTATTGGGCAAGAGCTCTCCCGATCGTTGCAGTCGTTCACTCTGTCGTCAGGACCTCTCCCACTGGATCCACGAGCCGCTGATGGGCCCCACGCTTGGGACGCCAATTGTTGAAACTAAGGTCGAGGACAATCGATATTTGCCCGGCGGTATTGCCTCTGTAACCCACGAATTATTAAATCAATGAAGAGGCAGGCGCTGGAGACTGGAAAGCAGGAAACAAGGTTTATTCTCTCCGGAGGAGAACACAGCAAAACAGACTGCAGGTATCGTTCTGAGGTGCTCTAACCGCACCTCTGAGGCCTGGCCTCTTATACACAAGTTTGTCACTTTATTGCATGTAACACATTCTCGTCAATACTTTGATGTACGGAAAGACATCCCCGGGATCTCCCCCTCGGGCCCGTTCCCACACACATTTACAGTAGAAGTCCCCACCCCGGTCACAACAGGTGATGGTTATCGCGCAGCTGGATATTCCGCCGATTCATGGAATGTGGGGTTCGATCGGATCTCATGGGGTGGGGGCTTTGATCGACTCGGGGGTCCTTTGATGAGGGAAGCCTTCTACTGTACGGGGAGGGGCAAGGAATAGTATCGGCAGAGCTAGGTGTTGGCCTGGGAGCAAGGAAGACAAACGGGCACAGGAAAAGGGGGTTTTTGTATCAAAGGGCCGGGGACTATAAAAAGAATGAAGGGAGGGGTCGCGCTGGGAACAGGATGGGGCTTTGAGGCAGAGCTGCGCTGAAGAGGGGTTTATGACTCAAAGCATGTGCGAGCGAGGGGGGGGGGGGTTGGTCAGCGTGCAGGCTTGGTGAGGGCGAAGGGCTATGTCGGGGGCCAGTGGCATGCAAAAGGGATGGTCCTGATCGAGGCACCTAAAATGGCGGGCGCGCACGACAAAAGTGTGGCATCAGGGGAAAAGGCAAGATGGCGCAGATAATGTTTACCAAACCGTACTAATTTTCCACAGTCTCTGTTAGGAATAACAGGTCAATATTGTGAAGGGTGATGGTATCAGAGATTTCGAGTTTGTGTTTTATTGCAGATCTGCAGTTGTGGAGTAGGCAGCGCAGTTCTGTCGAGACTATTTTGGTGACGGGGGCACTGGGGCTAAGAAGGGTGACAGGGATATTATACCTATATGAGGGTGCACGGAAGGGTTTAGGTGGAAGCTTGGTTCTGACAGAAGAGATGGTTGGATTAGAGTAGGTAGTTGGGTTACTCGGAGATGCTGGTTGAAGAGGGGTGGCGTTCAAGGGCTTGTGTGAGTGAGCGATATTTGCAGACGACAGGAAATGCTTGGCTATGATGGGGTGAGGGGGCGAGGTGCATCTCGTGGGAGGGTGAGAGTTTTCCAAAGGAGTTGAGGTGAAGGGGAAAGTTAAAATCTTAGAGCTTAGAAGTGAAATGGAAGCTACAAGCTGGGAGATTGAGGTGATAAGAGAGCATAGCTTATTTTCAAGAGAGAGTAGGGCAGAGCACGGAAGGTTGGGTGTTTCGATGGCAAAAGGAGGGGATGAAATGGGTGGAGGGAGGCAGGGAGAGGTGGGAGGACAGGAGGAGAGTTGAGGTATAGGGTTCAAAGGTGGGGAAAGGTGGAGGTTGAGAGCGGGGGTTGGAGTATCAGAGGTAAGGGGAGAGTTGTCTTTGGTGGCAATGCACGAAGGAAAGGAATTTAGGACATGTTTATGAGGAGATGGGTGCGGAACAAGACGGTGGGGAAGAAGGAGAGGGGAGGACTGTGAGGTGTCATAGGAGTGTAGGAAGTTTGGGGGGGAAAGAGGGGAGGTGATTGGAGAGGTCCTGTTGGCTAGGAGAGGTGGCTGTGAGGGAACCGGCATCTGGTAGAGTGGGGGGGGGTTGGGAGAAGGGGAAGTTGACGAGAGGAAATAGTTCTGCTGGGCCTGATGGGGGGAGATGGAAAGGGTTACCAGGAGGGTAAGGGGAGCAGCACAGCATTGCTGGCGGAGTGGGGGGATGGAGGGAGATGTAATGGGATTGTGAAGAAATCGGGGAAGGAAGAGAGGGGAGGAGGGAGTAGAGAAGCGGGGGAGAGGGAGGAATGAGGGGAGCATATGGAAAGATTGCTGGGGGAGGAGGTTGGCGGAGGGGAGGACTAAAAAAGGGAGTAACAGATAGGAATAGGGGGGACGAAATGAGGTTAGGGTACGGGGACGGTGCAGATTGGACGAGGAGCTATTGGATTTGGGAATGTGGTTTTTGCCATGTTGTACACCAGTGTGGCTGCTGTTCAGCATGGCTAAAGGCAAACGGCGTGGAGTGTCCTAGAGTGGAGTATGGGGAGTAGAGTGTTGTAGAGCTGAGTAGAGGGGAGTAGCATTCAGTGGCAGAGTGTTGTAGAGTGTACTGTCATACAGTGCCATAGGGTGGAGTAGGTTCGGGTGGATTAAGGTAGTGGGGTGGATTGGAGTAGATTAGGGTTGGGTGGGGTGGATTGGATTGGAATGGGGTGGATTGAAATGGGGTGAGTTGGATTGGGTTGGGGTTGGGTGGGCTGGATTGGAGTCAGGCAGATTGTTTTGGATTGAAGTGGCGAAGATTGGAGTGGGGCACATTATTTTGGATTGGAGTGGGGCAGATTATTTTCTAAGGAGTGAGGCAGAATTATTTTGAGTGGGTCAGATTTGTGCGGGGCAGATTGGTGTGGAGCAGATCGGGGTGGATTGGAGTGGGGTAGATTGGTGAAAGAGCGGGTGGATTGACTGGAATGGGGTAGATTGGATTGGGCTGGATTGGGGTGGATTAGATTGGTGTGGGGTGGCTGCATAGGAGTGGGGTGATTGGGGTGAATTGGAGTGGGGTGAATTGGGATGGAGTGGGTGGACTGGGATAAGGTGAGGTGGACTGGATTGGAGTGGTCGGATTGGAGTGGGGCAGATTATAGTGGGCAAGTCTGGTTTGGATTAGAGTGGAGTAGATTAAGTGGGCAAATTGTTGTGGATTGGAGTGGGGCAGATTGTTTTGCATTGAAGTGGTGCGGATTGTTTTGGATTGGAGTTGGGCAGATGGGAGTAGGGCAGATGGGAGTAGGGCAGATTGGAGTGGAACAGATTGGCGTGGTCCAGATTGGCTGGGGCAGTTTAGAGTGGGGCAGATTGGAATGAGGCAGATTGTTATGGAATGGAGTGGTTCAGACTGTTTTGGATTGGAGTGAGGCAGATTGGAGTGGGTCAGGTTGAAGCGGAGCAGATTGTTTTAGATTGAAGAGGGGCGGAATGTTTTGGATTGGAGTGGGGCCGATTCCTTCGGATTGGAGCAGATTGTTGACGTGGGGCAGATTGTTGGAGTAGGGCAGATTGGACTGGGCAGATCATTTTGGATTGGAATAGGGTAGAATGGGGTGGGGCACATTAACCCGTTGACCGCGGCGAAAATTTTGCCGCAGTGCGGGGCATTCTATTATGTGGGCGGGGCCGCGTCGGCCAACGGACGTGCACAGCACTACCAAGGTAGTGCTCGCGACGGCCGTTGGCCGACGGCAGCAAGGAAAGGGTTAAAGCAGGGCTGATTGTTTTGGATTAGAGTGGGCAAATTGTTTTGGATTCTGTGGTAGAGATTGTTTTGGATTGGAGTGGAGCAGATTGTTTTTGATTGGTGTGGGACAGACTGGAGTGGCACACACTGTTTTGGGTTGAAGTGGGGCAGATTGTTTTGGATTGGAGTGGGGCAAATTGTTTTGGATTGGAGTGGGATATACTGGGGTGGTGTAGTTTGGTGTTGGTTGTGTTGGGATAATTGGATTGTGGTGCTTTGGAGTGGATTGATTGGCGTGAGTGGCTTCGATTGGAGTGGGGTGGATTGTATTGAGTGAGGCGGATTGGTGTGGGGTGAGATGGGGTGGACTGGAGTGGAGCGGATTGGAGAGGGGAGGATTGTGGTACACTCCACCCTTAAGTATTAAAGCATCATTACTGAAATTACACATAAGTAAGAAACAATGTTGCTTTGTAATAAAATAATCGTCATCTTTCGAGGACAGCGTTCAAAAACAAAAACAAAAGAAGTCATGAGTGCAAAGTGAGAAAAGAAGACGTAGCAAAATAAAAGAAAGTTAACCACAGAAAATAAATCTTTGCAATTTTGTTTGACCTGCTGGGTATGTTTTTGCCAGTCACACGCCTTCTGTTTGCAGGGTACTATTAGTTAAACAGAACAAAATAGTACCTCAATCACGCCAGGAGCAGCGGACAGGCCCTGATTAAGTTGAATTAATCAGTGCTAGGTCCCTGCTCCACCGAGAGGAACGGAAAGGATGTTAGGCCTGCCTTGACGAATTACGAGGCTGAAAAGATAAGTGCCACACAAGCCAACAAACTGTATGCAACGGGTTGGCTCCATGCCCATTTTTTTTTTAACAATAGTGTCTCGCAAGCTCTTGCAGGCTCGACCCTAAAAATACTAAATAAAGTAAATAAAGGAATGTGCAGACTAATAAAGTATAACATGTGATATGAGAAAGCAAGTGTGCTGAAAGTTAAGAAAATGCGTGACTTGCACTAGTGAATGAAACATCTAAGGTAAGCAAAATCGCAAAGCATTTAATTGTTTTCAAAGTTCTTTCTCTTTTGGGAATGTCTCAATTTCCTCAGTTCAGAGTGGTTCTATGGCCAAGAAAACAAGCATTGAAAATGCAATGGGTCTCGCCTTTGATTAAGTTAAAGCCATTTGCTTTGCTAATGATATTGTATAGCAAAGCAAATGGCTTTAACTTAATGAAAGGCGAGACCTATTGCATTTTTCCACTCTGCAGCCTCCCCCAGTCTTCGGCCTCTTCCACTCCCCAGACTCTCCCTACCCAGAATCTTCACCTGCAGCCTCTTCCAGTTCCCAAACACTCCCCCCACCCTCTTCCATGTTCCACTCCTCAGACTCTCCCAGTCCCCAGTCTCTTCCACTCCCCAGACTCGTCCTACAAACTCCTCATACTGACGTCTACGTTCCGCGTGTTCTTCTATTCCCCAGAAACCTCGACTTTCAGTACTCTCCTCCCATTCTCCTGTCTCCAGAATCTAAATCTCAACCCTCCTCGTGCTCTCTTAAGGAGGCGGCCCTCTTGCAAGGGAAGCAGAGAGTCTCCAGTGCCCCCATATCACATCGGAGCGCTTAGTGGCCTTGTCATGAGTATGATACTACCTTCTACGTTTTGCGCTGTATGAGGGAAAACGCTTACAAAAAATGCTTATCTTCGGTTAGCTATCTCTCAAGAGGTAGCAGGACCTCGCCCAGCCATCACAAACACGCTTAGAGTGAGTTCAGGAGTTCCCTCCCGGATCACTTTGCCCCTCAGTGCACTCTGAATAGGTGGAGCCGTTGCACTTCGAGGAGCCGATCCCCCAGCTCAGCAGCGTGTGCCTTGAAGGCGTATAGTGCTTCCTATCTAGTCTAGTCTCTTCTGGTTGTAGGAGTAATAATAACGTTTATTAAGACAAATGTCCATAAAACATGAAATGAAATGAAATGAAATGAAATGAAAAGGAAATTTATAAAGCGCAACTGTCACTCCGAACGGAGTCTCCTGGTGCTATATGAAAAGCAGCATCATTAAAAACATATAACAATCACATAAACCATCATCCTGACATGTACTATCATTAAAAAGTAACCCCTGGTGTTTAATAAACATAAAAAAGTGCTTCTCTGCCCTGTCTGGCCTGGCTCTGCTCTGTCCAGTTGGGCTTCCAGGACTGGTACCCGAGCTCCCTACAGCACCCTGACGCTACCGGGCCCTGACTCGGGCTTTACAGACCCTACAACTCCTTCACTACTGCGTGCCACCGGCAAATCAAGCTCCGCAATCACAACCCCAGGCCCGGCACAGCTCTATCAAGCGCCCAGAAGCAATTTGTTACGCAATACGACCTACACAAGCAAAAGGATACAAATGAATGAGCACTTGTCTAGACAAGTGAAATGTGAGCCTAGCTTTGCGCGCCCAGAGGTGTTAACGCCCTTGGCCAGCAGCAACATAAAAGTGATTTATTTGTTGTGGCACAGAATAGAAATACCGCAACTACATTTAATAATACATGGCTTTATAGCGCTTGCTCCTACAGGTTGACCGATAGGAAACGCTATAAATAAGATGAGTGTTGTTTAGGCACCTGCCTGAAGGTGCTCAGTTTAAGCTCACCATTAAGGAGGAAAGGCTGAGCAGGCGCGGGTGGCAAGATTTCAAGTTGCGACTGATGGCCCGGAACAGGCGCCAGCAGCTAGCGCTGAACTCACTAAGCTATTTCGCTGTGTTCGGTCTGAAGTTCTGGTGGGGCTGTTGCAGCACCATCCATGCTGTGAGAATTCCTTCCCAATAGTGAAGAGTATGCTACTGAAACTTTTTGTTTTTGCAGATTTATATAGCGCAACCTCGACCCAAAGGCATTGGAGCGCTTTCCATGAGCACCACTTACTTTACACAAGGACACGTTCATTTGTTTTTGGTTGGTAGGGGGAGATTAAGTGATTTGCCCAGAATCATAGGATGCTGAGCCGATGCCGAGGATAGAACCTGGTTCCCCAGCTCCAAAGTCGGCAGCCCTGGCCGTGAGGCCACATCCTCTCCTAAACTGAAAATGATATTTTTTATTAATCTTCCTACCACTTCACCATGTCTAGGTTCCTGGAGACCAGGGTGACCCCTGCACAATCTCACTCTGTTAACCCAGGGTTGAGATCACCCTAATGCTCCACCCGAGGCTCTGTGTGACCTGAGGCACATCACGGCACATATAGCCTTCGCATAGAATAAGAGTGAAGTCAGTCTTCTGCTCTCAGTGCAGTGCGCACACTTTCAATTACCAGCACCCCTCATACCTCGCTGCCCCACCCTCCGTCCCGTCTTCTTAAAGAGGCACATAAGGGGTCATTAGGATGACGGGCGGACTTTGTCCGCCCGTCATCCTACTGGTGAAAGGAACCGCCCGCCATAAGGGCGGGAGTCCCGTGGCTAGCATTAGGATGCGCCCGCCACAGTGGCGGGCGCATCCTGCATTCCTACCATTGTGGGGGCGGTGCACTCAGCACCACCCGCCACAATGGCAGGAAGGCATGCTGTGCATGGAACTGCTGGAGGGTACCATAGGTACCCCCATGTGCACGCCCCACCCCCCCGGAGTTGATCGGGCCCCCAAAGCAGACTTCGCATGCCTTACCGTGGCAGCATTGCCGCCACGGAAAGGCATCTGAAAAAGCCCATTGTAATATGGTTGGCGGTGTCTGATAGACACCGCCACCATATAAACCCGACCGGGGCGGAAAAGCGGCGGACGGTCTTGCCTTCCGCTGGGGACCCCCCAGCCATACTAATATGGCGGGGGGTCATTCCGGCTAGGATGGCGGGCGGATCGCCCCCACCAGGCCGGCGGTGGCTACTGCCAGCCTGGCGGGGGCGATCCGCCCGCCATCCTAATGGGGGCCATAACTATTTATGCCACCACCCGAGGTGTTTTCTGCTGCGCGGAAACTCAACAAATCCGCTGCCATAAAAAAACAGCAAGTGTTCCAGGGCGACAGTGTACAAGAATGTCGGGGGCTCGTCAGTTGTGTAAGTCAAAACGGGTAAGAAAAAATAGAACTGCGTTTTCAAATGATAATAAAACAGGCGGTTGAGAACGTTAGAATAATGTTAATAATAATACCGTCATCATTATAGCACACTATATATATCCCTTCGGAAGCATCTATGTGCTGTGTTGCATTGGAAGCAAGAGTTCTGACCCGCAAGACTTGGTATTGCATCGACCCTCGAAGGCTGATGAAATCGATTCTCTCAGATTGGAAGGGAAACCTGTGCCTTCCAAGAACTCAGCACAGGACGTGCGAGAAATCACTACTGAAGGGGTTCTTCGCCCCATTAGGGACCATTTTGCACATTTGCGGGTTCAGCGCCTACAGCAGCAAATATTCGGACCACTCGGCACCATCTACCCAACTGGCTAAAGTTCCTACCGACCGCCACATGGCGAGGCTGCACGCCACAAAGCTGCGCTGAGCTCAATTTTGTGCAACGTGCCAACGCTAGTTCCAACCCAATTCCTTTCATACGGCTCCATGCCCCTCTCACCTATCCCTCGATTGGAAGGTGCCATTCACCCTATACCTGTCTTCCCTCTCTTAAATAAGTGAGATACTTCCCTTAAACTTCAGTGGGGGTCACTCACCGTGAAACCATTCCCCTCCCCCACTATAACATAGTCCTGTCCATTGATTCCAATAGTGTCGCCCTCCAAAACCACTGTTCTTCAGTCGAGACTCAAACCAGCTGAGAGCAGTGCGAGTTTTAATGTATATCACACTCTTTTCCACGTGTCTGCTTCAGTCCCCATCCTGTCCCTCGTACCTGTTACTGGCGGACAATGGTCCCCATATGGACCTCAGTGGCGAGCAAGGGTGCCAGCGGTCCTAATGCAAACACAGAGAATGTGTCCCTGCTGCCTGACGTATGGGATGTAAAATGGAGGATCATTGGGCCCCGTAGCCTGTGGTAAATTAAATTTACTTATTACCTCATTTCTGAATTTCTATGCTTAATAAATCATAATTTCTTGTCAATGCAAAGCGAGGAGTCCGTGGTGCTCAAATGAAGGAGGAGGAGACCAATAACTCGAGTTAAGGGGAGCGCTTCCAGCACCAAGCGGGCACAGGACCAATCTCTCAAGTCCCTCTCTTGAAGTGGGGTGTCTTTATTTTCAACAGCAGGACATTTATACAGTCTTGGTCACGAGGCAAAATAGAGGAACAAACAGGTCATGGCAGATAGAGGAACAAAGATCAGCAAGAGGAGCAGATTGTGAAGAAATGGGGGCGTGTCTTAGGCTTCGTGAGGGGACTTGCGATGTGAAATAGTCTGACAGTTGGAAGGGGGAAGCTTCCTCATTTGGGGTTTGTGCTCGTGCTTCATGTCAAAAAGAGGAACTATCTTGTGTAAAACAGAGAGCTATCTTGCTGGTTCTGGGAATTGGCTGAACCACAAGAGTCAAAAAGAGGAACTATCTTGTGTAAAACAGAGACCATCTGCTCTCTGGCTTGCAGTAACTAATTCTTAAAACAGGAACTATCTGCTGGTTCTGGGAATTGGCTGAAGCACAGGAAAGGGTGGTCAATGAACTAAGATGCCAGGTGCAGGGTGTCTTACAGTTAAGAACAGGAACTATCTGCTGCTGGTTCCCAGAATTGGCAGAACCACAGAAATGTGTGTGTTCACAGTGTACAACCTTGTGCTTCCTCTATTAGTTGGGGGTGGTCACAGGGCAGTTGGTGTGACAGGCTGAGTGACAGGATGTGGCTGAGTCTCTGGCACAACTGGGGGAAGGCACACAGGCAGGCTTGTTGGAATTGGCTCGACCACAAGGAGCAGGGGGTTGTGCAAGATTCAATGGGGATGTGAAGGACAGTTTTCAGACAAGTTGCTGAGAGCATGTCACACACAAAATGGGTGTTTGTCTGAGAAAAATGGCTACCAGGCAGAAACAGGGAAATGATGGGGCACAATTGTCAATTTTATTTCCACATTCCCTCCTTGCCCCAGAGTGTACCTACATTATATCTCAATTTGCATGAGATCATTTATACATTCTTGTAGCATAATTCTTTCCCTTTCTCTCTGCTGGACAAGTGGTTTAGGAATGCAGTTTGCAGCGCATAGACCGCACAGGGCAGGGCCACATTGGATGCAAAGGCAGCATCCAGTTATTATCAGGAATATTATACCTGCTGCTGACAGCAGTATTATCTTCCAGAACCAGTCAGACCACGTCCAAGTGCCAGGTTCTTGATGTAAACTTACAGCTATCTTGTGTAATTTTGTTATGGCCATGTTTACAGATGGGGAATTATCAGGAATAAATATACAGCAGCTAGAGCCTATAATTTTACAGGCTCCGCCTCTGTCAGCCAAGATGATGTCAAGGACAAGGCGATTTTGGAGAGTAACCAATCGTATGGCAGACTGCTCCTGGGTTAAGCTCCCCAGGGCAGACGCCGTCTGGTTTACAACAGCCTCTAAGGTCCTTGTCAACCTGCGTATAAGCTTGCTGTTCTGTACAGGGCCAACAAAGAAGAAGAACCCTTTGTTAAAATCTGTATACTGTTCCCATGAGGTTTCCGTTTGGTCAACCAAGGAGGTATCGATCGTTCTTTTATGTCTGACATGGGGCACTAGGAGGTCTCGGTGGTAAGTGGATGGGGCCACAAAGACAGGGGGTAACAGAAATGCTATATAGCAAGTTCCCCCCCAGTTCAAGGGCAGCTGCACATAGGCCGTTTGGCCACAGACGAAATAAGTATGGCGAGATGCTAGAAATGAGAACTTTCCTCTGTCTTCAAAACTTATAGTGGTATGACAGTCACTGTGTCCTAATGGAACAGAGCCATTTTTCTGGATGCACAGGTGTCCTTTTACTGGTGAGACCGAGATGGAAGGGGGACCAGCATTCTTTTTAGGTTTGGTATTTAACATCTTGTAGGACATGGTCATGTTCCCTTGCTTGTATTCTTCACTTTCTAGGACTGTACCTGTCGCCTGAGGATTTCCCTCCTTATTAGGGTAACAGGCAGTATTGAGTACCTTGTTTAAATCCCCCCAAGGCCACCCATTCTTGCATGAATTATTTCCGTCAGGGCAGGAGGTGGGGGTAGTATCGTCAGCTGTTATTAGGGCGAACCAGGCTTCACAAGTTCCATTATAAGAGAATGGGAAAGGAAAAAGAGGCATCCCTCCCTTTTTCTGATGAGGTGGGATGCGGCCACATATCCAACAATTAGTGCTATTACTGGCCTGCTGAGTGTGGTGTAGCATCTGTATGAAGGTATTGTTTCGCAAGGCTAGTCTATGGGCTTGTTCATGAGGGGGTAGGTCATGATAGGTGTGTTCCTGAGTGCTGTTGGGTGTATGAGAGGTGTGTTGTGTTGGAGGAAAAACAGTGTGGAGAATCCAATCAAGACACGTCATAACTGCCATGAGGAAAAATAATACTGTCAAACATATAGTAGGACCATTATGTCTTTTTCTAGAGTTCATTTTTTTTTCTCCCACATAGTCAAGGTGTTAAAATCCATTCTCATGCTCCAACCGCTTCACCACTGGACCGACGCCCAATGGACTTAATTAGCCAAAGTCCGAATGGCAGACCTTAACTTTGATTTGTAGTCCTGTTGTGGGGTTAGTTCCAAAGGCAATAAATATTGTTCAGTCACAATGTCAGTGGGATTGGCAGGGCCATCAGCAACAGTGTCTTTTTGTCCAAAATGTTTCCGGCAGTGGCTTGCGTGGAGCCAGCCCTTCCTGCCCTCGACCTTCACTGCTGTCCGTGTTGTTAGTAGTACGAGTCTTGGCTTCTTCCACCTGGGCTGGAGGGGGCTGGTCCGGTCGAAGTTCCTCACGAGGACCCAGTCCCTGGGTCGGATGGCGTGTTCTTCCGGGTTGGTTTTGTCAGGGAAGGTGGCAGCAACCTGAGAACGACAAGATTGGAGTGCAGACATCAAGGAAGCCAGGTAGTCAGTCAGCATAGTACTGTCAACATCAGTTATTCTTTTAGGCCTTGGCGTACCCCACATATTTGGTGGTCTGCCAAAGACCACTTCATATGGAGATAAGCCAGTTCTGGAATGGGCTACCATACGCATGTAGAAGAGGGTAACCGGGAGGCTACCATCCAGTCCACGCCTTTGTCAGTGCATATCTTGGCCAATTTTGTCTTCAAAGTTTGGTTGTGTCATTCTACTAGACCTGCTGCCTGAGGATGTCTTACACAGTGAAATTTCCAAGTGTACCCTAACAGAAGAGACACTTGCTTCATGAGTTCAGAGGAAAAAGGTTGGCCGTTATCTGAGTAGATGACACGGGGCAACCCATACCTTGGGAAAAACTCTCTAACTAATTGTTTAGCAGTTGTCATTGCAGTGTAATCTGGGACGGGATAGGCTTCTGTCCATCTGGTCAGAGCACACACTACAACTAGTACATACTTGTGACCTCTACATCTCTCCATCTGGATATAGTCCATCTGGAGAACTTCAAATGGATGGTCAGGGGGTTGGAATCCTCCCTGTTCCACCTTTGTGCCTTTTCCTGGGTTGAACTGATTACAAATCATGCACGTTTTAACTTTTTGTTTGGCTGCAGTTCTCAAATGTTTGTTGTGCCATATATTCTGTATGCTGTCTAACATTGCTTTTTCTCCCAGATGCGCTGGTCCATGTATGGTGTTTACCATAACCTGTACCATGGCATCGGGTAGAAACCATACTGCTCTTTCAGGTGCCATCCAGCCTTGATCTGTAAGGACCCCTCCTTTTTCCTTCCATTCTAGCAGTTCCTGTGGTGTGGCGTGACTTTGGACATCCTGGATGTCAGAAAAGGGGTCTCGTATTGTATATTGGCGGTGTGGTATACTTAATTCTGTGTTTGCTGATAACTTGGCTGCACTGTCTGCAGAATCATTTCCTTTTGATATTTCATCTTTTCCTTTTGTGTGCGCTTTACATTTTAGCACTGCGATTTTCTCTGGTAACTGACTGGCCTCTAAGAGGGCAGTGATGAGTGTAGCATGCTGTATTCTGGGCCCATGTAATGTGAGAAATCCTCTCTCTCTCCACAATGTACCGAAGTTGTGTACAACTCCACAGGCATATTGTGAATCTGTGTAGATGTTAACTGACTTTCCTTTTGCTAAGTGACATGCTCGTGTTAGGGCTATGAGTTCTGCTGCCTGTGCCGACAGTATCTCTATCTTGTGTGCTTCTAAAGTGTCTGTACCATTTGTGGCGGCATAGGCTGCTGCTAATTCTCCTGTGGGGAGTCTCATACATGAACCATCAACAAAGAGTGTCATTTCTGCCTTCGCAAGGGGAGTATCTTGTAAATCTGGTCTTGGTTTGGTCACTAAATCAATTATGTCAATACAATCGTGAATTTCTTCAGTAGGAGAAGTGTGGCTCACTGGTTAGAGGCGGCAGACCCGTAAGCAGAGAACGGCCCGGGACCAGGGTTCGATTCCCGACGCGGCAGGGTCGTGGACCAGGGTCAGCGGACTCGATAATTCTCGCCTCGGTGCCTACTCTAGTCAGAAACCACACTCGGCAACTCTGGGCATCAGCTTGCCTCATCTTCACAACGGCCCCCCCAGACCGCCGGGGATGCTTGGTCGCACTTTAGAGATACCCATCAGGGACCATCTCTCAGGGTGAGCCAGGACGGGTTCCCCAGCGATCGAAGCGTGGAGATACTCCTCCGGGAGTCGATTCCTAGCGCTATATAAAACCCGCAATTAGGAGAGGTCAGTGGCAACAGTGTTGCTGGGTTTAAAATGTTGCAGCGTCTAATCTCAATGTGTGGCTGAAAAAGTGTCATCTCATATCCGGTGAGTCTGGCTATTGTCAGTTGCTGTGTTTGTGTTCTGTTTAACAGAAGTTCTACAGCGTGTGGGACCTGAACTATCCGATGATGTCCCAATACAATAGAATCGCTTTGTCTAATAGCTTGTGCAGTAGCTGCTACTGATTTTAGACATGCAGGCAATGCTTGTGCTACTGGATCTAATGTGCTTGAAAAATAACCACATGGTTTATGTTTTTCTGCTTGAAGTTGGGTCAGAACTGATAGTGCTGTACCTGAGTTTTCTGTTACAAATAATGTAAAATCTTTGGTGTAATTAGGTGTTGCCAGCACTGGGGCTTGACACATAGCTTTTTTAAGAGACTGAAAGGCTTGCGTGTGTTCATCTGTCCAGGGTAATTGTGGAGTAGCGCCAGCTTCGAGTGTTGTCAGCTGCACTAATGGTTTAGAAATGAGTGCAAATTGTGGGATCCACTGTCTACAATATGAGGTGAGACCAACAAAGGCTCGAACTTGTTTCTGTGTTGTTGGTTGTGGTATTTGTAGTATGAGCTGGATGTGTTCCTGTGTAAGCTGCCTACCCTCCTTTGACAGCAAGTGCCCTAAGTATGCCACTTGCTGTAAACAAAATTGGAGCTTACCAGGGGAAACTTTATGGCCATTTGCAGCTAGGAATTCTAGTACTAGTAGTGATGCTTCAGCACATGCTGCGTCAGATCTGGCCGTAATGAGGATATCATCAACATATTGTAGTATGGCTGTATCCGTGGGCATTTGAACAGTATCTAGTTGTCTTTTTAATGCTTGGCTATATACACTTGGACTCTCTGTGAAACCTTGAGGAGCTCTTGTGAATTGGAAACTTCGTCCTTGTAAGGAGAAGCCAAAAAGGTATTGACTGTCTGGGTGAATAGGTATGCTAAAGAATGCGTTTTTCAAGTCAATGACTGAAAAATGCGTTGCTTCCGCATCTATGGCTGTGAGTAAGGTGGAGATGTCTGGGACCACAGGGTGTTGTGGAATGACACATTTATTTAGCTCTCTCAAATCCACCACTAGTCTGTAGACAGGTGGTGTTCCTGGTTCCACTTTTTTTATGGACTGGTAAAACAGGGGAATTGCAAATGTTAGAAGTTGTTTCCTTAATCACACCTGACTGTATTAGGTCCTGAATAATCAACATTAATGCTTGTTCAGCCTGAGGTGGAATTTTGTATTGCCTTATGCATGGTAGTTGGGCTCCCTCTTTCAGTGTAACCTTGTGTGGTGTTATTTCCATACATCCTACTGTGGTGGAATCAGTGGCCCACAGGGTGTGTGGCAAATCTTTCAAACGCTCATCTAATTCTCTACTTGTGTAGTGGCCCTTGAAATCTCGCAGAAATAGTCTGACATCTGTAGGTGAGCAAACAATGACAGCTCCTAATTGTTTCAATGTTTTTATACCAAGCAAGTTTTCTGGACATGATTTTGTCAATATAAGATCTGTAGTTGTCGTGAGGGGACCAACCTGCAAGGGCAGTGGTTTTGACGTGGCGTTTGTCACAGGTTGTCCCGAGAAACCCAGAGAAATATTTTTTGAACCCGAGAGAGGAGCCTCTGGGACCTCTTGATGGCTTATTGTTGTTTTACTGGCCCCAGTGTCTAGTAGAAATTTCCTATCCTCCCCAAGAAGTCGGACCTCTATAAATGGACCTGTCTGATCTACTGGAATGGGGATTAGGGGCAGTTTGTCATCTTCTCTCTCTGGGCAACATCATGAGAAATCTGGGTAATATTCAGTGTAGGCGCTGTCTATAATATTCATTTGGGCCATTTGTGTTGTCAGTGAAACTGAAGGTGTTGAACTGTCTAGGGAACCATTCTGTTTTGGCTGATATGGGCGTGGCTGGGTCTTACCAGTAGCCAAATTGTGCTTTAAGACTGGGCAATCTTTAACGAAGTGTCCCATCTTCTTGCAATAATTACAAGTGCTTTTTATATTTGTCTGGCTACTAATGCTTTCATCTTTGTGTCTTTCATGCGTTTATTATCATTTTCTTCTTCATCCCTAATGCGATTCTGGTGATATTGTAGCATTTGTAACACCTGTGGAGGTGTATGTGCTTGCCAGGTACTTTCTACTTTTAGTACTCGGTCCTTAATGGCTGGCAAGGCGTTATCTACTAATTTGGAAACAAACAGATGCGGGTAAGCTTCACTTGTCGGCGTAAGGCCGCTATTTACCGCAAAATATTTTTCAAGTCTGGTGTAATAATCTCCTATGTCTTCACCATGTTTCTGTTTGCAGGAGGAAATGGCATCCCAGTCCTCCTTTTTCACTGTTAGTAACTGTGGTAGCACCTTTAAAATAGTGCCAGGAAGTGCTTTTAGTCTGTCTCCTATACCTTGACCTGCTACTCTAGTATTTTCGTCATTCTGAAGTTCTGTCCATCTAATGTGTTCACCTGCTACTTCCCAATCCTTTTCTCTTAGTTTGTCATATATACCTGATGGCAACAATAATTTCAGAATTGCTGTGATATCAGAAAGAGTATATGTTCCCATCATTAATACATCTCCTAATTCCTTAAAGAATCCAGCAGGATCCTTTGAGTGGGAGGGAACCATCTCTTTCATCCTTAGTAACTCAAGTTTTGTCAAGGGTACATAAATGAAGACGCGTTGTAGCGCTCCATTTGTGTCAGTTCTGGGGTGGACCTCTCTCATGGGGAACTGGCGTGTTTGAGGAAGTCTATTAGTTGATCCACACGTATTATGGGGAGATCTATATCCAGTCACTTTCTGGTATTTCTGTCTGAAATCTATAAATGTGTTGAGAAAAACTGAACTATTGTGGAGGAACATGTTATCAGCGCAGTCAGACAGAAAATCTTCGAGTCTTGGATCATGTTTAAAATGAGTGTCATTGAGTGTGATGAGATGTTGTACCATGTAGAGACTTGCTAATCTTTGATGTGAGCGTGGTAATGCTAGAAAAAGCTGGGCTATGAGATCATTGTCATATATCTTATATTGAGAGACCCATAGGGTCGCAGTTCTGGCTATTTCCTCCTCCTCCGGTCTAAGCGGAGGTTCCTGGTCTAACCAGTAGTCTAATGCATTGGATGTATTTTCAAATAACTCATCTGGAGATGACCGTTCAGAGTGACCTTGGAGGAATGTAGGCGGGGGTGTTCGTGAATTAGGGGCGGAAGAACGAACGGGTAGGACTTTTTCAGTAGGTTCAGTAATTTCCTCCTCAAGTTTCTTATTCTCTTCATTTGTTTGCAAGTTTTGCAGAATACGGGTCACGTTACGGGTGAACCTGTCTAGTGCATCATTTATAAGTTCTAGACTAGTGTGGGTGGATGCGGAATCTAATAAGTCAAAAAGTGAAACTGGTACATTTCTTTCCTCTGCTTGTATGTGTTTTATGAAACAGCAAAGGAGGAACCTATACATGTGCATTTTTACAGGGTGTGATCTTCTTGTAGTCATAGCATTAATGGCTCGTGAGTTCTCTCCAGTACGAAGAAACTCAGAGGCCGCTTGAAGAAATGTGTCAATTGCTGGTAGATGTCTTATTTCTTCCCAGGAGTCATGAAGTATTTTACTTATTCGGCCCGCCTCCCCTGTGTTGCTCGGAGTCGGGTCATAGGGGCAGTCGGGAATTGTTTTACCTGGGTCTGGACCTACGGCACCCCCTTCTGGAGTGAGAGGTGGTGCGTTATGTTGTAAAAGGGGTGGCGGAGGCAGAGGGTGTTGAATTACTGGAACCTCATATGGAGGTGGAGTATCTAAGAGGAAATTGGTGAAAGTATCCTCTGGTAGTGGGGCTGTAGGCTGTGCTGATGCAATGTTAATGTTTTCAGGTGCAGATGGCAATACAGGATAAAAACCAGTAGAAATGGCTGATTGTTCCCTTTTATTCCTTTCACTAACTACTTCTTTCCCTATTTCTTGTAACTGTTCTTTCTTGGCCTGCTCTGACATTCTCTTACCCTTTTCAACTTTATGCAATTACTTCTGTTGCCTCCTATGGGCTTCTTTTCTCCATAACTCTACTGAGTCACTCTGTGACTGGCGGACTCTCTTTTTCTTCCATAACTGTTCCTCTAATTTTATAATACATTCCATGTCAAAAGTACGATTTTCAGGCCATCCATATCTGTGTTCTAGGTCTTTAGTACCAACAATTATCAAGATTCCCCCGTGGTCAGAACATAGTTTCTTTTCAGGCTTCGCTCTCAAAATTTATCAATCAATATTCACATTTAGTGCAGGAATAACAATCTCATATTTTTCATTTGAATCTTTTTTATTTCTTTTTAGATTTTATCAAAATTATTTAAAACATTTATCTTATTTATCATTTTTTGAGTCTTTTTTTATGTGTAATTCATCAAATCATTAACATTTTTTAACATCCAAATAATTTAGACAATACAAATATCATCATTTATACAAAGTATATTGTTTGTTCTAAATAATGCATAAAGACGACAAAACCAATTGTACCCCTAAAGCACACAGAAACTACCTCACATACATCACATTCATACCGTTTCGCACTCTTCCAAGTTCTAAAACAATCTCTAAGTTTGGAATAACAAAGATCTTAAAAGTTTCCTAACGCCAGGTCTACGCGTTTCGGTGGGATGGGACCACCTTCCTCAGGACCAGCTTAGAAATAGTTTTATCCTCTCATTCTTCTTTGTGTGCAGGGTATCTTCCAATCAATTCCATACAAGACCTTTCCCGAACCCGTTCATTCGTGGTCAGTATGAGCAGTCCATATGTACCACCACTAATATTACTGCAACTGTCCTGTATACGACTCTTCTTTCTGACTTCGTTAAAATTGTAGTGTATTCTTTTGGACACTCTCAAGGTATCTTGTCCTTTACATCCAAAGGGCCTATTCTTCAGATTTTACGACCAAGGGGCGCAGGTTTGGAGTATTTTGAATTTTGATTTCTATCCAATCTCATTTACGGTGCGACCTTCCTTGAGTGGGTTCTTCCTGCCTGGTCTCCCCTTCTGCGGCCTGCAGAAGGGGAGACCAGGCAGGAAGAACCCACTCAATTTTAACGAAGCTGGTCCTGAGGAAGGTGGTCCCATCCCACCGAAACGCGTAGACCTGGCGTTAGGAAACTTTTAAGATCTTTGTTATTCCAAACTTAGAGATTGTTTTAGAACTTGGAAGAGTGCGAAACGGTATGAATGTGATGTATGTGAGGTAGTTTCTGTGTGCTTTAGGGGTACAATTGGTTTTGTCGTCTTTATGCATTATTTAGAACAAACAATATACTTTGTATAAATGATGATATTTGTATTGTCTAAATTATTTGGATGTTAAAAAATGTTAATGATTTGATGAATTACACATAAAAAAAGACTCAAAAAATGATAAATAAGATAAATGTTTTAAATAATTTTGATAAAATCTAAAAAGAAATAAAAAAGATTCAAATGAAAAATATGAGATTGTTATTCCTGCACTAAATGTGAATATTGATTGATAAATTTTGAGAGCGAAGCCTGAAAAGAAACTATGTTCTGACCACGGGGGAATCTTGATAATTGTTGATATATAGTGTTTTCCTCTCTCTTCCCCGGTCACCAAAATACAGATAGAGGGGGTCCCGTAATTTACATATTCTAGGTCTTTAGTATACTCCACCCATAAACCACAATAAATAATTGCACCGACACCATGTTTTGCATACATGAAGTGTCCTGGAGTATCCCGAGGAAGAGGGGAATTTCCTTCTCAAGAATGCTCCTTTTGGTTGCCATCTTACGTATTTTCGAGAAAATAGGCATGATGGCAAGACTTTCAAAGATTTTAGAAGTGAGAAAAACACAAACAGAACAAATATCTTTACCGTACCCATGAAAGAGGTGAGTCCGTCTTTTATACTAGTTTAGTAGTCCTCACAAAATAAGTGAGAAACCCACAAAAACATGTATCTTTACCGTGCCCACAAGGTAGTGAGTCCGTCTTTTATACTAGTTTTAGTACTCCTCACAAAATAAGTGAGAAACCCACAAAAACATGTATCTTTACCGTGCCCACAAGGTAGTGAGTCCGTCTTTTATACTAGTTTTAGTAGTCCTCACCAATGATAGGTGAGAAACCAACAAAACGCGTATCTTTACCGCCCCCACAAAAGCTGTGGGTTCGTCTTTATACTTTTCAGCAGTACTCACCGAAAAATAACTGGAATGCCTCTTGAAGATTTTGGAAAAATGCGGCACGCAGTTTCAAGGTGGGATTTGTAGAACCTCTGACTCGTCTGCTTCGCAGGTTGGGCTTTGGTTCAGGACGTTCCGCTATTTCCTCACCGCCTCGTGTGGATGCTGGGCCGCAGTCGGTCCCCCTCTTCGCCTCGAGGGAGTTAGCGGGAATTCCCCGCGTTGTGCACTTTTGAAGTCCGTCAACGGTCAGAAAACAGTACCGAGTCCAATATCGCCGGCGCGTGGGGGAAAGGGAATGTCCCTGTTCCGGGCGCCTATTAATGTGGTAAATTAAATTTACTTATTACCTCATTTCTGAATTTCTATGCTTAATAAATCATAATTTCTTGTCAATGCAAAGCGAGGAGTCCGTGGTGCTCAAATGAAGGAGGAGGAGACCAATAACTCGAGTTAAGGGGAGCGCTTCCAGCACCAAGTGGGCACAGGAGCAATCTCTCAAGTCCCTCTCTTGAAGTGGGGTGTCTTTATTTTCAACAGCAGGACATTTATACAGTCTTGGTCACGAGGCAAAATAGAGGAACAAACAGGTCATGGCAGATAGAGGAACAAAGATCAGCAAGAGGAGCAGATTGTGAAGAAATGGGGGCGTGTCTTAGGCTTCGTGAGGGGACTTGCGATGTGAAATAGTCTGACAGTTGGAAGGGGGAGGCTTCCTCATTTGGGGTTTGTGCTCGTGCTTCATGTCAAAAAGAGGAACTATCTTGTGTAAAACAGAGAGCTATCTTGCTGGTTCTGGGAATTGGCTGAACCACAAGAGTCAAAAAGAGGAACTATCTTGTGTAAAACAGAGACCATCTGCTCTCTGGCTTGCAGTAACTAATTCTTAAAACAGGAACTATCTGCTGGTTCTGGGAATTGGCTGAAGCACAGGAAAGGGTGGTCAATGAACTAAGATGCCAGGTGCAGGGTGTCTTACAGTTAAGAACAGGAACTATCTGCTGCTGGTTCCCAGAATTGGCAGAACCACAGAAATGTGTGTGTTCACAGTGTACAACCTTGTGCTTCCTCTATTAGTTGGGGGTGGTCACAGGGCAGTTGGTGTGACAGGCTGAGTTACCAACAATGGACAGGATGTGGCTGAGTCTCTGGCACAACTGGGGGAAGGCACACAGGCAGGCTTCTTGTAATTGGCTCGACCCCAAGGAGCAGGGGGTTGTGCAAGATTCAATGGGGATGTGAAGGACAGTTTTCAGACAAGTTGCTGAGAGCATGTCACACACAAAATGGGTGTTTGTCTGAGAAAAATGGCTACCAGGCAGAAACAGGGAAATGATGGGGCACAATTGTCAATTTTATTTCCACAAGCCTCTGGGCCCTGGTGCCATGCGCCCGATGCATATTTAGATCTAGTGCTTTAAATGAGCCGATACTCACCGGTACTGAGTACCGGCACTTCTTAGAATTATCGCTCTGAGTACCGGCACTTCTCTACTTCCCTTGAGAGTACCGGTACTCATGAAAAAGGTAGGCTCACTGGCTGTGCTGGAGAGCAGGAGTGGAACGCGTCTCTGGCAGCCAATGCGCCACTTCTGTCTCGCCGATCTAAGCCCCAGCTGAGCTATTCAGCAGGGCTTCCTTTGACTATTGTCCGGGTGCTCGCCATCACGCTGTGATGTGCTTGACGGAGCAGGGTCCGTTCAGGCGAGCAGAGAGGTGAGAGAGGGGGGACAGCGAAAGAGCGCGAAGCAGGTAAAGAATCCGATGTGTAAATGAAAACGAAAGAGATGTGGAAGAAACAGAGAAGGGCTCCTGGCGTGCGTAAAACAGGAGGGGAGAGTTGCCAGTGAAAGACAGAAAGAGAAGCAGCTGGGAGGGACGCAAGGGTGACAACGTCAGCTACAGAGGCTACCGAGAGATACAGAGTGAACATGAGAAAGAGAGGATTGAAGAGAGAGCACATTTGGGTGTGAGATAGAGAGAGGGGCATGCAAGCGAGAGAGGTGTGAATGGAAGGGTGAAAGGATGAATGGATAGATTGATGGAAGAGACAAGACATATCTTCTGGGGAGGGTCATGATGAGTTGCTTCACTAGCTTCGTGTCATAAGAGGTTTGGTACGACGTGGTAGTATTTTCAGTTTCTTTTACTCGCGTGCTCAAAAATATAAAGTATTGTGCCAAACAACAGCAATTAACAGTATGACATTAAGAAGGTGCAACTATTGCAGAAAAAGGACATGTTAACCTATTATCTCATTTCTTTTTGATTTTTTGTAATGAGTTAACCTCCATTGTTTGTATAAACACATTTCTCATGTGTTTTGTTGTGTGCTGCAACTAATACATCAGTTGTTAAATTTCATGATGTCTTGCCCTTAGCTCGCCCCTAGCCCCGCCCCTTCATTACACCTCTAGCTCATTTTAATGAGTACCTGCACTTATTTTTTTCCATTTAAAGCACTGTCTAACCCCCCTGAGAAACTTATTTTTAACCAGTACTAGACCTAACTGTCAAGTAGAGAGCTGGAGTTTTTGTAGCCACGGGGTTTTCACATAATAAAGGACTTACCCCATTTGCCACATAGTCGATAATCTCCTGCATACCCTGAGGATTAAACAATGTTTCTAGCTGAAACAGATCAAAAGCTACTCAAAACACCGAGACACGTGTTGATGTGCAGTGAAGGCCCCTTTAAAAGGCTGACAGGTCCCCTTTCTGTAGTTTATAGCTGTATTTTGGGTCCTTAAGTGGTACTAATGAAGTGAAACATTTGCCCTGATAGTATTGACGTGTAAACATGATTAAATAAGGCAGTAAATCTTTCAAAAAATGTGTCTCATTAGACTTCCTAACTTGCTTTTTCTTGTTACATAATTTAGTCAACCTTGCCTCATAATTTGGAATTCCCCTGCTGCATAATCCCAGTGTCTCTGCTTTTAGGGCATGAAGCCGTGCGCGCACAGGGGTGCAGGAACCGGCGCAAAGACGATAGCAGGCGCAGGAGAAAGGAGCTGTCTTACTTGTGCTTCCCCATGGGTCTGCGTGGGTGGTGCTGCGGGCTGCTGACCGATGTGTACAGGTTGTAGCGTCTGCCGTAGGTCAGCGGGAGGAGGTAGTAGGTGCCCTTGGCGTCTCCCATGGACAGCAGCACCCCCAGCCAGACAAGAGCCAGGAGCAGCAGGGTGGACTTGCGCGGGCTCCTGGGCTCCATCTGGGTCTAGCGCAATTACAGCCCCAGTCCCTCTCGCTGCCTGCCGCCTGCCCTGTGCATCTGCTGACCAGGGCAGGGGAGGCGAACTCTGCACCATTAGCATAATATCTTACCGCCCCCTCCCTACCGGGACAAGACCCCCCTGTATCACATCAAACAAGAGGTTAAAGAAAGTAGGGGACGCGCGCAATGCGGTACGGTAGGGGAGGGGGTGGTGGCGAGGCGGAGGGCACAAAAACAGAGGGAGGGAGAAGCATACAGTGGCAAAAGAGAGATGGGGACAACGAGCAGATGAAAGGGGAAGAAGAAGAGACGAAGAGGGTGGGGTGGACCCACAAAGGGAGGAGGAGAAGAAAAGGAGAGTCACGGGAACTGGAGAGGTGGGGAGCTGATAGCGAATAAAGGAGAAGGGAAGAGAGAACAGAGATGTGGGACTAGAGGGAAAGAATTGTACGGAGATGGGGGAGTGGGGTAGAAAATATATAGAGCTGAAAGAATGGGGGAGGATGGTGCAGGGAGAACAAAAGACAACGTGAGAGGTGTAGAAAGGGAAACGAGAGCTGAGGGAAAAGAGAGCGGTAGAAACAAGCTCTCGACTTTGGCAAAGGCAGCCGCATGTTTATAATTGCATCGCACTTTCACTTTAAGTGAAAGCACGATGCATAAATAAACACGTGGCTGCCTTTGCCAAAGGCAAATGATAACAAAAAAGTGTGTAGCGGCTAATTAGGAGACACTGTCTCCCGCCGCCAGTAAGAGATCCAATCCCACTGGACGTGGATAAAAGGAGACAGGGTGGCATGCCTTTGGTGCAATCATTGCACTGCCTTTGGCATAATTTGTGACGCCAAACGACGCGCACAAATCAAAACTGAAGGGGGAGCTGGGACAGGGCTTCTGGAATCGTATCGATTCCAAGAAGCCTCGTATGACGTGAGCAGCACATGCGCTGCTTACGTCAGGCCGTGACCTATAAAGAGGAGCGTTCAGTGCCATGCCAAGAAATCGAGTTTTCCTCCTGGAGACCAGTGGACCTGTGACAAAAGGCTATCGCAGACTCTTGTAGGGCTCAATAAACAATTGTGCAGCGGGCAATAGGTGGGTTCTTTAATTTGTTTTCAAGTATTATTTTAGCATCCAGCTATTCCCTTCTCCCACACACACCATGCATACCCCCTTTAACAAGCCCTTCAACCTTCTTCACTACATCCAGTGCTGGCATTGGGAAAAAAATACCCAGAGACCCCATAAATTGTGGGTCAAGATGTGACAGAGGGAATGGGGTGGAGTCACAAGAGGCAGAGCTTGAAAAGCAGAGTCTGATAGTCAAGATGTACGTTCATTTTTATTTTATTTTATCTGGTGGAAAGTAATTTTCAACAAGGACATAATTGACAGTAATTTCGTTCTAGATTACTTAACTGGCCACAACGAGGCTGCATTTTAAAATATTTTACAGGATTAAGACACCTGTTGCAGAGAGCATTGTGTGCCCGGTAACTTTGAGGGGCTTATAATAGTGTTAAGATAACTCAAGTGGTTAACACGGCTCTGGGAGAGTTCTGTGTTTTGTCCAGTCACAGTTTTCACTCCTAAAGTTGCATGGATGGGGAAGGGGAAGCGGCCTTCCGCCTCGTAGCAGGAGGTGTCTACACTCCTGTTTCCTCCTGTTCCTGCCGATGAGAGCTCCTGTTCCTGCCCCTGAGAGCACCCGAATACCACCTCCTACCACCAGACTTCGCCGACCAGTCGGAACAGACCGGACTGGACTGGACTCCGCTGGCCAGCAGCCCCGGAAGTGGGGCCAGCTGCCAGTTTCACTGGAACTGCATGTACTAGAATGCAAAGGGGCGATCCGGCGGAGAGGTTAGGAGTGTGCTCCCATCTTTGAATACTTTTAAGGGCTCCCGTGAGCCCCCGTAGCTGACGAGCTATTGGAGATGCATCTTCGCGCCCGAGAGGCAACGAAGCCTGTGACTGTTGTTTGGCAGCCTTCTCAGCCACCCCAGAACTGATCTCTACTGATGAGGGATATTATCCCGAAACACGAGCCGTGTCTAGAGATACTGGAAATACCAAGTACTTACTTGCACCAACCTTGGTGAAACACTTACAAACTTTTTCCTAACTCTTAAAGTTATACGAACTGCATGTACCAGAATGCAAAGGGGCGATCCGGCGGAGAGGTTAGGAGTGTGCTCCCATCTTTGAATACTTTTAAGGGCTCCCGTGAGCCCCCGTAGCTGACGAGCTATTGGAGATGCACCTTCGCGCCCGAGAGGCAACGAAGCCTGTGACTGTTGTTTGGCAGCCTTCTCAGCCATCCCAGAACTGATCTCTACTGATGAGGGATATTATCCCGAAACACGAGCCGTGTCTAGAGATACTGGAAATACCAAGTACTTACTTGCACCAACCTTGGTGAAACACTTACGAACTTTTTCCTAACTCTTCAAGTCATACGAACTGCATGTACTAGAATGCAAAGGGGCGATCCGGCGGAGAGGTTAGGAGTGTGCTCCCATCTTTGAATACTTTTAAGGGCTCCCGTGAGCCCCAGTAGCTGACAAGCTATTGGAGATGCACCTTCGCGCCCGAGAGGCAACGAAGCCTGTGACTGTTGTTTGGCAGCCTTCTCAGCCACCCCAGAACTGATCTCTACTGATGAGGGATATTATCCCGAAACACGAGCCGTGTCTAGAAATACTAGAAATACCAAGTACTTACTTACACCAACCTTGGTGAAACACGTACAAACTTTTTCCTAACGCTTCAAGTCATACGAACTGCATGTACCAGAATGCAAAGGGGCGATCCGGCGGAGAGGTTAGGAGTGTGCTCCCATCTTTGAACAGTTTCACTTTCGCACACCCTGGCACAGGATGAGTTGCCTGCAGCTTCTGCATCGCAGGACACAAGCGGGCCGTGCCCGGGCAAAGCTTGGGCCAAGGGCAGGTCAATCTGTGCCCGCAAAAGACCGCAGGAGGCTGGGCTGGGCCACCCCTCTTTCACCTGACCCCCAGCTGAATGTCCTGTCCCCCTGCCTTTCTCCCTTACCGCTTGCTGCCCCCTGCATTGCCAGCTGCCCCTGCATTGCCAGCTGCCCCTGGGCTGCCTGCTGTCCCTGCGCTGCCTGCTGTCCCTGCGCTGCCTGCTGTCCCTGCGCTGCCTGCTGCCCCCGCTTTTTGCCTATTGTCCCTGCATTGCCTGTTGCCCTCCGTAGCCTGCTGCACCTGCATTGCCTGCTGTCCCTGCCACTGCAATGCCTGCTGCCCTGCATTGCCTTCTGCCCCTGCGTTGCCTGCTGCCCCTGCATTGCCTGCTGCCCTGTATTGCCTGCTGCCCCTGCCCCTGCATTGCCTGCTGCTAAACTCAGACCAATTTGTTTGTATAAAAATAATATTTAGTTATTTTATTTCTAGAACCAAAGCAGGCCTGGTGCAGGTAAGTGAAATAATACATTGCAGGTATATTGCAGTTGAAATACAATTGAAAGGCAGTTGGATGCATTTGTGCTTTTTTTTTTACAGGTAAGTCAACAGTCAAAATGTATTTTCAGTTACTATTGAGATTACTTTGTACGCTACTTTTCAGATTACTTTCAAATGACTTTTTCTATTCAGTGTGATATGCCTAGATATCACACTGGGACATTTCCTAGAGAAAAGGTAAGTAATTCAATTTTTATACATTTGCAGTTTTTCAAGGTCTAATACAAACCAACTCCACACTTAGAAGATTTTTCATAGAAAAGCTGTCAATGCAATCCTATGGGATGAAATGAAGTTATCAGTTTACAGGTAAGTACTTGGGTTTCTGGGGTTAGTACCAGGGTTCTCCCAAGGTCAATGATGCACTCTCCAAACACCCTCAGTGGCACTAGGACGGCCGGGTGCAGAATCCTGCGGCCCAATGTTATCCAAATGGGGATAGGGGGCTACCGGTTGGTGGCTGCTCACAAGCAGGCCACAAGGTTGTGGGAGCAAAGCTCCTGGGGTTACCCTCAGGGCATAGGGGAATCCGAGTTATCAGACAAGGTGCACCCACAGTGGCATTGGGGCAGCCGGGTGCAGAGTGCTGATTTGTTGTTGGGTGCCCTGTGTTTTCAATGGGAGTTGCTGATTTGATATTTTGGCTGCAGGCTCGGTCCAGGAAATCTTCCAGGAGGAACCAACAGCTGGGCAGGTAAGTTGTAGTGCTCTGGGACATAGGTGCACCTCGTGGTCTCTTTTCCAGGGCGCAGGGTGGCTGGATGCTGTGGTGTCTTTTGAGGTCAGATTTCACATTACCGTGCCACTCGCGGTTGGGTCCGTGCAGAGGCTGCAGCCAACGTCGGGGAGTCCTCGAGGGGTCAACCCATGGTGGTCCCGGACTCTGGAGCACTGGGAGACCTTGCTGGGAATGGAGGGCCACCTGGATTCGGGCCGTAGGCGTCGGGTGCAGTGGTGGTTCTAGGCGCCGGGTTTCTTTGTCCTCAGCAGGCTCAGAGTCTATCTTTGGAGTTTCTTTTGAACAGAACTGCTGTTCACAGGAGATCCCTGTCTTTGTTGAAGGCAGTCAGTCCTCCCAGAGTTCTGGAGGTCGCCTGCTTCAGGAAAAAGTGTGACTTTTGGCGCAGGATCTCTGGAAACTGCCGACGGGTCGGTAGGGCTGGGGCCAAGTCAGTTCTTCTCTGCAGTCTCCTCTGCGGGGCGTCTTCTGTCGTCCTTCTTCTTCGTAGGTTGTGGGAATCTGTCTTCTTGGTTCAGGGCTGCCCCCTAAATACTGTATTGAGGGCACATTTTAGGAATCTCAAAGGGCTACTGACCTTAGGGTGACTACACCCTTGGTGTGCTCACCCCACGTGGGAGAGTGGGCACAATCCATTATCCTGATTGAAGAGTACCTGCTTTCTGCAAGATGGCGGGCACTGAAGAGTGGGCTTCACCTTGCCTCCCCCACGTGAGGGGTGGGGTTGGCAGAGGTGGGCACACCTTCTGGGCTGTGTTAATTTATCCTGCCTGTCTTCTTGCCGCAAAAGAGGGGAGACAGGAAGCAGGCCTGCTCCTGATAGCAGGAGAGGCTGGGGGTCGTGTAACAAAGGGGCAAGGCCTAGGAGCCTCCTCTGCCACAGATGGTCCTTACTGGCCTGGGGGAGGTTTGACCACCTCTGCCCAGGAAAGGCTTTGTTTCTGGGCTCAGGGAATGAAGGCTCCCACCGAAGGGTCCAGACACTTATCCCGTGGTGGCAGGCTGGTGTTTATCAGTAAAAGAACCCACCGGAGGCTGTTCATTTTTCAGGGGGCATCTCTAAGATGCCCTCTGAGTGCATTGTATAATAAATCACACACTGGCATCAGTGTGGGTTTATTATGCTGAGAAGTTTGCTACCAAACTTCCCAGAATTCAGTAAAGCCAATATGGTGCTGTGGAGTTCGTAATGACAACCCCCCAGACCATATACTCTTTATGTCTTTACTGTACTTACAATGTCTAAGAATAGACTTTGACACTGTAGGGGTACAGTGCTCATGCAACTGTACCCTAACCAGTGGTACAGTGCACCCAGCTAGAGAGGTGTCTTACCTATACCATAGGCAAAAGGTTGCAGGCATGGCACAGAGGAATGTGTGCTGACTCTTCATTTTTCTCTGCACCAAAACATGCAGTCTGCAATGGCAGTGTGTCTGTGTTAAGGTACAGGACCTCTAAGGGTGGCACAATATGTGCTGCAGCCCTTAGAGGACTTCCCTGGTCACAGTACCCATGGTACTTTTTACAAGGGACTTAAATGTTGCCAGAGAGGTGCCAATTGGTGGTGCAAGGTACAGTTTTAGCGAATGAACACAGGCCCTTGGAACCTGATTGGCAGGGTCCCAGGCCAAATCAAGTCAAAGTAAATCAGAAATCTGGCAAAAGGGTGGGTTACTGCAACAGAAACCCAGCTTCCTACACACTGTACTTGAAAAGTGTGTTGAAAAGCCTCACAAAAAAGCCTGCCCTAATAAAATTCAGGAAGAAATAAAATACCCCTATCTTTCATAGATAGAATGCTTCATCCTATCAGCTTTTGCTTTCATGCACCAGTAATAGTTAAGTTATCACCCATGCTGAGACACTCCAAAAGGTAATTTTTTGCACTCTAAAAATATCAAAGTATTGGTCTATAATGCAATAAAGGGGTGGTTACTATCCTTCATCTGCATCCACTAAGCAGTAAGGGACAGCTGATTCCAGATGGTCTTTTTGCCTGTGGTCCACGGGGGAGCTAATACACCTGCTTTTCCTCAGTTATTCATCCCCTAGTTTGTAGGAGGATGGGTTCTCTCACAACTCAGCTATAACAACGGACTATACTTAGGACTGCCTTGCTACAGTCTGAGTAAACAGCCACACATTCAGAATCATGTAGCACGGCTGATAAAACAACTTAGAAACTTGATGAAACTGCCTCCCAATGTGTCTTTTATTCATTGCTGGTAAGTCAGAGGATTGAGTTCAAGTGGTAAGTACAATTTATATGCTATTTTAGGCACTGGCCTTTATTTTTACAAAATATCTTTTTCAAACCATTTCCCAGTGGACGTGCAATTTCGCACCGACGGTGGTCACCTCAGTCTCAATTTATGAATAAGGGTCTAGGCCGGGGCCGCACAGTGAAGTTGCTTGTTACCTCTTTACGGAGACCTCTTCCTCTGAAACTGCACACCATTAACCAACATTGCGCAAAGCCATGAGACTCACGTTTTCTGTTGAGCTCTCTCGCATTTGGCTCCACCGGACTCCATAACCAGCGCAAAGAAGACAATAGATATTTAGAATGCGTAATAAAATTAGGTAATCGTGATATTCTTTCATGGGGTTTTAGCATGTTGGAAACTGTCGGGCATATGATTTCTCTAGGTGGGCATTCCTAGCACCAGCTTGCCTTTCTTAGCATCAGGTGGCCAGCCCTGGCATACAGTGGGCACTATTGACACATTATGGAAGTTCTTGCCACCTTGTGGGACTCTTCGGAATTGGGTGGACACCCCAACTCTTGGTGGGTATTCGTGGAATCTGTTGTACATTCTTGGCAATCTTGTTATCATCTATGGACTACCATAGCCATATTTCATATATGATAACCAGCCCTAATATACCCTGTGTATCTCTGGCAAAGAGAAAGTGGTAGATCAGAAGAAGAACCCCATATCCATTACACTCAGCCAAGGGACTGTACAATGGTGGAAATTGGAAACCACAGCAATGGATTCTCCTTTGCCTTTAGAGGTTCATATCAAAGCATTTGACAGCACTACACAACTCTAATTAGAGACCGTAACTACCCAAAATGTAATTGATAAAACGTGTTACTTACTGCCGTCAAATTTGGAGATTAAATTGAAGCCTGGTGATCCTCTGTGCTTTTGTGGTTTACTCACAGGGCAAAACTTGGGAAGGCAGCAAGGGCACATCAGAATCAAAGGGGGATATATGCCTGTGGTCAGTGGCCTGGTAGCATCCCAACTCAAGACACCATTTTGAAAAGGTAATGAAAAGAGTAGAAAAAAACAACTACACAGCGCTCTACAAAGCGTTTTTAAGAAGAGCACAAGTGTATATATCGTCCTGTTAAAGAGTATGTGTGATAACAGGAGTAAAATGAACGGCGGATTCATTATTTGTGCCCTGACGCTGTTACTACATTCTGCAGAGCCTTTCTTTTGAACTTGCCTTCCGCAGAGCCTTTCTTTTGAACTTGCCTTCAAACCCACTGCTTGCGGAACCCACTCCGCGGGTCCCGCTGCGAGGAAGGCGGACTTCAACTTGCACGAGGGTGAGAGAGGGAAGCAGGGCTGCGAGCTGTTGCTGGCGCAGGACTACCTGTCCCAGGAGCGCCAGCAACTTCCCCAAATCGATATCAGCTGGGGCGCTCTCCCTGCCGGCCCCTCCCTCGCATTTGCCGCTTTGAAAAGCTCTCTCTTCTTTACACACCGGCGGATTCATTATTTGTGCCCTGACGCTGTTACTACATTCTGCAGAGCCTTTCTTTTGAACTTGCCTTCTGCAGAGCCTTTCTTTTGAACTTGCCTTCAAACCCACTGCTTGCGGAACCCGCTCCGCGGGTCCCGCTGCGAGGAATGCGGACTTCAACTTGCACGAGGGTGAGAGAGGGAAGCAGGGCTGCGAGCTGTTGCTGGCGCAGGACTACCTGTCCCAGGAGCGCCAGCAACTTCCCCAAATCGATATCAGCTGGGGCGCTCTCCCTGCCGGCCCCTCCCTCGCATTTGCCGCTTTGAAAAGCTCTCTCTTCTTTACACACCGGCGGATTCATTATTTGTGCCCTGACGCTGTTACTACATTCTGCAGAGCCTTTCTTTTGAACTTGCCTTCTGCAGAGCCTTTCTTTTGAACTTGCCTTCAAACCCACTGCTTGCGGAACCCGCTCCGCGGGTCCCGCTGCGAGGAAGGCGGACTTCAACTTGCACGAGGGTGAGAGAGGGAAGCAGGGCTGCGAGCTGTTGCTGGCGCAGGACTACCTGTCCCAGGAGCGCCAGCAACTTCCCCAAATCGATATCAGCTGGGGCGCTCTCCCTGCCGGCCCCTCCCTCGCATTTGCCGCTTTGAAAAGCTCTCTCTTCTTTACACACCGGCGGATTCATTATTTGTGCCCTGACGCTGTTACTACATTCTGCAGAGCCTTTCTTTTGAACTTGCCTTCTGCAGAGCCTTTCTTTTGAACTTGCCTTCAAACCCACTGCTTGCGGAACCCGCTCCGCGGGTCCCGCTGCGAGGAAGGCGGACTTCAACTTGCACGAGGGTGAGAGAGGGAAGCAGGGCTGCGAGCTGTTGCTGGCGCAGGACTACCTGTCCCAGGAGCGCCAGCAACTTCCCCAAATCGATATCAGCTGGGGCGCTCTCCCTGCCGGCCCCTCCCCCCTTAGCTCTAATAGCTTATTAGCAGTTGAAGGGCCCCGCTGCGCGGGAGCGCGCGGGAGGGCGCCGGGAGAAGCCCGGGACAAGGGCGGGCCCTCTGTGGCCCTCAGTGGCCGAGGTAGGCCGGGCTGGGCCCAGTTATTTTCATTGACAGTGATTCATATCCTGTGTTTATTCGCCTATGGGAAATACGCCTGTTTGTCGGAGAAAGTATTCTGTTTATTGAGACAGTTTTGTAAACTTTCTCTGCCCTCATCGTCGGGCAGTCACTCTTGCATCTCCTGGACTATATTTTTTTATTTTTAGGAAGACCATATTATTCTGTGTTTTTCCCTTCAGGAGTAATTTTATTCTTCCAAGATTATTTTGTGGATACATTTGTGTAGAATATGTCTAAAAAATTACGGTCTGGTAGGGAAGTGGGTGGTATATCTGTAGTGAATAAAGAAATTAATCGCACCAGAAATAAATCTGTAAATAACCCCCCTTTGAAGGGCCAATGCCAACTCTTCGAGTTTTGGGATTTGCCCTCCCCCAAGTCCGCTAATTTATCTACAAAAAAAGGTGCCTGTGCCATGGCTCTAGGGGTCCATAGTCAAGCCACTACATCCCCGCTGCCCTCCCTCGGGCAGCCCCTACTTCAACAGTCTGTGTCAGTGGCGTCTCCTCCCCGTGTCCTCTCGGATGGGAATGATGAGAGTGAGCTCGCCTTCCCAGTACTTGACAGGGAACTCACGCATGTACAATCTATTCTACCATCTGCGTCCCAAACCCCGCCGAAGGGCCAATTGGGTGGAGATTCGTCACCACTATCCATTGACTTTGATCTCTGCGGCCGTTATGTAAGTACGGGGAAAGTGGAGTCTCTAGCCCCTATCAAATCCTCGGGGGGGTGCTACTCCATCTGGACTATTGTTGTATAGTAGTACCCCCTCGTCGAATGGTCAGGATATGTCTGATTTGTTAATCGCTTCTGGGCCCCCGGGTCTTGACCTATCAGGTATTGGCCGGCCAGGGGTAGCATGTGAAAAACCAATTTCTGAATCTATGATTGCTTTGGAACAATTACTAGCCTCTATTTTATCTCTTTTAGGGAAATTTGTTGGTAACTCGGATTGTATTTTGGAGTCTGTTACCCAAATACTGAAGTCCTTGTTACAAAAGGCATCTGAAACGAGAAGTGTCCCCCCCACTATGACTGAACATGGTTTGTCATTGGGGGAATTAAATGTGGCTCCAGTGGATCTTGATAAGAAAGTGGGGACATCGGTCTTGATATCACACACTGTAACTATGCCCCAAACTGCAGTGCCCAACTGTATTAACAACTCAGTTCTTGAGATTGTGGAGGAAGATAAATCCACATCTGGCCTTAAAGCAGCTCAAGATCTTTTTCCTATTTTCATGTCTGAAAATAACAAAGAACCTATCAATGATAAACAGGAGATAAAGGTTAAAAATGGTAAACTTAGAAAGAATAAGGGGAATAAAAAGAAACCATTAAGAAAATACAAGAAGAAAAGGCAGCGTCGGATAATTTTTCAAAATTCTCCGACCACACTGGAGAATGAAGTGATAGTTTTAGATCCTTCTTCTATACCCGCTAAAGCGGATATTGATATGGAAGTGAACCCCCCCATTTCTACTTTTTTTAAGGTAGAAAGTGAATTGTGTCCGTCAACATCTTTGGATGGTATCCCACAAAGGGGGGGCCCCCTCCCTAGTCTCTTTCTTCCGCCTACGACTGGAGGTTCCATTCAATATCAATCGGGGGCTCTTAATCCTTTGGCCTCTCCTTTCTTAGTAGTTGCTGAGAGGGGAGATCGCTATGTTCCTGATCGCCCCGTAACAGCTGTAAAAGCTCCAGTGGAAACTCTTGAGTTAGACTTCTTACCTCTTTTTGACGGGGACTTGCCCTTAAATAGAGCTTGGCTCCTTAAACGTTTTAATGAGATAGAAAGTCTCCGGCATATCCAAACTAGGGACATTGAGTTAGTTTCCCTATTTGGTGAAGTTAAGGTAACGAGTATAAGGGTTAAATTTTATTCTCCTATCATTGTAAATTTGATATTAGAGCAAGCTGAGCACTTTCAACGTACAGGTATTGATATTCTTCCGATTTTCAAGCTAGGTAATACAAACCTGTTTTCTGGGGAGGTATTCAGAGGAGAGGAGCAAAATGGTGCAGCCTCTCCCCTTAGAGACCTGAGGATTTGGGTATCCAAGGGAAAACGCTCGGTCTCTCAAGTAAAGCCACTTCCGCTGACTCAGAACTCCTCCATTTCAGAGGACAATAATCGGTGGAACTGGCTGCAAAGTGCCTTATCTACTAGAACTAAAGATAATCCCAGATTGTTTCAACATCTTTAACACCTCATTAAATATCATTTCCTGGAACGCGGCAGGGATTCACAGTAGCCCTGAGAAATTTGACTTTTTATATTCCCTGGGAGCTGATGTGATCTGTTTACAGGAAACGTGGTGTATTAATACGTTGAAGGTTTCTAAGGACTATTATGCCCTGGAAGTGCCTGCTGTCCCCTCCAAGAAAGGCCATGCTAGGGGGGGCATTGCTTGTTTACTATCAAACAAAATGCAATGGAGATTTTCTCACTATATTGATCCAAGCAAATTGTTCCATGCTATAACCATTGATAATTTGTTTAACAACGGCATAAAGTCCCCTATTGTGATTTTGAATGTTTATATTCCTCCTGAGGAGTGTTTTAATGTGATATTAAAGCAGGTATTTCAATATATTGCTTCTATTAAGAATGTCCCATCTCCTCCTGAAATTATGCTAGTGGGAGACCTGAATTGCAAAATCTCCAATGTTAGTTTGGAACACTTTAGGAATAAACCTAAGGAAGAGGCTTATTTTATTCCTCAATCACTCTTTCCTGATAAATTAGTGACAAATAAACGTGGGAAGATTTTGCTAAATGAACTAGCGGCCGTCGACGGACTCATATTAAATGGGAGATTACCGTCGGATGTGCCTGCTAAATTTACTCATAAGTCTCCCTTTGGGTCTTCTATCCTAGATTATGTAATCACGGACTATGGTTTGTTTCCTTCTATTTTGGACCTTAAGGTCATAGCTACCTCTCTGAGTGATCATAGCATATTGTTTGTAACCATTTCTTTAAATCCTTTGACAATCGCACCTTGGTCTATGCACGGTAGTGATGCGGCCTTCCATGTTTCTTCTGGTAGGTGCTATTGGAATCCTTCAGCCATTAATGGGGTGCAGGATTTTTTATCCGATACCCTATTAGTTTTAGATGAGTGGCGTGGGAATGAAATGGTTTACTTTGCAGAATTTATGCGGAAAATTACCTCGTATGCAAAAAAAATGCCCCGTCCCAAAAACGGAGTGGTGGTCCCCAGTATTTTGCGTAGCCTGAATGTGGAAATAAACAAATTAGTCCGTGAACAATATCTTGACAGAGTCATGGATCGTGGAAAATAAATTTCCAGGTTAAAAAGAAAGAGAAGTAGACTCCGGCAAAAAATAAAAAAGGAAGGGGAGGATAAGGTATGGATTAGCTTGAGGGAAGCAGTTGTGCACGGCAGGATCAGAGAATTTTGGGCAATAATCGGTAGGGGGTGTGGCTCTCGAGTAAGCCCATCTCCTATCGCTATAGCGGAAGAGGTATGGACTACCTATATTCGGGATCTCTACTCAGGGAATGGGAGTTTAGTTAATGAAATTACCACCGGTGCTACCATTGGTAATGATTTTGACAGCGGTGCAACTTCTGTGGGTCTTAGTAATTACCCCGCTGAAAAAGAAATCGAGACGGCTATAAAAACTATGCGCGTCTCAGGGGCAATGGGCCCAGATGAACTCCCAATGACGGTTTTAAAATCTGATCCTGTAAGGTGGAGCAAAATCTTGTATCCGCTGTATAGAGCCTGTTTTTTGTCTAAAATGGTACCTGCCTCTTGGAGGGGGAGTATCTTGGTCCCTATTTTTAAGAAGGGTACTAGGGATAGTCCTAGTAACTACCGTCTGATTGCGCTCCTCGACTCTATCGGAAAGGTATTTGCGAAATGTATTTTAATATCCCTTTCCGAGTGGGTTGAGGAGAACAATATTCTGCCAATAGAACAGACCGGTTTCCGTAGGAACCACGGTACGTTAGATAACCTCACAGCCCTTCATGTGGTAACAAATAAGTATGTTCAGGTGAGAGGAGGGGTTGTGTATGCCGCCTTTATTGATTTCTCCACAGCGTTCGACAAAGTTGATCGTGGAACGCTGTGGAGAAAATTGGCAGCGCTTGGGCTCCCACACTATTTGTTGGAGTTGGTGAAGGCTTTACACACAGAGACCTGGTGCAGGGTCTTGTTGGGGGGCGAAAGGGGGTTATCTGATACAATTTTAACTTCGAATGGCCTTAAACAAGGCTGTTTATTGGCTCCCCTTCTGTTCTCCTTATATACGGCAGATTTACCTGCCGCCTTGGCTGCCAGGGAGGGCATTGCCCCGGTGGTGGGGGGGGCACCGATTTCATGCTTGATGTACGCCGATGATGTCCTTATCCTCGACTTAACACCTAAGGGATTAGCAAATCGGCTTCATGCTTTGCATTCTTTTGCGGCAGCCCATGCCATGAAGATCAACATTACCAAAAGTAAAGTCATGTGTATAGCTGGCAGGAAGAGGTGCCGATTTGTAGATTATGGTTGGTTTATTGGGGACCAAAAACTGGAGGTGGTAAAGTCCTATACTTTTCTAAGGAAAATTGTTACAGCTAACTTGAGTGAGAAGCTCCATACAGAGCATTGTACACGCAAAGCTATTGCCCATGGCAAAGGTTTAAATGCCCTATACCATGCAACGGGGAAACGGCACTTTCCAAGTTTATTGGAAGTATATAGATCCAAAATCCCCGCTACAATATTGTATGGTATCGAACTTATTGAGGTGAAAAAATGGGACTTTTGCCATAAGATCGAGGGGAAGCTCCTAAGATCTCTTTCTTCCTTAAATACTGCGTGCTCGCTGGCAGCCTGTAGGCTCGACTTTGGGCTTAGGAGTAGTTGGGTCCAGGGATTATGTGCCCTTGTAAGATGGGTGGCTTGCCTTGCTAGAGCTGAAGTAGGGACAATGAGAGCTCTCGTCAGAAACAAATTGTTGGGTAATTTTAAAGAGTTCTCTCAACTTGTTTGTAATTTTAGAAACGCTGTAACTTTGTTAAATCTAGATGAAACTACTCTTTTCCTGTACTCTCCATCACAGTTAAAGTTGGTGTTGAAAGCAGCCTCATGGGACCTATGTTTTCTTTCTGATAAAAAATCAATTTGTGAAAAAAGGAATGTAGTTCGCCTCCTTGATTCTTATCAGTTGAAACAACCTCAACCCTATGTTTTATGGTCCCTACCCCATGGTATACGTAGATTTTGGTTTCTTCTACGCTACGATTTAATACCACTTAACCAATTGTTATCTAAATGGAATGGTTCATCTCCTCTGTGCAATTTGTGTAAAGTGAACATTCAGGACTGTATGCATGTGTTACTGATCTGCCCTGCACTTCGTAAATTGCGCTTCAGATGGTTAAAAACTATCTGTCTTCGTCTGGGCATTGTCACTTTGAATGGCTTCCTCTCTGCACTTTATTGTCCTCCCAATGAAATGTTCTGCTTTCATATTTTTAATTTTTTTAAAGGCTTCCTTGTTATTTATTAATGTATTCCGGGTGATGTTTTGACGTTCCGACTTTGTGTAGTTTTTGTGTACATGTTAGTATTGTATTTATCTTAGGTTTTTTTTAAATGGTATATGTTTTGTGCTTGTTTTTTTTTTCCTTATGTAAATGTATTTGCTGTGTGTTGAAGTTTGTACACTTTTATGTGGCCCTCTTTTGAGAGCCAAAACATAATAAATAAAATAAATAAAGAGTAAAATGAACAATCCAATCCAGAAAGATGTCATAACAAATTGTAAACAGGATGCGTCTCTGATAATTGCGAGTAAGAGTTGTGTAGCAATTCAAGCAAGGGAAATATAATCCCGTTTGACACTGAAGCCTACCGCAAATGTGGTGCAGTCCGGAGTCCCCTGGCACCCCTGCTCCAGCAACACTGTTGACAGCTATGATCCTGTAAGAGTGAAGCAAGAGATGCAGGTATATTTTGAGTAGGGCATCACCCTGGCCGCATCACACGTTTGCACAACCAATTAACAGGGGGTGAATCCAAGATGTAGAGCTTGGTGCTGAAGCTGAGCAGCCCCTCAAGTGGAAGCTACAGTAGTCAAAGTTATGGGACACATTACGGCCATCTGGCCTGTAGTACGTCAGTGAAATATATGCATTAAACACGGAATAAACACAAACATTAAAATACACACCAAGAGCTGGCATAAAGTTAGGGTTCACCATATTCTAAAGGAACAGTCGGAAATTCATAAAGATAACTGGTATATCAAAAATAATAGGAGCAGGAAGGCGCTAACAGCGACTACAAGCAAGAAAATGTGGCCTAACAACCAGGGCTGCCCATTTTTAGGTCTCGCCTGAGACAGCGCTGTCTCTTCGAGACATTTAGTACGTTGCTTTTAAAAGTGCCATCAGAGGCTTTTGCTGGCCTACAGCTTGCGTTCACGCACTCGAGCTTGTGCACGTGCACAGCTGCCATCTGTGTTTTTATTGCTGCAATCAGGCTCCTCTCACTACCCCCCTCCCTCCTGGTCAGGTTCATTTGTGTCTTCTAGCTGTAAATCATACTCCTCTGCTTGCACTCCCCTCCCTTCTCCCCCTCCCTCTTCGTCAGTTTCATTTGTATCACTGTGAATGCTCCAGCTTTCAACAGGCACACACACCCTCAGTGGCAGTTCACGCTTTCACCAGGCACACACACCACCAGCCATTAGTGCACGATTTCACCAGGCACGCACACCACCAGCCTTCAGTGCACGCTTCCACCAGGCACACATACCACCAGCCGCCAGTGCAAGCTTCCACCAGGCACACACACACCCAGCCATCAGTGCACGCTTCCACCAGGCACACACACCACGAGCGCATGCTTCCACCGGGCACACACACCACCAGCCGTCAGTGCACGCTTTCACCGGGCACACACACCACCAACCGTCAGTGCATGCTTCCACCAGGTACACACACCACCAGCCGTCAGTGCTCGCTTCCACCAGGCACACACACCACCAGCCATCAGTGCACGCTTCCACCAGGCGCCCACACCACCAGCCATCAGTGCACGCTTCCACCAGGCATACACGCCACCAGCCATCAGTGTACGCTTCCACCAGGCACACACACCACCAGCCGCTAGTGCACACTTCCACCAGGCACACACCACCAGCCGTCAGTACACGCTTCCACCAGGCACACACACCACCAGCCGACAGTGGACGCTTACACCAGGCACACACACCACCAGCCGTCAGTGCATGCTTCCACCAGGCATATACACCACCAGCCGTCAGTGCACGCTTCCACCAGCCGTCAGTGCATGCTTCCACCAGGAACACACACCACCAGCCGTCAGTGCACGCTTCCACCAGGCATACACACCACCAGTCGTCAGTGCACGCTTCCACCAGGCACACACACCACCAGCCATCAGTGCACGATCCCACCAGGCACACACACCACCAGCTGTCAGTGAACCCTTCCACCAGGCACACACACCATCAGCCATCAGTGCACACTCCCACCAGGCACACACACCACCAGCCGTCAGTGCCTGCTTCCACCAGGCAAAAACCACCAGCCCTCAGTGCATGCTTCCACCAGGCACACACACCACCAACCAGCAGTGCACGCTTCCACCAGGCACACACACCACCAGCCATCAGTGCACACTTTCACCAGGCACACCCACTACCAGCCGCCACACACTACCAGCCGTCGGTGCATGCATCCACCAGGCACACACCACCAGCCGTCAGTGCACGCTTTCACCAGGCACACACACACCACCAGCCGACGGTGCACACTTTCACTGGGCACAAACACCACCAGCCGTCAGTGCACACTTTCACCAGGCACACACACCACCAGCCGTCAGTGCACGCTTCCACCAGGCACACACACCACCAGCCATCAGTGCACGCTTCCACCAGGCATACACCACCAGCCGTCAATGCACGCTTCCACCAGGAACACACACCACCAGCCGTCAGTGAACGCTTCCACCAGGCACACACACCACCAGCCGTCAGTGCACGCTTCCACCGGGCACACACACCACCAGCCGTCAGTGCACGCTTTCACCGGGCACACACACCACCAGCCGTCAGTTCACGCTTTTACCGGGCACACACACCACCAGCTGTCAGTGCACGCTTTCACCAGGCACACACACCACCAGCCGTCAGTGCATGCTTTCACCAGGCACACACACACCACCAGCCGTCAGTGCATGCTTCCACCGGGCACACACACTACCTGCCGTCAGTGCACGCTTTTACCGGGCACACACACCACCAGCCGTCAGTGCACCCTTTCACTAGGCACACACACCACCAGCCGTCAGTGCCCGCTTTCACCAGGCACACACACCACCAGCCGTCAGTGCAGCAGGCAGGCTCTTCTCAGTTTCTTGGTAAATATGTGTTCAATGCCTGGGAGGGAGGGGGGGTAGAGTTTCCTTAAACGATGCGGAGTATGCAGGTGCAGTGCACAGGGCCGGACTGCCCGTAGCAGGCACAAGGCAATCCCCCGGTGCGCCGCAAGGGTGGGGGGCCAGTTTGGGGCCCCTGGGGGATGTTTTGTTACCGGGCCGTTTTTGCAGCATAGCTGCAAAATCGGCCCTATAACAAAATCGGCCCAAAACCGACCCTGGCAAAGAGCTCGGCGGCACCCACAACCCCCGGGGGGGGGGGGGAATTCAGGGGGGGGGGTGGGAGGACCGGCCGGCCAAGCACTTTGCCAGGGCCGGTTTTGGTTCCCAGTCCGGCCCTGGCAGTGCATGAACTCCTGTGTGAGTGAGTCATGCTGCTTGGGGCTCACTAACTTCACCCTTGTAAATTGCGCCTGCACCAGGCTTTTTCTCATTTGCAAAGTTCGGCACGTGTGCACAGCTAGGCAGCCCCCACACCCCCGGGAATTACTGCTTCCTACAACCAGAATGGAAACAACATTAAGAGCAATGAAAACAAGTTCATTTGATGCAAAGAACTGTTGACAAAAATCAAGTCCAGCTATTGTAGATCTGGCAATTTAAACAAAACAACAACAAAAAACAAACAAGCATCGGCCTAGCCAATAAGTCTCGCTTTTTGGACCCTATAAGTATTTATTTATGCAGCAGAATATCCTTGGTGCAACACCACCAACCGTGGCTAAACACTTATAAGGTCCCAAATGCGAGACCTATTGGCTATGCCAATGCTTGTTTGCTGTGGAACCAGATTCGAACCTGTTCTCAACATACTGTGGTTCCGTTCAGGGTAAATCACTCAAACTCCCCGTGTCAACAAAAAGGCGTGTCCTTGTGCAACGTAGCAGGTGCTCCTGTAAAGAGCTCCAATACCTTTGGGTCGAGTTCGCGCAAAATAAAACTGCAACAAAAATATGAATCTCTGGAAGTGGAGATTTCCTATGGGGCTTCGCTCTCCTCTAAAATTACTTGTATATCTGGCTATTATTTTCTGTTTAGTTAAACACCCATTTAAGCTCGCGGGTTAACAGAGGGCTATTGCGCACTAATGAGACATTGAAGCTGGCCCTTCTGGACGCAGACAGGCAGGCCTTCTCTGCTGGGAGGAAGGCAGAGCTGAATGACTCACTGCTGCCTGCAGCCGTCTGGCGACGCCGGTGAGGCCGGGCCTGTCTCTGAGGAGACATCCCCAGGCGGGCAGGGCTGGGAGGAGGCCAGAGGGAGTGGCGGCCCGCGCTCGGAGACAGCTCCCAGCATTCCACGCAATCCGCCCAACCGCGATCTGCCAGGCGAACCTTGATCCAATGACACTCGTTTGCGGAAGTGCGTCTCAGGCCCGCCCCCTCTGCTAGGAGCAGATGTATGTAGGGTGGGGCTGGCTCACCACGGCTTTGTTCCTCTCTTTATTATCAACCTTTCCCAGTAAATTATTTTATGCTGCTATTCAGTGTAATGTAAATGACTGACAAACGGAAGAAAACTGATATTGTGTGCATGCAGCTACCAGCGTAGCTTGTTTACATTTCCCAAGCGTGACAGAACCTTCAGTCCCATGACATAAAGTTCCATGGTAAACACAAGCCTAAGAGTTAAACCATTCATCGGCAAAGTCAATAGGTCTCTCCTATGTGAGAGCTATTGGCTTTGTGAATTGCTAATGTCTTTTAGCCATGTTGTACAGCTGCACGGCTGCTGTTCAGTTTAGCTAAAGGTTAGTGGTGTGAAGTGGTGTAGAGTGGTGTGCCGTAGAGTAGAACAGAGTGGCATAGAGTGGAGTGACGTGGGGTAGAATGACAGTGTGGAGTGGCATATAGTGTCTTAGAATAGAATGGTGTAGAGTAGGGCGGCATAGAATAGAGTGGCACTGTTTGTAGTGGAGTGGCATGGAAAAGTGGTGTAGAGTAGAGTGGCACAGTGGCATGGCACAGAGAACAGTGGAGTGGCGTAGAGTGGAGTGGCATAGAGAAGAGTGAAGTGGCATAGAGGAGTAGCATAGAGTGGAGTGGCATAGAGTTGAGTAGAGTGGAGTAGTGTAGAGTAGAGTGCCGTAGAGTGGCGTAGGGTGGAGCGGATGGGCCTAGACTTGTGTGGCGTAGAGTAGAGCAGCATAGAATCGAGTGATGGAGAGTAGACTAGAGTGGCATACTGTGCTGCAGAGTGGCATTGTGTGGAGTGGCATAGACTGGAGCAGCAATGAGTGGAGTGGCATAGACGGAGTGGCGTTGAGTGGAGTAGTGTAGAGTACAGACTGGCATTGTGTGGAGTGGCATGGACTGGAGCAGCATAGATTAGAGTGGAGTAGTATTGTGGAGAGTACAGTAATGTGGACTGCCGCAGGGTAAAGTGACGTACAGTAGAGTGGTATAGAGTTACGTAGAGTGGCGAAGAGCAGAGTGACATGCTGTTGAATGGCATACAGCGGCATAGATTGGAGTAGAGGAGTAAAGTAGAGTGATGTAGAGTAGCGTGGCACAGAGTGGAGTGGTGTTGAGAATAGTGGAGTGGAGTAGAGTGGATTTGAGTGGTGTAGAGTAGAGTGGAGTGGCATAGAGAGGCATAGAGTAGAGTGGCATAGGGTGGAGTAGAGTAGAGTGGCACAGAGTGCCGTAGAGTGGTACTGTGTAGAGCAGCATAGAATAGCGTGGAGGAAAATAGAGTTGCATGGGTGGCGTGGAGTGGCGTAGAGTGGAGAAACGCAGAGTTGCATAGATTAGAGCGGTTTAGAATGGCATATAATGGCACAGAGTAGAGTGGCATAGAGTGCTGTAGAGTGGCATTGTGTGTAGTGGCTTGGTGGAGAAAAGAGTGGAGTGGCATAGAGTGAAGTTGAGTGGGTTAGAGTGCCATGGCGTAGGGTAGAGTGAAAGAGTGGAGTGGCATAAAGCAGAGTGCCATAAAGTGGGGTGGAGTAGACTCTGGTGCAGTGGAGTAGAGTTGCGTAGAGTGGAGTGGCATAGAGTGGCGTAGAGTACAGGGGTACAGAATGGAGTAGAGTGGTGTAGAATGGAGTGGCGTAGTGTAAAGTAAAGGGGCATAGAGTGACATGGTGCCAAGTGGAGTGGCACAGAGTAGAGTGGTGTGGCATAGAGTAGAGTAGTGTAGAGTAGTGTGGTATGGTATAGAGTGGATTAGAGTGGTGTCGAGTAGAGTGGCATAGAGCAGAGTGGAGTGGAGAGACATAGAGTAGAATAGAGTGCAGGGGCATGAAGCAGGGTGGCATAAAGCAGAATGGCATAGAGTGGGGTGGAGTGGCAGAGAGCAGAGTGGCGTAGAGTGGTGTGGCATAGAGCAGAGAGGCATACAGTAAAGTGGTGTAGAGTAGAGTAGGGTGGCGTATAGTGCCACTTGGTGACACTGTATGGAGTAGTGTGCCATAGAGAAGAGTAAAGTGGCATGGAGTGGCGTCGAGTGGAGTGGCATAGAGAGTCGTGGCATAGAGAGTCGTGGAGTAGAGTGGTGTAGAGTGGCATAGAGTAGAGTAAAGTGGCCTAGAGGGGAGTGGCCTAGAGTGGTATAGAGTAGAACGGAATGTGGTAAAGTATAGTGGCATAGAGTAGAATGAAGTACAGAGTAGGGGAGTGGCCTAGAGTGGCATAGAGTAGAGTGGCAGGGTAGCGTGGCATACACTAGCATAGAGTGGCATCACATACAGTGGTGTGGAGTGGCGTAGAGTAGAGTGGTGATGTAGAGTGGCATGGTGTATGTTGGTTCAGAGTGTTGTAGAGTAGAGGTGGCATTGTGTGGAGTCGAGTGGCATAGAGTAGAGTGGCTTAGTAAAGTGGCTTAGAGTGGCTTAGTAAAGTGGCTTAGAGTGGAGGGGCATAGAGTAGAGTGTGGTAGAATACAGTAGAGTAGCATAGAGCAGAGTGGAGTGGTGTAAGGTGGCATAGCGTGAAGTGAAGTAGCGTAGAGTAGAATGGAGTAGAGTAGTACAGTTAGGGGTTTACGTAATTAAAGTGTCGTTAGAGACGGCACATAGAGAGAAAGCAACATAAATAAGAAGCTCTATGCTTGTGTTAAAAGTAGGAAATCCCAATAGACATTCAGGAACATTACCAAAATGCTTATAAAATAAAATAAAAAGTGTTTAGCAAAAAGATGAGGAAGAACACATATAATTGGTCCAGTGCTGTGGGGGGGGTAGTAAGCCCACTAAATTGTAAACAATATGAACTATGGCTCATGCACTGTGTAGGCAAGACTTAAACAGGGGTGTATCATAGATAGGGAACGCAGTAGAGAAACAAGGGAAGGAATACAGTTGTCGAGAAATGGAGAAATTATTCTTACATTGAGTACACATAAATTTACAACAGTGACAAACAGTACCTTGATTATCGTCCTCTGTATTCAATTCGAGGTGATTTTCATCGTGGTATCTTTCGTCATGAAAATCATGTCGCTAGCTTGAGCTTAGTGCAATAAAATTTCTTTAAGTCTAGCTCTATTCTTGCATCTGAGAGTTGAGGGAGCCACCGTTTTCTTATTGGTGCTAAAAAAGCTCTTCCTTAAATTTGGAGAACCGTAGCAATATCTGACTTGATGCTCTTGACAACAGCGTTATAAATTGCAGTTTTATCAATTTCGAGTTTTGTTCCATCCGTTTCTATGTGATTCGGAGTACTTAATATCTCCAAATCCGGTCGGCGTGGTACGGCCTCCCTGCTCCGCTCAATACTCTTTACTCGGGTAAAAGAAATTTTATTGCACTAAGCTCAAGCTAGCGACATGATTTTCATGACGAAAGATACCACGATGAAAATCACCTCGAATTGAATACAGAGGACGATAATCAATTCCCTTAAACCTTAAGCTTTGTCCTGATGAAGGTGTAATAATAAAACCGAAACGCTGCGTCGACATCTTTTTAACAAACACGTTTTTAGCCTGCTCTTCATGTGAATTTTAAAAGAATTGTATTTTAAATACTGTACTGTAAAGGCACTTTAAATTGTTATTTGAATGTATGAGTTTTATATTGAATAAGTTGTACAATTGTTTTAAATCATTACTATCTGATATTGTGTTTTGAGTATCTCATCTAATTGAAAGTGTCTGTAAACATTGTGGTTTATATCATAATTCATTTTTATGGGTTTGTATGTTCACTAAAGAGGACACGATCGTATTCCCAAGTTGTGGAAAATAGGGACCTTCCTTCCTTGCTCTAGATATTTCTCCTTGTCCCTAATGGATCTGTAAGGAGACCTCCTTTACTCCTTTTTGACTATCTGTATGGCAATACAGTTGCTAGTCTTTGATTATAGTACATACAATCCTATAATAGAAACCTTAAACTTTGCATGTCTATGCTTTCTGCTTTAACAACATACATTAACTTTAACGAGCAATACATGTTTCTAGTATTCACATGATATCCACCCTGGTTCCTACCCACCCGCAGTTATCTAACTGAGCAACACAAACGGTCTCCTCTCTAAGTCACAGTGCACTATTTATTGCATTCAACAATCGAAAAAATTAAATATTATTAACTGAGAAGCAAATGAGCCAACAACACATCACAGTGTACAGTATCTTGTTCTTGTTAATCTCGTACATGATGTCTGTGCCTTCGATATCCTTAGCACTGCATCATATGCTATCTATCCAGTTACATGTTTAAGCATTCTGAGTATCCAGTGACAATAACTATTCTGTGTCAGTTATTATGTCAGCCGCCACCTGTGTGGGTCCATCCTACACCTTAAAGGCTTCACACAACAATTTCCATGCCATCGCTATTGGCATTTTCCTCTGACCCTGTTGCTCCTCCTTACGGATTGCTGCCCTTTCGGCAAGACTCCATTTTATAACTTCCTCCTCCCCCCCCTATATTTGGAGGCCTTACTGCCTTCCACGTCCTAGTAATTTGGCATTTAGCTAGTATTAACGCTAGGTTAGCAAAACATGCTTGTACCTTGTATCCCTTCTTATGTGGATATATCCATAGTATGCAGCTCTTTGCCGTATGCCAGGTCCGCCCGCCTACCACATCCGTCTACATTTGCGCGATCTGCGACCAATAGTGCGTTAGCGCCGGACAGGCCCACAACATGTATGACTCCTCCATCCACATCTGTACATCTCGGGCAATTTGATGGCGCTGTGGAAAACATCTTGTAGAGTCTATGTGGGGTTAAATTTGCCCTTTGCATGATCAGGTACTGGATACATTTAAATCGCGCAGTACGTGACACTGATTTCGGGTAGGCTAGTAGTGTTGTTCATTCTCTATCTGACAAGTCTGTGCCCAAATTGGCCTCCCACTTAGCCTGCAATGCACCCAACTGGGACTCCTGCGCCCCCCTGATGCCTGTGTATAACCATTTGGTCAAATGCCTACTGTTTCCCATTAAATGTAGCTTATGGACCAACCCATTCATTTGCGGTTCCTGCCCGTCTGGGGCCCACACCCTTTTCAAAAGTGCGTTAATCCAGCGTGTAAGAGAAATAGGGTATCTGGCAATCCATTTGTGTGAACAAAGTCTGCGTGTGACAGCAGTATACCCTCGTGGAACAGTGCCCCCACTGTTGTTCTCCCACCATCCTCCCAGCTGATCCCTGCGTGACTATGCCTGTTGGGATTGGCAAACCCAATAAAGGGGTTTTCTGTGCATAGGACCGGGAAGGTTGAATATACCTTATGGCGGTTTTCCAATATTGCAGTGCTATTTGTAATAGTGGAGAGTCATTGCTAGTGATTGGATGCATGTTATGTAGCTTTGCATGCAGTTTACCCTGCACCAGCATCATGGGTGTATAGCCAATTTCCTGCAAGTTACGGCCTGCCAACCAGAATGCAAGCCATTGCAACTGACTCGCCATACAGTAGGCCCTAAAATCCGGAGCACCCTCTCCCCCGCAGTCGTCAGAAGTTGTGAGTTCTTCAATGCCACTCTACGCATACCCACCCTGCAAACCAGTTCTGTCATCAGTGATTCTAGCACTCCGAACACTCTCATAGGGATTAATATTGGGAGAGTCGTGAAGTAGTACAACACTCTAGGCAACATCACCATCTTTGCGATGGCTAGCCGGCCCGTGACTCACAATGGCAGCTTTATCCAGAACGCTACTGTGATCGCAATGCAGCTATTGTACGTTGAACGTTCCCATCCAGTGTATCTTTCCGGGGTATATATATTCACTCCCAGGTACTTAAACGTAGTTGAGGCTGTTTGTATTTTACTGTCCCCGAAGTCAACCATGTGCGGCACCTCTGACTGTTTAAAGGAGAAGGTTATTGACTTGTCGAAATTCACATAGAGGCCCGACACCCTACCGAACTCCGTGAACAGTGTCGCCGCCTCAGTGAATCCGCTATTTATGTCCCGGGTATATAGTACTTTATCATCTGCATATAGTGACGCAGCAGGAATCATTGTGCCAACAGGGATGCCCCAATCCCGAGCAGACAGACAAAGTTTGTATGCAAGTGGCTCCAGTGCTAACATAAATAGCATCGGGGAAAGAGGGCACCCCTGCCTCGTGCCTCTGTGTATCTCATATGCACTAGAGATGTGCTTGTCCGATCGTACCCGGGCCGTAGGCGCAGCATATAACAGCCTTACCCAGTTCAAGTATTCATCTGGTATGTCGTACAGGCACAGTGCTGCCATTTACTCCCAGTTTAGCATACCAAACACTTGATGCAGGTCCAGGGAGAGACAGCTCGCTGCGCAAACTGGTCTAAAGGGTACCACATTATTTGGTACGAACTTCGCACATTTTGCGCTGTGCTCCTGCTTGGCATAAACCCACACTGGTCTGCGTGTACCAACTTGTTGAGGCAGGGCAACAATCGCTATGCTAGAATCTTACTCAGTGTTCAGGAGGGACAAAGGTCTGTACGCCATAATATCCATGCCATCCCTGCTGGGTTTTGGTAACAAGACCTCCAATGCCTGATTTATGGTCGGGGGAGAGCGCACTTTCCTCCAGTGCCGCTGCTTACAGCTTACTCAGTTGTGGTGCTAACTCTTTGGCATATGTAGTGTAAAACTCTATGGGGAGGCCATCCAGACCCGGTATCTTAATCCGCGGCAGGTCCCGGATCGCCGCCCGAACTGTTGTAATAGGTGACATTAGGTCTTCATTCTCTGCATTGTCCAGCTTTGGTAGATTTGCTCCGTGGAGGAATCCCCCAATTTCCTGTGTGCATGGTCTCCCAGGTGCACTGTACAGGTGTCTGTAATACCTTTGGAATGCTGCATTTACCGTTTGTTGGGTAGTAGCCACATCCCCGAATGGGGAGTAGATCCTGTTTACTGGAATTGCTTGGAGCTGGTTCCGTATAATACATGCTAACAGAGTGCCAGGTTGGTCCGCCTCCACATGAGTTCTCTGTATGTATACCCTTTAATCTACTACTCTTAGCCTTTCCAGAAGATCAGCATATTCTATCTGCGTCTCCAGTAGATCGCCCGCCTTATCCGGGGATTCAGCAGCAGCTTTCTCTAGAGGCCCCAGCTGTCCCTCTACTGAAATTAAACTGTGCACTATCTCTTGCTTGGCTCCCACCGTTGCCCCATTGGAGGTCCCTCTCACCACCACCATGAATGCTTCCCATTCAATGAGCGGGGAGAAGGTGGAGCCGGCGTTCTGGGAGAAATATTCAGTAACAGTAGTGGATAATCGTGCCTTAAATGCCCCGTCTTCCAGCAGTAGGAGATTGAATCTCCATGTCGGCACCGGAGTGGGGACACAACCCCACTCTAGTAACATCTCCATCGGACTTTGATGAGACAGTGTTTTGCCAAGATATGCAGCGTCTAACACCTGCGGTAGAAGTACAGGGGAACAGAGATTATGATCTATCCTAGTATGTACTGTATGTACTGGGTTGTAGATTGAGTATTCACGTGTCGCTGCGTTCTTGCTGCGCCACACATCCAAAAGCACCCAAACCCCCCCCCATTCCTCAAGTGTCCTAACCTGACGAACTGCCAGGGCTCCCCGAAGAGGCGGATGCGATCTGTCCAGGTATATGTTCAACACCTCATTGAAATCCCCACCCAGAATCCATGGGTACTGAACCCAGTCCGTCAGTGCAATGCTTAGCCGTTTCAGGAATCCTTCCTGTTCTGTATTTGGTGCACACATGCTCCCTATCACCAGCACCTGACCATCCATCCCTCCTTTAAAGAGCACATACCTGCCCTCACTATCCGTCCTCTGTTCTAGCATACTAAAAGGGGACCCCTGCACGCACCCACACTGCCGTGCCTCTTGCATACGCCGAATAGGTTGTGCTGTATAACTGGCCCCTCCACTTTTTCCTCACCTTGCCAGTCTCATCTGCATTTAAGTGAGTCTCCTGCAAAAGGACTATGTGTGCTTAACACCTGTTCAGCTGTGCATGAATACAGTATCTCTTGTGCAGTGAGCCCATGCCTCTCCTGTTCAACGTGAGTAACTTATACGGTTCTCTTGACGCCATTCACATTACGCGTACTGTGTATAACTTACATGTTTGCTCTGTCCCTGTGCCCTGGTGAAATCTGTCGCGTACCCTAGTGTGCACCCTTGTAACTGCAACTCCCATTACTTTAACTACCCCAATTCGACAGTCTAACCTCAAAACTGTGCTCAACCAAACCGCTGTTACAAACAGCAACAGCTGTAACTTACATTTTGCTTTCGCAAGGGGGGAAGATATGCCAACCGCGGACCATTTCACCCCATGCCAGTTCCTTTGTGCTGTCCCCATTGGCAGCATTGCAGTAATTATACAGTAGTATCAGAAAGCTTAGAGCTAAACAATCAAGAACGACTTTTAAGGGAACAAATAGAAAAGAAAAGAGAAGAAAAGGGGAAGAAGTGGGTCCGCCTCCGGGCCCGAGCACCCCCCCAATATCATAAATTCAACATAACTGTAACATCTATGCCAATACAATTACCAACTGCTGTGACTCCCACAGCGTGTCCGCTACTTGTTATAGTCCGCAATACTTCTGGGCCACAGCTATGAGGGCCATCTCCCTCCAACACCTGTGCTGCACCAGGATACATATGTTCTGCCTTGCGGCTATGTTCATTCCTCTAGGTCTCTGTGGAAGAGGTGTGGCGCAGCGGGCAGGGCAGCTGACGCCGGAACCCAGGGACTCACGGTTCGATCCCTGGTGCCGGCAGCAGATCAGCCCAGCACCATGTGACTGTGGGCAATAGCTCACTTAATCTTCCTGAGGGCCCCCAGCGCCTTGACACTTTCGGGTAATTGTTTGCGCTTTACAAATACTGGACTGAACATTCTGTCAATTTGCGGGGTCAAAGAAGGGAATAGAGGCTGACTAGACTCTGAGTCGGTTGCTGGCACTCAACTCGATGACGATTCCCCTCTGTTGTTGCCTCTTGTGGCTGCCGCTTCTAACACCGCTCTCTTACTTTCAATCTTCTGCTCCAGGGTAGGTGCCCTTTCATTCGATGGCTTCTGTTGACCTGAGGGAAGTGGCACTATCCGCCTACGTCGTTGGCTCAGCCTCCAAGGTTCTCGATGTTCGTCCAGGATCGCCAAGTTCAGGAAAGTTACTTCTATCCACATCCATGCCGTCTCAACATCTGCAAACAAATGACTTGCATTGTCATGAATTACCTTCAACTTAGCCCGGAAAATCAGTGCGTAATGCAGGTTAAGCTGTTGGAGGTGCTGTTTGATCTGAAAGAAAGCCTCCCGTTGTCTTTGTACCTGCATCGTGTAATCCGGGAACAGTGAGACTTTTGAATTTTCGTAGAAGAGTGGCACCTTTTCTGGTGCTTTGCAGAGCAGCATGTCCCTGTCCTTGTATTTAAATTTATTTTTATTGCAGAATTAAGAACAAGACCACATCATAGGTCGATCTGTACGCCTGCATCATCACAACCTTAAAGATGACAGAAGTATTGTACACAGCCATTTAGCCCACATCCCGGAGGCTGGGCGGCGCTTCAGGACTATCCTTCCCAGGAAGACGCTTCCGTGTACCCCCGTCCCAGGTATTCGACCAGTATCACTTTGTAGTATCTGCTTTCACCCCCCTAAAACTCCCCCCCCCCTTATGCATCAACAAGCGAACTCAGAATTTCCCAAGAGACACCAACATCAGCTCATACCCCGTTCAACATAACTCGGACCACGCCGTTCCAGCTTCCCCTTCCCGGGTCCCCCCAGTGTTATTGCCAGAACGCCTGCCTACCGTCTCAGTAGCCCCCCGATACCTGGGTCTGACCTACGTGCTAACCATCAATGCTAATCCAGGTCGCTATGTCGAGCAGCCATGTCCCTGTCCTTGTAGTTCAGGATTTTCGCAACCATAGGCCGCGGCGGTAAACCTGGGGCTCTCCTTTTTGTGGGTACTCTGTGGGCTCTCTCCACACTGAACATGTCCGTCAGTCTTTCAGGCGCCACCTCAGTGCGCAGCCAGCACTCGATAAATTGCATAGGGTCTTGGCCTTCGCTCTTTACGGGCAGCCCAACGTTACGGATATTACTCCTGAGTGCCCATCCTTCCGCATCATCCAGCTCTTTGACTTGGAGCTGCAGCTGTGAGACCATCTCAGTTTGTGCCTTTCACCATGGTGTGATATCTGATATGGCTGTTGCATGGGTTTGGACCCGTTCCGCCATTTTTTTATGGTCCGCTCGGAGTAAACTCACATCCGTTGTGAGTGTGCCTAACTGCTGCTCCATTACTGCTCTGGATTCACGGATTTCCCACAATATAATGTCCAACTTGTCAGGGGACTGCTCCATTTGTGTTTGAGTGTCTGGTATTTCCTCCGGCAGTTGCGGAGTCCCTTGTAGCGGATTAGATCTAGCTTCACCGGTTAGGCCTTGGTCCGCCTGTTTTCATTTAAGCCTGCCTATGCTGGCGGTAACTCACTACACAAACTGTCCGCCAAGCACAACTGCGGTATCGTTCTCACAGAGTGCCCTCTGCCCAGCGCCTCTCCACTGCACTCTGGTATGATGACCTGGTATTTGGGCCTGCTGAAGACCCTTCAGGTAATGTCCGTAACACTATATTAGGGCCTGGTGGTCTCCGTACTGTGCCCCTTATTTGTTTGCTCACTTTTAGCTGCGCTCACTCGCCGTCACTGTCGATGTATATTCCCTTCCTCTTGTGACCCACAATATTAGGGCCCAACACCACTGGCTCCATAGGTCCACATATGCTGCTGACCTTATTGGCATACACCATGAAGGCCGCTGGCAAAAAAGAGCCACCCCCATGCCGTTCTGCCCTTACACAATGTATCCCCAGTGGAAAAACAGCCACAGCAAGGCGCCAGACTTTTTTGGACCCTTCGGTGGTGGGAGTGGGGGAAGCCACTCCAATTGGCACAACCTGCCTGTGGAGTGGTCCGAGAGTAGCCTCTTCTTCTTGCCGGCGTGCTCAGCTACACAACCACAAGCTTTGTGGCCTCGATGCCCTCTTATTACTGCAGGATTTGGGGGGTTTTATCAGCTCTGTTATGTTATGTTATATATTCTTATATAGCGCGCGGCTGCCCCAGCTAAGGGGCGTCCCGGCGCTTCTGAGAGAGGCAGAAGAGTCGGCCACAGCATATGGAAAAATGTGGTAATAACATAACAAAGCAGTCTAGCGGAAAAGATGAGTCTTGACAGCCTTCCTAAATAACAGAAGGTCATTTAAGTTACGAATTTGGAGTAGAAGGGCGTTCCAGAGTTCCAGAGCTCTGGAACTCTAAGCATCTGCAAGGCCACGTCATAAATTGCAAACCACTTATCGATGTCATCCCCCACCACATAACTTAGCACAATGTCTCATGGGCTGTAGTAACTTTCCTAGGCACTTCAGTATCGTTGTCACCACCATTACCACTTGGCCCAGAGGCCCTTCGGGACATCAAGTCCATCTTGTGCTGGCTCTTTCCATGGGCCAACAGTGTCTTCTTTTAAGTCCTGCATGTTCAACACTTGTATTGCTTTTCTTTTATACACAAGCTCTCCCTTCTCAATCCAGAAAACATTTGTATTTTGTTGCTTCTACTTTAAAATAATTCACCATTCTTTTCATAACGGCGTTAACATGTGCTGACTCTACATAGCATTTCCTGGTGACTTAGCTCTAGTGTCAGCGGTTGTACTTCTGGCACTTGTGGGTTGACCCAATGCAATACTCCCTGGTACCCCTATATCTATCTAGGTGGTTGGTATACACCTGCATGACCTCTTGCCTGCATGACTACTGCTCTGCATGAATGCTTCCCTGAATGGCCAGCTGACTGCATGTATGCCCTCCTGCAGGATTGCCTTCATGAACGCTTGCATGAACATGTATTATTCCTTTCTCATCTTTGCTTACATTTCATGTATAGGCTCAGCAACAAACATAAAACAAGATATCAGCTCTGTTCCTCACACACAAATCTATGCTACCCATTTAGGACACACTTCAGATATAGACATACTTCCATCCAAGGCACCGTCACAGAATGCCATGCAGCCCACCCTTACTGTGCATCTGTGCCTCTTCAGGGGCAATAAGCGCTATGTAAATGAAAATATAGTACAATTGTATAATAGCAGACTGTCCAAGAGCAGCAATCGGTTGCTTTACCCACATGTTCCCCAAAGGTTGCTGCAAACCTTTCACTCAAAAAGCAATGAGTTGATTGCACTGCTGTCGATTGAAGACTCTGACCCAAGTATTCTGAAATTGAAGGGGCAGTGGTGGGAGTGTATGGGGCCTCTACCGACAGTTTAAGGTACTAATAATAATAATAATAATACAGAATTTTGTAGAGCGCGTGAATAGTTATGTCTGACTAAAGGCAACTCTTTTAATGGCTTAAGGTACTGCCTTCTGGTACAGCAAAGACTTGTGTCTGTCTCTAGGGACCTCTAGTAATGAATGACCTAGGATATTTCAAGCAGCATCACAAAAAGTTTTTTTGCAGCTTTTCAAGGCATGCAAATTGACTCTTTAAAAATAGTGAGACCTACTGACTTTGCAAATGCTTGTTTAAAATGTCTTACCTTTTCTGTATTTACAATTGCTTCCCCAAGCCCAAATATAGGCGAGAGGTCTGCATCTTTTGAAAAACTAGGGGAGAACCTAGATTGCCTCTGGTGTTTCAGATACTCAGGTAACAAAGTTAATCTACATATTCAGAGGTAATCTAGGCTGCGTCGTTGTTGCCTGTAATCTCGGTAAAGCAACGTGGAGTCTTAAAACACAAACTGCAATCTGATCCGTGTTGCCGGTGATGGGTCGAGTGGTTTTCGTCAAAATGCTTACGCTTCTGTATTTGATGTATTATTTTGTACCCCTGCCCTTGATTTTGCTTCTTATCATTTTCAAACACTTGGTCCAATTAATTCCTGGGTGAGCTGGCCGAGTAGGCCTATCCACTTTGCAATTACTGGCTGCTGTGGGTGGATTTGGTCTTCCAACTCTTGAAAAAATACTACCCAGCAGCCCAATTGCAATGGTTAAGTGAATGGCTTACAGGGCACTATCTGATTCAGACTGGCTTTCAGGGTCACACATAACAGATGGCACTTTGTTGAGATTGACACACTTCAAGTTTAAATCCAAACGCTGCCTTAGTATGTCTAACATGTGATTTAGTACTTACAAAACACATCCTCCCTTCTGCATCGTCAACACCACTATGAGGTTGCATGAACACTGGCTACCGTTATCACAACTTAGCCTTTGGTTCAATAAAGGAGTAGAGTCTTTCTATTTCTGTTCTCAAATGGGTTTCTGCTACAACTTGAGACATTAACACAAGATTATGATACACCAAACAGGCAAATCCTTATGTATCAGAGAATCAGACATGTACTTCAGAGGTTCTGAAGTATACCTGACACAGAACCACCTACACATGAAGTTATACCAACTCTTCATCCCATGGGTGATGGCAAATCAAATGCCTCATTAAATGGCTGTGCAGAGCTTTCACATAATACCTCAATGTATCTCGGAATAAACAACGCACACAAAGGGGATCAGAACTAGCTAGGCCTTTATATGAGTCGGAATGGAAAAAGATACTAGCCGACCCATATAAGATATTGCGTAACACGAGATATAAATAAATTCAGTTTAATATAGCAAACAGATTTTACTTGACTCTTAATAGGATCAATCGGAATTATCCCGGTCCTCCTTAAACTGTCCTCGATGTAATGCATCTTGAACTGATATTCCATATGTGTTTTGGTCTTGTCTTTCTATATATTCCTAATGGTAAGACACCATTGCTACACTTACACAGAAATCAGGTTGTAAAGCACATAATACATTTGAGGTGTGCATACTTGTGGACATATTTACTTACAATTCACGCATCACAATGCAGCAAGATAAGTTGCAACGCTGCATTATGTGAATAGGGAGGGCTAAAAAGCTCCATATCTGCTAAGATATAACACTCTACAGCTCTCTCCCTGCACTGGCGCACTTATGGCTGCCTAGCGCCCATGCTGGCACACTTGCACCATAGTTCAAGGGTGCTTGTGTTATAGGCAGGATTGTTTTGTGCAGGAACGGACACCTCGTTTGCGTGCTTCAGGTAGGCATAGCTTTTTGATGCATTCTCAGGTTTACAAATCTTTATAAATCTGTGAATGAGCTGAAATCCATGGGTAGATGCATGGGAATGCCCATGCTCCACCAGGTAACACCTCCCCAGCACAAAGTTATGCAAGGCAGCCTTCTGCGCTGCCTTTTGTTACTTTATAATAACTAAACCATGCAAAGCCTAGCTTAGTAAATACCAAAAAGTGACGCAACCCTGATGCAAAACCTTAGTAAATGTTCCTCTGAGTCTCTTCTCGAATCTTAGACCAGAGAAAGCTACTAAAGCGTCCACTAACTTAGCTTTAATATTAGCTTGCTGAAATATCAACATGAACTGGAAACATGTTTATCCTACATCTACCACTAGATGGCACTCAAATGCTATTCAATGGCTCAAAGCCAAATTTCAGCATTTACACATAGGGAAACATGTTATTGCTCACAGCTGGGATATAATGCTGGAAGCTCCGAAATCAAATAGCGCGCACGAAATACACCATCCTGGAATCTCCATTAGGTAAGACTCAAATGAACCTAATTCTCGAACTCCATACATGCCAGTTGTTGTTTCAACTGGAGAAAATAGACAGCTTTTCACTTAGAGGGGGTCTCATATTACAGACACTTATTCTAGAAAAATATAAGCAAGGGATAACATTTGTTATGATTATGATATACACATTACGATGCATGAATAGAGGTGGGTCTGGGGGCATAGCGGACTAATGCGTCCACTGTTGGGGCCTGTGTTAGACCTCCTGGGCACAGGTTCAAATCTCGGCTGGTTCACTCAGCCTTTCATCCATCTGAGGTCGATAAAATGAGTACCGTTGGGTAACAATAACTATCTCTTATTCAGCACCAAGATGCCTACGGGTAAACGTGTGCTTTACAAATACACAATTTATGTTTATGAGAGGACACAAGACGCCATAATGAGGTCTATGCGTGGCTAGGCTGGTGGCAGTATTTGATGTTTATTACAGTTAGCTATGTTCAGACATCTTAGAAAAAACACAAAATGGCCGGAAGATATGCACAAGACGATCAAACTGCATCTTTGGAAAGCAGAGTTAATGAATACCTACATTGCCCGGTTACTCACTGGTAATCTTCAATACTCCGAGTCCTGGTCTTCCTGTCCCATTCCTTAACAGTGAGCAGCTTGTCTGCTCCCCAGAAATCCCATACCTAGAAGAGTTTTAACACTAACACCAATATGGAGTCACCTAGCTGGTGAGCATAAAGGGGGAAGTGTGGGTGATTTCTGTTGGGTAATAAATCCATTAAGTTGGGTAATAAATCCTCCAACCCTCCTCAGAGCGATGCAAAGCAAACAGACCCCAGCTGCCACAAAACACAGGAAATGTTCTTGCATCTTTGTCCGTTTATTGGCATGCCAAGGCAGAAGGCAGACGCAGTGTCACGTCTTGGAATAAGCTTCTTCTGCCCCTCATAGATAGTCACAGGAGAATATATAGGGCAGAAAGTGCAGTCATCAGTAAAATCATAAGATGTGGACAAGGCCAAATACGGTTGTACATATACAAATAGAAGTGTCATGCAGGCCCAGGACATAGAGCAATATAAGGGCACAAGGGACTAGAAAGCAAGTTTAAGCAACCTGCACAATTCAGAGGCTTTTCACAGCTGTTATCCCAGGACGTGTCAAAGAGGGCAATACAGGTCATGGGGTCAGGCTTTAATAGATTTGTAAAGGGAGGGGTGTTTAGGAGCACAGAGCAAGCAGTTTGGTCAGAGCAGACCTAGTTAGCTCTGTGGGTCTGAGATAGTGTGGAGGACAATATGGGATGGATTCACTTATTTGACTGATGCAAACATATAGATATATATATTTCCTCACAATATCCCTCCTTTTTGATAGCAATATCAAATACCATTGTAAGAAAAATATGAATATATACATATGGTAGAAATATAAAGTATCGAAAAGGTACAAATCTTTGACTAGTATTACACAGTGTTTAAATAACATGCATATATTGGCGTAGATCCATCCAAGATGTATTCATTTTTCAACAAAGATAAAATTATATACTAATACTCAATGCATTTATATTATATATCTATAGCCATTAATTGAAATGTTTCTTTGTGTGCTTTCTCTACATCCTGTTGTATTTGGAGATATTTGTAGACTAGCTCCTTTTCTGTAGGGGGTAGAATTTTAACTGCGGGAATTGAATGGATGCTTTTGCTACACAATTGCTGTACCATGGACCAGCAACACTGAAGACAACACAAAAATATCACTATTGTTAAAAAGATACCCAGTAGCACTAAAAGTAAGTGCTTTAACTAACCTGTTGGTAGCCATGACCATAGCCAGGACCAGTCATCAGACTCTGTAATTTTCCCTGCTTCACTGAATATTTGAACTGCATTCTTAATTTTTGCCATGTCCCTTGCTATGTTTCCACTTTTCTTTAAAAAATAACAGCAAGAGGAATTTAATAAGACGCACAGTCCTCCTTGTTGTAGCGTCAGGAGGTCAAGTGCAATTCGGTGTTGAATAGTCATGGCGGCTACTGAATTAATTTCCATCTGCAACTATTGAAGTGCATCTCTTGTTGCATCGAATACTACAGCTAGCTCAGCAGACATATTAACTAGAGCCAATTCTAAATCATATACCCCATATCCAGGGATAAATATACGCATTAGTTCAAAGAATAGACCTTGTCTAGTTTCCAGAATAGGTGCATGTATATCTCTTTTATATCTATGAGCAAAACTCTCCAAATTTAGTGGCTTATGGGCTGCAATGTGTGGCACGACTGACATGTTTGGTGTAAGATAAGAAATAGCACACACGCCTTCCCAGTGCCGGGGAAGCACCTTGTATGCTTTAGTGCCACAAACAAAATACATTCCGCCCTGTAACTGTGTGTCCAATGTGATATTTACTGAGAGGAAGGCCTATCCCTTCAGGAAAAGTGTTTTGGAATTGATCACACCATTTGTAATCAATCCATGAAGAATTTATAAGCGTAACATTTGCCAATGGAGCCATGTATGAGGAGCAAGCTGACCATTAGGGGTATTCTAATATTTTAGAAATCACATTTGGTGCCTTAGCATGCTTATTCTTTCGCTCAATAAATGGATCATATAGAAGACCATCAGGTGTTATTAATTGTGTCTCTCCATCTACAGTGATGTTCCAGTAATGCAAAGTATATTTTACTTATTTTCCTCGTACCTTAGCTGTCCAGTTCCTACTTACTAACTGTCTGTCTTTTATGTTCCAATTCCCTGTGATATTATCAATTTCTAATATGTTAGGACACTGGCTACTTTTTAAATGTCCTAAGTATCAGGAAGCTGGGCTATATCCTGAAACATGATGCTTTAAACATACAGGAAATGCTTTGTCCTTGTCTTTGTATTCTACTGTAGGAGACACTTGGTATTGGGCTTGAATATTTGGCAGTATGGTACAATATGGGTACTATCCAATCCTTCCTTCTCCACAATCCCAGGTTACATTGGATATGAGGCATCCTATTCCTTGCGCATAATTTTGTATAGGCACAGGTGTTTCATAAAGGCCAATTGGGTCGTTGGGGTGTCTGGATAATTCTACAAATCCAGCAATTTTGAAGACCTAAAGCCTGGGCAACTTTCTCATGTACTGCAATGAGGGGATGGCCATCAGGTTGTTGCAGTACAGGTAGCACACACATAATTAAGGTACTAAAAAATATTGTTAGCATAATGCAATGCATTTTCTTGGCAGTGGTAAATATCACTTGCAGAATTTAAAATGTTGTTAGGCAGTGTCTTTTTGTCCCAGTTCCAGGGTACTTTCTGTAAGTGTCAATAATGAAAGTTCTTGTGGTGCTCTGTCATCTGCTTCTTCTCCTGGTCCGTAGTTGTCCTGTTCAGGGGCGGTTTCACAGACCTGCCCTGCGTGCTTCACTCTACAGCATCAGTTGGTGTCACCGTTCCTGGGACACTTGATGATGGACCCTCAGCGTTGTTGTTAGCAAAGGTCTGGTCTGTCTCTCCCTTGTTCTGTGTTTTGCGCTGCTCCACTTGTGGCCGGTGCTCATCTCTTAAAGGTGCCTCTGCCTCAGGCGTTGTTGGTGCAGACTTGCATCATGTTCCGTGCAGCCACTCAGGACGTCTCTGCACTTTAAGTGATGTTCTGGTAACCAGGAGCACAACGTGGGGTCCAGTCCGCCGAGAAGTAAGAGAAACATTTTTTATTTTTCTCACCATGACCATGTCGCCAGGTTTAAAAGGGTGTGTTTGTTCTAAGGAAGGATGGGGCAAAGCTTCCTTCACCTGGAGATGGTGATGCCTCAATACCACTGACAATTGTACAGCATAGTCGGAAATCTGCTCATCCGTCCACAGCAGTGCTGCTTGGGATGCTGTGAGAGGCAACCTCAACCCCACCGACATAGGCCGCCCCATCAGTACCTCATGGGGGGGACGAGAGAGTTGTTCTAGATGGTGTTGCTCTTATGGCATGCAGCACTAAAGGCCCCACATCTGGACATTTCAGGCCTGTTGCATCAGTTGTTTTGGCTAATTTATGTTCTATTGTGGTGTTCATTCTCTCCACCGGGCCTGAACTTTGTGGGTGGTAAGGGGCATGCAGTTTCCACTCTATTCCCAGTCACACATCTCTTTCACAATGGCAGCAACAAATTCACCCCCTCTGTCACTGTTTATGCTCTGGGGGACCCCAAATCGGGGTATTAAATCTTTCATCAAGCATCGCACAACCGTTGCTTCATCATTCTTCCTAGTGGCAAATGCCTCCACCCATTTTGAAAATGGATCCACACATACCAGCAAATATTTGAATCCATTCACTGGGGGCATATAGGCGAAGTCTATTTGAATGTTGGTAAAGGGACCCTCTGGTACTGGCAAGTGATCATGGGTAGCGGGGGAACACATTTTAGCATGTTGGGCACAGACAAGACATTGGGAGCAGAATTGTGCAGTGAAAGCTGTTATCCCTGGTGCAAACCATTCTTGTCTAATCAAAGGATTCATCCCTCCTTGAGCCATGTGAGTGGGTCCATGGGCAAGCCTTGTAAGGGACAGGAACATACTGCGTGGGGCCGCAGGCCTCCCATCCAGGTGGACCCACAATCCCTCATCATTTGGCTCACATCCAGCATCAATCCACGCTCTTTCTTCCTCTGGTGGTGCAGACCAGAGTGCTTCTTTCACATCAGCTAGCAACAATTGTCTCTGAATCAGCTGTATTTTTGGAATACTTTTTGCCATTGAAGGCACCATCTGAATTGGCTGTAACATGTTATCTTTTGCTGCTGTGTCAGCCTTGGCGTTACCTCTGGCTATCTCAATATTAGCTCCTGTATGTTCCTCACATTTTATTACTGCTATTCTGCTGGGCAGTAGTATTGCCTGTAGCACATTTTTTACTAAGGGGCCATTTTGAATGGGGCGCCCTGCTGCTGTTATGAAACCACGATACTGCCACAGCCTGCCAAAATCATGGACAACTCCAAAGGCATAACGTGAATCAGTGTACATATTAACATCTTTCCCTCAGCTAGGATGCATGCTCTTGTTACAGCATACAGCTCAGCTTGCTGGGCAGATGTGCCAGGGGGGAGGGCTGCACTTTCAACTATGGTGTCTACTGTTGTTATAGCATACCCTGCTCTGTAATCAGTGTCTGTTAGTCTGCTGGAGGAACCGTCAGTGTACCACTCAGTCAGTTTTTTCTAATGGTGTTTGCTGCAAGTCTGGTCTAGGTGTGGTGCATGTCTCTACAATTTCAACACAGTCATGGTCAGGGGTCTCATCTGAATCACCTAGTGGAGGTAATAATGTTGCCAAATTAACATGTGGGCATCTTTTAATGGTGATATTGGTGTGAGACAACAGAGTGACCTCATAACCTGTTTGCCAGGCCGCTGAAAAATGTTGTGTTGCCGCAGATGACAACAACAACTGTACCGAATGTGGCACATAGACAATACAAAGGTAGTCCAACACAATGGGAGCCGTCCTCTCTACCATCACAGCTGCTGATGCCACTGCTCTCAAACAAGCTGGATGCCCTGTTACTGCTGCAGGCAAAGTCACGGAGTAGTATGCCACAGGTCTTTTTTCCAGAGCCATGCTGCTGTGTCAGCACACCATTTGCAATGCCATTTTGCTCTGACACATAGAGATCGAAGAGCAGTTTGTAATCAGGCAACCCCGGGGCTGGCACAGTACACAAAGTCTCTTTCAGTTTCTTAAAACAGTTTGCAAGTTCATTAGTCCATACAATGTTGTTGGGAGCATCTTGTAGTGTACATTGTCGCAGGATGGCATCATAGGATCTGTACTCAGGTATCCACTGGCGGCAGTAGTTCATCATGCCCAGGAATGACAGCATTCCTTTCTTGGTGGGCGGAGGCTGCATGCCGTGAATCATTTTGATCCTGTCAGGTGATATGCGGCGTGTACCTTTAGATACCACATAACCCAGGTAAGTCACCTCTTTTTGGCAGCACTGGAATTTTGACAATGACGCTTTGTGTCCTCTCTCCTGGAGGTGATTCAGCAGCGCTACAGTGTCTTTTTCACAAGCTTCAAGGGATGGAGATGCCACAAGTAGATCATCAGCATACTGCAAGATGATGCTACCTCCTTCCAGGTGTAGGCTATCCAGGTCTCTCTTTACTGCCTGCGCATAGACCGTGGGACTCTCAGTATAGCCTTGTGCCAGTCTTCTGAAAGTAAATTGGGTATCTTTCACTGTGAAAGCAAAAAGGTACTCGCTCTCTAGATGGACTCTAATACTGAAAAATGCAGAGGAGAGATCAATGACTGAAAATTACCCTGCCTCTACAGGTATAGAAGATAATATAGTATTGGTGTCAGGCACAACAGGTGCTAAGGGAACCACAATATTGTTTATCTGTCGTACGTCCTGTATGAACCTATACTGCCCAGTATTGCCCTTGGGTAATGGAATGATAGGACTATTACAGGGGCTGGATGTCTTTTTAATGATACCTTGTTGCAAGAGAGATTCAATCTCAGGTTTTATTCCCTCCTCTGCCTGAGGTGACAGCCTGTACTGAGGGACATAAGGTAATGCAGCATTCTCTTTAAGTGTCACTTTATGGGGAGGGCATGTTTTCAATAATCCTGCCTCATTTTTGTGTTTTGCCCAAACCTCTGAGTTCACTTGCTCTTGCACCTTGTTTTTAGTAAGCTGTAAAGCCATATTCCCTTCAAGCTTGTCAAAAACTGCAGTCCTGTCCTTTCTGTTCATACACAACGTCCAACACCACCCTTCTCCATCTCCTAACACAGACACCATTCCTAAAGGAAATGTAAAATCCTTAGTTCTAGGTAAGTCCTGAAGGCGTTTGACCATGGGGCCCAAATCCTTAGGGTGGTAACCTGATGCTACAGCTATTGAGACATGTGGTTCAGAATGTGGCACTTGAAGTCACCTCATTTCCCGTGGTCCTATTTCAATGCTCACTGCACACCCTTATTTTCCTACATATAATGTGTGCTCAAGCAACTCCATTGTCCAGTGCAAATGTTTGTCTGCCCTGTAGGCGTACCATTCAGGCACTGCTCCTGTGAAAAATGCTACAGTACAGTGTATGGGCTCAGGTACTAATGTCAACTGCACTAAATAAGTGACCAATTCACTCTCAATGTCAGGGCTGTATTTAAACAGTTCTTGAAACATGACTTCATAAAAATCTCCATGTAATGGAGTTCATTGGTAACGTGTTGGAGAGAGAGACAAGACGGGGGTGCACATAACCCAGAGTCCTCACTTAATTTGCAAGCAGTAAGTGTTCTATTAGCCAATTCTAACCTGTCCTCAGGTACTTGTAAGTAAATCCCATTTTGTGAAAAATATAATGTTGCATGCAATTTACAGAGGTCTCTCCCCAGCAAATTGATGGGTGAATCTGGTGACAGTAGAAACTGATGGGTCATTGTGAAGTCATCAACAGAAACTGGTAGGGGTTCTGACAATTCTTCATGCATCATCATTCCATTTACTGCTATAGTAGTGACTGTTTCACCACTACCAGGACCCAACTTGTTTCTTACTGTGGATAGGGTTGCACCACTATCTATTCGGAAATCAATCTCTTTATTTCCTACCTTAATTTGAAACATGGGATTTTCCTCTGGTATCTCGGATACCTTCATCATAAAGCACTGGGCTCTGGTTGCTGCAGTTTGTCCCATCTCTCTCTCCGTGTGGTCCTATGCTGATCCATGTTGCTCCTGAAAAGGATTCCTCAGGGAGTGCTGGGTCTGCTTCAGGTCTCTGGGCATGGGTGGTGCAGATGGCTGGGTCTCATTTCTGTCTGACCTTTCATTCCTGTTTCTATCATTTTTATTATACTGGTCACTTTTCTCATTCCAGTCCCTTCTACCTCTATTATTTCTACAATTGCGTCCCCAGTGCCCATACCTCTGGCAATTATAACACCGATCCCTACTCTTGTCTCTCCTATGGTATCCTTGTCCACTATCCTGTCTTTGCTGTGCCCCCTGATAGTACATTCCCTCTGGCTCCTCCTCTCTTTGTACTTGCTGCAACATCATTCCTTTGTCATTTTTAGCGATGTCCTTCCTTACCTTAAAAATACCATCTCTTTCCATAGTTATGAGAAGCGTGCACAACTCGTGATATCCTTTAGTGTACCAATCAGGGTGGTGTAGTTTACAACTGTGGGCCACAGAAGCTAGCAATCCATTCATAAGGGTTTGCGTAGCTAATACCTTATAGGCCTCTTTGGAGCCCGGTACACCTGCACTGTTATCCCATGCTTCATTGTACCTTAAGAAGTAATCAGCCACTGACTCACCTGGCTTCTGCAATGTGGCAGTGACTTGAGAAAAATCACCATGTTTAACTGCTAGGCCTTTAATTGTGTACCTGATAGACTCTAACCAATTTATCAATCTACTTTCTGTGACGTCCATATTATTGGTCAGTATGGTCCAATCCCTTTCCTGTGGAATTTGGAATGCACTTTTTACTAAAGACCATCTGCTCCCATATCCTATTTTTAATAGCATTTCTACATCTCGAGGGAGGGGGGTATAGGCAATACATATTTTATGAAGCCACTCATAATATTTTACACTAGCAGTCAGTGGGTCAGGGGCATCCTTAGTCATTTGGGTTGCCTCCAAGGGGGCCCATAGCTTTAGCATAGCTGTCCCCCCAACACTATTTTTGGTGCAGTTAGTTTAGTGTTCAATAGTATGTCATCAGTATATGAGTTCTCACCCTTTCCCTTTAGGGTCCGTGTTCGTGACCGTATATGTATCAGCCGTTCCCTCCTCACTAGCTTATCCTGTAATTTATAAATGGAGCGTTGTATTTCCTACCTATCAGTGTTCACTTCTTCTTGGAACTCATCTGCCTCTTTCCTCAGGTGTGTCAACTGCTCATGTTCCTCCTCATCGTTTCTCTCTTTTGCACTCAGCCCTAAATCATCCCTCAGACCAAAAGTGGAAGGTTGGGCTGGGGATTCAAAAGCATGTAGCATGTCCCCTCCTAAGGACAAGTGCCCATTCAAGACTGGTGTTCTAAAACTGTCCTCTCTGAGGTTAGTTGGTATGTCAGGTACCCTAGTTAAATTACCTTCCAGGAATATGTGGAAATAAGGTACACGTGATAAGCTTGGTTGTGAAGCCAGTGCTTGCTCGGGTGTGTTATGTCTTTCACACTGTATGTAGGGGCCTGAAAGTGATGCGTAAATTGAAGTTGCTGGAGGAGGGGATGAGAATTGAAGTGCAGGAGAAACAGGCCCTGCAGACTGGATGTTTTGTCCCAATGTTTGGTGACTGTTCTCATTGCTGGCTCCATCTGAGACCCAGGAATTACATTCACTATTTGCATCTACTCTTTGTCTTTTCCTTTCTTCCTCAGTAAGCAACAAAATCTCCTCCTCAGTCAATGCGCTACTAGTTATTTGTTCATTGTCTGTTCCTTCCCCCAGTTTGACAAAAAGGCCTTGAGGCTTGGAGGCGATAAACAGTTTTTTAAACTTATTTATGTCAATATTTACTTGGCAGTGCGTCCAAATACCTAGCAGAGCAGCAGCCCATCTAGAAGTAGTGGCATTTGGTATTTCTTTAACCCGGTCGGCTTCAATTGTTGACAACCCACACTTTTGCCATAGTGACAACAAATGCTGTTCTGTTTGCACATAGTTACTTAATTCCAATAAACACTGGCTATAAAATGTGGGTCAATCTTTTGCTAATTCTAGCTCTTTTTTAGTAGGCTTCTTGCACTCACTATTCACCATTGCTATTGCAGAACAGTCTCTGTTTTCAGTGGAGGCATTCCCCTGGCCTTTCTTTTTTGAACGCACAGCTTTATTTTTTGCAATTAAAAGCCACTTCTTTAAACAATCTTTTACATAATGTGAACTCCATGATGGGTCACCCTTTAAGTGTATACTTTCTGTCAAGTATTCAATATCATCTATCTCAAGAGAACCAAATCTAGGCCACAGCCCTTCATTCCCTTTCCACGTCCATACTAGCGCGCAAAAAGGAGTTACATATTCTAAACAATGTGTATCTTTTACAATCTGAGCTGCAGGGCTATCTGCTGGTAATTTAAAATCCTTCTCTAACGACAGTTGTTTAAACAATTGTTTTGTTCTTTTCACCAATGCGAGGCCTTACCACCTCCATAGTTCCTTTAGAATTGCTGGTACCCATTGTGCCCTTCACTCACAATTATTGAACCCTGAAAGAAAAACAGATGTGTTTCCTGGAAGGAAAAATTTGTTATGATTTGGATAGAGCGACTTGAAAGAAAAAATATACAGTTGTGGAACACTCAGACACCACATAAAACAATGTGACTTCTCTGATGCAATTTGTTTTGATATCACTTAAAAAAGCATTTCAAAGGAACATAGCAGGACAATACTTTTAGAGATCAACACATAAACATAATTAAATACAGTCATTGATCAATGACAGAACAGTGCAAATTTGAAAATCATTTCCTTGTGTCCTGCAGCCAGCCAATAGTGTGTGATGTACATACCATTTCATCATAAAAGAATATAAAAACTTTAAAAAAAGCTTTTCCTTTACAACATACAAGAGCAATAAACAATTAAAAGTAGATAATAATGTTTAAAAATTGTCAGACAGAGAAATACAGATATTTGTTTCTTTGGGTAGTTAGATTAATTATCATAATCAATTTCCTACCCCATTCTCAGTTTTACAAGCCTCGAACGTAACTACCAGGCTTCCCCTAAGTACTTTGCGACTCCACAGACGACCATCGTGGACGATGTGTCCGTTACCAATATACGGAGTGCAGTCGCATGGTGCCTTACTCCCAGTTCTCTGCAAACTGGCTTTAACCATCTTCTCCCGGGCCCACTATATGCCGTGCAGGCAAACAAAAAGTGGGCCACGGACTCAGTGGGGTTTGCCCATCCAGGGCAACTACCATGATTGGACAAAGAGGCCTTCCAGCGCCTTGTAAATACATTCAGGGGAAGTGTTCCATGTCTTAGTTTTAAAAACAAGGTTCTGTCTCTAGGTACTTTAATAAAATCTAAAAAAGCTTCCAACTTCCTCACCGGCTTGCATTCTAAAAACTGATCAGTTAGAACACCCCAATTTGATTTTTCAAGCTCCCTGGCTTGAACCCATTCCCAATATATTTTCTTAATGGTTTCTTTTGGGGGCGGTGACTGGGACAACCATGCTTCACTCAGCCCCAAGTTGTTAACCAACTCCCTCAAATTGTTCAACCATACAATCTTTGCCGACCTGTTCAAGGTATTGAGTTCGTCTAGAACTACTGCGTAGTGAGCCAGCTCCGGTGTCCTTCTCAAGCGCACCCAATATAATAATGGGCGGAGCCTGGCTATATCTTTAATTGAGCGGCGGCCCATGTCAAGAAAAAGTGGTTTCAAGGGAGTAGAAACTGGGAGGCCCACCAGATCTCTTAAAAACTTATTTTCAGTTTTTGCTAATTCTTGGGTGTTGTCAAAACCCCATAATTCCGACCCATAGGTTGCTGCAGCCAGAGCCTTTCCCTCATAAACAACAAGAGCTGGGGCAATGGGCCTACTGGTGGAGGCTCGGTGATCTCTCGAGATGGCTCCCGTGACTCTTTTCAAATTTAGCAGCATTTTTGCTAAATGGGAGTCCCACTTCATTCTACGATTTACCCTTGCTCCCAAATAGTCAAAGGCATACACCTCTTCCAATAGGGATCCATTGAGTGCCACATTAATCTTCCTGGGTCTCTTGGTCTGAGACAATACCATTAATTTTGTTTTTGTGGTATTGATTATTATCCCACGCTCCTCGAAGAACATAGCAAACCTATCCAAAAGTTTCTGAAGACCAGAGGGGGTTTTAGACATGAGGAGGGTATCATCTGCGAAGAGGAGGGTCGGTATATTCTCACCCGACAGGGAGGGGGCGTCCACTGGGTCCTCCCTCAAATGGTCTGCCACCCCATTTATAAAGAGGGAGAACAGAGTGGGGGCCATCACACATCCCTGGCGGACCCCCCTATTCACTGGTATCTTATCAGTCAGTTGGCCCTCACTCCCCCATCTGATCCTTGCATAGGTGCCTTCATGTAATCTTGTTATCAACTCGAGGAGATAACGTGGGAAGCCCATATCCTGAAGTACCTGCCATAGTTTAGTGCGTGGGACAAGGTCGAAGGCGGTTTTCAGATCTATAAAAGCCAGATATAATGAGCCTTTGCCAACGGACACAGTTTTCCAGTATATCGATGTAAATCTGAAGACTTGGTCTATTGTGCCCACCTTCTGCCTAAACCCCGCCTGTAGATGTGTCAAAATGTCTCCCTCCTCTAGCCATGCCACCGTTCTGGATATGATAACCCTGCCAACCACCTTCTGTATTACATCGATCAGACTTATCGGGCTGTAGTTGGCAGGGTCCTCTCTAGCTCCTTTCTTGTGTATTGTGACCACTTCTGCTCCTTTCCAGGACTCAGGGACAGGGTAACCCTGTACCAGAAGATTCAGCAGAGGAGAAATAAGGTTGGCCCATATGGTTGGATCATGTAAAAAAAGGCCACCAGGTAAACCATACGGGCCGGCCGCCTTTCCAGGGGCTATGTTTTTAATGGCTGCTTGGACCTCGAGAAAGGTAAAGGGGTCCGCCGGTTCAATATTTATATTGGCTGATTCTAGTTCAGGTTGTACACCTAGCGGTTGTTCAGAGTCAACCTCACAGCAATAGAGGTTCGAGAAATGGGAATACCATTGCTTTCCCGTTATATGATTTGGGGCAGAGTCCACTCCCCTTCTTGTTAGTTTATTTATTAGATCCCAAAAAACAGTTGAATCTTTTTGGAAGGCTGCCCTCCTAAGTTCCTCCCAATGATCTTCCTCCCATGACCGTTTTGCCAATTCTACTGTACTTCTATATTCCCTTCTAGCTATCCTTAAGGCTGTGGGATCCTTTTTACGGACAGCTAATGAAATGGCCTTTCTCTTTTTCTTACAGTCTACTGTAAACCATGGGTTGTCACTTTTAGATGGATTGTTTTTTCGTCCTCCAGGCCATGTGATCTTGAAAAAAGAATCTATACTTTCTATGAAGTTCCTATAAGTTTTACTAAAATCTAAACTAGGGATATCATCCTGCACAACATTAAGCATACTAAGTTCTGCGCCCTTTGATGCCACCAACAGGCCTATACTAGTCAAAGTTTCCTCTCGACAAGCCACCTTGTGCCACTTTAACCTTCTATTGCAGTTGGATGGGACTACTTCTTTGGTGCATGATAGGTAGCTTAAGGCCTCCCTTTTTAAATCCCATTTAATTTCTGCAGAAAGAGGATTATGGTCACTGTCCGGCATCTGTTTAACTTTCATATCGACCACATTCCCCCATAATCTTGTATCCAGGAGGATGTAATCAATGCGGGACTGTCCATTGAGTCTATTAAAGGTCATGGCCCCATTGGGGTCCGAGGTCGTTCTGCCATTTAGTGCACGAAGATTGTATTCCAATGTCAGGGAATTGATCTGCAATGCCCTAACCGACCATCTCTTAATAGGTCTCAGATTCAATGCAGGAATGGACTGTTTAGTATCTTCCTCAGTAACCCCCAGTAAATCATCCTCCCTTAGGGGTTCATACGTGCAATTGAGGTCTCCTCCCACAATGATGTTAGATCGCGGGGGGATGCCCTCTAGGGCCAGTTCCAGTAATGAAATTGTGACCGAGTTTTTAGAGGCTGGCATTCCTCTAGCATACACGTTAAACAGATCTACTCTGTTGCCCTTCAAGGGGCCCCTGAATGATAGGTGCAAGATATCTTCTAAATTTGAATTATGACGGGTGATAACCCAATTCAATGCTACCTTGACCCATATAATGAGTCCTCCTGATGGGCGGCCCCTGCCTTGGCTTACAGCAGGGACAAAAAAGGTGGAATATCCTGTTTTATACAAGGGTGTCGTGCTCCAGGTCTCCTGGAACATGCATACCTCATGCTTCTCAATAAAGTTGTTCCATTCTGGGATGGCCATTTTTTTGTTTTAGGCCTGCGATGTTCCAGGAGAGGATACGGATTGTGCCTGGGTTGACCTCCTCTTCCATATTATGTCCTCTTCTATTCTGGTTTTGGGGTTCTGTACTGTAGAGGGCAGGGGGTTCATTATCTATAATGTGTGTGTTTTCTTCAGCGCACGTGTTAAGGCTTTTTTCCAAATTGGTACTACTGTTATCTTTGGATAGTCAATCTACTCTGTTTAAATCCGAACAATCATTATCTTTTCCTATTGACCAGAAGGGGGAGGATCTAATCTGGATGTTAGAGTGATTGGGGGAACAGGTCCGAAACTCTAAAGCCACTAGATTGTCTGCCAGTAATTTATTACAGAGTTGAATTTCGATACAATCTGTGTGAGAGCTGAACAGGGATAGTCTCTTGATGCTAGTTATATCCTCGCTGATGATGGATCTGCAACCCCTCACATGTCTAAGCCAGTGGATTGTTTTGTTGTGGATAGACTCTCTTGATTCATACCCTGAATTCAGATTTAGTTTAGGGACCCCTGTCATGTAAACTGTTGTACCTAAATTTCTTACAGCACTTGGTTGAGGTATGGTATTTTGACCTGCCTTAAACTTCCCATCACCTCCCAACCTTGGAACCTTAAAGGGTAATACACTCTGGTGTAGGGGCATGCTTCCCGGTACTATGGCCCGTGACTTCACATTTTCAGCATATGACATAGTACTAGGACTATGCTGTACAGCGGGTGTATCCATAACCCCCAGACTACGGAGCAGCGGGCCCTTTTTTGGTAATGCACCTGCTGAGAGCAGCCCGGGAACTGAGGGTTTTGTGGAGTTTGTCGTAGCTGGTGTGGCTGTTCTAGGCTGCGGGGTTTTAATTGCGTGATCGATTATTCCTTTCTGAGATGGGGGATTGAGTAACTTTTTTATGAAGATCATATCCCTTTCTAACTTCTCTAGTTTCTTCAGTATGACCCTATTAGAGGACCCACACTTTGGACAGTCTTCGTTTATCTCCACGCTTGCATCTTTTGCCATGTTAACCCTCTTGGCTACCTGCGCAATTACATCTGCAGCTTCCCCTGATTCACCTTCCAAAACGGCAAATTTAATGGTGCAACTAATGGCTAACAGCCCTACGTCCGTCTGTATGCTCCCATGGTCAGTGCTTCCACAGATCACATTTGCTACATTAATCTCTTCAGGGGTTTTAGGTATATCTAATCCAGGGGTGCCCTCTTGTGGATTATGAACAATACAGATTGTAGAGTTTTGCGATGGCTTTTTATTAAAGATAGCAGGATTCACTTTTCCTCGTAGCTGGCCTTGGCCTTCTAGGCGAGGATCAATGTTTGCCTCCTGTTGGGTGTTAGGGTTTTCGGCCAAAATCTCCTCAAGATCACTCACAATTCCTTCAATTCGTGTCAGGGTGCAGTTTGAACCAGGGTGGATGATTTTCTTTACCCTTTTCCCTTTTTTTGATTGTGACTGATGTGCCCCCCTTCCATAGACTTTCTCTTGCCCATTTTAATACAGACAGGTAGATGAGGGCACTCTCAAGATCCAATTTGAAGTAAAGCGATAAGTACAAGTCAAACAAATATTGAGTCCCCAATTATGGAGTATTTGGCGAGGCCCCCCTATGAACCCCACAGTACCTTATGTCCTTTTGTCCTGATGTTAGATATGTGGCCCTGCCCTGCCTCCGTCTGCCCCGGACGGCCACAGACGGCCCGCCCTTTGCCCGGGCTTTGCCCGGCGGGGGGAGAGTCTCAATTTGTAGCGCCTCCTGGCGCGTTTCTGCGGGTGGCGGCTTCCGGCCGCGCTGCAGGCTGGTAGCTGCAGTCCTGGCTGTTCCCGATGACAAGAACCCTCCCCCGCACAGCGGCCGAGGCAGGTGGAGATTCCTTGCGGCAGCGGGGGGAGAGTAGGGAAACAGCAACCAGAGCGGCAGAGCAGCAGACCAGGAAAAGGAAGGCTCAGCTCCGTGCCGGGATGCCCCCACACCGGCACACAGGCAGGAAAAAAAAGAAGGCGAAGGCAACCGACATTGCAGGCAGGGTCCCCCGCTCCACCGGGGGAGAGTCTCAATTTGTAGCGCCTCATGGCGCGTTTCTGCGGGTGGCTCCTTCCGGCCAGGCTGCAGGCTGGTAGCTGCAGTCCTGGCTGTTCCCGATGACAAGAACCCTCCCCCGCACAGCGGCCGCGGCAGGTGGAGATAGCTTGCGGCAGCAGGGGGAGAGTAGGGAAACAGCAACCAGAGCGGCAGAGCAGCAGGCCCGAAAAAGGAAGGCTCAGCTCCGTGCCGGGATGCCCCCACACTGGCACACAGGCAGGAAAAAAAAGAAGGCGAAGGCAACCGATGTTGCAGGCAGGGTCCCCCGCTCCACCGGGGGAGAGTCTCTGGCTGTTCCCGATGACAAGAACCCTCCCCGCACAGCGGCCACGGCAGGTGGAGATAGCTTACGGCAGCGGGGGGAGAGTTGGGAAAAAGCACCCAGAGCGGCAGAGCAGCAGGCCAGGAAAAGGAAGGCTCAGTTCTGTGCCGGGATGCCCCCACTCTGGCACACAGGCAGGAAAAAAAAGAAGGCGAAGGCAACCGACGTTGCAGGCAGGGTCCCCCGCTCCACCGGTGGAGAGTCTCAATTTGTAGCACCTCCTGGCGCGTTTCTGCGGGTGGCGGCTTCCGGCCGTGCTGCAGGCTGGTAGCTGCAGTCCTGGCTGTTCCCGATGACAAGAACCCTCCCCCGCACAGTGGCCGCGGCAGGTGGAGATAGCTTGCGGCAGCGGGGGGAGAATAGGGAAACAGCAACCAGAGCGGCAGAGCAGCAGGCCAGGAAAAGGAAGGCTCAGCTCCGTGCCGGGATGCCCCCACACCGGCACACAGGCAGGAAAAAAAAAGAAGGCGAAGGCAACCGACGTTGCAGACAGGGTCCCCCGCTCCACCGGGGAGAGTCACAATTTGTAGCGCCTCCTGGCGCGTTTCTGCGGGAGGCGGCTTCCGGCCGCGCTGCAGGCTGGTAGCTGCAGTCCTGGCTGTTCCCGATGACAAGAACCCTTGAAGAACCGGGTTTTAAGACCCAGCGGCGCCAGGGGCACGCCCAAAGTCTTCGGGTTCCACCTGTCTTAGAATACAGAGACACAGGACTCTTCTTGGTGGCGTCAAAGATCAAATTTATTGGCTGCAGCCAGTAACAGAAGTCCTAGAAATCATCACGGTATGAGTTCTCAGGAGACTGCTCAATTTTACAAAGCAAGTCATCCCTTTTTATGCCAAAAATCACATTCCAGACAAATACCTAACATTTACAAACTGTCCAATCACATGTATCCACACCAGAGGTATCGCATGACAGTTAAACACACTTTTCAGTTGCCCAGCCCATGATCAATCATCGGTCAAACCCAACATTCTTCTTTAGACACGTCGAACAAACCCATAATAAAAAAGGGCACAACCCAATCGTAAATAGACCATAAAGAAAGGAGCAGAAACAGGTGAGATTAGGATAAGGCATATTTGTGTGCAATAAAACGTTTACGATGTCCTGTGCTCTGATCCTTAATCTTGATCAGCTAAAGGGCAGGAACTGGTTTAACAAGGTCGGCTTCAGGCAACAGGGTCAGTTCAATTAGGTCAAACAGGAGTCAGCACGAACTGGAGCTAGGGTGTACATGTACTTAAAAGACTTGTCCAGCCACAGTCATCGGCCTATGTGAGGGCAACCACAAAATGGCTGGCATACACAAAATGGAACCCAAGGGTTCAGAACAAAATCCCTAAATACGTAGTGAATCCATCAGTCTAACATGACGAAAACACTCATACTTGCCGCACTAACTAGTTACGGTTCGCTAATATCAAGTTCATAACGAAACCATGACTTTTATGGAACGGGTTCAGAATTCACGGAACCTCAGGCCCTCCTTTTGCCCTTACATAGGCAATAACCTAAACTCAGGTCAATCTGAATCCAGGTCTATATTCATCAGATCATCAAGATGTTGCTGGAGCATAATCCTATTACTTAGTACCTCTCTTGGGACAGGTCTCCTTGCACACGTAGTAGCACAGAGGCCACATATAGCAGGAGCGCACTGCACACAAAGACAGAACAGGAAAAGAATCGCTAAAGCCATCCCAATGATCATCAGAATCTTCCATCCCCAGGTCGATAACAGTTCCCAAAACCATCCAATCAACGACCAATCTCCTTTATCCACATTTATAGACTCAGAGATCTTATGTAACTTAGAAATGGCCTGGTATACTGTAGAAGCATTGTCTGGTATGAAAACGCAGCAACTCGATTGGATCACTTTACATACCCCACCTCGATCTGCAAGTATGACGTCTAAAACCATTTGATTCTGTAATGTCATAAGGCGATCCGCTTGAAGCTCAGTGGTCAGATTACTAAGGGCACCGGCAGTTTCATTTATGGTGGATTCAACCACTCTCGTTAATTGCCGTAAGTTTCTACTGTTTGCCATAGGTCCCCAAAACGGTAGGAAACCCTTGAAAAAGTCTACCACTTCTTGTCCCGTAGTATCTTCCTCACTGAAGACACCCCTAACGACTCTCGTTCTGTGGTAATCTACGGCAGCAGTGTACGTAGGAGGCAACAAATATGCAACATAACATGTTCCCGAAAAATCAGGGGGCAACCATGTATATGCTCTATCATAGCAGACAAAATACGTGCCCTTAGCTGCTAAAAACGGTGGGGAAGTTTGGGACGCAAAGACATACGTCTGAGTACAAACACTCTTCCCTAACTGAGCTCTCGGATTCTTGCCTTTCCCTTTCAGACAAAAATGAACACGATGGGGTACAATCCAAATCGGAGGTGACCTTTTTCGTCTCTGCTTCTCACCCAGACTAATACTATATCCGTTGCATTCCAACCAACATATGCTAGTAACTCATCCTTGGGAATAGTCTCATACGTTTCGATATCTCTACTCATATCTGTAATTCCCTTCAACTAGGCTTTATTACTTGAGTTATCTCTCATGGAACGCAGGGGATAGATTTCGATGGCATAAATAAACATCATCTGATATGCCCATATGGACCCATTGTAACTGAATGGCAGACCCAGATAAGGAATACCTCTATCCATAGTATGTGGCATAAGACCACACACCCAACAATTAGTGGTGTTTACTACTAACTGGTGTTGATGGAGAAGTTGCACAAAGGAATTATTCACAAATTCCGACCGTCTAATCTGTTCGTGTTCAGGTAAAGTATGAAAAGAATGCAAAGAAGTAGTAGCAGGTAAAGTCGTAGGTTGGAAAATGGGTGCAGAAATCAGTTGAAGAGAAAATACAAACCAACCCACCAAAGCTAACGTCATGCTAAAAAACATCAAAATACATGTGATCAGAAAACATTTACACAGTTTCTTCTTAAAATTAATTTTTACAACAGCTCTCTTGATCTCAAAAAACTCCATCCTCTAACCGTGCTGTTCACGGTGGTTGGTTTCTTCTGCTAAAGAATGCTTCTGTCAGCCCAGGGAACTCCCTTAGACCAACCAGAACCGTTGACCTTGCGTCTTCGGCTGCACTCCCTAGTCTTTACACCATGACCCTACAGCTGAACCCGGATGGTAGTTCACAAAAATATGCCAAAAAGTTTCTTGGCTGAGAGAGTTCAATTCCTGAGAGAGTTCAGTTCCAAAAATCAAAAAAAGGAATTCATTTATTTTATTAGTCCATTGTTTCAAGGACGTAGATTATAACGCTCTTTTCCACGCCTCGTTTGAGGCTGAAACAATAGTTCAGGTTCAGTAGTGTCTAATCTTTGAGACACAGGCACAGCTTCTTGAAGGACATCGTCATCTTCTTTCTCGGAGCCTCTCCACACCAACTCAGCGTCGCTAAACGGTGCAAACTTCGGCACCCTTTCAGTCTCTGAATCTGCAATACCTTCACGGACCCACTGGTCGTACGGCAGAGGCAACGGCGCCCTCCTACAATGTACGCCGTGGATCCAGTTTTTCTTCCCGAAAACCTTTACTGAAGTCCTCGTAGATAGCAGGACTTGGTACGGTCCATTCCAGCGGGGCTGATCATTCTTAGTCCGCTGAAATTTTTTTGCCAGGACCCAGTCACCGGGATTGAGGATGTGACCTGGGTCCGCAGAAGCTGGAGGCAATTTATCATGAACCTGTTGATGTAAGACACGCAATTTAGTCGTCAAGTCATACAAGTAGTCCACTAGCATAGGGTATTCGATGTCACTGAACTTCGTTGGCCTCGGCACTCCCTACACATTTGCCGGACGGCCAAAAACTATCTCATAGGGACTAAGGCCTATTCGGGAATGTACTGTGGTTCTAGTTGACAAAAGTGCCAACGGTAAAGCATCAGGCCATTGAAGACCAGTGCTCGCTTGAATCTTAGCCAGCTTTAACTTTAACGTGCCATTATAGCACTCAACTAAACCAGCTGATTGGGGATGATTCGCAGCGTGGAATTTCTGGTGAATTCCCAACCCTTCACACACTCTCTTCATCACCTTTCCCACGAATTCACTTCCGTTATCACTCCATACCATCCTTGGCGACCCAAACCTAGAGAAATATTCTTTGACCAGGACTTTAGCAGTGGACGAGGCAGTATTATCTTTTAGGGGGTATGCTTCTACCCATCTAGAAAAGGCGCAAACAACTACAAGGACATACTTTAAACTATTGCACCTTTCCATGTGGATGAAATCCAATTGCAAAACCTCGAGCTGATACGTCGGAGGAGCAAAGTGACCAGCTGGAGTAGAGATATTTTTGGCTTCTCTTTAGGAGGCAGAAGCTTCCGGTTTAAGAGCTCCCCAAGGCTATTGCGAAAGTCCTTCTATTTATAGCCAGGCTTGGAAGACTCAGCTTGATACTCTTGTGTTGCCTGCTGGTACTGCTCTTATTCAGTATGTTGACGATTTATTAGTGGCTGCTGATGATGAGGAAACTTGTAAAGAAGCTACTCTTTCTTTGTTGCGACATCTGTCAGACTTGCACCATAAAGTGTCACCTTCAAAGTTGCAATATTGTTGCCAAGAAGTGACCTACTTAGGTCATCTCTTGTCAAAGGAGGGAAGAAGGTTGACCCCAGAACGAATTCAAGCAATTGCGCAAATGACTGTACCAAGCACACAGAGAGAAGTGCGTGCTTTCTTGGGTATCACGTCGTATTGTAGACAGTGGATTCCAAATTTCTCTCTATTGGCGAAACCTCTGTTGGCTTTGACTTGTAAAGATACACCGAATCCTCTTCCGTGGTCTGACGATTGTCAGAAAAGTTTTTCTGAGTTGCGTGATGCATTGTGTTCTGCTCCTGTGTTGGGTACTCCAGACTATAACAAGCCTCTCACGTTGTATGTGCACGAGAGAGAGGGATTTGCGTTGTCAGTGTTGACACAATCTTTTGGGGACAAGCAGCGTCCATGCGCGTATTTTTCATCAATGTTAGATCCGGTAGCTAGAGCGTTGCCGAGTTGCTTGAGAGCTACAGCGGCAGCAGCTGTTTCTATCCGACAGTCTGCTGGACTGCTGATGGATAATACGTTGATTGTGATGGTTCCGCATGCAGTGGATACCTTATTAAACAGGACTAAGACACAGCACCTTACTAGTGCACGTCTTTCAGGCTACGAGTTGACACTGTTGGCTAGCCACGTCCACATCAGAAGATGTAATGTGTTGAATCCAGCTACGTTATTGCCGATCTCTACAGAGACGGATGCTCAAGAACAGCATGATTGTTTTCTTCGTACAGAGGAAGAGACAAAAGCTAGAGTGGATCTAAAAGACACTCCTTTTGAGAATGTGGATGGTACGCTGTGGGTTGATGGTTCGTGTTTTAAGCTTCCGAATGGTGAGACGACTGCAGCGTATGCTATCACAACTTTAAGTACAGTTGTTGAAACTGCACGAGTGAGCTATAATTCAGCACAAGCAGCGGAATTGATTGCATTAACGAGAGCGTGTGTTTTGTCTGAAGGAAAGAGAGTGAATGTGTATACCGATAGCCAGTACGCGTTTGGTGTAGCTCATAGTTTTGGACGTTTGTGGAAAGAAAGGGGATTCCTCACATCCCATGGGACTAAGATTCAGCATGGACAGTTGGTGAATGAGCTTCCTGAGTCACTTACTTTGCAGAAGCAAGTTGCGATTGTGAAGTGTAGTGCTCATCGGAAGGTTACGGATGATGTTGGCCGTGGTAATGCGTTTGCGGATGAAGTTGCGAAAGACACAGCAAGAAATTTGATGAGCCGAATGTATGTTGCAGGCCCTGCGAGATGGATTGGTGATGTTGTAATGTGCGAAGATACGATTGAGAGTGTGAAATCAATACAGGCTGAAGCTACTGAAAGTGAGAAGAATGTTTGGAGAGAAACTACGGGTAGATTGGATTCGACTGGCTGTTGGGTTGAATTGTCAGAACACCAAAGATGGATGTTGCCAGATGCGTACGTGCTTGCAGTGGTTACTATGGCACATGGTTTGTCTCACATTAGTGTGAAAGGGATTTGTAAGTTGTTGGCTCCAGTATGGCAGAATGCTGGAATTCCCAAGTGTGCGGAGAATGTGGTCAAGAATTGCATGGTGTGTTTAATGTATAATCCTGGCAAGGGAACCCCAACTCCGGGACCCACTATCATCCCTTTCGCAAACTCAGACTTAATATTTAGCAATTTTACAGGGACTGAACCCAAATCATTATCTTCCCATTCCTCACCAAGGAAAGTACACATAACTTCAAAAACATACCTTTGCTTGGGTGCTTCCCACTGCTGGAAAACATCCATAACTGACTCTAAATTATACCTCGAAACATTCGAAACCCATCTGCGAGCCAAGAGATCTAACACTGCCCGTTCTTCGGGACCAGGTAGCTGACTACGTATTTGTTTACGTGCAGAAACAGGGGTCATACTCAATGACACAAAGAAAAGAGACAAAAGACCAGTAACAGTATCAGTCATTCGTTGTCGAGCAGAAGGAGAAGCTGTCATAAGGACAGGAGACAAAGTATTTTGAGGTGATAGAAGCGTAGGGTTAGTAGCAAGAGAAGTTGAAGGTACAGGAGAATAAGGCAAAGTAGTTCCAGAAAACCGATAGCAAAGTCGGCGGCCCCAGAGGAGGCTGCGCCGTAGGAAGAACCAGCTGAGGAGGAGCCGGTGGCGGAACAGCAACAGGAGGGTGTGCAACTGGAGGTTGCGGTGGTGCCGTAGCACTCTGTGCATAAGGGGGTGGTAGTCTCAACAAATGCGACATTAAAGGATCCTTCTCAGGGTCCTTCGTTACATTCTCAAGAAGAGATGGCAAAGCTGAATAACATTTATCAATAGCCATATTATGTTGCCTATCTGACACCTCAATTGCTTTATCTTCTTCGTTTTCTTTAAACTGCCTAGCAGCTTGCATTATTGATACATCCTTTTCTCTTTTATCTCTTTTAGCTTGTTTAATTTCTCGTTGTCTGGCTTCTTTACACCAAAGGCGAAAGGAGTCAAACATTGCCGGCCGGGCTTTCTTCCTACATAATGTAGTTTCTAAATTGTCTAAAATCTCTGTATTAAAGCTACCATGTTGGGGCCATTGTAAGACACCATCTTTTCTAGTGTAGTGGACCCATACTTCATTGAACGTAATGGGGCCCACACCGTGTTTAGAATAGAGCTCATAAGTCGGAGTTCCAACCAGAGGTATCGGACACGAATCCTCCAATCGGGAATCCTTGTTGCAACCACAACCAAACCAAGTACCAAATTTGCTACGATTAGGCATCTTCGCTCACTAATCGAGCTTCAAACTTCAAGGGATTATCTCTACCGATACACTCGTAAATATACAAGACCCTCGGCTTTGGAAATTGCACTTTTCAAATCAAAACTAAGGACCAAACAAACTAAGAACCAAAGGACCAAAAACTAAGGACTGGGAGCGACCCACTTATACTTAACTGAGGTATCAGTCACGCCACCAGAAGACCCGTCTATCGTCTCGCCGTACAAAGCATCACAAATGGGTCCAAGACAGGGCGACAGTCAGGGCAGCAGTCCTTCGTAGCCGTCAGGAAAGCGGGAAGCCTCGCAGAAAAGACCTTCAGTCCACATTCGACATGCCGGGGTCGATGAAGTGGTGGCCGTCCTCCAGAATTTCCTCACGAAGCTCCTCACGATCTTCAGGCTTGGACCGGTACCGCTGAAGTCGCCCCACATTGGGTGCCAACTGAAGAACCGGGTTTTAAGACCCAGCGGCGCCAGGGGCACGCCCAAAGCCTTCGGGTTGCACCTGTCTTAGAATACAGAGACACGGGACTCTTCTTGGTGGCGTCAAAGTTCAAATTTATTGGCTGCAGCCAGTAACAGAAGTCCTAGAAATCATCACGGTATGAGTTCTCAGGCGACTGCTCAATTTTACAAAGCAAGTCATCCCTTTTTATGCCAAAAATCACATTCCAGACAAATACCTAACATTTACAAACTGTCCAATCACATGTATCCACACCAGAGGTATCGCATGACAGTAAAACCCACTTTTCAGTTGCCCAGCCCATGATCAATCATCGGTCAAACCCAACATTCTTCTTTAGACACGTCGAACAAACCCATAATAAAAAAGGGCACAACCCAATAGTAAATAGACCATAAAGAAAGGAGCAGAAACAGGTGAGATTAGGATAAGGCATATTTGTGTGCAATAAAACTTTTACGATGTCCTGTGCTCTGATCCTTAATCTTGATCAGCTAAAGGGCAGGAACTGGTTTAACAAGGTCGGCTTCAGGCAACAGGGTCAGTTCACTCAGGTCAAACAGGAGTCAGCACGAACTGGAGCTAGGGTGTACATGTACTTAAAAGACTTGTCCAGCCACAGTCATCGGCCTATGTGAGGGCAACCACAAAATGGCTGGCATACACAAAATGGAACCCAAGGGTTCAGAACGAAATCCCTAAATACGTAGTGAATCCATCAGTCTAACATGACGAAAACACTCATACTTGCCGCACTAACTAGTTACGGTTCGCTAATATCAAGTTCATAACGAAACCATGACTTTTATGGAACGGGTTCAGAATTCACGGAACCTCAGGCCCTCCTTTTGCCCTTACATAGGCAATAACCTAAACTCACGTCAATCTGAATCCAGGTCTATATTCATCAGATCATCAAGATGTTGCTGGAGCATAATCCTATTACTTAGTACCTCTCTTGGGACAGGTCTCCTTGCACACGTAGTAGCACAGAGGCCACATATAGCAGGAGCGCACTGCACACAAAGACAGAACAGGAAAAGAATCGCTAAAGCCATCCCAATGATCATCAGAATCTTCCATCCCCAGGTCGATAACAGTTCCCAAAACCATCCAATCAACGACCAATCTCCTTTATCCACATTTATAGACTCAGAGATCTTATGTAACTTAGAAATGGCCTGGTATACTGTAGAAGCATTGTCTGGTATGAAAACGCAGCAACTCGATTGGATCACTTTACATACCCCACCTCGATCTGCAAGTATGACGTCTAAAACCATTTGATTCTGTAATGTCATAAGGCGATCCGCTTGAAGCTCAGTGGTCAGATTACTAAGGGCACCGGCAGTTTCATTTATGGTGGATTCAACCACTCTCGTTAATTGCCATAAGTTTCTACTGTTTGCCATAGGTCCCCAAAACGGTAGGAAACCCTTGAAAAAGTCTCCCACTTCTTGTCCCGTAGTATCTTCCTCACTGAAGACACCCCTAACGACTCTCGTTCTGTGGTAATCTACGGCAGAAGTGTACGTAGGAGGCAACAAATATGCAACATAACATGTTCCCGAAAAATCAGGGGGCAACCATGTATATGCTCTATCATAGCAGACAAAATACGTGCCCTTAGCTGCTAAAAACGGTGGGGAAGTTTGGGACGCAAAGACATACGTCTGAGTGCAAACACTCTTCCCTAACTGAGCTCTCGGATTCTTGCCTTTCCCTTGCAGACAAAAATGAACACGATGGGGTACAATCCAAATCGGAGGTGACCTTTTTCGTCTCTGCTTCTCACCCAGACTGATACTATATCCGTTGCATTCCAACCAACATATGCTAGTAACTCATCCTTGGGAATAGTCTCATACGTTTCGATATCTCTACTCATATCTGTAATTCCCTTCAACTAGGCTTTATTACTTGAGTTATCTCTCATGGAACGCAGGGGATAGATTTCGATGGCATAAATAAACATCATCTGATATGCCCATACGGACCCATTGTAACTGAATGGCAGAACCAGATAAGGAATACCTCTATCCATAGTATGTGGCATAAGACCACACACCCAACAATTAGTGGTGTTTACTACTAACTGGTGTTGATGGAGAAGTTGCACAAAGGAATTATTCACAAATTCCGACCGTCTAATCTGTTCGTGTTCAGGTAAAGTATGAAAAGAATGCAAAGAAGTAGTAGCAGGTAAAGTCGTAGGTTGGAAAATGGGTGCAGAAATCAGTTGAAGAGAAAATACAAACCAACCCACCAAAGCTAACGTCATGCTAAAAAACATCAAAATACATGTGATCAGAAAACATTTACACAGTTTCTTCTTAAAATTAATTTTTACAACAGCTCTCTCGATCTCAAAAAACTCCATCCTCTAACCGTGCTGTTCACGGTGGTTGGTTTCTTCTGCTAAAGAATGCTTCTGTCAGCCCAGGGAACTCCCTTAGACCAACCAGAACCATTGACCTTGCGTCTTCGGCTGCACTCCCTAGTCTTTACACCATGACCCTACAGCTGAACCCGGATGGTGGTTCACAAAAATATGCCAAAAAAGTTTCTTGGCTGAGAGAGTTCAATTCCTGAGAGAGTTCAGTTCCAAAAATCAAAAAAAGGAATTCATTTATTTTATTAGTCCATTGTTTTTAGGACGTAGATTATAACGCTCTTTTCCAGGCCTCGTTTGAGGCTGAAACAATAGTTCAGGTTCAGTAGTGTCTAATCTTTGAGACACAGGCACAGCTTCTTGAAGGACATCGTCATCTTCTTTCTCGGAGCCTCTCCACACCAACTCAGCGTCGCTAAATGGTGCAAACTTCGGCACCCTTTCAGTCTCTGAATCTGCAATACCTTCACGGACCCACTGGTCGTACGGCAGAGGAAACGGCGCCCTCCTACAATGTACGCCGTGGATCCAGTTTTTCTTCCCGAAAACCTTTACTGAAGTCCTCGTACATAGCAGGACTTGGTACGGTCAATTCCAGCGGGGCTGATCATTCTTAGTCCGCTGAATTTTTTTTGCCAGGACCCAGTCACCGGGATTGAGGATGTGACCTGGGTCCGCAGAAGCTGGCGGCAATTTATCATGAACCTGTTGATGTAAGACACGCAATTTAGTCGTCAAGTCATACAAGTAGTCCACTAGCATAGGGTATTCGATGTCACTGAACTTCGTTGGCCTCGGCACTCCCTACACATTTGCCGGACGGCCAAAAACTATCTCATAGGGACTAAGGCCTATTCGGGAATGTACTGTGGTTCTAGTTGACAAAAGTGCCAACGGTAAAGCATCAGGCCATTGAAGACCAGTGCTCGCTTGAATCTTAGCCAGCTTTAACTTTAACATGCCATTATAGCACTCAACTAAACCAGCTGATTGGGGATGATTCGCAGCGTGGAATTTTGGTGAATTCCCAACCCTTCACACACTCTCTTCATCACCTTTCCCACGAATTCACTTCCGTTATCACTCCATACCATCCTTGGCAACCCAAACCTAGAGAAATATTCTTTGACCAGGACTTTAGCAGTGGACGAGGCAGTATTATCTTTTAGGGGGTATGCTTCTACCCATCTAGAAAAGGCGCAAACAACTACAAGGACATACTTTAAACTATTGCACCTTTCCATGTGGATGAAATCCAATTGCAAAACCTCGAGCTGATACGTCGGAGGAGCAAAGTGACCAGCTGGAGTAGAGATATTTTTGGCTTCTCTTTAGGAGGCAGAAGCTTCCGGTTTAAGAGCTCCCCAAGGCTATTGCGAAAGTCCTTCTATTTATAGCCAGGCTTTGAAGACTCAGCTTGATACTCTTGTGTTGCCTGCTGGTACTGCTCTTATTCAGTATGTTGACGATTTATTAGTGGCTGCTGATGATGAGGAAACTTGTAAAGAAGCTACTCTTTCTTTGTTGCGACATCTGTCAGACTTGCACCATAAAGTGTCACCTTCAAAGTTGCAATATTGTTGCCAAGAAGTGACCTACTTAGGTCATCTCTTGTCAAAGGAGGGAAGAAGGTTGACCCCAGAACGAATTCAAGCAATTGCGCAAATGACTGTACCAAGCACACAGAGAGAAGTGCGTGCTTTCTTGGGAATCACGTCGTATTGTAGACAGTGGATTCCAAATTTCTCTCTATTGGCGAAACCTCTGTTGGCTTTGACTTGTAAAGATACACCGAATCCTCTTCCTTGGTCTGACGATTGTCAGAAAAGTTTTTCTGAGTTGCGTGATGCATTGTGTTCTGCTCCTGTGTTGGGTACTCCAGACTATAACAAGCCTCTCACGTTGTATGTGCACGAGAGAGAGGGATTTGCGTTGTCAGTGTTGACACAATCTTTTGGGGACAAGCAGCGTCCATGCGCGTATTTTTCATCAATGTTAGATCCGGTAGCTAGAGCGTTGCCGAGTTGCTTGAGAGCTACAGCGGCAGCAGCTGTTTCTATCCGACAGTCTGCTGGACTGCTGATGGATAATACGTTGATTGTGATGGTTCCGCATGCAGTGGATACCTTATTAAACAGGACTAAGACACAGCACCTTACTAGTGCACGTCTTTCAGGCTACGAGTTGACACTGTTGGCTAGCCACGTCCACATCAGAAGATGTAACGTGTTGAATCCAGCTACGTTATTGCCGATCTCTACAGAGACGGATGCTCAAGAACAGCATGATTGTTTTCTTCGTACAGAGGAAGAAACAAAAGCTAGAGTGGATCTAAAAGACACTCCTTTTGAGAATGTGGATGGTACGCTGTGGGTTGATGGTTCGTGTTTTAAGCTTCCGAATGGTGAGACGACTGCAGCGTATGCTATCACAACTTTAAGTACAGTTGTTGAAACTGCACGAGTGAGCTATAATTCAGCACAAGCAGCGGAATTGATTGCATTAACGAGAGCGTGTGTTTTGTCTGAAGGAAAGAGAGTGAATGTGTATACCGATAGCCAGTACGCGTTTGGTGTTGCTCATAGTTTTGGACGTTTGTGGAAAGAAAGGGGATTCCTCACATCCCATGGGACTAAGATTCAGCATGGACAGTTGGTGAATGAGCTTCTTGAGTCACTTACTTTGCAGAAGCAAGTTGAGATTGTGAAGTGTAGTGCTCATCGGAAGGTTACGGATGATGTTGGCCGTGGTAATGCGTTTGCGGATGAAGTTGCGAAAGACACAGCAAGAAATCTGATGAGCCGAATGTATGTTGCAGGCCCTGCGAGATGGATTGGTGATGTTGGAATGTGCGAAGATACGATTGAGAGTGTGAAATCAATACAGGCTGAAGCTACTGAAAGTGAGAAGAATGTTTGGAGAGAAACTACGGGTAGATTGGATTCGACTGGCTGTTGGGTTGAATTGTCAGAACACCAAAGATGGATGTTGCCAGATGCGTACGTGCTTGCAGTGGTTACTATGGCACATGGTTTGTCTCACATTAGTGTGAAAGGGATTTGTAAGTTGTTGGCTCCAGTATGGCAGAATGCTGGAATTCCCAAGTGTGCGGAGAATGTGGTCAAGAATTGCATGGTGTGTTTAATGTATAATCCTGGCAAGGGAACCCCAACTCCGGGACCCACTATCATCCCTTTCGCAAACTCAGACTGGATATTTAGCAATTTTACAGGGACTGAACCCAAATCATTATCTTCCCATTCCTCACCAAGGAAAGTACACATAACTTCAAAAACATACCTTTGCTTGGCTGCTTCCCACTGCTCGAAAACATCCATAACTGACTCTAAATTATACCTCGAAACATTCGAAACCCATCTGCGAGCCAAGAGATCTAACACTGCCCGTTCTTCGGGATCAGGTAGCTGACTACGTTTTTGTTTACGTGCAGAAACAGGGGTCATACTCAATGACACAAAGAAAGGTGACAAAAGACCAGTAACAGTATCAGTCATTCGTTGTCGAGCAGAAGGAGAAGCTGTCATAAGGACAGGAGACAAAGTATTTTGAGGTGATAGAAGCGTAGGGTTAGTAGCAAGAGAAGTTGAAGGTACAGGAGAATAAGGCAAAGTAGTTCCAGACAAAACCGATAGCAAAGTCGGCGGCCCCAGAGGAGGCTGCGCCGTAGGAGGAAGAACCAGCTGAGGAGGAGCCGGTGGCGGAACAGCAACAGGAGGGTGTTCAACTGGAGGTTGCGGTGGTGCCGTAGCACTCTGTGCATAAGGGGGTGGTAGTCTCAACAAATGCGACATCAAAGGATCCTTCTCAGGGTCCTTCGTTACATTCTCAAGAAGAGATGGCAAAGCTGAATAACATTTATCAATAGCCATATTATGTTGCCTATCTGACACCTCAATTGCTTTATCTTCTTCGTTTTCTTTAAACTGCCTAGCAGCTTGCATTATTGATACATCCTTTTCTCTTTTATCTCTTTTAGCTTGTTTAATTTCTCGTTGTCTGGCTTCTTTACACCAAAGGCGAAAGGAGTCAAACATTGCCGGCCGGGCTTTCTTCCTACATAATGTAGTTTCTAAATTGTCTAAAATCTCTGTATTAAAGCTACCATGTTGGGGCCTTTGTAAGACACCATCTTTTCTAGTGTAGTGGACCCATACTTCATTGAACGTAATGGGGCCCACACCGTGTTTAGAATAGAGCTCATAAGTCGGAGTTCCAACCAGAGGTATCGGACACGAATCCTCCAATCAGGAATCCTTGTTGCAACCACAACCAAACCAAGTACCAAATTTGCTACGATTAGGCATCTTCGCTCACTAATCGAGCTTCAAACTTCAAGGGATTATCTCTACCGATACACTCGTAAATATACAAGACCCTCGGCTTTGGAAATTGCAATTTTCAAATCAAAACTAAGAACCAAAGGACCAAAAACTAAGGACTGGGAGCGACCCACTTATACTTAACTGAGGTATCAGTCACACCACCAGAAGACCCGTCTATCGTCTCGCCGTACAAAGCATCACAAATGGGTCCAAGACAGGGCGACAGTCAGGGCAGCAGTCCTTCGTAGCCGTCAGGAAAGCGGGAAGCCTCGCAGAAAAGACCTTCAGTCCACATTCGACATGCCGGGGTCGATGAAGTGGTGGCCGTCCTCCAGAATTTCCTCACGAAGCTCCTCACGATCTTCAGGCTTGGACCGGTACCGCTGAAGTCGCCCCACATTGGGCGCCAACTGAAGAACCGGGTTTTAAGACCCAGCGGCGCCAGGGGCACGCCCAAAGCCTTCGGGTTGCACCTGTCTTAGAATACAGAGACACGGGACTCTTCTTGGTGGCGTCAAAGTTCAAATTTATTGGCTGCAGCCAGTAACAGAAGTCCTAGAAATCATCACGGTATGAGTTCTCAGGAGACTGCTCAATTTTACAAAGCAAGTCATCCCTTTTTATGCCAAAAATCACATTCCAGACAAATACCTAACATTTACAAACTGTCCAATCACATGTATCCACACCAGAGGTATCGCATGACAGTAAAACCCACTTTTCAGTTGCTCAGCCCATGATCAATCATCGGTCAAACCCAACATTCTTCTTTAGACACGTCGAACAAACCCATAATAAAAAAGGGCACAACCCAATCGTAAATAGACCATAAAGAAAGGAGCAGAAACAGGTGAGATTAGGATAAGGCATATTTGTGTGCAATAAAACTTTTACGATGTCCTGTGCTCTGATCCTTAATCTTGATCAGCTAAAGGGCAGGAACTGGTTTAACAAGGTCGGCTTCAGGCAACAGGGTCAGTTCACTCAGGTCAAACAGGAGTCAGCACGAACTGGAGCTAGGGTGTACATGTACTTAAAAGACTTGTCCAGCCACAGTCATCGGCCTATGTGAGGGCAACCACAAAATGGCTGGCATACACAAAATGGAACCCAAGGGTTCAGAACGAAATCCCTAAATACGTAGTGAATCCATCAGTCTAACATGACGAAAACACTCATACTTGCCGCACTAACTAGTTACGGTTCGCTAATATCAAATTCATAACGAAACCATGACCTTTATGGAACGGGTTCAGAATTCACGGAACCTCAGGCCCTCATTTTGCCCTTACATAGGCAATAACCTAAACTCACGTCAATCTGAATCCAGGTCTATATTCATCAGATCATCAAGATGTTGCTGGAGCATAATCCTATTACTTAGTACCTTTCTTGGGACAGGTCTCCTTGCACACGTAGTAGCACAGAGGCCACATATAGCAGGAGCGCACTGCACACAAAGACAGAACAGGAAAAGAATCGCTAAAGCCATCCCAATGATCATCAGAATCTTCCATCCCCAGGTCGATAACAGTTCCCAAAACCATCCAATCAACGACCAATCTCCTTTATCCACATTTATAGACTCAGAGATCTTATGTAACTTAGAAATGGCCTGGTATACTGTAGGAGCATTGTCTGGTATGAAAACGCAGCAACTCGATTGGATCACTTTACATACCCCACCTCGATCTGCAAGTATGACGTCTAAAACCATTTGATTCTGTAATGTCATAAGGCGATCCGCTTGAAGCTCAGTGGTCAGATTACTAAGGGCACCGGCAGTTTCATTTATGGTGGATTCAACCACTCTCGTTAATTGCCGTAAGTTTCTACTGTTTGCCATAGGTCCCCAAAACAGTAGGAAACCCTTGAAAAAGTCTCCCACTTCTTGTCCCGTAGTATCTTCCTCACTGAAGACACCCCTAACGACTCTCGTTCTGTGGTAATCTACGGCAGCAGTGTACGTAGGAGGCAACAAATATGCAACATAACATGTTCCCAAAAAATCAGGGGGCAACCATGTATATGCTCTATCATAGCAGACAAAATACGTGCCCTTAGCTGCTAAAAACGGTGGGGAAGTTTGGGACGCAAAGACATACGTCTGAGTACAAACACTCTTCCCTAACTGAGCTCTCGGATTCTTGCCTTTCCCTTGCAGACAAAAATGAACACGATGGGGTACAATCCAAATCGGAGGTGACCTTTTTCGTCTCTGCTTCTCACCCAGACTGATACTATATCCGTTGCATTCCAACCAACATATGCTAGTAACTCATCCTTGGGAATAGTCTCATACGTTTCGATATCTCTACTCATATCTGTAATTCCCTTCAACTAGGCTTTATTACTTGAGTTATCTCTCATGGAACACAGGGGATAGATTTCGATGGCATAAATAAACATCATCTGATATGCCCATACGGACCCATTGTAACTGAATGGCAGAACCAGATAAGGAATACCTCTATCCATAGTATGTGGCATAAGACCACACACCCAACAATTAGTGGTGTTTACTACTAACTGGTGTTGATGGAGAAGTTGCACAAAGGAATTATTCACAAATTCCGACCGTCTAATCTGTTCGTGTTCAGGTAAAGTATGAAAAGAAACCAAAGAAGTAGTAGCAGGTAAAGTCGTAGGTTGGAAAATGGGTGCAGAAATCAGTTGAAGAGAAAATACAAACCAACCCACCAAAGCTAACGTCATGCTAAAAAACATCAAAATACATGTGATCAGAAAACATTTACACAGTTTCTTCTTAAAATTAATTTTTACAACAGCTCTCTCGATCTCAAAAAACTCCATCCTCTAACCGTGCTGTTCACGGTGGTTGGTTTCTTCTGCTAAAGAATGCTTCTGTCAGCCCAGGGAACTCCCTTAGACCAACCAGAACCATTGACCTTGCGTCTTCGGCTGCACTCCCTAGTCTTTACACCATGACCCTACAGCTGAACCCGGATGGTGGTTCACAAAAATATGCCAAAAAAGTTTCTTGGCTGAGAGAGTTCAATTCCTGAGAGAGTTCAGTTCCAAAAATCAAAAAAAGGAATTCATTTATTTTATTAGTCCATTGTTTCTAGGACGTAGATTATAACGCTCTTTTCCAGGCCTCGTTTGAGGCTGAAACAATAGTTCAGGTTCAGTAGTGTCTAATCTTTGAGACACAGGCACAGCTTCTTGAAGGACATCGTCATCTTCTTTCTCGGAGCCTCTCCACACCAACTCAGCGTCGCTAAACGGTGCAAACTTCGGCACCCTTTCAGTCTCTGAATCTGCAATACCTTCACGGACCCACTGGTCGTACGGCAGAGGAAACGGCGCCCTCCTACAATGTACGCCGTGGATCCAGTTTTTCTTCCCGAAAACCTTTACTGAAGTCCTCGTAGATAGCAGGACTTGGTACGGTCCATTCCAGCGGGGCTGATCATTCTTAGTCCGCTGAAATTTTTTTGCCAGGACCCAGTCACCGGGATTGAGGATGTGACCTGGGTCCGCAGAAGCTGGCGGCAATTTATCATGAACCTGTTGATGTAAGACACGCAATTTAGTCGTCAAGTCATACAAGTAGTCCACTAGCATAGGGTATTCGATGTCACTGAACTTCGTTGGCCTCGGCACTCCCTACACATTTGCCGGACGGCCAAAAACTATCTCATAGGGACTAAGGCCTATTTGGGAATGTACTGTGGTTCTAGTTGACAAAAGTGCCAAAGGTAAAGCATCAGGCCATTGAAGACCAGTGCTCGCTTGAATCTTAGCCAGCTTTAACTTTAACGTGCCATTATAGCACTCAACTAAACCAGCTGATTGGGGATGATTCGCAGCGTGGAATTTTGGTGAATTCCCAACCCTTCACACACTCTCTTCATCACCTTTCCCACGAATTCACTTCCGTTATCACTCCATACCATCCTTGGCAACCCAAACCTAGAGAAATATTCTTTGACCAGGACTTTAGCAGTGGACGAGGCAGTATTATCTTTTAGGGGGTATGCTTCTACCCATCTAGAAAAGGCGCAAACAACTACAAGGACATACTTTAAACTATTGCACCTTTCCATGTGGATGAAATCCAATTGCAAAACCTCGAGCTGATACGTCGGAGGAGCAAAGTGACCAGCTGGAGAAGAGATATTTTTGGCTTCTCTTTAGGAGGCAGAAGCTTCCGGTTTAAGAGCTCCCCAAGGCTATTGCGAAAGTCCTTCTATTTATAGCCAGGCTTTGAAGACTCAGCTTGATACTCTTGTGTTGCCTGCTGGTACTGCTCTTATTCAGTATATTGACGATTTATTAGTGGCTGCTGATGATGAGGAAACTTGTAAGGAAGCTACTCTTTCTTTGTTGCGACATCTGTCAGACTTGCACCATAAAGTGTCACCTTCAAAGTTGCAATATTGTTGCCAAGAAGTGACCTACTTAGGTCATCTCTTGTCAAAGGAGGGAAGAAGGTTGACCCCAGAACGAATTCAAGCAATTGCGCAAATGACTGTACCAAGCACACAGAGAGAAGTGCGTGCTTTCTTGGGTATCACGTCGTATTGTAGACAGTGGATTCCAAATTTCTCTCTATTGGCGAAACCTCTGTTGGCTTTGACTTGTAAAGATACACCGAATCCTCTTCCGTGGTCTGACGATTGTCAGAAAAGTTTTTCTGAGTTGCGTGATGCATTGTGTTCTGCTCCTGTGTTGGGTACTCCAGACTACAACAAGCCTCTCACGTTGTATGTACACGAGAGAGAGGGATTTGCGTTGTCAGTGTTGACACAATCTTTTGGGGACAAGCAGCGTCCATGCGCGTATTTTTCATCAATGTTAGATCCGGTAGCTAGAGCGTTGCCGAGTTGCTTGAGAGCTACAGCGGCAGCAGCTGTTTCTATCCGACAGTCTGCTGGACTGCTGATGGATAATACGTTGATTGTGATGGTTCCGCATGCAGTGGATACCTTATTAAACAGGACTAAGACACAGCACCTTACTAGTGCACGTCTTTCAGGCTACGAGTTGACACTGTTGGCTAGCCACGTCCACATCAGAAGATGTAACGTGTTGAATCCAGCTACGTTATTGCCGATCTCTACAGAGACGGATGCTCAAGAACAGCATGATTGTTTTCTTCGTACAGAGGAAGAAACAAAAGCTAGAGTGGATCTAAAAGACACTCCTTTTGAGAATGTGGATGGTACGCTGTGGGTTGATGGTTCGTGTTTTAAGCTTCTGAATGGTGAGACGACTGCAGCGTATGCTATCACAACTTTAAGTACAGTTGTTGAAACTGCACGAGTGAGCTATAATTCAGCACAAGCAGCGGAATTGATTGCATTAACGAGAGCGTGTGTTTTGTCTGAAGGAAAGAGAGTGAATGTGTATACCGATAGCCAGTACGCGTTTGGTGTTGCTCATAGTTTTGGACGTTTGTGGAAAGAAAGGGGATTCCTCACATCCCATGGGACTAAGATTCAGCATGGACAGTTGGTGAATGAGCTTCTTGAGTCACTTACTTTGCAGAAGCAAGTTGCGATTGTGAAGTGTAGTGCTCATCGGAAGGTTACGGATGATGTTGGCCGTGGTAATGCGTTTGCGGATGAAGTTGCGAAAGACACAGCAAGAAATCTGATGAGCCGAATGTATGTTGCAGGCCCTGCAAGATGGATTGGTGATGTTGGAATGTGCGAAGATACGATTGAGAGTGTGAAATCAATACAGGCTGAAGCTACTGAAAGTGAGAAGAATGTTTGGAGAGAAACTACGGGTAGATTGGATTCGACTGGCTGTTGGGTTGAATTGTCAGAACACCAAAGATGGATGTTGCCAGATGCGTACATGCTTGCAGTGGTTACTATGGCACATGGTTTGTCTCACATTAGTGTGAAAGGGATTTGTAAGTTGTTGGCTCCAGTATGGCAGAATGCTGGAATTCCCAAGTGTGCGGAGAATGTGGTCAACAATTGCATGGTGTGTTTAATGTATAATCCTGGCAAGGGAACCCCAACTCCGGGACCCACTATCATCCCTTTCGCAAACTCAGACTGGATATTTAGCAATTTTACAGGGACTGAACCCAAATCATTATCTTCCCATTCCTCACCAAGGAAAGTACACATAACTTCAAAAACATACCTTTGCTTGGGTGCTTCCCACTGCTGGAAAACATCCATAACTGACTCTAAATTATACCTCGAAACATTCGAAACCCATCTGCGAGCCAAGAGATCTAACACTGCCCGTTCTTCGGGACCAGGTAGCTGACTACGTATTTGTTTACGTGCAGAAACAGGGGTCATACTCAATGACACAAAGAAAGGAGACAAAAGACCAGTAACAGTATCAGTCATTCGTTGTCGAGCAGAAGGAGAAGCTGTCATAAGGACAGGAGACAAAGTATTTTGAGGTGATAGAATCGTAGGGTTAGTAGCAAGAGAAGTTGAAGGTACAGGAGAATAAGGCAAAGTAGTTCCAGACAAAACCGATAGCAAAGTCGGCGGCCCCAGAGGAGGCTGCGCCGTAGGAGGAAGAACCAGCTGAGGAGGAGCCGGTGGCGGAACAGCAACAGGAGGGTGTGCAACTGGAGGTTACGGTGGTGCCGTAGCACTCTGTGCATAAGGGGTGGTAGTCTCAACAAATGCGACATCAAAGGATCCTTCTCAGGGTCCTTCGTTACATTCTCAAGAAGAGATGGCAAAGCTGAATAACATTTATCAATAGCCATATTATGTTGCCTATCTGACACCTCAATTGCTTTATCTTCTTCGTTTTCTTTAAACTGCCTAGCAGCTTGCATTATTGATACATCCTTTTCTCTTTTATCTCTTTTAGCTTGTTTAATTTCTCGTTGTCTGGCTTCTTTACACCAAAGGCGAAAGGAGTCAAACATTGCCGGCCGGGCTTTCTTCCTACATAATGTAGTTTCTAAATTGTCTAAAATCTCTGTATTAAAGCTACCATGTTGGGGCCATTGTAAGACACCATCTTTTCTAGTGTAGTGGACCCATACTTCATTGAACGTAATGGGGCCCACACCGTGTTTAGAATAGAGCTCATAAGTCGGAGTTCCAACCAGAGGTATCGGACACGAATCCTCCAATCGGGAATCCTTGTTGCAACCACAACCAAACCAAGTACCAAATTTGCTACGATTAGGCATCTTCGCTCACTAATCGAGCTTCAAACTTCAAGGGATTATCTCTACCGATACACTCGTAAATATACAAGACCCTCGGCTTTGGAAATTGCAATTTTCAAATCAAAACTAAGGACCAAACAAACTAAGAACCAAAGGACCAAAAACTAAGGACTGGGAGCGACCCACTTATACTTAACTGAGGTATCAGTCACACCACCAGAAGACCCGTCTATCGTCTCGCCGTACAAAGCATCACAAATGGGTCCAAGACAGGGCGACAGTCAGGGCAGCAGTCCTTCGTAGCCGTCAGGAAAGCGGGAAGCCTCGCAGAAAAGACCTTCAGTCCACATTCGACATGCCGGGGTCGATGAAGTGGTGGCCGTCCTCCAGAATTTCCTCACGAAGCTCCTCACGATCTTCAGGCTTGGACCGGTACCGCTGAAGTCGCCCCATATTGGGCGCCAACTGAAGAACCGGGTTTTAAGACCCAGCGGCGCCAGGGGCACGCCCAAAGCCTTCGGGTTGCACCTGTCTTAGAATACAGAGACACGGGACTCTTCTTGGTGTCGTCAAAGTTCAAATTTATTGGCTGCAGCCAGTAACAGAAGTCCTAGAAATCATCACGGTATGAGTTCTCAGGAGACTGCTCAATTTTACAAAGCAAGTCATCCCTTTTTATGCCAAAAATCACATTCCAGACAAATACCTAACATTTACAAACTGTCCAATCACATGTATCCACACCAGAGGTATCGCATGACAGTAAAACCCACTTTTCAGTTGCCCAGCCCATGATCAATCATCGGTCAAACCCAACATTCTTCTTTAGACAGGTCGAACAAACCCATAATAAACAAGCATTTGCAATGCAATAGGGCTCGCATTAGTAAAGTTAGAGGTATTAGTATTGTAAATAACACATTTCTTATTCATGTTTTAGTTTTGAAAATAGCAAAATTAATAACTTTGTCATTTACAATGCCAATATTGTTAACTTTTGCAAACATGACACCTATAGCATTTGTAATGCAATATGTGTTGTATTTACATGACTTAGATGTATTAATATTACAAGTACTCTCCACTAAAGTAAGGCAGCCTAGCGCCAAGTGTTGGTATTTTGTGGATGAACATTCAGCAGGCACGCTGAGAAGTGCTGGTAATGTCCCAATTAAGGTAGATTGGGCATATTGTACTAAAAATAATTTTCTTTTAAAGGTTGAGCAAACTTGCTTTGAAGTACTCCTAAAACCACATCACATGTGTATGTGGCACTACTCGAGCCTGGTCTGTGGTGTTGAAAAAGAGAAAGAAAGTGAAAGAAAGAAAGAAAGAAAGAAAGATAGAAAGAAAGAGAAAGGGAAAGAAAGAAAGAGAAAGCAAAAGAACGCAGGGGAAAGCGAGAGAAAGAAAGAAAGTGAAAGAAAGAAAGAGAAAGAGAGAGAGAGAAAGAAAGAAACAGAAAGAAAGCAGAAAGAAAGAGAAAAGGAAAGAGAAAGAAAGAAAGAAAGAAAGAAAGAAAGAAAGAAAGAAAAAGCAAGAGAGAGAACGAAAAAAGAGAGAAAGAAACAGAGAAAGAGAGAAAGAAAGAGAAAGAGAGGAAGGAAGAAAAAAGGAAGGAAGGAAGAAAGAAAGACATTGGTGTGGTAGCTAGTATGTGCTGAGTGATTGAGAACTGAGCTGGTGTCTGGTAAGACGGACACCCACGTGGGCTGCTGGGCCAACTTGTTGTTACTGGCTCAGAGGGACAGCCTCAGCAGACTCCAGGTTTCACTGTGGGCATTTCGAAGTGCCAGGCTGCATATTAACTCGGGCTAACGTCATTTCAATTGAAAGGCAGACATTCAGGAAGCAGCTCATCTCCTCGCTCTACAAATTACTAAATGACTCTACCAACAAGTCAAAAAAACATTATCGAAGTAAGCGCCGTAAAAGAACAAAATAGAAGTAGACCTGCCCTGGAATGTGAAGCCCTGTTGATGAATTAAAATTCCAACCGCTTCGCTCGAGGCTTAGTTAAAACCGACAATATTTGTAGGTGACCCCCGTTAGTTATCACCAACAAGCTCTCGGCATTGCTGTCAGAGACGCGCGTGCGCTGGGGAGGGCTATTAAATGAAGTGGACGGAGAGGAGCTGAAGCAAAAAAGCCAGATGCCAGCTCGCGGCTCCTTTGATGTTGTCAGTGGCCGCACGGCTCACTGAGAACATCAAAGGAGCCGCGAAAGTGTGGCAAATGGTGTGCGATTTGCCCGTGATGTGCCCCAAATTATGCCCAGAACTTCAAGTTTAATTCACAGACAAGCCACGTATAAGGCACAACTGCCCATCAAATCTGGCACAAGGTTAGCCAACTCACCCCCACACACACACAAAGCTTCTCTGCAAAGCCCATGAGCAATGGTAGTGCTATGCTACTCAGCCACCAAAAGTGTAAGAGCTCTACTGAGAGGTAAAAGTACTCTCCACTAAAGTAAGGCAGTCTAACGCAAAGTGTTGGTATTTTGTGGATGAACATTCAGCAGGCACGCTGAGAAGTGCTGGTAATGTCCCATTAAACGTAGATTGGGCATATTGTACTAAAAATAATTTTCTTTTAAAGGTTGAGCAAACTTGCTTTGAAGTACTCCTAAAACCACATCACATGTGTATGTGGCACTACTCGAGCCTGGTCTGTGGTGTTGAAAGAGAGAAAGAAAGTGAAGGAAAGAAAGAGAGAAAGAAAGAAAGAGAGAAAGGGAAAGAAAGAAAGAGAAAGCAAGAGAACGCAGGGGAAAGCAAGAGAAAGAAAGAAAGTGAAAGAAAGAAAGAGAAAGAGAGAGAGAGAAAGAAAAAGAAAGAAAGAGAAAAGGAAAGAGAAAGAGAGAAAGAAAGAAAGAAAGAGAAAGCAAGAGAGAGAACGAAAAAAGAGAGAAAGAAACAAAGAGAAAGAGAGAGAGAAAGAGAAAGAGAGGAAGGAAGAAAAAAAGGAAGGAAGGAAGAAAGAAAGACATTGGTGTGGTAGCTAGTATGTGCTGAGTGATTGAGAACTGAGCTGGTGTCTGGTAAGACGGACACCCACGTGGGCTGCTGGGCCAACTTGTTGTTACTGGCTCAGAGGGACAGCCTCAGCAGACTCCAGGTTTCACTGTGGGCATTTCGAAGTGCCAGGCTGCATTTTAACTCGGGCTAACGTCATTTCAATTGAAAGGCAGACATTCAGGAAGCAGCTCATCTCCTCGCTCTACAAATTACTAAATGACTCTACCAACAAGTCAAAAAAACATTATCGAAGTAAGCGCCGTAAAAGAACAAAATAGAAGTAGACCTGCCCTGGAATTTGAAGCCCTGTTGATGAATTAAAATTCCAACCGCTTCGCTCGAGGCTTAGTTAGTGAGTGGTAGAACAAGCCACAAACAAGCTCCAGGCATTGCTGTGGGGAGGGGGGGAGAGAAATGCACGGCCGTGAAAGTGGCTCTCGGGGCGCATTCCTTTGAAGTGTCGGGTCTGATGCAATTATGCGAGGCAGGCTGGTTAGGAAGCAAACGGCAAGGGAGGGAGGCTGAGGCTTTGATGTGGGGAGTCACAAGTGAAGTGAATAATTAGGGGAGGAGAACTGGCAGGCTGATAGGCAGAAGGCTCAGGCAAGCTTGTGCATGAGGTGGCGTGCACTTCCCAAAATCCTCTGAGAGCCCTTGGCCTTAAGAAATGGTTTGACTGCATAAGGGCTCTTTTCCTATTCCTGCGGAATAGGAAAGGACGAGCCCTAAAAAGGGCACAACCCAATCGTAAATAGACCATAAAGAAAGGAGCAGAAACAGGTGAGATTAGGATAAGGCATATTGGTGTGCAATAAAACTTTTACGATGTCCTGTGCTCTGATCCTTAATCTTGATCAGCTAAAGGGCAGGAACTGGTTTAACAAGGTCGGCTTCAGGGAACATGGTCAGTTCACTCAGGTCAAACAGGAGTCAGCACGAACTGGAGCTAGGGTGTACATATACTTAAAAGACTTGTTCAGCCACAGTCATCGGCCTATGTGAGGGCAACCACAAAATGGCTGGCATACACAAAATGGAACCCAAGGGTTCAGAACGAAATCCCTAAATACGTAGTGAATCCATCAGTCTAACATGACGAAAACACTCATACTTGCCGCACTAACTAGTTACGGTTCGCTAATATCAAATTCATAACGAAACCATGACCTTTATGGAACGGGTTCAGAATTCACGGAACCTCAGGCCCTCATTTTGCCCTTACATAGGCAATAACCTAAACTCACGTCAATCTGAATCCAGGTCTATATTCATCAGATCATCAAGATGTTGCTGGAGCATAATCCTATTACTTAGTACCTTTCTTGGGACAGGTCTCCTTGCACACGTAGTAGCACAGAGGCCACATATAGCAGGAGCGCACTGCACACAAAGACAGAACAGGAAAAGAATCGCTAAAGCCATCCCAATGATCATCAGAATCTTCCATCCCCAGGTCGATAACAGTTCCCAAAACCATCCAATCAACGACCAATCTCCTTTATCCACATTTATAGACTCAGAGATCTTATGTAACTTAGAAATGGCCTGGTATACTGTAGGAGCATTGTCTGGTATGAAAACGCAGCAACTCGATTGGATCACTTTACATACCCCACCTCGATCTGCAAGTATGACGTCTAAAACCATTTGATTCTGTAATGTCATAAGGCGATCCGCTTGAAGCTCAGTGGTCAGATTACTAAGGACACCGGCAGTTTCATTTATGGTGGATTCAACCACTCTCGTTAATTGCCGTAAGTTTCTACTGTTTGCCATAGGTCCCCAAAACAGTAGGAAACCCTTGAAAAAGTCTCCCACTTCTTGTCCCGTAGTATCTTCCTCACTGAAGACACCCCTAACGACTCTCGTTCTGTGGTAATCTACGGCAGCAGTGTACGTAGGAGGCAACAAATATGCAACATAACATGTTCCCAAAAAATCAGGGGGCAACCATGTATATGCTCTATCATAGCAGACAAAATACGTGCCCTTAGCTGCTAAAAACGGTGGGGAAGTTTGGGACGCAAAGACATACGTCTGAGTACAAACACTCTTCCCTAACTGAGCTCTCGGATTCTTGCCTTTCCCTTGCAGACAAAAATGAACACGATGGGGTACAATCCAAATCGGAGGTGACCTTTTTCGTCTCTGCTTCTCACCCAGACTGATACTATATCCGTTGCATTCCAACCAACATATGCTAGTAACTCATCCTTGGGAATAGTCTCATACGTTTCGATATCTCTACTCATATCTGTAATTCCCTTCAACTAGGCTTTATTACTTGAGTTATCTCTCATGGAACGCAGGGGATAGATTTCGATGGCATAAATAAACATCATCTGATATGCCCATACGGACCCATTGTAACTGAATGGCAGAACCAGATAAGGAATACCTCTATCCATAGTATGTGGCATAAGACCACACACCCAACAATTAGTGGTGTTTACTACTAACTGGTGTTGATGGAGAGGTTGCACAAAGGAATTATTCACAAATTCCGACCGTCTAATCTGTTCGTGTTCAGGTAAAGTATGAAAAGAAACCAAAGAAGTAGTAGCAGGTAAAGTCGTAGGTTGGAAAATGGGTGCAGAAATCAGTTGAAGAGAAAATACAAACCAACCCACCAAAGCTAACGTCATGCTAAAAAACATCAAAATACATGTGATCAGAAAACATTTACACAGTTTCTTCTTAAAATTAATTTTTACAACAGCTCTCTCGATCTCAAAAAACTCCATCCTCTAACCGTGCTGTTCACGGTGGTTGGTTTCTTCTGCTAAAGAATGCTTCTGTCAGCCCAGGGAACTCCCTTAGACCAACCAGAACCATTGACCTTGCGTCTTCGGCTGCACTCCCTAGTCTTTACACCATGACCCTACAGCTGAACCCGGATGGTGGTTCACAAAAATATGCCAAAAAAGTTTCTTGGCTGAGAGAGTTCAATTCCTGAGAGAGTTCAGTTCCAAAAATCAAAAAAAGGAATTCATTTATTTTATTAGTCCATTGTTTCTAGGACGTAGATTATAACGCTCTTTTCCAGGCCTCGTTTGAGGCTGAAACAATAGTTCAGGTTCAGTAGTGTCTAATCTTTGAGACACAGGCACAGCTTCTTGAAGGACATCGTCATCTTCTTTCTCGGAGCCTCTCCACACCAACTCAGCGTCGCTAAACGGTGCAAACTTCGGCACCCTTTCAGTCTCTGAATCTGCAATACCTTCACGGACCCACTGGTCGTACGGCAGAGGAAACGGCGCCCTCCTACAATGTACGCCGTGGATCCAGTTTTTCTTCCCGAAAACCTTTACTGAAGTCCTCGTAGATAGCAGGACTTGGTACGGTCCATTCCAGCGGGGCTGATCATTCTTAGTCCGCTGAAATTTTTTTGCCAGGACCCAGTCACCGGGATTGAGGATGTGACCTGGGTCCGCAGAAGCTGGCGGCAATTTATCATGAACCTGTTGATGTAAGACACGCAATTTAGTCGTCAAGTCATACAAGTAGTCCACTAGCATAGGGTATTCGATGTCACTGAACTTCGTTGGCCTCGGCACTCCCTACATATTTGCCGGACGGCCAAAAACTATCTCATAGGGACTAAGGCCTATTCGGGAATGTACTGTGGTTCTAGTTGACAAAAGTGCCAAAGGTAAAGCATCAGGCCATTGAAGACCAATGCTCGCTTGAATCTTAGCCAGCTTTAACTTTAACGTGCCATTATAGCACTCAACTAAACCAGCTGATTGGGGATGATTCGCAGCGTGGAATTTTGGTGAATTCCCAACCCTTCACACACTCTCTTCATCACCTTTCCCACGAATTCACTTCCGTTATCACTCCATACCATCCTTGGCAACCCAAACCTAGAGAAATATTCTTTGACCAGGACTTTAGCAGTGGACGAGGCAGTATTATCTTTTAGGGGGTATGCTTCTACCCATCTAGAAAAGGCGCAAACAACTACAAGGACATACTTTAAACTATTGCACCTTTCCATGTGGATGAAATCCAATTGCAAAACCTCGAGCTGATACGTCGGAGGAGCAAAGTGACCAGCTGGAGAAGAGATATTTTTGGCTTCTCTTTAGGAGGCAGAAGCTTCCGGTTTAAGAGCTCCCCAAGGCTATTGCGAAAGTCCTTCTATTTATAGCCAGGCTTTGAAGACTCAGCTTGATACTCTTGTGTTGCCTGCTGGTACTGCTCTTATTCAGTATATTGACGATTTATTAGTGGCTGCTGATGATGAGGAAACTTGTAAGGAAGCTACTCTTTCTTTGTTGCGACATCTGTCAGACTTGCACCATAAAGTGTCACCTTCAAAGTTGCAATATTGTTGCCAAGAAGTGACCTACTTAGGTCATCTCTTGTCAAAGGAGGGAAGAAGGTTGACCCCAGAACGAATTCAAGCAATTGCGCAAATGACTGTACCAAGCACACAGAGAGAAGTGCGTGCTTTCTTGGGTATCACGTCGTATTGTAGACAGTGGATTCCAAATTTCTCTCTATTGGCGAAACCTCTGTTGGCTTTGACTTGTAAAGATACACCGAATCCTCTTCCGTGGTCTGACGATTGTCAGAAAAGTTTTTCTGAGTTGCGTGATGCATTGTGTTCTGCTCCTGTGTTGGGTACTCCAGACTACAACAAGCCTCTCACGTTGTATGTACACGAGAGAGAGGGATTTGCGTTGTCAGTGTTGACACAATCTTTTGGGGACAAGCAGCGTCCATGCGCGTATTTTTCATCAATGTTAGATCCGGTAGCTAGAGCGTTGCCGAGTTGCTTGAGAGCTACAGCGGCAGCAGCTGTTTCTATCCGACAGTCTGCTGGACTGCTGATGGATAATACGTTGATTGTGATGGTTCCGCATGCAGTGGATACCTTATTAAACAGGACTAAGACACAGCACCTTACTAGTGCACGTCTTTCAGGCTACGAGTTGACACTGTTGGCTAGCCACGTCCACATCAGAAGATGTAACGTGTTGAATCCAGCTACGTTATTGCCGATCTCTACAGAGACGGATGCTCAAGAACAGCATGATTGTTTTCTTCGTACAGAGGAAGAAACAAAAGCTAGAGTGGATCTAAAAGACACTCCTTTTGAGAATGTGGATGGTACGCTGTGGGTTGATGGTTCGTGTTTTAAGCTTCCGAATGGTGAGACGACTGCAGCGTATGCTATCACAACTTTAAGTACAGTTGTTGAAACTGCACGAGTGAGCTATAATTCAGCACAAGCAGCGGAATTGATTGCATTAACGAGAGCGTGTGTTTTGTCTGAAGGAAAGAGAGTGAATGTGTATACCGATAGCCAGTACGCGTTTGGTGTTGCTCATAGTTTTGGACGTTCGTGGAAAGAAAGGGGATTCCTCACATCCCATGGGACTAAGATTCAGCATGGACAGTTGGTGAATGAGCTTCTTGAGCCACTTACTTTGCAGAAGCAAGTTGCGATTGTGAAGTGTAGTGCTCATCGGAAGGTTACGGATGATGTTGGCCGTGGTAATGCGTTTGCGGATGAAGTTGCGAAAGACACAGCAAGAAATCTGATGAGCCGAATGTATGTTGCAGGCCCTGCAAGATGGATTGGTGATGTTGGAATGTGCGAAGATACGATTGAGAGTGTGAAATCAATACAGGCTGAAGCTACTGAAAGTGAGAAGAATGTTTGGAGAGAAACTACGGGTAGATTGGATTCGACTGGCTGTTGGGTTGAATTGTCAGAACACCAAAGATGGATGTTGCCAGATGCGTACATGCTTGCAGTGGTTACTATGGCACATGGTTTGTCTCACATTAGTGTGAAAGGGATTTGTAAGTTGTTGGCTCCAGTATGGCAGAATGCTGGAATTCCCAAGTGTGCGGAGAATGTGGTCAAGAATTGCATGGTGTGTTTAATGTATAATCCTGGCAAGGGAACCCCAACTCCGGGACCCACTATCATCCCTTTCGCAAACTCAGACTGGATATTTAGCAATTTTACAGGGACTGAACCCAAATCATTATCTTCCCATTCCTCACCAAGGAAAGTACACATAACTTCAAAAACATACCTTTGCTTGGGTGCTTCCCACTGCTGGAAAACATCCATAACTGACTCTAAATTATACCTCGAAACATTCGAAACCCATCTGCGAGCCAAGAGATCTAACACTGCCCGTTCTTCGGGACCAGGTAGCTGACTACGTATTTGTTTACGTGCAGAAACAGGGGTCATACTCAATGACACAAAGAAAGGAGACAAAAGACCAGTAACAGTATCAGTCATTCGTTGTCGAGCAGAAGGAGAAGCTGTCATAAGGACAGGAGACAAAGTATTTTGAGGTGATAGAATCGTAGGGTTAGTAGCAAGAGAAGTTGAAGGTACAGGAGAATAAGGCAAAGTAGTTCCAGACAAAACCGATAGCAAAGTCGGCGGCCCCAGAGGAGGCTGCGCCGTAGGAGGAAGAACCAGCTGAGGAGGAGCCGGTGGCGGAACAGCAACAGGAGGGTGTGCAACTGGAGGTTACGGTGGTGCCGTAGCACTCTGTGCATAAGGGGGTGGTAGTCTCAACAAATGCGACATCAAAGGATCCTTCTCAGGGTCCTTCGTTACATTCTCAAGAAGAGATGGCAAAGCTGAATAACATTTATCAATAGCCATATTATGTTGCCTATCTGACACCTCAATTGCTTTATCTTCTTCGTTTTCTTTAAACTGCCTAGCAGCTTGCATTATTGATACATCCTTTTCTCTTTTATCTCTTTTAGCTTGTTTAATTTCTCGTTGTCTGGCTTCTTTACACCAAAGGCGAAAGGAGTCAAACATTGCCGGCCGGGCTTTCTTCCTACATAATGTAGTTTCTAAATTGTCTAAAATCTCTGTATTAAAGCTACCATGTTGGGGCCATTGTAAGACACCATCTTTTCTAGTGTAGTGGACCCATACTTCATTGAACGTAATGGGGCCCACACCGTGTTTAGAATAGAGCTCATAAGTCGGAGTTCCAACCAGAGGTATCGGACACGAATCCTCCAATCGGGAATCCTTGTTGCAACCACAACCAAACCAAGTACCAAATTTGCTACGATTAGGCATCTTCGCTCACTAATCGAGCTTCAAACTTCAAGGGATTATCTCTACCGATACACTCGTAAATATACAAGACCCTCGGCTTTGGAAATTGCAATTTTCAAATCAAAACTAAGGACCAAACAAACTAAGAACCAAAGGACCAAAAACTAAGGACTGGGAGCGACCCACTTATACTTAACTGAGGTATCAGTCACACCACCAGAAGACCCGTCTATCGTCTCGCCGTACAAAGCATCACAAATGGGTCCAAGACAGGGCGACAGTCAGGGCAGCAGTCCTTCGTAGCCGTCAGGAAAGCGGGAAGCCTCGCAGAAAAGACCTTCAGTCCACATTCGACATGCCGGGGTCGATGAAGTGGTGGCCGTCCTCCAGAATTTCCTCACGAAGCTCCTCACGATCTTCAGGCTTGGACCGGTACCGCTGAAGTCGCCCCACATTGGGCGCCAACTGAAGAACCGGGTTTTAAGACCCAGCGGCGCAAGGGGCACGCCCAAAGCCTTCGGGTTGCACCTGTCTTAGAATACAGAGACACGGGACTCTTCTTGGTGTCGTCAAAGTTCAAATTTATTGGCTGCAGCCAGTAACAGAAGTCCTAGAAATCATCACGGTATGAGTTCTCAGGAGACTGCTCAATTTTACAAAGCAAGTCATCCCTTTTTATGCCAAAAATCACATTCCAGACAAATACCTAACATTTACAAACTGTCCAATCACATGTATCCACACCAGAGGTATCGCATGACAGTAAAACCCACTTTTCAGTCGCCCAGCCCATGATCAATCATCGGTCAAACCCAACATTCTTCTTTAGACAGGTCGAACAAACCCATAATAAACAAGCATTTGCAATGCAATAGGGCTCGCATTAGTAAATTTAGAGGTATTAGTATTGTAAATAACACATTTCTTATTCATGTTTTAGTTTTGAAAATAGCGAAATTAATAACTTTGTCATTTACAATGCCAATATTGTTAACTTTTGCAAACATGACACCTATAGCATTTGTAATGCAATATGTGTTGTATTTACATGACTTAGATGTATTAATATTACAAGTACTCTCCACTAAAGTAAGGCAGCCTAGCGCCAAGTGTTGGTATTTTGTGGATGAACATTCAGCAGGCACGCTGAGAAGTGCTGGTAATGTCCCAATTAAGGTAGATTGGGCATATTGTACTAAAAATAATTTTCTTTTAAAGGTTGAGCAAACTTGCTTTGAAGTACTCCTAAAACCACATCACATGTGTATGTGGCACTACTCGAGCCTGGTCTGTGGTGTTGAAAAAGAGAAAGAAAGTGAAAGAAAGAAAGAAAGAAAGAAAGATAGAAAGAAAGAGAAAGGGAACGAAAGAAAGAGAAAGCAAAAGAACGCAGGGGAAAGCGAGAGAAAGAAAGAAAGTGAAAGAAAGAAAGAGAAAGAGAGAGAAAGAGAGAGAGAGAAAGAAAGAAACAGAAAGAAAGCAGAAAGAAAGAGAAAAGGAAAGAGAAAGAAAGAAAGAAAGAAAGAAAGAAAAAGCAAGAGAGAGAACGAAAAAAGAGAGAAAGAAACAGAGAAAGAGAGAAAGAAAGAGAAAGAGAGGAAGGAAGAAAAAAGGAAGGAAGGAAGAAAGAAAGACATTGGTGTGGTAGCTAGTATGTGCTGAGTGATTGAGAACTGAGCTGGTGTCTGGTAAGACGGACACCCACGTGGGCTGCTGGGCCAACTTGTTGTTACTGGCTCAGAGGGACAGCCTCAGCAGACTCCAGGTTTCACTGTGGGCATTTCGAAGTGCCAGGCTGCATTTTAACTCGGGCTAACGTCATTTCAATTGAAAGGCAGACATTCAGGAAGCAGCTCATCTCCTCGCTCTACAAATTACTAAATGACTCTACCAACAAGTCAAAAAAACATTATCGAAGTAAGCGCCGTAAAAGAACAAAATAGAAGTAGACCTGCCCTGGAATGTGAAGCCCTGTTGATGAATTAAAATTCCAACCGCTTCGCTCGAGGCTTAGTTAAAACCGACAATATTTGTAGGTGACCCCCGTTAGCTATCACCAACAAGCTCTCGGCATTGCTGTCAGAGACGCGCGTGCGCTGGGGAGGGCTATTAAATGAAGTGGACGGAGAGGAGCTGAAGCAAAAAAGCCAGATGCCAGCTCGCGGCTCCTTTGATGTTGTCAGTGGCCGCACGGCTCACTGAGAACATCAAAGGAGCCGCGAAAGTGTGGCAAATGGTGTGCGATTTGCCCGTGATGTGCCCCAAATTATGCCCAGAACTTCAAGTTTAATTCACAGATAAGGCACGTATAAGGCACAACTGCCCATCAAATCTGGCACAAGGTTAGCCAACTCACCCCCACACACACACAAAGCTTCTCTGCAAAGCCCATGAGCAATGGTAGTGCTATGCTACTCAGCCACCAAAAGTGTAAGAGCTCTACTGAGAGGTAAAAGTACTCTCCACTAAAGTAAGGCAGTCTAACGCAAAGTGTTGGTATTTTGTGGATGAACATTCAGCAGGCACGCTGAGAAGTGCTGGTAATGTCCCATTAAACGTAGATTGGGCATATTGTACTAAAAATAATTTTCTTTTAAAGGTTGAGCAAACTTGCTTTGAAGTACTCCTAAAACCACATCACATGTGTATGTGGCACTACTCGAGCCTGGTCTGTGGTGTTGAAAGAGAGAAAGAAAGTGAAGGAAAGAAAGAGAGAAAGAAAGAAAGAGAGAAAGGGAAAGAAAGAAAGAGAAAGCAAGAGAACGCAGGGGAAAGCAAGAGAAAGAAAGAAAGTGAAAGAAAGAAAGAGAAAGAGAGAGAGAGAAAGAAAAAGAAAGAAAGAGAAAAGGAAAGAGAAAGAGAGAAAGAAAGAAAGAAAGAGAAAGCAAGAGAGAGAACGAAAAAAGAGAGAAAGAAACAAAGAGAAAGAGAGAGAGAAAGAGAAAGAGAGGAAGGAAGAAAAAAAGGAAGGAAGGAAGAAAGAAAGACATTGGTGTGGTAGCTAGTATGTGCTGAGTGATTGAGAACTGAGCTGGTGTCTGGTAAGACGGACACCCACGTGGGCTGCTGGGCCAACTTGTTGTTACTGGCTCAGAGGGACAGCCTCAGCAGACTCCAGGTTTCACTGTGGGCATTTCGAAGTGCCAGGCTGCATTTTAACTCGGGCTAACGTCATTTCAATTGAAAGGCAGACATTCAGGAAGCAGCTCATCTCCTCGCTCTACAAATTACTAAATGACTCTACCAACAAGTCAAAAAAACATTATCGAAGTAAGCGCCGTAAAAGAACAAAATAGAAGTAGACCTGCCCTGGAATTTGAAGCCCTGTTGATGAATTAAAATTCCAACCGCTTCGCTCGAGGCTTAGTTAGTGAGTGGTAGAACAAGCCACAAACAAGCTCCAGGCATTGCTGTGGGGAGGGGGGGAGAGAAATGCACGGCCGTGAAAGTGGCTCTCGGGGCGCATTCCTTTGAAGTGTCGGGTCTGATGCAATTATGCGAGGCAGGCTGGTTAGGAAGCAAACGGCAAGGGAGGGAGGCTGAGGCTTTGATGTGGGGAGTCACAAGTGAAGTGAATAATTAGGGGAGGAGAACTGGCAGGCTGATAGGCAGAAGGCTCAGGCAAGCTTGTGCATGAGGTGGCGTGCACTTCCCAAAATCCTCTGAGAGCCCTTGGCCTTAAGAAATGGTTTGACTGCATAAGGGCTCTTTTCCTATTCCTGCGGAATAGGAAAGGACGAGCCCTAAAAAGGGCACAACCCAATCGTAAATAGACCATAAAGAAAGGAGCAGAAACAGGTGAGATTAGGATAAGGCATATTGGTGTGCAATAAAACTTTTACGATGTCCTGTGCTCTGATCCTTAATCTTGATCAGCTAAAGGGCAGGAACTGGTTTAACAAGGTCGGCTTCAGGGAACATGGTCAGTTCACTCAGGTCAAACAGGAGTCAGCACGAACTGGAGCTAGGGTGTACATGTACTTAAAAGACTTGTTCAGCCACAGTCATCGGCCTATGTGAGGGCAACCACAAAATGGCTGGCATACACAAAATGGAACCCAAGGGTTCAGAACGAAATCCCTAAATACGTAGTGAATCCATCAGTCTAACATGACGAAAACACTCATACTTGCCGCACTAACTAGTTACGGTTCGCTAATATCAAATTCATAACGAAACCATGACCTTTATGGAACGGGTTCAGAATTCACGGAACCTCAGGCCCTCATTTTGCCCTTAAATAGGCAATAACCTAAACTCACGTCAATCTGAATCCAGGTCTATATTCATCAGATCATCAAGATGTTGCTGGAGCATAATCCTATTACTTAGTACCTTTCTTGGGACAGGTCTCCTTGCACACGTAGTAGCACAGAGGCCACATATAGCAGGAGCGCACTGCACACAAAGACAGAACAGGAAAAGAATCGCTAAAGCCATCCCAATGATCATCAGAATCTTCCATCCCAAGGTCGATAACAGTTCCCAAAACCATCCAATCAACGACCAATCTCCTTTATCCACATTTATAGACTCAGAGATCTTATGTAACTTAGAAATGGCCTGGTATACTGTAGGAGCATTGTCTGGTATGAAAACGCAGCAACTCGATTGGATCACTTTACATACCCCACCTCGATCTGCAAGTATGACGTCTAAAACCGTTTGATTCTGTAATGTCATAAGGCGATCCGCTTGAAGCTCAGTGGTCAGATTACTAAGGGCACCGGCAGTTTCATTTATGGTGGATTCAACCACTCTCGTTAATTGCCGTAAGTTTCTACTGTTTGCCATAGGTCCCCAAAACAGTAGGAAACCCTTGAAAAAGTCTCCCACTTCTTGTCCCGTAGTATCTTCCTCACTGAAGACACCCCTAACGACTCTCGTTCTGTGGTAATCTACGGCAGCAGTGTACGTAGGAGGCAACAAATATGCAACATAACATGTTCCCAAAAAATCAGGGGGCAACCATGTATATGCTCTATCATAGCAGACAAAATACGTGCCCAAAGCTGCTAAAAACGGTGGGGAAGTTTGGGACGCAAAGACATACGTCTGAGTACAAACACTCTTCCCTAACTGAGCTCTCGGATTCTTGCCTTTCCCTTGCAGACAAAAATGAACACGATGGGGTACAATCCAAATCGGAGGTGACCTTTTTCGTCTCTGCTTTTCACCCAGACTGATACTATATCCGTTGCATTCCAACCAACATATGCTAGTAACTCATCCTTGGGAATAGTCTCATACGTTTCGATATCTCTACTCATATCTGTAAATCCCTTCAACTAGGCTTTATTACTTGAGTTATCTCTCATGGAACGCAGGGGATAGATTTCGATGGCATAAATAAACATCATCTGAGATGCCCATACGGATCCATTGTAACTGAATGGCAGAACCAGATAAGGAATACCTCTATCCATAGTATGTGGCATAAGACCACACACCCAACAATTAGTGGTGTTTACTACTAACTGGTGTTGATGGAGAAGTTGCACAAAGGAATTATTCACAAATTCTGACCGTCTAATCTGTTCGTGTTCAGGTAAAGTATGAAAAGAATGCAAAGAAGTAGTAGCAGGTAAAGTCGTAGGTTGGAAAATGGGTGCAGAAATCAGTTGAAGAGAAAATACAAACAAACCCACCAAAGCTAACGTCATGCTAAAAAACATCAAAATACATGTGATCAGAAAACATTTACACAGTTTCTTCTTAAAATTAATTTTTACAACAGCTCTCTCGATCTCAAAAAACTCCATCCTCTAACCGTGCTGATCACGGTGGTTGGTTTCTTCTGCTAAAGAATGCTTCTGTCAGCCCAGGGAACTCCCTTAGACCAACCAGAACCGTTGACCTTGCGTCTTCGGCTGCACTCCCTAGTCTTTACACCATGACCCTACAGCTGAACCCGGATGGTGATCCACAAAAATATGCCAAAAATGTTTCTTGGCTGAGAGAGTTCAATTCCTGAGAGAGTTCAGTCCCAAAAATCAAAAAAAGGAATTCATTTATTTTATTAGTCCATTGTTTCTAGGACGTAGATTATAACGCTCTTTTCCAGGCCTCGTTTGAGGCTGAAACAACAGTTCAGGTTCAGTAGTGTCTAATCTTTGAGACACAGGCACAGCTTCTTGAAGGACATCGTCATCTTCTTTCTCGGAGCCTCTCCACACCAACTCAGCGTCGCTAAACGGTGCAAACTTCGGCACCCTTTCAGTCTCTGAATCTGCAATACCTTCACGGATCCACTAGTCGTACGGCAGAGGCAACGGTGCCCTCTTACAATGTGCACCGTGGATCCAGTTTTTCTTCCCGAAAACCTTTACTGAAGTCCTCGTAGACAGCAGGACTTGGTACGGTCCATTCCAGCGGGGCTGATCATTCTTAGTCCGCTGACATTTTTTTGCCAGATCCCAGTCACCGGGATTGCGGATGTGACCTGGGTCCGCAGAAGCTGGCGGCAATTTATCATGAACCTGTTGATGTAAGACACGCAATTTAGTCGTCAAGTCATACAAGTAGTCCACTAGCATTAGGTATTTGATGTCACTGAACTTCGTTGGCCTCGGCACTCCCTACACATTTGCCGGACGGCCAAAAACTATCTCATAGGGACTAAGGCCTATTCGGGAATGTACTGTGGTTCTAGTTGACAAAAGTGCCAACGGTAAAGCATCAGGCCATTGAAGACCAGTGCTCGCTTGAATCTTAGCCAGCTTTAACTTTAACGTGCCATTATAGCACTCAACTAAACCAGCTGATTGGGGAGGATTCGCAGCGTGGAATTTCTGGTGAATTCCCAACCCTTCACACACTCTCTTCATCACCTTCCCCACGAATTCACTTCCGTTATCACTCCATACCATCCTTGGCAACCCAAACCTAGAGAAATATTCTTTGGCCAGCACTTTAGCAGTGGACGAGGCAGTATTATCTTTTAGGGGGTATGCTTCTACCCTTCTAGAAAAGGCGCAAACAACTACAAGGACATACTTTAAACTATTGCACCTTTCCATGTGGATGAAATCCAATTGCAAAACCTCGAACTGATACGTCGAAGGAGCAAAGTGACCAGCTGGAGTAGAGATATTTTTGGCTTCTCTTTAGGAGGCAGAAGCTTCCGGTTTAAGAGCTCCCCAAGGCTATTGCGAAAGTCCTTCTATTTATAGCCAGGCTTTGAAGACTCAGCTTGATACTCTTGTGTTGCCTGCTGGTACTGCTCTTATTCAGTATGTTGACGATTTATTAGTGGCTGCTGATGATGAGGAAACTTGTGAAGAAGCTACTATTTCTTTGTTGCGACATCTGTCGGACTTGCACCATAAAGTGTCACCTTCAAAGTTGCAATATTGTTGCCAAGAAGTGACCTACTTAGGTCATCTCTTGTCAAAGGAGGGAAGAAGGTTGACCCCAGAACGAATTCAAGCAATTGCGCAAATGACTTTACCAAGCACACAGAGAGAAGTGCGTGCTTTCTTGGGTATCACGTCGTATTGTAGACAGTGGATTCCAAATTTCTCTCTATTGGCGAAACCTCTGTTGGCTTTGACTTGTAAAGATACACCGAATCCTCTTCCGTGGTCTGACGATTGTCAGAAAAGTTTTTCTGAGTTGCGTGATGCATTGTGTTCTGCTCCTGTGTTGGGTACTCCAGACTATAACAAGCCTCTGACTTTGTATATGCACGAGAGAGAGGGATTTGCGTTGTCAGTGTTGACACAATCTTTTGGGGACAAGCAGCGTCCATGTGCGTATTTTTCATCAATGTTAGATCCGGTAGCTAGAGCGTTGCCGAGTTGCTTGAGAGCTACAGCGGCAGCAGCTGTTTCTATCCGACAGACTGCTGGACTGCTGATGGATAATACGTTGATTGTGATGGTTCCGCATGCAGTGGATACCTTATTAAACAGGACTAAGACACAGCACCTTACTAGTGCACGTCTTTCAGGCTACGAGTTGACACTGTTGGCTAGCCACGTCCACATCAGAAGATGTAACGTGTTGAATCCAGCTACGTTATTGCCGATCTCTACAGAGACGGATGCTCAAGAACAGCATGATTGTTTTCTTCGTACAGAGGAAGAAACAAAAGCTAGAGTGGATCTAAAAGACACTCCTTTTGAGAATGTGGATGGTACGCTGTGGGTTGATGGTTAGTGTTTTAAGCTTCCGAATGGTGAGACGACTGCAGCGTATGCTATCACAACTTTAAGTACAGTTGTTGAAACTGCAAGATTGAGCTATAATTCAGCACAAGCAGCGGAATTGATTGCATTAACGAGAGCGTGTGTTTTGTCTGAAGGAAAGAGAGTGAATGTGTATACCGATAGCCAGTACGCGTTTGGTGTTGCTCATAGTTTTGGACATTTGTGGAAAGAAAGGGGATTCCTCACATCCCATGGGACTAAGATTCAGCATGGACAGTTGGTGAATGAGCTTCTTGAGTCACTTACTTTGCCGAAGCAAGTTGCGATTGTGAAGTGTAGTGCTCATCGGAAGGTTACGGATGATGTTGGCCATGGTAATGCGTTTGCGGATGAAGTTGCGAAAGACACAGCAAGAAATCTGATGAGCCGAATGTATGTTGCAGGCCCTGCGAGATGGATTGGTGATGTTGGAATGTGCGAAGATACGATTGAGAGTGTGAAATCAATACAGGCTGAAGCTACTGAAAGTGAGAAGAATGTTTGGAGAGAAACTACGGGTAGATTGGATTCGACTGGCTGTTGGGTTGAATTGTCAGAACACCAAAGATGGATGTTGCCAGATGCGTACATGCTTGCAGTGGTTACTATGGCACATGGTTTGTCTCACATTAGTGTGAAAGGGATTTGTAAGTTGTTGGCTCCAGTATGACAGAATGCTGGAATTCCCAAGTGTGCGGAGAATGTGGTCAAGAATTGCATGGTGTGTTTAATGTATAATCCTGGCAAGGGAACCCCAACTCCGGGACCCACTATCATCCCTTTCGCAAACTCAGACTGGATATTTAGCAATTTTACAGGGACTGAACCCAAATCATTATCTTTCCATTCCTCACCAAGGAAAGTACACATAACTTCAAAAACATACCTTTGCTTGGGTGCTTCCCACTGCTGGAAAACATCCATAACTGACTCTAAACTATACCTCGAAACATTCGAAACCCATCTGCGAGCCAAGAGATCTAACACTGCCCGTTCTTCGGGACCAGGTAGCTGACTACGTATTTGTTTACGTGCAGAAACAGGGGTCATACTCAATGACACAAAGAAAGGAGACAAAAGACCAGTAACAGTATCAGTCATTCGTTGTCGAGCAGAAGGAGAAGCTGTCATAAGGACAGGAGACAAAGTATTTTGAGGTGATAGAAGCGTGGGGTTAGTAGCAAGAGAAGTTGAAGGTACAGGAGAATAAGGCAAAGTAGTTCCAGACAAAACCGATAGCAAAGTCGGCGGCCCCAGAGGAGGCTGCGCCGTAGGAGGAAGAACCAGCTGAGGAGGAGCCGGTGGCGGAACAGCAACAGGAGGGTGTGCAACTGGAGGTTGCGGTGGTGCCGTAGCACTCTGTGCATAAGGGGGTGGTAGTCTCAACAAATGCGACATCAAAGGATCCTTCTCAGGGTCCTTCGTTACATTCTCAAGAAGAGATGGCAAAGCTGAATAACATTTATCAATAGCCATATTATGTTGCCTATCTGACACCTCAATTGCTTTATCTTCTTCGTTATCTTTAAACTGCCTAGCAGCTTGCATTATTGATACATCCTTTTCTCTTTTATCTCTTTTAGCTTGTTTAATTTCTCGTTGTCTGGCTTCTTTACACCAAAGGCGAAAGGAGTCAAACATTGCCGGCCGGGCTTTCTTCCTACATAATGTAGTTTCTAAATTGTCTAAAATCTCTGTATTAAAGCTACTATGTTGGGCCCACACCGTGTTTAGAATAGAGCTCATAAGTCGGAGTTCCAACCAGAGGTATCGGACACGAATCCTCCAATCGGGAATCCTTGTTGCAACCACAACCAAACCAAGTACCAAATTTGCTACGATTAGGCATCTTCGCTCACTAATCGAGCTTCAAACTTCAAGGGATTATCTCTACCGATACACTCGTAAATATACAAGACCCTCGGCTTTGGAAATTGCAATTTTCAAATCAAAACTAAGGATCAAACAAACTAAGAACCAAAGGACCAAAAACTAAGGACTGGGAGCGACCCACTTATACTTAACTGAGGTATCAGTCACGCCACCAGAAGACCCGTCTATCGTCTCGCCGTACAAAGCATCACAAATGGGTCCAAGACAGGGCGACAGTCAGGGCAGCAGTCCTTCGTAGCCGTCAGGAAAGCGGGAAGCCTTGCAGAAAAGACCTTCAGTCCACATTCGACATGCCGGGGTCGATGAAGTGGTGGCCGTCCTCCAGAATTTCCTCACGAAGCTCCTCACGATCTTCAGGCTTGGACCGGTACCGCTGAAGTCGCCCCACATTGGGCGCCAACTGAAGAACCGGGTTTTAAGACCCAGCGGCGCCAGGGGCACGCCCAAAGCCTTCGGGTTCCACCTGTCTTAGAATACAGAGACACGGGACTCTTCTTGGTGGCGTCAAAGATCAAATTTATTGGCTGCAGCCAGTAACAGAAGTCCTAGAAATCATCACGGTATGAGTTCTCAGGAGACTGCTCAATTTTACAAAGCAAGTCATCCCTTTCTATGCCAAAAATCACATTCCAGACAAATACCTAACATTTAAAAACTGTCCAATCACATGTATCCACACCAGAGGTATCGCATGACAGTAAAACCCACTTTTCAGTTGCCCAGCCCATGATCAATCATCGGTCAAACCCAACATTCTTCTTTAGACAGGTCGAACGAACCTATAATAAACAAGCATTTGCAATGCAATAGGGCTCGCATTAGTAAAGTTAGAGGTATTAGTATTGTAAATAACAAATTTTTTATTCATGTTTTAGTTTTGAAAATAGCGAAATTAATAACTTTGTCATTTACAATGCCAATATTGTTAACTTTTGCAAACGTGACACCTATAGCATTTGTAATGCAATATGTGTTGTATTTACATGACTTAGATGTATTAATATTACAAGTACTCTCCACTAAAGTAAGGCAGTCTAGCGCCAAGTGTTGGTATTTTGTGGATGAACATTCAGCAGGCACGCTGAGAAGTGCTGGTAATGTCCCATTTAAGGTAGATTGGGCATATTGTACTAAAAATAATTTTCTTTTAAAGGTTGAGCAAACTTGCTTTGTAGTACTCCTAAAACCACATCACATGTGTATGTGGCACTACTCGAGCCTGGTCTGTGGTGTTGAAAAAGAGAAAGAAAGTGAAAGAAAGAAAGAAAGAGAGAAAGAAAAAGAAAGGGAAAGAAAGAAAGAGAAAGCAAGAGAATGCAGGGGAAAGCGAGAGAAAGAAAGAAAGTGAAAGAAAGAAAGAGAACGAGAGAGAGAGAAAGAAAAAGAAAGAAAGGAGAAAGAAAGAGAAAAGGAAAGAGAAAGAAAGAAAGAAAGAAAGAAAGAGAAAGAGAGTGAACGAAAAAAGAGAGAAAGAAACAGAGAAATAGAGAAAGAAAGAGAGAAAGAAAGAGAAAGAGAGGAAGGAAGAAAAAAGGAAGGAAGGAAGAAAGAAAGACATTGGTGTGGTAGCTAGTATGTGCTGAGTGATTGAGAACTGAGCTGGTGTCTGGTAAGACGGACACCCACGTGGGCTGCTGGGCCAACTTGTTGTTACTGGCTCAGAGGGACAGCCTCAGCAGACTCCAGGTTTCACTGTGGGCATTTCGAAGTGCCAGGCTGCATTTTAACTCGGGCTAACGTCATTTCAATTGAAAGGCAGACATTCAGGAAGCAGCTCATCTCCTCGCTCTACAAATTACTAAATGACTCTACCAACAAGTCAAAAAAACATTATCGAAGTAAGCGCCGTAAAAGAACAAAATAGAAGTAGACCTGCCCTGGAATGTGAAGCCCTGTTGATGAATTAAAATTCCAACCGCTTCGCTCGAGGCTTAGTTAAAACCGACAATATTTGTAGGTGACCCCCGTTAGCTATCACCAACAAGCTCTCGGCATTGCTGTCAGAGACGCGCGTGCGCTGGGGAGGGCTATTAAATGAAGTGGACGGAGAGGAGCTGAAGCAAAAAAGCCAGATGCCAGCTCGCGCCTCCTTTGATGTTGTCAGTGGCCGCACGGCTCACTGAGAACATCAAAGGAGCCGCGAAAGTGTGGCAAATGGTGTGCGATTTGCCCGTGATGTGCCCCAAATTATGCCCAGAACTTCAAGTTTAATTCACAGATAAGGCACGTATAAGGCACAACTGCCCATCAAATCTGGCACAAGGTTAGCCAACTCACCCCCACACACACACACAAAGCTTCTCTGCAAAGCCCATGAGCAATGGTAGTGCTATGCTACTCAGCCACCAAAAGTGTAAGAGCTCTACTGAGAGGTAAAAGTACTCTCCACTAAAGTAAGGCAGTCTAACGCAAAGTGTTGGTATTTTGTGGATGAACATTCAGCCGGCACGCTGAGAAGTGCTGGTAATGTCCCATTAAACGTAGATTGGGCATATTGTACTAAAAATAATTTTCTTTTAAAGGTTGAGCAAACTTGCTTTGAAGTACTCCTAAAACCACATCACATGTGTATGTGGCTCTACTCGAGCCTGGTCTGTGGTGTTGAAAGAGAGAAAGAAAGTGAAAGAAAGAAAGAGAGAAAGAAAGAAAGAGAGAAAGGGAAAGAAAGAAAGAGAAAGCAAGAGCACGCAGGGGAAAGCGAGAGAAAGAAAGAAAGTGAAAGAAAGAAAGAGAAAGAGAGAGAAAGAAAGAAAAAGAAAGAAAGAGAAAAGGAAAGAGAAAGAGAGAAAGAAAGAAAGTAAGAGAAAGCAAGAGAGAGAACGAAAAAGAGAGAAAGAAACAAAGAGAAAGAGAGAAAGAAAGAGAAAGAGAGGAAGGAAGAAAAAAAGGAAGGTGTGGTTCTGAAAATCTGGATTCGTATAATTATTCTGGACTCGAGAATTAAAACTTCGTTGAAACATGACGAATTTGGTATCAAAAGACCGAGAATGACGAGTACATCATGTACATGTATTTTCAGCATATTCGAGTGACGATTTCACCTCGAAATCGTCATTTACATTCCATTAATGTGTTGCCCTTTACATAGGCCTTAATCCAGCTGAATTCAACTCCACAAGGACACATACTCCTTAATCGACTTTTCCATGACCTGTACAAGTTGGAACCATTGCCCCAGGCCGAACTCGTTAGGTCAGTTCCCCTCCCAGTGGCCGAGCAAGATAGCATCTAGGCTCAACAAACCATAAAACCATTTCAGCGCGCACACCTGCCATATCTCGCTCACATCTATCTCCACTCTTTTGCTTCACTTACTTTATGGTGGGGAGGTGCCCGTTTTTATTAGGGGTCCAGTGATATCTGATGAAATGTTGGGCCTTGCCAAATGATTTGTTGTAGGCAGCACGAAGTGAAATATGGACATGTCATCATGACTCTGCTTTTTCTTTGAACCAAAATATGTTAACGATTCACTTTACAACCAAGAATGTTTTGCCTGGAGCCCAAAATTGTGTATAAGAAGAGAAGCCTGACTTTGTAAAAGTGTGCAGTCTCCTGAGAATATACCCGTATTGTACTTCTAGGACACTTGTTACCTTGGTTGCAGCCAATAAACCAATCTTTGACTTCACCTAGAAGACTCTGAGTTTCTGTGGTCTGGATCAGGAAGAACCCAAGGTCTCTGGGTGTTGATTCCCTGGCACCGCTGGGTTACCGGTTCTGTGCCGGTTCTTAAAAACCCAGTACCTCAGTTGGTGCCCAACGTTTGGGGCGATTCCAGTGGTACCAGTCAGCCTGAAGATCGTGAGGAGCTTCGTGTGGAAATTCCGGAGGACGGCCAACCACCTCATCGACCCCTGCATGTCGACGTGGTCCGAAGGTCTTTGCTGGGAGGTTCCCCGCTTCCCGACGGCTACAAGGACTGCTGCCCTGGCTATCGCCCTGATTTGGACCCTTGAAGTTTGGTAGAGCGAAACACTGAGACGAGTCTTCTGGTGACGTCATCGATATTTCAGTTAAGTATAAGTGGAGCGTCTCCCAGTCCTTAGTTGGACTTAGTTTTGGGTATCTTTGGGATACAAAGTTTTGTATTGGTACTTGCAAGTACCAAAACCGAAGGACTCGTGTATTCACGAGAAATATCGTAATCGATAAATCCTTTGAAGTTTGGAACTAGACTAGAGAGCGAAGATGCCTAGTCTTAGACTTGGGAATTTGTTTTGTCTTGGTAGTAATAATAGGGACTCCCGATTGGAGGACTCATGTCCGGTTCCTCCAGTTGGAACCCTGACTTACGAGCTATATGTGAAACATGGGGTAGGCCCCATCACCTACAACGAAGTATGGATTAAATACACCAGGAAAGATGGTGTTCTAAAATGGCCCCAATATGGTAGCTTTGATTCTGAAATCTTAGACAACCTTGAAGTTAAACTCTTTAAAAAGAAAGCCCGGCCGGCGATGTTTGACTCTTTCCGCTTATGGCGTAAAGAAGCCAAACAAAAAGAAATTAAATTAGCTAAGAAAAATAAGAGAGAAGGGGGACTTTCAGTAATGCTAGCTGCTGTGCAGTTTAAAGATAATGAAGAAGAGCAGATGAATGAGCAGTTGCACAGGCAACGTAAAATGGCAATAGATAAGTGTTATCCAGTTTTGCCGTCTCTTCAGCAAGAGGCAGCAAAAGAGCTTGAAAAAGACCCATTAATGTCGCATTTGCTAAATTCACCACCCCCCTATGCGCAAAATGCCACGGCACCCCCGCAACCTTTAGTTGCGCAAACTACGCCTCCTGCTCCTCCACAGCACCCACCAGCTGTTCTTCAGCTGGCTCCTACTTCTTCGGTGCAGCCTCCTCCAGGCCCACCGACCACCTCTGTTTCACCTGTGTTTTCTACAATTTTGCCTACTGTACTTTTCACGTCTCCTAATGCCCCCTCTGTGATTTTGCCTAGTGCCCCCTCTATTTCCCCTGATACCTCTCCTGCTATCTCTACCCCTGTCTTATCTCACCCCGTTTTTCCATCTGTTTGTCCTTCAGTTTCACCTTCCATTCGGCAGAAAATGGCCAGCACTGTTACTAATCTTCTTTTACCTCTTGTCGGGTCGCCTACCACGACCCCTAACATGGGAAGAAGACAGTTGCGAAGTCCACTACCCGATTATCAAGAGAGAGATTCACTGAATAGTTTAGCACGGAAATGGGTCATGGACACCGTAAAATATGATGTACAGTCTGTCATGGAAGTCTTCCATCAATGGGAAGCAGCGACACAGAGATATGTTTTCGAACAGATGTGTGTTTTCCTTTGCGAGGATTTAGAAGACAATGATCAGGAATGCATCCCACGAGAAATGTGTTGTGTACGGTTTAGGTTCGGAGAGGGTATGATTGTAGGTCCAGATGTGGAGATAGCAGTTGAAATGTTGTTATCATATCGGAGTAAGGGAAGCAGTTCTGGGTCACCATCTGAATCTAATACATCCAGTAGGAAAAAGGCGCGACAATACCCTATGAGAGAAGTTCCCCCACAATGGAGAGAGGGCGACACGACTGCTGTCCCACCTATTCTGCCACACTTTCAGCGTGTATGGGTACATGTCCCATGGAAGCGAGCTGAAGTTTTAGCACTCAAACAAACCTTACCAGATCCGCGTAAAAATCCTGCAGGGTACTATAAAGAGTTGTCACAAACTGCTGGGTCATGTATAATGAATTTAGCCGACATCGATATGTTATTTGGAAATGGTGTTCCACAGCCTTTATGGGGTAAAATTCGTCATATAGATCATGACCAGGAATTAGGTGACACATGGGCTAATATTACTGCTGCAGATGCCCGACAAGTTGGTGGTGCCAAGCCTGAGCCTTTGATAGCAGAACTCCCTGATAAAATAGTAGATTACATGAAAACGATAATGCCTGCAATACGCGTAAATTGGGATAAGTTGTCTGCATGCAAACAGAAGAAAGAAGAAACAGTCTCAGATTTCTTCACCAGATTTGAAGAAACATTTGTTGACCACAGCGGTCAAGATATGACCACAGAAGGTGGTCAGAGATTATTTGTCGATAAATTCATGCACAATCTGCTTCCAGAATTGTGTAAAAAATTAAAAGATTCAGAAAGTTCTTGGGCAGTCTCATCTTCAGCCCAGATATTGGCTACCGCACAATATTACGAGAATAGGGACAAAGATGAGAAAGATAAAGTGGAAAAGAAAACTAGAGAACTGAAAACGAAGGTTTTGCTACAGCAAGCCTATCCGCCACGTGGTGGTGGTAATCAAAATAATATTGGTCAAAATCACTACCAAAATACTTTTCAGCAGCCTCAACAGTATCAGAGAAACTCGCAAAGATTCGAGTATACTCAACCCCGTGTACCTGTAGGCCCCAACCAGTGTTTATATTGCAAACAAGAGGGTCATTACAAGTATAATTGTCCTATTCTATTACAACGTGCAAATGGAGTTTCTGGTGTTAGAGGTCGTGGCAGTCAGCAAGCACCTAGAGGTAGAGGGCGTGGAAGCGCCCCTCAGGACACACGTCCCCTTCCACCACAAAACTCTATGAACAGGTTTGATCAGCAAAATAACGTATCTGATAGGACAGCTCAATACTACGTTGATGATTATTACACAGAAAATGAGCAGTGGGAGAATAATGATTGCTAGGACAGCCATAGACAAAGAGAGGGAGTTGTTTCAGTTCCAGTAGATCAGAGTGGACCTTACGTTGAGGTGATTACATCAGGTGTGTCAGAACCTTTTCTGTTGGATACTGGTGCTACAAAGAGTTCTAATATGCACTCCAAACTCCCTGGCGCACCTTTGTCTGGCGAAATGAACGTTTCTGTAGGTTTTTCCGGCGCCCCAGTTAGAAATCCGATTTCTGACCCTTTATCTCTTTCTGTTGGTCCTTGTGAATTCGAAGCACCCCTTATTCTGACGACAGGTTGTGGTGAAAATTTGTTAGGATTGGATTTGTTAAAAAGATTGTATGCGACTTTGTACTGTTCTCCCTCAGGAGTACAACTTACTTTAGGTAAGAAAGTGGTTTCTCCCATGTATTTGTCGAGAGATGCACTTCCAGCAGAATTGTCACTTCTCCCAGATATTCTTTGGGCTACTGGTCCTAATGATGTCGGTCTTTTAGAAATTCCACCATATGTTGTAACATTGAAAGCCAACGTCAAAATGCCACGAATTCCCATATACAAAATATCTAATGAGGGTGAAAAAGCTTTACTAGCGATTGTTTACGAATTGATTGAAAAGGATGTGATTGAGGAAACACGAGGCAACGTTTGCAATAGTCCTGTTCTGCCTGTTTTAAAACGAACTGACCCTTCTCAACCACCTGTGTACAGATTTGTGATTGATCTTCGAGAAGTAAATAAGATAGTTGTGCCACAATTCCCAGTTGTCCCCGACATTACCACATTATTGACTATGATTTCAGCTTCTGCTTCATGGTTTTCGGTGATTGACCTAAAGAATGCTTTCTTCATCTCCCTTCTTGATCAGAGAGGCGAAGGGAGCAAGATGGCGGCCGTGAGTAGCGGCTGAGAAGCAGTGCGAGCAGTGAGGACATGGATGCACCTCATTACAGACCTTCGACTATCTAAAAACCTGGGATTACTGCTGACTCTGCTCTTTGGATCTCGAGCTCAATGGATTGATCTTCGAACGATAGAGGTGAGGAAAGTAATGTAGGGGAAAACGAACAACTGTCGGGGAAGGAAAAAAAAAAAGCAGGGATTTGTACGGCGGTTCGGATGCCTCTGAGCGCCTCAGACTACAAGATACTCCTTTTCGGAGTTTGGAAGGCGGCCGCCACGCTACTTCTGAGGATCGGGTTGGCTGATAGACTTTGCGCTGGTGCTCGCGGAGCTCGCGGCGTTCGCGGTGTTTACGGAGCTAGGGGGCGGAGCAGTGCAGAGACTCGGACGGAGCCTGGTCGAGGTCGAGACAGCGGAGTAAGAGAAGGGAGCAGAGCGCTCCTCAAGGACTGCAGAGACAGGAGGCAGAACAGGGAGAAGCGGCAATCTCCCCCACGTATGGCACCGAAAATCAATACCGGAGGTAAGACGCCTGTAAAGAAAAGGAATGCGGACGAGAATACCGCTGCAGTTAGTGACCCTGCAAACGCTGAGATTGTTTTGTTGGACAGTGTAAATACCGAAGCAGCGCTGCCTGAAGTTGAGCCTGGGGGTCGGGCAAAGGTACCTACACAGGGGCAGGGGCATGGGACCCCTAAAGAGAGAAGGCCACCATCTGTTAGGAATAGACAAGCCGCCACCGCCTCAGCCACTGCTACAGCCACCATAAGTATTGTTGAAATGATGAACCGCAAAGAAAAGAGACCTAAAACAACTATGGCTCCAGCAGCAGCAACCATTCCGCTATCGATTACGGAAGAGGCTGAGGAGCCAGCCCCGGAGCTAGAGTTGGAGCCTGTTTTACAACTACACCTGCAGCCTCAAATACAGCCAATCCCTGAGTCTGGAGGGGAGTCTGGAGGGGAGATCTTTGTCATAAACGGTGCACAGGGTAAGACGGTGCTTTCAACTATAGAGGTGACGGTTGCTGAGAACGATACTGATAAGGAGGATCAAGCCCTTACGGTGGACAATGAAAAGGTGACCGCATCTCCGGAAATTGAGGCAGTGTACTCTGTCGGTCCTTCCACTGCAAAAATCAACTCAGAAAGGGACCAGGTTGGTCAAGGAGGGGAGACCACAGGCGGATGCAAAGACGGCTCTATCCTCTTGGCTCCATGTGACCCAGCGAAAGAGTCTGCTGCGGTTATTGTGACTCCTGGTGAACAAGGGAGGTCAACAATTAACGCTATTCAGAGGGACATGATCGAGAAAGAAAAAGAGAAGGAGAAGGAAAAGACCCCTAGTGAATGTTTCTTCTCCGTAGCAGAAGAGGCGGATTGGTCAGAGGATGACGACCTACAAAGCTCGGATATTGATGCCAGCAATCCAGAAACAGGGAGTGACCTAGAGTCGGGTTTACCATCAACGGCTATTAAAGCTGCAGTCCAAAAAAATCAAGCAGTATTAACATGGGACCATTCCCCAACAACATCGCTACAAGAAGACTCAAACCAGAGGTCGAGAGAGGTACAGAGTCAGGCGACCACACAAGTCTCATTGGCGCAGATGATGACAATGATGGAATCAATTCATCAAGGGGTCACAGCACACCGGGAAGAGACAAGATCAGATAATCTCAAGGCCCAAGCAGCAATGAGAAAAATGAAAGGAGTGGTCAGAAAACTCTCAAAGGCCTGCGTGAATGTAGGAGATAGGGTCTCAAACCTGGAGGAGAGGATAGTTGCTACTGAAGCAGAGGCGGCGGCCGCCACCTCCAGAGTGGAATCCCTCGGAGAAAAAGCACAGGATGTCCAGTGGAAGCTGGAAGACTTAGAGAACAGGCTAAGGAGGAATAACCTTAGAGTCCTTGGAATACCGGAAGGGTGTGAAGGGCAAGACGTTAAAGCCTTTATCGTCAAAATTTTTGAGAAAGCTTTTCCAGATATTGCCGGGTGGAATTGGACTACCGAAATCCAGAGGGCGCATCGGACACCATTCAAAATGAGACAAAATGCTAAAGCGGAAGACAAGCCCAGAGCTATTTTGATCTATATAGGGAACTTTTTGCTGAGACAATCCATTGCAGAGAAGGCAAGACCGGATGCTAAAAGAGCTTTTGAGGGGGGCTTTTTCTTCGTAAGGCCCGATTTCTGCCATACCACCGTCGAAAGACGTTGGAGATTAAGACAGTTAATCAAGCCCTTCCAGGATAAAAGAGTACAGGTGTATCTTATTAATCCAGCCCAGCTAAAGGTAGTCCATCTCGGCAAGACAATATTTTTCTCCTCAGAAATTAAAGCTCGAGATTTTCTGGACTCAGTATAGAATCAGATTCAGTTCATATGGCAGTCCTTATTGCCTTTTTTTTTTAATTTAGCCTTTCCATGCTCTGTCCAAAAGAATGGTGGGATTCATGAGAGGCAGAGCACTGGTTACTCAGGGCAGTGTATGAATTCTGTGGTCAGCTTTGGTCTGTTTTGATTTGTTTGATTTTTTTTTGGATTTTTTTTTGGGGGCAACATCTCGTTGATCCAAGGTTTGTTCAAGAGGTAGGGTTTATCAAATGTATATTTGGAGTCCACTGCTCGGCTGCATCCATCACACGCACAGACCTAGTCTGCGCGCTCCACTAGGGTGGGGGTTTGGGAGGGGTTCAGGGGGGGGGGCACTTTTGGAGTGGGAGGGGGGGGAGGGGGGGGAAGCAAAAGAAAAGAAAGTTCATGCAATGAGTATGTACATTAATGCAATCAAGAAACTGGAAGGAAACCTGAATATTCATGATATGCTTAGGAGGGCATTTGATTGGTTAGCATGGTGGCTAAACTTTCCGCAGGGCAATGTCTAGGCATAGGGTGGTAAGCTTGAATATAGGGGGTATGAACAATTGGAAAAAGAGGGGCAGGTTTGAAGAGTACATTAAAATAATAGGGGCTGATATTGTATGCCTACAAGAAACCCACCTACCTTGGAAAAAGAAGCACTGGCTGAATTTAAGGGGGTTTGAAATTTTGTCCTGTTCTTCACAGACATCAATGATAAAAGGGGTAGCAATTATTGGCAGGACAGGTTTAGGAGGAGCGAAAAGTTGTAAGGCCGATGTATTTGGAAGATGGGCAATATGCGAACTGAATCTAGGCATAACTATATGCTCAATATACGGCTCTAACCTGGATGACCCGGGGGTGATGGACCATATAGAGAGGGAACTAACTAACTGGCCAGCCCCTATAGTACTGTCGGGCGATTTTAATATCTCAGCAAACTTTGCTAGCAATACCCCTTACATAGGGCGCAAACCCCGGGTATTTAGAGCAGTTTCCTCTATGATTCAGTCTCACGGGCTGAGGGATGTGTGGGGAAGCCTAAAAAAAGATGATCCAGGGCACACGTACTACTCACACCCATTTAATAAGCATACAAAGTTGGATTATTTTCTGGTATCGGCTACTTATCTCCCTAATGTAGAAATAGAAATGCTTCCGAGGTTAATATCAGACCATAACCCCCTTGTCTTATCAATTGCCATCAATAAACAACCAAAAAAAGTCAGACCTTGGACATTTGACAGAAAGCTATTAGCTGATAGCAACTACATAGTGCACCTAAAGGACTGGTCTCAGGCTTTTTTCGACGCAAACAGGTATAGTGCCTCCCGTGTTGCCGTTTGGGATAGTTTCAAAGCAGGTTTAAGGGGGGAGACAATTAGTTATACTGCCCGTAAGTGGAAAGAAGTGAAGGAAGAGAGGGAACGCTTGTTGGGAAAATTAGCAGAGGCAGAGGAACAACATAGGAGGGATGTGTGTCAGGGGAATCCGGGCATGCAGAGTTTGGATCGGTTGAACAGTTTAAAAGCCGAAATACAGAGGCAATTGGCTAAGAAAGCTGCGGCAGAATACCAAACCCAAAGAGCAAGGGTGTACGAGACCGGGGAAAATGCAGGTAGGGAATTGGCTTTACGTATTAGGCAGGCTACATCTAAGAATATTATCACTGAAATTAAAGAGGGGGATAAAATCTATAACAACCCAGCTGAAATCCTTGACGTTTTTAGAAGATTTTATCAAGATCTGTATAAAGAAGCACAGGATATTGATGACCCGGGTGTAAATTGGCCGGAAAGTGGTATTAAACTCACAGCCATTGAAAGGGAAACCCTGGAACAGGGTATCACCATGGATGAATTGCTAGAGGCATTACAAGATCTGGCAGCAGGCAAGGCAGCAGGGCCCGACGCTATACCCCTGGAGCTATATAAATATCTGAAAAAAGAAACGTCACCTCTTCTTCTTGACTTATTTAATGGGGTTATGAATACTGGAGTTATACCGGAATCTTGGACCAAAGCTAATATCGTGGTATTCCACAAGAAAGGTAAACCGGAGGAAAGTCCAGGCTCCTACAGGCCAATATCGTTAATAAATAGCGACAATAAATTATATGCAAAAATTATGGCAACACGTTTGGGGAGGATCATTGGGACCCTGGTTTCTCCCTGGCAGCATGGTTTTGTTCCAGGCAGGGGCACAACTGACCATATAAAAAGAGTCATTACATTATTTGACATCCATGCTGCCGGGGAGGGGAGGGCCGCAATGGTCCTCCTCGACGCTGAAAAGGCCTTCGTCCGGGTTAGGTGGAGTTTTTTGTGGAGAGTGATGGAAGATAGAGGATTTGGTCCCAGATTCCTACAGGCAATTCAGGCCATGTATTTTAATCCCACCGCAAGTATTCAGCTTATGGGTGAGAGTTCAGGACAGATTCACATAACAAGGGGCACGAGACAAGGGTGTCCGTGCTCACCTATTCTCTTCGCGTTGTATATAGACCCCCTAATAACCCTTATAATGAATAATAACGGAATCAAGCCAATTACTATCAATGGATTCCATACTAAAGTCCTTGCTTATGCGGACGACTTAGCTATAATCACCACGGACCCTGACAGCGCCATGAGGGAAATAGTTAGTATTACCTCCAACTTCGGGAAATTATCTGGATATCGTTTAAATGTGGCAAAAACGCAAGTACTATGCTCTAGAAATATAGCCAAGCGCGATGATAGATATGTCGACTCAGTAGTGTATCTGGGTATAATAATTAATGCTCAGCCAAGAGATATTATTAAAGACAACTTTATACCGCTATTGGCAAAAATGAAACAAGACCTTAAAAGGATAGATACGCTCCGTTTGTCAATAATAGGCAGGGCCAACGTCATCAAAATGACAATGTTTCCGAAAATTTTATATAAATTTAGGTCCATTCCATTTAAGATAGACGATTTACTGATTAAGGAAATGGAGGCGGTTTTTATGAATTTTGTCTGGCAATATGGCAAAGTGAGGAGATCAAGCAAACTCTTGTCTCTTCCCCAGGAAAGGGGTGGGTTGGGAATACCAAATCTGAGGTTATATAACTGGTCTTGTTTGCTCACGGATATGGCTTTACTTTTCTTTCCTGACGATACTATGCATACTCAGGAAGGTATCCCCTCCATTTTTCAGCTGGCCCTTGGGAGGGAAGCGCATGGGGTATTGTTAAGGAGATATGATAAACGCTATTTCAAGGCATCAGGCTACAAAATATTGGAAGACATCTGGGGGCTATGGTCTTCTGTACAGAAAAATCAGGGGATCCCAAGGTACAATCAATATACTCTAATTTGGAATTCAGGACTATTCCCGCATCTAAGTAGTGATGGTTCATGGAGACATTGGGAAAAACAGGGAATCACTACATTAGGCCAAGTAATGATAAAGGATATATGTAGGCCCCTAGAACTTCTGAGGGTACGTTATTCACTTCAAGGGTGCCAAGAGTTTAAATATATGCAGCTGGTTAATACAATAAAATCAAAAAGACCCTGTATAAATATATCCAAAAGATGCGCATTACTAGATTACATGAAGGGGGTGGCTCTAAAATCAGGGAAATATACAGGTTATTTCTGGAAGTATCTCCTGATGATATGGTTAAGACAGAGACAGCCTGGGCCTCAAAACTAGGGGATCCGGATATTGATCTGGACAAGGCCATCTTAATGGATAAAAGGTTCTTGCGATCCTCAAACTTAAGAGCACAGCATTTTAAGACGCTTTTTAACTTATACTACACACCGGCGAAATTATTTGATAGGGGCAAGAGGGTGGATAACAACTGCCCTAGGTGTGGGAACGGGCCAGCCGATGTTGTACATATGTTTTCTAGCTGTGGGAAATTAGGCCCCATTAAGAAGGAAATTGTAGCTTTTTTAGAGGGGCTGCTAGCTGTCAAAATAGACCTATCCCCGACACTCTTAATAATTGGTTGTGATTCTAAACTGGTTTTAACTACAGAGTGTGAGGCGCTTATTTTTATATCAGTAGCGGTCTTGAGAATTTTAATTGCTGCTGCTTGGAAGGATACTGAGGCCCCAACTTTCCAAATGTGGATTTGTAGGATGTTAGGGATTCACAATATCGAGTCAGAACTGTATGCCTTAAAGGGACTTAAATCTAGGGAAATGGGGACACGAGTCTGGGCGCCAGTGGCTACATGGCGGTCATCAAGATGCGGGGCCTTATTATGTCCGTGATGCCCCCTGACCGTGTCACGATTATCATTCTTTTAATCTCTGTTTTGTATATGTAATATCCTCTATTTCTGATATTGTAAGCGCTCCTGCCCTCACTTTATTTATTTATATATATATATATTTATCTTATATTTCTGTACAATTCATGTTTTGGTGTATATTAAATTGTCATGAACTTTCAATAAAAAAAAAAATAAAAAAAAAAGAATGCTTTCTTCAGCATCCCAATTGCTGAGGAGAGCAGGGATATCTTTTCCTTCAGTTTAGGAGGTTGAAGCTTCCGCTTTAAACGCGCTCCTCAAGGCTACTGTGAAAGCCCCTCAATATACAGTCAAGCTTTGAAAGCACAGCTTGACACAATTGTTTTGCCTAAAGGTGCTACTCTTGTACAATATGTGGATGATCTGCTCATTGCTGCAGACACTGAGAAAATTTGTAAAAAGGCCACGTTGATATTATTGCGTCATCTGTGTGATCTGCATCACAAGGTGTCACTTTCCAAGCTTCAATATTGCCGACAAGAAGTGACCTACTTAGGTCACCTCTTATCGAAGGAGGGAAGGAAACTGACCCCAGAAAGAATTCAGGCAATAGCGAAATTGAATGTGCCAAGAACACAGAGAGAAGTGCGTGCTTTCTTGGGCATTACATCGTACTGTAGACAGTGGATTCCAAATTTTTCGTTATTGGCCAAACCCTTGGTGGCATTAACGTGTAAAAATACACCCAATCCCATTCCTTGGTCTGAAGAGTGTCAGAAAAGTTTTCTTGAATTACGCACAGCATTATGTTCGGCTCCTGTGTTAGGTACCCCCAACTACAGTAAGCCTTTCACATTGTATGTCCACGAGAAGGAAGGCTGTGCATTGTCTGTGTTGACTCAGTTATTTGGAGGTAGACAGCGCCCATGCGCCTATTTTTCGTAAACTTTGGATCCGGTAGCACAAGCATTGCCAAGTTGTTTAAGAGCCACATCAGCAGCAGCTGTTTCTATTCGACAGTCTGCTGGTCTAGTAATGAATAATACACTAATCGTGATGGTCCCGCATGCAGTAGACACATTGTTAAATAGGACCAAGACACAGCACTTAACTAGTGCTCAACTGTCCAGTTACGAATTGACGCTGCTAGCGAGCCATGTGCATATAAAAAGGTGCAGTACCTTGAATCTAGCCACGTTGTTACCAATTGCAGAGGAATCAGATGCTTTAGAACAGCACGATTGTTTCCTCACAACAGAGGAAGAGACAAAAGGGAGAGTGGATTTATTTGACACTCCTCTTGCTGAATGTGATGGTACATTATGGGTGGATGGTTCATGCTTTAAGCTCCCAAATGGTAACGTGACTGCAGCATATGCTGTCACAACTTTGCACACAGTCGTTGAAACTGCACGAATACCACATGGTTCAGCTTAAGCCGCAGAATTAGTTGCACTAACGAGAGCATGTGTATTGTCTAAAGGAATGAGAGTGACTGTCTACACTGATAGTCAGTATGCGTTTGGAGTGGCTCACAGTTTTGGACGATTGTGGAGAGAACGTGGATTCCTGACTTCGCATGGAGCTAAGATTCAGCATGGTCAGTTGGTGAATGAGCTTCTTGAATCACTGACCTTACCTCTGCAAATGGCGATTGTGAAATGTAGCGCTCACAAGAAGGTGACTGATGATGTTGGGCGTGGGAACGCATTTGCTGATGAGATCGCTAAAGAAACGGCAAAGAATGTGATGAGCCGAATGTATGTTGCAGGCCCTGAAAGATGGAATGGTGATGTTGGAATATGTGAAGACACGATAGAGAGTGTGAAATCCATCCAAGCTGAGGCCACAGAGAAATAGTTGAGCACGTGGAGAGAGAGTACAGGAAGAATGGATGCAAATGGTTGTTGGGTTGAATTGACAGAGCATCAGAGATGGTTGTTACCCGATGCATATGTGCTTGCAGTGGTTACAATGGCTCATATCAGCGTGAAAGGGATTTGCGAGTTGTTGGCCCCAGTATGGAAGAATTCAGGGATTCCCAAGTGTGCGGAGAATGTTGTCAAGAATTGCATGGTATGTCTGAAGCACAATCCTGGTAGGGGAACCCCAACTCCAGCTGGTCATTTTTGCACCTCCTACGTATCCGTTCGAGGTTTTGCAGCTAGATTTCATACACATGGAGAGGTGCAACAACTTAAAATACGTGCTTGTTGTTGTTTGTGCTTTCTCAAGATGGGTAGAAGCCTATCCCCTAAAAGACAATACTGCCTTGTCCACAGCAAAAGCCCTTGTAAAAGAGTACTTCCCCAGGTTCGGAATGCCTAGAATGGTCTGGTCTGACAACGGAAGTGAATTTGTGGGTCGAGTGATGAAAAGAGTGTTTGAAGGGCTAGGCATTAGGCAGAAGTTCCACGCTGCAAATCACCCCCAATCAGCTGGATTAGTAGAATGTTACAATGGCACTTTAAAACTTAAATTGGCCAAAATCCAAGCGAGCACAGGTCTTAAATGGCCTGACGCTCTACCCTTAGCACTCCTATCCACCAGAATGACTGTGCATTCGCGAGTGAAACTCAGCCCTTACGAAATTGTCTTTGGCCGACTAGCCAACATATGGGGAGTGCCTAGGCCCACGAAGTTCAGCGAGCTGCAACACCCTATTTTGCTTGATTACTTGTATGAATTGACGGCTAAATTGCGTGTTTTGCATTAACAGGTCCACAGCACCCTGCCTCCGGTCTCTGAGACTCCAGGTCATTCCATTGTCCCTGGATTCTGGATTCTCGTGAGAAACTTTCAGAGGACAGAGAACGAGCAGCCCAGGTGGACCGGGCCGCATCTCGTCCAACTTTCCACGAGTGCAGCTGTTCGAGTGGAGGGGAAGGCCAACTGGATCCACGGGGTCCATTGCAAGAGAATCCCTTCACCTCCGCCACATGACCAGTGGGTCCAGAAAGGTGTCACTGACTCAGAGCTTACAACTGTGCCAAGTGTCATACCTGTCAGTGATGACCGTGTAAAAGAAACTAACCCTGAATGTGAAAGCGAGAACATTTTTCAAGAAACTGTGCCACCATCAGAACGACTGAACTCTTTGGAGCCTGACCTTTTGTTCCCAGATCAGACAATACCTGGGAAACGACGGTACAATCTGAGACCGAGGAAAACGAACTAAGAAAATACTTTCTTTTGCAATTTGAGACTAAGGATCCATGAACAAATAAAAAGATATTTTCTTTTTCCCCAAGTCCTATTTTTGAAAGTGCAGATCTCCCATCTAGGTAACTTGCTTAGTTTTGTTTTTCGAACCGCCATCCGGGTTCCGCTGCTAGGGCCGCGGTTGATTAAAGTCTTTTGGGTGCAGCTGACGACGTTAGGTCGGTGGTTCTGGTTGGTCCAAGGGAGTTGCCCTAGACTGACGGAAGCATCCTTTAGCAGAGGCAACCTCCCACCGCGGGCAGCACCTTAGAGAGGATGGAGTTTCCTGATGTGGAGAGACCTGCCAGACAAATGAACTTTAAGCAGAGACTGTGTAACACGATGACAAAGAAAAGTTTTATAATATTGTGTATTTTTATGCTATCCAGCGTAATGATCTTTTTGATAAGTTATGTTTTATTCTCTTTCAATGTAACCTTTGCGCCCACTGCATCACCCATACCTCCTCCTACCATTTCTTCTCATTCTTTCCACCCTCTGCCTGACCACGAATCAAATAGGAGATTAGAGTTTGTTAATAACTCCTTTGTTCAGTTATTACACCAACACCAACTTGTAATGAACACAACTAACTGTTGGGTGTGCGGTCTCATGCCTCACACAACGGATAAAGGTATCCCCTATTTGGTCCTGCCATTTAGTCACAATGGTTCAGTATGGGCATATAGGACAATGTTCATATATGCACGAGAAATCCAACCCCTACGTTCTGTAAAAGACAACCTCAAGACTAGCGCCCTAGTCAAAGGTATAGTTGACATGATCAAGGAAGTAACTTCCTATGAAGATACTCCGGATGATGAGATACTTGCATATGTAGGTTGGAACGTGACCGGATATGGCACTACTCTAAGTGAGAAACAACAAGCCAAAAGATCGTCCCCTATCTGGATCGTACCCCATCAAGGTCACCTGTGTCTGCAAGGTATTGGCAAGAATCCCAGAGCTCAGCTAGGGAAGAGTATCTGTACAGAAACGTATGTTTTTGGATCTCAGACTTCCCCTGCGTTTTTAGCCGCTAAGGGTACTTATTTCATCTGCCATGATAGAGCCTATACATGGTTGCCCCCTGACTTCTCGGGCTCATGTTTTGTTTCACGCCTGTTGCCTCCCACCTACACAGCAGCGGCGGATTACCACCGGACAAGGGTAGTTAGAGGTGTTTTGAGTAAAGAAGACACTGCAGGTCAAGAATTTGGAGACTTTGCAAAGGGTTTTCTGCCGTTCTGGGGATCGATGGCTAACAGTAGAAACATAAGGCAATTGACAAGGGTAGTTGAGTCCACCGTGACCGAAACTGCTGGTGCCCTTAGTAACTTGACTGCTGAGCTCCAGTCGGATCGACTTATGACCCTTCAGAACCGGGTCGCTTTGGATGTTATACTTGCAGACCGAGGTGGAGTATGCAAATTGATCCAGTCTAGTTGTTGCATTTTCATCCCAGATAATGCTCCAACAGTGTACAGGGCCATCTCCAAACTGCATAAGATTTCCGAATCTATTCATATGGATAAAGGAGATTGATCATTTATGGGATGGTTCTGGGAACTGATATCTGCCTGGGGATGGAAAATTCTAATGATCATTGGGATGGTCTTAGCCATTCTTTTCATGTTCTGTCTGTGCATACAGTGTGCTCCTGCAATATGTGGCCTCTGTGTTACATCATGTGTAAGGAAGCCTGTGTCAAGAGATGAACTAAGTACTAGAATGATGTTACAGCAACATCTCAATGACTTTAGGAATATAGATCTGGACTCAGACTAACATGAGGATAGATTAATTGCCTATGTAAGGGCAAAAGGAGGGTTTGTGGTTCTGAAAATCTGGATTCGTATAATTATTCTGGACTCGAGAATTAAAACTTCGTCGAAACATGACGAATATGGTATCAAAAGACCGAGAATGACGAGTACATCATGTACATGTATTGTCAGCATATTCGAGTGACGATTTCACCTCGAAATCGTCATTTACATTCCATTAATGTTTTGCCCTTTACATAGGCCTTAATCCAGCTGAATTCAACTCCACAAGGACACATACTCCTTAATCGACTTTTCCATGACCTGTACAAGTTGGAACCATTGCCCCAGGCCGAACTCGTTAGGTCAGTTCCCCTCCCCGTGGCCGAGCAAGATAGCATCTAGGCTCAACAAACCATAAAACCATTTCAGCGCGCACACCTGCCATATCTCGCTCACATCTATCTCCACTCTTTTGCTTCACTTACTTTATGGTGGGGAGGTGCCAGTTTTTATTAGGGGTCCAGTGATATCTGATGAAATGTTGGGCCTTGCCAAATGATTTGTTGTAGGCAGCACGAAGTGAAATATGGACATGTCTCATGACTCTGCTTTTTCTTTGAACCAAAATATGTTAACGATTCACTTTACAACCAAGAATGTTTTGCCTGGAGCCCAAAATTGTGTATAAGAAGAGAAACCTGACTTTGTAAAAGTGTGCAGTCTCCTGAGAATATACCCGTATTGTACTTCTAGGACACTTGTTACCTTGGTTGCAGCCAATAAACCAATCTTTGACTTCACCTAGAAGACTCTGAGTTTCTGTGGTCTGGATCAGGAAGAACCCGAGGTCTCTGGGTGTTGATTCCCTGGCACCGCTGGGTTACCGGTTCTGTGCCGGTTCTTAAAAACCCAGTACCTCAAAGGAAGGAAGAAAGAAAGACATTGGTGTGGTAGCTAGTATGTGCTGAGTGATTGAAAACTGAGCTGGTGTCTGGTAAGACGGACACCCACGTGGGCTGCTGGGCCAACTTGTTGTTACAGGCTCAGAGGGACAGCCTCAGCAGACTCCAGGTTTCACTGTGGGCATTTCGACGTGCCAGGCTGCATTTTAACTCGGGCTAACGTCATTTCAATTGAAAGGCAGACATTCAGGAAGCAGCTCATCTCCTCGCTCTACAAATTACTAAATGACTCTACCAACAAGTCAAAAAAACATTATCGAAGTAAGCGCCGTAAAAGAACAAAATAGAAGTAGACCTGCCCTGGAATTTGAAGCCCTGTTGATGAATTAAAATTCCAACCGCTTCGCTCGAGGCTTAGTTAGTGAGTGGTAGAACAAGCCACAAACAAGCTCCTGGCATTGCTGTGGGGAGGGGGGGAAGAGAAATGCACGGCCGTGAAAGTGGCTCTTGGAGCGCATTCCTTTGAAGTGTCGGGTCTGATGCAATTATGCGAGGCAGGCTGGTTAGGAAGCAAATGGCAAGGGAGGGAGGCTGAGGCTTTGATGTGGGGAGTCACAAGTGAAGTGAATAATTAGGGGAGGAGAACTGGCAGGCTGATAGGCAGAAGGCTCAGGCAAGCTCGTGCATGAGGCGGCGTGCACTTCCCAAAATCCTCTGAGAGCCCTTGGCCTTAAGAAATGGTTTGACTGCATAAGGGTAACCCAATCGTAAATAGACCATAAAGAAAGGAGCAGAAACAGGTGAGATTAGGATAAGGCATATTTGTGTGCAATAAAACTTTTACGATGTCCTGTGCTCTGATCCTTAATCTTGATCAGCTAAAGGGCAGGAACTGGTTTAACAAGGTCGGCTTCAGGGAACAGGGTCAGTTCACTCAGGTCAAACAGGAGTCAGCACGAACTGGAGCTAGGGTGTACATGTACTTAAAAGACTTGTTCAGCCACAGTCATCGGCCTATGTGAGGGCAACCACAAAATGGCTGGCATACACAAAATGGAACCCAAGGGTTCAGAACGAAATCCCTAAATACGTAGTGAATCCATCAGTCTAACATGACAATAACACTCATACTTGCCGCACTAACTAGTTACGGTTCGCTAATATCAAATTCATAACGAAACCATGACCTTTATGGAACGGGTTCAGAATTCACGGAACCTCACCCTCCCCCGCACAGCGGCCGCGGCAGGTGGAGATAGCTTGCGGCAGCGGGGGGAGAGTAGGGAATCAGCAACCAGAGCGGCAGAGCAGCAGGCCAGGAAAAGGAAGGCTCAGCTCCGTGCCGGGATGCCCACACACTGGCACACAGGCAGGAAAAAAAAGAAGGCGATGCAACCGACGTTGCAGGCAGGGTCCCCAATAATCAATGCTTCCCACGCTACACTCTGGGAGGGTTGTTTTTATTTCTTCGACCCTCTACTCTTGGGTCATAAATTATTCTCTTGCCTAGGCTCGCCTGTTATGTATGGGGTCCAGTAGACCCCTGTCGCATATCAACTCCAAGGTATTGATACAGAGAAAAATTTCAATGATAATAAAAATGTCATTCACTGATGGAAAAGTATTAAATCAATGATGAAAAAAATCAATCAATGTTTCTCTACAGTCCCCTAGTTAGATTAGATGCCAGTTACTACCCCCTCTCTTTTAAAAAAAAATACTATGTTCTAACTGAGCATTTGAAACACTGAAAGGTCACGCCAGCAAGTTATTTTAGCTTTACAGCCTACTTACCAACTGGTGACATTACAGTCCTTCAATGCCTCTCACTTCTGACGCCACTTGTGTTGGGTAATAAAGCCTTTTAGTTGGGTAATAAATCCTCCAACCCTCCTCAGAGCGATGCAAAGCAAACAGACCCCAACAGCCACAAAACACGGGAAATGTTCTTGCACCTTTGTCTGTTTATTGGCATGCCAAGGCAGAAGGCAGACACAGTGTCACGTCTTGGAGCAAGCTTCTTCTGCCCCTCATAGATAGTCACAGGAGAATATATAGGGCAGAAAGTGCAGTCATCAGTAAAATCATAGGATGTGGACAAGGCCAAATACTGTTGTACATATACAAATAGAAGTGTCATGCAGGCCCAGGACATAGAGCAATATAAGAGCACAAGGGACCAGAAAGCAAGTTTAAGCAACCTGCACAATTCAGAGGCTTTTCACAGCTGTTATCCCAGGATGTGTCAAAGAGGGCAATACAGGTCATGGCGTCAGGCTTTAATAGATTTGTAAAGGTAGGGTTTTTTAGGAGCACAGAGCAAGCAGTTTCGTTAGAGCAGACCTAGTTAGCTCAGTGGATCTGAGATAGTGTGGAGGGCAATATGGGATTGATTCATTTATTTGGCTGATGCAAACATATAGATATATATTTTTCCTCACAATGTATGTGCTGTGAAAAGTTTAGCAGTAGATGAGGACGTGTGGTTCAAAGAAGACAAAAGGGATGAAGAGCTATCCTTAGTAAAATCCTATGTGCAGGTAATATGGACAGATATCAAGCGTAAGTTTCCTTAAATTATTTTTCGCAAGCAGCTCAGGAGCTTAGTGTTGAGGGCAAAATCTTGGTCAGGGAAAGCTGATATGCCCCCCCCCCCCCAAGGTACCAGGAAGGCCATAACCAGAGAGAGTCATCAGGGACATATGGGTATCTCCTATCTAAAGAATTTGTTGAGAAGCTACTTCTGGTGGCCGAGACTGGATGCTGAAGCAGAATACTTTGTGAGGAACTGTGCCATGTGCACGCCTGCTGACAAGTCATGCAAAACCACTATACCCCTGGATGCAGAACATGTAGTGGCCAATAGTACCTTGGAATAAGTTTGGGTTCGGCAACTCTGGTCCATAATCCTTCAGCATGCAATATGCCATTGTGCTAATCAGTTACCATTCTAAATGGCCAAAAGCTATGTTCACAGAGCAAATTCGTTTTATATTTTGTCATGGACATTTTCAGTCGAGAAGATCATCCGGAGTATCTTGTCACAAAAAATGGGGTAGGATTTACATTGGCAGAAATGACAGAATTTCTTTCTACACTTGGAATTAAACACCTGTGCATTACTCTTTATGACCCGCAATGTAACAAGCTGGTAGAGAGATTTAATAGGTCCCTCAAGGACAGTTTGCACTTAGCTTCATTGGAAAATATTCCTCTCAGTGTGACCATCGGGAGATGGCTGTGGACATATTGGATGTATCCCAATACAGTCACTGGGAAATCCCCTTTTTTCATGTTGAAGAGTAGAAAGCCAACACCATCAGTATGTCCCTGCTGGCTCAAGTCTAGATATCCTGATCATCCTGGAGCTAAACACTTTGTAGACACCTCTAAGATACAAGAAAGGGTTAAGCTACATCACGAAAATTCAAAGTCCTGTTATGATGAAAGACATAAGGTGAGGGATATCAACATACAAGTTGGGGATTGTGTTCGAATTTACATTCCCCAGATGGTAAGAAAAGGGAACAGCAGGTTTTCTAAACCCATTAAAGGAGGGGAAGTCATCAAAAACAGCATCATCACTCAGGATGGCAAATGGTAGAACCTTAAAAGTGTTCTAGTGTTCAGACAACAGGGTCCCATCTGTTACATAGGATTGGGAAGTAGAAGTCTCTAATGAAGCAAATGATGTGTTACTAGATTCTGTGAATGACCAACCAAATATTGATGGAGCTGCAAGACAATCTGTAACCACCAACCCTCAGTATTCATCACCCATTTCATCAGGATTATGTGGGAATGCACATTCTGAGTCAGCCCTCTATTTACCCTATCTGCTAGATGTGCAATTCAATATTGCCGTTAATGATATCCACCAGCAACCTCACTCTGGGTGGGATTTCATTGGCACTGTTGGGCAACCAAGCAGAAACCTATAGAGATCTCATCATTCAGTGCCTGTCTGTACGCAGATAATAAGTTGGAATATAGTAGGTATAAGTAAGAAAATGGAAGGCAAAGATTGAGTTGAGTTCATGAAGGTGCAGGATATATGCTGTCTGCAAGAAACCTGGGCAGTGAAAACCATTGATCTAGAGGGGTTTGTGTCTTATAATACACCTGCTACAACCCAGCCAAGCGGAAGAGCATATGGAGGCTTACACATTTGGTTTAAGGCTTCCTGTACACTTAAAACTAAATGATTTTCCCCTATTGGTAAAAATCTTCAACATCTGAGGCTTGAAAGAGGTAAGGGAATGATAGATCTTATAAACATCTACCTCCCACTGTGTGTAAAAATTGAAATCTCTATACTTTTGGAAGCATTGGAGTCAGTACTCTTTTCCCTAAGGCATGAAAGATTAGCTAGCAATAATTCTCCAAACAAGCAGGAAAGAATAATCATCCTATGCGGGGACCTAAATACTAGATGTTACTTAGCCCTGCAGAATCAAGAAGTAACGACTGAGGATTATGCATGGGGGCTCCCTCTACATACTTTATGGAAAGAATGCATTTAACCAAAAAAGGCTGAGCAAGTAACTATGATCATCGTAAATGGAGGTTTAAAACCACTGAACGGTCACACCAACTTGGATTTTCCCCCAAGACCAACTTATGGATTGAGAAGCGTGCTAGCATCAATGATTATTTTATTATTAATCTGGAGTCCTGGTGTTGGGTAATTGACATGAGGGTCGAAGAAAGAATAGAAAGCGACCACGACTCACTCCTTCAGGTGCTTTAATTTGCGGATACTTATTTTGCAAACTGGAACCAGGTAGAGCAAGCGTATCAGTATAGGCTGAGACTAAATAGGATAGGAAAATAACTTGTCAGGGGATCCACTGAGAGGGAAGTGGAGTGCACTCTAGAAAACACTGTGCCAGAAGGACAAGGACGGTGGTCCTGGGACAGTTGAATCTTTTAAACTCCTCACAATCACCAAGCAAGTTATATTTGAGAATAAAGGCAGTAACGGTAGATTAGTGCAAGATGGTTACTATGATTGGTATGACAGTGAATGTCAACAAAAAAACAAAAAAACTGCTCACGTCCGCTTAAAGGCACAGTAGGAAGACCCCCGGGAGCGAGGAACAATTAATGGAAACTCAAAGATTTTATAAACACCTCATCCGATATCAAAAGAAGACTCAGTACATCAAAGTTTGGAAATCCCTGCAGTATACAAATGAGACAAACGATGTAAAAAAGTACTGGGATATTGCATGATGGGGCAGTTCAGGCATGCGTAAGAACTTGGAACCAAATTTAAGTCCTTCACGATGGGTGGAGCATTTCTCCTCGTTATATCAAGTGCCTAAGGAGGAGGATTTTGCAAAAGGAAAATATATTCTACAAGTTTTTAGAACAGATAAAAACTGAAAGTGTGGTACCTCTGAGTAATTACTTCTCTGACGATGCTGTATTTAGTAAATTGTAAATAGCCTGGGCTACTAACACCAAAAACTGGGAAAAGCTCCAGGCCTTGATCAGGTTCCCATAGATTTGTTCAAAAGGAACCAGGATGTGTGGTTGGGTCCTATGACAGCTGCTTTTAATGCTATTTAATTGGAAGGTGTGGTTCCATATTCATGGAAACTTTCTACAATAGTCTCTATTCGCAAAAAAGGGTCGAGAGACAACCCCTCGAATTACCACCGAATTTCATTATTGGACAGCAGAGGCAAAGTTTCTGGAAGACTGTTGTTGACTCACCTTGAAACATGGATGGAGAGCAAGGGTATAATATCTCGCCTGCAAGCTAGCTTCCGTAGGGGCCAGAGCACGATTGATCAGGTTTTGCGCTTGTATTTGATCTGATTGAAGTATGTTATTTTAAGGAAAACACCACTCTTTCTGTTTTTTTTTATCTAAAGACCTTTTTTGACAACGTGGACCAGATCACACTCTGGCGAATGTGGGAAGACCAAGCTGTCCCCAAGTACCTAATGAATATGTTAATAAGACTTCATACTGGAAACACAACAGCAGTAATATTTGGCCCTAATGGTGAGTGCACGCATGCATTTTGAATACGCGCAGTTATATAGGGGGTGTACTGGCCCCAGCCCCTTTTAACATTTATATCAATGACATAGGGAAGTCACTTATCTACCTTGCACAGGATGTACCCAAATTGGGGAACGATCAAATACCGACCCTTATGTTTGCTGATGATGTAGTTATCTTAGCACACACCAAACTGTCTATGCACCGCCTATTGGATGGCTTTGAACGTTTTTGCACATCCAGAAAACTAACAATAAGGGGCTCATTATGATGGAGGATTTTCCGCATCCTCCGGGCCGGCGGAAGCCACCGCCGGCCCGGAGGATGCGGAAAATCATCTGCGGACCCACCAGAGACCCACCGCCACATTAGGATGGCTGGTGGGTCCTGGTTTAGGTCCGCTGCTTTTCCGCCGCGGTTGGCTTACAACCGCGGCGGAAAAGGCCTGATATGGTGGCGGTGTCTCTCAGACACCGTCCACCATATTAGGATGTCTGTATTTGAATGCCTTTACACGGCGGCATGTCCGCCGTGCAAAGGCATACGGATTCTTGTTTGGGGGCCCGTTGCGGGCCCCCAGGGGAGAAGAGGGGGTGGGGGGTGCACATGGGGGGTACCTATGGTACCCCCTGCATTTGCGTGCACAGAGCGGCAGGCACCGTGCGGTGCCTGCCACTTTGTGCATGCAAATGCAATGCGTGCATTTTTAACATTGCTGCGGGTGCAGCTTGAAGCCGCACCCGCCGCAATGTTAAAAATAGAGGATGTGACCGCCAGGGTGGCGGTCACATCCTAATTGCACAGGAGGGAACTCCGCAGGACATGCGGAGGTTCCCTCCTCCTCTATGGTCGCGGACGGACTCAAGTCCGTCCGCGATCATAATGTGCCCCTATATGTCCAGAAAACAAAATGTAGGATAATAAAATCAAAGGCCGACTTAAAATTGAAGTCAACCTTAAGGATCTACGGCAATCAAGCAGAACAAGTGAGAACCTTTGACTATCTGGGCATACGAATTGATGGTAAGTAACTGGGTCCAAAATGGCCTTATCCCATCAGTCCGGGGCAATGAAGAGGTTTGCAAGGAAGTGCAATAATGGTTTGATAAAACCAGCCTTGACGGCACATAAAACCAAAGCAATAGCCTCAAGAACCCATGTGGCCAAAATCTGAGGCCATACTAACACAAAGCCATACAAGTAGTGGAAATGCCTTTTTTAGGCGCCTCTTGGAATAAGTCTTTGCCTCTTTATAAGACTTATCCAATCCAATCCAATCCAAAAATTCTTTATTTCGGCCGTTTAGGCCATAAAAGAAATATAAAAACATACATAAAAACATTTTAAAAACATCAGATTAAGACATGCTTAATAGATAAAAACATACATAGAAGCTTTTTAGATAAAACATAGATTTAAGACATAAGACATGCTTGGTAAGGATATATAAAGGAACAACCACTGCCCGAAAAGTAGTCAAAAAGTTCAATGGCGTTTGAGTTAAATTGGAAAAAAATCCTGTGATAATCATACTTTAAGTAGTTTACTCCTGATGTGCCACAGGGCCATTAAAAATTTAGCAACTGCGAATACAATATGAGGGGAGGAGTCAGTTTTCAATATTCTGAGCGAGTTCACATAGCTCCTTACGCCCAGATTCCTACACAGAGGCACTAGCCAGTGTTTCCTAGGTCTCTCGTAGGCTGGGCAGAAGAAGAAAACATGAGATTCCTCCTCATCACAGTGGCTACAGCCGGGGCATATTTTATCCCCCCCATTGGCCCACATGCACGTGAAGGATTTAATAGGTAGAGTGCCAAACCTCCATTGGATAAATAACTTTCTTGCCAGAATCGGGAAGATGATGTCCATAAAACTTTCGAAGTAATAAGAATTTTTGGAATCCAGGAAACGTTCAGTTAAAATCCCAGTGCGGGGTGCAAGCATAAGGGAGGCAAGACTTTTTTCCTTATGAACTTCTACAAGTCTTTTCCGGGAAACCCTTTGGCAACCCAACTCAGGAGCCTCCCACAACTCCTGGAGACTCAACCGAAACAATTCCTGCTTTACAAAGGATAACCATGGAATTTTTCCATTTTGATTTAAATTCATAACATGGAGGAGATCTTGTCTATAATGTTTGAGCTCATTTGTAGACCAAAGCCTATGCCAAAATCTTAATGGTTTTAACTCAAGATCCTCCAAAATGGAAGGTAGACCCGTATCTAGTCGTAAAGGAAGCAAAGGTGTACCACGCGGAAGGGCCAATAGGCGTCTCAAGAAGTTATTTTCAACACTAGACAACTCTTTTCCAGATTTAAATCCCCACAATTCGCTGCCGTATAATGCAGCCGACTTGGCTTGTGTTTTATACATTTCAACTGCAGGGGCTATAGGTTTGTAGGTAGAAGTGTTTGTAACCTTCAAGATTGCCCCGGACAGTTGTGACAGCCTTAACCGTGAGCTTGATATCTGTGGTTCCCAGGATAAATTCTCATGCAATAATACGCCCAAATACTGGAAAGTTTTTACCCTCTCCAAAGTTACTGAGCTCAGTGAGGGGTTAGATCTTGTCTTGGGGGGGGGTTAAATATCATGAATTTGGTCTTCCCTGTATTGATCTCCAGACCATACTGTCTACAGAAAAGACCAAATCCATCCAGGATCCGCTGTATACCCATTGGGGATTTGGAGAGCAAGAGGGTGTCGTCGGCAAACATAATAGCCGGCACCCTTCTGCCCGCCAAAAAAGGGGCATCATTGTCCCTGACCTTACTTAAATGGGTCAGGACGTTGTTAACGTAAAGGCAAAACAGTGTTGGCGCCAAAACGCAACCCTGCCTTACCCCCCTTAGGACAGGGAACCTCTTTGATAAAGCTCCTCCCCTCCCACACCGAACTTGAGCAAAATTGCCCTCATGGAGTCTAATTATGGCCTGTAGGAGATGGGTGGGAACTCCCATCTCATTTAAAACCTCCCAAAGTTTTTTCCGGGGTACCAAGTCAAATGCTGACTTCAGGTCCACGAACACCATGTACAGCCTTCCGCCCTCGATCCTCAGAGATTTCCAATAGAGGAGTACGAGGCGGATGATCTGGTCCATAGTGGACGTGTTTTTCCTAAAGCCAGCCTGAAGGGGGCTTAGAATGTCATTGTCCTCCATCCAGTCCAGGAGATGGTCCAGTATGAGGCGGGAAAAAAGTTTTTGAGGCACATCTATGAGGCTGATCGGCCTATAGTTGGCTGGGAGGAGAGGACAGCCCTTCTTGAAGATGGGAACTATCTCTGCCCCCAGCCAAGTACAGGGGATCGCCATGCCTCGTGCAATAGAGTTAAAAAGAATGTAGAGATATGGGGCCCAGATCTCTGGATGGGACCTAAAAAGGTCACCAGGCAGTTTATCAAGTCCCGGTGCTTTACCCAGCGCCAGTCTATCTATAGCACTGACCACCTCCCCGAGACTGAACTCCAATCCGTCACCAGGGAGGGACAGAAGGGCGGCGGTCACAACGTTGGTATCATCAGAACTGTCTTCATAGAGTTTACCAAAATGGGCTTCCCACATGGGGGCTGCAATATTTGGCTCTACTGCAGCTTTGGGTTCTCCTGAGCCAATATTAACTAGTGACCAAAATCTTCTAGAATCCTTGGTTCCAAGGGCAGAAGAGAGGTCCTGCCATCTGTCCCAATCCCAGTCTGACCGGGCCTGGGCCATAACACCCTTGTACTGTCGCCTAAGCTCGGTCACCCTATTCTTATCTATACCAGCTTTTACTGCTGCAATTAAATCAGTCTTAGCCTTCTTACAGTCTGAATTGTACCAGGAGGAAGTTCGGGTCTTTTGCTTACGAATCGCTACCTCCGGGTAGAGGACCTGACCCAAGAGCCCCACTAGCTCTTCATGAATTACAGCTAAACTCTTATTAAAGTCTTGAGGTTTGGGTTGATTAATTAAATTGTCCAGTTCCTCAAATTTGGGCAGTACTAGCTCATACATTTTCCTATTACTTTCCTTCGAATTTGACAGTTTCTCCCATCTTACCCTACGCCTGTTTGACATAAGTACCAGATTACCTGGTTCTTCCCTTATTTCAGAGGGCTGGGGGCAGGGTACTAATGCAAAATGCACCAGATGAAGTAAAAGTGCATTATGGTCGCTATCTGTACGCACGACTACATTGAAATCCTTGACCTTAGGCCACAAACTAGTATCTACGAAAATGTAGTCTAATCGCGACTCATGGTCCTTCCTATTGAAAGTGCATTGTGAGGGGGTATCTGAAATAGTTCGACCATTGCATGCTCTTAATGCAAAGTTTAGGGTCAGGGACATAATTTGTACCGCAAGAGGGGACCAAGATTTAGGGTGGGGCGATTGACACACCGGAATGCCCCAATAGTCATCTTCGGCCGTTAATGCCCCTTCCTTTAACCCCTCCAGTGGTTCGAAGTGACAATTGAAGTCTCCACCTATCACTATCTTGTAGTCAGCTGGTAGCCGACCCAAGAAGGACGAGAGATCTTCAAGTGTAGATGACTCCTTGGTTGGGCCGACGGGGCGTGAATAAACATTTATAATTGCCAGCTTGGGAGCGCCAGGCCACTTCAGAACAACACACTGTATGTCCTGGGAGAACGTGGGTATATTCTCCACAGTGCATCCAATGTGGCTAGCTACCCAAACCGCCAAGCCACCCGAAGGCCTTCCCTTGCCACTCCAACTCGCCTTAATTTCGAAAATTGCGTATCCCGATCTTGACAAGGATTCCCTAGCCCAAGTCTCTTGGAAGAGACAAACGTCACTATTAAGTACTAAGGAGTCCCAGTCATCTGTATGTAGTTTGTTGACTATACCTGCAACATTCCAAGACAGGACCTTCAGGGCTTCAAGAGGAGCTTTGGATTTAAGGCCCTGTGTCCCAACTTTGGCATAGTCGTTTCCCACATGCGGAGCAGGAGACCCGAGAAGAAATAGTGGATCCTGATTCGGTGGGACTAAAAGTGGTGAGGTCATGTCAGGCAGGTCATTAGGAGTCTGTGCATGTAAGTGTGCGCTGTCAGGGGGGATATTATCTTGAACCCTCATGCAACACGAAATTGGATTGTCTATCAGCTCCATGTTATCTCCACCAGAGGTGCTGACTACGTTCTCTCCCACATTTCCCTTGTCTTCCTGCACATTAACAATTAAACTAGTCTGTTTGCAACAATTAAGCTGCATGTTATTAGTGATGCCCCTCAAGGAAGACAAGGGGTTACAGGAAGTACCCAACCGTCAGTCGCAAAAATCGAGTCCAGAAAAAGCTTCAAGACTTATCTCCACCCCTTGTTTTTAAAATATAGTATGAAGAGTTGTAAAGATGCTCTCTTACTGTGCTACAGAACTGACCACCCAGATATCTACCAGGATGTAGCTTCATATATATACATCGCTTGGAAAAGAAGACTACCCACTATAACACAGGTAAGAGAGTGTTACCTCTCAAAATTGTGAGCAAGGAACACTGACATTCTTTTGCTTTTTTTATAGCATTTATAGCCCTTTATTGGAGTACGAGCTGGACATTGGATTAATTTTTAATTCCTATAAATTGCTGCTATTGATTCAAATTGCATGTGCATATTGCTGGATGGAAATGTTCCTTGGTAATCGCATGTACTTGTCGAACAGTACCTGAACTTGTGCCTTCACAGGAGCAGAAGGGCTGAATATTCTGTAGGGACGATATTTTCCCAACTCCCCAACTCCACTGCGCACATGATATAACTCAGTCTGCAGAAAGGAGGGGGAAAAGGGAATGGGAAGATAGAGAGACTGCCACAGCAGTGCTACCTGGAGCTCTTCCTCAAATGGTCTCCTAATCACCTGTAATTACAAGCACACAATTACTCTGTCTGTCACAAGTGTTATTACAAGTCAGAAAATGTATAGTAAAATCCATTCAATTTCCTTCTGCCTGTGTTACACTGTGGACTAGCTTCTCTCTTTGTATTGCTAGTTCTTTAGAATTTCTTTTGAACTTGCTGGAACTGAACCACTAACTCCTACTGCTGTATCTCCTTTTTAGAATGAAAGCTGAAGAAAACGCTGCCCTGGCAAATGATGGTAAGTAGAAATATATACATTTATATCTACTTGAAGACAAGTAGAGAGAGTGCAGCTGGTTAATTAAAGTTGGTTTATCCAAAAGGAGAATTGAGAGTTATTGCACCTGCCAAGTACTTCAGTCAGTAAGTTCCGCGCAAATTGCTCTTCTAATAGTTCCTCTGGTTGAGTTCCATAAATTAGAAATAGTCTGTCCTGACTCAAAAGGAAATGAAAACGGTCTCACTATTTCTCAAAGAAAAAATACCAGGAGAGGAATTGTTCCTTTGCATCAATATTTAATATCAGAGTCTCTTCAGGATTGCTGGAACCCTCCAGAACAAAGGAATAGAAACTGCTGTGAGAATACGCTGCTAGGTATCCTCTAAGTCAAAAAGAAGAAAAAATATACCTGACTTCTCCCTCGGAGGCGGCAGAAGAAACCGCAACTGCCCTCAGACTTCTCGATACTGGGGAATAGAGGAAAATTTGAGCGAAGACAACTCTCGCCAAAATCCTGTCAGGGAAATACGAAGAACTCTGGAAAAAACGCTGCTTCAGGCAACAAACAACGGTTGATGTGCAACACGCTTCAGCTGTGCGAACACTATTTTCAAACGATTCCTTCAAGAAAGCGGAACACTAGAACGCTAACTTTGTTCTGTGTTTTCAGACGCCATGTTGGAATTCTCGCTGCAGCAACATGCCAAATCTGAGTTCTGGTAATGTTTTAGCAGCCAACTGTCTCCAGCTTAAATGAGCCTGTCTAACCCTTAATACTCTCTTTAGTGTAGGGTCTGTGGAGAAACACTTCTGCATAGCTGGTAAACGGACAGACCTGACAGCACTATTCAACTTTATTGTTTAAATACGTATGTTTTATTAATTACTTGTATTTTGCACAGTTGCACTTTTGTACATCTTATACAGCTTTCATATTTATTCATGAAGTATTTTTAAGCAGTCTATCTTATCCAGACAACATTTGCATGCACGCAGCACTTATCTAGCCTGTCATAAGGTATCATAAATTCCTTTTAAATAATTCTATTTCTGAATGAGATCAGTGTTTCTGCTTTACTATATCTATTTCCTGTGCCTGGGAGTGTTTTTTTTTACTCATAACCTTTTTGTATCATTGGGGCAATGAACCAGAGTGATTCAACAATTTTTAATTTTTTTTTATTTGTATTCATACTGTATGGTTTTATTGTATTTTTTGTAGTAAAGCTGAACTAATAAACTTGATTGGACTGGAGTCCGGTGCCCAGTCTGCGGTCTCCAATAGGAGCCAGATATCAAATACCTCAGAGACTAAACCCAGGATGGTAGAACCCAGTTCAGTGGCTGAGCAAGTAAGGAGAGAGACACATGTGAAATTACCATCTTGGAAATTTTTCCAAAATTATTGATTTTGTTTCTCCAAGAACAAGGATGTGTAGCATTATTAAGTGGTTGTTTCGCTATTTATCTGTGTACTGCTTATCTTCTCTCATTACGTTATTTCATTACCTCCCTTTTCTCCGCAACCCTCTCCCCTCACTTGGTAGAATCTAGAATGTTGGTGAAACTGCTGTCATGGACCGTAAGTCACTGGTTATGACCTCCTTTTGTGAAGAATAAAGGAAACTTGTCTCCTACCTATGCAAGTGAATTTTATTAGAATACCCAGCCCTGCCACGTACCGCGCATTAAGCGTTAGACTAACGCATTTTAAAGTGATTGTCCGCATCACCGCATTAAAATGCATTATCACACATTTTTAGCTCCTTGACCACCTGTACCTGCTGAGCCTGAGTGAACTAAAGCAGGCGGTTTCAAGTTACTGCGGTGGTCGCACTGCATTAAATGCTGTGCGGTGCCCGAGACAGACTTTATTCGCCACTTCGTGACTAGTATTGCTTACATTTAGCCTTTCAACAATATTACGCTGCCTAGTGACTAGTGTTGCTTACATTTACACAGTTAAACAACATTATGCCGCTTTGTACTATGTTGCTCACATTTTAGACAGCAAAACAACGATATGTCAAAGTTTACTACGAAAGACTAAGTAAGTGAAAGAAAGTGTAGAAAGAAAATGCGTCAATTGCTGTCCTCTTGTGGCAAAATCTAAAATATACTGCTGGAGACCTGTCTACTGCACGCAAGTGATTTGGAATGCACGACAGAAGGGCATTAGAGTACTTTACAGAAGAAATACTGCATTACAGGACTAAAATTTAAAAAAACACTCTTACATATACCAACATATCACTCAGTGCTTTAAATGGGAAAAATAAGTGCAGGTACTCATTAAATTGAGCTAGAGGCATGGCTAATGGGCGGGGCTAGAGGCGGAATTAGACATGATACAAAAACACTTCTATTGAGTATTCATGTTGTCCTTGCATTATCCCGGATAGTGGTCTCAAACTTTCCATTGTGCAGATTAACAACTAAAACCCTGAATGAGCCAAGCCATCAACAGTACTTTTAGCACTTTCAGGCTAATAATGTGCTCTATGACGAGAGAGACTCTGGCACTCACACCTTTTTGCAGGACAGAACAAAACATGTGAGAAATGTATCAATCCAAAAATAATGTGTTAACTCGTTATATAAAATGAACTGAAATACCAAATTATCATGTTTTCTTGTTTTGTAATATTTGCAGCTTCTTAATATCATAATATTTCTAATGTTCCTACTTGGTTGCATTTGGCGCAATCCCTCAATATTCAAGGGTGCACACACACAAACAAGCATTCCACGCATTTAGTTTCAAATACCTCCTGATTCTGTTCCTCTCAAACCCACACACTCAGTTTTCACATCTCCAAGCTCGAGATCCCGCCCGCACTCACCTCTCTCCCGTTTGTAGCTAAACCTGTCCCACTCTTGTTACCCAAATTGTATCCTTTCACACTCTCTCATCACTCTTTCTATTTCTATTTCTAATCTGCCCTCTCCGTGCCTCTCTATCTCTTTCCGTTACCGTCTGGATGCCTTCCATATCTCTCTCTGCGCTTACTCCTTCTGCCTCTCTACCTTTTCCTACTTTAAACTCTATGCTCCTCCCCCTCACTCTTCACCTTCACTCCCCCCATTTTCCCTTCTCTCCCCTTGGCAGGAGGCCCCCCCACCAGAGAGCTTGCAGTGTCAGACAGTGAACACTTCAGGGTCCAGAGTATGTGCAGAGTCTGCCAGGGTAGAGGTCAGGGGAAGAACAACACTGGCCTCCAATGGTAACGTCAGTTGACCTCACCCACCTCACCTGGGCTCCAGGAGGCTGCTTAACCCATCCTCACCACCTCATCCCCGCCCATCAAGGACCCAATGTCCCAGTGGGTGGGGTGGAATCGCAGGGACAAGTGAGTCATGTGAAAGTCAAGTCAAGTCAAGTCAAGTCATTTATATAGCGCGCTGCATACCCAGAGGGTCTCAAGGCGCTTGAAGAAGGGTGGGGAATTACAGGTCGAAAATCCAGGTTTTAAGTTGCTTTCTGAATGCAATGTGGTTCTGAGTGAGGCGAAGGTGAATGGGAAGTGAGTTCCAGGTTTTAGCCGCCAGGTAGGAGAAGGATCTTCCTCCCATGGTGGTTTTGTTGATGCGGGGTACAGCAGCAAGGGCTTGGTTGGAAGAGCGTAGCTGGCGGGAGGGGGTGTAGAAGGAAAGTCGTGTGTTGAGGCATTCGGGTCCAAGTTCGTAAAGTGATTTGTGTGCGTGGGTTAGGAGGCGGAATGTTATCCTCTTATTGACGGGGAGCCAGTGGAGGGTTTTCAGGTGATCAGAGATGTGGTCTTTACGCGGGATGTCTAGTATGAGTCTGGCTGATGCGTTCTGAAAGTGAAAGACACTCAGACTCCAGTGGGAGACCAAGGGGTGAAAATGGCCCTTTGTGCGTGCGTTCCTCCGCGGACCCAGCATCGATGCCTGGCAGCCAGGTGATGAGGACAAGGAGAGGGTCCCTCTGGGTAGGTAGTGAGCAAAGGCCCTCTTTCCTCCCCAGCAGGTCTCCAAAAGGCTGTTCAGGCCCCATTGGGCTGATTGCCACAACCGAATAATACATACGGCAACGTCCAACATGCTGCTAAACAAACAGCACACAGCTGGCCCTCAGGCACCAGTCCAGTGCCCAACGTATTAGTCCGACCCTGAGTACCGGTACTCTCCTTGACAGTGGAAAAGTGCCGGTACTTGTCTAAGTAAATTTAAGAAGTTCCGTTACTCAGTACCGGTGAGTACCAGCCCATTTAAAGCACTGATATCACTAGAGATGATCAACCTAAAAACAACAGTAGTGAAAAAATAGGCAACAAGGAAAGAGGAATTGGCGCCTGCACGAGTCATCATGAGAAAACAGAACCACAGATGTGTAAGGAGAGGGGAACCAAGTGTATTGGTAAGAGCAGGCAATGGTGCCCCGAGGAAAGGGCTAGACCTGGTTAAGATAATCAGTGAAAGGAAGAAATGGAAAGAGGTACAACCGAGGAAGAAAGGTATAGACGGAAGGTCGAGGTCAGAGGGAGACTTGCAGGAATTAGTTTGGTAATGTCTGGGGCTTATGTTAAACAGGTTAATCACCTTGCAGGAGGATTGTAAGTATTTTAAAGCCCCTTCCATAACACAACATTGTGTGAGATAAACCTCATTACATGGACGTAACAGCTTTTTTCAGCTGACGGTAAAGTGTCACGCAAAAAGGCACACACAATGCATTAGAATGTCATACATAAGCACACTACAGACATAGAAATGTCACACATAACCACAGTTAAAACTTGGCAGCTATGGTAGTGACTCTGAGTAATTATGCTAATTTATTAGCAGGCAGCTGTGATCATATTCGCTGGAGCCCATCATTCAGTTTGGTACAGTTGGGACCCACTGTGCCTTTCCATTTCTGGTGCTTTGCAGCATTTTAGGATCTTTTTAGAGCTTCTAGTTGCTCAAATGGGTGTCATTTCTGCTATGTATATATGTTTCCCTCCTCTTCATTGCTGGATTGCTCGCGTGAGAAAAAGTCACTCATAGTCGTCGAATGTCACTCATAATTACACTGAAACCTTGGCAGCTATGAACATGATTACAAGAGGCACAGTTACATTACACAAGGGCACATTCCTTTTTTCGGGCACGGTCGATTGAATGATTTGCCCAGAATCACTGGATATTGTTGAGCTGACGCCGAGACTTGTGCCCCAGTTCAAAGTCATTAGCTCTGCAGGGCTGCCCTGGGCCCACGAAGGGGGCCCTCCTAAGAAGGCGGCCCCATTTAGTGCCACAGGATGGCACACTGTTGGCCTCCCAGTGTTGGGGGGAACCTCGAGGATCCCCCAGGCCTGCGTCACTTCCGGGCAGGAGAGGATGGGGAGAGAGGTACTTATACCTCTCCAGCCCACTGAGCACCCTCTTTCTCTTGCTGCCCTGACGCCGTTTGGCTCGTCCTGGTCCCGCGTCGGGTTTTCGTGACCCCGGGTAACTCGGTGAGTGTTTGTTGTCTCCTATCCTCGAGCCTGTCTGCGTGCAGGTTTGCGGTGAGAGCAGCCTTAGTGGACACGGTCTCCTGGCGGGGCTCTGGAAGTGGACAGATGGGAGCAAGAGTTTTGTGGAGTGGCAGGGTATGTGCAAAGGGCGCCTAGAGTTGTGCGAGGCCGGGAGGGCCCTGTGTGGGCAGGGCATTCATGCCTATGTAGTGGGGAGCATGGTTGTGCATTTGGTTGAAGTGCATCCCCCATACCCTGGGTCCCACCATGCAGGCCATGCGGGGTGGGACCTCCGCCTAGTTATAAGTCATGGTCCAGCCCACCGCTGGAGGTCCACAGGGGTCGGTACTGGCGGGTGAATTGTGGCGAGCGTTGGGAACGGGGATCGGGGCAGGGGGTCCAACGTCCGCCGCGCAGGTCTGCACGGTCAGCCATAGTTGAGGAGCGAGTTCGCTCCTCTCCGTAGCATCAAGCACGCCCTTCCCACATCTGCGCCTGTTGGGCCTCGGGGGCGATGCTGTTGGGGATAGACGCCTCACTGGCCAGCATGATTGCCGTCTTTGGTGATGTAATCACTGAGTGACGTAATCAGTGAGTGCGGGGCATTAGGCCCCCACCACACATCTGGGCGGAATGTCGGGCCCCAACTCTTGATCTTCGTCTAGCCCGGGGTGCCTCGTGTAGGTGTGGCGGGAGTTGCTCGGCGCTAGACTCTCATCGCGACCGGTTGGGGCATAGTGGCTGCGTCTGCCGGGTTTGTAGGTGTTTTTTTGGGCGAGGAGCAACCTGATGCTCAGTCGCGATTGTCGGGAGGCGCGCTGGGGTGGAGCTTCATGCCCGGGATCAGTGGTCAGGCGCATGCTTTGCATGTATGAGGCCCCGGGTTCGATCCCCGGCATCTCCCTTTGTTGAGTACCCCATGTTACTGTTAATGCAGTTATTTCACTGGAGGGACCGGGTCCTTTCCCGGGCGGGTGGCAGTGGGGCCCCCCTGCTTCGTGGGCTCTGGGGGCCCAGGCCAGACTAGACGTTACGATGGGGGGGAACAGCCAGGCCAGGCGGGGCCTTCAATACGCAGCCCTGCGGGAGCGGACAAAGCTAGTTTGTCCGCTCCCATCCTTCTGTGAGCTGCATGGTTGACCATCCTGGGTTATGCAGTGGGACTCCGGAGGTCTTGCATGTGCAGAGGGAGCAGCCCCGGTCCGGTCGTGGTTCCTACTGAGTGCATGGGTTGTGGGGGCTTCCGGATGGAGGGACCACATGGGTGGAGGTTGCCCAGGGGGAGGCCCGCCACTGAACTGGGTACTGTTTCTGCCGTTCTTGTGCCCGGATGGGTATCGCGTTTGCTCGGCTGCGCCTGGGTCGTCTGGCGGGGAGAGTGCTTGGGTGACGTAATTCGTCGCAGCCCTTTGGGAGGGAGGGCGAGGGGTGAGAGAAACTTAGACCAGAATTGTTTTGAGTGTGGAAAAGGCCGCTTTATTAGGAAACAGGTGCACATTACAATTATAAAACCTTGGCAACGCCTTACAAAACTAACTCTCACTAAATAAATAATTAACTACAAACCCCGCCCCCACCCCCTCCCCTAAAATTCTTTGACCCCTCCCCCACCCAACAATACAGCATAACAACATTACAATAACATTATAACATAACATCATCAATAAACATTACGTCATTAATTCAATCATTACGTCATCATTTAACCCCTTCTTCATCAAAACCCCAATCACATATTGAAAGCCAGGCCCTCTTTAACCATAAACCCTGCCTGACCCTTCACTCCTGCCAATACCCCCCAAAACCTGAACGATCAAACAATGACCAGCTTCCCCTGAACCTGTCAATCAAATAATCAATCCAATACTCATCAAATAATCTACCATAAACAGCACCGGGGCAACCAAAAACCCCGCCAGCACCTGTTCCTAGCGACAATACAAAGTACAAGAAAAAACCCCCTGCACACCTATATCCAAGAAAAACAGCCTTTAACAAATTAGCAATAAGGAGAGAAAAAATTCAAAAAGACAAAATCCGGGAGAAGAAAAAACCCAAGATGAAAGATAATAATAATAAAAAGGGAGGGAGGGCGGGACAAAAAGCTACAGCCCTCCTAGCCACCAGGTCACCAAACCTAAAATGGTGGCTAGGGGGCGGGAACAGGGAGGTTTATAATTGGGCTGGCCAGTCCTACTAGGCCAGCCCAAATCCAGAACCTTCTGGTGCTTTCCTACGTAGTAACCCCTCGTGACCCTCCCAAACAGCCCGGGGGAGGAGACCTCCCTGCGGTCAGCTCCCTCCCCCAAGCCCCCCTTGGGCGGGAGGGCGAGGGGTGAGAGAAACTTAGACCAGAATTGTTTTGAGTGTGGAAAAGGCCGCTTTATTAGGAAACAGGTGCACATTACAATTATAAAACCTTGGCAACGCCTTACAAAACGAACTCTCACTAAATAAATAATTAACTACAAACCCCGCCCCCCACCCCCTCCCCTAAAATTCTTTGACCCCTCCCCCACCCAACAATACAGCATAACAACATTACAATAACATTATAACATAACATCATCAATAAACATTACGTCATTAATTCAATCATTACGTCATCATTTAACCCCTTCTTCATCAAAACCCCAATCACATATTGAAAGCCAGGCCCTCTTTAACCATAAACCCTGCCTGACCCTTCACTCCTGCCAATACCCCCCAAAACCTGAACGATCAAACAATGACCAGCTTCCCCTGAACCTGTCAATCAAATAATCAATCCAATACTCATCAAACAATCTACCATAAACAGCACCGGGGCAACCAAAAACCCCGCCACCCAGAAAGGTAGGAGGGGGAGAGAAACTACACCACCTCCCTTTCTGCCCCCCCCACCGGAAAACGAAAAACAGAAACCGAACCAACCTTAACGGTGCATAGCTAGCGAACGCGCCAAAACCTCGCGTAATTCCAACAAGTATAGGTCCATACCCACTCTGGACAGGTGAACACCATCATCTCTGAAGAATTCCACAGTCTCAAACTTAATTTCCCTATGCGAAATCCTGCTAAAACCAAGACCACGGCAGCAGCGCGAAACCTCTGAGTTCACTTTCTTCCGAGCCCTGTCAACCGCCTTGGGGTTGACCGCTCCTCTCCAAATCCTACGTGGTATTAATTCAGTCCAATAGACATGGCACCCAGCCCAAAGTTCTTTGATAAGGCCTAAATCCTTCTTAATAGCTCGAAGTAACACCACACCTTTGGTAGCACAAAGATCATTTTCCCCCAGATGGATGACCAGAATATCAGGACACAGCCCACCCACCATATTGTTGTTAAGACAAGGGATTAACTCTCTCCAGAGCATCCCACCTTTCCCCTTCCAAACCACATTGAACATACTAGCGTTAAAACCTAGAAGTTCTCCAAAATAACTCTGTGCTGCCTGGACTCGGGCCCACTTCACGAAGGAATGCCCAACTATCCAGACCGTCACCACCGGAGAACGAGGCCCAGCAACAGAACCTATAAAAGAAAACAGAGTTAGAGCTCATGGGAAGGAAGATGACGCATGCGCCTCCTCCGCCTGACTTCTCACGTAGCGCTGAAAGCAGTTTGAAGACCAACACCCCAGCCTCATGATATCCCTTTGAGTCCAACCTCTGTTAAAAGCCTCAGTTGCAGCCCCAATCCGGAAGGAATGTGTCCCATATAAGCTCCCATCTAAACCCAGGTGTTCCAAAGCTTTGCGCAGAACCATGCGTAATTGGTATGCTGTAACCAGGGTGCCATCAATATGTTGAAAGACTAGAGCATCATCACCACCCCCGCACAAAGAACGCCAGCGCCGCGCCAGCAGCAAAGGGCAAGTAATCCTGGGAGCACGCGCTTGCAACCACACACCCTTTCCCTTCTTCGTCTGATCAGTTTTAGAGCTGGCTAACCAGATGTGCACCCCCTCATCAGAACAGAAAACATCCCGCCAAAATAGGCCACACTTGCATTTCGAACCCAACAACTCTGAAACCCTAAAAGCTCCAAAAAACATGAAGGCCATTAACATGGAAAATACGCATGACTCAAAGTCATCTGAACAAACCTCAGGGAGAACAGTTATTAATCGAGCCAGGATCTGCCAAGATAAAGGAGCCCTAAGTCTACTGGTGTCCCCCTGTTCTCTGGCCCAACCCTCGAGCATTCTCCTGCCAATCTCCCCTGCCGACGGAGGATAACCCCATAACAACTTGCCCATAAATGCTATCCCCGCTAATTTACCGGCAATAGTCACCTTAGTAAGCCCTTTGTCCATGAGGTCCAAAAGGAAATTCACTACATCCTCTGAACGACGCCAAACCTCCTCACGCCTACAGGCGCCAGACTCCAGAAATTCCCTCCAGGCCAGAGAATAAGCAGAACGCGTAGACACAGACAAAGAACCTACCACCAGTTGTAAGACCCGACGTTGCCTACGTGCCACAGATGAATCGGCATCGGTGTCGGTGCTGGGTCTGCCTCCCTCGCCAGTCCACGGAATCTGCCCCACTGTGAACAAGACAGAGCATCCGCAATGTCATTGTCCACCCCAGGAATGTGCAAAGCACGAAAGTGAATGTCGTATTTCAAACAACCCAGCACAAACACTCTCATGAGCTTCAAGACCTGTTCGTCCCTGGCAGACTGTCGGTTAACAATTTCCACCACAGCCATGTTGTCCACACGAAAAAGCACTTTCTTATGTGCCAAGACCTCTCCCCACAGTGTCAAAGCCACCAGCAAAGGAAAAAGCTCTAAAAAGGTAATGCTGCGACCACCATTCAACCACTCATCCGGCCAACGTTCCGCACACCATCTTCCATTCCAGTACAGACCAAAACCATCACTGCCAGCTGCATCCGAAAACATTTGCACATCCCATTGAAAGTCAACGTCCCTGAGCAAAGGAACACCATTAAAGGAAGAAAGAAAAAATCTCCACATTCTCAAATCCTCCTTAACTCCAGCAGACAATCGAACCCTATGGTGAGGCAAATGTTGACCAGCAAGAGCCCTGCCTAATCTACGACAAAAAGTCCTTCCTGCTCTCACGACCCTACAAGCAAAGTTGAGATGGCCTAGTAACACCTGAACATCTTTCACCAACACTTTCCGTTTTGCTAACATATCGTCCAGCAAATCCAGCATCTTCACTTTCTTGTCCTCAGGCAAGCGAGCCCGCATTGCCACCGAATCAAGTTCAATCCCCAAAAAGGACAAGACTGTGTCAGGACCCATAGTTTTCTCGGGAGCCAAAGGAACTCCCAGATCCTCCATGAGCCCTTGGAAAGTGTCCAGAGCAGACTGGCACTCCGCGGAGCCCGGGGACCCGACAAAGAAAAAGTCATCGAGGTAGTGCGTTACCAGTGAGTGACCAGACTGATGAATAAAGTACCATTGTAGAAAAGTACTGAAGCACTCGAAAAGAGAACAAGATATGGAGCAGCCCATCGGCAAAGCCTTGTCCACATACCATTTTCCTGAAAAATGGATACCCAGGAGACACCAGTCTTCCGGATGGACAGGCAGCAGCCGGAAAGCAGACTTTATATCACACTTGGCCATCTCAGCAGCTGCGCCCGCGGTCACAACAAGTGACATGGCGACGTCAACTGAAGAGTAAGAGACCGAAACAGCATCTGGATCAATAAAATCATTGACCGACGACCCTTCCGGCCACGATAAGTGTTGTATAAGCCTGAACTGTCCCGGATCTTTCTTCGGGACCACTCCAATAGGTGATATTATTAAATTAAGGATCGGCCAATCGTGAAAAGGGCCAGCCATCCTCCCTTCCTGCACTTCCTTATTCAACTTGTCTTGTACCACTGTGCCATGCTCAGATGCAGATTTCAGATTAGCAGACCATCTTCTATGTCTAGGACCCGTGTAACCTAACTTGAAACCAAATTCAAAACCATCCAACAATGTTTGTTTCGCAGCTGCATTATCATAGTCATGAAGGGGAAGGCGCAACTTCTCCAACCTAACCGGTGTATGAGCCCTTGGACCCAGAACCCCGATTACCTCTGAATCCCCTACCTCCTGCAGAATGTTGGGACGTCCCCGAACCCCCTGCACCTGACTGAGTCCCCTGATGATCCCCCCCTGGCTTGTTCTCCCAGCATTTAGACAAGGGGTGTCGCTTACCACAACCTGAGCACTCGTGCCTGAATTTACAGTATTCCCTAGTACAGAAACCCTTATTAAACTCCCAGCACGTGCCGACTGCAGGCTGTGTGGTTGAGCCACTGCCCACCCCTCCCCTGGTGGGCTTGCCCTGAAAGGGCCGGTATATTATGGGGAGACCACTTGCAGTAAAAATCGTCTTACCTCCCGAAGCCGACCCCATAGTATGTTGCCATAAATCAGTGTCCAGTTCCCCCCACTTAGCCTCTGGATCCCAAGCCATTCTAGCCCTGAACTCCTCATCATATTGAGACCAAGCAAACCCCCCCCCCAGTAAGCTGTGCCTTGCGAATGACATCCATGTATTTAAAAAGGGACACGCTGCCCTCTGGGAATTTCTCACAATATACACTTGCATATATTAGGAAGGCAGCTGTCCAATTCTCAATGGTTAGGGGAACTCTAGGTCGTTTTGCCAACTCAAATTCTTCTTCCTTGGACCCTTCTTTGGACTGTACTTCTCTGTGTAGTAACTTAAGTATTTCCACATATTCACCCTTCCAAATTCTTTCCTTTGTACTCAACATCAAATGTGCCCCCAAAGGCTTTGTGACTCCCATATAGGGCAATTTTTTGATTTTCAATTCTTTACTTGCCACTGGCTCTTTAGCAATACTTGAGGCCTCTGTACCAGTACTATTGTCAACTTTACCTGCCGTGTCCAGCACTTCATCTGTGCCCACAGCGGTGTCTTTCACATAACGTCCCTTTACCAACCGCCCCTCACCCACCCCAACAGTCTCAGTCCCACCCGTGCCCACAGACACCATACGTGGTTTGGCCTGTGTAGCTATCTGCTCACCTGGCAACAAAGAGACCACTCTTCCCGACTCCGCCTGTGATGCCTCAACCACTGTGTCACGTCTTGGAGGCGCCCTGACTGACGGGCCGCGTTCTCGTCTCTCCTTGACTTGTTTATGCACCACTGGAGCCTGAAAAACACTTTCAACAACATGAGAGGGCACCCCCCTTTCCACGTCCCTCAACTCTCCCTCTTCGGGACTCTCTTCATCGTAATCCAGAACCACTGAATCAGGTTCATCAGGAAACATCACACCACGGGTCTTACCGAACCCAACATCAGCCATATTACATTTAAGATTTTGTGTAGAAATTCCATGAGGGGGAGCAGACTGTACACGCCCGTACCTCCCCTGGCGCTGACTCTGCGGCTCCATAGCCGCCGGTAAGGTAGGGCACCTATACCTGCTACTCGGTGGGGCCAGCGGGGTCACGCCGGACCCTCGTGTGCTGGCCGCGGCGGGCTCCCTCGGTGGAACAGAGAGGGCCGCGCTAGGCATTCTCCTCACTTCACCTTGGCGAAAGTGGACTGGACCGCACCCTGCCAAGTCTGGACCGCCGCACCTATTCCTATCCTGAAAAGAAAAAGTTTGGACTGGTGTGCTAGGGTCCCTGGATACAACACCTGAAACAGACCTTGACCTCTGCAAATTATCATCAACAACCATCCCTGGAAACCTATCTAAAGAACGCCCTCTAAGACAGCCCCTCACAGGCCGTCCCCTGACCGGAGAGTCGCCTATCATCTCTTCATCATCACTCTCATCCAAGTTAACCCCCGCCACCGCTAAAGAAGAAGCCTGAAAAGGGGCCCCCGCACCCGAAGCTTGGCCCTCATCATCCATCTGAAAACCACGCTGCGCTAAACCTGCAGTACCAAAATGCTCCCATCCATGTGAACCCCACATAAAATGTGGACCCCTTACATCTCCAGTCCCACTTGAGACCGCATCTCGAACTCCCTGAACAAGCCCACCACTCACTTGCTTGGAAAACCCCTCATGCCCCAAAGACGTGCCCGGGAAACCCAAAGCCCCTGCACACCTCACACCAGGTTGTGAAAACCCTACAAATTGTTCCACACCTGGCCTTCCAAGCCCCACAAACCCTGGGCCAGTCGCAGGCACAGCCCCGCGGAAATCACAGGAAAAGGCTCCATGACCCACCTGCGACACCCTCCTGCCATCCCTCTGCAAACAGTCATCCATCTCTTGAAAACCAGAAAATCCAAAACCCCCCGACCGAGAAAGCTCCTGGCCCAAAGCAACATTAGACATAGAACCACTTACGCCCATCTGGGCCCACTCCCCCTCCCCCCTTGAACCCCCCCCAACAGACAAAGCAGCACCAACAGAAGAACCAGGGGTAGAGAATAATAAAGGACTGCCCACATTACTTTCCAAATTCCCCTGCGTAGCACCAACATCATATGAAGAAAAAACCTGGCCAGCATGAGGCTCCAAACCCACCTGTCCTTCCATTCCCCCCGAGACAGCCTGGCTAAAAACCAAATCATCAGCAACATTGAGCCCTGGTACATGAAGAGTAGAAGGGGGTAACAACATTCTAGCGCCTGTGTCGACATCAGGCTGAGTCTCAGCCACAAAACGCTCTGTAACATGCAAAGCAGGCCGATCATGCTGCTGAGCAGCCCCATGACCCACAACAAATTGCACAGAACCCCTGCGTGCCCCACGCGCAGACACAACGAGCTCAGGCTCCACGCGACGCTCACAGAGAGGGTCAGAAGCGGAGCGTTTCTTATTCCCTCTCCGCCCCCCCCTCCCCCGCTTGGCCACTGGAACTGACTCCGAAGCAAAAGCTTCGACCGTTAAACCTTGGCCCGCCCGCACCGCTGAATGAAACAAACGCGCCCCCGCCTCCTCACCCGACTGCCTGGGAACCTTGCGCGCTGCCACCGGAGCACTCACAGCCCCTACCTGCAACCGCGGGCGTATCACAGGGACCGGTCGCGCGTCAGTAGCGCGAACCGCGGGAGCGCCTAACTCCACCACAGCTCCCCCCTCCCCCGCCGCCACACGCGCCTGCAATGAAGGGGCCGGTTTCCGCGTACGGGACCGGCCTCTTTCGCTTACCTGTACAGAACGCCGTTTTTTGGGCGAGGAACACGCCAGCACCGCCGCGGACACACCAGCAGAGGCCTGGCGCTGAGGGCACGCCGGGCCCCCTCCTACCAACAGGTCCATGCGACCTGCTTCGGACAGCAGCCTCAACGCCTCCAAAACACGATGGTCCTCCATTGATAATTAGAAAGGTAGAAAAAAGTACACTAAATAGCTACCTAACAACCTTGCAGTACACCACAAAAGCTGACTAACACAAAAAGCTACAGCCCTCCTAGCCACCAGGTCACCAAACCTAAAATGGTGGCTAGGGGGCGGGAACAGGGAGGTTTATAATTGGGCTGGCCAGTCCTACTAGGCCAGCCCAAATCCAGAACCTTCTGGTGCTTTCCTACGTAGTAACCCCTCGTGACCCTCCCAAACAGCCCGGGGGAGGAGACCTCCCTGCGGTCAGCTCCCTCCCCCAAGCCCCCCATCTGGGTCCGACGGGACGGCCTGAAAAGTGCTCCACACCTTCGGTCGCGTTCGCACTATTAAATTTGGCATGATGATTAGGTCTCCTCAAGCGTGTGTTCCATGGAGGGGTACGATGGGGTTGCAGGACAAGAAATGTTGAAAGTTGTTTCTGCAGGGCAAGTGCACCCTGGACAGGGAGGTGTGCCTTTACTCACGGGACTGCGATGCAGCTGTGGCCTGTTTTCTAGTTTATATTGTGTAAAAGCACTCTCTGCAGCGTGCCTGACCTCTAGCAAATTTCAGCCAACAATTAAAATGTTAAGCCTACTCCGGTGATTGTTGTTCTTCCTGGAGAGATAAGGAAGTTTTGTCTAGTGGAAGTGTTGACTGGGGGAGGTTTTGAGTCATCATAAGGTAGTGCAGAGGGTTATTATGCCTACTGCAAAGAATGTGTATCATGTAACCCACGAAGTGAACACAACATACATAGGTCAGGGGGTTACTGCTTTCATAAATGACTTTGTTTTGTTACTTCTAGTTTGTACGTTGAAATACTAATAAGAAACAGTGAGCGGTTAACTGTCATCAAAGAACTAAAATGCAGAAAAGTATAGATTATAGCGTATTGATTTATCCCCCAGACCTTCAGAATCCTAATGTTGTACAAACTGTCGATTGGGGTAGAAATAAATTCCAATTATTAAGGATAATACCTTATCATGGTCTTACGTTTTAAAGTCGGAGTTTGTGCTTCTCCGGACGAATTCCCCCTAACTTTACTGCCTACCATAATGGATGACATAGAAATTCCACCACTTTGGCTGATGTAACGTTTCCGATACATTGATTTACACATGATGAAGTAATGTGTGTGTAATGTAAAGTGCTCCGATACACTTCACTTTTATAAGTGACACTATAAACTAGTATGATGGGTATTTGGTAGTGCAGGGAATTCGTTGTGCAGGTGGTCATGGGGGTGCGGGGTCTGCCCAAAAAACATTGTCGCGCAGGGCACCACCAGTGCTATAGCCAGCCCTGCTGTTAGGGTTCACCTTTCGTTCCTGATGGTGCTGGCAGTTGAGCGCGTTCCTTGTGGCACTGGTAGAGTGCAATGATCTTCTGTGCCCTTATTTATCTTGCATTGGATATGCCTGAGATCTCTGGGAATTTGTGCACAGCATACAGAGGCGATTGGCGACAGGGGCATGCATCCTTTTGGTTGTTTTTTGGTAAGGCATCAATAATGTTGCTTGTAGAAATTTATTTAGCAAGCCCCGCATGCAAGGAGGCATTTCTTGCTCACATGGCCAATAAGCATGGGGCATATGGGGTTTTACTCCGGGGCATCCATTTAATAGGCCATCTCATCAGATAGTGTGTCGTCCCCCCTGGCCTTTCACCCTCCTGATGCCGATAAAATGAGTCCTTCGAATTTGGTAGCAATAATTACCTGTTAAGCAGGGCCAGGATAGCTTTCGGGGTGAAGGGTGGGTTGGCACAGCCTGCGGCAACCTCAGTTGGTAAGCTTCCTAACTATTCGGTAAGGACGGGGAACATGGAGAGGCAATGGTTTAGAATCTTGCACAGCAGTACTATGGGTCTACATTTACTTTTGACTGGCCTGAGTGCACTCAACATTTTATGAAGTTTAGCCGCGGTTCGGCCAGCTAAGCTCATTACGATTTTCAGAGGATAAGGGGGTTACCTCTCTAGGGATAGGCATATGTTAAACAGTTGTGCTTAGTGAGGTTCCTTAAACTGAAGCGGGTGTGGTATCTTTCCAAGGTTATCTTTTCTTTTTCATGAAGATCAGCATATGTGACACACAATGGGTTTTGCACACGGCGGGGGGGCTCCTTTTTTGCTCTGTCTAGTTAGTCACGGGGTACGCACTTGTCAATTTGTACCTTGTTTTAACCCACAAGGTGAGAAAGTCAAGTCTGGACTTCTGTAAGTGCGGCTTTGGCGCACCACTGTGATCTCAGCAGCAAGTTCACCTTAAGTCTGACTGGGTGGTTTTCTGGTGCAATAGGCACCGTCAGTTAATTGTCACCACCGGCACCTCTGACAGTTTGCCACTAGGTGGCACTGTCTGGCTTGAAGAGAGGACCACTACAACAGGCACTGAGTAAGTCAAGTCATTGTTGACTATTGCCTTCTGCCCAAGCCATCCTGTTAGCCTTGGGGGCCTGGATTGCCTCATTTGTCACACTTTGAGTTCGAGTGTATAGAGGCTTGTGAGTTCTGTACTTTCGATTGCCAAGTTTGCTGCACTTTAAGGGTGGAGGTTGAATGTCCCCTGACAAGTTCGGCTTGCAATTTTGGTTACATTGGTTTGGTGATTACATTATCATTTAACTTGTGGTCAGAGAAAGTAGAGAAGCCGTTGCATATAGCAGTGCATGAGCGGGGACACTTAGCAGTAAGCCAGCAAACATGAAACACATAGATCGTCATCCGGAGGAGGAATGCAGAGGTGTCTTTTATTTATTTTATTTATAAAATTTCTAAAGCGCACAAATACCTTCCGGTGTCTCGGCGCTAGAGTTCACAGATTGCAGAGGAATTCCATTGATAATTTACTGATTTAAAAGCCAGGTCTTGAGATGTTTTCGGAATGTTAATAGTGAAGGGCTAAGTTTAATGTGGGAAGGGAGCTGATTCCATTGTTTTGAGGCAGCCACCACAAAACGTTTGTCTCCCCATGTTGCCTTTTTTGTACGTGGAATTTGGAGCTGTTGGGCTGAAGATGAACGTAATGTTCGACTAGGCTTGTACACATTAATTGCTTTTTTGAGGAATTCTGGTCCGTTTTTGTTCAAAGCCTTGTAAATAATACACATGGCCTTAAACTTTGTCCGGCTTCTAATCGGTAACCAATGAAGCTCGCGAATGATGGGGGAAATGGATGAGTATTTATGTGTGCCAGTCAGAATCCTTGCGGCAGCATTTTGAACAAGCTGTAATTTGTTCAGAACTTGCTCCTGTGCGTTAAGCAACAGGCCATTGCAGTAGTCCACCTTAGATAATACTAGGGTGGACATTAGGGTCTTGCCTGCATTTAGGGGAAGAAATGGAAGCAATTTCTTTACCATTCTAAGGGCAAAGAAGGAAGATGAGACCACTGCGTTGGCATGGCTGACAAAGGCTAGCTTGTTGTCAAAAAGCACGCCCAAATTTCTCACTTTAGATACTGGTGGTGGGGGAGTTTCCAGCTCCGAAGGCCACCAGACTGGAGACCAAGGCGGGGTCAGTTCACCAAATACCATCACCTCCGTCTTGTCAGAATTTAGCTTTAAACAATTCTGATTCATCCAGGTACTGATGGCTTTCATGCCCTCCTGAAAATTCGCTGCCACTTCTTCTCCATTTTTGTGGATCGCCAGGACCAGTTGGGTGTCATCGGCATATGATGTTAAACCTATACCAAATGACTTAATCACCCTTGCCAAGTCCGACACATAAATGTTAAAAAGTGTCGGACTTAGCGAAGAGCCCTGAGGAACTCCACACGGCAAGGTAAAGTCAGGAGAGCAATAGCACCCCATCTTCACGGACTGCACTCTCTCGGCCAGGAAGGATGTTAAGGTTGCTCTGGCCCTACCCTGAATGCCAATGGCAGCGACACGGTCGATCAAGATGGTGTGATCGACCGCGTCGAAGGCTGCAGATAGATCCAGAAGTATTAGGATCGCTGCACCACCCTGGTCCATGATTATCCTGACCTCCTCTGCTGCCTTTATCAAAGCAGTCTCGGTCCCATGGCCCTTCCTGAACCCAAACTGGGTGTCGTCAACTAGATTGTTCTGGTCAATATAATTCGACAGCTGTTGGTTCATTGCCTTTTCAATTATTTTTGAAGGATAAGGGAGTGAGGCAATAGGGCGATAGCTTTTGGGCTCTAGAGGGTTTAAGGTGGGTTTTTTTAAAAGAGGTTTTACAATTGCCTTTTTCCAGATTGGGGGGTAGTCGCCTGTCTGAAACATGGTGTTACAGATGTTGGTAAGCACCGGGGCTATTAAGTTGGAAACTGGTTTAAGGATAAGTGGAGGACATGGGTCCAGGGGTGATCCTGATTTAACAGTATTCATAAGCTCTGCCATGGACGATTGGGATAATGGAGAGAAGACCTCAAAGATTGGTTTTGGTGAAATGAGAGGAATGTCCAAAGTGGCAGAACCGGTGGTCGTTTTTTTTGTAAAGTTATCAAAAATATCCTTAACCTTAGCCTGGAAGAAATCTGCTACTTTGTTGCAGAATATTTGGGATGGTTCTGTGGTGGGGGGGGCAGGAGGATTCGCTAGCTTTTTGACCACCTGATATAGCTGTTTGCTCGAGTTATGAGCTAGTTCTATTTGCGTGCTATAAAAGTTACATTTTTCTGCAATAATAAGCTTTCTATAACTCAACAACGCTTTCTTGTATGTTTCTCTATCGTTGTTGTCATAGTTCCTGCGCCAACGCCTCTCCAAATTTCTGCAGCGTTGTCTTTCGAGCCTTAATGACTCCGAAAACCAGGCCGCAGAGGGTTTGATGCGATTTGGCTGCAATTTTTTTTTGGGAGCTAAGTGGTCAAATGCCTTATGCAGCCAATGCTCGTAGTTATTGGATGCTTCATGTGAATCCGATGTATCTTCTGCTATCGTAGATTCCAGAATACTATGTAAAGCAATGGAATCAATCTTTTTCCAGTTACGACATTTGATCTGAGAGTGTGTATTAGTAGCAGAGTTCTTATGGTTCCTAACTAGAATTGTAAAATTGACGGCTGAGTGATCCGTCCATATAAGTGGAAACACTGTGAGGTGCGTAATATGAGAATTATTAGTAAATAAACCGTCCAGGGTGTGTCCTGCGTGATGAGTGGCTAAAGTGACCTGCTGTTGAGCTGCGGCTGAGAAGTCAGAGATCAGGATTTGCGAATCCTTATCTGCAAAGTTTTCTAAGTGGAAATTAAAATCTCCCAGTATTGTGTAGTCTGGGTTAGCAGCTACTGGTTCTAGTAGGTGATTGAGGGATTTCAAAAAGGGTGTGCGTAAGATAGGTGGTCGATACAACAGAGTTCCCTTAAAAGTTTGTATAGGGGAAAGAGTAATAGTGAAGGCGAGAGCTTCCACAAAGTCATAGTCAAGAGGTTCAGTTTTAATGGCTAGCTTGGCTCGGTGTATGATAGCTAGACCACCTCCTCTTTTTCCCGAGGATCTGTCTAATCTTATTACATGATAGCCATCTGGCGTGGCGATATTGAAATCCGGGCCAGATGCAAGGTCTGCCCAGGTTTCAGTTATGAACATAACATCTATGTTTTGATTGACTATTAGTTCGTCTGTCAGTTGTGTTTGGACAAATGCTCCGGTAGGAAGAGAGCTTCGTGGGTTAAGGCGTGCACGGCAAGGATCTGGGGGTAACCAGCTATGGTTGCTTCCTAGGTTTGTAAGGTTGATGAGCTGGGACAAGTAGTGCTGCTCAGCACCGTGCATAATCTATAGGTCACAGTTTTGGATACTAGCACATGCCATCCATAATCTGTATGTCACAGTTTTGTATACCAGCACATGCCATGCATAACCTGTATGTCACCGTTTTGAATACTAGCACATGTCTTATGTGGAGTGGAGAAGTGTGGCTCAATGGTTAGAGCAGGCAGACCTTGATGCAGAGCTCTGGCCAGGGACCAGGGTTCGATTCCTGCCTCGGCGGGTCTCCGACTCATTAATTCCCCTGACTGGATATTCTCGCCTCAGTACCTGTTCTGATCATGGGTCCCACGCTGCAACTCTGGGCAATAGCTTGCTTAGTCTCCACAACGGCCCCAAAAGCGCTGGGATGCCTGGCTGCACCTGGGGGGTGCCCAGGAGTGGACATTTCCCAGGAAAGCCAGGAAGGGTTCCTAAGCTGTATACGGACAGCGCCGGGACACCTCCGGTGGAGGTAGCTGTGCGCTTTACAAATTCTGACTTTTTTTTTTATGCACAGTTACTATTAGGTTCTGACTCCTCTACTCTTGCACAACATCACATATATTGTACATACAGGACACAGGTTATACGTTCTACCGACCCCGATGAGAGGTAACCACGCATCTGCAGCGATGTCAATCATTACGGACAAGAGGGGCGAGTAGGGGTTGCAACAAGACACCTGCAGCAGGGAGTGCTGCCAGGCAGCAAAGAGTTGGTGAGTAAATAGGTCTGGCAGGTCCCGTAGGGGTGCCTGCCACCTGGCCACTGCAGGTTGTTTATGGGGATCTATAAGGACTTATGAGGGGTCATGGCAAAGTAAACCTGGACTAAGTCACATGCAGGGTGTGGCGGTGGTGGTACCTACATCATTTCACAGGATCACCCCCTGTTGGGTTGATCTAAGGCTATAGTACAGCATTGGTGCTATATTGGACCATCATTAACACCAGCAACTGTCACTGTGGTAGCAGTAAAGCTGTTGTTTATTTCGCCCGGGATTGGGGCTGGCAATGTCATCGAACTGTGCGGCCAGAAACGGAATAGGGTGCAGGTACATTACTCATAAGTTGACTCATGTCCCCTGATCATAGGGATTGCATGCTTCCAGTTGCTTCAGTTATGCACATTTTCCTTGGGAGTTGTCAGTCACCATTGGGACTGCTGCATTTTTAGGGTCAGGCGGTTGGCAGGCCTTTTAGATGTGGGTTTGTAGCTCAGGTATGGCCAAGTAAGGGTTAAGAGGCCAGAAGTCAGCCCTGGGATTCAAGTTCACAGGCCTGTTGAGCGGCAAAACTGTTAGGACTTGTGTTCGACCTCCTGGTCACAAGTTCAGACCCTGGAAGGTCCACTCAGCATTTCATCCTTCGAGTACCATGGAGTTGAGTAACAATAAACATATGTGAATTCACCCGCCCTATAGCCTTAGCTGGCAGCCATGCAGGTTGTGGAAGCTGTCATCCAACAAGTGTGCTACGGTCCAAAGAGTGGTGAAACTCTGGGTTAAAGCACAAATGCGCTACAAAGTATTAAAAAGTATTTCCTAGGAATGATAGCAGAAGTTGAAGAGGGCAAGGCGTCACCCAGGGTGGTGACTGGCTTAATTCGATGGACATGCTCCAACAAGCGCTATTCACAGAGGTGTGAGTTGAGCATCAAACTGGGGACCGGTGAATTATGGTGGTCTGTATTAACCCCCCGGCAGGTGTGGCAGGGGGCGCGTTCAGGGGAAGCCATGGAGACCTCGCGCAGGAGGATGAACAGCGCCATGCGTATATGAAAGAGAACAGTGGTTCGATTTTATCCTGTATGGGTTACTGCACGCGAAGTCCACAGGGTGTTTAGATGCAGAGGGGATACACCTGTCTAAAGGGGGATGGACCTATTCTTGCTATCTGGGGGAGGCCTTGGAATCAGCAGGTGGTATGTAACTAAGTCTATCATGGTGGGGGCCCCTGGGGTGACGGTGGCCACACCCAGTGCTGTGGCGGAGTTACAGGGAAATCCAGAGGCTGTAAGGTACAGAAGGGTACCCTCTGCAGGAGCACAGTAAGGGTGCAAAAGCCAAAAATCCCCAGGGAGGTCCTAACATTGGACCCTGGAGGAGCGACGGTGCCCCGTTAGTCCTTCAGGCGGTTGTGGACCTGAGCAACCGGGGGTTGCCTGCAACGCTCTGCCCCTCTGAGCTGGGAGGGGAGTGAGTAAGGGATGGACTGGCGGTTCGCTGGTGGGAGGGGCTATCCCCTTCCCCCAAATCGACAAACACTGGTTTGGGGAGGGTCACCGGGTAGGTTGGCGGTTCAGGTGGGCAGGTGGCGAGGGACTGCCTGCCCTGGGATCGCCCGTAAGATAACCCACCATGTTGGCATATTTGTTATGCAAATAAACCTGCAGCAATTTTCTCCACTAAAAATGTGTTGTGTCTGATTATTTCTCTGAAGTATTGCTGTGGGAGGGATGGGGAGTGTTGCCGAAATTCACACTATGCAGGGCTGCCCCGATCCCCACGAAGGGGGCCCTCCTAAGAGGGCGGCCCCACATAGTGCCACAGGATGGCACACTGTTAGCCTCCCAGTGTTGGGGGGAACCTCGAGGACCCCCAGGCCTGCATCACTTCCGGCCAGGAGACGGCAGGGAGAGAGGTACTTATACCTCTCCCGCCCACTGAGCACCCTCTTTCTCTTGCTGCCCTGATGCCGTTTCCCTCCCCACCATGTACTCGGCATACAGGCATGGGGGGTGTTTTGCTAACTTATTATTTTGTGTTGCAGGCAGAGTTACAGTGCGATCCAATGGCTGTAAGATACAGAAGGGTACCCTCTGCAGGAGCACAGTAAGGGTGCGAAAGCCAGAAATCCCCAGGGAGGTCCTCATGTTGGACCCTGGAGGAGCGACGGTGCCCCGTTAGTCCTTCGGGCGGTTGTGGACCTGAGCAACCGGGGGTTGCCTGCAACGCTCCGCCCCCCTGAGCTGGGAGGGGCGTGAGTAAGGGGTGGACTGGCGGTCCGCCGGTGGGGGGCTATCCCCTCCCCCAAATCGACAAACACCGGTTGGCGAGGGCCACCGGGTAGGTTGGCTCATCAGGTGGGCAGGCGGCGATGGGCTGCCTGCCCTGGGATTGCCCATAAGATAACCCACCATGTTGGCATATTTGTTATGCAAATAAACCTGCAGCAATTTTCTCAACTAAAAATGTGTTGTTTATTTATTTATTTGTGGATTTATTGAGCGCATACGAATCAGCCCCGAAGGGATCTCTCGGCGCTATACAAAGAGGGAGATAGTGAGGATGTATAGTTAAAAGAGCCATGTCTTCAACAGTCTCTTAAAGCTTGTTAGTTCGCCACAGGACCTGAAGATTTTGTGGGAGCATGTTCCAATGGCTAGCTGCCAGATAGGGAAATGCTCTACCGCCCTTACGTGCCCTCCGTATTTTCTGGATGCACAGAAAGTTGGAATTGCTGGATCTCAGTTGTCGGGCCGGTTGATACCACCTGAGTTTATTCCTAAGGTAGGCTGGGCCTTTTCCCTGTAGTGATCTGAAAACTACACAGAGCATCTTAAAGATAGCTCTTTTCCTCACCGGGAGCCAGTGTAACTGATGCAGCAGCGGGGCTGATGGTGTCCTTGCCGGTTTGTTGAGGGCAAGGTGGGCCGCCGTGTTCTGCACTACCTGGAGTCGAGATAAAAGATCTTCCCTTGCTCCCACCAGCAGCGAGTTTCCATAGTCCAGCCGACTCACCAAGAGTGACTGGAAAAGAGTCTTCCTTGCTGACAAAGGGATCCAGGGAAAGACCTTTCTGAGAATCCTCATGGTGCCAAAACAGGAGCCTGAAACTGTCTTGACCTGTTCCTCCATGGATAGTTTATTATCTATCTTGATGCCCAGGTTCTTCGCTCAGCTCCTAGGTGCAGGGGCATCGCCCAACTCGGTAGGCCACCACTCCGGGGAGCAGATGGCTTCCGCCTTCCCAAACAGCAAGATTTCAGTTTTTGAGGAGTTAAGCTGTAAGAAGTTTCTCCTCATCCAAGTGGCACTGCTAGACATGCAGCGTCTGAACCTCAATTGGGTGGATATGATATCCTCCCCGATGGGGACGATTAGCTGCGTGTCATCCGGATATGAGATGGTCTGAAAGCCCTGGGCCCTGATGATGTCGGCCAAAGGGGTTACATTCACATTGAACAGGGTCGGATTAAGCACCGATCCCTGTGGTACACCCTTGTCTACCTTGACGGTTTGTGATACAAACGTATCTAGCTGGATGCTCTGGGTGCGACCGGAAAGAAAGCTTTCAATCCACTTGAGGGCCCTACCCTTCACCCCGATCCCCCTCAGTCTGCCTAGCAGCATCTTATGTGAGATGGTGTCAAACGCTGCTGACAAGTCGAGGAGGACTAGGATTACTGGGGTCCCGCTATCCAAAGTCATCCTTAAGGTATCCGTCACCTCTAACAGTACAGCCTCCGTGCTATGTGAGGCACAAAATCCTGATTGTGAGGGGCAAAAGGCTATGTTCTTCCAAGTAGTTAGATAGCTGTCAGTTCACCAGAGCTTCCAAAACCTTCGAGCAGCAGGGAAGAAGAGAAATTGGCCTATAGTTCTGTAAGGCATTAGGGTCTGCTGCCACCTTCTTTAGGAGTAGCTTTACCCGCGCACTCTTCCAGTCATTTGGAAAAATAGCCTTCTCCAGTGAGATGTTGTATATCTTGACAAGAGCATCTGCCAGGACCGTACTAAGAGTTTCCATAACAGCTGGGGGTGCCGGATCTAGTGGCGAGCCTGATTTTACGTGGCTTAGTAGGGACTCAACTCGCTCTCTCGTTACATTGGTGAAGGAGTCCAACCCACAGGCCAAAAGCGCTTCAGGAGGTCGGTTTTCAGGTAGATGTTCCCCCCCCTGATCCTGTGATGTCACCTCAAAGGACTGGTAGATCAGGTCGATTTTGTTGGTAAAATACCTGGCTAGATCTTCCTTAGGGTTTGTGAATTCATTCAGAATCCTATAAAGTTCCCTAGAGGAATTTTTAGCCTCCACTATACGTGCACCAAGATATGTCCTTCTTGCTGTATTACAGCTGTTTAGGTAGGCTCTATGTGATATCCGGTATACTGATTTATCTGATTCCTCCTTAGTTTTCCTCCATCTCCACTCTAGGGCCCTACACAAGGACTTTTCCTTTCTAAGGGTATCTGAGTACCAGGGGGCAGGGGCTGCCCTCTCCTGCATAGTGGCCCTTTTCAGAGGGGCTACGATGTCTAAGGCTCACTGAATCCCTCACACCAATCCCTCCCATGCAGAATTAGGGTCTATGTCCAACTTGAGCGGGGGCGGGGCAATAAAGGCCTGATTGAAGGCTAAGAGAGTTACTCTAGCCCATGGTCTACACAAGTTCTTCTGGCCATGTGTCCGCACCACTGGATGGGAGGACGGTAGCGAAAAACTTAAGGCCATATGATCAGTCCAGTCCAAAGATTGGGGAGGGTCAACAGCCAGATTGCCTACGTTGGAGAAAATGGCGTCTAGCATGTGACCTGCACTGTGGGTGGGGCTGGTGACTCTTAGCGATAGCTCTAAGGATTCCATTGATGTAATAAGGTTGACCGCATCTGAGTTGGAGGACAGTTCCAGAGGTGATTTAGGTCACCTATCGATAGAAATGTGGCAGCCTTCAGAACATGCGGTGCCAGCCTGTCCAATAGTATAGAAAGGAATTCCTTATTGCTACCCCCCGGAGGATGATATACCAATGCACCTGTCCATTCTATGACCTGGGACTGCTCTACTCTAAATATTAAGAGCTCCATGTTGGCAGAGGACACCCTGTCTAACGTCCTGATGTAATAGGGATGCCGTGTGACGATAGCCAGTCCCCCACCCCGTATGTAGGGCGTATCCAGCCTAGTGACTACATATTCATTCGGGAAAGCCACTGCTAATGTTGGTGTAGCCTCTTGATTGAACCACGTTTCCTTGAAGAGGCATATGTCAGGCTTCCGGTCCTCAAGTAGGTCCCATGTCTCTGTTGCATGCTTAGGGATGGATCTGGCGTTCAGGTACAATCCTTGCATGTCAGGTATGTATCTGTCCTGCCCTTTCCCCCTGATCACCCCCCGACTATCATTGTGTACCCCCTGTTGTGATTGTTTTGACTGTATACAGGGGTGAAGATCGGGAGAAGAGGGGAGTTGTTTAGTCCTAGCCCACCCACAGTTGATACACCTATTCTTCCTTTTGGCCCTCCTACTGTCGTTTGTACCTGGCTCTATCTTTCCCATACAAGATAGCGTATGCCTATATGCCAGGAGTACCTCTCGAGTGTAGCGGATTCGGCTCCATGGGGGTCGTTGCTGTAAAATTGGCGGCATTTCCTGGCGGCTGGTGGCGTACTGGCGCGGACGGGCGCAGACGGGCTTGCCTTTGTCGCGCCTTCGGCGCGCCCGCTGCGCGGCCGCTCAGGAGTTGGAATTTTGAGTTGTGTCTGATTATTTCTCAGAAGTATTGCTGTGGGAGGGATGGGGAGTGTTGCCGATATTGGCACTATGCAGGGCTGCCCCGGGCCCACGAAGGGGGCCCTCCTAAGAGGGCGGCTCCACTTAGTGCCACAGGATGGCACACTGTTAGCCTCCCAGTGTTGGGGGAAACCTCGAGGATCCCCCAGGCCTGCGTCACTTCTGGGCAGGAGAGGGCGGGGGGAGAGGTTCTTATACCTCTCCCGTCCACTGAGCACCCTCTTTCTCTTGCTGCCCTGACGCCGTTTCCCTCCCCACCGCGTACCCGGCGTACAGGCGGGGGTGTTTTGCTAACTTATTATTTTGTGTTGCAGGCGGACTTACAGGGCGATCCAGAGGCTGTAAGGTACAGAAGGGTACCCTCTGCAGGAGCACAGTAAGGGTGCAAAAGCCAAAAATCCCCAGGGAGGTCCTCACGTTGGACCCTGGAGGAGCGACCGCGCCCCGTTAGTCCTTCAGGCGGTTGTGGACCTGAGCAACCGTGAGTTGCCTGCAACGCTCCGCCCCTGAGCTGGTAGGGGCGTGAGTAAGGGGTTGACTAGCGGTCCACCGGTGGGAGGGGCTATCCCCTCCCCAAAATCGACAAACACCGGTTGGCGAGGGCCACCGGGTAGGTTGGCTCATCAGGTGGGCAGGCGGCGGGGGGCTGCCTGCCCTGGGATCGCCCGTAAGATAACCCACCATGTTGGCATATTTGTTATGCAAATAAACCGGCAGAAATTTTCTCCACTAAAAATGTGTTATATCTGATTATTTCTCTGAAGTATTGCTGTGGGAGGGATGGGAAGTGTTGCCGATATTGGCACTATGACTATTAAGATCACAGCCTCTCTGTAAAATATTTGCACAGACTCTTGGAACTAATCCAGACCCTTGGGACAACTCTTCCGCTTTGATGTGTTAGCTTGCCCAGCTCCTTCAGCAAATAGGTTCAGCTCAAGCGAGCCGCCTTCCAACTTCAAAGGGATTTGAAAACAGAACTCCCACCAAATAGCTCCGCTTTATACTTCAACCAATTAATTAGCATTTCACCAACCCGGAGATTCCATTCGGCAGCCTATGAAATCGGCCGGCCATCTTGAACTTCCCTGTGTGTAATCTAATATAGCATTATCGAAAGTTTGAAAAGATTTTTCAGAGGGTTTTTCAGTTTTCTATTTTCCTCTACTGTCTACATTAATTACTGTCGTGGCACTGTTGTCTTTAAACATTGATGTTTTTTCAAAAGGTGATTGTTTTTTATGTCGTGTGTTTTTCTTCATCGATGCACGAGAGCCACGTACTTTATGTCATGTGTTTTTTTTTCATCGACGCACGAGCGCCACTCTTTTAAACCACCTTACGTCCCCTGCAAGAGGTCAGCTCTTTCCTGCCGGCAGCTCGTCACGTGTTGTGAGCCGTCTGTCGCCGGGGCAGCTTCAGGAAACACTGTCTAGGATGTGTGTGGCTGTCATTGAAAGGGACTAACTGCTTATGGTAGCACCCAGGACACCTGTAGCCAAATCCTTCATTTCGAAACTCGTATTTTCTTTGACTCTATGTGATATATAGGCAGACGGATTCGTATCCTTTACAGTATGTTCCTATAAAGAGTCTGTTTGCATTCCATTACTTTCATTCACCCCCACCTCACATCCCTTCTCTAAGTAAATGACATCCAAGCACACAGTGAGCAGCCGGTCACATCTTGTCTGAGGAGAGCCGTCTCATATTCGGAAAAGCTGGACGTTTAGTCATGTTGCGAAATTCTGCTCGACTGCTCCCGGGGCTGTTCCGAGTCACCCTTCGCCTTCATGGAGCCACAGCCGTCCCTCTTGTGGAAAGGTCGAAGGCACCATGCAGCTGCCAGCCACGCGCACTGATGGTGAGTTGAGTATGCCCAGCTTTTTGTTTCAGCGATCTGCATATCTCTGCTACCTACACACTCCTCGCCTGTTTATAGTATCTTCTCTTCAATGCTAGAAATTGCATTTGCATGAGAGATCCGTGGGCGTTAGTCTCTGGGTTGATTCATCCTTAAATGATATACTGGGTTACCTGCAAGGCACAGATTACTTTTTTTAAAATATAGACTTGTCAGGCTAATTAATTATGATCTGACACTCCTGCATACTACAGGTTAATGTCTACACACACTTCCTGTTCTTTTTCTTAAATGTTCACTGTGCGAAGGGTACACACAATTACTCCTTTGGGCATTAATATAGAATTATTGTAGGTGCTTGGTACATGGTTATTGGTATGATTACTCTTGTATTCAGATACATCTGCCATTCTTAGATTGCATGTAGATTTAGATTTTATTGAGCAATTATCACAAAATCTTTAGAATATTAACCAACCACTGCTAGAATACCAATAATGCTTTACATACTTTTATTTTTACAGTGGCCAATTAATCGGACACTTGCCCTCACAGATCTTCTAAGCCTTGCTGTGTGGTTGGTGATTAACAACTGTAAAATATAATACTGCTCAACTGTAGAAAGCATTACTATTCAAATGCCACAGCTAAAATGTAGATACAACTAAGCATTCATAAAAACTTTACAAGCAAGCATGATTGACCTGCTGTGGGGTTGATGTTAAACGATGGAACATAAAACTGGGACATTTAAAAAATCATTACCAGTAAAAACGCAGCAGCTAAAGTTCTGATAGGCCTACACATTTGTAAAAACTTTACAGTAGCACATATGGTTGAACATGTATTAATGTAAACCTTTATGATTGCCACACAAACGCAGCATGGCTTAAGATTGGCTTAGGAACTACTTAGAGCTCCGTTGCTCAAATGCTGCACGGGCTGATCATTCATTGGAAACTTTGGACTAGCAGATAAAATTGGTCCTGTGTTCCTATACAACCCAACATTTGTTAACTGCACACCTGTTTACTTTAAGGCTGACTTGGAGGCTGCTGATAGGGACGCTTTTGAAGGGGAAACACCCCCTGGTGGTAGCCATCACCTATCGAAAAGAAAGAACCCTGCACAGAGAAGCTGCAGTTTCCAGGTCTTGTGAAAAATTGCATGTGCGGCTGGCCCCCCAATGGTATACATTGTGGTCCAAGACGGCCCAACTATCAGGCACAAGTCGAGGGTACACGTGGATGGAATACATCTACCCACTCTTTTCACTGGGTGGAAGCCGTCTGCCCTGCCAAGAAGTTGGGGCCCACAGAAATATCCTAAACATGTCTCGGTGTGATTTTCAGACACCGGCATAGATTTAGAAGCGCCTGCTTGTTTTCTATTTTTCTTCGGAGCAGCGATGCAGGCAGGGGAGGAATATCAGATTATGCAGGGCCCATAACAGATGGCGAAATTAAGGGGCTATCAGGCCTCCTTTTGTTTGAGAATTCTGGCTTGGAGCAATGGGGAACCTCACACCTAAATGCAATGGAGGGGAAACAAAGGCGTACAGCCTGTCACTTTACAGGTACTTAAAAGAGGCATGATTTGCACTTTGGTTAGCCCCTGTAAATCAGACATATGCACGCACTATAAGAATGCCACATGTGCTGGTCTGGACCAGTATTTACACAAATAACAATATAAATACCACTATTTTGTTTTATTTCTTTTGTAGCGCTTTAGCACTACTCATCCCAGTGCAGGATATCAGAGCACTTTACATCACGTTTACAGATTATACATTGACAATAATTCATGTATGTGTAAATCAATGTACAGGGCGTCTTACATAAGACAGTGAGGGTTACAAGGTGTAGGATCCATATGCCCTTTAAAGCTCATTGTGCTACATTAGAAGGATCACAATTTATGAAGCTCAAGTAACAAAAGGATCTGTTTTAAAAGCAGCAACTCACTTATCCATTTACATAAAATACAAATCTGTGAGCTACATAATGTGCTTTGCAGAAGACATGTTAACGATCTATGCTACTTTGATTTAAGAGTGGGACTAGACGACACACAGATCTCTCCAGCAAATAAGTTAACCTCTAGAGTATTCTTACAGTTGTTTATTCCGTCAGATTTAGTTGGCACACAATTATCTCTGCAGCAGGTGCCTTAACCCCATAAAATGCAGACTCAGTAACTAATTAAGCAGAACAGATTTACTGCCATGTTTCTCATTGTTTCTAATAAAAGAGAGAGGGACCCAGCAAACAAAGGGGTTGGGTACCAACAAAGACTATCGTCAAAAAAGTAACCCCCTTTGGGTAATATTACACACATGGCATAGATATTATCACACCTTCAAAAGAAGAGAGTTTCCCAGAAAACCAGAAAGGACTGGGTTTTAATGGACAAAACAAAAGGGGGGTTCCTTTCTGTGTTATTCAATTAACTGTTGACAATTTCAATATTAGCAGATAATCACAAAACTTTTTGACAAGAGATGTAAAGAAATTATAATCCAAAGATTCTATAAATTCCTTTTTATACTTATATTTATTTAGTAGGAAAACATTTAATTAAAATTGCACAATACACAATTTAGGCACAATCTCTAGTTAGTGTTTTGAACTTGCACATTTCATTACATAATGAAACAATTAATATTCATATGCATGTGTTCACAAAATTTATAAAAACATCAACATTATTACAACATTCAAACAAATATCACAATTTTTTATAAAAATCAATAAAAATCATATATGGAGTCCTTATGTCGCAGCGTTTTGGTGCTTGAACTTTAAGTTGTGGAAACACCTTCCTCAGGACTGGACTTTATGTTAAAAACAAGATGTCTTCTTTTTTAATTTATTTAGAAGGTCATCTATTGGTCATTTATTTCCTGGACTATTCAGTTAATTTTCAGAGTCCTCCTTATAGGTCTATTGCTTATGTTTCTACTTCACAAATGAGGATGTACACACATATTTTCCACCTTCACGCAAAATTCAGTATTAATAAATTTCTAGCATGCATGTATCTTCCACCATTAGATTCCTTATGTTGCCTTTATACGTTTCGGGCTTGATTCCACATAAAATTTCAGTTTATCAGACTGTCTCTTTGTGTTAAGTCTTGGAAACGTGCGGATGTGGGGATCGTTACTTTAGTCCCTCTACTCCCGTCTTGCTCTGTTCAGTAGTACAGTTACATGGACCTTGTTTCTTATATGTGCAGCGATATCGGGTTCTCTCGTCCGTCTGCGTCCAGGAAATAAATGACCAATAGATGACCTTCTAAATAAATAAAAAAAGAAGACATCTTGTTTTTAACATAAAGTTCAGTTCTGAGGAAGGTGTTTCCACAACTTAAAGTTCAAGCACCAAAACGTGTCGACATAAGGACTCCATATATGATTTTTATTAATTTGTATAAAAAATTGTGATATTTGTTTGAATGTTGTAATAATTTTGATGTTTTTATACATTTTGTGCAACACATGTATATGAATATTAATTGTTTCATTATGTAATGAAATGTGCAAGTTCAAAACACTAACTAGAGATTGTGCCTTAATTGTGTATTGTGCAATTTTAATTAAATGTTTTCCTACTAAATAAATATGAGTATAGAAAGGAATTTATAGAATCTTTGGATTATAATTTCTTTACATGTCTTGTCAAAAAGTTTTGTGATTATCTGCTAATATTGAAATTGTCAACAGTTAATTGAATAACACAGAAAGGAACCCCCCTTTTGTTTTGTCCATAGATATTATCACAAACATACTGATTCCATACACGCAAAAGTGGACAAGGAGGAAATGCAAAATGGCAAATTCAGAGAATATATATCAAAAATACACTTTATTCACAACAAATATTAAAAACATTAATATATTCAACCCTATCAAGGATGCAATTCTAATCAATTATTAAAACTACTCATAAAAAATCATAAATACACAAAACACAATACACAAGAAATCCACATTTCATAAAATGCATTGCATAACAAATGGGAAGCGGACTGAAGGAAAATTCATTCCTATTAAAAGAGTGAGAGAATATGCAATAACCAAAGGACGAGATCAATGTTAGAAATTTATTTTCATATTTCATTCAAAATCATTGTCTCCATGGGCTTAATGTCGTAATCACTCATATGGGCATCGACACGTTTCGGTGGGCAATTATTAGTAGCCAACACCTTCCTCAGGAGAATTATTTGATTCCCATTTAACACAGTTTTATCTTCGTTTCATGGGGCCAGAAAGACCTCCTATAATAGATTTAGCGTTGTTCATCAGAAGTCTGTCAAGATCTATATAGACCTGATGGAGACTGCATTTCCTTCACTAAATGGTGGCCATCCAATATTCTTCAAAGGCGATAATTATAAAATCTGAAAAAATGTTAGTTCTGTTAATAAATCATACGAATAGAGAGGAAGAAACCCCAAATCTGTGGTATTTGTAACTTCCGTAGTAAGGCTCGCCTCGTAGCCTCAATAAAATTACAACTGCAGTACCGCCAGCAGTCTGTCTTACAAAGATTCCGGTACCAAGGACACACGCCTCCGGTCCCAAAAGTAGGCCAAATTTCTCATTGTTGCCAATTTCTGTGTGGCAGTGTTTCAAAACAATGTGTAAGTTGAGGCCCAGATTTTGTGTTGGAGTGCATAACTTTTTTGGCACAAACCCGACACAAATTCCCATTTGTTAAATATTGTAATGTGCTCAAATGTACTTATGTTAGGCCTGCTAAACATATGTGTGAGGTCTTACGGTCTGATGTCTCTTCTGGTGATGTCATGGGTTGTGATGCCACTTCCTTTGATGTCATGTGCAATGTCATTCCTCGTGATGTAATGTACTGTGATGTCACACGCCATGATGTCACTTGCATATACTGCCTAACTTGGTTAGGCCCCACCCTTCACACTTCTTTTATAAGGGCTTGTGCCCTGCTCAAATGGACCATATCTAAAAGCAACCGAAAGGGTGAAAAATATTTAACAACTACTGCAGAGATTTTAAAATGCAATACATGTAGCACCAGTCTCTTAAGGAAAATCTCTGCACACTCTGGAGTTCGAGGGGAATAGCTCTTGTGTGGACTGTCAATAAAAGTGCTGATTGGAGTGCAAGGGTGCTTCCCGGCACAATTTAAGGTGCAGTTAGCGCCATCCCAAGATCCCATAGATGGATAAAATCTGGAGCCACAAGTCTCATGAAAAATACTTCTCTGTGTTTGGTAGGGTTGGGGCAGAATGTGTGCAAGATGTGCTGCAATTAAAGTGCTGAATAAAATGCTAACTAAGGTGCTTCAGAGTACTATTAACATGCTTTTGTCCCTATATGCCCTAGCAGGTCAATCGGGGTGCTTAGGTGCTATCACCATGGGAGGATATTATGGACAGTTTACCAGGAGCTACCTTGCTATTTATGGCACTATAAACACAATCTCTGCAGCCCCTAGCTGCTGAGGGGGGAGCCTGACTACCTCCTCACTGGGTAAGAATTTTCATCAATCCTTGTTCCCCCCACCCCCTTGTCTTTTTGGTGCTTCACGGTGCAGTTTAAGATATAGTCATCCCTGCGTCATCTAGCTACTTAAATGGGGCATCCGGCTACTACCACAAAGAGAGAAGTCATGGTCATTCCCTATTACCCACACGCCACAAGGCACTGAAGTCGCAGAAGTGGGTTTGGCACATGAGGGACCTCAGGCTTTCAGTGCAGCCTGAAGAGTGGATATTGCTATTTTTAGGAATTTTAGGAAGCGTGCAGGCAACTGGGTGGATTCCCCCTTTAAGCAGCATTCAACTACCTCCGTACAAATGCAGGTGTTCAAAGTTTTAAAAGTGGGACAAAGCCAGAATTTTCGATAAGGAAATACCAATTGACAAACACAGACAACATGAGTAGAGACTACCCTCGATGGACACAATCTGCACAATGTCTCCCTATCACTGCCCCTCCTACCACACCAGTAAGCTTTCAATGGATCAACCCAAATCTCAGCATCATCAGTTGCTTCTTTAAGTCCCTTACAAGAGGCTGTGATAGATAGTGTTTGCTTCGTTCGCCCTAAGTTGGCAGGGTATGCCTAGACGTGGGTCCCTTGCTCACTTTGTCTCGGGACTCAAGCTAGCCAGGCTGATGAGGCGTGTTACCCTGAAACCAGTCCCAGGATGCTTGTTTCTGGTTCAGGGAAGACCTGGCTTGGTAGTTCGGGTTGGACTGTTTCCATGAGGCACAGGGCAAGACTGATTTGCATATAGGTGGGTCTGAACTGAGGCGGCGAAGTGAGCTAAAGAACAATGATGGATTCAGCCCAGATATGTGACTGGGGGTTAATGTCTGAAAAGTTTCAACGCTCCGTCTATCATCTTCTTGTGTATGCTTTGTTCGGCCTAAGTTGGCAGGGTATGCCCAGACGTGGGTCCCTTGCACACTTTGCCACTGGATTCAAGCTAGCCTGGCTAATGAGGGGTGTCACCCCGAAACCAGTCCCAGGATGCTTGTTTCCGGTTCAGGGAAGACCTGGCTTGGCAGTTCGGGCTGGACTGTTCCCATGAGGCACATAGGCATATAGCTGGGTCTCAACTGAGGTGGAGAAGATAGTTAAAGATCAATGATGGATTCAACCCAGGACTGTTCCCTTGAGGCACAGGGTCAGAACGGATTTGCATATAGCTGGGTCTAAACTGAGGTTTCGAAGTGAGCTAAAGAACGATGATGGATTCTACCCAGATCTGTGACTGGGGGTGAGTGTCTGAAAAGTTTCAGAAGTCTGTCCATCATCTCCTTGTGTTTGCTGTGATAGATATAAATAAATAAATGCCAGTATTTGTAAAGCGTACATCTACCTCCGAAGTGGTGTCCCAGCGCTGGGGGCCCTCGGGAAGATTAAGCGAGCTATTGCCTAGAGTCACATGGTGCTGGGCTGACCTGCTTCCGGGGATCAAACCGTGAGCCCCAGATTCCAGCGTCAGTCGCCCTGGCCGCTGCGCCACACCTCTTCCACCTGTAAGCCCCCCATGACGTGCAAGTTAATGGCCCAGTTATCATGTAATTTCTACTTCAAAGCTTTCCTATCAAGGTTTGCTGACATAATTCTTTCTTGCTTTGACAAAAGCTTCAAAGACGCTTCATTGGAAGGCGTGCATACCCTATATCTCATGCTTATAAGTTGTTCAATGAGGTTTTCAAATACTGTTGCCATGCTGAATCCTCCTGTGCAGTGACAGACCAAAGGAGGTGCTTTAATGTCCAAGGGAAAAGGTTATTTTCAGTTTTAAGGAGTATGACAGGAACTTAGCATTCAATGGGAGGTGTTGGCTTGCCAGATGAAATTCTAGACAAACTTGGGTGCGTGTAGTACAATTCCGTAGGGACAAGATTTTACTAAAACAATTAATTTGGACTCTGTCTAGTGAATTCGCCAGCCTACTTTTGAAGACTAGTGTGCCGTATGGTGTTGTCGGCATTAACTTGTTGGTTAGGACTTTCAATCGCTCCCTTAGATCGGGACACTACAGAGATCCATGCAGTTTACAAAATGCCCAATTTAGGGAATTGGCAGGCGATTGTTGGGCCTTAATATGTGGAGCAATCCATACTCTTTCAACCACCTATAATGCTTGATATTTATAAGATGCCACCTTCCTGATTGAGCTCTTTTGGAGGCACCAAGACCCAATCTTTATCAGTTTACGTCCAATTATCATGGCCTTCGTCTTAATTACCTTGATGGACAAGACGTTTAACTGACAGTAATTGCCCATTTCCGTCTGGCCCAAGCACTGTTTCATCCTCACATGGCAGTGCTTGGATTTTTTGACCAGCTAGTTTGGGAGGGAAGGCTCTTACTTTGCTCAAATGGTCTTTCAAGCCATCCAGGTACAGGTTAAATAGCAAATGGGTGAGAATGCACCCTGTTTTTTGCCCATTATTGGTATAGATTTTTACCGGATCTGGCCCAGCTTAAAATGACCTTGATTTTGACCCAAGTGTCCGTATACAGTGCATTTATGGCACTGAGCAGAGAAGGTGGAATACCTAATTTTTTTAATTCGGTCCATAATGTTTCTCTAGACACGTTGTCGAAGTAGTGTCAATATCAATAAATGCTACATATAATCAGTTTTTTTTCATCATGGTCTCATCTATAAGATGTGTTAGACAGAAAGTTGTCCTCAGTGTTACAGCTCTTTTGAAAGCCTGTTTGAATGAATGGAATTAATTAACTGTCCTTGGCCTATCTTTCCAGTTCCTGGTTCAGGATTCTTGCAAAACATTTGCCCTCTACATCAAGAAGAGCAATCAATCAGAAATGCTCAGGTGATGAAAGTCTCCTTTTTTATGAATTGAAGCTAGCAGGACCTCTTCCAGCTGTCGGGCATTACAATCCCTGCTATAGCGAAGTGGAAGAGTGGGGTTAGAATTTGTTCCCACATATTGGGTGCTTGTTTAATGATAGAGGTCGGCAGGCTATTAGGGCCCGGGGCACTACTAGACCACATGAGACAAATTGCCTTCTACAGACTTGATAGTCATTTGGATGTTATTGATGTCCTTTTCTTCAAGGCAAGGCGGAGCTGATGTTGAACTCGTTGGGACACATTCAATGGAAAGTTTCTCAATATATTTTGCCCAGCTGGCTGGGGAGATATTTGCTGTTTATTGGGGGAGCTTTTCCACTGTCATGCATTGATCAAACGTCAAAACGTCTTAGAGTCATTTGTTCTTATTGTTTCATGCAGTTTTGCCTATTTGATTTCTGCATCTACCTTCTTCTTTTACCTTAATCCTTCTCTGGTATTCTGATTGTAGGGATTTGATGTTAATTCTGATGCACTGAGTGCCTCCTGTATTACAGCATTGTGCTCTCAAGACTTTATTCAATATTGTCTTCAGCTTTCGCATTTCTTATTTCTTTGTCGAGCTGGGAATTCTATATTGCTCTAATGCGGATGGTAAATGAGGATGCCCCTAATGCCTCAGCAGCATCTTCGAGTTGTGCAATCAAGGACGACCATTGGTTAGGGCATGTCAATTCCCAATGCTCTTAGAGGGAAATTTCTCTAGGCCACAGGTCTCCAACCTTTTCTGTAATGAGATCTACTTATGATCAATGAAAATCTTTGTGAGCTACTGCAGGCCAAGTAACTCACCCATTGTTACCAGGCACCGCCTCAGCCAGCTTCATTGACTTTAAACCTAATGTCCATGGAGCCTGATACTATGATTTGAACAAAATACTGGGACTAGGGGTATTATGATAGGGCTGCCATGTGCGTCAGTGAGTGCATGGTCTGTGGGGAGATATGAACATGTGTGTGAATGAGTGGGATATATGTGTATCTATGATAGAGCCTATGTCATATGTACTGGCACAGGACATACCTTTCTCCCACCATATGTGGCACTGTTACAAGAACAACGTAAAAATACAACCATTGTGTTTTTTTTAATGGTAGAAACTTAAAGGGAAAAACAAATGTTCTGCAGAAAATGTTTGTAATAAGGAACATTTTTCTGCACTTTAAATTTGGTTGTATTTTTCAGTTATAAGTATGGCAGTGTGTCTACCAGCCACTGGAAGCAAGATGTCTGCTCGGTGTAAAAGTGACACTTTGAAATGAGAGAAAATTCAACTGAAGAGGTAGCCTTATGTTTATATGCTTTACAGAAAACTCATCATTGTAATTTTCTCCCATGTCAAAGTGTGTTCAGCAGGCTTATTACTTCCTGTGGCCTGTAGACATGGGACCATGTTTATAACAGGAAAATAGTCATTTGTTTAAATGTGAGGAATTGAAAGTGAAGAAACATGCTTCATGAAACATTAGAGGATTAAGGGCCAGATGTAGGAAGGCCGTTACCAACGGGTATTTGGAGTTTGGGATGTAGGGGCATGTTAAAATACAAAATCGGTAATTTTACCAAATCGGTAAAATACCGAATCAGTATAATTACCGAATCTGTATTTTGACATGTAGGTAGCACTGTAATCAGTGCTACAGGGGTTTAAGAATTCTTAATTTACCACCAACTAGAAGTTGGTGGTAAATAATGAAAACCATTAAAAAAGAATTCCTTTTGCTTTTTAAACAGTGCCATGTTGCAGACTTACATGCCCTAAGGGCATGTATGTCTGCAACATGTGCACCCATGCACAATTGAGGGGTGCAACAGGGTGTCAAAGTGACACCCTGCCACCCTTCAATGTTTCCCCCAATTACCGAATCGGTATTTACCGATTCGGTAATTGACATTCATTCCTATGGGCCTCCAGGCCCATAGGAATAAATGGCAATTACCGAATTGGTAAATACCGATTCGGTAATTACCGAATCATACCGATTCGGTAATTAAATCGGTAAAATTACCTACATCCCGATTGCCAGTTCTTAAATACCGAATCGGTATGATTCGGTATTTAAGAATCGGTAATCTGGGATTACCTACATCTGACCCTAAATTGGCTTAAATTAGACAATTTTTCATAGAAACCTATTTCTTCACTTTAAATTTCTCCCATTTAAAAGAAAATGTATTTATTTTTCAGTTATAAATATGGCAATGTCTACCAGCCACTGGGAACAAGATGCCTGCTGTTTGAAAATGTGAAACTTTGAAAAGGGAGAAATTTAAAAGTTTTGAAGCATAATTTTGTTGTCGTGCTCCAATATTGAATTGATTACGACTTTTATTTAAGAGTTAAATACCGACGTGCTCTAGTTCTAAACCTCTGTGACCCACATGGGCTATAAATCTGAGTGGCGCACTGCTCATTCTCAGGCTCTGCTATCTGCTGTCTCATAATGAAATAAGTAAGCATAGCCTTTCCTTAACTTTAAAAGAAAAATGCAACACTTATGTATTGCAGTTTCTTAGTAAAAAAATTAACATAAGGCTGGGAGCTACTCTGAAGGTTTCTGTGAGCCACTGGTAGCTTGCGATCGGAGACACCTCAATCCATCAATCAGTCAGGGGATTTTAAGCGCCCTACTTATCCGCATAAGTCTCAAGGCGCTGGGGGGGGGGGGCGTGTGGGGGGGGTGAGGTTGAGCAGCTCCATCCAGCCGAAAAAGCCAGGTTTTGAGTGTCTTTCTGAAGATGCTTAGGAAAGCAGCAAGTCTGATGTCGAGTGGGAGCTCTTTCCAGGTTGTGGTGGCGATGTAGGAGAAAGCTCTTCCTCCTGCTCTAAGCACTGCTCCAACTAGGGAATTAGGTTGTCTTGGTCCTCCATGAACCACCTATCTGCTTCATTGGTTCTAATTGCTGTCGGCGCATACATCACGACGGACCAGCTCTGACTCCCGCTGATAGAAGGCAACTTGCGAACAACAAGTCGACCAACGGTTGCGAGCCATTTATCAACATACCTACATTATATACATCGGTGCTGTCCCTGTAGTCACCTAGAGAGTTGGGCATATTTTGAACCCTCCAGACACGTATCAAGCTGGACATTTTTCTACAATAGCAGTCTACATTTTACCTATTACTGAACAATATGACTGCAGCAGTCTCTAACTAGTGCACCCCGTTTTCTGCAGAGACAGTATAATAAGATAAGGTATAATCATTTTGCTACTGGTTTGAGCGTTCAGCATCTTTTTAAGCAATACTGCGATACTAGCAAGTCTCACTAAGAAACCTATTAAAAGTTAATCAGATACTAAGAAGACTAGTAAAGAAAAAGCTAATCTTCAACAGAGCTGCCTAATCGTAATTCAACAGGAAAGTAGTGTGCCTTCAAATTTCGATTGTTGTGTCTAATTGTTTCACTGCAAATGACGGACTCCCGAAGAAGGCTAACGCCGAAACGCGCGTAGAGTTCCATCTACCGCTTTGCTAATTCCATCCAAGCCCCCCTTTTAACATCGGAGTCATCTTTGTTGTTCACTTTGTATTTTCATTTTTTCATTTTTTCACTCTGAAGACAAATATGTTTATCACATACCTTTTAACTTAAAAATGTATATTTTTATAAACTAAATATGTTCTACAAAAATGTTAAAAAAGATTGAAATAAAACAAAAATATCAATTTATACTACAATAACAAGTGTTGACTTTATCAGTCCTTCATTACATGTCACAGTGATTATGTAGTTAGGTAGCATTCTTCTTGGGTTCATTGGCTTAACAATATATCTCACTACTTACTGTTTTGTAAATTAGTTCTAATTGCTCCTTATGCCAAGGAGGATTATCTTCTGTAGACAAGAATTTGGAGTGTTCAATAGGCACCTTAGCATGGCATGAGTGAGGACAGTTGTTGGAACTACCTCAAAGGAGCTTATTTGATGAAAATGTGCGATTGAGATCTGTTAGACTGTCAGCTTTACTGTGGTCTTCTGAAGAACCGGGCCTTTTGGGCCTGGCGGTGCAGGGCACGCCTTAAATCTCCGGGTTCACCTGCCTTGTCGGACAGAGACACAAGACACTATGTTAGGCGTAGAAAACAGGGTTTATTAGCTGCAGCTAAGCACAGTTGTCCCAGAAGTACAAAGTAGGTTCTCAGGAGACTGCTACTTTAATCCTTAGCGCACAATATTTTATAGCACACATATTTACGACATATACTCCCAATACATACAAGGCTAACCAATAGGAAAAGTTGGAAAACAAGCTATCAAGTGTCCCAAATACGCCCCTCTTTCAGACCCTGTGTGTCACCCCTCCCCGCAGGTTAATCAGTGCTAGTGCCTGTAATCCAATTTGCAGGTGGCAGGACGTATTTGTGTGCCTCAAAGGATAGTTGTGTAATAAGAGAATACAAGGGGAGAATAGCGAAGGCCAGTCGGATAAGATAAAGTAAAAAGAGAATAGGGAAAGCCAACAGTCAGTCGAGACAGAAATCAATCGGCCCAGACATGGATTAATGGACTCGGCCAGACCCTGACATCGGTTTCGTAAACAAGGGCAGGGGAGTTACTTTTTAACAGAAAAGAGGCGTGGCAGCTGGAAAAGGCAAAAACACTCCGATCGCCGTGCTGCCTGAGTGAGGGCAACACAAAATGGCGGCGGGCCACAAAATGGCGACCGCATACGGGACGAAGTCGAAAACCAAAGAACCTCAGACCCTCCTTTTGCCATTACTCAGGCAAAACACAAAGGACTCAAGTTAGTCTGAGTTGATATCAATGGCCATGAGGTCGTCGAGCTGTTGCTGCAACATCATTCTAATGTTCTCTGTTTTCTGTGACACAGGCCTAGGGACACACATGGTGGCACAAAAGCCGCAGATGGCAGGGCCACACTGTAAACAAAGACAACAAGAGAAAATGATGGCCAAAACCATTCCAAGGAAGGTTAATACATTCCATCCCCATGTGGACAGTAGTCCCCAAAACCATCCCATTACAGACCAATCTCCTGTGTCCTGGTGAATCGACTCGGAATTTACGTGCAACTTAGAGATGGCTTGGTATACTGTAGGGGCATTATCAGGAATATAAATGCAGCAACTAGACCCGATCAATTTACAGACTCCTCCGCGATCTGCAAGGACAATGTCTAGAACCATCCGGTTCTGCAAAGTCATAAGGCGGTCCACCTGAAGTTCGGCTGTTAAATTACTCAAGGCGCCGGAAGTCACATTTATGGTAGCCTCAACAACACGAACTAACTGTCTAATGTTTCTGCTATTGACCATCGGGCCCCAGAAAGGAAGAACCCTTTGAAAAAGTCCCCTCCCTCTTGTCCTGCTGTGTCTTTGGAATCGATAACCCCTCTGCCATATCTATTTCTGTGATGACCTGAAGGAGCAGTGTATGTCGGAGGGAGAAGAAAAGCCACATAACACGTTCCCGAAAAATTGGTGGGAAGCCACGTGTAGGCTTTATCGTGGCAAACAAAGTATGTGCCCTGAGATGGTACTAATGGTGAAGAAATCTGAGGTGAATAAATGTATGTACGGGAACAAACACTCTTTTCTTGTTCGTTTTAGATATTTTTACCAATAATCTGTAGACACAAATTGCCTCGATGAGGTATGGTCCAAATTGGTGGTGATCTCCCTCGTCTGGCCTTATCTGTGAGGCTAGTAACGTAGCGAGTCACATTCCAACCATCTAACGCTCGTTTCTCATCAATGGGAATTTTACCACTTTCGGCAACTTTAGCCATAGCCACTATTCCTTTTATCACGGAACTATGACTAAAATCTGCTCCACCACCACATGGACCAACAAGAGGATGTCGAAGTTGATTCTGGTATGCATTGGAAAACATAGCCAAATAGGCCCAAGCGGAACCTTCATAAGAGAACGGAACGGCTCAATATGGCATCCCTTTCTCTGTGTTATGGGGCATGAGTCCACAAAACCAACAGTCAGTAGTATTGACCGCCAGTTGATGCTGATGCAACAGTTGGATGAATGAATTGTTAAAGTATTCTGTTCTTCTAATTTGTTCTTGTTCTGGGAGTGTAAAAAAAAGGGATGCGGAAAGGCAGAAGTAGAAAAAGACAAAGAAACAGAAGTAGGAACGGGTGCTTGCTGCATAGTGTGAACAACCCAACCCACACAAGCCAATAAAATACATGAACATATTAGAATGCACAAAGTTACGCCACATGGACTAAACAATAATGTCTTATATTTACTATTCATATCTTGCTTTTTATCATTCTTTTCAAATTCAATATCCATTCTCTAAGGCGTTGCTCACTAAGTAATCTTCCTAGATCACTTAGTTGTGGTTATTAGCCGTCCTATGACACTGCAAGTCCTGCAGACCTACTGTCACTACTCAGGTCACAGCCTAAGACTCCTACCGTGACCCTGCAACTTGATGGATGGTAAAAAAGAATGTCTCTTAAAAGTGTAACCAGAAAAAAAGTTCAATTGTTCTTGGTCAGTCTAGGTCTCAGGTTGTACCGGGTCTTGTCAGGTACCGTTTGCTCCCGAAACAAAGTCTCTGGGTTTGTTGTGTTCAATCGCAGATGTGATGGTACAGCTTCTTGCAACACGTTGTCATCTTCTTTTTCAGAACTTGTCCGATCCAGACGTGCACTACTGAAAGGTACCAACCGAGGGACCCTTTCGCCCTCACTATCACCTACACCCTTGCGGACCCACTGGTCAAAAGTCAAAGGTAAAGGTACCCTTTTGCAGTGCACGCCAGGGATCCAGTTCTTCTTTCCGACGACCTTTACTGCTGTACGTGTCACAAGAAGAACTTGTCGAGGCGGCCCCCAGCGAGGTTCCAGATTCTTCTTCTGCTGAAAATTCTTAAGACAGACCCAGTCCCCAGGTTGGATGGAGTGGCTTGGGTCTGTGGAAGCCTCCGGCAAAGCGTTTTGAACCTGCTGATGAAGAACACGCAATTTAGTGGTGAGGTCATGCAAGTAGTCAAGCAACATAGGATACGGAATATCAGAGTACTTTTTAGGTCGAGGGACTCCCCAGAAGTTAGCTGGGCGCCCAAAAACAACCTCGTATGGGCTGAGTCCCAAGCGAGAGTGTACAGCTGTTCTCGTAGATAGAAGTGCCAAAGGTAAAGCATCGGGCCAAGCAAGACCCGTGCTGGCCTGAATCTTTGCCAGTTTGAGCTTGAGAGTGCCATTATAGCACTCTACCAAGCCTGCTGACTGAGGGTGATTTGCCGCATGGAATTTCTGCCTAATACCAAGATCTGCACACACCTTCTGCATAATTTGACCTACAAATTCACTTCCATTGTCACTCCAGACAATTTGCGGCAAACCAAACCTCGGGAAGAATTCCTTCAAGAGGGCTTTGGCAGTGGACAAAGCAGTATTATCCTTTAGGGGGTAGGCCTCTATCCATCTGGAAAAGGCACACACCACCACCAGAACATACTTTAAATTATTGCAACGTTCCATATGAATGTAATCGATTTATAATACCTCAAAAGGATACGTAGGGGGAGCAAAATGACCTGCCGGAGTTGGGGTTCCCTTTCCTGGATTATGCATCAAACAAACGATACAATGTTTCACCACATTTTCCGCACATCTAGGGATACCTTCATTCTGCCATACTGGAGCCAGAAGTTTGTATATCCCTTACGCACTGATATGAGCTGGACCATGTGCCATAGTAACTACAGGCAATACATAGGCGTCTGGTAACAGCCAACGTTGGTGTTCTGACAATTCCGTCCAACATCCTGTCGCGTCCAACATTCCCGTAATTTCTCTCCACTTACTCAATTCCTTCTCTGTAGCCTCTTCTTGAATCATTCTCACACTTTCTATTGTGTCCTCACACATTCCTCTTTCTCTGACCCATCTTGCAGGGCCTGCAACATACATGCGACTTGTAGCATCTCTCGCTGTTTCTTTCGCTACCTCATCTGCAAAAGCATTCCCGCGACCCACATCATCAGTGATCCTTTTATGTGCACTACACTTCACAATTGCTATCTGAGTATGCAAAGCAAGTGATTCGAGAAGGTCAGTTACCAACTGACCATGCTGTATCTTAGTCCCATGGGAAGTAAAGAATCCTCTTTCCTTCCACAGGCGGCCGAAGCTATGAGCCACGCCAAAGGCGTATTGACTATCGGTGTAAACATTCACTCTCTTTCCTTTAGCCAACACACACGCTCTCGTCAGGCCAACACACACGCTCTTGTCAGGGCAATTAACTCAGCTGCTTGGGCTGAATTCTGTCTAATACGTGCTATCTCCACTACTGTATACAAGGTGGTAACAGCATAGGCTGAAGTCGTCTCGCCATTTGGAAGTTTGAAACAAGAACCATCCACCCATAGGATCCGATCCGGGTCCACGAGTGGTGTATCTTTTAAATCTATTCTACCTTTCGTTTCCTCCTCTGTATGGAGAAAACAATCATGTTATTCTTGGGTGTCTTTCTCTTCTGGAATGGGTAACAGTGTTGCTGGATTCAAAGTATTACATCGCTTGATGTGTATATGACTTGCCAAGAGCGTCAGCTCGTACCCAGACAAGCGGGCACTCGTGAGTTGTTGTGTTTTCGTTCTGTTCAAAAGAGTGTCCACTGCATGTGGTACCATAACAACTAGAGTGTTATCCAGTACCAATCCAGCAGATTGACGAATGGAGATCACTGCTGCTGCTGTAGCTTTGAGACAACTAGGCAATGCCTTTGCTACTGGATCCAATGTAGCCGAAAAATAGGCACATGGCCGCTGTTTGTCTCCAAATTGTTGCGTTAAAACTGACAACGCACAACCTTCTCTCTCATGGACATAGAGTGTGAAAGGCTTACTGTAATCCGGAGTACCTAACACCGGGGCAGAACACAGGGCAGTACGTAAATCTGAAAAACTTTTCTGACATTCGTCAGTCCAAGGAAGAGGTTGGGGTTTGTCTTTTAGAGTAAGTGCCAACAGAGGTTTAGCCAACAAAGAAAAATTTGGAATCCACTGTCTACAATAAGAGGTAATGCCCAGAAAAGCACGCACCTCCCGTTGTGTGGATGGTACAGACATTTGTGCGATTGCTTGAATACGTTCTGGGGTCAATCGCCTTCCCTCCTTCGACAAGAGATGACCTAAATAGGTGACCTCTTGGCGGCAATATTGTAATTTAGAGGGTAACACCTTGTGATGCAGATCAGACAAATGTCGCACCAACGAAACAGTCACATTCTTACAAACATCCTCTGAATCAGCAGCAACCAACAAATCATCCACATACTGAATAAGAGTGGCACCTGGGGGTAAAGTGAAAGCATCAAGTTGAGATTTCAATTCCTGACTATAAATGGAGGGACTCTCACAATAACCTTGAGGTGCACGTTTGAATCGGAAACTTCGGCCTCCGAGAGAGAAGCCAAAAAGACCTCTACTCTCCTCAGCAATAGGAATGCTGAAGAAAGCATTTTTGAGATCAACAACTGAAAACCAGGCAGCCGAAGCAGGTATCATTGTAAGCAAGGCAGTGATATCTGGGACGACAGGAAACTGGGGTACAACAATCTTGTTAACCTCCCGAAGATCGATCACAAATCGATATACAGGAGGCTGAGAAGAATTAGTGTGTTTAAGAACAGGTAGAACAGGACTATTGCAAACATTTCCTCTTGTTTCTTCAACCACACCCTTCTGAACTAAATCATAAATAATAGCCAACAAAGCTCTTTCGCCATCGCTGGAAATTTTATACTGAGGAATGCGTGGTAATTTAACATTAGGCTTAACAGTAACCACGTAAGGTGGAATTTGGAGCAGACCAACATCGTTCGGACCTGTAGCCCAAAGCGTAGCAGGAAGGGAATGCAATTCGGGTGGGAGTTGGTCCTTAGATAAATACATAGGAGAAACCAATTTCTCACCTAAACTAAAATGTACACCAGAGGGGGAACAGTGCAATGTTGCATGAAGACGTTTCAATAAGTCCAAACCCAACAAATTCTCGCCGCAACCGGTCGTTAAAATGAGCGGGGCCTCCAAATCATAAGGACCAATTGAGATAGGCAAAGAGCAAGAAACCGGGTTACAAACTGGGGTGCCAGAAAATCCTGCAGAAACGTTTGTTAAGCCAGACAAAGGTGCCCCAGGGAGTTTGGGGTGAATGATAGAACTTCTCATTGCACCAGTATCCAAAAAAAAAGGCTCTGAAACACCCAATGCAACAACTTCAACATAAGACCCATTCTGATCCACTGGAACTGATACGACTCCCTTGCTTTGTCCATGGCTGTCCTAGCTAGTGTGAAAATCCTGAGTCTCACTCTCATCACAGTAGTCGTCATTGTAATATTGTGCAGACTGAGTATTTTGCTGGTCAAAATAATTCATAGAAGTCCGAGGGGGAAAGGAACGCTGTGTCTGAGACAACGCACCTCGCCCACTACCCCTGGGTGCTGACTATAACCACCACGGCCTCGCGGCCCTGGCAATCCACCATTACGCTGCAATAAAACCGGACAACTATTCTTAATATGACCTTCCTCTTTACAATAGGCACATTGATTAGGACCTAGCAAAGGTCGCAGAACAAAGGGTTCAGGTTTCTGTAACAACCTCTGAAACTGGGGAGGCTGTTGAAATGAACGCTGAGCAGAACGAGGAGGATAAGCCTGTTGCAAAAGAACCTTCGTTTTTAATTCTTTAGTCTTTTTCTCGAGTTTATCCTTTTCCTCCTTATCCCTATTCTCGTAATACTGAGCAGTGGCTAATATCTGGGCAGACGAAGAAACAGCCCACGAACTCTCGGAGTCTTTCAATTTATGCGATAATTCTGGAAGTAAATTAAATACAAATGTATCCACGAATAGTCGCTGTCCACCTTCAGTACTCATATCTTGACCACTGTGGTCAATGAACGTCTCCTCAAAACGGGTAAAGAAATCGGAGACACTCATCTTTTTTCTGTTTACACGCAGCTAACTTATCCCAGTTAACACGTAGGGCAGGCATCATCGTTTTCATTAAAGTGATGATCCTACCAGGCAATTCTGTAATCAAAACATCGGGTTTAGCACCTCCTACTTGTGCTGCATCCGCTGCAGTTATATCAGCTCAATTACCACCTTAAGCTTGGTCGTGGTCTTCCCTACGAATCCGAGCCCATAGCGGTTGTGGGACTACATTTCCCATCAACATATCAATATCGGACAAATTCATGATACACGCATCCACAGTCTGGGACAGCTCTTTATAATACCCAGCAGGATTTTTACGAGGGTCCGGTAAAGACTGTTTAAGCGCCAAAACTTCAGATCGTTTCCAGGGGACATGTGCCCATATACGCTGGAAATGAGCAGGAACATCCGCAATATTGCCTGCCTGTGGAACCGCATCTCTCCATATTGGAGGAACTTCTCTCATAGGATAATGTTTCATTGTCTGTCTGACTGCAGGATCAGGTTCAAGAAAAGCCTGAGAGGAAAATAAAGACCTGAAAGTGATATGTGTCCTTACTGCGTCTTCAACCTCAGAACCCACAATAAGTCCTTTATCAAATTTAGCCTGTACATCTCTCAGACCCTGGGGAGCTAAACCCAAATCCATATCCTCCCGTCCTTTGGCAAGAATGTCACACATAGCATTAAAAACATATCTCTGTCTAGGTGCATCCCACTGGTGAAAGGTGCTCATGATATCGTGCACACTATATTGTGGACCACTCATGATCCATTTATGAGCAAGATTGCCCAACACAATCGCTCATCAGGACCTGGGAGTTGACTACGGGATTGCCTTCGAGAAAGAGCAGGAGTCAGGTTAAAAGACCCAAAGAGGGGGGAGAAAAGGCCAGAAACCGTATCGACCAATCTTTTACGAGCTGTGGGAGAATCTGACAGTAGAACGGGAGACAAGGCATTAGTCAAAGCAGAAGAGGGACTGTCAGTTACAAGAGGAACCGGGAATAAAGGGGACTGAGGTATAGAAGTCCGAGGGACAGGAGTCGGTGGTAAAGGAGGCAGGGGTGGCAATACTGGAAGGGGTAATTACTGGATGAACGACAGGTGGCTGGACAAGTGGCAACAATGCGGGTGCATTAGCACCTTGTACATAGGGCGGAGGTAATCTCAACAAATGGGACATTAAGGGATCTTCGTCAAAGATCCTTATTCTGTGGAGAAGTAGGCAACACAGGGTAACATCTATCTATTGCCATACAATGCTGTCTTTCTGAGACTTCATTCGCCTGATCAATCTCATTATCTTTAAACTGCTGAGCAGCCTGTATAATCGTCATACCTTTTTCTTTTTTATCTCTTTTAGCCTGCTTAATTTCTCTCTGTTGGGCTGCCTTACGCCAGAGGCGGAAAGAGTCAAACATTGCCGGCCGGGCTTTTCTTTTGAACAAAACTGCTTCTAGATTGTCTAATATGTCACACTCAAAACTACCATTTTGTGGCCACTGCAGAACACCATCTTTCTTTGTGTATCGGATCCATGCCTCGTTAAAGGTAATGGGGCCAACACCATGTTTCGAATAGAGCTCATAAGTGGGAGTTCCAACCGGAGGAATTGGACAAGAGTCCTCCAGCCGGGAATCCCTATTACAGTCAAGACAACAAAACGTCCTAAACTTGCTAAAACCAGGCATTTTTAATTCACTGGTCTACTTACAAACTTCAAGGAGTTTAGAGTAAATACTCAGCACAAACGTACTCACCCCTTGGCTTCGGCTATTGCAATAGTCGAATAACAAAAGCTAAGAAAAATAAAACAAAGAAGTGGGCGCTACCCACGAATACTTAACTAAGTGTTCTCTCACGCTAACAGAGGTCCGTCTATCGTCTCGCAATACCAGTCGATACCAAAGGGGGCCAAAGCAGGGCGGCAGTCAGGGCAGCAGTCGTCAGCAGCCGTCGGAAAGGAGTAGCCGCGCTGCAAAAGACCTTCGGTCCACTTCGACATGCAGGGGTCGCTTGACGTGGTTCGCGAATCCTCCGGAATTTTCTTGCGAGGCTCCTCACGACCCTCGGGCTGAACCGCTACCACTGAAGCCGCCCCACGTGGACGCCAGTTGAAGAACCGGGCCTTATGGGCCTGGCGGCGCAGGGCACGCCTTAAATCTCTGGGTTCACCTGCCTTGTCAGACAGAGACACGAGACACTCTGTTAGGCGTAGAAAACAGGGTTTATTAGCTGCAGCTAAGCACAGTTGTCCCAGAAGTACAAAGTAGGTTCTCAGGAGACTGCTACTTTAATCCGTAGCGCACAATCTTTTATAGCACACATATTTACGACATATACTCCCAATACATACAAGGCTAACCAATAGGAAAAGTTGGAAAACAAGCTATCAAGTGTCCCAAATACGCCCCTCTTTCAGACCCTGTGTGTCACCCCTCCCCACAGGTTAATGAGTGCTAGTGCCTGTAATCCAATTTGCAGGTGGCAGGACGTATTTGTGTGCCTCAAAGGATAGTTGTGTAATAAGAGAATACAAGGGGAGAATAGCGAAGGACAGTCGGATAAGATAAAGTAAAAAGAGAATAGGGAAAGCCAACAGTCAGTCGAGACAGGGATCAATCAGCCCAGACATGGATTAATGGACTCGGCCAGACCCTGACATCGGTTTCATAAACAAGGGCAGGGGAGTTACTTTTTAACAGAAAAGACGCGTAGCAGCTGGAAAAGGCAAAAACACTCCGATCGCCGTGCTGCCTGAGTGAGGGCAACACAAAATGGCAGCGGGCCACAAAATGGCGGCCGCATACGGGACGAAGTCGAAAACCAAAGAACCTCACTTCCCCTAATGTTTGTGCTTTACTCCTAGGTTTGCTGAATTCATTTTTGTTGGTCTTGGGACTCTGCACACTTAATCACTATTCTTCAGTGCAAAAGTGATTGTGCTCTCTCCTTCAGACATAGCGAAATTGGCTTACACCCAAATGTTACATATGTCTCTAGTAAAGTGGTACTTCATGTACCCAGGGCTTGTGAATTACATGCTACTAGTGGGCCGACATCAGTGAATGTGCCACGTACTTAAATAGCCCTTAAACATGTCTCAGACCTGCCATTGCAATCTGTGTGTGCACTTTTGACCACATAACCTTCCTTTTAAATACATTTAAGTCACCCCTAGGGTAGACCCTAAACAACCCATAGGACATGGTGTAGTGTATTTAAAAAGTTGGCCATGTACTTTTAAGTTTTACATGTCCTGTTAGTGAAAAACTCTTAAATGAAAAACTCTAAAATATATTTTTCACTACTTCAAGGCCTACCTCTCCCGTAGGATAACATTGGGTTACCTTATTACATTAATATGTGATAACGTTTGATTTGGAACGGGCAGAACAGGTAGGAAAGTAAAGTTTGGTGTCTGGGAAACCGCAGTTTAAAACTCTTTTATGGTAAAGTCGGATTTTATGTCACAACTCATAAAAGGGCACTTTTATAAAGTTGGCATTTTCCTGTCTTAACCATTCGATGCCTGCATCCTGTTCCTGGTTCACATGACTACGTGTATTTATTTATTTTTTTAAATATTCTTTCTTTCTGTTTCTTATGGATTCGCAGATGGATACAGGTTCAACCATCAGCAGTGTACCAAAAAAAGCGTTTTTAAAAGAATAAGAAAGCTAAAATACATCTTAATACATAGACGCCCTAGAAACATTTTCCGTAGCGACATCAATACAGTTTTCAGAATTTAAACTGCAAGCAGAAAAAGTGCAAAGATAATTCAGAATGGAAATCAGGGCAATTCCTAGTGCTTTGATTGTATCAGTAAGGCAACTAGTCTAACGTTATAAATACCCACAATTCTGGCTATTCAAAAATGCCAGTTATAGAATTTCCAAGTGTCAAGTTATTTTTTTTTTCTAAAGTGTCATGTATGCCAGTCTAAAGTGCCAAGTGCAGGGTAGCAAATATATGTGCATCCCATCCAATAAATCCTCAATACATATAAAAATGATAAAGTACAATCTTTTAATATCACATTGCAAAGAACAGCTAAAGCTGATCCTGTCCCAACCCCTGTACTCCCATCTTACTTCAATTCTCGAAAAATGGAGCAGAGTATTTACATATTTTAGCAAAGCTTCTGCCTTTCCCAACTTGCTTTGAATGAAGCAGCTCCTTAAAGTGCCATTTATTAATTTTCTCTTGCCACATTTGCAGTCTAGGTGGTTAAGCAGATTTACAAAGTGCTGTAATTGTCGATCTTGCCAATAAAATTGCAATAAACTGCCAGCGGTTATTGCAATGCCTGGATGCGTACGGCATTCACATCAACTGAGTGTGATATACCCAAATTAACCCACAACCATCTCAGTACATCTTCCCAAAACGTTTTCTCACTGTTACATTAGCAGATAATTTGGACTCAGCTACACGATTCAGAGTATCTAGGACTTTAGTCAGATATGTTGACGTTCCATTTATGTAACAGTGCTGGGGTGTATAATTTACCATCCATTGGATATACAGTTGTATTTTACGAAAATTAGGGCCCGTAAGACTTTTGAACTGAGATATGAGGCTTCCAGCCATTGCTAGGTTCACCCTATTCTCTTGTGATCATTTGGTTTGCATACTTCGAAACTGGGCCTGAAAGTTGGCTCGCCCCGAGTTCAGCCATTTTACCTATTGGCTCTGCTTTGTGTAGTTTTGTGTATGATAAAAAAGAGCCCCACTGCCCCGGGTTGTTTCAATTTGCAAGTGCTGGTATTTCCTTAAAATGGACACAGTCTGATAATATTCCAGCTTATTCTGCCCCAAGAATTTCGGAAAAAGGAGTTGAGCAGCTCCCAAAGGAATCAGTACTCCATTGCCCATCCAATCCCAACTTTCCCCAGGTTACGCTTCTCCAATGTAGAAGCGATCCCAAGCAATTCATCGGAGCATAAGCATTTAACAGGAGTCTCGGCATTAATATTAGAAACTTGTAGCCAGCGAAAAAGTTGCTTCTGCTAGTTCTAAAGGCCAAAAGCATACGATACCTGACCTTTTTGGATTCTTTTCCTGGGGAAAATTGGGATGCAAACAAATTGAAATAACTTCACACTTAATGCGGAGGAAAAAATTATCAAAAGTTTTGCACTTAGCTAAATCAACATACCTGGTGCGATTCAGCAAATAGGCCATTGAATAATAAATTCTGAAATCTGGGTAAGCTGCCCAAATAATACATTCTGAAATATGGGTGAGCTAACCTTCCTTGATCCATCATTAGAGTCTGCCTCATCATACTCATTCTTGGACTGCTCTTTTTCCATTTAAAACAACTAATCTATCCATTCAGCCATTGTTGAAAATTAATATGAAGATCGCAAGGAATTGATGTAATAAAAAATGTAACAAGGGCAAGATATGGTGGAGGAGTGTGGCTCACTGATTAGAGCGGCAGACCCTGATGCAGAGGTCTGGCCCGGGACGGTTCAATTCCCGTCGCGGCAGGGTCTTGAGCTCAAATGTCCGCGGACCCGATAATTCTCGGCATGGTGCCTACTCTAATCATGGGGTCCCACGCTGAAACTCTGGGCAATAGCTTGCTTAGTCTCCACACCGGCCCTAATCGCTAAGGATGCCTGGCTTCACCAGGGGGGTGCCCAGGAGTTGGGTGCCTCACAGGAACAGGCCAGGACGGGTTCCTCAGCGGTTTATTCAGCGCAGGGACACACTGGTAAAGTGTAACCATGCGCTTTGCAAGCTTCAGAATTACAATTACAATTACAATTATATGCATTTCAACTAAAGCTACTCTTACCCCAAAATTCCAACAAATTCTGAACCTTACCAAGCAAGGCAGAGTAATTTAAATCATATTGATCTTCATACTTTTCAGAAACCCAATAAACTTATATGGTTTTTGCTGATATATATTCTGCAAATCCGAGAGTAGGGCAAAAGCATCAGTGTTGAAAAGAAGGATCTGTGTTTTGGAGAGGTTGACACAATACCTCGTTAACCTTGACAATTGGGAAAAATACCAAACAATTCCTGGAACACCCTCTTCTCCAGTGCCAAATTTAACACAAGATCGTCCACATATAATTTAAGTTGCAATATGCCCGGGGCGGCCACTCTCGCTCCCAGGTTCTTGCGTATACAACAAGCCATGGGCTCAATGAAAAGCACAAAAATAGTTGGAGAACGAAGGCAGCACTGCCTGGTGTCCCTGGAGTTCTGGAAATAATCCAGACCCTTACTCCTAGAGCTATTAGGGCAGACGAGCCCTGATACAATGCTACCATTGACCTTGTGAACTGGAATAGAAATCCCATGGCCTCCATTACCAAAAACAAATAATCCCGGCTCACAAGCTCGAAAGTGTTCTCAGCGTCAATAAACAAGATCACTGCAGGAGTCTTAGTAAAATTAAAATAATCAATTGCTTCCGTTAAATAATGTGCACTATAGTAGAGTTGACTTCCAAGGATAAATCCAGACTGGTCTTTCTCAATTAAAAAAGGTATAACTTCAGCCAGCCTAGCTGCTAACATTTTCATTAAGATTTTATAGTCTGTAGTCAGCAGCATAATTGGGTGGAATGGTTTTATATCCTTCGGGTCTTTGTCTTTCTTAAGATAGCACGTAAGCAGGCCTTTACTAAAAGAGGAGGGCATGGAGTCGCCCGTCAATATTGTATTAAAAAAGGCCATCACAGATTTTTCACTTCAGAAATCGAAACCTGATACCACCCTGCAGGAAACCCATTTTCTGCTGATGCCTTCCCTCTTGATGAAGTTCTAACCATTGTCTCTATCTCTAATAATGTTAAAGGACGGACATGATTTAGGGTCACTTATCTCAACATCTTGTGGAGGAAATAGCATCTAAAAAACCACCCTTATCTCTCATATCGAAAGGTTGGCCAGGTGCATATATAGTTGCAAAATGCTGATGAAATGCCCCTCAATTAACGAGGCTTCCTTCAGCAAGGAGCCGGTTAATGGCTCCCATAGTTTATCTGCAACATTTTTAGCTTGTTGGGCTCTAACCTACCAAGCTAGCAGCTTCCCACTTCTCCTTCCTCATATAATTGCTGCTCATAAGTTCTGGCATTGATATTTTGCGTCTACAGCAACAACTACTACAGCTTATGCTTTGCCCTCTCTCTCTCCTTAAAATGTAAATAATTGAGCACCGAGGAAAGCTCGGCCTCCACTAATTGGAGATCCGAAGACAGTTCCTTAAACTTCATTTTAGATAACGCTATGTAAAAACTTTGAAAAGTGGAAAATTCTCCTCTCATAGTTACTTTAAAAGCTTCCCAGATATTATCTAAAGAGGAAGTGCATCGATTTTCCTCAAATTACAGATGCCTGCGCCTTCATTTGTGCAATGAATGATTCATCAGCAAATGATGCTCTATTAAAAGACTTAGACAAGGGGACCTTATTGGAGAAGGCTAAAAGTAAGCTTATGGCAACATGGTCCGATAAAGAATTTAATAAAATTGAGGAAGCAGGAACTGGAATATCCCTAGAGAATAGGAAGAAGTCCATCCTCGACACAGAGCAATACCGAGAGGTAAAGAAAAGTATAGCGCCTCGTCTTTGGATAGAAACTTGCCAGGGATCTACCAAACCATGCGCTCCTCTTTGATGCTAAAGACTGTTCTCCTCGTCTAAGATTTACACTGACGAAAGGTTCCACTACGAATATCAACTTCGGAATTCTGAATAAAGTTAAAAGTCCTTACCTATTATCATGTTTATTGCATAGTTAGCCAACTAAAGAGACAGTTCGTACAATAGCTGGGAGTCAGCTAAAGTTGATCCATAAGAAGGAACTAAAGAGTACCTTTCATTATTAATACAAATTTGAGCCTTCACCCATCTACCCGACCGATCTGCAGCCACCTAATCCAGTCGGGCCTCAAACCTCTTACTAACCAGAATATCATTCCCTCTATGAACACTGAGGCTGAAGAGTGGCATAATAATTGGAAAGACGTCTAGTTCATCATTAAATTTCTTTATTCAGCACTTAAAAAGACACCATAAAAGTACATACACAATATATACGCATATTAAAACCAAATTAAAAGGTGAGTTAAAAGTTTAAAAATGAGCTAAAAAGAGCATTTTATGAACGAAGGGGTTAGAGGAAATTTCCTTACATGGGGCTCTATTTAGATAGCATTAGAGTCAATTATTTCTCTCGTAGTCCTTAACCGCATTGCAACCCTAATAAAACTTACAGTACAAAACAACGTATGAGCATCTGAGGCTTCCTGGAGAAACCTCAAGGCCATTTTTGCTTGTCTAAGTTTGGTTTCTTTCAGGATCCCTACTAAAAACTTGCGTCTTGGGACGGAATAAAAGGGGCATAACAGAACAAAGTGAAGGGAATCCTGCGGAGACATAGAGTCGCAGCCGCAGGTACCCTTCGCCTCCACTGTGAGAGTGAACCCAGAGGGGACAGCAAGTAAATGATGCAGTATATTTAGTCTAAATCGAGTCATATAGAATCAATCCTGGGCATTATGCATCACAGTGAGGTATGGTTCCGGACCTTGTTTCTTTGTTAATAAGCAGTAAGATAAAACAGTAGGCTTACATCTTTCCACCTCAGCCCTGGTCATATGTGACCATTCTAAAAAAAGTTTTTTGACCATTGTTTTGTTCTGGCCGGTTAGGGATTCTGGATCTGTAAAGAGATTTTTACAGCCAATTGCCTCCATGGAGTCCTTTACATACTTCAACCATGGTATGTGACCCCCTCTGTCACGTTTCAGGCAATCTTTTAGAATTTGTCTTGTGAGGTCCGCTTCTGGATTAATCCAGATTTTAATCCAAGCAAGGAGAGGTTTAATTTTAATACGGTCTTCAATATAGGGCTCCCCTACTTCCTCATGAATGATGAAGGCCGGGGTGCTCTGCGGCAATTTCAAGATTCTTCTAAGGAATTTATTTTCTTCCACCTGGATCTGCTGCAATTGTTTGTCTATAAAGCCCCATACTTCTGCTCCGTAGGTGACCTTAGCGCAGCATATCGATCTGTACAGGTTTAACATTTGCTCTGGGGACCATCTGCCAAGTCTTTTCCCGTACCCCAAGATGGCCCCTGATGATGCCGCCAATTTTACTGCACGTTTGTCCACCAGGGGGTTACAATTCAATTGATCATCAAACAGTACACCAAGGTACCAGAAAGTCTTAACCTGTCCAATCTTGTGAGACCCAATTTTATAAGTAAATTTCCCTTTTTCTTTAACTCCTGCTGACATGACGTAAGATTTTTCCAGGTTTGTCGATAAATCAAGTTTAGCCGTAAAATCGACAAAACCATCGAGACGTCTAGTTAGGTGAAGACATTCTAGATTTTTAATATGCATCTCCTGCAGTAAAATCAAACAGGGCTTTTGCTCAGCAAGCCAGTCCAAAACAACCAGGCGTTTAAAAGGGTTATTTAAATCATTAACAGACACCGTCCAACAATTTCCCCCTGTTGTACACCTTAGCACCACCACCAACGCACAACAACAGCAGATCTCTGCCATACAGTCAATCCATACCCCCCACTCTAATTAACATATCCTTGCAAAGAAAACATTTCCCCCCCAAATAAAGACTTGGTCCAATCCCCCTTCATGGTTATTGCCACCCCAAACCCCCACACACGTGTCAGTCAGAAATGACTTCATACATCATCAATCCAAAACCCCCACTCCCATGTGGCTCTCTCCCCTTCTTCTTGACCTTGTCACCCTTTCAAGAGCTGCCCACTCCCAGCAACCGGTGCACTGCTTGTACCTTACTCTGGGCCCTGATGACCGGACCTCACCTCCTCCCTGAGCCCTTTGAACCAAGAAATAAGTCCTATGAAAGAATCATTCAATAACTCATAATTTTTTCTTGGAGCGTATCTGACTTTACTAAATTTGTGCTGACTGAATATCACTAATTGCCTTAAATTCTCCTTTAATTAGAGTTCTTAGTCTAGCCGGGTGTAAAATCTTATATTGACCACCGTCAGCTTGAAATAAAGATATCACGTGCCGGAACTCCTTCAGTCGCTTTGAAGTCTCGAAAGGCATATCAAAGAAAAACCTGAATAACCCACCCTTCCGATTTGGATGTCTTTAATTGGATAGCCCTATTCAGCAGCTTTCTCACATCCTGAAGTCCCCAGAATTCACTAGCATAGTACGAGGGGAAGAAGTATCTTGAGATTCCTGAAATGGGACACAGTGAGTGTATGTTATCATCAAATCCTCTGTATTTCCTATCATAAGATGGGTGCGAATCAGATCATCATATGCTCAATTGCCCAATCAGCTTTTCCCTTCTCCTTTTCAGGTATTCCAAAAAATCCAAAACTAAACCTTCTCAGAAACTTTCTTGGTCCTTGAGCTGTTGCTTCACAGAGGGAAGTTCCTTTTGTAAACTATCATTCACTTTAGCAGGCACATTTTGAGTATCTTCAGAATCCAAGATTCTGGCCGTCATTCCTTCTGTTAGTACCGCCAAAGACTCAATTTTTCTTTCCATTTCTGCCATTCGAACACTCAAACAATGTGCAGGAGAATTTTGAGTAGCCTTGACCTCCTGTACCTCTGCTAAGATCTTGAACAATAAGAATTCAATCTTTGTATCAGCCAGGCAATGCTCAACTTCCTCACTCACCAACTGCGTTAGGGGAGACAGACTTTTTAGGGAAGGGTTGGCCATCCCGGCTGCTTCTACATCCAAGCTGACTGCTGCATGCAACATTTAGGGGAGATTGGGGCCTTTCTGGCTTACTTAAATGAAGGTACTCCAACTATGTCTCCTAGTTCCTGGGGGACCACTGCAATTTTCCCACGGCAGGCCAGGCAATGTCTCAAATAGGGCAAATCCTCCCAAGGCAGCTGCAGACTTGGGTCAGTGGTATCAAATGGGCTCAGCTCTTTCATGCAGGCACTGAGACCCTTTTTACAAGCGCATAAGCTTTGCATCCATAGAGTGAAGATACACGCCTTGTTTTACTTGTAATCAGAGTAAGGGCCACGTTCATTAAAATTAGCTTGAGTGGACCACCTCTCCTATTTTACTCCACTTCCCTACACACCACTATCACCTACACTGATCTAGGGCCCTCACACGCACCTCACCCACCATATGGAATAAAGATCTCCGCCAAGAAGGCCCCATCTCAGGTGCCGATCGGTTATTGCAGCGCCGACCCGATAAGGAGCAGACCCGATGATTAAGCAAGACACCTAGCTGGCTGGGTGTTTGAGGGTCTTTTTCCAAGAGGAGAGGATTCTTCTCCCCATTTCTGTGACTCCATACCAACATGTGGAGCCCATAAAAAACACACCAAACCCTGCTTTTAACATTAGGAACTGCATACCATTTTTGTAGAGCTTAACTAACGGACGTGTATGCTGGACCTGGATAAAAAATAGCCAGTTTTTCCCTCACCTTGTCTAACTAAGAGCATTCACCCCAAATCGAGGTTGTTTAACACAAAACATCAAAACCGCTTTACAATCCTTAGGAATGAAGGGCACTTCAAGTCTCCCTGACTTATCCCTCATTGCTCAGCAAACCAGTTTGGACTCAGCCATATGCAAATCATTCTTGACCCTGCTCCTCATGGGAACAGTCTAGCCTGAACTGGCTGGCCAGGTCCTCCCTAGACTGGAAAACAAGAATCCTGCTACTAGTTTGAGGGCATCGCCCCTCATCAGCCAGGCCAGCTTGAAACCAGTGGCACAGTGAGAACAATGTCTGGGCATACCCTTCCCAGTTTGGGAAACTGTAGCTACACAAAAAGATGATGAACGGAAATGCAGAACATTTTCAAACAATCACCCCAGTCACAGAGCTGGGCTAAACCCATTGTTTATTTGCTCACCATGCCAGCCCAGTTTGGACCTTTCCTTATGCAAATCAGTCTTGACCCTTCTTCCCATGGGAACAGTCCAGCTTAAACTGCCAGACCAGGTCGTCTCTGGACCAGAAACAAGCATCCTAGGACCGGTTTCAGGGTATCACCCCTCATCAGCCAGGATAGCTTGAATCCAGTGGTATGGCGAGCAGGGAACCCACGTCTAGGCATACCCATCCCACTTGGGGTGATGAATGCAGAAAGAACATTTGGAGGATGGAATGCCGAACATTTTCAAACATTCACCCCCAGTCACAGAGCTGGGCTAAACCCATTGTTTATTTACCCACCATGCCACCCCAGTTTCGACCCAGCCATATGCCAATCAGTCTTGGCCCTGCTCCACATAGGAACAGTCCAGCATGAACTGCTAAGCCAGGTCATCCCTAGACCGGAAAACAAGCATTCTGGTACTGGTTTCAGGGTATAACCCCTCATCGGCCAGGATTGTTTGAATCCATTTGCATTGCGAGCACGGGATCCTGGACTGGAAACAAGCATGGGGTGGCGTGGTGAGCACACAAATGATGGATGTAGGCCTAGATGCTTGTCTTGTCCTAGGGTGCTTGTTTCCGGTCCAGATTGTTTATACTGATTTGAGGGGAATTCATAAGATGTAAAATGAGGCCAGGATTATGTATTGAGTGCCCAGGTCTATTGGAGTGTAACAATATCCCTCCTGAGGTTTTAGATGCCCTCTTTATTTATCATCCGCTTCTGAGAGCCCCTTTATATTCCAAGAGCATAGAGCAATTGAATCCTGAACTTTATCGGAGCATGGTCCAGGGCTCCTGAGTTAGAGCGCCTGGGAGCCAAGGCCAGTCTGTAATTTTTGGGTTAGAAGCTGTACGTACTCTTCCCTTCTCTGACAAACGGGACTTAATTGGCATTTCTACTGGGGTCACAGTAGGCTTTTGATAGGAGCGATTAGCGTTGGTAAGGACAGAAGACTGATTGTTTGCATTTTTGGCCATGGATCCTGCCCTATTTTGATGGCCTCTATCTACTGGCAAGGATTCTGGCGTAAAGATTTCTGGATATATCGCATTTCAATAGGCTTCACTATTTTAAAGGTGCAACATAGAGACAATGTCCTGAGAGGTAAGGATATGTAGACAATTAAACATGCATGCATACAGCATTACTTGTAAAGAAAGAAGGAGAGTACTCGTTGGTATGAAAAAAGATAGTTAATCATCTTTATATTATGACATTGGTTTCATGGTCGGACGTTATACAGTTAGAAGCAGCACTGCATAAAATAAATTGGTGACAACCATATAGTACTTGGTGCATAGAGGTGTACAAAGTGAAAGTGGCGACGCAAGTGCAGAAGTGAACAGCGTGGACGGCGCACTGTGAACAAAGTGCAGATAATTTACAGTGAGTGGCTCAGAAACATGTGACAACGTGATATCACAGTAAACAGAGATTCTTTCAATTGGACGTAGAGCCACAAAGGAGGGGTGCCAGTTATTGGGCTGTTATGTCGACGGCGTTTCGATCCCCATTAGTTTGGATCATCATCAGGACTTGGTTGTCTAAGTTGGGGCATGCTTGGGTAGAATCCGATCACTATTTTAAAGCCACACTAGGCTAATGGTGCTTTGTTTTCATCCAAACCGTGCACTGGAATGGGCTGAAGGGAATTATTTCTGAGCGTTCGTTTTCTTCACCAGTGCCCAAGAAGTAAATGCAACCAAATCAATATCCTTCAAGCTGAAATGTTCCAGGCCAGGGAAGGTGGAGCACAATTTTATCCCATTCCCTCTGTTAAATAGATCCCATTTGGAGAGGTAAGCATAGGATAAAGGATAATTCCATTACTGGTCGTCAAGAAGTTGCTATCTGGTAGACAGCATGCTATATTGTCTGGAATCGTGCAGATTTTTTAGATGACTCTGGGGCCTTTAGTTTATGGACAGGAGGGTCCAGACTCTGCCTTGGCTGGATCCCATTTGAGCTTGTTTCATTATCTTCGTTATTGGTATTTTTGTTAGGCCTGTGTCTGCTGCCTGTGATTGTATTTGCTGCATGCGCGGCGGTCTCAACTCGGCAAACAGCCGGGGGTGCTTCAAATTCTGTTTGGGTGCTGACTGCCTGCTTGCCACCAGGAGGACTGACAATAGTTTCCTGGGCTGAATAAACAGTGGGTGTAAGCTCCAATGTGAAGGTAGACCTGTTTGAAGCATCTGTATTATAGGGATGTGCCCCTGGCGTAACCTTCGATTATTGTTGTTTGAGGCATGGTCAGTGTCCCAGTGGGAAATAACAGAGGCCTAAAACTGAGTATTGTTTTCTAATTGGCGCAGCCCATCCTAAAATAATGATTAATAAATGACCGGCTGAAGCTGCTCATATATTATTAATTGCTTTTTATAAGGAGTGCCCCAGAATATCCTAAGAGGACATTTTAGCCATACTTTGTGATCCTGGTGGTAGCCCTAGAAGGGACAGGTGCACCGCCAAGCATCAGCATAATGTCCAGTAGGGCTACAGGGAGTGCAGTAGCCTTCCAAAAACATTTAAAAACAAAACTGTAAGTCTCCTGGGTCATTGAATCCATGACCCCTGGAGACCAGCCATTTTTTTAAAAGCGCTCTGAGCTTAAGCTCTATGCTCTTCAGCTGGAGTGCAAGGATTCCTTGAGATGGGTTGTAGAGTTGCATTTTGTGGTTTGAAAAATGTTTGTTTTAAATTCAAAGGCATGTTGATGTTTTTATCTTTATTGGTAAGGCTTTATTGAAAATATTTTATGACATTCGCATTTATTGAATATTGCAGTGTTGAATTTATGAAATATACATTTTATCATAGTTATTGGTGACACAATCATAATAGGTCTGCTGCATGTGTGTTGATGTGCTGACCCCTTAATAAAGTCAAGATGTTGGCGTTTCACTCCTTTGACAAAACCTGTAGGTGTGCCTCACTTAAAATGACTCCCTTTATATTGTTACATCACACAAAACCAGCTGGGCTTCTCCTGCGACGTTGGGTTGGGCTCCTGCAGCCAGGCATTGCCCCCAACCTCAGTCTGCAGACTGTCAAAGGAACCCTGGGGGAACCAGCATGCGGTATGCATAATCCTGGACCTTGAGATACCCATGGGAACAAACCGATAGCAGTTGAACAAGGAGAAGGAGAACAAGTGAAGGGCATTTGTGACCTCAGGGCAGAGATGCAGGTGGGGATGTCAACTTTCTGAAACACCAGAAATAGCTGGCGACAGGAGCCATCTTTATTTGTGGTCAAGAGAGCTTGGTCCATGATGTGTAATTTGCCTGTCTCCGTGCTGCCGTGTGATCAGAAACTTGACTGGTATCCATTTGTTGCTATGATCTTGGAGGCATGTGTAGACTGCTTTTTCAATAATCTTGCAGATGAAGTTTACGCACCTGATGGGCTGGTAATTGGCAAGGTCATCAGCAGGGCCGAACTGGCCGTAGCGGGCACCAGGCGTTTCTCTGGTGGGCTTCCAGGGTGGGGCAAGTTTTAGACCCCCGTGGGCTGCTTTCAGCTAGCAACCCCCCTGACTGGGGCCAGCCGATCTCTTTGCCAGTGCCGGTTTCTGTTCCCAGTCTGGCACTGGTTATCAGGGTTTAGTGTGGGTTTCTTCAGGAGTGGCAGGATCTGCCATGCCTTGAGAGCTTCTTGGAAGATGGGCAGTGTGATGGAGGTGTTGACAACCCGGATTGTGGGTAAGAGAGCTTGTCCGGCAAGGGCTTTATTGAAGGATGAGGGTAAGGCATCTTCTTTGAGGTGGCGTTGAGGATGATGTTGTCTGAAAGAGATGAGTTTTAAAGATGATCATTGTAGGATGACACGGAGGGTTGGTTGTTGGAGTAGAAGCAGGTTTGTGTTTTTGATGTTCTGTTGAATTCTTTGTATTTTTTTCATTGAAGAAAAGATTAATGGCATTGCGCCTGTCTGTAGAGCATAAGATTGGAGAGAGAGAGACAAAGGCATAATGCAGCGTTTGAATATTTGGAATAGTATTCTGCTTCTGTTGGCAACTTAATTGACTTTGTTTGTATAGTGCCTAGCTTTGGCTAATGTGATTAGTTGCCCATGTACTGCACCTGCAGGATTTCAGTAGTATTAGTTCTTCAGAGTGCTTGTTAGGTCTCGCTCTCGAGACCTATTGTCGTCGAGATGCCTCTCAAGGGAGACAGACCGGGGCACGCGCAGATTCTTGCGGATTCTGCTTTGTGGACACGCACGTGAGACGCGCCTGCCACAAAGCGTGCACAGCTGGTGTGAGCCAATCAGGGGCGAGTCAACAGTGGGAACGCGCCCCGAAAGACGCGGCAGCACTCAGCAGACCAGACCTCTCCAGAGACACATGGATAACCACAACCACCAGATCACTCCGGAGACACATGCGCAACCACAGCCATCAGACCACTCTGGAGACAACAACCCTCTGTTTCGTGATCGGGCGGCGCCATGTGGCAGAAGCTTCACTCTACATTCACCTCCGGTGCCCAACAGCGCCACTGCCCATCTCCGCACCTACCACCGTCCCGTCCCACACCACCACCCCCATGTAATTGTATTCATTACTTCCTTTATGCGTTTTTATATAGCGCTGACTTTACCCGAAGGTGTCAGAGCGCTTCACAAAAGGAACAGAACTGATACATGAGGAGAAAATTCCAAGTGAACAAATTATAAAAGCAAAAGTTACATTACATGAGGCAAAAGTCACAATTGTGAGTGAACAAAGTACAAGGAGGGAAAACTGACATGTGTGCAGGTTACAAAAGCGTAAAAAGTACAAGTAGAGGTGTCATACTGCAATAAATGGAGAACACTCAAATACAAGAACAAACGTTACGTAGGCAATGGTGGCACTCTCCACCACTCCCGTGCTGAGGATGAGCCCCCCACCACCGCATCTCAACAGCAGAGCCCCTTAAATTCGTCTCCACGACACGGCAGCTCCTGTTGCCCGCGCAGCAAAGCGCTCCTCCCCCGCAACTACAGTACACCCCGGCATCCCCCACAACACCCCCGACCACAGTAGCAGTACCTCTGCGGCTCCCACCTCCGAGACCTCTGCAAACCGCGGCACGCCATGTCCTTGCCCCGGCGGCCCCCTCCTTGGGCCGCACGACCTGCGCAGCACACACCGACCTGAGCACGGTGAAGCCTGCAGGCGCCGTCACTGGGCACGAGCCGCAGACCACGGCAATGTGCCCGCCCACAATGCGTGCGCGTCTCTCCCACCCCTCCCCATTCAAGCAGCAAGCTGCCCTTTGTATTCTTTTTTCTTTTCGTTATTTTTATTTATGCGTTTTAATATAGAGCGGACTTTACCCGAAGGTGTCAGAGCGCTTTACAAAAGGAACAGAACTGATATAATAGAACAATACAAGTGAGCACATTTTAAAAGTTACATTACATGAGGCAAAAGTGACACTCGCGAGAGAACATAGTGCAAGTGGTAGCAAACGGTACATTACAGGAGGAAAAAGTGACATGTGTGCAGGTTACAAAAGCGTACAAAGTACAAGTAGAGGTATAATACTGCAATAAATGGAGGACACTCAAGCACAAGAACAAACGTTACGTAGGCAATGGTGGCACTTGTGCAAGTATCTAAAGCAAACAAAAAGTACGAGGTAGCAAACTGTGTGAACGCGCTTCCCACAAGCAGATTCTGGTCTGTGAACGTGCTTCACATGAACAGCTTTCGCGCGTTCATTCAATTAGAGTGCTCCTCTCTGGAAGACCTGCTGTGTTAATTATAGGTCCTTTCCGGGAGAGGTGCTATTAGTTAGCAGCGTGGGGCGCCTGTCGGCATGCTGTGATAATGACTTTCTTTGTTTTTACATGCTGCGCAGCAGTTGATCTGCTGTTCGATATGGCTTTAGGTCAATAAAAAATGCTCTATGGCGTGATCAGCATTGATGATGCCATATCATTTCTTTTTTTTAATACTTTGATCCATGTTGCAAAGCAGCTCGACTGCTGTACAGCATGTTAAAAAAAACATTGACAAAGTCAACAGATTTTCACATAAGCAAAAACAATTCTTGTTTTATTACGTTTTAGGGCGTGTTTGAACAGTTTTTTAAAGTGTTTATGCCACTATCTGTGTGAGCTCGCGTTCATTGCCTTCCAAAGAGCTGATCTTGGTGGTTGAATCAGACTAATCTCTCTTTCATGTCATCTTCATTTGGTGCCACATATGAGCTGATATGCACACACAGAAGAACTTATTTTTCTTATGAGCCTTGTCACACCCAGGCAAGAAAGCATATCAAGAATTCATCATTTGCGGACTGATTATTCATAGTGCCGTTTGGAGAGCCCACAGGACTGATCCGCCTATCACTTCAAACACCAGCCAGCGTGTGCTTCACTCTCCGGTTCCCGAACATGGTAGATGTATACCCAGGCCCCGGGGAGAGCTTGGAGATGTTGCAACTGCAATGGTCTCTCCCGAAGCTCACCTCTCTACCCCCTAAGGCATCATTGGACCCACTTTACGTCTTACAGTGGCTCTGGTCCCACTATGGTACTACCCTGAATAATTTCTGCCAGTATAACCCCCAGCATTGGCATTGCCTAGGGCACTGGGTATGGCTGATTGGAAGTACCGCGGCAGACACCAGCTGCATATGGGTGAGCGCGTATATACCACTCAAAAGGGTGGGTGGTGGGATGTGGGTGGGCAGTCCCCTCAGCTCATGCTGCGCTAGTTGATTATGTCGATTCTAGGCAGTCACAACGCTTCTTCCCATATTTACAATTTGTGGCCTGATGCTTCAATGAGCACATGGCGGCTAGAAACGGCTCAGTAGGTGGAAAAAGAGGGCACTAAGCGGGAGTGGAATGTAGTGGCTATCTGGAACCTCAGCAGACCATGCCCACCTTTCTTCAACTAATAATGCTCTCTAATTGGTAATGCGTACAGCAAATACACCATAACATAAATTAGAATAACATATGAATCATATGTGCATGCTTGGCATCTGACCTGTTCTCATTGATGGCTTCTGCTGAATGGGCTATAGCTATAAAGGTTTTTTAACTTCTGGCAGCATATTTTATGCCAAAGATTAAGTCAAAACCCAGATGTCATTTGAAGCTAGAGCAACATTCTACACCTACATCAATTAATTCGATAAGTAGACTTTCGGTCCTTGCATTGACTTCAGAGTAATGACTAATGACTACCTGGGCATCTGTGGCTGAAGTGGATGGTTTGTATATGTACCTTTTTCCATGCCTAATGCATCTCCATAGTTTGGAAATGTATTTCAGAGACTGTTCATTATTTTGTATACAAATTAAAAACAAAGTGCTTGTCCCGTGAGTCTTTTTAGGAGTCTGCTGTTCTGCCCACTGCAATCTCAGGTGTCACATCTGTGTGTTTATTTTCCTTTCTCTATGATTTTGTCCCTGTTTAGGTCTCGCTGAGCCAACGTGCATACGTTGCTCTGTGAGATTATAGTAAGGGACTTTCAAAAGTGCTCCCAAAGGCTGCAGGCGGATGAGGTACAGTGCATGTGCGCCGGGCGCGCGCATCATTTGTCAGCCTGCAGCCTTTGGGAGCACTTTCTCGGCTGCTTTGATGTTCTCAGTGAGCCGCGTGGCCAATGAGAACACCAAAGCGGCCGCGAAAGTGTTCACCATTTGCCACCCTCTCCCTTATCCCACTTCCTGCTTGTTCCCCCTTAATGTTGTTGCCTTTAGTTTTTTTGTATTTACCTGTAAAAATAAAAAAGAAATTGTTTGATCTCTTCATGGTTTTATTTCTAAACTCTATCTATCCATCTATCGTCCTCACTTTATCTATTTATCTATAGATCGCCCTCACTCTATCTATCTATCGCCCTCACTCTATCGATCTATCTATTGCTAGCTATCTATCTATCTATCTATCTATCTAGCTCCCTCACTCTATCTATCGCCCGCCCTCTATCCATCTATCGCCCTCACTCTATCTATCGCCCTCACTCTATCTATCTATCTATCGATCTATCGCCCTTACTCTTATCTATCGCCCTCACTCTATCTATCTATCACCCTCACTATCTATCTATCCATTGCCCTTACTCTATCCATCTATCACCCTCACTCCATCTATCGCATCTATCTATCTATCTATCTATCTATCTATCTATCTATCTATCTATCGATCGCCCTCACTCTATATATCTGTCTATCTATCTATCGCCCTCACTCTATCTATCTGTCTATCTATCTATCGCCCTCACTCTATCTATCTATCGCCCTCACTCTATCCATCTATCCCCCACCCTCTATCCATCTATCGCCCTCACTCTTATCTATCTATTGCATCACCACAGCATCACTCAGCACCACCACAGCATCACTCAGGGGCACCACAACATCACTATGCGCTACCACAGCATCTCTGAACGCCACAGCATCACTCGTCGCCACCACAACATCACTCAGCGCCACCACAGGATCAATCTGTGCAACCATTCAACAACAACTGGTTCAAATATGTTCTCTAAATGTTTCAAGCTTTATTACAAATGTCACAAAAATATGTTAATATTTCACTTCTGTTCTTGGATTTTCTTCACAATAAAATACACTGAACATAATCTTCACAAAAGTTATTTACAAAAGTTTAAGCTATTGCCATTATATAAATTACAATAACTTTTATTTAAGTATTAATTATTAAAAAAAAATAAAAGTCATTGTTATTTGTAATATCAATACATCTAAGTCACGTAAATACAACACATATCGCATTACAAATTCTATAGGTGTCACATTTGCGAAAGTTAAAACTATTGGCATTGTAAATGACAAAGCTATTAATTTGGCTATTTTCGAAACCAACACATAAATAAAAACTTTGTCATTTACAATACCAATAGCTCAAACTTTCCTAATGCGAGACCTATTGCATTGCAAATGCTTGTTTTTTCTAATGTTCTCATTCTAGTGTGCAGAGTCCTATGAATAAAAGCTAAAGTGTCTAGAGAGGGTTGTCACCGCATTACAATTGCATACTGTGCTTGGAAGCATCTTTCACTACTGTTGTATCACAGCTGGGACCCAGAACATGAGCTCTAAACTTTTTCTGGGTGGTGACTTTTGTTGGGGCTTGAGTAAGAAACACCAGCAAGAACATACCAGATCCCGAGCAGTATCAGCTGAAAGCAGCCTTCATCTCCCCTGTGCGTGCCACTACCTCACCTCTTTAGCTGAAGTGTGCATTACTCTTTTGTGCTCCCCGCAAGAGACGTGAAGCTCCCCATGGGCACTAGATCATTTATTGTCGAACGCAAAAAAGAAATAGAGCCGGGCAACCTGACATTAGAGAAATTTCATCTCTCCAGCCTCTTTACATTCTGGGGGGGGTGTCACCTGAATGAAATTACTCCCGACTGGCATTATCTCCTGGACTTGTAGTGTTCCTCAAGGGATTATTCGTAGTCTAACAGAAACATGCTAATAGACCAGCGAATTGAGCATATTGAAGCGAGGCATGCTTCACTCTGGACTTCGCCTACCACATGCATTCCAGGTCCTCTTGGGCAGCAAAAAAAACTGGAACAATGAGTCATGGCACAAGTCATGCCTATGTTTAGCCTCTCTACCCACCGCATGCATTTCTGCACTCCTGGGGAAGCCAGATAGTCAAATTTCTCTTTTTGTGCGCCAATCTAGAGGTATATACTAAACTGAAGTGATCATGTAACTCCTATAACTGAGGAATTAAGAGGAACTGTGCGTCCTGGCCTTGAGCCTGGTCACCTTATGCACCGCGAGTCTAGTCATACAATCCCACACATCATTCTGTCAATAGGAGACCACATATGGGGTAGCAGCCTGTAGTAGGTACAGACAAAAACTGCATTTTTTATGTAGAGAAGTTCGGATGTAGGATTTGTCATGGAGATTTGGTAAGTTGCAGGTCTGCAGTTTGTTTGTTGTGGCTGAGTTTGCAGGGAACTCAAGAAAAGCTATGAATCCCGCACATTTTGAAAAGTAGACCAGGAGAATACACAGAGGTGTGACTTGCATGGATTCCATCTCTTATTGTTACCCAGAAAGCTGAGGAAACGTCAAACAATGGTTACTAAAAACACAACATTTTCCCATGGGCAAGTTCAAAACTGCTACAATTTGCATACATGGGCTACTTTCTTAGGTATCGAATTCACTAATGAGGATACTTTTATTTTGGTTCTGTCCCAGACCGACCCAGACTACTGATACAAAAGCCTAATTTCCTTTCCATTCCCATGGGGATTGGCTGCGGTGTCCGGGCCTGGGGCCAATTGACACCCTGGGAATGCTACCTGGTCATTGTGGGACTTGCAGATGTTTCAGATTGAAATAATGTATTTTTTTCCTGACAGCTGTCTGAGGTTAGTTGGTCCTTACAGTAATGAATGGTACAGGGACATAATGGAAGCCTTTGATTATTATCAATGCCTTGCAAGGTGCAATATAGATTCTAGAAAATGTAATGCTACGTGTTCATAACTAATATCTACTTCTGATTTTAGTGACACATGGTCATCTTTTAAAGGTATTTATAATAATGCCTGTGGTCGCCATTGTATGCTGTAAATAATTTTCTGTTATAATTCCTGAATTGTTCATCTGTAGATTGTAATAAGAAATACAAAATAATTCTGGGATCCCATTCATCGGTGCAGTCCCTGGCTATAATGCCCTTGGGGGCTTCCTATATAGGATGCAATTTGGATTTTGTTCTGCTGTTTACAAAAACTTTCAACTCTTAGTACATGATGTGGTTGCGCTACAAGAAACTTGGGACACTGAATGCAATTTCTGGGTTGAAGGTTATACATCTTTTTTTGTAGCTGCACAAAAGTCGTCTAGGGGTAGGAGCAAGGGAGGCCTTGCGCTCTTAATCTCAGTTAAACATATGGGGGTGATGAAAATGCTAAATGTTAACTCTCCCAACTGTTTAATATTGGAGGTTCTGAATAATTCGGGGGAGAAAATCCTTTACGTAAATTTTTATAATTCCATAGAGGGTACACAAGGCAGTGAAAATATCCTCATGTTGACAGATTTTTTAAATGATTACAAAAGGAGTCAAACTACATTTGTTCATTATATACTTCTTGGTGATTTTAATACACACATATGTCATCTTAATTGTTATCATGATGTTTGTTTGGAAGATGATTATCTGACCCACCCGCATTTTGAACACTCTGTTAAAGGGGGAGCTTTAGAAGAACTGCTGATAAATTTAGACATATCAGAACCCGTCTTTGTGAATAATAAAGACAGAGTACCAACATATAGTGCTAGGGGGAGCAACACTATCATTGATTTTATTTTTGGGTCACCCAGTATACTTAAAAATGTTATCTCTTATAATGCAATACAGACGGCATTTAGTGACCACAATCCGGTTATTATGGAATTAATTAACACAAATCCTACCATAATAACTACCGGACCACATTTAATTTATCCTACTGTAATCCGGGCTCATGATCAAGGTAGACGAGTTAAATGGTCTAGAGTTATTCCCAATGATTTTTTTAATGATTTGTGTGACAAAGTAAGTCTAGAATTAAACATCTGCAGAGACCCATTGACATCAGGAGGGAATGTTATTAAAGCCTTTGAAGTTATCTGCAAAAATGTTGCCATGGCACTTACGTGCAAACCTAATAACAAGACACGTAAAGCGCAAGGGTGGTTTAACGCTGATGGTTCCAAGGCACATAAAAACCTATTAGAAGCCCTGAAATGTACTCCGCGTAACAGAGCAAAAGTGTCAAAATGCAGGAAGGAATATAAAATCACGACTGAGGCACGTAAAAGAGAAATTAAAGACAAAGCCTGGGAATCGCTATATGATAAACTTACACTGAGGGACAGTGCTAAGTTTTGGGCTGTAGTGAATTCTCCATTGTTTAATGGCAGAGATAATGAAATACTGGAGGCTAACATGACCGAGAAACAATGGCTGGACCATTTTGAAACTATCTATGGCAGTAAGATCCTTATAACTCCTTTCACCCCTATTGATTTTATAAATTCAGACACCCCACTAAGAATCACGGTGAAAGAAGTACAAAATGCCATAGAAAACACGGCTGGTGGTAAGGCCCCCGGCCCGGACGGGGTTCCCGCCGATATGTTCAAGACACACTCTCATGTGTGGTCCGTAGTTCTCGCAAATGTTTTTAATTTAGTCTGTATGGATAACTCTAACATTCCTACTTCTTGGTCACACTCGATTATTATACCAGTTTTTAAGAAGGGTCAAAGGGGTGACCCAAGGTGTTATAGACCGATATCGTTGCTCGACTCGTCATTCAAGATTTTAGGCAAAGTCATCTTAAACAAAATTAATAAATGGGAAAAGGAAAATGAAATTTTATGTAATACCCAATATGGGTTCAGGGTGGGGATGGGTACTGAGGAACAGTGTCTTAACCTGTATATGACCATTTGTAAATATACTGTTGCTGCTAGGGGGGCAATCCATCTGGCATTTATGGACTTGTCCACAGCGTTCGACCTAGTTAATAGGTCGAAACTGTGGACAATACTTTTGGAGATGGGTTTGGACCCTGCTTTGGTTAACTTCCTGGCCTATTTGCACAGTGATCTGACCGCCTCAGTGCGTATGTCATCCGATGGTAAATGCACTGCTGGGTTTAGATCAGCCAGAGGGGTAAGACAAGGGTGCATTTTAGCACCCATGTTATTTTCACTGTATATAAATTCACTGTATTCAGCTCTATCAACAGCCACACCGGATATACCTAGTATGGGTGGGTCCCCTCTGCCCCTACTGATGTATGCCGATGATACGGTCCTCATTGCCAGAACCCCCAATGGACTACAGTTACTCCTTGACACTTTTGGGGCCTTTATGCAGAAATTGGATCTGGTTGTTAACATGGAAAAGTCCCACGTTATGTCAATTGGGAAAGGCAAGGATAATACAAAAATCTTGAGATGCAACGGTGTGACATTGTCTAAAGTAAAGACATTTACTTACCTCGGTGTAATTTTTGATAATTTAGTCACCTGGACCCCCCAGATTGCTAACAAAGCGATAGCTGTACGAAGATCTTTTGCAGCCATACTAAGTTTCGCCAAGAGGTTGGGAGGGAAACCTATTGAAGCCATTCTTTCCCTATATAGAGCAAAAACCCTGGCTCTGGCCAGATATGGGGCCGGGATTTGGGGTTATAAGAACTTAGCCCCAATTCAAAAAGAGGAGAACAGATCTATGCGTTCTCTATTGGGTCTACCACAGTCCACTCCTTCGTTCTCTGCCCACTTGGAATTGGGGCAAGGTCATATTGAGGATGCCCTTAACTTGGCTCCACTATTGCTATGGGTGAAAGTATGGCTGAACCCTACTCTGTCATTGAATCGAAAAATTATCACCGACTGCATGGGGAGAGATAGAGCAATGGACATTAAATGGCTGAAACATATTAAATTCTTAGCTACACAATTAGGTCGTCCAGAATTGTATTGTAACCCTGAAAGACTCAGTAAAGATGATGTTAAATGGATGAAAGCCCAATTTTTAAACTTTAGAAATACTAACCGGGAAGCTATGGAAATAGAAAAAATTACAGTAAGGGCTCATTACATGGTAATTTCTATCTTGACCATCCAGCCATACTTAACTGTAGTCAATAGACCATATCATCGTTGGCTATTGACGAAATTCCGTTTTAACCAGATGTATCTTCTTTTGGGTGAATACCTGAAATGGAATAAGCCAAGGGACAATGCCCCGTGTAAATGTGATGCCTTTAATGACCAAGACTTGACGCACTTTGTATTTTTCTGTCCCTTTTTTGTCGAAGGGAGGAAAAAATATATTTTACCACTACTGAGGGACAAGGGATTTACGCAAGTGAAACCCGCGTTGTTGTTTTTACAGCTTATGGAGACCCCTATTGTAATGTTTGGGGTTGCCAACTTCCTAGTAGCGGCGTTGCGTGCCAAACGTAAAAGATTGTTGAACACCACAATGATGGAATGTGTTTTGGAGTAGCTAAAGTTTGGTCTGATTAATTTTTACCATCATGAGCGGTTCATTTTCATTTTTTCCCTGCTTGTTCATACCGTCAACAAGAAGTAACAAGACAATGAAAGTAGTTATATAATCAATCTGATGGTTTACAGGGTATTATACATTTTAAACTGTGCCTGATTACTTCCCACACAACTGTTTCAACTGTTTTTAACTGCTTTTTAACAATTGTTTGTGAATTTTAAAGTTTTATCTGTGAATTTATGTTGATTATTTATAAATATGTGTGTAGTATACTTTTATGATTTTAATTAATCGAATAAAGTATTTTTGACTCTGACTCTGACTCTGAACTCTTAGTATTGAGGGCTTCCTGTGACCTGCCTTACGTGTAGTGTACTAAAGCATTCACATGTCTTTCAGGGAAAAGTCTGCACTACACTAAAAATATCAAATGCCGACTGTCAAAACCCCTTTTAGAGGGCAGTGGGGCATGCAGGGGTTACTGGGCCCAACCATGGGGGTTGAAGCGTTTTACACCTTGTGTCCTGGGGCCTGACCTACTATGGATCCTGGGTGGAAACAGATTAGTGAACACGGTTCATAACTCACTACAGGCACACTTGCACTCAGTGTATTGTACCCAGCACACACTTTGTTCAGCACTGTTATGCCATGCATTGTGCTTCTACAGGCACATTTACTCTACGTATACTGCTCGGTACTGTATTGTGACACTCGCAGGCACACATACACCTAGCGCACATCTTCACCATGCGCACTCTGGACACGACTGTACCGCTCATGTACTGTACTCCTCACATGTACACATAGACCCAGTACATGCACTCACCATGCATGCACGGCATTGCTTTATCTCTGTATTTTTCACCTTTCAAGGCACACCTACATCTAACGCAGTCACCACTCCTGCGCTGCATAGCACTTCACTTTAACTAAATTAGGCCAAAGGGTGAGCTAAGCACAGAGTCGCGGAACTTCAAAAAGTGAGTGGGCCTGTAGGCCTCACTCTAGTGACACAGTTTAAAAAGGACCTGTTCACTCCTACTGATCACTGCACTGTATCATGCCACCACCTCAGACGTGCTGCTTAACTCTTGGTAAAGGTAGTAACCTTCCAAAACTATGAGGGTTTTGCTTTCTGTGCCCTTCCCAGTCCAACAAGATCACCATCTATGACACATGCCTTTGTTTATTTGTCAAACGCATGATCCGGATGACGGATCAAGATAACGGTACAGTTGTGCCTCACGTTACATGTCCATCACCACCAGAGGACTTTTCCATCCCAACACTGACATTATACAGGGTTAAATGATAATAACTGTTGCACTTGTAGAGAGACTGACACAGAGTGAGAAAATCACGTGGATATATCAAAATGGATTTGTAAACATGACTGCAAAGGATTTTTAGTCCCTAAGGAAATAGTGGCCATGTTGGAAACTGGTTGATGTAGAGCCTAGAGCTAATGGAATGTGGTAGCTTACCCACAGCTGTAAATTGGTAAGACGGTAAATCATTGTTTTTACTTTTAGTCTTCATCGGCATACGCAGACCCTCGCAGGGATTTTTCCCTCCCCAACCCCAGCTGGAAAAAGGAACTGATGGCCCTCTATAGCAAGTTTATGGAGCTGACAAAGAGTGGGTCATGGGAAAGGATTCCGTCGTACAACGCTACTGTCCTCCATATGCCGGGTACGTAGAAAATGGTGCTTTGATTTTACAAGTGTTCTTTCAAAGAAAAGCTTAAACAAGGTAGAATATCTGTCAAGGCCAAATTTATGCTTGACTCAAAAAAATCATTCTGGCGCTGCATTATTATAAGAAACATTTTTTTCCTGATCTCAAATGTATGGACCACAGCAATACCAAAACTAGCCTTCAAATTTTTTTGTTACCAAATTCAGTACAAACAAGTGCCAGTCTCCTCCTTAATCTGGATTTTGGCGCTTAGGTATAACAAAGCCAGGATTTAAACTGTACCCAACTCTAAAATAGAAAAATTATGCTTATTTAATCAAACATTACTCATAATCAAACATTACTCAGTGGAAGACACCCTTCCGACCTGGGGAGACCTTTGGGGAAATAAGTTTCCACATCCGCACCAAGTGCTAGGGCCTGTGCTGGGTTTGGTGATGTTGGCTGGCTCTTTGAGTAGCCGGATTGGAGACTGTGATTGGGAGGGGAGCAGCTACAAATTGCCTATGAGTCTGAGGCTGGCAGTGGTATTGCAGCCCAGTGGCTGCTAATAATCTTCCCAGGCTCATACGTACCTCCTTAGCATCCTTGTCTCGCTACCATTGGACCACAGAGAACAAGATGGACGCAGAGGTATTACATCATGATGGTGGGATAAGGATCTATGGCAGGGGGATGAGGGGTAACCTTGAACACAGCAGGACAGGCAGAGAGTGGGGTGAGATCTCCAGTGATAGTCCTGCCCCAGAAGTGAGCAGTGACATCAAAGAGGGTAATGTGGAACCTGAGGACATTATTGTAGTGGAGTAGGAGGTCTGCTATGCTGGTGTAGGTGGGTTACCATACAAGATGTGACCCCAGGGAACTGGCAGGCAGCAGCGGACCGGGTAGGTGATGAGCCACTTGATAGAGAGATCCTTCCACCTCACTGACTGTGGCTGGGGTGAGTGATAAACGGCAGTGGCAATTCTCTCAGGCATGGAGAGATCACGCCCCTAAACCTGTACTATTGCCCACCGCACCGAATAGATGAATCTGACGCTAAAGGAACATGTATTCACACTATCAGAACACACAACCAATGTGCCTTTTTTTGTACTCTTACCAGACAGGCTATCGACTAAGGTTTGCTGATTGGCCTCTGGGCAGAATGTCAGATAAGAAGACCCAAAACCTTTTCTCCATGATGTATTGCTTGCTGTGCATGGTACTCATAATGTGCTTGAACAGAAGGTTGATACAATGGCTATCAACGTCAAAGTGCTAAGCACAGATTTCGAGAAAATCGCACGAGTGGGCACAGTGGAAAGGAAGAAGTGTAAAGTCTGGAGGATGTTAACCTGCGACTGTAACATCACTTCTTTTAAATACATTGATGCTTAAGTGCTAGATGCAGAACAATGGTCTGGACGAAATTGTGTGTAGATTTTGGGAGTACTGGAGGGTCTGTGGAAAGAGTTGTTTGTGGAAGAGTTGACAACCAAATACTTTTTTTTTTACCATTTGATATTAAGGACATTTATGCAAGTACATATGCAGTATAAATCATTGGCATTTGCCCGAGGAGGATAGCAAATTTGTGGTACACGTCATCGCTTCCTGGGTACTTTACATGAGTGTTAAATGTATAACGTGTCTGGTCGATATATCACTTATAAAACATAATACAGATCATATGTTGACATAGATAATCTCGCCCATAAACAACCGAGCACTTATCCGTAGTCACTATCCAAATAAACATTAATGTATTACAGACGTAATGCATTGACTCATGGTTCCATTATCTATTTCTTACTTAAACAGAACAACACAAAACTTTTGGCAGTCGTTGGCGGCAGTGGTACAATACTATTCTTTTAAAAAAAACATTTAGACAGCCCTGTGCATATGTTATCAGCTGTCCCCCCCCCCCCATGCCCTTCCAGATAGGTGTGACCCCACTCATTCTGAGTAGGGGAGGGTGATATTGTGAGGGTCTCTATTAAATATCCAGAACCAGGCAACATAGAGCGAATACAACTAATTTGAGTAGGCATGGAATCAACGGGCGTGCCATTTGCGTCCCTCCGAGGACCCACAAGAAGGAGATGCTACTGGGGTGTAAGGCTCTGCTCCTGAGGTCCCCCCTCCGACAGTCAATCTGCTCATATATCACCCATGGTCCCCATCCGAATATAGGGAGGTATTTGGACGGCAGCCCCTGCTGTGAGGGGGTCGTTATCTGGGGCAGGTCTGCGGTGTCTCCGCTCCACCAAAACATAGCACTTTCTGAAATCTAGTAAAGTTTGGGACTGGCTTGAGGTTTTGTAAACCAAGGAGAGGGGCTAATTGGGTAAGCGCCATACTGAGCAAAGGGTGAGATTAAGTACTGATATTACATCCAATCCCCAAGAGGTGCAATCCAAGGGATCAGTGGAGAGGAGGCCAACTTCTACTGTACTGTCTGTACCAACTTTGTTGACTTTGCTTGCTTTCAACCCCCACAGTACCAGGAAATTCTAGATCAAACGGGGGTGAGATTAATGATCTCATGACTAAGAAGCGTGATGCTTTTGGGTGGGACGATGTCCAAATCTTTCTACGGATTGAGGTCTGTAAGCAGGTGGCAGGTTACGCGAACTCACCAACGCTATGACCACTGTGCACTGACATGTTTTTGGACTTGTAGTGCTAGCAGGATAAAGGTCTTACCTCTATTCTCCTCTTTATTTCTGATCCGCTTTCTCCAATTGATTGATAAAATTGACTTTTAATCATGCTTCTCTTTATCTAAGGTTGAAATGTTCTAAGTGCATTAAGGGCATTGAGTTCAAGGGTAGTTTGAAATCAACAACTGCGCTATACTGTAGGGAGAACATGGGGAGTCAAACTGGCTTAGGTCAGGACTGGGTTATTGGATACGTTGTGCCTGCATATAATATGACTTGAACTGGTGGATCACCCCCTGAAATAACACCTGTGACCTGTAAGATGGAAGAGTTAAAACTGGTATCTTGGAACGTGAAAGCCCTTGGAAGCTGGATAAAGTAGAGCGTGGTTATAAATGCTGAGTTTGCTTAGACATTGATGTAGATCTAGTAAAGGAAACTCATTTAGTGGGATTCATCTGTAATTTCTTTGGAGGTAGATTATACCAAATTCTGGCAAATAAAGGCTGTTCGGTCTGGCATCCTTGGCATGGTTTTTGCTTCTGCCTCCTGTATTTTTGACTGGACTTTCCCACTGCTGATCAGCGCTAAAGTGCAAGTGCCTCCTTCGTAAAATATGATTGTGATTGGTTATCCATGATTGGCATATTTGGTTTACTGGTAAGTCCCTAGTAAATTGCACTATCTGTGCCCAGGGCCTGTAAATCAAATGCTAGTAGTGGACCTGCAAAAAACAACAAGTGATGGACTGAATGTGGATCAATGTCACACACTCCCCCAGTCAAAAGATCTGGGCCCAAATCCATCGTTTTTTTGCACTCCACACCACCCTGGGTCAGATAATGGCTTTATGCAAATCAGCTCTGATCCTGTTGCCCCATGGGAACAGTCCAGTCCGAACTACAACAGCCATATCTTTCCCAGACCGGAATCAAGCATCCGAGGACCGGACCGGTTTCGAGGTAACACCTCTCTTCAGCCCGGCTAGCTTGACTCCAAGTGGTGTGGAGTGCCTGGGACCCACGTCTGGGCATCCCCAGCGCACTTAGGGCGGCAATTGCAAAAAACAACAAGTGATGGACTGAATGTGGATCAATGTCACACACTCCCCCAGTCAAAAGATCTGGGCCCAAATCCATCGTTTTTTTGCACTCCACACCACCCTGGGTCAGATAATGGCTTTATGCAAATCAGCTCTGATCCTGTTGCCCCATGGGAACAGTCCAGTCCGAACTACAACAGCCATATCTTTCCCAGACCGGAATCAAGCATCCGAGGACCGGACCGGTTTCGAGGTAACACCTCTCTTCAGCCCGGCTAGCTTGACTCCAAGTGGTGTGGAGTGCCTGGGACCCACGTCTGGGCATCCCCAGCGCACTTAGGGCGGCAATTGCAAAAAACAACAAGTGATGGACTGAATGTGGATCAATGTCACACACTCCCCCAGTCAAAAGATCTGGGCCCAAATCCATCGTTTTTTTGCACTCCACACCACCCTGGGTCAGATAATGGCTTTATGCAAATCAGCTCTGATCCTGTTGCCCCATGGGAACAGTCCAGTCCGAACTACAACAGCCATATCTTTCCCAGACCGGAATCAAGCATCCGAGGACCGGACCGGTTTCGAGGTAACACCTCTCTTCAGCCCGGCTAGCTTGACTCCAAGTGGTGTGGAGTGCCTGGGACCCACGTCTGGGCATCCCCAGCGCACTTAGGGCGGCAATTGCAAAAAACAACAAGTGATGGACTGAATGTGGATCAATGTCACACACTCCCCCAGTCAAAAGATCTGGGCCCAAATCCATCGTTTTTTTGCACTCCACACCACCCTGGGTCAGATAATGGCTTTATGCAAATCAGCTCTGATCCTGTTGCCCCATGGGAACAGTCCAGTCCGAACTACAACAGCCATATCTTTCCCAGACCGGAATCAAGCATCCGAGGACCGGACCGGTTTCGAGGTAACACCTCTCTTCAGCCCGGCTAGCTTGACTCCAAGTGGTAGTGGACCTGCAGCACTGATTGTGCTACCCACATGTCTCAGGCCTGAGCTATTGCAGTGTCTGCAAGTGTAGCTTTAACCTGCCATGTCAACCTGGCAAGTGCTGCCACTTGCCAGTCCCAAACCTTCCCTTTTATCGCATGTAAGACACCACTAAGGTAGACCCAATGTAGCCCCATGGGCAGGGTGCAGTGTATGTGAAAGGTAGGACATGTCCTGGTGTATTTTACATGTCCTGATAGTGAAATACTGCTAAATTCGTTTTTTACTATTGTAAGGACTATCTCTCCCATAGGTTATCATTGAAGGTCCTTGTAACCTCTTACAAGTGTAACTTTCAATTAGGAAGAACTAAAGATTTGGAGTTTGGGTTCCCTGAATTTAGGATTTAAAGAAACATCTTTCTGTGAAGGTGGTTTTCAAATTGTGTGTTTGAAAATGCCACTTTTAGAATTTTAGAATGTCTTGCTTTACCATCCTGCGCCTCTGCCGACTTGTGGAATCCACGTCTAGTTTTGAATGACAGTGGGCTGTTTGTGTTTTCACTCTAGACAGCACACAAAGGGAGCTGAGGTGTGCCCTGCTAGTCCTGTTTGCCCATCACCATGCTGTTGGGCCTTCCTAAGCTAGAGTGGTGGGAGGAGTTGTCACTGACACCTGAATAGGGTTGTGCTGTCTCCAACCCCTGTAGGGGGTCTGGAGCCAGGTCAGGGCAAGGCATGATCTGTGCAAAGACTATCGGTTGACGTATGCCTACTTCAAAGGCGGAAAGGGGTATAAGTATTATATATGTAACCCCACGTTTTGAACACTTTTGGATCAAGTAAAGATTCTGCCAAGAAAAAGTGCTGGAAAAGCTGTAGGAGGAGAACTGCCACTCTGCTTTTTACTGTGTTGTGCTGGCCTGCTGCTTGCTGCTTCTGTCTAGGGCGGAGGAAGGACTGGACTGTACTGTCTTATCCTGATGTCAAGATTCTCCAAGGACTTGTGTGTGCTTCCCTCCTGATGAAAGTCAGGGCCATCAAAGACTTCATTTGCAGTGCCCCTGAACTCCTCTGCTGGGAGTTCTGACCTGCCAAGTCGTGCCAATTCTAGTTCTGGGCCCTTGGAGGTGGTTTTGCTGCTTAAAAGACTGTAAATCCAAGCACAACCCTTCTGCGCTTGTTTTTCCCGCCGCAATCTTGCTGTGCGGTTAAAAAAGCAACGCTTCGACGCTGTGCAGCCAAAAAATCAATGCAGTGCCTGACATGTGGCTGAGAAATCACCGCAGCCCGAGTCCTGAGCACCGCGTTTCCAACATCCGAGACCCCCGCTCCGACTTCGATGCGGGGGGACTTCAATTTGATGCACCACCATTCCGCTGCTGTGAAAATTGACACAGCGCCTGTTTCGCAGCTGCATCGGCCCAGCATGGCTTGATTTTTCCATGCATTGCTCCTGTGCACCAAGTCTTTGCAACTCCATAAAGAGCTGAGGCTGCGTGTTTGGAATTCTACACATTGATTCTCCTCACAAGAGGGGGTGGGAGTGTCCTCAGGCCATTTGCTTCAGGATTGATATGTGTCTCTAGTAGCCTTGGGTACAGCATGACGCACAGCGCCACGTTGTTAGGGGGCCACTTTACACACTTAAATTAATACATGCCCCGACTGCCACCCTCCCCGACATCCATCCATGTGACAAGACCCTAAACAGGCCAAATTATAAGTTACAAAATGGGCCTGCCTGGGCCCAGCAGCTTGCAATTTATTTTTAGCCTTACTTGGTGAACACCACACACCACATCCACAAGTCCTGATGCCGACAGCAACCTGCAGTGCTATCAGTAAATCGTGTGTCTGACTGCCTCAACCCAGTGTTCATATAATGGCGTCCAGACCACGACCACTCCCGGTCAAACTTACGCGCAGGAAGCAGCCTCACAATAAGTCGAGTTTGCGCAGACTCGATTCCTTGGCTTCCCTCCTGCCGCATCCTTTCCCAACCGGTCACAAAATCACAACACCTTCTAAAGAGGTTGGAAAGGCTGAGGGTGACAATGCTCTCGACTCTAGAAAAATCAAAAGAATTGTTTAAATCACGTGCAACCTAGTTTTCAGAAATATAAAATAGCTCCAATTGATGACTGTTGTGCCTGTAATCATTTCGGCTCAGTTCAACACTTTATTTCGTAAAAAAGAGACCATGAAAGAGACATACAAATACAATCATAAAATACATTCATATTCTTAAAATAATAAATACATAAAAAGAAAAACTAAATATTACAGAATCACACAATTACCTCAGATAAAACAAATGGTTTGCAATCTGAAAATCAGTGAATCATTAGCAATTGTACACTATTAAAACCCCCAATTAGTCAGATTAGGCAACTACTCCCATTTTCTTCCATACAAGCCACATACTCATGACTCATTTCACTTTCTCTATTCAGATACTGAGCCCACCGAGGTACGGAACACACGTCTCTACACCAGAAACCTGGATATAGAAGGAGCTGGCTTGGAATATGCCATGTTTCTGAACCGTGAAGAAAAAAGAGTGGTCGGAGTGTTCCAGATAGGCCCGTACTTGGAAGGGCCACCCTCGTAAGTAGAATCTGATTCATGCTATGTCTTGGGTCCTGGTGATTAATTACAACTTGCTTTCTGTTCTGTGTTCTTTTACTCCACATTCATCTGAAAGGTTTAAGTACTCTTTATTCTAATCTGTAAATCTCATTTTAATGCTCACTATGTTTTCTTTTAATTTATTTTGGGTGCTGGGGAAATTGAAGGAGTATTTCTAGTTCTATATCAGCTAGGAAAAGATTGGGACTAGAGTCCCATGGTGGCAGCAACAGTGTCCCTAGGATTATGGAGTATACTCATGGTCATAGGAACCTGAGCAAGAGTGTCCCTCCCTACCATGTTGGGGATAACATCCATAAATGGATGAAGCAAATGATGGTAACGGTTATTCGGAGCGCACTACACTGTCAAGGTATATGTAGTTCAACATAAGTATATGTGGTGCTCAGGAAGAAAGGGGGGTTGGTTACCACATATGTGATTGTTTGCTCCTGTGGAAAAATGTATGTGGGGAGCACGATCAGGAGGCTCAAGGACAGGGAACAACACGTCTTCTCTTACCATGGAATTGATCATATAAAACCTGATCCCCGCGGGGGTAATAGACTCTTGACATTAAGAAGACGTGAAGTACTTTGGCTGATTAAATTGAAAGCCGTAGAATGTGGTCTCAATGTTGATCATGAGTATGAGTTTTACTTGGGACAATGAAACAATGTATATGTTACAAGTGCGGAATTGAAAATGAGAAAGGTTGGATTGCATTGTAATGTATTGTAACCTTGTCCCCTCTTCAGTGAGTTAATGTACAAAATAATTTCTGATCATCTTTACAATATGGACAGCTCTACTGGAAAGAAATTGTCTTGTTGTCTGATACCTGAAGGCATTTATTACTATTTTGTGTGTTTATATATAACAATTGAATTAATCTGTTACAGAAATTGTCTATCGCCCGACCCACTACCTCTCTGAATCGGTTTTGTAAGTGATAACATGACATTATGATCCTTTGGTGGTGGAACACTTGGGGGTCCCGCAGGTCCCTGGGTTCACGCATGAATGAGTTTCAACAGGTGTGTAGTTTATGAACTACTTTAATGATGAGGACACCACAGAACACTGTAGAAATTAAGTTTCGATTACAATTAAGGCTAGTATAATATGGTGACACTTAGATGAATTGTTGATTTATTAGGTACGTTATCCAAGATGGAGAACGCGTCTTTACTCTTTCAAGAGGGCGCGTGACGTATTTCGCTAAGGCGCTATAGATATACACATAGAGTGTAGAAGATGATATTGTGATTACTAGGCTTTTAACCCCTTGCATGCTCATGACGGAACAGTTCCGTCATCAGCGTCGGTGCTCCGGTGCTGATGACGGAACATTTCCGTCATGAGCCAATGCAGTTTTAAACCCTTCAGCACTGTGGCGAAATTCGCGCAGCACTGAAGGGGTTAATAAAAGCCATCATAATATGGCGCGAGAGCAGGACGTCACTCGACGACAGTAGATATACACAGATCGCAAATTACTTATAATGCGATAGCTGTGTTTTTGAGAATTAAACAATATCAAATGGCTTTCGCCAGTTATATACCTACTCACGAATAGATACATAATGGTAAGTTACGTGGTTTAAGGTTATTTACAAAAAGCCATTACAAGATGGCGCGGATGCACAAAAAGCCATTACAAGATGGCGCGGATGTAGAACGGCGGACACAGTGTTAAGTTACGTAGCTGGAGGCTACTGATAAAAAGCCACTACAAGATGGCGCGGGTGCAGAACGCCACTCTAGGCCAGCAGATACATTTAGATCGGTAAGTTCGTAAACGAAGTCAGCATTTTCTTGGTAACGGAAAATAGTCATATAACTTATTGGTGTATACTTTTGTTTTAGACACGTACTCGTGATACATCAGAAGACTATTTCCTTTGACCTATTGATGGATACTTCTGTTATAGATACATACTCGCGACACACCAAAAGACTATTTTCTTCGATATAAGGAACTACGAGTTCCTGACTAATGCAGATAACGTACAAGGTGAGAAACAGTGATAACGTGTACAACAAGACTAACTTGAGAACGTTATTAATATTTGTAGTAAGTCACTTTCTGCTGCCATGTATTTAATATATGTTACTGACAGCAACATTAACTTATTTGTAGGAATACGTACGCATAATTGATTAGATGCAGACTGGAGTCCGCCTTTGGATATTAAGATACCTAGATGTGAGGATCATATTGGAATAAATATAATTCCTGAGTTTGGTTTTTTACACTTGAAGATATCAACATTTACCGTTTTGGTGAGTTATTATTTTGTCATGACCTGTTGAGTCTCACGATGCGTGAACCTGGCACTTGTGGCACCTCTGGCGCGAAACTGGACAAAAGACATGGGAGTAACCTCCCCCCTGTCCTACTCCTCCCCCAGGAGGGTCCCCTGAATCTATCCAACCCTCTCCTGTGGGTACAAAAGGTCTTACCTGACTGTAGCTCTTTAGATTTTACGTGGACAAGATTCTACAAGAAGAAACCACTGACCTTCGACCGTCTGGACACTCTGGACTTCAATGGACTTTGACTCAGTCAGAGTGCGTCCCCCTCTCCGTCTAAAGCTTTCTCTGTGCCCTTGCTCCATACAAGTTTAAACAGTAATAGGGCAACCCAATAGTCCCAAGGAACTGGGTATCATTAATAACAAAACAGTAAGTGTTCCTAAAGGAATAATTTAACACTATTTATAATTTTTAACTGGTCACAAAAGTGAACCTGAAATCACAATACTCAGGAGACAAAAGGTATCAAACAAAATGTTTACTTTTTATGTTGATTTTTCAAACCATATACTTTTTTATATTGTATAGGTGTTACTCCACATATCCATTCATGTACGGCAACAGAGAGTTGTACTGCATTTCATTCTGCACATGCAGTACGTCTTTGACACTTTTTACACGTTATATGGGTAATATTTACAAATCAGCCATATATACATTAATTTACAGCTTTGTACAATGTTAGTATTCAACAAAAGAACAAACAGTATATACAAAGAAGCGTCAATAGCGTCGACGTTTCGGTCTCACATAGTCATTCCACGAGACCATCATCAGGACGAACGTTGCGCCATGAATCTAAAATAATATAGGTAAAATCAATATTGTATCTACAGTCTCCTCAGAGCATGATATGAACCGTCTGCCCATATTTACAACCAGTGCTTAAATCCATGTGCACAAAAGTAAGCCATAACCACACCAATAGTGTCAATGAGCCCAAAAACTCTCTCCTACGTCCAAATTATGATACATATTTGCTTATTTTCAGTGGTCATGTCCTTATACTGTCATGCACCCACTGGCTACAACAGTTTACCAAATACAAGCATCATTTTACTTACTACGACGTTGTAATGTCACCAATTCTGTAAAAACAAACAAACCAATGCCAAATGTTTTCACATCCGTGATTCAATAGGGCACAATTATTAAATGGGCCATATAATTCTTAAATGGGCCATGTAAGCTTAGGTGGTCTTACCTTCTGCCTTAATTCGATTTCTAAATAAATTAAAAATGAGTACAAGGATAAACATAACATTCCAGTACAAGTAACTCAAAGCGCAGTTGTAAGAAACATGCGTGTACTCACAGACTCAGCAGTATTGAAAGCCACACAGTTGCCCTCACAATGCCTGCAACCCGTAAGTAAAACGCCCATTAGACCGTAACTTTCTTAGTGTAATCCAACTTATACTCCACAACGTCTGAAATCAATTGCTCTCTCCGTTCATACACTTACTTGTGCAAACCACCGTATACACCACGTACGCCCTCTTTCGTCAGTGGGACATCGGAACCTGCACCGCGTCTTCCTCGTGTTTAAAAACACACCCACCCACCGAGGTCCGATCACATAACCCGCAAAAACAGTGTCAGAGCCTATCACAAATATCGCTGCCATCTTGGAACGGTGTCAGTTGTATCGTATTAATACCTACTCAACCCATATCATGTAACAGTTTATCATGATCGAGAACAGTATAGTAATTAAACCCGCATTTCATCAAAAAATTAAGTAAATGAAGATGGTATAGGGCAACAAATGCGGTGTCTCGATGAAAGTTTTGCAAATACTCTGGACTCCAGGCTAACTACTCAAAGGACGGTGGCCATATTAGAAAGGGCATGGAACCTATCACTTATATCTGATATGACTATCAACTGTCAACCCATAGCCATTAATCTGTCCAATCAGCCAGATCTGTTCATATATCAACGCAAGGTAGCCAACACTTGCCATTCCACAAAGGAATTAAGCCCTTTCTTCACTGTATTTGCAGACCAAATCCACCTGTTTTCCTTTTCAGTAAGAAGACGGTCCATATCATGCCTCCTTTTTGACTGTTTCACAGTTTCTAACACAAACCATTTCATTTCACTAGGTGAATGCTGTTCTTTGATGTAATGTTCAACCATAGGTGCAGTTTCAACTTTACATCTTATTCGGGACTGGTGTTGCATAATTCTTTTTTTAACTTCTTGTGTTGTTTTTCCTATATAAAATAGGGCACATGGGCATTCTACACAGTAAATCACAATACGTGTCAAGCAATTAGTATGTTGTCGCATCACCCAGTTTTTTCCATTAATGCAACAGGATTTAATCGCTACAGTTGTGTGGCAAGCTACACATGAACCACACGGGACGTGTCCCACTATTGGTGCCATTCTCCATAGATTTTTAATTGTACTCACTACTGGTTCTTTGTATGCCTTTACAAGATGGTCCCTAAGGTTGCGTGACCTTTTAAAGGCAAACCGAGGTATTGGAAGTTGTGGTTCAAGTTTTGAAATAAGATGCCAGTTTTTTGTAATGATCTTTTTTATGGCGTTAGACTCAGAACCAAAAGTGGTGACACAAGTGATTAAATCAGAGTAGGTATCTTCTTTTTGTTTAGGTGTTAATAGAGCTTGTCTGTCGTAGTACCAAGCTCTCTTCATACACCGTTTCACCATTCTGTAGGGGTATCCTCTCATTGAAAGTTTCGTTTGTAAGATTTTAGCTTCTCTAAAATAATCTTCCCTTTTGGTACAGTTCCGTCTGAGACGAAGGAACTGTCCAAAAGGGAGATTATCACGTAAATTACGTGGGTGATGACTCGTATATTTTAAAAGGGTGTTGCGAGCCGTTGGTCCATACAGGCTCTGTGCAGGACCTGTGGTGCACTAAGGACAACTGAAGAATCTCCCTTGGGGGGAAGGAGTTACTGCCCTGCAAACGCAGGCACCTCAACGCAACTGACCGGTCTGCTGCTCCTGAGCTCCGGCGGATGCCGAAGATTCCAGCAACAGAGGAGTTAGGTTACAGAGGTCCCTGAGGTCGATCTGCCCTTTCAGCAAGTTTGAGGCTAGTATCCCTCGTGGGTACTGCATAACCCGAACCCCTGTGCACTGCGTCTATTTGCAGATGCATATGCTTCTTGGCGATTCCCGAGCTTGTGCGTTGGACTCCGTGTAGTCCTGACCCTGAGCAGTATTTGCACCAGAAAACTCCGGCCTCCTCGCACTGAGTGCTCCGTCGGCTGGTACCTTGCAATCTAGCTTGAGGTCCCTTGCGACTCCTGGTCATTCGGCCTGTGGGTCCTCCTGAGGGTAATCTTGATTCCTGTTGGGCTTTCCTGGTTGCTCCAGACGTTCCCTGACTCCCCATTGCTTGGTGAGTCCCCTGGACCTTGCTGGGCCACACGGTAACCTGCGTGGGTTGCTTTTGCCAAGGCTTGTTGGCGTGCCAGCCGGACACCGAACCCCCCCAGCACTCGACATCTTTTGTGGGACAGCTCCCATCTGGCTCCTGGTCATCGTCGACGTCTCCTGGTTCTTGTGGCTGCAGGGTCCAGCATCCCTCCTTGGCACCTGAAGCACCCTACATTGGTGGGCATTCGTCTACCAAGCCCCTGGTCACTCTTAAGTGACCCAGACTCTGTCCCCACTGCTTTTAGGTTCCTTCCTTCCAGAATTCAGGCTTGGATTCCCCCGGACCCTTTTCACCTTCACGGCAGCAGCACTTCTATGAAGCCTTCCATAGGGAATGACTGCGGTTTCCGACACCACTTCAGCCCAGTGCACCCGGCTTCTCTGGGATAGGTAACTCTGGTACTATGGTATCCACGGTGGGGGGGCTCTCCAACCTCTTATGTTCTGAAGGGTTTCCTCAAAGTCCCCCGGGAAGGGTCCTTAAACTGTAAAATTGCAACCGCGACTTCCCCATAGAATTGTACGGAGCCCGCGGTCGTGTCAGCACACTGCACCTGTCCTCCGGGGGTCCCTCTTTACTCACCTCGGGTGGTTCCTTGGGGTCCCAGCGATTCTACGTGCTCCAGACCTTGTCTGGACCCAAGCCGTGATTGTTATACCACTATTTTATTATATGGTTTGGTCTCCCCCTGGAGCCCACTGTGTATTGTGCTACTTACAACTGTTCTATTGATCTCGTATTGTATTCTTGGTACTCTATCCTCGGGTAGAGCATACTAGAGAGTGTTATATTAATAAATACATATTTTTATATAACTACTGTGTGGTTCTCCTTTCATTTTATTAATTCAGGAGGTGATATTCTGGTAAAATAAGCTGCTTTACATTCCTTCAAGATTAAGCCTGAAGGCTGCTCTCCATAGCTACCACTAGGATAGCTTTCTAAAGGTTATCTTTGACCTCATACATCATAAGGGTCGTTTGAAATGGGGCACGGTGCCCACTTTAATTAGTGGACAGCATATACCAGGCCAACTTCTTACACCTTCGGAGGCATATGGTGTGAATCCAGAACCCAATTAGCAGAACCATCAGGTCAGGCAGACTCCCTTTATAGCCTGTGGCCATTCTTCACTGCATTGGGGTTGTCTTTGAGTCAATAATGTTCTCTGCCTAGTTTTTCACACTTTATTTTGTTTTTAGACAGTAATAAAATAGGTATTCAGGTCATGAACTACAGGCGCCTATCTTTACTCTAGCCGTATGCCCAGCTGTTTTGGAATTTCTCTCCTCTTTCACTTTCCATATTCGTAGACGCAATATTCCTTATTTATCTATAGTGACTTGTCTCCCAAAGTTACAAGCATCTCTATATAACTTTGAAACCCACTTTCATGCTCCTTGCGCCAGCATTAACTTCTTTTGGTTTGTTTCATCATTGAGCGTCTGATGTAAGTTTATGTAGTGTACAATATATATTACAATATATCAAGGCTTGTCACCTCCATAATGGATTTTAACTTGTGAAGAGACAGTAAACTACTATTCTGATATAACTGCCCAAGTTTTGTGGTCTCAAGCTTATCATACTGTGATATTGCCTCAATCTCCAATGTTGCCTATCTCTTAGGGTTACAAATTAATGGAATTTCAGGTGAGTATATATTGTCCACTTTATAGTATAACACTAATTTGTACCAATCCCCCACCGTACAGTCAGAAGGGTTCATGTGTTCAGTGGATCTATTTTGATTCCCCAAAATTGTTATTTCTTGTGGGACTAGGTCTACTAATTCACTTTCAACTTGTATGTATGGGAGAATCCTTCCAGTTCCAAACTAATATTTGTTGTGTTGCCCTGGTGCAACATACTAAAAAAGACCTATATCGGATATTTTCATAAAGCAATCTTAATATATGACACCATACTCTGTGCTATTTGCCCGCCCAGGTGAGCCCGATCAGGGCAGACCGTATATGTTTGAGGAAGGTTGAAGGCGTGTATTACAGAACAGCAACCAGGGTATGACAATCATCTTTATAAGGGCTATTCTGCTGGCCATTGATATTGATAATTTTTTTTCTATTTGCTCGAACACTCCGATAAACTTGGTGCCATAATTCATGGTTTCTGTGGATTCTAATCCACAGATGTCACACTGAGTCATCTCTAAAAAGCAGAGGTTAATTCAGCTGGGGTCTTGTGGGATGTGGTGTCAGCAGGAATATTTCTTGCTCTAGTTTTTACATTAAGACCGGACACATTGCCATTTCTCAAAACTTCTCTGATTAGTGGATACATATTTGTGTCTGAATGTTTAATATGGAACCCCATGTCATCAGAAAATAATGAGATACATTTTTTAAGGCCTCCCATGCATATTCCCCAGAACGCATGGAGTTCCCTGCATTCCACTGCAATGAAACACAGCCTCTACCTCTTCTCCGGGTTTCTCAGTATCGAAGGGCAATTTGCTATGCTTGGCATCTGTTATCCCTATATTTCCGCTCTGGTTCTCCTTTCCCATATGGCAGTGCATCCACAGCCCTGCAGTTTCTCCCTGCACGTTGTTGGCAATGCTGGCACCTTCCCTTCCTCAAAAATATCTTCAGCGTGCCTTAATGAATTTAGGTGCTTTATGGTGCAGCACGTATTAGAGCTGCATCTGCCTGGTGCCTAGTAATGTTATACGGTTCCAACAAGTTAAGTAGGACAGTATATCTGGACAATATAACTGTCAAAATATGGGTAATGATTTCACACATATTATCAGAGTCTGCCGGCCTAATTCCTAGCTAGCTCACAGTGCGCTATCTGGACCTCTAAACTGACCAGCGTACCAGGTGGGATCTGCAACCTCGGAACATGACTACTCAAATTCACCAAGGAAATCGTGCAAACAGATTTACCCTTTCATTGTTACTCAGACATGCCCAAAGCATGACACAAGAAAGATACAAGTGGTTTTCAAACATTTATTGAAGCAATTGTATTTGTCTGTAAAATGTGTGAGCTACAATTAATAACAGGATCAAACAAAGCAAGGTAACCAGAATTGTGAAAAAGATAAATAGTTCAAACATTATAACGTTATAGTATGATTATAATAATATGCATTAATTTGTATACTTCTATCCTATTCCTACATATACTATTGAGAGCATAGTGGGAGTACCCTCTGCCAAACTCCTTGGTACAACATAGCCCCCCATACCTGTGTATGATATTTCGGGAAGCCTGTCTGGTGTACAACAGGCTACCGTCTACAGCGGGAGGCTAAAGTCAGCGGGCGGCATCTCTGGCACTTCATTCTGGGATAATATACGCTGAAGTTCTCCTCTGCTAAAGTTAGCCCAGATGTATAACATAAACACTGTACCCAATTGCAAAGGTGCAATATGGCGTAACTGTTGTCTTGAGACTCAGAGCGGTCTCTAACCGGGCAATTAAATGAAGGGCATCGTGTACAGTGTTCCTTAGCCTTGTACAAAATATACAAATTATATGATACTATGCTTACTAAGAAGTGTCCTCCCTGCAGAATGAAGTAAGTTATAGTGTAAGTGCAAGGCATGTAAGAAATAGAAAGTAATCTTTTAGCAAAAGATGTCATGTTTAAAATTTGTAATTATAATGTAGTCTTGTGCATTGCCCCGTTGTGCCTCACAACAGTCACAGCGTTCACCCTCTTTGCATGTGATGACATCTCCAAAAGATGCTGCCATGCCTCCAACCGATCTTCCATCCAGAACCTAAAAAAAATGGTTGGTAGTACGGATGAGCGCCTTTTTAATCAGGGTCTCATCAAGCCAGCTATACGGTTTTCAGGCTATATGGGTCTCACTGCTACGGCTGGAGTTGGCTGCCATGTTTTTAAGGTTACCTCCTCTTCCATCGCAGGCGCTGCATGTTCCTAAAATGGTGTAGCTTTGTTTCATGTCCACTTCTGGAAGGAAGAGGAGGGTGGGGTCTCAGGTAAACCTTCTACCCTAGGAGCGTGTATGGTTCGCCGAACTAGCAGGCTACTCTGCCGTCAAGACAGCAGGAGCATGACCAACCCATCAGGCTCACAAGTAGCCCATGTTGCTGATGGACTTCGGCACTGCTGCTATCTTACGCATGATGCCGCAGATCTAGTTTAGCAGCTTGGTCCTCTTACCTGGGGACACCCCAAACATCCCAGCCTCAGTGTCAGTGTTGGTAGTCAGGGCCCATGGGGGACTTCTGTACCGCCAATATCTTATGCATGGGCCTCTGCTGAGAACAGAGCTCCACTGCTAGGAAGCAAGCATGCTCTTTAGTGCAGGTCACACCCTCACTAATAATGTGTTCTTGACTTGTGGACAGATTGTACACATGTGTCTACGCCTTAAAGCTGGATCCTAAGATTCTTTTCATAAACAGTGGTGTGCAGTTCCTCTTGGAAAAATGGGGACATTGTAGTGTTTCAGATTAAAATAGTAGGCTTAGGTAGAAGCAAGTGGCCTCACACACCCGAGAGGTGTCATGCTTCATCATTTGGGCAAGCTTCTCATTGGGCCGGCACTGCAATGCCCAAAGGGCACTCACTAGGGGTCTCTTTGCCGGAGATCTTGTTTTTTGCCGTATGATGTGTAGGTATGTGGGTTATGTTGTGTGTGTAGTGTGATGACCAAAAGTGTATTAAAATAGGTATAGTGATGCTCAATATAAGAAAAATTTAATAATAAACCTCAGTACCCTAATTAAAAAATGTGGTGCTCAATTTAGGATACAATGTTCCTAATGAGCAAGGTGAGTGATTCGTTTTATAATGAGGTCAACATGTTTTTAACCAATGCCTGTTCAAAATTGATCAAATGGCAATTCTTCAGGACCTAATATCATTAACTTACACTATTGAGTGACTTGATTCAGTAGTTCGTGTTAAGTGCTAAAGTAATCTCTCAAACATCGGGTAACTAAATGCACTTGTACCTTGACCTCGAAAACAACCCTCAATAGGGCCGAATCGGACCCCAAGAGGATACGGCAGAACGAAACACCTATTAGCGTCTCAGACTAGAAGCAGCGTCTGCCTTGAGACCTACCCGGGCTCTGCTACCTCCTTGGTGGTGAATTTTTAATTTCATTGCCTGGGTTGTTAACGGATTTTACACAAAGCAAGAAAAGGGAGATCATAAAGCAATTAAAGTTTTGACGATCAATAGGAAATATATCTTCCAGCAAAAGAAGTTGCTATCCATCGAATCGTTAATCCATCCTCTTATGTCAATGCTGTCAGAGATGACAAGCTGCATTGGTATTTTCTTTTTCTAAGCTTAGTATTATTAGGTCCCATTCATTGAGCGGTAATCCTATCGCCTGAAGACAAATAAAGTGTGTGCGTTTATCAATTTTCGATTGAAAAAGTGGGCTAAGCCAGCTATACTTAATCGCAGGGATTGAAACTTGTGATGATTTTCAATTAAGACAAATCTATCCACCCAAGATCCTTGCTAATACATTAGTCAACGGATTCCATAGTTATCTTCCACATTGTGTACATATGGATGAGGAAGGTTCCCTCCCATGAAGAAATCTCTCAAAACATCTTTGAAGTTGATGCTATTATTGATTTTGTCTCAGCATGTATTTCCAGCCAAGCAAGCCATTTTCATTATATAAAGGTGCTTCTAACTGCTGGATCACTTCAGTTCTACCTTCTTCAGAAGTAAGTAGTATGCTCCATTAGATAAAGAATTAATCGAATACTGGGCATAGCAAGTACTCCCGATGATGGTGCCAACGTGGCAAGTTGGGAAAAGAAGGGTAGTTTGAAATGGGTTCGGTGTGGGGATAGTGAGTCAGACATAGCGGGCTGTTAGTTAGACCAATTTGAGTTGTATCCTTGATCCATTTCTGCTTTGTTATGGTATGAGAGAGGCATACTTTTTCTGGAGATGGTTACAGTATTTGTAGGTTCACTATGCTTCAGTATGTTTATCAACTGTCTAAAAATGTTTTGAGACCGGTACCTTTATGTGGAGCAAGAAATATATTTGGTAGGCTTATTTGAAATCTTCATCTAACTGTCATGGGGTTTAACCTTTAGTTTCAAGATACTAGGGTAGTTTAGGCAGTTGTGTTCTCTACCTCTGTCTGCTCATGGCACTGGCTATTAGAAATGTGGATTCTCATAACCTGGTCCGATTATCCGAACAGCATGTAAAATTATAAGTAGAGCAAGTGCTGGTCTGACAGGTCAGTGAGAAAAGTAACATTTGACAGTAGATTTGGGCAACCAAGCCTATCAATCCTGCATATTTTCTTCACATTAACCTTGTTTCATCTTTACCTTTGTCGTTGTCTGCAGCATCCGGTTTATAGCCCTCTGGAGTGTGCACAACCATTTTAGATTGTGAAGTCCGTCCTTTCTTGCCCTCATCCATTTTGTAATAGGAGTTGGTACTCTGTTTGATAGACAGTAGGGATCGTTCACAGAGTCAAAAAATTACATTTGATTTACTGGGTCATGATTGATGTATTTATGAAGCAGAAAATCGATCCAAGCGGAACCTGTTTGTGGACTCCACAATGATTCAAGGGGTAAATGTGAGAGGCTGGGAAGGTAGGATCTTAAAGCCAAAACTTCATTTGTGGGACTAAAGGATAGGGATGAAATCAGAAGAACAGTAATTGAAGTGTGCGTTGAGTTTTCACTTAAAAATGGATCAGTGTTGATTTTTGCTGTTTTCTTCTATCCCTTCAGCATGATGCACGGTGGCTGCATTGCAACAGTTATAGATATAATAGCTGGCACATGTGCTCTCTTAATCTATGGCAAAGTGATGACAGCCAACCTCAACGTTAACTACAAAAAGTAAGTGTATCTATACATTTTAATGTTTTGCCATACAACACTGTCTCACCTTGAGTAATTCAATTATTTATAAGAAAAAGAAGTTCATGCACCATCCATAGAAGGTACCCGTGAGATAGGATGGCTAAAGCTGGAAGTGGTAGGGGTTAGAGCAGATATTTAATAAAATCACAGAGGGTCAGTAGGATGGGAACAGATAGTGGGTCAAGGAGATATGAAATAAAACTGACGAACAGCAAGTCAGGAGTGAGGCTCATTTCCAATTTCGGTATGTCACAGCATACCGAAGTCGATTTTGCTACAGTCATTAAAACCCTAACAAATGCTTGCACTTTGTAGAACATACGTCAGCATATGCAGTTGTGCGCCAGGCACCATAATAGAAGCCCTACAAAAGTACGCTATTTTTCTTCCTTCTCGCATTTTTACATTGATCCATGCATTTGGGATCAATGTGACCCCAATCTTCTTCCTCTAACACATTCACTCATAAATTACACCTTGGAGATCAATGTGCCCATCCCTTTTCTATAAGTAGTTCCTTGGCCAAGTGATGCAGAAGGCATGGAGCTATGACATCGTTAAAGGTACAGGTGCAATTCCACCAAGTCAGGCCTCAAGAAATCTACTTGCCCCCTCCCTACAGCAAGTCAGGTTTTTTTCTGGACTGTTCTGCTGAGATGACACAGAACAGATGATCTGTTCACTCAGAAACTGAATGAACAATACAGATGCCTTTAAATCTTTTTATCTTGTCACAGTTTCTCTGCATTCAGAAACAAAGGTCAAATGTCAGCTCATGTCTTACAATTTGCTGCTTATTTTATCCTCGAGGTTTGGTGTTTACTTTTCTATCACCTACAGTAAAGTTGGAGAATTTGTAAAGTAAACTGTCTGACTGTCATGCCATACAAAAAGAATGAAGGGCGGTAGGATGACAGTTTTTTTTTCTAACACGAAACATTTGAATTGCTTGTAAATGAACTGTACAATTATTTTAAAATATGTTTCAGTAGTTATGAAAGCACATTTTCTATAATTCTGTGTGATGATTAAAACACTTTTTAATTGGATGAAAACCAATCCAAATACGTTACATGATGAATATAAAATAAATGATAAATATTTTTGCTGAAACCCTATTGCTACAGAATAATGTATATACATACTCTATATTGTTTTATCAGTAAAACTGCCTGTTATTGGGAAAGTTTGTGGCCATTTCAATGGAAAATGTACTGTTTGTAAACGATAGTGCGCAATCACATCACGCTTTAGTTATACATTTATTGTTAGTGAGACTTTAAACATGAACTCAGAAACATTCCTACCTCCTCCATCGAGACAATACAATTGGTGAAAAAGAGGCAAGCCAGTGGTCATGTGCATCCTGTATGTGGACTAGATTTTTATTATACTTGGAGCAAATGTTCTGTCTATTAAATCAAGCCAAAGGTTTTTTTGTATAACAGAAATACCGAAGTGACATATTTGAAGGCGCTCTCTTATGTGATATTGAACAAAAGGTGGCTCTATAAAAAACATTTGCTTAGGATCACACAATTTGAGACCTGTTTACGGGTCAAGTATATTAGTTATGTCTAGTAGAATATTCAAGTCACTAGACCTATAGGCCCAGTGAAATGTTTATGATTTTTGCGCTGGCTGCAAGTGAACAAGCTGCACACCCCACCCCTACAAACTTCAGTCAAGGGGTCTCCACAACCCTACACTCCCTTTCTCTATATTTCAACCTTGCTGGCTCTTTTTCATCCCTGCTATCTCGCTTTGTCACCTTTTTCATCCCTGCTATCTCGCTTTGTCACCTTTTTCATCCCTGCTATCTCGCGTTGTCACCTTTTTTCCTACACCCCCTGCCTCCTGCCTTCAGTTTCTCTTTCTGTCTATTACTCTGTGTCAAAGTGATAATGGAAAATAAACCCAGGTGTACAAAAATGAGTGCCGGTGCTAAAAGCCTGCACAAAATTGTGCTAATGCCATAGTAAAGCTCACCTGCAGACCCTTATATCATTGGAAACATGATTGTGAATTTAATTATTAAAGCTCTGGCCCGATTTATGCAACCCTTGCATTAATATCAGATGAAACATGCTAGACTTAAAAATTGAACACGTGTATACGCACAAAGCCTACTTGTGATCAAAAGCCACTTTTTTACAAATGAGGGTAGGAAAATACAAGAAAGTTAATTAAAAGTTCGTTTAATATTCACTAAAAATCTATTCCATTCGCTAATGTAGATTTTTGCTAAATTTAATGGACGGGTGACATTATAAAAGCCAACTTTGTGAGGCTGGCTTCCTTTTCCTCAAGTGCCAGTATTCTGTATTCTGATGAGGTGAAAAGACCCTCTCTGCTCAGACACAATAGAAGTGGTTCTCCTAGAAGGACCACTGGGGGAGTAATCACTGGACACTTGCCCTAATTAGGAGTAGGGAGTGGCGAGATACCCAGATGGCACCACAGATGATCAGGATGGGTCGCCTCTGCTCAGATGTCTACTCTTAAGTAGGTACTAGTGTGAGAATAGCTTTGAAATGTTTAAGCTTTTTAAACTAGGATCCTTCTCAACCCTCCTGTCACTGCATACAGTTGGGAAGAATTCCTTTCTAAAACCCATCAGGGGAGGTTTGGTGGGGAAGATCCTCATTTCAACAGGGCAGGCTTTGGGTGGAGTTTACGAGCACTGGACCCTGGATACTTTGGTATTTATGTAGGAAGACAAGCAGGAACTGCTGAAAAAAGTCGGCAGGCTGGTCTTTGGGAATAATTTTGGGATTTGGTTAGAGGATGTCACCAGTCAATGCTGTGTATTAGTGAACTGACTTCACATTACACCCCACCACCACCATCTTAAGTGTGCATCTGGACTTGGAAGAGGCAAGTACCATAAGATGTGTAAGTTCTGCTGCCTGTCTTATTGGTGAAGGACTGAGGGAAACATGCTTCCCCTTCTACTCTTGCTTTGGAATTGGCATCAGGGTCTAGAACAGTTGGTGTCCTTTTGGTTTGAGAAGCAGAAAAAGCTGATAAAGAGTTTCCTATGTGTAACAGAACCAGTTTACCAATTGGGAATTGGCAGCTGGAGTACTGGCAAGGTGAGTGTGGTTGAAACTGCCTGTGACTATTGTACTGTGCTGGAGCCCTGATTGGAGTGCTTGGTTGAGCGTGCCTCCCACGGTTAAATTGTGGCCTGAGCCTGAGAAGCAACCCTTACTGTTTGGGAGCTTTAGTGGTGACCAGGAAGATGTTAATGTGGTAAATTAAGTCAGGCCACACGCATGAAACCTTTTTGAAGCTCTTTAATTCAGCCCACGGAAATGGGACTTTATCCATGCCAGCCTCAGCACAAACTGCTTATACTTCATAGTATAACATTCTTACTGAACTTTGAAATCAAGGATCTGTTCGGACAACTCAATTAACTTACCATTTTCATTTTACAATAAACAATAAGTGCATAGAACTGTAAATAAATGCCACAAAGATAACTAAACAAATTATAAACATAAGCATTTTCTCAAAAGCATTGAAAGAAGTGTACAGGAAGAAAACAAAGAAGGTTGTGGAATATTCGAATAAAGTATAAAAAGTACAAACCAAAAGAACAGTGTTCAAGACTCAAGCTGAACCCAACTCATAATCCTGCAGATATGAATGACTCTATCTCTTCGCACAACGACAATCCATTATCTTATATTGCATAGCTCCTCCAATACTGTCATGTATTCCTATAGGTTCTGAATCGATCCCCCCTATTCCTGACCCTATTCTGGTTAACAAACCAACAAGTTAACTAGCAGTCAGCCCATGAGGCAGAAAACCCCCATGATGCAGATACCGTTATCTGACGCAGTCACACTACGGCACAGGAACGTGTTATCTGATTAGGTCATAACGCTTGCGATCTAATTAGACAAGCGATATTCCTCCAGCCCCTGATAAGGCATACGGAGTTCTCATAACAAATCAAACCTATGACAACCTGGAAAAACCGTGCGGCCATTGTTTTGATTTCACAGAGAACTTCAGCAAAAGAATGTGCTAACGACCTGGTCGTATGACATCTTTATTGACGTATCTATGTCCATCCTTACGTCAATCTCGGCACCTTAAAGGTATAAATATTACCGATATTGCGCTATGCAAACACACGCGTGGTGACGAGACGGAGCAGCCATACTTGCCGAAGCCCAGAGCAGAGCAGACCCCGCTGGCAGCAGCCCCGCCTTCCTGACGCGCTGAGAACGAGACGCGCTGCTTTCTCCTGCCGAGAATCCAGCCCCGGCGCTTCTGGGTAGCCCTCGCAGGCAGCCTGGAATATCGAGAGCAGAGAGAGAGATACCATCCCTCATTCATCCTAACTTCCAGGTACAGAACTGAATAACCCCTCACAGAGAATTCTTTAGTCAGTCACTTGGCAAAAACAAACTTAACTTAAACTGTAACTTTCTATTCCCGCCCACGTATTAGACTTAGGTCAGGTACACGGGGTAGGCGTATTTAGAAACACCAGTTGAGTACGTTTAGTCAAATGTATAAGTGTATGTAATATATTTTAATCATTTTAAACATCTTATGGCTTAGAAACCATATCAATGTTTTTACAGTATTATTTTATACTATTGCTTTTAATGTATGCACTTTACTTAACTATAAGTATTGCAATAATATCGATCCATTTCTCTTGTATGAGAAAAGAGACTGATCAATAAATAACACCTTTTTATTGAACACGCCCGTCTCTTCCTTTTCTCTACATTCTGATGAGACTAAGAATGCACGTACTGACTGAGTAAAATAAATTGCCTTTTGTTCACACGACTCTCGAGATTTACTCTTGATTAGGGGAGAGCAAAGTTGTCATGTTCTATGGTTGTCAGAAACTAAATCCCTTCTTGTCTAATCAGGGAAGCTAAGTCCTCCTTGAACATTCGAGAAAGTTTCTAGTGAACTCTGAGCTAAGCTGGCAAACCCAAAACTTTAAGTCTAGTATCGACAGTAGTAGACCTAGTTAACGTCTGGTCTAGGCCTTTACTGCTGTAGGTATTATTCCAATGCGCAGAGCCTATTGGGATGATAGGAACTACACTACATGGCGCCCAACGTGTTTGGAAAGGGCGATAAAACTAACGTAAGACATTTAGAGTAACTCAGTCGTGCTTTCTCACTCAGACCCCTTTTCCCATTATACTCCAAAGACGTCTGGAGTGGGTGAAAGGTTATATCCTCCAAAACCTCGCAGGAGGGAACTCCTATGTATGGTTCTTGGTATAGTCAACGTTGAAGGATACACTGTTCCAAAATATTGTGCATCTAATCTCTGTTTCCATAAGAAACCTGATCTGCAAACAAACAAAATAACCTTCAGGACAGTAAAATGTCAGACAATGAAGACGAAAGAGAGGCAGTTAGATTAGCAACTGAACTCGCAGCAGCGGATGCTACTATGCAAGACGCAGACCCGGAGATAATACTCATTCCGGTCATTAAAAGGAGATCTATAACCCTAAAACTTATAGAAAATGGACTGACACCTAGAGGTGGCACAGTCATATTCGTAATTGAGGCACACGAATATCGGCAGACAGAGGTATACTATTCATGGATACATTTTCCAGCAGCAAATGCTGTAACAAAGTACTTCCACTATTACAAAATAGAGGAACCTCCTGAAATGTACACCCCTTTCGAGGAGTTGGAAGTACCACTCAAATTTCAAGAGCATTTGCTCTTATTTAATGGCGCCCTAAAACATAACAATCACATCACCAGGCTCGGTCCTTTAGGTAGACCAGGAGCAACGTGGCCGGTCCTAGCCGGATACACACCACATCCAGACATCGAAAGAATGCCTGCACCAGAGCTTTTAACACAGCTAAAACAATTAATAAAAATACATAGACAATTAGTCCAGTATGTGATGCGGACTTCAACAATTCAGCCAGCAATTAAACTTCCACAGCTGACCCCTCACCAGGGGAACACAAATAAAATTACACCACAGAACATCCAGTCCTGCCTAGGTAAAGTACCGGCTAAACGGGAACAAATACCATTCTGGTTAGCACAGAAAATCACCCAAATAGAGGCGGTGTTTCCAGACACCACCCCGCTAGAAAAACACAGGATTCTGACTATCTGTCTTCCAATGGGAATCGCACCACACATTGAGGACTGTGACACTTGGGGTACAGTCTTCGCTTCTATCTACACAAAAACGCACGGTGTTCCATCCATCTCGGTAATACCAGATGTGCTAAAACAAATTCAAGACGAATACGGTCCAGAACCCGCTTTAACTCTTGGTATGAAATTACTGAAAGACTTCAAGCAGGTCTCGGCTATACTATTAGCCAACATAAAGGGAGAAGCAGCAAATGTGGCGATCCGCCAGAGGTTAAAAGAGACAGATATAGCAGACCAACCAGCTGAAATTGCCAGAATCATAGAAAAATCCTATGAGGAACTAGGTAGAGATAGTTTAGGTGGAATACCAGTAAAACCGCAACTGACTGAAAGTCCTGAAAAAATATTTTTTAATAATAATTCACCAAAAAAGAACTGGGATGGAAACAAACAATCCAATCCTAAAGAAAAGAAATTCCAGTCCAGGGGAAGGTCTCCTAGGCGAAGGGGTAAAATCTCCGAACCAAAGACACAGGTCACCTCAGAGTGACCCCTCTGGGAAAAGATATAACCTTAGAAATAGGGATAATATAAAAAAGCCTGATAGATATCAAGACATTGATACACGTCCCTCTCAATCTTTTCAGACTTCCTCGCAGAAATCGGAAAGAAGAGGACGATCAGAACAAAGAGAAGAGCACGCCAAGTCCAAAGACAAGGAACCTGCTCATCTAAAAAAGAAATTACAATTTCCAAAAAAGAAGGTAGCCAGCATTAAAGTAGTTAACAATGCCGAGAATACTGAGGACACAACTGAAAAACGGAGAGTGGGCTCAGACAATGCTAGACAGCGCAGCAGAAGTGAGCATAGCTCGCAGAGTCCTTATGAATCATCTGGAGACAGTGGACACGAATGAATATCTTCAAGTGGAAACTGCGGACACCAGAGTTAGCAAACCTCACAAAATTTACGAAATAACATTGCGTATAAAGGGAGATAAGACTAGAAAAATAAGGGGTCTATTTTGGGAAAATCTCTCCAAGGGCTATGATATCCTTCTAGCTGAAAAAGACTGGCCACTAGAGTTTGTCAGGGAGTGCCCTCATGGCGAAGAAATAATTATGCCTGCCTTCTCAAATCAAATTCCAATTCATAAAAAATACACACTTGCCAGAAAATGGGCAGTGGCTCTAGCTCCTGCTTTATATAAAAATCACGTGGGATGGGATGAGGACTCTCCTCCTCACAAAATCCAGTTAAAATCACAACCTATTGCACAAAGGCAGTACTCAATTAAGCAAGAAGCTAAAAAACAGGTAAATGAAATACTAGATCAGCTAGAATACCAGGGGGTGATTGAAACTTGCACCTCACAAATGAACAACCCTTTGTTTCCGGTCTCCAAACCAGACAATTCATATCGTCTAGTTTTGGATTACCGACACCTCAACACATGTTGCAAAACTTTTGCAGTGCAAAACTCACACAGTGCTGCACTAATGAATAACATAGTGCGCAAAAAATACAAAACAACATTAGACATCTCTAATGGATTCTTTTGTCATAGCACCAGAGAGCAGATATTTAACTGCGTTCTCAATAAATGGCACTCAAAAACAATTCTGTCGGTTAGCCCAGGGGTACAAGAATAGCCCGGGGGTATTCTCAGCGAGAGTAACAGAATTACTACAGCTATATGATGATGAAGCATTATCTTATGTCGATGACATTTACTTAACAGATGATGACTTGGAGACTCACTTGAAGAGGGTGAACACCATAATACTTGGGTTCGCAGCAGAGGGTTACAAATTCAACTTTAAAAAATCCAGAATTGCCCATCTGAAAGTCCTGTTCGTAGGATATGAATTATCAAATATAGCCTGGCTGACAATTTTCTAGAACTAGAAGAATTAAAAAATTTAGAATATGAAAAAACATTCCCTCTGCCAATCGACATTCTGCCTTTACGACATTACGCCTGTGTAATTTATACAGACGGACATGTTCAACCCTCCGTTTGGGGAGAACAAGCATACAACCCCACATGTGGGATTACAAAAGAAGTGTGGCGCGGAGGTAAACTAAAACCTCTATTAACAAAAACACACTCAGTAGAAACTAATTCAGAACAACAAACTGAAATAATGGCTTTGAAAATGGCGCTAGATATTGCGGATCGCGAATTCCCGACACTTATAGTGTCAGATTCATATTACTGCGTCAAATCATACAACAAGGATTTGCAGACATGGATTCAAAACGGTTACAAAGATGACAATGATGCACCAATAAAGCAGAAATTGCTCTGGGAACAAATAGCTCTTTTTCAAAAAGAACTACCAAAGACTCACGTGACACACTCACTGAGTCATCAGCGTGATGGCGTTCACGTTGCAGGGAATTCATTGGCTGACACAGCCACAGCGGCAGCCACTAAATCGGCTCCCGTAGTTCGAAAAAAGCGTACATTAAAATACATTGACGGTGAAACAGTGCTGGCGGTGAAAACGTCATCAAAAGGCGACTGCTCAGCGTTACCGATCAACTATCCACTCAATTATACATACATAATCGATGCAAACTCCTTCCCTTTTGCTCGAATCCCTGGAGTGGGGGATAGAGTGATTCCAAACATGGACAGGAGAAACTTGTTAATCGCAGACGCACATATGGGCGAGGGTCTGAGACACCTCAAACTAAAAGATTCTCTGGAAGAATTACAATCACGGTACTGGTGGCCAGGCATGAGCCTGCATCACACCATGTTTGTGAAAAACTGCCCAAACTGCAACAGAAATCGCAGTGGGGAGAGAAACAGTTTAATACCTCGTCTTTTTACTCCAGAAAAAATCAGAAGTAAAAAGGAAGGCTTGCGATTAACATATACAGGCTAGTTTCCACTTATAATATGGATGTGGCCCCAGCGAACGGCTGACGCCAGAACTGTTATAAAAGATTTGCGAGTCTTTATCGGCACATACGCAATTGGCATGCTGCATTCAGACCACGGTCCTGCTTTTAGCTCTCGGGCTTATAAGGAGGCCATGGTCAGCATGGGCGTGCAATTGCGGTACTCTTGTCCATTTCACCCTGAGGGGAACGGAATTGTTGAAAGAAAAAACTGTGACATAAAGCAATCTATAACGGCAAAGGTATTAGGTTCGGGAGCTGGGTGGGTCAAACATCTAATAAGTGTCCAACGTAGTCTCAATAACTTGCCAAGAAATTCTCTGAAGGGATTCAGTGCGTACGAATTATTATTTGGAACTAGGATGATGATCTCTGACATTGATAGTCAGACTTCAGTGGTGAAAGAAAAAAGCTTTGATATCAAAGACCGTTTGGCTATTTTGCAGGACTTAAACAAAACAAGAAAAGACCTGAGCAACATAAAGTTGAAACAACAGCCAACAACCACTGAAGAACCACCACCTGTCCCAGCAAGACCTGTCTGGATTCCAAAAGTCGGGGATCTAGTCAGGGAAAAGATCGCGGTAAAGAAGGAATTTGGGCCTTCTTACAGAAAAGCAGTTCCTGTCTTGTCTGTCAACGGGACAAGATCAGTTGTACTACCGCCACTTGCTGGTAAAAAGGAGAACCGAGTTGTATCCATCGACCTGGTAAAACCACAATCATGTGGCCGATAACAAACAGTAGGCCAAGTGGACTCCCAATGAGTAGCAGAACACCAAGGTTTGCTACCAGTACAGAGGTCCTAACAAAGAGGCTCATCACATTCGAAACGCCTACAGAAGAACAACAAGGACTATGCAGCAATGCAATAGAACTCAGACCTCTGAAAACCCAAATAAAAACATTTAGCAGAGACACACCAATCTACAATGAAGTACCAAGTGAAAATGCAAGAAACAAAAATCCTGAAGCAATTGGAACAATTGACAGAACTGCATCCGGCTACTTCATAAACTTCGATGATTCCTCTGAAGACTTCAGTGAATCAAAGACACAGCCATCATCAAAAACCTTTAAAGATAAAGCTAAAGAACTTTTGAAACAACTGAAAGAAACATATCTGATTTCCCCATGGATTGAATTTTGGGTGGGTTTTGGTGCATTTATCCTCATACTATGGCTCATCATGATACTAACTTTGGGACGCTTCATTGAGGGAAAATATGCTAAAATGGACACAGCAAGTCAGAAAATCAACTTGATCCTCAAACCACACACATCTTCACACGTCGAGAAAAGAGAACTTTCTTCAGTCAACTTCACAGCCAATCCTATACCGGGTGGGGTAGCATGGGACAACACTGACTACGAAATCTATGGTCCGGTCGAGATCCTGAAATATCCACACCAAATCAAGATCTCCTTGAGTGACTTTGTAAAACCAAACTCATTTGCTGATGATTGGGACTTCGAAAGCATTAATAATATGATGTCTGACTTAGTAATGTCTGCTAAATTTACCAAACATGATTATTTGCAGGGTTCTACAAATTATGATAGTATGTACTGTTATAACCACTATGGTAACCATTTTCTACATAGATCTGCACAACCTAGAAATGTTTTAAATTATAATCAATGGGAACATTGTGCAACACCTCCAAAAGGGAGCTCAAGAACCGTTTACGACAAATATCCATATTTTTCAGGTTTTAACACAAGTAATGCTGAAACATTTTATTTTAAATTGTCAAACAAAACAGGGACCAAGACCATGATAACAAACACAAAATTGATATATTCAGATTCATTCTTCGAACAAATGAATACTTTTGGTTTTGATTATTGGGACAAAAATGTTGAATTGAAAAGTGTTTGGGGTACAAAAGAATGGCAAGTACAGGGTATAGAATCACTGTTTAGAGCCTGCATGATCCCAGAACAAATTATATTTTTAAATGACACTGTCCAACAAACCACCTGTCTTGGCTTAGCCAAAATCAAAGACCTAAATAAACCGTCTATTCCAAAGCCAGCAATGTTTAGCAACACTTCTATAGATGAAGAGATAGACGTAAACCATATATTAAACCAAAACAGAACACATCCTAATTGGAAGCAGTGGTTGATCTGGCCCACAGATACTAATAACTGTCAAGACAGATTCCTGAACAAAACACAGGGGTTCAAAATGACCAGGCCAGACCCTAGATATCCTCAAAGACATCACCCAGGGATAATAACCACCTACAGTGTGGGCAAATTATGCCTTCAATGGCTACAAACTTCCACACTGGCAGAAATTAAGCAACACCTAACTTTACTTACTGATGGTGCTGACTTGCGTGATTTCACTATGGGACAACGCAAACCGCGTCAAAAGCGTTTCATAGCAGCCTCTGTAAATGCAGCATAGAATGAGGCCTGGAAGGTTACTCAAATTGAAACAGCAGAGAGAATACAGGAAATTGACCGTATTAATTTTGAAAAATCACTTTCTGTAGTGGACAATGGGTTAATGACTCTGTCCTCCAGAATTTTTTCTTTGGACAGCATTGTGTCTTCAGCAATCGACAAATTATCGCATGACTTACTGTTATTACAACACGGTCAGTCTCAATTGCGTTCTATTGTACAGCTTGGCTGGACGTTACAAAATCTACGTTCAGGCTATGTGCCTTGGCGTTTAATCAACACAACGTCACTATTCCAAATCTTTAACCTTACTGATAGACAAATCAGTATGGCACAAAAGGGTGCTGATTATACAATCTTGAGCATTGAAAAACTAGAAAGATTACCAGTGACAATGTCAGAACGACCTGTCAGTGAATGGATAATACATGGGATAATAAATATTCCAATCTCAACCTTCAGGTTTCAATACTGCCAAAAATATATACAGGCTGGCATGTACGAAAAATTGGGAAAGGGGTACCTTAAAACAACATGGAACCTGCCCTATTCACATGCATGTGTCAGTAATAATGGACAGAAAGTGTTTCTTAGTGGCAACAATTGTGCGATGTCACTAAGTGGCACACTTCTGTGTAACGGAATTAGTTTGCACGGAGCCTGTGAAGGGAATTCATACAACCTTTCATGTCACCAGCAAGGCGCACCTGCAACAGAGATAGAACCATTCTTTCAAAGACTCTATAATGGGAGTTACATTCTAATTGTAGACCGCAGATGCTGTAGTCTCATGCCCGGGACTCCTTATCTAGTAACTACGACTGCGAAGGTCAAGTGCTGTGGACGCTCTTTGTTCCCCAGCTCCTTTCCAGACAGGGAGGCAAGGGCATGGCCCAACTTGAAAATTACTTCTATTCGAATAGATACTTTAAGCAGAATGAAAACAGTGCTTCTTCAGACGCCTACAAGGCTCACGTCATCAAAAGAAACGTATGATCTACAAGTCGCAAGGACGACTGCAGAGATACATACATTATTATCAACTAATTCCCCCGTACATTTCGCGGAAATCCTGAACGAAATCTTAAATATTTCTGATACCAATGGGATCTCAGGGGTATTTAAGACAGTATTTTCGATGGCATTAACACCATTCAAAGCCATACTGGGTATTTTTCCAGATTTCGTCCATTCGATTTTTGGCGGACTTCCCCTGATCCTGGGACTAATTGCAGGAATCCTATTCTTAGTCCTTATTTTTCGTTATGGCAACCCATGTCACAGACCAAACTCTCGCGACAATGGAAGAAACAATCCTAGCCATTGGATACCGGGACCGGATATCAAAAATCCTGGGACTCTCCCGGCTTAGAGACCTGAACATGACTTGGTTTCTATCATTTCGACCAATGTGGCAAAGATGTGTTTTACCTGTACTAAGGTGTCTGCTATGCGGAGAAGAATGCGTGTTAGACACCTGTCTGACGCTACAATCGGATGCGCCGATGGATGCAGAAACATTGTTGAGCCCAATAAAGGTTCATGCTTTGTGCTGCCCTCAAAGGCTACCAATCCTGATGACGGCATTCGTGGAAGCTTCACCACTACGATTGAAGGGTAGTGAAGTTCAAGATGAAAGCAGCATCGAACAGGTACGACCTTCTGTCAGCAATGCGAATCAGAATGTCAATGGAGACAATCATGCGCACGAATGCATGGTTACACCTATTTCCGAGTTAGTGGAACTTTCCCATGAAGCTGTTGACAGTTTTTTCGAGAGCCTAAATGATATGATGTTCTCACCACAGCAGAAATAGAGACTTTTGAGCAAACTCGCACACGGCGTTCCCTGAATTCGGCCTTCAACTTTAAAAATAAAGTCACATGAACAGTTTTCCCTCCAGTTCACGGACAGCGATTTTTAAGCAGCCCCTAAATATTTTTGCATATTTTCCGGGACACTTATCTTCTGCTTAAAGTAAGAAACTATTCCTAGAGAACTAAGATTTCTATTTTTCGATACTTTATAGACATTAGCTGCCCGCTGGTATGTTCGTAAATATTTTATTATGTGATGGAATGGTCTCGAACTTTTTTTCTGTATTAAGAGCCATTTCATGTGTAATTTCTCATATACCGAATAGTATTAATGTATGAAAATGCGTAATTACTTTGGCATTATTCTACAGCTTGAGTGCATACAATACATATTACTGCAATTTTTCCGTATATTTGAAAATTTCGAAATGCATTTATGTATATTGGGGTGGTAAGGTATACACACTACTCTATAGTATGTTGTACTATGTTATACTATGCCTAGATTAGTAAATATGTCCATAGTTAGCGTGGAGTGGGTGTCATGTATTCCTATAGGTTCTGAATCGATCCCCCCCTATTCCTGACCCTATTCTGGTTAACAAACCAACAAGTTAACTAGCAGTCAGCCCATGAGGCAGAAAACCCCCATGATGCAGATACCGTTATCTGACGCAGTCACACTACGGCACAGGAACGTGTTATCTGATTAGGTCATAACGCTTGCGATCTAATTAGACAAGCGATATTCCTCCAGCCCCTGATAAGGCATACGGAGTTCTCATAACAAATCAAACCTATGACAACCTGGAAAAACCGTGCGGCCATTGTTTTGATTTCACAGAGAACTTCAGCAAAAGAATGTGCTAACGACCTGGTCGTATGACATCTTTATTGACGTATCTATGTCCATCCTTACGTCAATCTCGGCACCTTAAAGGTATAAATATTACCGATATTGCGCTATGCAAACACACGCGTGGTGACGAGACGGAGCAGCCATACTTGCCGAAGCCCAGAGCAGAGCAGACCCCGCTGGCAGCAGCCCCGCCTTCCTGACGCGCTGAGAACGAGACGCGCTGCTTTCTCCTGCCGAGAATCCAGCCCCGGCGCTTCTGGGTAGCCCTCGCAGGCAGCCTGGAATATCGAGAGCAGAGAGAGAGATACCATCCCTCATTCATCCTAACTTCCAGGTACAGAACTGAATAACCCCTCACAGAGAATTCTTTAGTCAGTCACTTGGCAAAAACAAACTTAACTTAAACTGTAACTTTCTATTCCCGCCCACGTATTAGACTTAGGTCAGGTACACGGGGTAGGCGTATTTAGAAACACCAGTTGAGTAAGTTTAGTCAAATGTATAAGTGTATGTAATATATTTTAATCATTTTAAACATCTTATGGCTTAGAAACCATATCAATGTTTTTACAGTATTATTTTATACTATTGCTTTTAATGTATGCACTTTACTTAACTATAAGTATTGCAATAATATCGATCCATTTCTCTTGTATGAGAAAAGAGACTGATCAATAAATAACACCTTTTTATTGAACACGCCCGTCTCTTCCTTTTCTCTACATTCTGATGAGACTAAGAATGCACGTACTGACTGAGTAAAATAAATTGCCTTTTGTTCACACGACTCTCGAGATTTACTCTTGATTAGGGGAGAGCAAAGTTGTCATGTTCTATGGTTGTCAGAAACTAAATCCCTTCTTGTCTAATCAGGGAAGTTAAGTCCTCCTTGAACATTCGAGAAAGTTTCTAGTGAACTCTGAGCTAAGCTGGCAAACCCAAAACTTTAAGTCTAGTATCGACAGTAGTAGACCTAGTTAACGTCTGGTCTAGGCCTTTACTGCTGTAGGTATTATTCCAATGCGCAGAGCCTATTGGGATGATAGGAACTACACTACAATACCATTAGCCCCATCAGTCCCCTGTCCTTCTCTGTTGATAGAACTAGTTACTCTCTCTCCTGCCCGCATAAAACCACTACAACCCTCCTCACTTTCCACCACCAATCAGCTACATTTACCTCCCTTCTGGTACAAAGCTACTCTGCATCTGTTCCACTTGCTTCCATTCTCCAACACCCCATACCACTCGCTACATTCTTGACCTTGAACGAACCCCTAAACTTAAATATATCTCTGCCAACATAACCATCCTTGACCTTCACCCAATCACCTTTAAGAATCTTAGATTCTAAAAACCCTTTTCAAGGTACCCATCATTCCTCCCTGCGTTCCAACGACACTGGACCTATTAATCCTTGCATTGCGTCCTCTCATAACCTCAAATGGGGATCTCTTGAGACCCATATTGAGAGTGGTATGATGCGACAATACATCTTCCTGGACTGCTAAAGAAAGATCCATACCAGCATGCATGGCCAACTGTACGGTACCCCTGACCATGCGATTCATTCTTTCTGTAATATCATTGCCTTGCGGGTTATAAAAGGTGGTACGGTAATGGTTAATACCATGAGCAGATACAAACTCCTTAAATTCAAATCCTTAAATTCAGAAGAAGTTGGATGCCATTATCGGTCATCAAAGTATGAGGGAAACCACCCCTCCTAAAAATCTTGCATAAATTGGCAATGGTACTTCTTGTAGAAATATTCTTCATGGAAATGACCTCCAACTATTTGGAATAAGCATCCACTAGCACCAAAGCAAACTTCAGATCTTGGCTCACACCCGCCAGAGGTCCATTAAAATCCGGACAAACAGTATGCATTCCTCTTTTGGATCTTGAATATGACCCATTACAGACTGCACACCAACTTTAAGTCGTTTTTCACTCGCCCTGCACACCGGACACCTTTCCACCCATTAAGAGGTTTGTATGTCCGCCCCCGGCCACCAAACATTTTCCACTCTTCTCTGAGACAGTCTGTCCCAGATGTCCCTTATGTGCCAACTGGATAATTTTCTTTCGAAGATTCTCAGGTGGTATAAATCTGTCCCCCTCATTAAAGCACTCCTTTCGCAGACAGATAATTCATCCATTAACTTGACAAATGGTCCCACCGACACTGCAACGGTGCTCTCCCTCCTATCGCCAGTCACCACAATCATGCAAACATCCTGCAAAACTTCATCTCTATCATTTCTTGCACCCATGTTACCATTTTACTCCATAGCATGCAACGTCTCCCTCCTTGGAATTGCATACTGCCTCACCATCAACCAGCTTCCAATCCACTGATAAAGATGAAAGGGCATCATCTTGAGCATTACGCCACCCAGGAATGTGTTGTACTGATTACATGATTTCTTATAAATGAGCTGCGAATCTGGCTGACCCTTTTCTGGCCTCACCAGGAGTTAGGACTTTCATCAATGGTTTATGATCCGTCATCATTATGATGTTCACACCCCACAGATATGTGCTGAAATATTCCGCCACCCAAGCTGCTGCCAATGCCCGTGCTCAGTAAACGAGTACTTCTTCTCAGTTTACATTAGAGAGCACGATGAAAAGGCTACATTCTTCTCAATTCCACCATGGATCTGGGATAAAACCGCACCCAAGCTAGATGTGCTAGCATAAACAGTGAACAGATTTCAAAGAAGTATCTTAAAAGGTACTAGGATACCAGCTTCACCACAAGGGCATTGGAGAAAGTGAATACACCATAAGGTGGAAGTGGACTTGTGGAACCTTAGACCTGATCCAATAGGAACACAGAAGATCAGTAGCAGAAAATCGGAGTGACCCCCCGAGCAAACCAGAACAAAGAGAAGGTCCAGCACAAAGAAGGTCGTAGACCGGAACGAAAACTACCCAGGGCAAAGAGTCTGCCTGTCTGTGGTACCACTATCGCCGATATGGAGGTAAGGGCTAGGGAAACAATGAAGTTGAAATTGACATAAGGGATACTAAGTATATAGGTAGCTCACAAACTGCCCATAAGCCATACAAAATAAGGTCCCCAAAAAACAGGGAACAAGACTCCTGTGCATCAGCACAACATAAACAGAATAACCGCCATAGAGTTAGTACTCAGGTAGAAAAAAAGTCAAGCAGCAAACTTGTAAGAAAAGGCTCCAATGAGGCAGCAAAGTAAGATATGCTCAAGATGGCTGGAAACTAAACCTGTCACTGACAGCATCCTGGTTGTAACTCTGGAAGGGAAAGAAGTAGTCTGCCCTATTAAGGCTGATAGGACACTAACAAGGGTAAACAAATTGTCCCTGAAAAACCTAGTACAAACAACAGAGTTAAGACTCAGTACCACGATCCCTGAACTGACGTAAAGCCGAATCAGCATGCACACCAAAAAGGGAGGTGCCTTCAAAAGGAATGTCAATCAAAGTAATTTGCACAGAATTCCGAAAACCTGGAGGTAAGCAACCATGCACGCTGATTTAGACTTTTGGAAGAGGTCGTGCCCGACCAACAGAATCCGTGGTATCCATACCACAGCGGATGCTAAGTTTGGTAGCTTGTTGTCCATCTTGTACCAATGGAACAAGAGCATTTTGGGCTTCTTCTGGAAGGAAGGGGAAGAGGCACGCCACTGAGTCCCACAAGGTGTGGGAGACGCTGGCGAGGACACAAGTCGTGTTCAGAGATCACAGGGCAGATGTAAAAGAAGAGAAATATGCCTACCACAAGCGTTAAGTTTCCTGGCCTCTTTTCAGAGGGATAAAATCAATATTTTGCAAGGCTAAATCCGGCTGTACCATAATTCTCTGATTAGATGGATGTGTAAGAAGCCAGGATGAATCCTCCTGGGCCGAGTGATATCTGTGAGCAATAGAGCGATCTACAGGGAACCCTGTTTCAGGTTTAGCCCAAGCACCAAACAGGAAATTTGCTTGGACAGCATTTTGTTTTCTGATTGGTTGCTCAAACTAGTCTCTTCGAATGCCGGCTGTGACAGTATTCCAGACAAAATGTGGATCAGCCAATTCAACATTGTTGTTAAAAAAATGTGGAATCCAATCTTGCATTATTTACATACTGTGGCCCTAATAGCAAGGGTCTCTCAAAGGTCCATTTGGGAGCTACTCTCTGTGGAATCTTCAGACTGAGTTAGGGTACAAGGGGATATTGATTTCAGAGAGTCTTCTGATATGTCTGAATCAATGGACTGTAAGCTTGAAAGTAAGAAATAAATAGATTCAGGAATAATTTGTATGTGGATATGGGTAGATGGTGGAGCTCTAGTCATCAGGATTTAGAGAATGCCAGCAGTCAACAAAACCATATATGTCCATTAATTTGTTGATGGATTCTCTATTATTTAAAATTCCTTCAATTTTTTTAACCTTGTACTATCCAAAATACATTTAAATCTACAGCCAATGTAAGTGGTATGGCTCATTGTGGAAGTTCAGTTGCCAATAAATCAAGGTGTTACCGAAAGTAAGCAACTTTTTCATCTGATAGAGACTTCTAGCCGCAGATTCCTTACCTTAGAATAGATACCCAAGCAATACCTCCCCGGAAGTGGGCCTGGGGAACTAATTCACTGTAGAAAGTCCTGCATGACCGAACGGGCAAATTGCCCATCCCGATGGACCTGAATATCCAGGCAGTAGTGCTTGGTGAATCACAGAGAAGCCCACATTGCTTGCAGGCATATTTATAGGACATGCAAACCCTCAAGGGGTTTCTTCTTGGCCAGTGCATGCCAGATTTTAATGCAGAGCTCGAATCATCAGGAGATGGTCCGTTACTGCACAGCATTCCCCGTCTTGGCTCCAACACACCCCACAAAGAGTTGGTCATCCACCAAGAAATCTTTTGTGCGGTCAAGGTAGAGCAACAATGCTCTTTTTGGGTCTAGTTGATGGAGTTGCTCCTCTTCCTTAGAGGGATGTGGTGGAGCATAAAAGGTATGCAGGGCGATGGACTGGCCTACATGAAAGGGAGTGACAACTTTCAACAGAAAGGAACTCTTGTGCGAAGAAACAGCTTGTCTGGGAAGATGGTTAGGTACAGAGACTTAGATTACAAGCCCTGGAGCTTACTCACCGTCTGGGTAGATGTTATCGCCACTAGGAAAGCCGTCTTGATAGTAAGAAGCCTGAGGGGACAGTTGTGTAGCAGCTGAAAGAGAGTGGACCGATGGCCATGCTCAACAGCTTGTGATATCAAACTCTCTGAGCCAACTCTGAAGCCATAAGGAGGACTTGGGCCTTGTCATTCCTGATCCTCTTGAGAACTCTGGACAGGAGTGGCATGAGTGTAAAGGCATGCAGGAGGCCTGAGCTCGACTCAAGACAAAAAGAGTCTCCCAGCAAGAACCGCCTTGGAAACTCTAACGTGCAGAACTGCTGAGATTGCTCGTTCTAAGAAGTGGTGAACTGATCTAACCAAGGGTCTCGCAACTGCTGAAAGACGCCTTGCACCACCGCTCGATGGAGATGCCATTCATGATCTACTAGGCATCTCCGGCTGAGTTCGTCCACCATGGTGTTCAGAGAGCCCGCCAGGTGTTGAGCCACCAGGGAAATGCTGTGATGTTCCAGTCTTGTCCAGAGGCACAGGGCCTCTTGACAAAGGGTCCACCAACCCACCCCTCCCAGTTTGTTGCAGTATCACATGGCAGTGGTGTTGTCTGTGAACACCTGCACTAGCCTTCTGTTGATGGAGGGTAGAAAGGCTTTCAATGTCTGTTGGATTGTCCAGGGCAACAGTAGGTTGATGTAGAGTCCGAATTCTGCCGGAGACCAGAGGCCTCTGATCTTCATCTCTCCCAGATGGCTGCCCCATCCCAGGAGTAATGCATCTGTCACCACTGTCAGATCTGGTTGGGGAAGGGATAGGGGTCTGCCGCTGACCCAATTGCAGTTCGCTAAAGACCACTGCAGATCTTTTGCAGTTCCCTTCGAGATCTGGACCATGTCGGAGGGATTCCCCTGATACTGCGCCCACTGGAACTTCAAGTCCCACAGCAGAGCCCGCATACGCCAGTGGGCTTGTTCCACAAGCAGGATACAGGGGGCCATGAGGCCCAACAGCCTCTGAGTCAGTCTCACCAAAATCCGGGATAAAAGCTGAAAAATTGGTACCATAGCCTGAATATTCAGGACTTGCCGTTCAGGAGGATGAGCCTGAAACTGCACTGTGTCCAGAAGAGCTCTGATGAATGAGAGCCTCTGAGAGGGAGGTATGTGTGACTTTGGCACCTTGTGCGGGAACCCTAGCGGGACTGCGGCAAGGGCATGATTGGACGATCTAAGTTGACGGGTGGGATTGTAGAAGGACAGTCGAGTGTAGAGGCATTCGGGTCCTAGATTGTAGAGGGCTTTGTGTGCGTGGGTGAGAAGGCGGAAAGTAATTCTTTTGTTAACGGGAAGCCAGTGGAGGTCTTTTAGATGTCTGGTGATGTGATCTTGGCGCGGGATGTCTAATATGAGTCTCGCTGACGCGTTTTGGATGCGCTGGAGTTTTTTCTGTAATTTTGCTGTGATTCCGGCGTAAAGTGTGTTACCATAACCCAGTCGACTCGTGACCAGTGTGTGGGTGACAGTCTTTCTTGTCTCGAGAGGGATCCAGCGGAAGATCTTTTTGAGAATGCGAAGTACGTTGAAGCAGGAGGACGAGACGGCGTTGACTTGTCTGGACATCGAGAGAGAGGAGTCTAGGATGAAGCCACGGTTACGTGCATGGTCTCTGGGTGTGGGTGCTGCGCCCAGCGCAGAAGGCCACCAGGAGTCGTCCCAAGCTGAGGGGGAAGAACCTAGGATGAGTACCTCCGTTTTGTCTGAGTTGAGTTTTAGGCGGCTATGTTTCATCCATTCAGCTACTTCTTTCATGCCTTCGTGAAGATTGGTTTTGGCGGTGTTGGGGTATTTGGTGAGGGAGAGGATTAACTGGGTGTCGTCGGCGTAAGAGATGATGTTGAGGTTGTGTTGACGCGCGATGGAGACGAGAGGACTCATGTAGACGTTGAAGAGGGTGGGACTGAGTAAGGATCCTTGAGGTACGCCGCAGATGACTTCAGTGGCCTCTGAGTAGAATGAGGGAAGTCGGACTCTTTGAGTTCTCCCAGCGAGGAATGAGATGATCCAGTCCAAGGCTTTTCCTTGTATGCCGATGTTGCTGAGTCGATCTATAAGGGTGCTGTGGCAGACTGTGTCGAAAGCGGCGGAAAGGTCGAGTAGGATGAGGGCCACTGTTTCTCCGTCGTCCAGGAGTGTTCGGATGTCGTCGGTCGCTGCAATGAGGGTGGTTTCGGTGCTGTGTTTGGCTCGAAATCCAGATTGAGATGGATCAAGGGAGTTGTTGGATTCAAGGAAGGCGGCGAGCTGGCTGTTGACGGCTTTCTCGATGACTTTGGCCGGGAATGGGAGGAGGGATATGGGTCTGTAGTTTTTAAGTCCAGAGGGGTCTGCTGTGGGTTTCTTCAGAAGGGCGCTGAGTTCGGCGTGTTTCCAGCTTTCTGGAAAGGTGGCAGAGTTGAACGAGCAGTTGATGACATCACGGAGATGGGGGGCGATGATGGAGTCAGCTTTGTTGAAGATGTGGTGGGGCAAGGGTCAGTGGGCGAGCCAGAGTGGATTGAGTTCATGATGCGAATGGTGTCTTCAGTGGTAATTGGGTTCCAGGCGCTGAGGTTGTTAGTTGGCGGAGTGGGGTCAGAGGGCGGTGGGGAGGGTTGAACGCTGGGAGAATTCTCGAAGCTGTTGTGGATGTCGGCAATTTTGTTGTAGAAGAAGGAGGATAATGCGTTGCAGAGGTCTTGGGAGGGAGTAATGTCGTTAGACGCTGCGGTGGGGTTGGTGAATTCTTTGACGATGTTGAAGAGTTCCTTGCTGTTATGAGTGTTGTTGTCGAGACGATCCTTGAAAGCTGATTTCTTAGCGGATCGAATCAGTTGGTGGTGTTTGCGGGTGGCTGACTTGAGGGAGGCCATGTTGTCTGAGGTTGGGTTATTTCTCCATATCTTCTCCAGAGTGCGGCATAGGTTCTTGGATTTTTTAAGGTCATCATTGAACCAGGGAGCCTTTTTGCTGGTTGAATTGATCTGGTGCTTTTTCAGGGGTGCTAATTCGTCAGCGCTGTGGGTGATCCATTCCTTGAGGTTGGTGGCCGCTTGGTTTGGGTCCGACGAGAGGGTGGGAGGGTTTTGGTTGAGTAATGTGAGGAGTTGGTCGGAGGTGATTTTGTTCCAGTTTCTCCGAGGAATAGGTTGAAGGCGATTGTGGGTTAGGGAGGTTTTGTAGCTGAAGTGAACGCAACTGTGGTCTGTCCAGTGTAGAACTGTGGTGCGATCGAAGGAGATGTGCTTGCTGGATGTGAAGATAGGGTCGAGTGTGTGTCCGGCTATATGGGTGGGGGTGTCCACAAGTTGTTTGAGTCCGAGATTGGGCAGGTTGTCCAGAAGGGTGGTGGTGTTGCTGTTGTGTTTGTTTTCAAGGTGGTAGTTGAGGTCTCCTAGAAGAATGTAATTCTCGGAGGCTAGGGCGTGTGGGCTGACGAAGTCCGTGATGTCATCGCTGAATTGGGTGCGGGTACCTGGAGGCCTGTAGATGAGGGTGCCTCCCAGTGTGGTCCTGGGGTCGGTGTGGATCTGAAAGTGGAGATGTTTGGCGGTTGCAAGATTGTCGTCGGAGCTGGTTGTGATTTTGATGGTGTTCCTGTGGATGATGGCGATGCCTCCTCCTGTTTGATTGGTGCGGTCTTTGCGGATAATCTTGTAAGTGTCCGGTATGGCTATGGCAATGTCTGGAGCTGATGATGTGTTCATCCATGTTTCAGTAAGGAAGGCGATGTCATGTGACGCAGTGTTGATTAGGTCCCAGAGTTCTGTTGCGTGTCTGTGGACCGAGCAGGTGTTGAGCAGGATGCACTTTAGGCGGTTTGAGTCGGAGTAGTGTTTGGAGGACGTGGAATTGATGAGGGTCCTACAGCAGTTGAACTTGCAGGAGAGGCAGGCGAAAGGGCCGTGATTACGTCCAGGAGTAGCTTCGCAGCAAAGTGGTGTACGTCCGGGATTGAGGGTGAGGAGAGTAGCGGCATCATATGTGATTCTAGAGGGTTGGGAGCGGCGGGGATCAGGGGGACAGGCGCTGGGCGCGGACCAGGCGCGGACGGGCGTAGACGGGCTTACCTTTGGCGCACCTTCGGCGCGACTGGGGCGCGACCGCTGCGCGCAAATGCATCTGTCATATATGGATAGTGGAAGGGGAGGGGCGAGGGAGGGTCAGCTGGGAAGGCGGGAGCGGGGTGGAGACTCGGGCAGGGCGACTCAACAACAATATCAACAACAAAATGGCCGGCAGCGCGAAAAGGAGCAAGCAGCCAAAGTAATGCAAAATGTGCACCAAACACAGAATGAAATGGCAGTCAAGGCAACACAGCGACGGCACAATGGTACAAGCAGCTAATTAGCAGACGAGGTGGTTCAGCGCTATAAGGCACAGAGATTAAAACGATCCTGCTATGTGAGTAAAATAAATAAATAACAGCGATGTATTCAATTAAAGCGTTCCTGCAATGCGAGTTAAATACATAAATAGCAGCGATGTGTTCAAGCAGCTGAGGAGTGCAACGATACCAGGCTGTGAGGCGAGGCAGGTCGGGGAGCAGCGTGGAGGAGCGACCGCGTCTGTGGAACACAGGACGGTCACCTTACTACAGTTTGCTTACTCGTATCTGTATCTAATACTATACTAAAGAGAGCACAATTCTGCCAGATCAATTGGGATAGCCTAACCCTCATACCTTGGTCTCCGGTATCAAGAAGACAGTCGCAGTGCACAGGTTATCTTCCTTAGTAGGATGGAGGTCAGAGTTAGAAGGGCTGCAGTTCAGTCACAGTCTGCAGCTGTTTCATGATAATCTCTGCATGGAAATGCTCCACTCAAAGAGCCGTAGCACGGAAGCCTTTTATTTCGTAAAACGCTGTTCTTATCAACCAATGCAGAGGTTCATAGCAGCTCATTTGGTTTTGTCTAGCTAAAATTAACTGTCTCCTAGCGAGCACAGAAAGAAAGGAAAACCACTGCGTTGTGTTCTTCATGTATGATCCCAGAACTATCTGTACAGCCTTCAGGGCATCAGTGTCTATTCCCAGAAGGACAAACAGCACATTCACGCATTAGCAGAAAGGTGTGGCAAAGTGCACCACGAGAAAGAGATATCAACCTAAGGAGTTGAATCTAAAATGGAGAATACATGTTCGCCATGCCACACCCTCCCCTTGGTCTGAAAGAAGTCATATTCACTAAATGCTAGATAATCTAAAAGCATTTAAAAGGCATAGCATTATAAAACGTAAAACTTAAATAATGTAACCACAATAGAAAGCCATAAAAAATGGCAATATAAAAATCCTGCAAACTACTAAAAAGAAAATCAATAAAAAAAGCCAATTTCAAAGGGTCTATAAGGCGCCCATACTACAGAACGCTATCCCGGAAAGGTCCATCAAGTCCAGAAAGTCATTTGGGTCCTAAAAGGAACTTGCATCCGCAGTCGACAGATCTACATTAGCCTGAAGGCAACTTTCACAGAACCAACTTGGTCAGTACCAGCCTTGTCAGCAAAAGCCAAAGACAGGGGTTGCCGAAGTGTAGCCGCAGTCGAGGAGCTAGATGCCATAGATCCTGGAACAGAAGCATCCATCCAATCTGACGCGAGTACCTCATAATAAGCGTTTTGCAGCAACAATAGCAACATAGGACAGCACCAGGGGTGCACCCTCAATGGATACACAAGCAAATTCATGTCCATAGTTTCCACCAATTGCATTACAAAGCAGATGTCTAGTGCTCATTCGAAGGAGCACCAGATTCAGCTATACACAGACTGTACACTCTGAAACCACACGAGCCAGAAAGACAAAGACCAATTGTCGGTTAATTCCAGCAACAAAAAGAATCTAAAGTACTGCACAATGCATTCATGGCACAGACGGACATGTGGCAATTCCATCACCATTTGGCCTTGTTGTGGAACATCTATTGCGGGACAAGAAAAATAGAACCAAAACAGCAATCAACAGGAATCATACCATTAGCATGCCTCCAAAACATGCTTGAGAAGAGTGAGTGTATAAAAGACAGAATCGCTCCAAGTACAGTCTGAAATGCCGAAACAAATCCAGATCCAATCGTTTTTAAAAAGTGCACAACACCAGCACTGTTTATAACATTAAAAATGCGATGCACAAGTTCACCAAAATGTAGCGGCAAAGTGCCAACAATGATTGTACTTCTGAGGAACACAGCGCAACTTGGGGGGTCAAACAGTTTCTCAGTCAAATGTTAGTGTCACTTTTTTTAAAACAATAAGGCTTTTAGTCGGCTTAACCTATTAAAGATAATTTTAGAAATAAGGACTGTTGGCCACAAGATAATTTCCTCAGCTGTGTGTTTAGGTGGATATAATGCATTCATACAGCAAGTCATGACCTTGGAAACATTGTAAGGAACACCTAGCTTCAATCCACAGTAACCTTGGTTGCTCAGAATCAAGAAACTTCCATCGGAAAGTAACTAACAAAGTAGCTTGATCAAGGGGACGGGAACTCCCTTCAAATAACACGTCAAATTGGCCTTGGACGCAATTCATGCTCCATGCAGTGCTATCTTTTTACAAAGTAATGAATGGCTCAAGGAAATCCAGGTTGATACCCACTAAAAAACACTCTTGTCACCATTCATACATTTGTGTGAGAAGTTGGCCTGGTATGTGATGGCCACTAATTAAAGTGGGCACCTTGCACCAGTCCAAGCAACCCTTATGGTGATTTAAGAGGTCAAAGATAACCTTAGAAAGCTATCCAAGTGGTAGTTGTGGAGAGCAGCATTCAGAATTAGTCTTGAAGGAATGTTAAGTAGCTTGTTTTACCTGAATGCAACCTTAATGTATTGGTTAAATGAAATGAGAACCACAGTAGTTATAAAAATAGGTCTTTATTATTATAACACACTTTAAGTACCTCACAGTATCTGCTACATGCAGATAAACAGAAAGGACACAATACTGTAGCACAGAAACAAACGTAAGTAGCACTAATACACAGTGGACTCCAGGGAGAGACCAAACCATATACTAAAATAGTGGTATAAAAACCACGACTCGAGTCAAGACCGTGTCTAGAGGGTGTAGAATCGCGGGGACCCCAAGGAACCACCCAAGGTGAATAAGTAGGGACCCCACGGAGGACGGGTGCAGTGGAAGACCACGACCGCGTGCTACGTACAATTCAATGGGAGAGTCACAGTTGCAGTTTTAGTGTTTAAGGACCCTTCCCAGTGGATTATGAAGAAACCCTTTAAAACATATAAGGTTGGAGAGCCACCCCACCCGTGGATACCGAAGTACCAGTTACCTCTCCCAGGGAAGCCGGGTGCATAGGGCCGAAGTGACGTCGGAAACCGCTGTAATTTTCAATGGGAGCCTTCAAAGAAATGCCACTGCTTGAAAGAAGCCAAGTGTACAGTGGCACCCACTGGTGGATTCTTGAAGGAAGGAACCTGAAAGCAGAGGGGACAAAGTCTGGGTCACTCAGGAGTGACCAGGGGCTTGGTAGACGAATTCCCACCAATGTCGGGTGCTTCAGGCGTGAAGGAGACCTTGACTCTGCAGCCAGGGGGACCGAGAGACGTCAAGGACGACCAGAAGCTGGATACGAGGTGTACCACGAAGGATGTCAAGTGCTGAGGGGTCGAAGTCCGGCCGGGAGCACCAACAAGCCTTGGCAGCGGTAACCCACAAAGAAGGTCGAGGAAGGTCACAGTCTGGCCCAGCATGGACCAGAAGACTCAGCACAGCAAGGGGAGTCAGGGCAGGCCTGGAGCAACCAGGGGAGCCCAAGAAAATAAGTGTTTTCTGTCAAATGGACCCACAGGCCGAAGGCATAGGAGTCGCGAGGCGACCTCCTAGCAGTTTCACAGAGTCACAGTTTGTAGGTACCAGAGTGCGAGGAAGCCGAAGTCCGCAGAAATGTGTGCAGGGGTTGTGACTATCAATAGTTTGGGAACGCCACCAAGCGTATGCAATGGCATAAGTACGCAGTGGACAGGGGTTCGGCTATGCGGTACCCACGAGTGATACTGGGCTCAAACTTGGTGAGCGAGCAACTCGACCTCAAAGAACGTAGGCACCCACCTCCTGTGTTGCTGGAGCCTTCGGAGTCCCTAGGAGCTGAGGATCAGCAGACCATTTAGTTGCGTTATGGTGCCTGCGAATGCAGGGGAGTGACTAATTCACCCCAAGGGAGATACTTCAGATGTCCTTGATGCTCCACAGGTCCTGCACAAAGCCTGTATGGTGCATGGGCACAGACGATGCTTTGGACGGAGAGAAAGACTAAGTCGGGCCCAGTCGAAGTCCAGCGAAGTCCAGAGTGTCCAGACAGTCGAAGTTCAGTGATTTCTTGTTCAGAATCTTTTCCACGTTAAATCTAGGATCATACAGCCACGTGAGCCTTTTTGTACCCATGGGAGAGGGTTGGACAGATTCAGAAGACCCTACCAGGGGATGGTCAGGACAGTGGGGAGAATACTCCCATGTCCTATGTCCAGTTTTGTGCCAGAGCAGGAACCAATGGCTCCCAGGACTGGTTCGAACTGGTCTATGCACAGGGACACCAAGTGTGCCCCAGATGCAGACGTTCAGGCACTTAGGAAGTGCATCCACCCAGCCCCAATACACTAAATCCTGTCTGGGAGGTGGTCACACCTCCCTGTAACAGGAAACCTATTGTCCTGCCTTCTCCTGCTCGAGCTTGGCTCAGCAGCAGGAGAGCAGAAATGTGTCTCTGGTCAGCAGCAACCTTTTTGTGTTGCCCCGGGTCGAGAAGGCTGGTGCTGGAAAGACCAGTGACCCCACGAAGCTCACTTCAGAGGGGTGAAATCATACCTCCCACGCCGGTTACCGGTGTGGAGGTATGATTCCAAGGTGTTTGACACCAATCGCGACATGTTGTCTTGCAGCCGTTTTCGAGGTAGCATTTTACGCGAGCATATAATGCACCTCTACCTATATGTCGGGCTGCATCACCGACAACCCGGGAGAATGGTCTCCGAAGGCTGCAGAGGGGCTCTGCTCATGCAGGGGCACCCTCTCACGTAAAACCCAGCATCCTGCCTTCAGTATGGCAAGGCCGTTAGAGGGGTTTTTAGTGTAGTGACCTATAGATATAGTAAACCTGTATCTAAAGTATGTGGTGCAAGCACCAGCTTACATGGGCTGCAATGGCAGGCCTGTATTTCCATTGTGTATGGCCTCATGGGTGGCATAATATATGCTTCATCCCATGGGAGGCCTCTGGGGTAGTTATGCCCTGGGTACATGTGTACCATATACAAGGGACTGACCAGGGTACTGTAATAATGTGGAATATACACAGTATTGTGTCCAATAGGTTATATTTATTCAGCCCCAGCCAACAGTCAGCTCAAAACTGACAATCCTGGAATGACCAGTTATGGGAACCTTGGTGTCATGTGGTTCCAAGCACTAGGTTCCAACATGGAACCAGAATACAGAGGAAGACAGGTCATCACACTTCTCCCTCTTAAACATTAAACAGGTTTACATGTCCAGCAATGAAGTAGACAACAAAAAGATAAGAAAAACAAAGCAGAAACTACCTAGACATAATCACGTAAGTGAACAGGAGGCTTGCATACTCTCACACTCTTGCGAGAATGATTAGAACGCAGATCAGGAACAGCAATAATATCATCACATTTCCCTTTTCCCCCAAAATGAGAAACACAACTATTGTTCCAGATACGACCATCCTCCGTCTTTACAGCATTTTTGAAAATTTTTACAATGGTTCTAGGAACAGAAAACTTCGACCAATTTTGACAGCCCACAGGAGCCCTGATCTTAACAACCTCCCCCACCACGAATTTGGAATCCTTTGCAGAATTTCTCCTATCCACATATATTTTCCTTTTCCTCTGTAGTTCCAATTCCCTTTCTCTCCATGCACCCACCTCATTATTTTTTACACCCTTGTCTGCAGCCATCCAGGCAGGACATAAACAAGTGTTAGGTGCCCTACCCTTGAAAAGTTCAAACTGAGTTTTTCCTGTAGTTGAGTGAGGAGAGAATCGATATGCTGAAATTCTATTCTGTAACTCCTTTCTCCAGTCCAAATTGTTGACCCTAGCCAACTGAATGCTTTCCTTCAAAGTTTTGTTGAGTCTCTCCAAAGCACCATTTGCCTCAGGATGATACAAAGAAATCTTCTTGTGAATAATGCCGCACTTACTGAGATACTCCTCAACTTTCCCTGAACAAAATTGTGGCCCATTGTCAGAAAGTATGGAGTTCGGAAAACTCTCACGTTTAAATACAGACTCCAAAAAGGAAATAACAGATTCACTTGTAATCTCCCTTACCAAACTAACCTCAACCCATCTAGAATACAAATCCAATAAAACCAACATAAAAGGAGTTTGATGCTCACCATGTAAAGGCCCCACAATATCAATTGCGATTTCATCCCAAGGGGACCTAGGCAACCTCCTGCAAACCATTGGAGAAGACCTAGTCCTCAAAACTTTATCACTCGCCTGACAAGAAGAGCAATCTCTAACAGTGCGTTCCACCAACAAATCGATACCAGGCCACCAGAAATCCATTCGTATGCGTTCTTTCGTCTTTGAAATACCCAAGTGTCCCTCATGAGACATGTCCACCAGCACACTTCTGAGATTAACTGGAGGGACTAACCTAGTACCTCTCATGAGTAAACCATCTACCACTGCCAACTCATCAGCAATCAAAGACCAAGGTTTCTTTAAAGAACGAGACCTACCACCTTCCAACAATTTAATGACTTCCTTCAAATCCTCATCCTTACTCAGCTCATCTCTCCAAGCATCTTCCTTCACCGCCCCCAAGGTAACATCACACACCTTTAATTCACTCTCAAAATCGTCTGTTAAAGCTTCCTCAACATTGTCTACAACATCCACCAGCCTAGACAGGCAATCTGCTGAGACATTAGTTTTTCCTGGGATATACTCGAACCTGAACACAAACTCCTGCAAAGAAATTACCCATCTCCTTATTCTTGCCGAGATGGAGTCTAACCCCCTTTTTTTCAAACACTTCCTTTAGTGGTTTGTGATCAGACCTGACGGTAAAAGAGGAACCCCAAACAAACTTCCTGAATTTATTCACAGCCCAATATATACCTAGCGCCTCTTTCTCTATGACAGAGTAATTCAACTCTGCTCCCTTCAAACATCTCGAAGCACAAGCTATCAAGACCTCCTTGTCTTTCCTCACCTGTAACAACAAAGCACCCAGACCCTTACTGCTAGCATCTGTTACAATAAACGTCGGATCCCCTGGAACAAACGCCTGTAAATTTGGTGCATTCCTCAGATCCATCTTCACCTGATCAAACTCTCTGCTGCACTCCTCAGTCCAATTAAACACAACATTTTTACACATGATTTTCCTCAGATTGACAGTCTTATCTGCGAAGTTTCTGACAAACTTATTGTAAAATTCTGCCATGCCCAAAAATGATGAAACCTCTTCTTTTGAACATGGTTCCTTCAATTTTTCAATAGTTTCTACAAGATCCTTCTTTGGAGATATGCCCTTCCTTGAAATGTGGTGGCCCAAATAATCTAGCTCATTGACACCAAACTTGCACTTGCTCTGACGCAGAGTTAAACCAACTTCCAACATTTTCTTCAACACCAGGCAAACTCTCTCATCATGTTCCTGTTCATTCTTACCAGAAATGAGAACATCATCCTGATAACATCTTACCCCCGGTATTCCTTTGAACAGGTCTTCCATAATTCTCTGGAATACCGAGGCAGCTGAAACCAGCCCAAAAGGCATTCTTAAGAACTTGAATGCACCCATAGGTGTAATGAAACTAGTAAGCTCTTGACACTCCTTTTTTAACGGAACTTGGTGATAGGCCGAAGCCATATCTAAGGTGGTGAAATAGCATGCACCATCTAATGTAGAAACCAACTCCTCTATGTTTGGCAAAGGGTACTTGTCAACTATCACCTCTTTATTTAAAACACGAAGGTCAACACACAGCCGAATCTCATTATTAGGCTTTCTCGCGACCACAATTGGTGCGAGCCACTCAGTAGCTTCTACTGGTTGTATAACCCCAGTTGCCAACAACTTCTCAATTTCTTTACCCACGGCATCCTGTACACAAATTGGAATGCGTCTTACTTTAGCAGCCACAGGCACCATACCCAACTTCAGTTTGATGTTGTGATTGTACCCCTTTATACATCCCAGTTTTTCACTGAATAACTCTTTGAAGTTCTTTACGAACTTGTTCTCCACATTGTCTACAGCCTGTACTTGAATAACAGGATGAGCATTTGGATTGAGGCTTACACCCAACCTTGCCTGATGAGACCAACTCAACAAGTTGTCCCCCCTGTTTACCACATAAACTTTTGCTTCTGTGTACCTCCCCTTATATTCAATGCAGTCAAAAAAGTAACCCATTATTTTTATGGGATGTTCTTGATAACCTGTTGGTCTTATATCTGGTTTACACAAAGACTTTTCCTTTCCAAACACATTTTCAAACACCTCGTTTGAAATAAAAGTAACATGTGAGCATGAATCAAATTTCATCAACACACTTGCTTTCCCAATCAACACATAATCAGAAGGATGCTCAACGACATCATCATTAATCTGAAAGCTAACCAATTTAGTCTCAGTCTTCGTATCTCTCCCAACTCTTGTTCTGCAATTTTTACCAATGTGTCCCTTTCTACCACACACATTGCAATAGAATTTAAGAGCAGGACACTCTCTCGCATTAGCCATATGTCCATATCTCCCACATCTATAACAAGTTCCTTGAAAAGGAGTTGTGAACTTCCTACTTGTCTGTATTTTAGAAGCACCACCATCAACCTCCCCTTTCAACTTTTCCTCCACACACACTTCTTTTTTTTTCTTCTCATCCTCTCTCTTCACAGCCTGACACACCACTTCCTGCGTTGAAGAACTACTTGACTTGTCCTCCTTTTTTTCCTTGCTTAGTTCTCCAACGCATTTTAACATGTGCTCAACCCTTTTTTGCAATGCCTACCACCTCTTCCAATGCAGGTTCATCCTTTAGCCACAACTCTTCCCTTATCTTATCACTCACACATCTCAAAACAAACTGATCTCTAATTCGTTCTTCCACCAAACCCCCAAACTTGCAACTTGAAGCTAACTTTCTTAGTGCAGTAATGTACTCCTCAACACTCTCTTCCTTACCCTGCTCCCGTTACCCGAAATAGTACCTTTCCATGATTGTACTCACTTTAGGAAGATAATGTAAATCCAACTGCCTAGCACACACCTCATACTCATTCAATCCTCTTTGTTCTGCTTGAGGAATGACTGGAAGAGTCTCCAAAATCTCCTGGCCTTCTCCGCCCAAACAATGCATCAATAAAGCCTGCTTCCTTTCACCACTCAAAATTGCACCACATTCCCTTGCGTAATTTTCAAATATTTTTTTCCATTTTTTCCACCTAATGAGTGGTTCTCCTGGTTCCATCAGAAAGAAGGGGGGTGCAGTTACATTCTGCATTTTACTGCCCAAGCTCCACTCAACACTCTTACTCTTATTCCACTTTTTAACCACAAACAACAATGATCCCCCACCCTTCCCTCAAAGGTGGGCCTATCACCGTCGACAGGCTTCAAGTTCCACAGTGTAGAACTTAAAAAAATGAGTCTGGTTTTCCTTTTCGGCAGTTCTCAGTACTACTCCAAGTTCGAGTCACTTACTCCATCCACCTTGCTCTCACAACTTTTCTCTTCTTCCAGTTTTCATTCGCTTTCCTTGCAACAGGTCCTTCTGTCCTCCTTCACCATTGAGGATGAAACCCTTTTAATGTCTCACTCCAAACTGTTGTTTCACCGGATGCAATCCTCTTGAAATATCAGAAAAACGAAAAAAAAACGATAAAAAAAATCCAAGATGGCCGCCACTAATCCATCACAAACAAACAGTCTTGTTTCCAAAGTGAATTGGGCTTTCTTTTCCTCTTTTTCCCAAACCAAGTCAAAATGGCCGCCACAACATTAAATGTTTCTTTCTTTGGCTATTCGAGCTTGTTTTTTTTTATTCTTGAAACTTGCCCATTCCAAGATGTCCGCCACCTTTTCTTCAAACCAATAGACTTTTTTCTAAGGGAAATCACCCTCGAAAACTGGTGTCAGTTACAAACTTCGTTTTTTTCTTAATTTCTTCCAAAAATCATTGTAAAAGTCTACCTTTGCCGATTTTCGTCGCGTTTTCGACGTTCTCCACCTCCTTCACTGCGTTTTCTTCGCTGGGTGACAGCTGTACCATGGAGATGTTGATCAATCTTCCTTCATCGACATACCAGTCACGTGAGGTTTTCTCTTAGTATTTAGCTAATCTCCTGTTGTTGAGGCTGTCCTGCACGAGTAGATCCCATCCACAAGCGTCGCCAGTGTAATAATGTGGAATATACACAGTATTGTGTCCAATAGGTTATATTTATTCAGCCCCAGCCAACAGTCAGCTCACAACTGACAATCCTGGAATGACCAGTTATGGGAACCTTGGTGTCATGTGGTTCCAAGCACAAGGTTCCAACATGGAACCAGAATACAGAGGAAGACAGGTCATCACAGGTACCCCAGTATCCAATCTGGAGTGTACCTAAGTACATGCATAACATTTTAAAGGAGAAAGCAGATAGACTGGGGTCTTGATTAGCAGGATCCCAGTCAGACTAGTCAAAAACAGTGTGACATCAAACAAAAAGTGAGGCTAACCATAAGAAGCAGATCCTACTTTCCTACAATTTATAATCGAAAGGAAGAAACCAGGTGTCCTGCAGAAAGTTACCGCCTAGACGTTCATATCTGCCTTCTTGAAAGTGTTTCAGACAAGACAAGAAATGAAAAGCAGAAATCCTGAAAGAAATGAAACCATGGACTAACCATGTATCTGAAGGTGTTTCAGCTACAGTTTAGGGCATTTTCTGTACATTGCATATTCAGCATAGGATAAGTTGCCTGTTTCTTTGCCTTGCCCTGTTGCATAGTTATAAGGCAAAAACAGTTCTGTTGCATTTAGATATTTCCATGGCACTCGGTTTGTTTTTAAACAATGCAATGTCCAACTCATTTGCAGAATTGATCTTAACTGACTTTGACCATATAAAAGGGCAGACATGTCATTTTGTATATTATCAAATGCAGATGACACAATGTAATTCAATGAATAAATACGAGTAAACAATGTGGTCATGCCATTTTCGTCAACAGCTAATGCTTTTTCAAACTTTTTCTTATCAGTTTGTCGCAACTTTTCAGCAGCTTCTTGTTGTCAGATCCAGTCTGATGCCTGGGGATAATTCTAAGGTAATGAATCTGCAGCAGTGTAGTATGCCAGACTTGGCTTCCGTGCTCACCTTGCCACTGGATTCAAGCTAGACTGGCTGATGAGGGGTGTTACCCCGTTCCCGTCCCAGGATGCTGGTTTCCGGTCCAGGGAGAACCTGGCCTGATAGTTTGGGCTGGACTCCTCCCATGAGGAACAGGGTCAAGACTGATTTGCATATGGTTGGGCCTGAACTTGGGTGGCAAAGTGAGCAGAAGAACAATGATAGGTTTAACCCAGATCTAATAGTGACTGGGGGTGAGTGTCTGAAAAGTGATATTGCTCCCTTCATCATCTTATTGTGTTGGCTTAGTTAGCAGGGTATGCCCAGACGTGGGTTCCTTGCCCACTTTGCCACTGGATTCAAGCTAGCCTGACTGATGCGGGGTGTTACCTTGAAACCAGTCCCAGGATGCTTGTTTCTGGTCCAGGGAGGAACTGGCCTTGCAGTCGGACTGGACTGTTCCCATGGGAACAGGGTTAAGACTGATTTGCATATGGTTGGATCTGAACTGGGGTGGTGAAGTGAGCCGAACAAGGATGAAGGATTTAATCCAAATCTAATAGTGACTGGAGGTGAGTGTCTGAAAGGTTTCATCGCTCCGTCCATCATCTTATTGTGTTTGCTTCACACAAAAGGCTGCAGCCTGGGTAGGAAAGCCGGGCCACCTGTGCACTTTTTTCCTACTCTACAGTGAGAATTTGGTATAAATATTGAACCTCAGACATAAACACTACAGTACACTTCTGGAACTGTGGATACTCTGCCAGAAAGAAGGACTGTTGTGCTGCTGAAAGGACTGCCGCTCTGCTGAACTGCTGACCTGAAGGACCTGCTGCCCTGCTGTGCTGACCTGCTGCCCTCCTGCCTGCCTGGCTGAGAAGGCCTGGACCTGCATCTCTTGAACACAGAACCCCAGAGTGACTCCAAGAGCTGGTAGACTGGCCTTCTGATCTGAAGCCTCTGGGCCATAACAGGCTTCCAACAACGCTGCACCTGGACTCTGCAATAAGTGAGTCTACCTTGCAAAGTGGTGCCACACCCATTCTGGACCTTTCAAAGTGGGCCTAAGGTGATTTACCAGCCTTTGTGCACCCAGAAGGACCAAAGGATCTCCTTTGCTGTGCGGCACAACCCCGAGCCGAACTGATGCATCTCCGCTGCTGCGTGGATCGCACTCATTGCAAAGACCTGGATCGCCTCCACAGCTTCGTCGGAACTGCCGCTGCACAATACTTTCTTTCACTATTTTTGAAGAAATGCAACTGCGAGTGACCCACAATTAAATCCATATCCTTTCCTGTATAGTTATTTTGTGCAATGGTGTTTGAATATCCTCTTGGAGGAACCCAGTTGTAAGTTAGCTCTGCATATCGGAGTCGGAGAGTTGCTGGGGCAGGAAGGTGGATGAGGAGAAGTTATTTTTCTTTAATTACCTTTTTTAAACAGGTTGTAGAATTTGTATCTGTGGCTGTGGCCCACTTGTCGTTAGTTAGGTATTCCAAAGGTTGTGGACATTTACTCCACGCAAACTTGAAAGCTGTGTACTGGAGGAATTTTAGATAAATTGTAGTCGCTTAGGAGAAGAAATGCACCTTGTGGAGGCCGCGTCTGAGAAGCACCCGTCTCCTTACCTGTACTGTTCTCCCAAGGTTACCTCACTCTGACAGGTAATTGAGGCCACTGTTAAATAGAACATTGTCTTCATGCTTGAGAACCTCTAAACGTCTTTATCTTTTCTAAGCCAATTGAATTTTCAGTGGCACTTTGTATTTCCATTTTTTCTTTGGTATGGGAATCAAAAAGATGGAACCAGAAAACTGAGGCCAACAATACTTTGATGCTCTTTGTTGACCCTCCCTTGTCAAACATAATATATATTGCTGGAGCTGCACCATGACCTATGAGTCTAATGGCTGCCTCTTCCATATCCACTGAAGCCCTGATGAAGTAATTAGCCAGTTGACAACTGACTAACCAAAACTTGTGTTTCTGCTATGTACTGAGCAGATTAAAATTGAATCAAATTAACTAGTTTATTCTATTAAAACCTATCATGGCAGCAAATCCTCTACTTTACTTGTCTAGTGGTCCTACTCTGCCTGCTCCTTAAACAAAAGTATTTCTTCTAACACCAGAACTTAACATGAAAATCGCCCACTGACAAAAATGAGTCCTCGTCGGAGATGATTTGTTCCCGAAGTAGCTGATCAGTCATTAAATGTTTCTGGTGTAAACAACCGCTTTATTTTTGCTTTCAAAATACCTTTCATCAAAAGGACTTTGGCCCTGGAAACTGCAAGTTGTTAAATATATAACAGGATGGAGGGACATGGGAGGACTAGTGATGTGCATATTCTTTCCTTTTGGTGCTTGACCTATGTCCTTAAAATGTGAAAGAATTGTGAAAGTTATTCAAGTTCCAGTGATCGTTTTCTTCCTGCACTCCTGCCAGTTTCATCATACCTACCCCTAGAAACATTGATCTGTCTGGGGTGTAGTGACATTTCTACATTCGGTTGATTTTGCAGCTGTCAGGAAAGAAAGGGACCCTGGACTTTGAGCTGCTCGTCAGTCAAGCACCTAGTTCTAGACCTTGCCTTGATGTTTATAATGAAACTATGAGACTGCCGGCAAGCCTCAACTTGACATTGAAATTTGGGGGACGTTTGATCTGTACAGCTCGCCCCAGGAGTTTGGAAATAGTTGTAGAACCTCTGATCACTTTAGAAGTTACATCAATAGGTTGTCCAAGCTGTCTTATACCACTATAGAATAACATTTTTAAATAGATTCTGCTCTTCTAGGCTTCCCACCAAGGGCCTGATGTAAGGAATTTCCATACTCAATAATGGTAACATATTGTTCACCAAATGTATTTATTTTTTCTAATTTTTTTTGCTCATGGAAATCAATATTGCAAACCAGCCTATGTATTAATGGGTCTGTTCACAAAATTCTGAATTTTAGTGTGTCGCAATCCAATCTAACTCCTCAATATTCATGAGGTATGTATAGTGTTGGTGCAGCAATAAACTCAAGGCTGCAGGCAAGTTACCTCATTCTTTAATGAAACCTGGGTACAGTGCAGGCATGCTCCACCTATGTTTTTGAATCTAAATTGCCTTAACATTTAATTATCTCATAGAATACATGCGTCTGCATTCTAAGAGTGACATCACAAAGAAAGGTGACATCAACTAAGTATGATCGACACATCACATCTTCCCCTTTTACGTTGAACAATTAATATTTCCCCTGAATAAACTATGCAGCTAGCTAAAACTAAAACATTAATTAACACATGCACAGTATTACATTATGTGAATATCAAACATTAGGTAAGACCATTACATTATTACCATAATAGAAGTTTGGAGTTTTCCTCTTTGAGATCTTAGATTCCTAAACAATAAAATCATTCAGATGCCTCAGACACTTAATATTGTGAGCACATGTACTTTGAACCACAACATCTCAAGTTGAACTTGACCACTCATCTCTGAACTCATCGCCCATCCTTTCACCAGTTTATATCTTTCAGCTTCTCTCTACTTCATGCACACACTTATTTTCCTCTTCACCCAACCAAGTTTACCTTCGCTTACCACTGCAATCAGAATCCAACAGACTATGTTCAACACACACTGACTGCTTCCTGCAATGCTGCTCGTGTGTTGAAAGCTTATCACTGAGCTTAGATGAGTTAAGACACATTTCCCTAACCTGTAATGGTTTAGAAAAGGCATTAACACCTTTTCTAGTCCTTCCCCGTTTCTTTGCACTTACCATTCACTAACCTCCAAAAATGCACTCTTTGAACCATCTCCTGTACCATGGGTTTGTTTATAACTTTCCTGTGCCTTACCAATATTTCCAATCACCACAAATGGTTATCACTCTTTCAATCTAATCACTTGATGAGGACACTCAGAAATATCAAACCATTCCTTCTACAAACCGATTTCAAGCAGGTGGTCCAAGCACTTGTCTTGCCGAGGCTTGACTACAGCAGCGCTACGCTCTGTGGCCTTCCCAAATACATTCTGGCTCCACTAAGGGCATCACTGAACGCTGCGGCCAGATTGGTGACTGGTACCAAACAAAATGAGCACATATCCCCAGTCCTAAAATCTCTTAAATGGTGCCCTACAAAGCTCAAATTCAGTCAAAGATTGCCGTTCTGGCGCACAAAGCTCTGCATCTCAAAACGCCCAGGTACCTAGCGCAAAAGCTTGAATTATCCTGTGGTGGTAGAGCCTCAAGAAGCGCTAACACTTTCCTCCTGCAACCACTCCTCCTTAGCAAAAAGATAACTTGTCACCGAGCCTTCTCTGGCGCTGCCCCAAAGATATGGAATTCTCTTCCACCGGAAGTATGCAGAATCTCCTCAATTACTGCTTTCAAACTGGAAGCCAAAAGATTCCTAATGAATACATTCTTACCTTAATTGGGCTAGGTTCACCTCCTTGAAGCCATTGATCCTACATCCATTGTACCAACACTTGATGCTGCTATATGCCTGTTTACTGTATTACTCTTCCGGTCTAATTTGCCTTGTAATTATGCGATTTTTCCTGTTTTTGTATTCTTACCTGATGTCGACATTGCTTTTATGTCCTTCTGAAATGAAGTATCTTCCAGAGTCAGGAGGATGTTAATTGATGATTTATTATGGAGACAGATAAAACACATCTATCATATCAACCTGGGTTGTAACTGTCATCTCATGGAATCCGGAGCACAGCAGTGTTCCTGATTCCATGTATGACACACAACACCACACATTCCCCTTCGTAATAAAACACTTATAAAAACACCAAGAATCACTTTATAACAAGAACTAGCAAATATTACATTTCAAGAAGTTATGAAAAGAAAGAAATATATAAATACTATTATCTGATAAGCAACATATAAGTTTCTCAAATTGAATTACTTATAAAGGTGATAGTCTTTTGACCATACTGGAACATGACATTTTCTTTGTTCACGATGAACTAGTACATTGTCTTTGGTGGAGCAGGAAGACTTAACTTCTGGAGAACAATGAAGAGTTGTTGAACCTGAGAACTTCCTCCAATTACTTGCATTATTGGAAGACTTCAAACCAGAAAAAACCTTAAACTCTGGAAACACATCCTTGGGCCATAACCATCTGGGAACCTTAACAACCCTAGATAAGTTCCACACATTTCCATCTGAAAGTTCGACAACTTGCCTTCCTACACGCGTGACCATCAAAGGCTTGGAATACCGAGACTCACCAGATTTGATATTCCTGCATTTCTTGACACGAACCCAATCATTGACACTGAACTGAGAATAACCACCACAAGGAGCACTATCGACGTCAACAGATTTCCTAGAGCCAAGTATTTTCATCCATGGTTGAGATAGGTTAGAACAACACCTCCTCCCTCTCATCTTTTCAAAAGGAGATACATCTCCCATGCTCTTGGGTGTGTTTCTATAACACCACAGAATTTCGCTAATGGTTTGTTTGTAATCTTTTCCATTTTGTAAGGCAAGTTGAAGACCTTCTTTAAATACTCTAATCCACCTTTCTACGATGCCGTTACTTTTCGGATAATACACTGACACGCGTCTATGCCTTATACCATGACGCTCCATAAACTCTTTCATCTCCGAGGATACAAATTGCACCCCATTGTCAGTAGTAATTGATTCTGGAAAACTCTCCCTTTCAAACACTTCGTTTAAGAACTTGATCACAACACTGGATGTTATATTGGTCACTATCTTTACCTCAGGCCACTGAGATAATTGGTCTACCAAAATTATTGCGTACATTACACTTTTGTTAAATGACAAAGGACCAGCAATATCCAATGACACACTTTCCCATACACGTGAAGGTCTAGAAATGGGAATTAATTCACACTTAATATGTTTTTGAGTTTTATCACTTAAACAGCAATCTAGACAGTCTCTAACCTGACGTTCTATGCATTTGTCCATTGCTGGCCACCAGAATTCACTCCTTATCCTTCTCTTCATGGATGTCATCCCAGGATGACCTTCGTGAGCCATGTCTAAAATCTTGGATTGTAAGTCATGAGGAACCACTAATTGTTGACCTCTAACCAAAACATCCCCTACAACGGATAATTCTTGAGCAACATGAAAGAAAGGGAGAAATTCATCAGACAACAACTCTTTGCGAGGCCATTGTGTTTTTACAAATTTGCTCACATCACCAATAATTGAATCATTATCACACGTTGACTTCCATGCATCCTCATCAATACAACCTTTGGAGACTTCACATATAGACACTACGTTATCTTCATCCTTATCTTCTTCCACAACATTGTCATCGGGCACAGGCAACCTAGATAAACAGTCAGCTAAGACATTTCTAATGCCAGGGATATATTCTACTTTAAAATGAAAGTCTTGAAGCTTGTACTGCCATCTGGCAATTCTTGAAGTTGCTTTACCACATCCCTTGGTAGTGAATAAGTCCACCAACGGACGATGGTCAGACCATAGCTTAAACTCAGTGCCATACACATACTTCCGGAAGTATTCAATGCCCCACCAGCAAGCTAGAGCCTCCTTTTCTAGTGTGGAATACTTGCTTTCAGCATCCCTCAAAGGACGAGATGCGAACCCAATCGCCACTAACTGACCCTTTTGACGTTGCATCAATACTGCACCAACACCTACATTACTTGCATCAGTGATAATTAGTGAACTGTTAGCAGTATTAAACGTTGCTAATGCAGGTGCAGATATGATATTCTTTTTTAGCAACAAGAATTCTTTTTTGCAATTGTCATCCCAAATAAATTGAACATTTTTTTTCATCAAGTTTCTCATGTTTACAGTCTTGTCGGAAAACAGGGGAATAAACTTTGAATAATATTCTGCAAGCCCTAAGAATGATCTGAGCTGATCCTTGTCAACAGGGTCTGGAGCTAATTCTATGGCCTTGACCAAATTCATTTTCGGGGAAATGCCCTCTTTACTTATGGTGTGACCCAAATAGTCTACAGAGGATACACCAAATTTACATTTTTCTTTCGTAAGTGTTAGACCACTTTCTTGTAATACACATAAAACTTTATACAGAATTTCGGAATGATCAGATTGATTGGATGCAAAAATTAAAATGTCATCCTGGAAATATAAGACATTGACGAAGTCTTTAAAAAGATTATGCATGATCCTTTGAAAAACGGAAGATGCTGATATTAGGCCAAACGGCATCCTCTTGTATCTAAAGGCACCTTCCGATGTGATGAAGGATGTCAAATGCTTACTATCTTTGTGTAATGCTATCTGATGATAAGCATTTGACAAGTCCAAAGTGGAGAAAATTGATGCCCCTTTCAACTTTGTGAACATTTCATTAATATTAGGGAGAGGATGTCTGTCTACCCAAACATTTCCATTTAAATCCCTCAAATCCACACAGAGTCTTACTTTGCCGTTGGGCTTGTGAGCGACAACGACTGGGGATAACCAAACAGAGGATTCTATCTCTTCAATGACGTCTAGATCCCATCCTCGTCGCCAGTGAAATGAAGTATCTTCCAGAGTCAGGAGGATGTTAATTGATGATTTATTATGGAGACAGATAAAACACATCTATCATATCAACCTGGGTTGTAACTGTCATCTCATGGAATCCGGAGCACAGCAGTGTTCCTGATTCCATGTATGACACACAACACCACACATTCCTTCCATCCTTTTTGTAAAGCGCTCTCATATCCTTCGGGATCTTGTTCGCACTAGTAAAACTTTATGAATAAAAATAAAATAAATAAACCTTGACCCTAACAAACAGTCCAAGTTATAATTTGTAAATGGAACTTGCCCTCTAATGATAGTAAATAACTATACACTGTGACCGTACAAGTGATGCTGGACATTCATACATTTTTTCCTACCTCCATTCTCCAATCTTTCCTTCTACTTCTCGCCATCTGTTAAATACCTTCCATGAAACTGTTAAATCTCTCCACTTTAGTGTTTCCTTCGGGATGTTAAACTGACGTGAATTTGGGCTGAATTCTATTGTGCATTAACATTGTTCTACTCCTTCTGCTTTAAATTGGGCACCGTTATTCATAATCATCTTCTTATTAGGTAAATCTTCCCTTAAGAAGTTCCCATCCATAAAACCACAGCACTTGCATCACAACACCGCACAAAATGTATTTTTGGCTCTTGGAAGGATAATCCATAACAACCAAAAGATAAATGTACTTTTCATCTTCATCCACAATTGGTCCTATGCTATCTATACCTAACACATCCCAGGCCATCTCAGTATCAGGAACGGGACATAAAGGAGGCTTTAAGATGATCTGTGACTTACCTGCATTAGAACAATTAAAGGATTATCTCACCACCCTTTCAATTTCAGTATCCATTCCGGGCCACCAAAAAACATCCTTTACTCTTCTCATACTCTTGACAGTACCAAGAGGACCCTTGTCACATAATTGTACAAACCTAGTCCTCAAATTCTTTTGTTGAATAATTCTAGAACCTCTGATCAACATTGCATTCATTCACCCCATAAGTTACACACATTCCTTTTTAATGAATCTTTCTCCAGCCACCCATTCATGACTCCTAACTTGAACAGTTTAAGATCTTCATCAGGCTAATTGGCTACACACCACGTCTTCTCAGTAATAGCGCCCCTCCCTTCAACACTCATCCATGCAACATTAAATTCATCTCACAAATCCTTAGGGACTTCAATTAATGGTAAAGGAAGTCTGCCTGATCTGTCTGAATCAGAGGAAAATGTAATTAAAATGGCCTCCATCAGGGGGTCTTAACGTGTGACCTGTGTAGGAGCACCTCACAACAAAACTCACACAACACCTGCAAAGCATGTCTGCCAAACCTTCCTCCTTCACAGCCAATCAATTCAAGATTAAAGCACCATAGGGCTCCAAAACGGTGAGGAAGCTGATGTGGCACACAGCAACCACTAACTGCAGGTAATCCAACGTGGGAACCAGCCCAGTATTCAGCTTCGTCAAGCTTGTTCCCAAACTCTTGTAGTGTTGGTGCAGCAGTGAATCCAAGACTGCAGGCAAGTTACTTCATTCTTTATTGAATACTGGGCACAGTATAACCATGCTCCATTGAAGCTTCTGAGTCTACTCTGTCTTAACATTCAGTTGCCTCACTCTAAATACAGGCGCTTACATTCTAAGAGGGACCTCACTAAGGAAAGTGACATCAACTTTGAATGATGGCTCAACAGTATTTTGCTAAATGAGACTCTGGGTGATTGGATGACATCACAGGGATGGTGGTCTCCTTGAGTCAGCAGACAAAAATGTCCATGTGTGCATTTTAATAAAGTAAACTTTTTTTCAGAATTCAACCCATGGCAGATACAAAAGCTGCATATAAAAAGAAAAAATTATATTTTCTTTAAAGTTTATTTGAGAGTTTGCAGTGGTCCTTTGAACCACTGCCTGGTCCCCCAAAAACTTTAAAATACATCCGCTAAGGGAAAGTGGTCCCCAAAGGATTTCATCTCTTTTGCGATTGTCCTACACACCCAACTCCGTGCCAAGAAATTGAAACATACCATAAGAAGTTTTTTAATGGAAGGAATACTCTGAGCACGCACCTTCCAAATAGTGATTTGGTATGCTGTTCTAAGCCCATTTTATGATTCAGTAACATGTTACCAAATTGCAAAGTGTTTTAGTAAATCTAAAAATCATTTTGTAATGGCAAATCCTGTGATTTTGCCCTTACTGAGTAACAAATGGGCTGGAAAAGATCTTATCCATCTCCAAAAAGCTGCCACATGTTTCTTGCTGCTTCAATACCCTGGTTGCTGTTTTCATCTAGTTGTTTGAGGTATGGTAGCATTATGGATTTCAGGCAGGACATGCACTTTGTCTCTTAATCATGCAAATCATCTATTGACAGATGTTGTATTCCATAATAATGTAACAATATCAATGTAATAAATGTGCATTACAAATAAAAAATTGGCCACAAATTGACTGCTTGAAGATGAAAGGCAAGCCCCCTGCTTCTTACATTTATTTTTTGTGGCCTTATTTCCATGTGTCTTTTGATACCTCTTATTTCCTTTTTTCCCAGCCCTATCCCTCTAGGCTCTGTGATCATGGTAGATGGCAAGTTAGAAAAAACTGAAGGGAAGAAGATCTTTCTCTCCTGTCAAGTCAAAAGTGCAGATGGCACCATCCTCCATAACGAGGCCAGTGGTAAGAAGGCAAGCAAGTTGCTCCTCTTCGCTATTTGCAGACTTTGAGGGTACCCTGGCCTGCCTCTGAAAGCTGATTGGTGTTTCAGCATACACACTTCCCCATGGTTCTCTTCACTTTCAACATTTGGTGCGAGGATAGTAGGAAGAGTACACTTATTCACACATCGGTCCATGATACACTTAGTGCAGATTATAAACTGGGATGAAGGATGGTTAGCACTGTTTGGAGCATTTCAAGAGGCTAGATGTGTGTGTGTGTTTTCTGTACAAGGGAGAAATTCACATTTTGAGAGAATTGCACTGCTTTTAGTGTAACAGGCCTTTCACCACTAATTGTACTTTTTGTGAATTGGTGTAAATCTGTCCAGTAGTTTTTGAGAAATGTAGGGTAAAAAATAATTGTATATTTAGACAGTTGGGTCCACAAGAGTCTCGAGAAAGTCTTGCAGGAGCGCCAATTTAAACGTGGACCATTCAGATTGGCCCCAGGAGCTGTATTACCTTTGGGCCCCCTTGCTCCAGTGGGAGTCAGACTTCCTTGAGAGTGAGTGCTCTGATTGGCTTCCAGCAACATGAGAAGAATGTTGCTGACAGCCATTACAGGACCCGAAGATTTAGTCCCCTGTTCTGAACTGTTATCAAACAAAATAATAAAAGCGGGCAGGTTGCAAATACCCTGCCCCCCTAGGTTGCCATGGAGAGGACCCAATGCGACCCACTTTGGGTCCAAAATAAAAAAAAACACCCCAGCAAAACATACAGCGATCGCGTGAGACTCTCGCGGGTTCGAAAAAACAAAAACAAAAACAAAATGAAGGCCCGTTTATCAATACCTGAAGAATGAATTGCTGAGACAGACGCCGTCTGGAGTTTGTCACCTTTGGCTCACAGCATATGTTCTATGTCAGCAGCGAGCAGTCTATGAGCCCTGTGAGCAGCGAAATACATATTCACGTAGTTGAATGACCACTGTAACGTGTGATGTGTTATGTCCATAGCACTCCATTTTGCCAGTGTGATGCTGGTAGTAAATGTGCTCCTGGTAATACCACAAACAGGTCAGCAGTCTTTGCTGCTGCCCTGTCCCAGCTCAAGGTGTTCACGAAGTAGGGAATGGAGAGAGATGGACAGACTGACTGAATTTGGAGGGTGCCAGAAACGTGGCAAGGCTGAGTTCAGGTAGTTAATTGACTGTAGTCTTTCTTTAATTCTTTATTCAGTTCATAAATTCAAACCATAAAAGCACATGTATGTAAAACATTTAAAAAAAAATAAAAACAGGGAAATATTACAAATAACAAGTTAACATCAGAGAGCTTCATCCTACAATCAGCTTCGGAGCCTAAGAGCCAAAGGCATCGGGTAAAGTGCAGAGTGTAAGCAAGATAATAAAGATCATGCATCACATTAACTAAAACAGCCCAGTTTATGCCACATTTATTACGTGACACTTTTCGCGTGGGGGGAGGGGGAGGGGGTACAGCCACAGACCAAAACTCTATAAAAGTTGGTTGTATGTCGTTACTACAAATTCCGTTGCAACGCATGCCTTTTCCACGCATGCGTTACAACGGAATTCGTTTTCCACGCATCACCTTTACCACGAATTTTCCTTTACCACGCATAGATTTACAACGATTTTCGTTGTAAATTTATGCATGGTGAGGGCATACTCGTTTTAAAGGTTATACCTCTCCCGTTACATGACACCGGCCCTCACTCCTTATTATTACCTCTGCCCTTAACCCTTAATCTTTTCTTTTTTTTTAAACTAAAATTCCCCTTACCTTTTTAACTCGTCTCCTCTTCATCTTCGTTTGTTACGTAGGTCACGTCGCTTGTACGTCGTAAAGAGGAAGCAGAAGTTTATTCCAGCTTCCTCTCTAACTACCTGATTGCTTGGGCATTTAAGGTTCGTTTTTGGGGGGGGAGACCCCCCCAACCCCCCTTTTTAATCCTACGCTTTATTTTTTATTTTTTTTGGGGGGGGGGGGAGACCCCCCAACCCCCCTTTTTTTTTTGCATTTACCACACATGCCTTTACTACGTATCTCGTAGTAAAGGTATGCGTGGTAAAGGCTGTCGTTGTAACCACGCATGCGTTGTAATGCATGCGTGGTAAATGTTTTCGTGGAAACGGCCTCGTTGTAATGGCCGTTTCCCATAAAAGTTACACTAAAAGAAAATCAGATCAGCTGCAACGATAGAGATTGTCTGCACTGGAAGGCACACTTCAAATAAATAGTAGTCACACTTAAATATACTTCCAGAAGTAAAGAAATAGAAGGGTCACAACATGCTTAGTAATCAATGCACCTTCGAGAAGAGGAATACAAAATCCTTTGGTAAAATAAAGATAAAATCATGCTGACCCGCTCCTCCCAGCATCCTTTGGGAAGTACAAATCAGGATTCCATCCAGCAAAAGCCCCAACAAACATTCCCAACGGAGTCTGTGAAAGTGCGACGATCTTCCGCGTCCCACGTGCACAAGCGGCAGGTACTGCCTTTCTTTGGGGTCAGAAAGTGGTGGCAGTGAACACGACAACCAAATTCACACCGTGCGTAGTAAGAATAATTTCATAGCCTCCAAATCAAGTAACACCTCTGCCCCTTCCAAGCGTTGTAAATAACAGGTACTACTATTAGCCAATGGAATGACTCTTAGTTTACAGAGTTCGTAAAGCGAGACGGAGATATTCTTGGCAGATTAATTTATAGAGGAAACTTTCTAATTGCTGCCTCACACTAGTGAGAAGGGACACCAAGAACAAAACATGCAATTGTGACAAACTGCACAGGAGGGCTGGCCTTGGACATGGGCGAGCTGTGCCCAGGCCTGGGGTGCCAATATTGCAAGGGGCGCAGCCTGACTTAATATCATGCAAACAGCAGCTCGCCCATCCGACTTGGTCTAAAGCGGGTCCCGTTAAAGACTTTGTAGTCAGACCTTAGTGTTTCTCAGTATAATTATTAGCTCCACATTAACCCCCTACCCGCCCATCTCCCATCTTCCTCACACCTCCTGCCACAGCAAGAACCCCCCCACAACAAACACCACATTTATATAGGAATACAGCATTCAGATAAAGCCCCAGGCTTTCAGTGCTTAATTGCGTACCATGACTTGCTCATCACAGAAATCCGCTGTCTCACAAACACAGAACGATGACGAAAGACACAAATGCAGATTCCAGGCACACCAGAGGCAACAACTGCAACAGACATCAGTGCTTAAGTTGGAAAAAGATAAGTGCCAGGACTCTCGTCAGAAGGCCACTGCAGCTTGCACCACACATTGCCCTGGCCAGTGCTGCCAATGATAGTAACAGCACAACTACTAACCATCACACTCCTACAAGAGTGACAATTCACTCTATTTCAGGCTTCGAAGCTAAAGGAATGGTTTGGCTGGCATGTAATAGTCATTTTTAATTTGCATTGAATTAACAATTAAGTGTTGTTGTGATCATCTCTAAATTAGCCAGACAGCACCGCCTTGTGGCAGAATGCCACAAGCGCTGGTGCTGACAATTAAGTGCCAGTGCGGAGCACCGGACACCACCGGCTCAAATTAAGCGCTGAGGCGGTTACAGATGTAAATGTTGCTGATATTGTTAGTGTTCATTCCAGGACTTCTGTCAGTGTCGCAGTTTGCAGATAAAGTACACAAAAATGTCCAGGAGATGACTGATGAAGGCAAGGGTCAGTCAGAGATTCAGAAGTATAAGCTGCACCAAACCTTCAATATAAACGAGGGGGTATGTACATCCCAGACAAGAACCTAATAAGTTTATATGATTCTATATGCTATGCTCGAAGTCCATTGGGTGCTGGACGGAACCTGTTACTGCTGGTGTTCGTGGAAGAGGACGTTTCGGGCCGTGACTATCATATCACGAGCCGGTTGCTGATATCAGATGGGGCACATTTCTCTCCACTAACGGGCAAACAGTGACCCTTCTTCCCGTAGGGCTTATTTGGGATATCACTAATGGACTTCGAGCATAGCATATAGAATCATATAAACTTATTAGGTTCTTGTCTGGGATGTACATACCCCGTCGTTTATATTGAAGGTTTGGTGCAGCTTATACTTCTGAATCTCTGACTGACCCATGCCTTCATCAGTCATCTCCTGGTCATTTCTTTGAGACTCTTGGATACCAGTATCACATATCCATCATCAAGACTAAAGATTGTGGTCCGGCACGACAACCTAATTCTTTAGGATTCACCAATACAACCTTTTGAATCAGAAACCGCCCTGAAGAAGTCCCAAGTTGGGACGAAACGCGTCGGCTGTACTATCTTTTCTACCACATTTTGGAATAAAAGAAATCAAAATTGAGGAACTCTACTCCTGTAATTATTATAGCTTGAATTTAATATATTCTTGTTATTGTGTTGTGCACCTGTGCTTTTTTGTATATTGTCAAAGTTCTTTCTGAACTAGCATTGTGATGGTGGGTGCCAACCAGTGTGCACACAAGTCCCTATGCTAATAGAAAGGGAATGTTATGATGAAGAGTTACTGAGGTTAGGTGCTGTGATCAAGAAGGTTCCACTGTCTCTTTTGTTTCAAGTACACAAAAATGTCCTTGATCTTCAGTACAGCCAGTGATTGATAGGTTGGGCGGGGTGTGGTAGTCCCGGACACTCGTTGTTCAGTTATATTTGCGCATCTGTACTGCACATATTTACAGCTTTTCGCATATGAAGATACAATGAATTGTCAAGGAACACACAGTATTTTAGTTAATTATAGAAGCCGGATTAGAGCACTTGTTTTCAGCTCGTAGGTCAGACTTCCAGCTCCATTCCACATCTTTACACTCAATATCACGTTCAATCCTAGAATAAATGGCTTATTTGATGCTGCAAAATATTCACGGGTCCTTCGTTGTTGATTCATGGGTACATTTGCTTGTTCCGTTAACCTAATGCAGGTGGGTGTTAAAAGGTGAAATCCAGAAAAGTATTTCAAACATCAAAAGAGCAACCAGGTATACTATTGACCTGGATAAAAGTTTGTTACCTTATAACCCACAACCTAATGAAAAGACGGGTGGAATTAGTCAGAGACACTGTGGAAATGAATCCTCATGCACCAACAGAGTCGGTGACTAGCTTCATCATTGGGTTCTTTTTTTTATAAAAGGCTGGTGAATTAGTGGCCATATGTGAAAATAGTGATTTAAAAGAAGATATAGCTGTTCCGTGAATACATTTTTAATAAAGGGACAGTACACCTTCGATAAAAACAAAGTGAAAACGGACAACTAATGGTTGAGTCAATTTGAACCAAAGTGTCCTATGTAAACATCGTGGTCAACATGTTTCTGCTCTCATTAGCTCATTGCGCTCAGCATTCATCAGGACCATAAACTATCCCACTCTGGTATGCGCACCCTAAGGCGCAAGCACTCTGTGGAGATAGGCAATCTATACATACAAACTCACGGAATTCCCGTGTAGACACTCCTTGATTTGTTAGGGGTCTTCAATCTGAAAAATAGAAAGTTATTCCAACATGACAGTTATCGTAGTTAACATATGAAACTACTACGCACAACAAATTCAAAAACTGAGTGTGTAAATGTTATGCTACCAGTCAATTATTCCAGGAAAAGACTTGGTATTAGAGTGTCAAGAAACAGATTCCACCAAGAGAACCATAACCGTCCAGTGAACAAGGTCGAGGGAAACGCATAACTATTTGCAACCCTCTCTAAGTTTTTTTTGGATCGTTTCAATCAACAACAAACACACAGCATATTGAGGACTGTGTAGTACTGTTATCTTTGTTAGTCCACCGGGTGATTCATTATTCGTAAGGCTATCTATATTAAGCGCTCTACCATTATTATCCTTCTGTGTTGAGGCCGTCACCCACTCTGGTGTCCGACATACAGAAGTTAAAAATTGTGAGCGTCCACAAGTAATAACCAACACCTAATACCATGGAAGATTAACTGTTAAAAAGAAACAGGAACTCACTGTCTGTGTAAGTTTGAATTTCAACCTGGGCTCGTGGCAGGGGAAACCTTCACGCCCGGAGTTTCTGTGCATCAAAAAGCAAAATAAAACAAACGGCATGCCGTCATCACTCGAGAGTCAAACGCTCAATAAATTTACATTCCCGTTTTAAATCAAACATCGTTTATGCTAAATATGCGACTGACGGGATGTAGCTTGGGGGTGCCACTTCCTGTTATCCAGGCGACTACCCACTGAGAAACCTACAGCGGTCACACCCACGGCCCGCACAATACTGACGTCGGGGACGGGGAGTGTTTTCTAACGCGTCATAGTGCACCACGTGACCAAAAACGAAACTCTGACTCTTAAAGGGCCACGCACCTCAGAGCTCGTTTGGTGCTTGACGCTCTGTAGTTTACCTAAGTAAGAAACATCCTTTAAAAGACAGCAATTCTTAATCATTCAAGAATTTATCAGAAAGAAACTAAAATCTCATGCTCAGTCCAAAATCGGAATTGATATTTACTTCTGTTCGTTAGTTTATAGAAAAGAGGTCTCCTTACTTTTTCTGTATACAAACTTTATTAACACACCCGTCCCTCACACGAGTGCATTTGCTTGTACCTTACAAACGGGTGTATTTAGCCACGGTCAAATGCCTTAGAAACCGGAGGAAAATCATATTATCCAACCGGCGAAACCAACCTCCTAAACCGTGCCAGAAGACAAAAGGCAGCTTAAATCATCCAAAAGGAATATTCTTGAAATCCAGAAAAGAGCAGCGCCCACTCCCTGAAATCCAGAGATACTTTGTGCCCTGGGTTCTCGCCAGTAAAGCACAAAACACATAAACTCACTAGTTATAGTTAACAGAGCTACCTATAACTTGCGCCTCCGCCATGCACTGCTTATGACCTCACATGTTAAATCACTCATTACAAGTTCGCTGACATTATTTATGACATCACTGATGACATCATCCAATGAGTGTGCTAGTTGTTTTATAGTTAACATAGTGGCGGGTAAGTACCATATTACGTTTCTACCAAATGTTGTACAGCTTGTGTCCAGCTAATGGGTGTGACTGTTTACAGAATGCATGTGCATTAAATGCATCATAGATGTGCAGTGTTGGGGACCGCGAGGGGAGCCTTAATGCCTCCACAGTCCCTGCCAGCTCCCTGAATCAAGCGGGAGCCGACATTGCTCATGCACGGAGGGAGAAGCAAAAAATGCTGCTCCCTGTGTTCGTGAGCAATTCTTTTATCTGTTGACAGTGGGCAGGAAACAGATGAAAAGTCCTTTTCCAGTCAGTGGGAGCAGTTTTCCTGCTCTCGCCTGCTGGGAGCAAACTTTCTGTTTGCTGTCACTTGGTGGGAACTGTCAAAGCTCCCAGCTAGCGACAGTAAACAACTTTTTACGGAGGGTGGGCACCTCGGGATATAGGGATCCGGCCCTGGGTGGTGGCGGTCCTAGTGCCATTAATGGTTCCATGAGGGTGGACCGGCATCTCCCATCCTCTGTTTTTGCAGTGCCTGCGCCGGGGAGGTGATGGTCCCCGGGGTCAAAAACGGCCAGGGAGAGGAACCAATTTGTTGAGTGTTGTAATCATAAGCTGGAAGAATGACTGCTATTCTCTCAAATATAACTAGTGACGCCAATCCTTGGCCTAGAATGCTGTTATCGCACACAGTCCACTTACTGTATCATACCCTTCAGCTTACAGAGACAAGTAGACATTAGATGAACTTCAGCATGCCAGATAGAATCAGTTCCACATTGACTTTTGTCAACGGCCCACGTTATTCTAAGAAAGAAGGTTCATGTAGTCTAGGATTCAAGGCTATCATTTAGTAGCATGCAAAGGGAGCTGAATAGTGAGTGGTCTGTGTGTCCCATTGGCAAACGTTCCTAATTTAACTCTTGAACTGATTGTCTTCTCTGTCCTTACACTTACTTTCTTTACTTCTCTTTCAAGCTCTGTTTATCCTACTCAGTTGGAAGAGGGGGGAGGACAGCCCCATGTCGCTGGATCCCTAGACTTCAGGAATGGTACCTAGAACTTCTGTTGTCTGCAGCCAGCATCAACTGGAAGAAAAAGAGAAAGAAATGTACTGTTTTGAAGTCGACAACCAGCCATGGACTCAACCTCCCTGCTGCTGCTGCACTTTGTTACTTTATTTTGGATTCAAATGTATTATGTCACCTAACCTTCCATGAGAGTTTTTATTTACACACTGCATATCAATTGAGAATCAACTTAGTTTATCTGTGGGTTTAGCTTGTTGAACAATTTAGCCTTTAGTACCCTCCCTGTTCATCCCTGCGTTTGCTTACCTGGTTGTGCCTAATAGTCAGGTGGTGGGTTTGTGCTTTGTGCTCGGGTTAACCCCTTCGCCCCAGCGCGATTTTTGCCACGGGGTGGCTGGTGAGCACGGCGCTGCTGTGCTCGTAACGGAACTATGCCGTCATGAGTCACGGGCGGCGTGTGCTCATGACGGGGTGGTTCCGTCACGGCCCCGCCCGCTCATTAATTCACCCCGCACAGGCGGTGAATTAATGCCGCGCGGGAGGAGTGTCAGCCGCACGACGGAACCACACCGTCATAAGCAGGCAACGGGTTAAACAAGTAGTGTCAGTGTAGATGTAAACACTAAGGGATCAGAAAGAGAGGAATGAAAGCTATGTTTTTTAACCCCATGCGTGCTGCCGTCGGCAGTTGGACGTCGCAAGCACTACCTCGCTGGTGCTGCGAACGTCCAATGGCCGACGCGTCCCGCCCGTTTTGCGGAAGTGCCAAACTGCCGCGAAATCGCGGCCGCGGCAGAGGGATTCATGATACAGTTGATATTCAGGTAATTGTGATGTCTCTCTTTTCCCTCCGTAGAAACGAACGCAATTATTATGTTTCACTCGTTTGAATTAATGCCACACAAAGGGAAAAATGGGTGTCCGCACATTTAACATTTTGATATAGTTCACACATTGGCAATGGCAAAATCTTCTTTGGGGTCTGTACATGGAAGGTTGGGATCACTTTGTCTTTTCCTGACTGGAGCATCCATATAGCCGGTTTGTGGAGCGTGGCTTCTGGAGCTGTGCATATTTTGTTCATAGCCAGGAAGCCTGAAATCAAAGAAAGTGTTCAATGAGTATTGTTATCGGTATTATTTTTTGGGATAGTAATTTTTCCTATTTCCAAAATGTTGAACATCATGTTTTATCAGTGTTTAAACCATTTTTATGTAAAAAAAAAAGTTGTATGTTTGTTTTTACACTTTTTCTAAGAATGTTTTTAGTACTGCTAGTATTTATTCATTGCGAGCAAACCTGCTGTAGCTAGCACTCTATCTTATTTATATTCCTATAAAGCAGGGTAACAACTGAGTTGAGATCAAGAAACTATTATTTGGTTTAGTCTCACACTTTTAGAATTATTGAAGAGAATAGCTCTAGTTGTCAAAGCCTTGTTATCTGAAATCACCATACTGAGAATTAGTTAATTACACCATTCCTTTGGATAAGCATTTTACTGTGCGTAGGATTTATAGCAGCACATAATGAAGATGGTCGTGTTCTTATTTAAGAATTTTGAATGACTTTTTTAGCATGCTTTTTATCGCCAGGTTAAAGTGTGACCTGCTTATTGGGCCCAGCCTGCCAGGCAGCGCAAGATGTCTGCTTGGAGAAGACCTATGGGTGTGCTTACCAAGAACTAAGGGGTCGATTATGAGTCTGGCGGTCCATGGACAGCCAGATTCATGGGGGCATGGTGGCGGCAGTCTCCCGCCCGCCCTATAACAATTAGGGCGGTCAGACTGCCATTTCCCCAATGCAGCTAGCAGGGAACTGCCGTTCCCTGGCAGTGTTGCGGCAGTCAGGGGAAGCAATATATTTGGCGGGACACGTGTGATCGCGCCAAGCATATTACAAGTTTCCTCTCAGCCATGGTTATCATGGAGGTTCTTCTTCCATGAAAATCCTGGAGCTGTGATAACAAAGGGGGCCCTACAGGATCCCCCATGTGGTCTGCGCCTTGCGGTGCATGAATCGGGACACATGTGCCCCCTGTGTGCATGCACCCCAGTTCTTGCACGGCATGAACTTTTCAGTCCATGCCATGCAGGAACTGTTTTTGGCGTTCCCATTGCAGTGCCCATTTTTAGAGGTACGCCAAAATAAAGACCGCCAGACAGGAGGAAACTCCTAATCTGATGAAGCGGACCCAGCCCTAAGTGGGCTTTGAGCCCGATCATTAATATCCGTTGATTAGCTTTATTGCTGCTCTCCTTTTCCTTGCTTCTTATTTTTTGGCTTTTCTTGTCAATCTTGTATTTGTCCCTCCACTATACATAGCCTCTTTAGAATCCTCTTGATTGGGTTGACTTGTGTCCTTCCATTGCTCGCGTTTATGATGCTACTTTTTTCTTTTTGGTTAAGTACTCTATGCAAGTGTAGTTGTCCACCGGTCTCCCTAATGTGCTTCTTTTCCATCGTACTCTGTGTTTCTCTCTTTCCAGTCTGAGTGCTTCTCCATTTTTACATTCTTCCTTGTGTGCTTTGCCCCCGGCTCCTGTGTTGTTCTCTCCCTCGTGTGCGTCTCCTCCTGCCTTCTGTGTTGCTCCCAACTTTGCGCCTGCCCGAGGCCACGCAGGGGCCATAGAGAGGGCGGGCCACTAGTCTCGGAGGGCTGCCCCGCCCCCCAGCAGGATGTTCAGCTTCTCCTCCTCACTGGTTGGAGGAGGCGGCTGGCGGTGATTCTCTTCCGGGGCGGCGGGGAGGGGCCTCCAGGGGTACTTAAGTTCCAGCACCCCGTTGGAGGGCCTCTTTGCCGCTCCGGATGCCGTCGCGAGTCTTCGGGACACTCTTTTCGGGACACTCTCTTGAGGTGAGCAAGGCCTTGGCCTTGGCCTATTTTCCCCCCCCTTTTCTGCCGCCTGCTCCCTCCTCTGGAGTCGTGAGCCTGGCGAGGCGGCCCATTAGCGTGGGCTGCTGTGGGGGGGGACGTCCGGTCCCCGATGTGGTCTCCGTTTCCTCGCCCTCTTTTCGGCGGGTGGGGTTTAGCGGGCCGGCCTGTAATCCGTCGGCCCCGCCGCGGTTATCGCGGCCGTGTGTGTAGAGTGTACCCATGCCGTGCGACCCTGAGCTCTGCCTATCTCCGTCCTATCTTTGTCCGACATGTAATACTGATCTATCTCTCGGTTTTCCACATGGCGGCGCAGTGGCGACGCTTGCTTCTTTAAACTTCGTTGCGGTGGGGGGGGGGCAACCTCTTGGTGGCGGGGCCCAGGTGCACGTTCTTAAAATATGGGTTGTTTTCCCTTAGCCCTGGCTGCCGAATATTCACATACCTTCGCCACCCCAACCCCCCCCCCCCCCCTCTCCCCCCTCACTCCGGTTTCCGGCTCTCCCAGCGGCCATTTCTGGCGGGGGAGATTCGGGCGGCCATTTCTGCAAATCTGTGGTCGGGCAGGCTTGGGCGCTCGCCCCTCACTTCTAACACGTGAAAGTTTATTATTTGGTGCGTGTATAATTTTCTGTTTTAGTTTGCTGTGGCCTATTCATGTTTTCCGTTTTGCCTGTCCATTTGCGATTTCCGGTTCATGTGGGTACGGTACCCGACGAGCGCTTCAGGTTGTGTTTACCAAGGTTGCGGTTGCGCATAATCTGCTGCTGCCTAACTATGTATTCTGGCAAGTATTGTGTATGCCCGGGCATAATCTGCTGCTGCCTAACGATGTATTCTGGCAATTATTGTGATGCCCGGGATGTTATGTGTTGCTAACCGTTTATTGTTGCTAATCTAACCCGCTTGCTTCCAGCCCCCCCCCGACCGCCACGGGCATCCTGGAATGTATGGCGATCCATCTCTGGCTTATCCACACACAGGGTAAGAGTTGGGAGGCCAACCAGCGAGCACGATGCAGGTGGCCCGGGCTTGGGGGGGGGGCAGGTGGCCCCATCGTTTAGGCACCTGGGGTGCACACAAGGGTACCGTGCTTGGGGCGAGGTGGCCGCTAACTAGTGGAGAGAATGCCCCACTCTGGCTAACACATGGGTTTCCCGCGTCCGGCTGCCGCCTGCCCCTGCGCAGTGTCAGCGGCGTATGCAATTAGTTACGTTTATTATGAAAGTTTCGTTTCCTTTAGGAACCGCTTCGGTGCGCCGTTGGTCGCCTGGGTTAGGCACTGACTTGACACATGCCTTAGGTAGCGTGGTAAGTTGCCAGCCCTGCCCCACTCAACGACTGTGCGTGGGTCCAAGCTCAGGCGGGACCTCATTTTGTTCTTCAGTGTGAGGAGTGGTTTCCTCCCAGGTTGTGCACAGCGCTGTCCTAACGATCCTTTCTTTTAGGGGTGTAAGGCCATAATGCATATGGCGCGCGGGCGTTTTGTAACATTGTCGTACTTTGTTTTGCAGATTCAGTCTCGCATTCGATTACCGCATCTAGAGCTAGCGCAAGTGCACTCAGTCGTTGGAGCAGATTCCGGGGGCACCCTCTTAGTTTCGGACCTTCGTTAGCCTTCTCAGGAATAGCAGTAGAAGTATGTACGCATAAGAGTGGGCCTGTACTAAGGAGGTACTAAGATATTTGCAAATATCCGTTCTCGTTTTTCTACAGGTACCGAGTGTCCATCCTACCCCCCCCGCACTCTCCTTAAATGCCTCGGTTGGAGAGTACCTCGTGGGTCTGGGGGGCGGCCAGTCAGTGGGTGGAGCGTGCGTGCTTGCTTGACAAAGATGTTGGAAATGGTGGCTCATGGTTATCTCTTTTTCAGGATACACTTGAAGGCGCCATGGAGAGTCAGGGGTCCCCATCCCTTTTTACGCAGACGTCCCAGGTTGATGACTCAGGACCTTCCCAGGACCCACAGATGAAAGTTTTGTTGGATATGATAAAAGCTAATGGGGTGGCGTGGGCCAGTGAACTGTTGTTGGCCAACCCCCCTAAAGCCCCCGGGCCGGCCCCCGCCCCACAGATAACTGAAATAGAAGTGGCAGAGGACCCGGCCACAGGGAGGCCTAAGCGCACTAGGAAGCCGACAGTGAAGGACTTCCCTGCAGAACCCCCCACTAAGATCAGGGCGGCGGACCCGGTCAGGAATGTCATTGTGCACGCCCCGGCATCCCCCCCGGCGGTGATCCGGGTGTGCCCTCCGTCGCCCCCTCGCTCGGCGGTGCCTAGTGTGGAATTTGCTACCCGGGAAGATCTGGGTAAGATTACAGACTCGCTGGCTTTGTTCATGTCGGAAATCAGAGCCGGTCTGCGCGCTCCCCCTGTGCAGTCCCCTGATTTAATGCACTCACAGACTGTTGTACCGTCAGTTGCGACGCCACTTCATGCCGCTGGGGAGGCGGACGTGGCTCGAGTGTGGGGTGGGCTTTCAGCTCAAGGGGGGGACATTGCCAGTCCCTTGTCAGGTGTGGTTTCCCTGCCTGTCAGCACGCCTCAAACGATAGTTTCCTCAGCGCCTCCTACCCAAGTGTTGCCGTTGGCCCCAAGTGTGTCCCAGGATACACTCACACCCGCTGCGCCCCCGCCCCTGACACAGGCTGTTTCCCCGGCCGCTCCTCCCACTGTGGCACCCAGTACTTCTGCGGCCCCCTCGACTTTGGGGGTGGCCCTACCTGCGCCCACAGTATTGATGACCATGGCGCCCCTCTTGTCAGGCAAATGTTCCCTAGCCTGGCTGGTCCCGCAGGCAGCGAAGGAGGGCATATGGCGTAGAGAGTTTATAGACATTTTTTCCCTGTTGATGTTGGGGGCGCAGGGGTCGGATGTGACAAGAATGGGCTCCAAGGATGAGGTGAAGAAGGCGCGATTTCAGTCATGGCCAGAAAAGACAATAAAAAACTGGCGTCAGGCATTTGCCATTCTGGCAGCGGTGGTCACAGAGCGCTTCCCTGATCAGGCGCAAGGTCTATTCCAGTATAATAGTATCATAACCAATGAAGCTGAAGCATCTTCCGGGATGGGGTGGTACTCATATGATTGTGAGTTCCGCGAAAAAAATTCTGTCTGTCCAGAACTAGAGTGGGACCAGATTGAGGTTAGACTGTGGATCGTACACATGGGTAAAGGTAAAGCTGAGAGTGGTGCCGATAGTGTTGTCCATGTTAAGAAGTCTGAAAATGATAAGTTGTTCTCTCAGAAGAAAAATAATTTCAGGCAGCCCTTTCGAGGAGGGCGTGGGGGGGCAGTTTCAACAGACAGTACGCCAAGAAGAATGTCTCTTCCACTTGCAGGTTGTACAATGCAGGTAATTGCACCTGGGGGAAAGCATGTAGATTCTCCCACGCTTGCAACAAATGCGGTGGTTCCCACCCGGAGTCCTCCTGCGAGAAGCGATCTTTCTCTGCCAGCGCTGCCAATAAGGATAAATAATGACCCCGATATCCCACCCCACCTCTCTGCCCTCCCTGCTGCGTCCCCCTCCTCAGCTTTGCCTTCCGCTTCTACCGCCCTAGCGGGGGGTTCTTTCACTGTACTGCCCTGTGGGGACCCCCACCCCCTTAGCTCAAAAGGCCCGTCTCCAGTCATCATCCACAGCCTGTTGCCCCTTTTGCGAGCTTATCCCAATGAAAAGGATAGGGAGGTCCTTACTTCTGGTTTCCTGGACGGTTTCAAAATCCCATATCAGGGTCCTCGGGTCAGCAGGGATGCAGAGAACCAGAAATCTGTCAGGGAGCTCACTGAGGTGGTTGACAAGAAGATTAGAAAGGAGGTGGCCTTAGGGAGGGTGGCGGGCCCTTTTCCTTCTCCCCCTTCCTGACTTTGTGGTGTCCCCTTTGGGCGTAGTCCCCAAGAAAGAACCTGGGGCTTTCAGGCTGATTCATAACTTGTCTTTTCCAGAGGGGAACTCCGTCAACTCCTGGCTTCCAGAAGCGGCCTGTTCTGTCTCATACTGTTCCCTAGATATGGCCATCGACTTAGTGAGGAGAGCTGGGGAGGGGGCCTGGCTAGCAAAGGCGGACATAGAGGCAGCCTTCCGCTTGTTACCAGTACACCCAGACAGCCAGCATTTGCTGGGTTTCAAGTGGAGAGGGGGGTTCTACTTTGATAAATGCATGCCAATGGGTTGGGCTGTCTCTTGTGCCTTCTTTGAGGCTTTCAGCACCTTCCTCCAGTGGGCCCTCACAGAAGAATACAAAGTGTCAGCAGTGTCACATTACCTGGACGACTTCCTCTTTATTGGAAGGGAGGGCACGCAGGAGTGTCAGGAGGGCCTGGACTGCTTTATTGACCTAGCTAGTCGCTTAGGTGTGCCGCTGGCGCCAGGTAAGACGGAGGGCCCTGCCCAAGTGCTGACCTTCCTGGGGATTGAGCTCGACACGGTTTGGGGAGTGTCTCGTCTCCCGGCAGAAAAGGTTGTGGGTCTGAAGAACGATATCCATGCGTTACTGGGTAGGGATAAGGCACCTCTGGGGGTCATTCAGAGTCTTCTGGGCAAGCTGAACTTCGCTGCCAGGGTCATTCCGGTGGGGAGAGTTTTTGCGAGGCGCCTCGCCAGGGCTACTGCCAAGGTCCACAAACAGTATCACTTTGTTAGGTTGACCTCTGGACTCAAGAAAGATTTGCTTATGTGGGATGACTTTCTCTCTGATTTTAATGGTACAGTGATATGGAGGTCCCTGTGGGTGGAGAGCCCAGAGTTGAACATGTACAGGACGCTTCTGGTCGTGAGGGATTTGGTGCCATTTTGGGAGAGCTATGGTGCGCGCAGGGATGGCCCAATGCTTGGCGCAGGCGTGGTATTACTGCCAACATTACTGTCTTGGAACTCTTTCCCATTGTGATTTCTCTACACCTTTGGCCGGAGACCCTGTCCAACAGGAAGGTTTTGTTCTGGTCGGACAATATGGCAGTCGTGCAGGCAATCAATGGTCTATCTGCCAGCTGTCCGCTAGTGCTGTCTCTACTCAGGGAATTGGCTAGCAGGTGCTTGCGCTGCAATGTTGAGTTTAGAGCTAGGCACATTGCGGGGGTCACTAATGTCGCAGCTGGCGCTCTTTCTCGTTTACAGCTGGACCGTTTTCGGGCGGCTTGCCCCCAGGCGAGAGAGGAGATGACCCCCTTTGCACCAAGGCTTTGGCACATCTTGGAGTGGAGCAGCAATTGAGAGAATTAGGAGAGAAATCTTTAGCGCTGGGTACAAGGAAACGCTATGCGAGTCAACGTGCTACCTTCCTTAAAGTAATCTCTGACTTAGGCTTGCAGGCTTTGGCGCTGGAGGAGAGAGTTCAGGCATTCGTTGTGTGGGCGAAAGAGCAGAAGAAGTCCCACTCATGGGTTTGCGGCCATTTAGCGGCCATTAGTCATGAGGCTAGGTTGTGTGGAGGGAGAGATCCAGCCAAATCCTTTGTGATTAGGGCCGCTTTGAAAGGTTGGGCTCGGGAGGATCCAAGGGTCCCTGACGCCAGGTCCCCCATTGATTTTCCATCGCTCCAGGCTATGTTACAAGTGTTGCGCGCAGTTGTGCATTCGCAGTATGAAGCGGCCTTGTTTTCTGCAGCCTTCATTCTAGCATTCTTTGGGGCCTTCCGGAGTTGCGAGTTGGTTGCCCGCTCTAAGACAGATGTCTCTGGGGATGCGTTGGGAGTGGGGGATATAGCTTTTGGGGATGTGTTGTCCATCACGCTCAGGCGGTCCAAGACTGATCAGGCGGGTAGGGGGTCTGTTATCAGGCTCTCCCCCCTTGGGGATCCCCGCTTCTGCCCGGTGTCGGTCCTACGGGCCTTCTTGGCTATGCGGCCTGCTGGGCCGGGTTACCTTTTTGTCCATGCTGACTTCAGCCCCTTGACTAAATACCAGATGGACAAAATCATGCTGGCCTGCCTGGACAGGGCTGGTCTGTTAGTACAGGGGAAGAAGTTTTCTAGCCATTCCTTCCGCATAGGGGCGGCCACATCGGCCTTCCGCGCTGGTATGCAGCCAGTTCAAGTTCAGTCAGTAGGGCGCTGGGAATCGTCTTGCTATAAACGTTACATTAGGCCTTGATTACGCTCTATTTGGAAGTAACATTTTTGTGCTTCGTTTGCTGTGTTTTGTTGTGGCGTTATTTGTTTTACTTGTGATTTACTCAATAAAGACCCTTGAACATATTGCGTCTTTCTTTGACAGGTTCACGAGTATGGGTCATGGGGCATTCCATGGTCGACAGATTGGCCCGATGGGCAGCGGTCAGGCAGTGGACCAGCACCTTCACAAGTATTGACTGTGTGTGGTGGGGTTTCCCGGGCATGCGCTGGCATAGCTTACTCTTCCGACTCCGGGAGGCCCTTGCCTTGGGTGGTCCACCTCCCCTCCACTTGATAATCCACCTGGGTGGCAATGACATTACGTACTTGGGGAAATCCACTCTTCTACTTAAAATGAAGACTGACTTGGGCATCATCAGTGGCCTTTTGCGGGAATGCGAGGTCTGGTGGTCCGAAATAGTGCCCAGGAGATCCTGGCGGGGTGCTAAGTCCTGCGAGGCAATCGAGAGGTCTAGGAGGCGGATCAATGCGGCTATGAAAAAGTTCACCCAGCGCAGAGGCCTAGGCTTTATCAAACATGACATGATCCAGGACAAGGTGAAGGGTTATTTTGAGGAGGATGGTGTTCACCTCACGCCCGTAGGCTTAGACCTCTTCCTGCTGGACTTGAAAGAAGCACTCATGAGCAAAGGTTGCAGGTAGTAAAGGTAGCAGTGGTGGGGGAGCCTGTGCGGCAGCGGGTACCACCGCACAGGCTGTGGCGGAGTTACTGGGCGATCCGGAAGAAGAGAGGTGCAAACGATGTACTTCAGCGGGCACATAAGGGTGCCAGAGCCTAACCTGTAACCTCATGGGAGGTGCAGGAATTCGTGTCGGCGCCCCAGTAGTCCTTCGGGCGGTTGTGGGCCTGTGCAACCGGGGGTTTGCCTAGTCACGCCCCGCAAGGGGCGTGTCAGTATTTATATTTTAATTGTACAGCTGTTGGGTGGTTCGCCACTGTGCTGTTTGGCTCAACAGGCGGGCAGGTGGCGAGAATGCAGCCTGCCCGGGATCGCCCGTAATGTTTACCCACCATCATTACATATGTTGTATGTAATAAACCTGCAGCAAATTTTTCCCAAACTAATACGATGTCTGTGTATTATTTTTGCATGTTTGGGACATGTGGGGGCGGGGGACTTCCTGTGGCCCTGATGTGACTATGCGCCTGCCCGAGGCCACGCAGGGGCCATAGAGAGGGCGGGCCACTAGTCTCGGAGGGCTGCCCCGCCCCCCAGCAGGATGTTCAGCTTCTCCTCCTCACTGGTTGGAGGAGGCGGCTGGCGGTGATTCTCTTCCGGGGCGGCGGGGAGGGGCCTCCAGGGGTACTTAAGTTCCAGCACCCCGTTGGAGGGCCTCTTTGCCGCTCCGGATGCCGTCGCGAGTCTTCGGGACACTCTTTTCCCTCCCTTTCCTCTAACCCAGAGTGTCTGGACGAGGGTGTTGTGGGGTTTTTTAATGTGTTCATTTATCGTTGCAGGCGGAGTTATTGGGCGATCCGGAAGAAGAGAGGTGCAAACGATGTACTTCAGCGGGCACATAAGGGTGCCAGAGCCTAACCTTTAACCTCATGGGAGGTGCAGGAATTCGTGTCGGCGCCCCAGTAGTCCTTCGGGCGGTTGTGGGCCTGTGCAACCGGGGGTTTGCCTAGTCACGCCCCGCAAGGGGCGTGTCAGTATTTATATTTTAATTGTACAGCTGTTGGGTGGTTCGCCACTGTGCTGTTTGGCTCAACAGGCGGGCAGGTGGCGAGAATGCAGCCTGCCCGGGATCGCCCGTAATGTTTACCCACCATCATTACATATGTTGTATGTAATAAACCTGCAGCAAATTTTTCCCAAACTAATACGATGTCTGTGTATTATTTTTGCATGTTTGGGACATGTGGGGGCGGGGGACTTCCTGTGGCCCTGATGTGACTATGTGTGCTGCTTTCCCCTCCTTTCGACCCTGCCTTTGTTTTTACCTTCCTCACCCAATCTGCTCTTCCGACCAGCTCCTCCGCTGATGCCCTTAAAGCCACACTGTCTTTTAGTTTTTTTAATAATATTTTTTCTAGAGCCAGGCATCAAATTGTTGCCAACTGCTCTGCTTAAAAAAATAAAATTGAAGCCCCTTCGTGCTGCTTCATTTTCATGCTGTTCTTATTCACATTTCAATCTCAGATTGGTAGATTTTAAAAAAATGGTGCCCCAGCAATTTCGTAGAGGCATGCATGCATGGTGATGTATGTGCGGGCATGCGTCATCGTGGGTGCCCGCCCCCCAAAATAACACAGCACGTAATCTTTCACTTTTCGATTTTTTTCCTCTTTGGCAATGCGGCACAGCATCAGCAAGAAATGCTCCTTTTCCCCAGTACTGTGCCGCATCGCCAAAAGGCAGTGGCAAAGCTAATCGGTCCCAAACGAGAGACCTATTGGCTTTGCCAGTCCTTGTAACTTACTTTAATCTATGGAATGTTGCACACGATCTTTGTAATTGAAGGTATGTAGCTCACTTCTGCCATTGCCTTATGGTGATGTTCATTGTCCCCCACAGACATGCCCTTTGCCTGGCACTCTTAGGTGCAGATGTATCATCACCATCATTTGCGATTCTCAAATAGCGATTTTTTAGAAATCGCTATTTGAGAATTGCAATTTGGGATGTATGTAGAAAATCGCAATTGTTTTGCGATTTCTTAATATTCCTAAATTGCGATTTGCAAATTGCAAAATCGCAATTAAGGAATAATTTCCCATTAATTTCTATGGGCCAGGAGGCCCATAGGAATGATTGGGAAGTTATTCGCAATTTGCGATCCGCAATTTGAGAATCGCAAATTGAGAATAATTTCAAGGGTGCAAGGGTGTCTTGAGGACACCCTGCTGCACCCCTGAATTTTACATGTTTGCGCATATGGCGCACATACATGCCCTAAGGGCATGTATGAGCGCCACATGGCACCTTCACAAATGCCAAAAAGTGCATTTGTGACAGAAATCGCAAATTAACCCCAACTTGAAGTTGGTGGTAATTTGCGATTTCTTAAGGTGAATTCGCTAAACTTAAGTGTGTCTTACATAGCATTTAAGAAATCGCTTTTTGCGATTCCTTAAATGCTTGCGCAAAGTTTAGGAATTGCAAATTTTGCGATTCCTTAATTTTGCAAAGCCATTTCCTTCATACATCCCGTTTTCCTGATTTTTAGACGCAAACGCTGCTTTTTTGCGAATCGCAGCGTTTGCGACTAAAAATCCTGTTGATACATCTGCCCCATAGTGTTTCTAGGTGTCATCCCTGAGGTCTGGGTTAGGACAGGGCGAGAGGCTTTGAAGTGTGTTTCTGTAGTTGCTTGGGCACAAAGAAAAAGTTTGGAAAAGTTTGAAAATGTCTTAGCCAGAGGGAAGGGGGCATACTCTGACAAGCACCTGCCTAGCATTTCCACTGGTTGGGATTGGATTTCAGATTCACCCCCTTGAAAGGCTCCAGTTCTCAGAAAAATGACAAAGCTCCTTTCTGTACGGGACTTAGAAACTTTTCAAGATAAAACTTTAAAAACTCTAGGGTGTCAGTGGGACCAGCCTGTATCTGACCAGCAGTTCAACAGCGGTGGCTTCAGTTTCAGATTTGTCAGATTTGTCCCACAGAGTCAGGTTTTTCCTAAAAAAAATGACTAAGTCCCTTTTTGGGTTAGGACTTTGAATTTTTTTCCAACATTTTGGCTTTGTTAACCCTACTTTATTTTAATGTCCATCATTTAAAAAATGCAGTCTCTTGTGATACAAATGATTTCTACTAGAAGCCCTGTTCATGATAACAAAAAAGTCCATTAGCTCATAGGCGTAACTATTGCCACAATAGGTTGTGGCAGTGTCTTTTTTGACTTGCAGACTTTCACTGGGACCAAGCTACTGGGTGTATCTGACCAGGGTTCCATTGTAATGCCTCATATCGCCCCTAGGTTCCAGTCTACTGCAACCATTGACTATTATTGGCACTTTGTGGCGCTATTTGAGTTACATTTGAAAAAGTTCATATTTCCGTTTCCCCTTATTGGATTTTTGTCATTTTGGTGTCATTTTGCTCATTAAATTGTTTTCTGTTTTTCTAATTGTCCAAAGTTAAGCCTATCTGCTCTGTGTCCTACCTACCGGGGGTTAAGCTCAGGTTAATTTAGCGACTTTAAGGGTTCACTCTAACAAGAGTTGTGATTATTATCTGACGTGGGTAGTCGCGTACCCCAAGTAATTTTACCCTCACCACACCACTCATCCCCTCTGGAGCTATCATTTAAGGTTGTGGTTTAATAGGCTGCAACAAACGTAGTAGGAAGTAAGGCAGTGCTCTGGGGTTAATAACTTGAATGAATAAATTGCCTTGTTTATTGCTGCGCTGCAAAGTGAATCATCTCAAGGCGTCTCCAAAACCCAGACATCATCGGGCGCAAATAAAGTTTTGTAAAGGAGAACAAACAGACCACATTCGCGACTTCTCTAACTCATTTTTGCACTTATGTAAGAGGACTAGCTCGATGCATATCAGCCGACTTCTCCGCAAAAGAGATGCATGCCACGGGTATGAGCTTGGGACCGCATTTTCATCATTTAGTACCTCCTCTGTGATACTGCAACTCTGTTTCTCCACACTGCTTCTTCTTGACCAGGCTCTTGTGCATATTATAGGCACTTGTATAGGAGACGTGGAAAGGAAGGATGCATCTGAACAGTTAACGTGGGGCAAAAGTGCAGTAGTAGGGGCCTCTGGAGGCTGTGGAGTCGACAGTCTGCCTGGAGGTCCCCTACACTCACCAAGCAGTGGGTAAATCAAGAAGAAGCAAGAACCAGCTTCTCACACCCATCTCTGGATCTGTGACTAAATTATGAACTGGTACTTTGAAAAGTGTTAAGAAAATGACACTGTTCGACTCCGCGAATTTGTAATTGCAAAGTTTAATGAAGAGACTTCGAGGAAAACGCTATTTATTTAAAGAATTGGGAATTTACCTGTCCTGGATTAAATTCTATGTGTGGTGTTATGTACATTTGTTAAGAAGACAGGAAGAAAAATGTTTTTCGGAGCGAAACAGGATGGGTGCAACATAGTTTACACACGTATTTTATTTTGAACGGTGTAAAGAAAATATATTTTGTTACTTACAACCTTCTATATTAAGGGATTTTAATTACTATTTCTGCAAATTGAGGAAATCCAACAAAGTATTCAGCACTTCCTCTGCATATAGAATGATTTCTGTCTCAGGTGGATGAAAGGCTGGCTTGGTCTTACTAGGGTTTAAACTTGTGAACTGCAGATTACACATCAATGTCAGCAGTGGGTGTTAGACACACCTAGAAGTCTGGCCACCTAAAAGCAATTACATTTTTAATAAGAGCAACATAATATATTTTCTCCTCTGGCTAATGCTCGATGTTAGAAAAGCGACAACTGTTACTTGTCCTTAGTCTTTAATGATATAGCATTTAAGAGATGGGGGCTTTCCCTGTTACTTCTTTCTTGTCACATTTCTCTTTTTTATGGCATTTGGTAAAGAAAAAAGAGCCATTCACACCAATGGTCCACAGAGCAGCGTGCCTGTTGGGTTATTTTCCGCGTTCCACTCTACACCTGTCAGCTATGCCTTTCCTTCCATACACCGATGATGGTTAAGATCAAGTTTCCATATTGTAACATGCTCCCCTTGGGAAGTTGAGGTCACCAATGTGTCTCTCTTTTTTCTAATTTAATTTCAATTTGGTCTGTCTCATCTTCGGTGTGAAGCAAAGTGGTTTCTACTCTGCCAACAGACCAAAATGGAAGCTACGTGTCATTGTAGTCTCAGATTACTTGCAATTTTAATGCTATTTCAACACTAAGGAATAGACAGGACAGACCCAGAAACTGCTTTAAATGAACTAATCTCAGTGTTCAACGTACTGGTTAGTTAAATTAATAAGCAATTGGAAAACATTAAGCTAACCTAGGTTAGAGTCTCCACACAGTACCTTTATAGACTGCTGAAAACTAGAAAGCAAAAACGATAGATTCCCCTGATCAGTTTTCCTAAAAGTAGTTGACCAGTTCTGATTATTAACAACAAGAGTTGCTGAATTGCGTTTTAAGTTGTCTCGTGCAGATCATCTCCAAACAGGGCCATAGTTTACCTGTCTTGTTTGTTAAAAACAAATGCTGTTAAAGTTTTATGTTGAACAGATAAGAGACAGACAACAGCTTCACCTGCATAGAAATCCATCAAACTTTCTGACCACTTCAGTGTTCAATGAAGCAGAACCAAAGATACATCTACATCATAAGGTAGAAGAGCTCAAGTTAAAGCTTTTTTCCAACAGTTGATGTGGTGTCCTACTCCTATTTCATGCTTGTCATCCTGTTTCATCCTTGCCTCCAAGGCTCCCTGTTCCATAGCAGAATGTTCTTATTAGGAATGTTATCACTTGAATAGTTGGTCAGTTGTTGCTGCTGTTTGGAGGATGAGGTCTCTACGGAAGAAGCTACATTAAAGCAAGTTACCTCTAAAGCCTACGCCTGCTGTGTTTCCTTCTTCAGAGGTGCCCAACACCTCATGATGCTAGAAAACCGAGGAGACCTAATCACAATATCTTGTGAACTATCACCAGTCAGTATGTAATTCTGCAGACCAAAGTTACATCTTGCCAACTGTTCATGTTAGGTCCCGAAACTGGAAACTGGGAGCAGGATGTGTATGTTTTAAATTCTCGCTTATGCAGAATCGTTCCCGCCCAATGTAATTTAGGTACAGTAGCGGCTCCTGTACTGGGACGTATCATATGGGAAAATAGTATTCTTCACAAAAAAAAGTTAAATTTATCAATTTGTTTTTTATCATGGTACTGTTTCACCATAAGAAAACCACTCCCAAAGATAAAACCGTATTCGGTTCATATAATTTGTGTTAATGGATATTTAGCAAACAGTGTTCTCAGTATATTATACAACGATGATTAAAATATACCAGGTAACAGTGGGCATTTTGATCACCACAAACTGAATAATCTGTTGATTCTTAGATAAGGTGTTGCTGTTTATGCCTATTATATATGTGTTCTGAATTTGAGGACTGCAAGTTTTTTTTGTTCAAACATTACATTTGTTTTCTAAATTATTACAGTTCAGGCAAGAAAAGCAGCAGTACCGTCTTCCTTATTTAAAACTGCCCTTTCATTTAACAAAAGCAATAAAAGGAATTTAAATTTCATTTCTCCTAAATTTTTTGTGCGAAACAACTTTTAAGCTTGAAAACAATCTGCCTAAAATGAAAACATCTTATTTTGTTCCTTTGGAAACATAGTTTTTCGCTTAAGTTCCCCTCGGTGAACTGCAACATGTACTGTGCTAATATACATCTCTTTTGCCAGTCTATCAATTGGGTAATGTAACAGTCACCAAGCACTGTCTCTGGTGATATGCCCAGGAACTGCACTCTGTGCCTCCTCTGGCCAGGCATGGCTGGAGGCTATATAATAAACAGGCAGAGACCGCATGTGGTCTTTAGCTCACACCATGATACTGTGTATGTGTGTCTCATTGCTGCTGGAGCGCGACAAGGCCAGGCTTAGAGCTTGGGATGAGGATGAGTAATCCAATATCAGCTTAGATGATATCCTGATCCGGTCTAGGTCTCACGGTCTGTCTGCAGCGAGGGCTGCTGAAATTGAGATTGTGATCATACAACAACCAGAGGGTACCCCAACTATAAAGGTGGAATGATCCAACGCCGTGCATACTTATGCCAAGACAAGGAAGGCCAAGATGTCTATGCCCCCTCTGTCAGGGCCAGACAGCGGATACTGTAGCCATGGTGCACCCCTCCTGGATGAATGCTCGGCACAAGGTTGCAAATGTTCCAAATGTAGCCAGTTGAACCACTTTCCCATCGTCTGCAGAGGGAGCTCTAAAGGAAGAGGTACATGGGGAAGAAAAACTCAAACTACGTCTATCAGACAACATTCCATGGACAACCCTGAATCCCTGAGTACCGCCAAGCTGTCACCATGCCATTGACACTGTCAGGAGGACTCCTCGCTGGATGATGAAGTATTCCTCATCTCATTCACAAATGACCTTAAACGACACAGACGGCCTCAGCCCACCTGCATTGCTGACATTGCAGGATCCAGCATCAAGGCCCTCATCGACACTGGCACATCAGTGAATGTAATGGGTATCCAGCAGTATCAGCACCCTATACCAAGACCACCACTGGCATCAACAAATAGCAGAATATTCACGTACGAAAGCCAATCCCCAATCCTGTTAAAAGGAAAAATGACGGTACAGATAAAATCGCAAAATCGGAAGGTCACAGCAACTGTCCACGTAGTCGACAAAGAAGCTGATACTATCATTTGCAGCCACATAGCAAAAGACTCAGGACTAGTGTTTCCAAACTTGCTCCAAGGGCTTGGGTGCCTGAAGGCCCCAGCAATAAAGCTACACATTGACAAATCTGTTTGTCTGATAGCCCTCCACCACAGGCACGTGCCTTTCCACCTGAGGCCGCTGGTAGAACAGGGAATAAACAAACTCAAAAGCTTGGGGTGATCGAAAAAGTATGAGACCGGACACCGTGGGTGTCCCCCGTGGTTATTGCTGAGAAGCTAAAGCAGCCTGGCAAGATACAACTCTGCAACTGCATTGATATGCGACTTCCGTACCAAGCCATCAAACAGAAATGGCACATCACGCAGACGATGGACAACATCATTCCTGACTTGAACGGGTTGAGGTGTTTCCTAAACTAGACCTAAATGAAGGATACCACAGCTACTTCTTGCAGAAGAAGGCCACTATATCCCCACATTCTCAACACATCTAGGATTGCTCAGAAATAAACAATTGAACTTTGGGACATCCTCGGTGGCAGAAGTCTTCCAAAATACCATCAGGGAGAAGCTGTCAGGTCTACAAGGAGTCATGAATGTGAGTGACAATAAGCTAATCCACTCTGCAACCACTGAAAAGCACCATAGACACTTATGAACGGCGCTAAAGAGACTATCAGAACATGGTGTCAACCTCCACAGAGAAAAGTGTTCTTTCTTTCTGAACCAAATTTTTCGGATACGTCTTCCACCAACAGGGAGTACAGATTGACTCCCGCAAGTCACACACCATCACACAAACCCCAGCACCGACCACAGTCTTCGAGGTACAAAGCTTCATAGGCATGGCCACCTACTGTGCCAGTTCTTCTCAAACCTGGCAACCATCTCTGAGCCCCTACATGCCATGACAAAAGCAGACACCCCCTGGCAGTGGGGCTTGAAGGAGGAAGAGGCATTCTGAAAAATGAAAGAAGTCTTACTCAGCAAAAAAACAAAGTCTACTTCAACCCTAAGAGATAGACTGAACTCCTGGTTGATGCCAGCCCAGTTGGCCTGGGAGCCATATTCACCCAAGAGGTGGAACCGATCAAGTGGGCACCACTCCATGCGGATTGACTGCTGGGCCATCCAGCTGCAACACCACTACATGGAAGTAATCTACCAACCTGGGGCTAATAACCCAACTGATTTTCTCTGCCATCGTCCACACGCTCCTGCTGACAACAATCACAACAGCTGGGATGCCCCTGAAGAATACATCAGCATAGTGATGCAAGGTGCGTGCCTACAGGCACTTAGCCACCAGGAAATCAGTGAAGCCACAACATCCGATTCAGTGCTAGTAAAAGTCATGGACGGTCTCCAATAAAACTCTTGGCAGAACTTCCTGAGAGATGCCACCAGCTGCCATTGCCCAGAGAGGGAGCGCCTGATAGAACTGTGGGGAGTGCATGATGAACTGAGCACCACATCTGAAGGTCGTGGCTACGAGGGGCACACATTGTCATTCCCAAAAGTCTGAAAGATAAGGTACCGGCACTAGCTTATGGAGGCCACCATAGGGCCGTGCGAGTGAAATCAAGGATGAGGGAAAAGGTGTGGTTCCCTGGGCTGGAAGCTTGCCTACATGAGGCCGTGAGACGCTGTCCCTTATGTCAGATCACAAGCTTCCAAGAACTGCCGGTGCCCATCCTCACAGAGCAACTGAGCACTACTCTGTGGTCTAAAGTGAACCTAGACTTTGAAAGCTTCGCAGATGGACACATTACAGCAGTAATGGTCGACAATTTCTCTAAGTACCCCATCATCGAAGTGATAGACTCAACGGCTTGCCAGCGTAGCCCCAGTGCTGGAAAGGCCTTTTGCGCTGTTTTGCTTACTGCAAGAAATAAAGACAGACAATGGCCTGCCGTTCCAGGGGTCAGAGTTCAAAGAGGTACTCGACAACTTGAGGATCAGACACCGCTGAATTACTCCTCAACAGCCACAAGTGAATGACAAAGTCGAGCGCTTCATGAGCACCCTGAAAAAAATACTGAGAATCGTTGTTGCAGAAGGCGCCAATCCAGAGCTGACCATGCACAAGTTCCTAATGGAATACAGAGGAACTTTCCACTGTACCACACAACAGTCACCGTGATCCCTGATGCTCAACGGACATAGGTGTGACACCATTCCAGTTTCCCCAGGATAGACGTCTCTATAAGACCCAACTGAAGCCCAGGATGCCGTCACACGGGGACCAGGTCCTGATAAGGGACATGAGACCCAGATGGAAGCTTTGAACACCATACGAACCAGGCGCATGGACAGTCATCCGCTCAGATGGCACCATGGTCACCACTCAAAAGGGACAAGAGGCAGTCGCCATAATTGTGTCATGGTTCAAGAGTGGATTTTCCAGCCCAACCAACTCCAGAAATTGAGGAGCAAGAGAGTGATTGGGATGGTTCGTACCAGCAGGCAGGCCCCAAACAGCCAACTGCCAGCACTCTTACTCCTGAGCCAAACATGCCTAGAAACAATGTTATCGACACCTCCCAGTGCAGCCAGGAGCCTGAAAACTGCTCCTGTCCTCAACGGTACAACCTCAACCCGAGCCAAAGACCCAGAGGCGTTGCATGGGAAGTATGACAGCAAAGTCCAATGCCAACTTCAGGGGGGATGTAACATTCACCAAGCACCGCCCCAGCGGTGCTGATATGCCCCGGAACTGCACCTGTACATCCTCTCGACAGGCGTGGCCGGAGGATGTGTAATAAACGGCATAGACCGTACCTGGTCTGTAGCTCACACCATGATACTGTGAGAGTGTGTCTCATTGCTGCTACAGCACGTCACGGCCAGGCTTCGGGCCTAGGGTGAGTTCCCAGCACAGTCGGAAACAAAAATCCAAACCTACAACCATCACTGCAAGACTTTTTCCTCCACTCAAGACAGCTGTTCAAAAGGATAATCCCAACCAACATTTGTGTGCTATAGAAATGCAACAAGGTATACTTGTAACACTACATTTTATTTATTTTCTCCAGAATTTCATACATACTGCATGATTTCTTGAAAGTCAACAGTATATTATGTCTGTGTTCATTGTTGCTGCTTCTTCTGTTTCCATATAATCAGCAAGGCGATTCTAATGTCCATAATTGAAAACATCAAGAACAAGTAGTAGCCTTTGATGCAAAACCCCTGCTACTGGGCTCCATCAAATGTGCATCTTTTCTGGTTGCAAGTTTGATGAGAAATGCTGCAGATCATTGTAACAAACCTAAATACCACACCTGTGTCACCCCATGAGGTGCAACAGGAATCATCATCGAATCTGACCACTTGAAACTGCAGAGAGGTTGGCGCACCTCCAAACTCGTAATCGGGCCCTATGTTGAGTACCTGCCTTCTCAATGGGCCTGTAGGATTAGCTGGTGGCCTTTGACTGCAAAACCTCTTTGTGGCGCAGAGAGTCCGCTAAAGATCAGGAACCTGGAGTGAGAACGCTCTACGGGTAAGTTCTGTTTCCTCTGAAAGAGGTGTCTGCTGCAGCTGCAACAGACACCTAGGGCCGTATTACACCTGGCTGCGCCGGCGCTAGTTGTCGCTGTGCGCCAGAGTATGTTTGTGTTTGTGTGCATTTGCGCGCTAGTACAATCTGCGCACAGACGCAAACTTACATAAACACAGAGCTCAAAGTCTACGCCAACATCACAGCGCATTACAAACCGATTCTCTGTAATGCGATTGGGCACATACTCTAGCGCACAGCGACAACTAGCGCCGCCGCAGCCATGTGTAATACGGCCCCTAGAGTCTAGTCGATATTCTGGTAAGAAATGGACTCTGATATGAAATTCTGGTCCTTTCCTCCCGGTTCACTAACATCTGGAGACATTGCATCTGAAAATATCCATGTTGGCAAGGACCTCATGGAAAGAAGCACTTGCGATAGTAAGATGGTGCAGCAGGGGATAAGAACTAACAAAGAAGCCATCTGTATGACAGACGATAGTGCCGCAGCCAGAAGAGCCTGCATCTTTTTCCGTGATTGATGGCGTCTGTTCACAGGATGGAGCATCTTCTGCTGCATGTCTGGGATTGCTCGCACAACGTGGATTGAAACTATTCATAATTTGCCACAGTTTAATGAGAAGCTCAGAAGATGCAGCAAATGGTTGCCATCTGAAGGTACCCAGAGTTTGACCAATGCAAATCTTGATCTCTCCGTTGTACTGCAGCTTCTTTTGAGGCATAGTATAAAAAAAGCCTTGATTAGGAGTCGAGTTGTGTTGGTACTATTTGAAATTCACCATAACCTGCACATAGTGCATGTGGAATCTTGTGGTCGTAATGTGAGACTTATAGGTTTCTGTGAAAATTGATCTCTTTGACAGAGGAAGACAAGGACAGTATTCTAATTTTTAATTTGTCCTTTGAAATTCCTTTATACTTGCACCTCAAAGCTAAAACGTGTCTTGTTTGAATTCTACACCCTTTCTGTCCACAAAGAGGCACTGAGAATAAACTCGTTTTCTTGCCCTTGAAAAGGTCCCTTCTCCATCACATCTTTCAAAATGAGAACCTGTGGTCCCCGCTGAACCAGTACCCAGACTTCTTTTGTAATGTGACTCAGACAGAGTGACATATCATGTGCCTGACTTATAAATCAATGACTGTAACCAGACATCATTGTCCACAGAAACCAATCTCCTGTGGCAATTTCTTTTCACCTTCAAAGAAAAAAGTGCAACTTGCCTCGAACGCACTGCTTGGGTAGGGCAGACTAAAGCGAGTCATTATGTCTGATCAGTGTTTGACGTCATCTTCTGCAGTTGTACTCCATCCGCCCTGCTCACCACATGTTTTACACCCTGTTAGTGGGGTAACCACCTCACTCCAGGTCGTTAAGATTTCAGTCTTCTTGACCTCTAAACCTACTGTGGAAGCCTTTTTGTTTCAGGTTCCTTTATGTGACATTTCATAAGGAGCTTGAGGAACGTCTGAATGCCTGTTGACCTGATCTGAGCTTGCGGTGACTTCAAGGAATTGAGATATAAAGGAGATCATGAGACTTGGAGTGTACTGCCGCTTTGCTTCGGTTGCAGAACATTTCATAAGTCAATATCCAAATATAGCTAAATGTCTGTCGTCGATGATGATAATGACTGGATAAATGTTTGGAACGTTTCAACCACTGGTGGTGCCCGATTGGCTGCTTTATTTATGCAAAATTGTTAAAAGGTATAAAAACCCATTTGAATCATTGTATTTTAGGTCAGCCACCTATGGAGGCTGTCCCCAGGGTGCTGCGCTCCATAAAGATCCTACTTTTAACGTTAATGCATACTTGTATTCATTAAAAGGCTTCTACACTTCAAAGGAATATTTTCGGGTCTGTTTGTCTAATACAATGGGAGCAGGATAACAACACCCATTATAAACTTGGTTTTCAAATGAATGTCTGGACTGGAAACAACATCCGCGATGACCTTTATAGAGATGGCCACAGTAGCTATTAGGGTATTGCAATAGAACACTGCTGTCTGACTAGGCAACAAAGTAGAAATCATTTTAATCCTGAAGCCATTTCTTCACAGGTTTGAAGACATAACGCCACCTTTGCTCCAGTTTTACTAGATGAATTGACTTAGTCTTGAAGAGAAATCTCTCTTGAGGTCTGTCTTAATGAAACAAGAACGTTCTTGCTACCTTTTTATAAGGTCCTGGAAGAATATGTGGAATTGGGAAAGAGTCTGAGTTGAGTATTGGGATTTCTTTTGGGCACCCTCGTGCTCATCCCACTATTCATGATTCCAGTCCATGTCCTCGATTCCGCCCAATGGCATGACCCTGTCACCTTAGGGAGGTGTGTTGTGATAGGAGTTAGGTAGAGTGACATCCTATTTGTTGCACATTTTTATCATGTGCAAAAAGGCATTGTCACTGCAGAACCAACCAGCACTAAACCTTATGTGTTAAATAATCTCTCACTCCTAACACATGTGCTAAGACATGCCTAGGTGCTGAAGAGGACAGAAAAAAGGCTGGTCTTAAGACTTAGACAGCCTTACCAGGCACTAACCAAAAGCTTCACTTTTCTAGCATCCTGATTACGTTTAAAGTGATCATTAATTCCTCCCTGCCATCGAGTCCCTTCTAAAAAAGTAAGCAGTTGATTAGTTGTACCAGGAAAACTACAAACCTGTACATAGTAGACTGTTTCTGGGTGAGCTTAACAAAAATAAGCTTTTTCTCTGAACTTTGCCTTCCCTGAGCAAAACATCTTCTTGTCACACCCACAAAATGAATCCATCTGAAGGGACACAGAATCTACATTATCTGCATTGATTACCATTGGGGTAATCTTAACAACACCATCAACAAATGGATTTGCCATTCTCCTACTCAGCCTCTCATCTTCTTTTAATACTTTTGGCTACCAACTACTTCTTGAAAGGCTAAGTGACACATAAATTTTGGGTGCAGTCTGTACTTGAAACAAACATTACCTCACTCACTGAAGTCAAATTTTCACACTCCGTCGATTTTGCTCTGCTCCATTCGCCCCTTGGGTAGGTGTCCTTCAAGACTTGACAATTTCTCCAAACTCTTCATTGTTTATTTGTTCTGACTACTTGGGATTGACGTTTCTTTCAAACTTACATTTTACAACGATGATGCTCAGATCATCCTAAAACTGGAAACACTCAGACCTCATCACTTCCGCCAGCCCACTTGCAATGTTTTTAGGGGATTGAGCGTTGGATAATGCAGAACCACCTGAAAGCTAATTTCTCTCAAATGTACATGATCCACTAGGGATCATGACAAAATCACAACCCCACTACCTCGTAACCTCAAGCAATAGTACTACTGGTACCCGCCTCAACGGAAGTGGAGAGCCTGAGTGGGATCATGGGCTCCAATATCTAGCTCCTACTCAGGTTAGGAAAGTCATCAAAGGCATTACTGCATGAGAATTTGATTCTCAGTTTCCTCGCTTCAATAGCATTAGTGCTTTCCCATCTTGACTGTGCCCATGCTGTGGTAAATAAATAAATAATACCTCTCTTTTTGAATGTATAAATGAGTAACAGATAGCTCAATAAATAAGAGTCAAGATTCGAGGTAGTAGGAGTTTTGCAGGTTTAATACAGCATAAGGACAGGAACAGGACAACCTGCACAGGAATAGGATGGCAGGGCCCGACAGCGCTGCCGGGGTCAGGATCGGGACAAGGGATAACTTTTTAATAACAGTACATGAGCATATATACATATCGCAAACACATAGCATTACATTGCAATGGGCGTAGCAGTGGGTGGAGCAATAGGTGTGACGCGTAGCAGTCGCGAAAGATAAGGGTGAAAAAGAGGTGTAACAGGGCGTATACACAGACATGTGATGCAAACGTAACAGAATATGTCATGAATGGGGCGGAAACCATGGAGGGGGCTACCTAAGGAGCCGGGACCTCTAACCTGATGGTGCGCGCAAACTGGCGATGACGTGTTACTAGGAGAAGCTGGGGGCTATGAACTCTGTGCTAGGAGCAGAGACTGAAGTCTGGAGAGTCAGGGCGACATGTACCTAAACCCTATCTAGTATCTGATGTTTAGGGAACATGTTGATATAAACTAGAAGTCAGGAGGGGAAAAGCTAACAGACTCTAAGACTGGAGCATGCATTATTCTACATGTAGTGCGTGATGAAGAATATTAAATGACCATTAATACAGTATTTCTCTAACATGGGGCCGTAAAGGCTAGACTATGACGGTAACTATTGATGCAGTTCAGTAGCTTAGGAATGCAGAGAAGGAGGACTGTACTGATAACTCGAATCATAACATACTCTTGGCAGACTCAGAGGCAGAACCAGGCTGAACCGGGCACTGTGAGGCAGGAAGTAAGTGAAGGGTCGAGGATACAGGTGGGGGCTGTATCGCTCCTCCGCGAGGCTTCAGGAGACAGGAGCTGAATCTGGTGTCCAGGCCCTTTTGAGGCCTAGAAACGGGGACTTTACAATGGAATAACGTGCACACTGAGAAACGTGGCAACGTAGCTTTACATAGGCCTGATATTCGTAGTATTCACGAGAACTGGAAACTGGCATACTAGAGATGGACACAACTGTAATTGCGTCTTTAATCAAACATGGGGAATAACATATGCATATTAATCATGCACATATAACATATGATGGAGGACGCGTAGGGACACAGAACATGGCAAAATTTACTTTTCCACATTCCCTCCTTGTCACTACGTTTCCTTCAGGAAACATCAATATTCATGATACCATCTATCATTTCATACAGTATCATTTGCTCGTCTCGAATTTTCTTGGAACGGGTTTTAGAACGGGGCTTGGGACTAGGAATACATGATGTAGCACAAATGCCGCAAATCGCAGGGCCACATTGTATACAGAGGCAGCAGCTAAATATGATCGCTACTGCAATACCTAGGAAGGACAAGACTTTCCATCCCCAAGCGGAAATTATATTCCAGAACCAACCGGACCATGTCCAGGTGCCTGGATTTTGGTGTAACAGATGGGCAATTTTATGGAGTCTGGTTATAGCTGAATAAACAGACGGCGCGTTATTTGGAATGAAAATGCAGCAACTAGATCCGATGACTCTACAGGCCCCGCCCCTATCGGCCAATATGACGTCAAGGACGAGACGATTCTGGAGCACGACAATTCTCATAAAGGATTGTTCTTCCGTTAAATTACTTAGAGCAGAAGTAGTCTCAATTACCACTGCTTCGAGTGTTCTGGTTAATCTACGTATCAGTTTACTATTCACGACTGTACCTAAATAAGGGAAGACACCTTTATTGATATCTATATATTGTTCTAGAACAGTTTCAGTATAATCGACAATCGGGAGGTTTCTCTTGTGTCTAGTATGTACTAGGTGGGAATTCCTATGGTAGTCGGGTGGGGCTAGAAAAACAGGTGGCAGTAGGAAGGCAATGTAACAGGTTCCCTCCCAATCGAGGGGCAGACGAACATATGCGGTCTGACCACAAATAAAATAAGAATGACGTGAAGCTTTGAAAATAGATTTCCTACTGTCACTATACTTGACAATAGTAGTACAATCACTATGTCCTACGTGTATGGAACCATTATTTCGGACACATAATTCGCCTTTGACTGGTAGTACTGAAATTGCAGGTAAGTCTGGAGTAGTATCAGACTGAACATTCAGGACCATGAAATTCGAAGAATAATTACCTAAATTATACACTTCATTTTCTAGATCTAACCCGGTTCTGTGGGGGAGACCTTGCTTGTCTGGAAAACATGTACTGTTAAGAAAAGACATATCTGTTGAGGATGACGTTAACGTGGACCATGCTCCACACGAACCATTATGTGAAAATGGATAAGGAAAGAGTGGCAGAACTCCCTTCGGTGTCTGAAAAGGGGGGAGTCGACCACACACCCAACAATTAGTGGCATTGCTGGTCTGGTGTGAATAATGTAACATGCGGATGAAAGAATTATTTCGCATAGCGAGGCGGTAAGAGAGTTCATGAGGAGGCAGATCACTAAACGTATGCTCTACTGTAGCATTAGTAGACTTATTTACATGAGAAACTAGAAAATACAAGTAGAATGCATAACTGGTGCAGGAAATCATAATACTGAGAAATAATATGAAACATAGAAAAACGATACATCGGATTGAGTTTTGACTAACTCTCTCACTATGGGGGTCTATTTTATACATGTCAGAAACAGTCTAACCGTTTCACCTAGGGGAGGACTTAGACAATCAAACTGGCTGACTTATTTTACTAGACCGGAGTTTCAACTTATACTCCTGTTGCGGAGTTTTCTCTAACAGGGGAGGGTTTGTAGCAATGTCTTTTGCGGGACAGTCCTTAAGAATAGTACTTTGGCAATCCTTCGAATCCTGGAAAATGTTCTTTGAGACGGGTTTCAGTCCATAAAATTTCTTTACGTGCGAAAGGTGCACCCAGCCTTTGCGACCCTCCAACTTCACGGCTGTACGGGTGGCGAGGAGGACCTGTTGGGGCTCCTTCCAGCGTGGCTCCAGCGGACTTGAGCGGTCAAAATTCCGGACAAGAACCATGGATCCTGGAACGATTTCATGTGGTGCCACCTCGGTATTGTCTGGAAATGCGGCGGCAACCTGTGAACGACAAGAGTTGAGGGCAGACATCAAGGAAGCTAGGTAATCTGTGAGCATATTACTTGAAACATCGGTAATACTTCGGGGTCTAGGTGTACCCCACATGTTAGGGGGGCGGCCGAAAACGACCTCATACGGGGACAGACCTGATCTGGAATGTGCGACCATGCGCATATAGAACAAAGCGACTGGCAGAGCTACTAGCCAGTCCACACCTTTCTCTTTACATACTTTGGCGATGCGGATTTTCAGGGTCTGGTTATGTCTCTCTACGAGACCGGCTGCTTCAGGATGGCGTACACAATGGAACTTCCACTGGTACCCTAACAAAAGGGAAACGTGCTTCATTAACTCTGAGGAGAATGGCTGGCCGTTATCAGAATATACGACCCTAGGGAGTCCATAACGGGGGAAGAACTCACGAACCAACTGCTTGGCAGTGGTCGCGGCTGTGTAATCTGGGACTGGATATGCTTCTGTCCACCTGGACAAGGCGCATACAACTACAAGGACATACTTGAAACCTCGACATCGCTCCATCTGAATATAATCCATCTGGAGGACTTCAAAAGGGTGGTCAGGAGGTTGGAATCCACCTTGTTCCACCGGGACACTTTTACCTGGATTAAACTGACAACATATCATACAGGTACGGACTTTCTGCTTGGCTGCAGCTCGTAAATGCTTGTTGAACCAAATGTTCTGGATACTGTCTAACATAGCTTTTTCTCCTAAATGTGCTGGACTATGTGCGGTATTGATAATGACTTGAACCATAGAGTCGGGGAGAAACCAAGTGGCTTTACCCTTCGTCAACCATCCTTGATCTGTCTGGACCCCTCCTTGTTCAGACCATTTCTTGATTTCTTCGGGAGTAGCATGTAACTGGATATCTATGACATCTTGAGTAGGGTCCTTAACTGTCATACATGTAGTCGGATCTGGAGTGTGTGTCATGTTAACTGGAATGTCTGGAGTCTGTGCTGTAAGCTTGGCTGTGCGATCTGCTAGATCGTTACCCTGGGAAATAATGTCAGTAACTTTCGTATGTGCTTTGCATTTCATGATAGCAATGGATGTCGGTAAATGTATTGCATCTAACAGAGCTTGAATAAGGAGACCATGCTGAATCTTGGTTCCATGAGAAGTCATGAAACCTCTCTCCTGCCAGAGCACTCCAAAGTCGTGTACGACTCCGAATGCGTAGCGTGAATCTGTGTAAACATTAACTTTCCGGTTCTTAGCGTGTATGCAGGCTTGTGTCAGAGCAACTAGCTCTGCTGCTTGAGCGGACAGGGTGTCAATACGGTGTGTCTCAATAACTTCGGTGTCGGTAGTCACTGCATACGCGGCGACTAGTTCTCCTGTACTTGTTCTCATACATGAACCATCCACATAAAGTGTCAGGTCGGGATCTGGTAACGGAATATCTGTCAGATCTTGTCTTGGCTTTGTCGTAATATTAACTACTTCCACACAGTCATGTGTGGCAGGATTCGGATTAGCTGATGGTAACAGTGTAGCAGGATTGAGAACGTTGCAGCGTCTGATTTCTATGTGTGGCTGGAACAGTGTCAATTCATAACCTGTTAAACGTGCAATTGTCAAGTGCTGAGTTTGTGTTCGGTTTAAAAGAACTTCCACGGAGTGTGGAACTTGTACTGTCAAGGAATGTCCTAATACTATGGAATCACTTTGTCTGATAGCTAGTGCTGTGGCTGCAACTGACTTGAGGCACGCAGGCAGAGCCTGGGCTACAGGATCTAATGTGCTCGAAAAATAAGCACATGGCTTGTATTGTCCTGCTTGATCTTGTGTGAGAACAGATAATGCTGTACCTTCGCGTTCTGTGACGAAAAGTGTAAAAGGCTTACTGTAGTTTGGTGTAGCTAGAACTGGAGCTTGGCATAAAGCTTTCTTTAACTCATTGAAACTGAGTGTATGTTCAGATGTCCAAGGGAGGACAGTCGGTACGGCTGCCTCCTGTGTCGTTAACTGTATCAGTGGCTTGGCTAGGAATGCATACTGAGGAATCCATTGCAAAAAACAACAAGTGATGGACTGAATGTGGATCAATGTCACACACTCCCCCCAGTCAAAAGATCTGGGCCCAAATCCATCGTTTTTTTGCACTCCACACCACCCTGGGTCAGATAATGGCTTTATGCAAATCAGCTCTGACCCTGTTGCCCCATGGGAACAGTCCAGTCCGAACTACAACAGCCATATCTTTCCCAGACCGGAATCAAGCATCCGAGGACCGGACCGGTTTCGAGGTAACACCTCTCTTCAGCCCGGCTAGCTTGACTCCAAGTGGTGTGGAGTGCCTGGGACCCACGTCTGGGCATCCCCAGCGCACTTAGGGCGGCAATTGCAAAAAACAACAAGTGATGGACTGAATGTGGATCAATGTCACACACTCCCCCAGTCAAAAGATCTGGGCCCAAATCCATCGTTTTTTTGCACTCCACACCACCCTGGGTCAGATAATGGCTTTATGCAAATCAGCTCTGACCCTGTTGCCCCATGGGAACAGTCCAGTCCGAACTACAACAGCCATATCTTTCCCAGACCGGAATCAAGCATCCGAGGACCGGACCGGTTTCGAGGTAACACCTCTCTTCAGCCCGGCTAGCTTGACTCCAAGTGGTGTGGAGTGCCTGGGACCCACGTCTGGGCATCCCCAGCGCACTTAGGGCGGCAATTGCAAAAAACAACAAGTGATGGACTGAATGTGGATCAATGTCACACACTCCCCCAGTCAAAAGATCTGGGCCCAAATCCATCGTTTTTTTGCACTCCACACCACCCTGGGTCAGATAATGGCTTTATGCAAATCAGCTCTGACCCTGTTGCCCCATGGGAACAGTCCAGTCCGAACTACAACAGCCATATCTTTCCCAGACCGGAATCAAGCATCCGAGGACCGGACCGGTTTCGAGGTAACACCTCTCTTCAGCCCGGCTAGCTTGACTCCAAGTGGTGTGGAGTGCCTGGGACCCACGTCTGGGCATCCCCAGCGCACTTAGGGCGGCAATTGCAAAAAACAACAAGTGATGGACTGAATGTGGATCAATGTCACACACTCCCCCAGTCAAAAGATCTGGGCCCAAATCCATCGTTTTTTTGCACTCCACACCACCCTGGGTCAGATAATGGCTTTATGCAAATCAGCTCTGACCCTGTTGCCCCATGGGAACAGTCCAGTCCGAACTACAACAGCCATATCTTTCCCAGACCGGAATCAAGCATCCGAGGACCGGACCGGTTTCGAGGTAACACCTCTCTTCAGCCCGGCTAGCTTGACTCCAAGTGGTGTGGAGTGCCTGGGACCCACGTCTGGGCATCCCCAGCGCACTTAGGGCGGCAATTGCAAAAAACAACAAGTGATGGACTGAATGAGGATCAATGTCACACACTCCCCCAGTCAAAAGATCTGGGCCCAAATCCATCGTTTTTTTGCACTCCACACCACCCTGGGTCAGATAATGGCTTTATGCAAATCAGCTCTGACCCTGTTGCCCCATGGGAACAGTCCAGTCCGAACTACAACAGCCATATCTTTCCCAGACCGGAATCAAGCATCCGAGGACCGGACCGGTTTCGAGGTAACACCTCTCTTCAGCCCGGCTAGCTTGACTCCAAGTGGTGTGGAGTGCCTGGGACCCACGTCTGGGCATCCCCAGCGCACTTAGGGCGGCAATTGCAAAAAACAACAAGTGATGGACTGAATGTGGATCAATGTCACACACTCCCCCAGTCAAAAGATCTGGGCCCAAATCCATCGTTTTTTTGCACTCCACACCACCCTGGGTCAGATAATGGCTTTATGCAAATCAGCTCTGACCCTGTTGCCCCACTGAGGAATCCATTGTCGGCAATAAGAAGTAAGGCCGATAAAAGCACGTACCTCCTTCTGGGTCTTGGGCTGAGGAAGACTCGCTATTAACTGGATACGGTCTGGTGTCAACTGCCTACCCCTCTTGGACAGCAAGTGTCCTAAGTATACCACTTGCTGGACACAGAATTGAAGCTTCGAAGGGGACACCTTGTGCCCCATCTCGGCTAGGAAATAAAGAACCGTCAGTGACGCTCGCTCGCAGTCACGTTCAGAACGGGCTGTGATCAGTAGATCATCGACATACTGGAGCAGGGCAGTGTCAGTTGGCATGTGAATGTTGTCTAGTTGTCTCTTGAGTGCTTGACTGTAAATACTAGGACTTTCTGTGAAACCTTGAGGAGCTCGTGTGAACATATAGCTCCTTCCATTTAAACAGAATCCGAAAAGAAACTGGCTGTCTGGATGAATGGGAACACTGAAAAACGCGTTCTTGAGGTCGATTACAGTAAAGAACATGGCTTCGGAATCAATGGCTGTCAATAGGGAAGAGATATCTGGGACAACTGGGTACTGAGGAATAATACATTTATTAAGTTCTCGTAGGTCAATCACTAATCGATATACTGGGGGTGCATTTGGATCAGTACGTTTCATGACTGGAATGATCGGAGAATTGCATACATTGGAGTCAGTTTCTACAACCACTCCTTGAGCGATGAGCTCGTCAATAATTTTGGATAAGGCTGCTACAGCCTCAGGTGGCAATCTATACTGTCTGATTCGTGGTAACACTACACCTGGCTTGAGAGTCACACGATGGGGTGTGATTTGCATATAACCAACATCGGTTGGACCTTGCGCCCATAAATGCTGCGGAACATTGGACAACCTGGGATCAAAATCTCGTAATACATAGTGACCCTTAAAGTCACGTAGGAACAGACGTATTCCCTCTGGGGAACAGCATATAACTGCACCTAATTCTTTCAGTGTTTTAATGCCTAACAGGTTTTCTGGACATGACTTAGTAACAGATCAGTAGTACGGGACAATGGACCTACTCCTAGAGTAACTGGCTTTGATATTTCATTTACGATAGGTTTTCCTGAAAATCCAAGGGAAACATTTCTTGAGCCTGAGAGCGGAGCCCCTGGAACTTCGGCATGGCTAATTGTGGTCCTACTTGCCCCTGTATCAATCAGAAACTTTCTGTCTTTCCCTAATACTTGACTGTGAACATAGGGACCTTCTTGATCTACAGGTATCTCGATGAGAGGCAAGCCTACCTCCCTCTCTAGGCTGTTTCATGAATACGGTTGATACTCCGGATACTCAGACTGTGCATACTGGTACATCTGCTGTGTAACATGCTGTGTTGCAGCGATGGGCTGCGGTGCTGTAACTGTCTGTGGTGCATTCTGTGGCTGAGGAATCTGTAAAACTTGTTCTTGTCTAGGCGGACGTGGTCTTTCTTTAGTTTTACCAGTAGCTATGTTGTGTTTCAGAACTGCACACTCGTTTATAAAATGACCTGGCTGTTTACAATAATTGCAGTTCCCTTTAACCGGAGCTGCAGGATGACTGGCTTGATTCGGACCCCTCTTCTGACTGTCTTGAGGAACAGATTGTGCAACTAGTACTTTCATTTTCGTGTCTTTCATACGTTTTCTCTCGTGTTCTTGCTCTTCCCTGATTCTATTCTGGTGGTATTGGAGCATCTGTAACATCTGGGACGGGGTATTAGCTTGCCAGGTACTTTCGACTTTCAAAACTCGATTTTTAATTGGTGGACTTGAATTCTCGACTAATTTAGTAACAAAAAGGTGAGGGTATGACTCACTACTTGTCTTGAGGCCACTGTTGATGCTAAAACATTTCTCAAATCTAGAGTAAAAATCACTAATGTCTTCGTCTTGTTTCTGTTTACAGGCTGAGATTGCATCCCAGTCTTCCTTTTTCGTTGTTAACAATCTGGGTAAAACTTGAATCAATAATTCAGGTAATTCTTTACATTTAGCTCCAAGACCGGTACCTGGTACTCGTGCCTTATCTTCAGCTTCTAGAACTGCCCAATCGATCTTTTTCTCTCCCACCTCCCATTCTTTTTCCTTGAGCTTTTCATACACCCCTGCGGGCAGCAGAACCTTTAACATTTTAATTATATCTGGATACGTGTATTCTCCCATACGGAGCATGTCTTTTAATTCTCGATGGAACCCTGCTGGATCTTTATCATGACAAGGGATTAATTTTTTCATCTCTAAGAGTTCCATCTTTGTGATCGGGGTGTAAACAAACACTCGTTCTAGTTCGCCACCCGTTCCTCTAACTGGGTGGACTTCTCGTAACGGATTCTGTCTCTCCATGTAAAATGGTTTACTTTCTGGGGGTGAGACATGAACAAAATGCGGGTTCAAAAACGTTCTATATTTGTGACGCTGTTCTAGAATGACACTAATTAAATCGGTACCTAGACCTTTCTATCTATACTGGAGTAACTCGTTCAGGATATCATGTAACGGGCCTGGATCAGAGTGCTGACCCTCACACAATGTAATGAGGTGCTGAATCATATACATACCCGCCAGTCGTTGCTCGGCTGGGGGCATTTTCAGAAACATTTGTGCCACTATTTCGTCTGGAAAAGTGGTAGAATCAGTAGTCCATCGGACTGCTGATCGGGCTAGTTCTTGTTCATACATAGTACTTAACTCACTGTAACCGATTCGTGATTTCAGAATGTGATCGGTAGCTTGAAACACTTGTTCTAGAGAACCTTGTTCTGGTGCTGGATGATGGAAAGTTGACTTGTGTTCTAGGCGTAAATGGTGATCTGGGAATCTAGATTTTCCTACATACACTATTCTGGCGGAATTCTCGTCGTCTACCTCTTCAGTATCAGAGTTACTTTCTTTCTCGCTTACTTGTGCTGCTTTACGCTGCTCGTGTAACTTTATTATTTCTTTACGGATTTTCTTGTACATACTCTCCATAGCACCGACGGTCTTGTGCTTACCCTCGGCTATATTATCACTCCACCTTGTCAGGGTTCTCATTTCGGCTTGATCTTTAGACGGGTAATCTTGTTCTCTTATTAAACAATTAATCAAAAACTTTAGTATCATGAGCTGGATCTCGGCTTTCCTTTGAGACATGACTTCGCCAATGCTTTCTGGATCATCCCCTGTACGGATGAAACGATATATTCTGTCTAGATCTTCTTTCATATTCGGTAGGGTGACTAGATACTCGGCCACCTTTCTTACGCGGAATGAATATAAAACCATATTATCCTCGCCTGGGACTGGATCATAGCCGCATTCATTAAGGGCTTTTCTTATTTCTGCTACAGACTGATGTCTGGGCGTACGCTGTGACGCTTGTGCATGTAATTCGGCTGACGTTAAACGCTTATGTGGCGGCGGGGTCTGAGGAGGACCTCCTCCTGCGGCCCCTAAACTAGAATCGTCTACTGATGCTCTTCGTCCTGGCAGAGTGGGAAATGGAAATGTAGGCTGGACTTGTATGGCGGGCTGGACCGGGGGTACCGTAACAGGTACTCCGGTGTCTGGAGGAGCGGGAAGTGCCTGATTTACAGGGACTGGCGGAGCGCGAACAGGATTTGCATATTCTGGGACCGTGTCGTCCAAATAGGACGAAATAAAAATATCAGCTGCGGTCGGTTTGTGACGTAGCTTGGTCGGAACTAATGGTGGCGGGAAATTACTGGATGCCTCTGGGGTCACTTTTGGCAAGGCCTCGGCAAGAAGAGGATACATACCCCTAATAAGAGCATGCCTCTGTCTGTCTGACTGTTCGGCTTTAACTTGTTCACCTATCTCGATTAGTTCTTTTTCTTGTGCTCGTTCTAAGGACTCTCTACTTAATTCTGACTTTCTGATTTCTTTTTCGGTTCTTTTATGAGATTCTTTGCGCCATAACTCGATGGCATCTTTCTGTGACTGTCTGGCTTTCTTTTTCCATAATGCTTCTTCTACTCTCATGATGCACTCTGCATCCCATGTACCCGATACGGGCCATCTATACTTTTCTTCTAACTGTTTGGTATACTCTACCCATAAATCTAGATATAATATGGCGCTTATGCCATGCTTCTGATACATAAAATGACCTGGACTGTCCCTAGGCGGAACTGGAACTGCTGCTTCCAGCAGACCCTTTCTAGTTTTTAACTGACGTAACTTAGAAAACAAGGGCATGACTGGACTGTAATCTAGACACAATACAATACACAATGAACACGATACTTATTCCCCATTCATACCACGACATTAAAATACATGAAGAACATTTAAAATAACAGTTCGAACAGAATACTACCTGGAATACGGAACACAGAATACATGAATTTTCTCGAGAACAGAACTGACTGGAACCGAAACTAGATGCACTGCTGAAACAGTACGAAACTTACCGGTCTCATAAAGAGACACGTCAGGACCCGCATCCACCAAAGTGGACACTTCGTTTGTGGGTCTGTGTACCACCAACCCACGCACCAGAGTCATTTAAATTGACCCTGTCTAGATACTACCCCAGTAATGGTACTCACCGGGCAGTAAGAACGGAAGGCCTCAGACTGGACGGGACTGCTTGGACGCCGGACGGACGAACTTCGGACTTCTGTTACGGGTGGACCTCCGGATACCTCGGACCTTGGACTCTCGGCTTGGGCTCTGGTCGGGACTCGCCGCGTTCCTCCACCGTCTCGTCTGGATGCTGGACCGCCTCCTCCGTCTCCTCCGTGGGCCTGAGGGATACTTGAAGCAGAAATATCTGCTGGTGCGCAGAAGAGTTCCGTCACGACTGCAGAGGGTCAGGGGGTCGGCGTGGCTTCACCGACGCGTGGGGAAAGGGCAAGTCCCTGTTCGGGCGCCATTATGTGGTAAATAAATAAATAATACCTCTCTTTTTGAATGTATAAATGAGTAACAGATAGCTCAATAAATAAGAGTCAAGATTCGAGGTAGTAGGAGTTTTGCAGGTTTAATACAGCATAAGGACAGGAACAGGACAACCTGCACAGGAATAGGATGGCAGGGCCCGACAGCGCTGCCGGGGTCAGGATCGGGACAAGGGATAACTTTTTAATAACAGCACATGAGCATATATACATATCGCAAACACATAGCATTACATTGCAATGGGCGTAGCAGTGGGTGGAGCAATAGGTGTGACGCGTAGCAGTCGCGAAAGATAAGGGTGAAAAAGAGGTGTAACAGGGCGTATACACAGACATGTGATGCAAACGTAACAGAATATGTCATGAATGGGGCGGAAACCATGGAGGGGGCTACCTAAGGAGCCGGGACCTCTAACCTGATGGTGCGCGCAAACTGGCGATGACGTGTTACTAGGAGAAGCTGGGGGCTATGAACTCTGTGCTAGGAGCAGAGACTGAAGTCTGGAGAGTCAGGGCGACATGTACCTAAACCCTATCTAGTATCTGATGTTTAGGGAACATGTTGATATAAACTAGAAGTCAGGAGGGGAAAAGCTAACAGACTCTAAGACTGGAGCATGCATTATTCTACATGTAGTGCGTGATGAAGAATATTAAATGACCATTAATACAGTATTTCTCTAACATGGGGCCGTAAAGGCTAGACTATGACGGTAACTATTGATGCAGTTCAGTAGCTTAGGAATGCAGAGAAGGAGGACTGTACTGATAACTCGAATCATAACATACTCTTGGCAGACTCAGAGGCAGAACCAGGCTGAACCGGGCACTGTGAGGCAGGAAGTAAGTGAAGGGTCGAGGATACAGGTGGGGGCTGTATCGCTCCTCCGCGAGGCTTCAGGAGACAGGAGCTGAATCTGGTGTCCAGGCCCTTTTGAGGCCTAGAAACGGGGACTTTACAATGGAATAACGTGCACACTGAGAAACGTGGCAACGTAGCTTTACATAGGCCTGATATTCGTAGTATTCACGATAACTGGAAACTGGCATACTAGAGATGGACACAACTGTAATTGCGTCTTTAATCAAACATGGGGAATAACATATGCATATTAATCATGCACATATAACATATGATGGAGGACGCGTAGGGACACAGAACATGGCAAAATTTACTTTTCCACAATGCGATCAGCATTTAACCCCTTTGGTAGTTAATATGACGATTACACCAAACTGACACAGGAGCAGTGAGACAGATCCTAAAACTTAGCAGAATCGATCACATTGTTCCTGCACTAAGTATCTTACATTGGCTACAAGTTGTGAAATAAATATTTTAATGGCCTGTGTAGCACTTAATGTGCAATCCATAGGTCAGAACTTATTTTCCTACAATCCTAATTCAGACTCTATCGTCAAAAAGCAATCTCAATTTCGGAATGATCATTACCCCCCCCCCCTTTTTTTATTAAAGAAATAAGCACTTTATCTGGCTGACGTTTGGAAGGTAATTGCTAGTCCCAAGGTTTGGGAGAGCAACAGACAGGTTTGCACAGCTTTTGCGGCTTCTTTTTTTATGACAAATCATTATAGAGCAAGTCTTCCAAATATTGGTAGGTGTGGGGCTCCTGGCTGTGCAGATGTGCAGTCACTGGTGTAAAAACCATATATGAGGATCGCAACCCAGGGAGGACCATCTTCAGATTCGGGTACCTGTCGATCTTTTGTGGAATGAGAAGTGAATAGACGTGTTTTTTTAATTCTAGCTGCCGCATTACCTTAACTTCTGGTAGGTATAGCTCCCCTTCCAAAAAGGTGATCTTCTCGAAGGACTGTTTAAAATAAAAAATATATTAACAAATCTTAAACTCACAACGGGACTGAGATCCTGTGCACCCCCCTCTATCGGGAAAAAGCTGGCGTAAACCCATGGATTCTCTCTGGGGAAGGCCTCTGTTGCTTGCTTGGTAACCAGTGAGCAGCGCTCAATCTACAATTGCTGAAGATGCATTGTGGATTCTGTTTGAAGAGCCAGTGGTAGTCGTCAACGCTTTGATGACAAGGTGTCTATCCCCCACTTATTCAATGATATTTCATCTTAATTTGAGACAAAATAGGAGTCACCTGCCCTGCTTACCAAAGGTTTCAGACTGCATGGAAATTTATGGGATGGCGAGGCATTTAGAGTTAACTCCACCTCAATATCTAATCTCAGTCTCTGTTGCTCTCTCTAGGGGTGCTGCAGTGGGGAGCCAATGGGGCACTGTTGAAACCGGGGCTGCAGCAACAGAGGGGGGAACTGTGTTCTTGCACAAATTCGACTTTAGTATTTAAAGGGCATAGGTGGGTTGGTTGTTTCACTGTATCTGATATAATTGATTTCAAGCTTTTGTCAATCTCTTTCCTGAACAGATCCTCTCAATTGTATCTTTAGATGAAAACAGGAATGTATGACGCTACAACGCATACATTTACAATGCATGCCTTTACAACACAGTTTTTACATTGCAACGTTTTACATCGGTCCTAGTCCAATATCTCGAAACGAACAACCTACTCCATACGTCTCAGACAGGCTTCCGGCCTCGTTAAGGGACTGAGATGGCTCTTCTGGCCGTGACTGAAGAGGCTCGAAGACTTATGGACCAAGGCGGCTCAGCTGCCATCATCTTGTTGGACCTCAGTGCCGCCTTCGACACTGTGGACCACAAGATCCTGCTGAGTCGGTTGGAAAGTCTGGGAGTTATCCAGTCAGCGCTTTCCTGGCTACAATCATTCCTTAAAGATTGGGTCTTTCAGGTGTTTGAAGATAATGTCTTCTCGGACTGCTGGCCGCTCAGTTGTGGGGTTTCCCAGGGCTCCTCCCTGAGCCCCACACTTTTTAATGTCTATTTGGCGCCTCTGGCCGAGGTTGTCCTACCATTTGGAATACAAATATTGACCTATGCCGACGACACCCAACTGGTGGTATCCCTGAACCACCCAGATGGTTCATCGTGCCCCCAAGGCAGCAGCTTAGAGGCTGTAGCCGATTGGATGAAACTTTCCCATCTAAAGCTAAACAGTGATAAGACCGAGCTCATGTTTTTGGGCAAATCACTATCCCCCCTATCTTGACAGGTATGGCCGACCTGTCTGAATCCAATGCCCAGCCCAAAACAGCATATTAAGAGTCTCGGCATCTGGCTTGATAGCTCCCTCTGCTTCAGTCATCAGGCCACCATGTTAGCAGCAACTTGCTATGGCTTGCTTAGGATGCTCAGGAAGATCCTGCCCCTACTTTCCTTCGCCACCAGAAGGATTATGGTACAGGCCCTGATTTTATCACGCCTTGATTATGGGAATGCACTGTACCTGGGCGCCCCACAGTCCACCCTCCAAAAACTCCAGGTGGCTCAGAAAAGTGCAGCCCGCCTTCTGCTCCAAATCCCCCGTAGACAATCAGCCAAACCCGCTTTGAGGACGCTGCACTGGCTCCCCATCTGTGCCAGAGTCCAGTTCAAATCCTTGTGTCAAGTCCACAGACCCATGTGAAAAACCGGCCCAGCCATCCTACATTCTCTTATTACACCCTATAAACCCCTCAGGAACCTCCGGTCTAGTTCAGCTTTTCTCGCCATGTATCATATTGGTACTTACAGGATTGGGAAAGAATGGTGATATTATTAATTGCCTCAATGATGTGCTTAAAGAAGCCAGGAGAGACCACTGCCCTTTTTGTGAGGATGCCAGGAAGGAAGCACAAACTGTGACTTGTGCATGCAGATTCCATTATGCTCACTTCATGTTGGCAGTTTTGATAGCATTATGAAATTTCTCAAATTGCCCAGCGGGGAGGTAAGAGACAGAAAAGTATCAGTTTAGATCACTGAAAGGGTGCAAGATGAAAGGAATGGGAAACCAGCATGTGGATGGAGCAGTCTTCCCCGAACACTGGGGTTTCACAAGGCTGCATTGTAGTAGCTAGCTGCAGGCATCTGATGGGCAGTTACATAGGGAGAGATTATGAAAGGGTAATGAAGAAAGGACCATATCAGCGCAGGAATGAACAGGAGAGAGGCCTAGGTATGGTATGAGAGGTTCAGGGGTCAATACGAGAGGAATCAGGTTGCAACAGAAACTTGAAAATCGTGATACATAGGGGCAGACACACTGGCCAGAGAAACCACTTCACAGAGTCCACAACCATAGCTCGATTGCACAATCCCTCCAATAGCTACATTTATATGTCATATCTCAGTTGACCTGGGAATGTATGTGAGTGGGGGCTGCTGACTGCTCACTGGACTAGGTTATCTGGTGTCTTGAGATACAGATGAGTGTCAAAGGAGGAGTCCGCTGCAATGTGCTTGAGGCTCGACCTTTGCACCCCCTTATCCTGGCTGGTTGTGGAATCGTTGTTTGTTTTTCATTATTGCTCAAGATCTCCATTTACAATGCCCAGCTGGCCTCTTCAGCAAGGCCTGGATGCTCAGAGAAGCGACCCTGTCAAAGTCGCACCCCGAAATCAGCAGGCATGGCCAGAAAATTGATATGTAGATCCTGGGTCTGATGGTATATTGCTGGCACCATATAGGGGAGGCCTGGGTATGCAGTATAACGGTAAGTACAATATGAAATTCTATTTTTGCATAATGAGTCACAGAAGGCTTGAAAGAGTGGACGTGTAGGGTACCTAGAATGGTATACACATGATGGGTTTGTATTTTGCCTTTCCATACTTTTTCCTGTAACATACTAGTCTGCTATAGTGCACAAACTTCTCTGCAGCCCTCAGCCAACTAACAGATACCATGCATTCCCATTTATAGTCGCCAACTGGCATGCATGCAGTGCTATGAAGCTGAAGCCACAAGCCCACCTTCTCTTACCAACACAAACACACCAATTTAATGCTTAAGACTCCAGCCTGAATCTGCTGGTTCTGTCGGCATTGTCCTTTTAGCTTTTTGCAGGCCCTGCTTTTGGTGGATTGTGTCTTGATCTGTGTCCTTCTGGTGTAACAGGAGCAGAAACACCAAACAATACCACAAGTTGGCAAAGAGGGTCAGAGGAATGGTTTTCCTCAGACATTGAGAAGGAGGCCCCGGTACTGGGTTGGTCTGGGCAAAAGATTGTTATAAGTGATTGTAAAGAGCTGTACTGGCCTGAGGAGGGCCTCCTTTGGATCACAGGAGGTGGTAGATGAAGAGAAGAGTAAGCAACAGACTAAATGAATACTCCTGCCCTAAAAGCCAGTGCCTCTGCAGCTAACTTTACCATCCTAAAGAGTTTTGGAGAAACCCACTCTGCTCAGTTATCATTTTTATCCCATTTGAGTTCCTGCCATACCTGGCTAAAGGTGTAAACACCCCTCTGCAGCCTCAAAGGATGGCCCTCATGCACATGGAATGTTCTACCACAGAAATACTTTTTTCTCTATAATTGATCACAGTAAACAGAAAAGACAGATTTCTCGGTCTTGTAGGATTATAATAATATGGACCAGAACATAGGAATTGAGATGTAGACTGCACACCAATTGTATGTCAGGACAGGAGATGAGGATTAGGCTTCAACTTTCTTCACTTCATTATTTACAGCAGCCATTTAACATTATGTATGTCTCAACATTAAACTTAATTTCCCATGATTCACTGGGGAAAAGAAACAGAAAACAGTCTATCCAACCTGAATGCTGCAGCTCCTCTCAACATTCTGTACAGATGTTCTAGCCCCCTCTTTCTTCACTGCTCCAGCAGGCTCAGCTAAGTGTTTTTACCTCTGAGTTTGTTTTGTTGTTTTCTATACCATTTAGTGGCTAAGACAAGTGTTGCTTATCAATAATTAAACTGTGAAGTTGGCCTCTAACGTTGGTGTTGCTTATTGAACATAATTGTCTTTTTCTTTACAGCGTGGGAACGTGCTCACTCCGCGGACGGTTCATTAACTTACAGGCTCTGAGTGTGCGGTGCGGTCATCCGGCCGCTAGGGGGACAGCGTAAGCGAAAGTGTGCAGACGACCCAGGGGTTGATCTAGACGCCTTTGTATGCCACATGAAGGCCTTAATGGACTCACAACCTCCCCCTATGGACTCTCAGATCTCTAGGTCCTCGGGAAGTCTCTACCCCCAACCTAGATCCTGGAGACAGGGCCCAGTCTCCCAATGCCTCTGACGGAGACGGCGACTACAGCAGACCCTGGCGTCCTTCTTGTAATCCCTTTCCCTCAGAAAAAGAGCCCATTACAGATGCATCTCCCCAAGTCCCAGATTTGGACATGTTTGACATCTGTGCTCTGCGGACTGGTCCCCAGAACCTAAGGTGGCCTTTTATAACGGTCGGTTACGGAAACCACAGGACAGGGAAGTACTGAGTTGTCTCTGGACCGAGTGTCCTAGAATTTCCTTGAAGGGCAAAGTGCCCCTCACTCCCAAAATGAATGCCAAGATGGCTACTTTTTTGACAAAGTTCGTTCGTTACCCCAAGAAGGGAACAGTTACCTCATGGCGCTCATGCCAGGATACGTTACTGGATGTAGCAGGGCCCCTATACAAGATGCTGGACATGGCCGAAGATGCCAAAGCATACGGTTCCCTAGTTTCCCAGGAAGCCCTATCAAGCTGGGCTTAGAGAGCCAAAATCTTTCTGGGAAACACCAACTGTGCGATTTCTATGGAAAGGCGTAGATCCCTCTTGATTAAAATAAACCCGAAACTGGGGCAGATATCAACATCAGAAGCGGGTCCCATTGACAGGGGAGTGTCTTTGGAGATCCATTTAACTGTGAATTGGGCAAATTCGTAAATATCTGGACAAAGCCCAGACATCTATGAAGAGGATTTTTACGCCCTGTGTGTTTACCGGAGCCGGTCGTGGTGGTGGGCGCTTGGCGGTCGTTCCTTCCACCAAGCCTCCACTAGGGGTTCCGACACCTACCGAGGACTCATCCAGGTTCACCAATTTCTATCCAACCAGGAGCTATGCCAGATGCAAGAGGAGGTTCCACAGGCAATGGCACCCACAATACCCCTCAAGGCGAGTGTACAATTCAAGGGGATCAGACTTGGAGGCAGGTAGGTGGAACTTTGTACATTTGGGAGGCTCTTACCTCAGATGCTTGTGTTCTTCAAAACATAAGGGGATTGTCAATAGAATTCTATGGTTCTCCAACCCAACCGCACAGACCAAAACCCTTATCCTTCTCTTGCGACCAGTTTTAGTAGGCTTAGAGATTTCTCAGCTGTTGGAGAAGGGTGCGATTGTCCCAACAATTTTACATCCCTATAGTATTCTCAGTAACCTTTTAATGGTGACAAAGTGGGACTGATGCCATTGTCCCATCATCAATCTGGGAGAGTTCAACGAGTGGTTGGTTTACCGCCACTTCAAGATGGAGGGTATCCATCTTCTCAGATATTTATAGCAGGCAAACGACTGGATGGTCTGCTTGTACTTGAAGGACGCCTATTTTATGATTCCTATCTTTATCCCTCACAGATGCTTCCTGCAGTTTTAATGGAAGTCACAGATTTTCAAATTCACTTTTCTTCCTTTGGGTTTATCATCCACTCCATGGTGGTTTACCAAGATTTTCAATCTTGTGGTTGAGCACTTGAGACCTTGAGGTGCCAGACTAATCATCTACCTAGAAGATATACTCATTATGGATCAATGTCCAGAACGTTTGTCAAACCATTTACAGATGACTGTCAATCTGTTGGTGCATATCGGTTTTGTCGTCAACGAGAAGAAGTATTCCCTGATTCCATCCCAAACCTTGCAATTTCTGGAGTTTGTGGTGGCCTCTAGCAAAGCCACCCTGAGCCTTCCATCACACAAACTCAACAAAATAAAGCACACACTGAGGAAAACCCTGTCTAGACCTTTGACCTCCCTGCATCAACTGGCCCGCATCAAAGGTCTTCTTCCATTCTCGATACAGGCCATTTTTTCAGGGCACCTCACTACCAGGCATTGCAACACATAACGATCTTCCCTCTTCAATGGGGTCTCACCTATTCCCAATCCATTCCCCTCTAGGAAGATGCGAAGAAAGAACTGTAATGGTGGGTTCTTCATATGGAAGCCTAGAATGACTGTAGGAGAGTAGGGTCTGCTTTCCAATGGTCACCCCGATTTTTGCATTTTGCTTCACTGGTTTTCGACATAATGTGGCTGTGGGCCTGCTAATCAGACCCACATCCTGCTGTTCTCTCTCTAAATTCGACACCATGTACTTTAGGTACATCACCATTTGGGTATTGGATCACCTTATCAGCCCCTGTACAGTGTACTATAGGTACCCAGGGCATAGGTGCATCCAAGGCCTACCAGGGGCTGCAGCATATCTTTTGCCACCCCTGGCTGGCCATCCAAACTGACACAACTGGCTGATCACTCAGCTGGGGCAAGGTCATGTAATCACCCCTTGCTTAGATATAGTATACCTATATCTAAACCTATATCTGGACACATATATATCTATAAGTCACTCCTATGGCAGGCCTTAACAATCCTGGAGGCAGCGTGCTTGGTTTTATGTCAGATGGTGCTCTAGCATGAGCTGAGCCTGTCTGCAGCTTTCGGAACCATTTCCTTATAGCTGTTCTAGGATACTGCCATACCATATACTCTTAAGTGCATTATAATCCTCGCGGTTATTGCTAACTTTGGTTTGGCTTTATCAAAACATGTCGTGTAAGATGTCATACACTTTGGAATACTACCCCCTCGCCAGTTCTGGCCATGGGGGTAGCATTCCACCCTTCTAGAGGGCTAAGACATGTGGGTAACAGTAAACGCGGTTAAAACTAACCAGAGCCCCAGCATCACAAAATGGATGCTGCTGCCCCGACACAAGTCTGGCCTCCTGCTGCTGACCGAAACCTGGCAGGGGAGGCTTGGACAAAGAGTTTCCTGTCAAAGGGAGGTGTCACACCACCCCAGACAGGAGATAGTGGATTGGAGCAGGGAGGGTTGAATGAAACTAGCCACTGCCTGGGGCCCACAAGGTGTCCCATGCAAAATCCAGTCAAACCGGTTCTGGGGCACTTCAGCCACAGCTCTGGCGCGAAACTGGACAAAGGGAAAGGGGTGTAACCACCCCCTTCCCTGGTCCCACCCATAGGAGGGACCTAGCAGGTAAACCAGCCCCTTGATTTGGAATAAAGGTAGGAGCTGTGCCCATGAGCATTAGATTTATCCTGACTGAAACTTTGATACAGAACTCTGGACCCTTCGACATCCCACTCGACGTGGAAGACTGACGAATCTCCCTTGTGGTCAAGGAGTGACCACCCTGTGCAAACAGGTACCATCCAGCGCCCAACGGTTTGCTTTGTTGCAGTTCCCGCCATAACTCGAGCAACAGAGATCAACAAGAACCAGCTTCCCTAATTTTCAACAGCCCAATCCACAATCCCAGCGAATCTGAGACCCGTGGAGGCGACGTGAAGCGTGGAGCCAGCCATCTTGAAAAGACTGCAAAGTGCTGACCGTGCAGCTCCCGAGGCACCCTTGAAGCTGTGCATTGGGGTCTGAGAAGCCCCAGCCCCGAGCAGCTTGTGCACCGAAGATCTCACCTCCACACTCACCCAGTGCTGCGTGGGGCCCTTTTGCATTTTCCTGCTCGACGCATTGGTCCGTTTGCTTGCCCATTGGCTAGTGGTCCCAGTACCAACGAACCTTTGATACTACTCTGCTAGTCTGGTTGCTCCAGACTGGCCTTCGCTCCCCTGAAAAGGAGCCACCGCTCTGACCTTGCTTGTCGGAGTAAGAAGCGACTTTCCAATTCTGCGTGGGTTGCCTTTGCCAAGGCCTGTTGACTCCGATCCGGAAACCGACACCGCCGACAGCGAGAGCCTTTGTGGGACAACTCGTGATCCACTCCTGGTCATCCTCGATGCCTGAGAGTCCACGTGGCAGCGGAGTCAAGCTTCCCATCAACCACCTGATTGCGCCCGACATCGCCTGGTTTCCTTCCTGGTTCCATCCTGGTCACTGGCTAGTGACCCAGACTCTGTCCCCTCTGCTTTCAGGTACTCTACATCTTCGATCCACCCTTGGATCCAACCGGACTCTTCTCTCCTGGCCGCCTGCAGCATCTTCATCTCCAGGTTCCATAGAACTCCGCGACGAAACCCGACACACTTTGGCTCCTAAGCACCCGTTTCCTGTGGGTGAGGTAACGATTGAACGCCGGTGCTCCTGTAGTGGTTTACACCTCTAGTGTCCTAGTTTTAAGTGGCTAAGTTGTAGTCCAGTCAGAAGTCTTCTAAAACAGTAACTTTGTAACTTTTACGCACCATTGACTTTGCATTGGTGCATGGGTGTGCTTTTAGCGCTGCACCCGATTCCCGCGGGCTACTCCCGTCCTAACTGCCGTTAGTCCAGTGTAGTACAAGCGATTCCCAAGGCCCTAGGCCTTACCACTGTTCGTAAAGTGATACTTATACCACTTATTTAGTATATGGTTTGAGTGGCCACCGGCACTATCCATAATTGTGCAACTTGTGTATGTTTAACTGTGCTTTTGTTTAAACGCTTGTGCCTCTGGACTCATAAAGAGTACAGAGGATTATTCTAGTAATAAATACATATATTTTTATAATATATAACTTGTGTGGTGTCCTTTCATTTGATATTACAGGATTGCATATGGTAAAACAGCTGGCTTCACATGCCCTCTTGAGTTTAGCCTAGGACTGCTTAGTCCATGCTACCATTAGGATAGCTTGTCTATAAGGTTGACTTACAACCACCACTATAAAAGATTGTTTGGACTGATACAAGGTGCTCACTAGAATAGTGAACATCATACATCAGGCCAACTTCTCACAATGACCATGCCATTTTTGGCTCCCAACGCAATCTTGTGATACAACCGAAAGCCAGTGTCTCGGGTTGGGGAGCACGCTGCGGGGAATACTCCACAGGAGGAAAATGGTCATCCACAGAGCAAGCCCTTCATATAAACTGTCTGGAACTAGTGGCAGGCTCCTTTCCAGTGAAGTGTTGGACCAAAAACAAGGCAGAATGTTGTGCTCTTCTCAAAATGGACAATGTAGCGGCAGTTCGGTATGTCAACCATTAGGGGGAATAAGATCGAAGACCCTTTCAGATTTGCCTCGAACCTTTTGGAAATACTGCCTAGCCAATCAGATTTCGGGCTCTGGAAACTACATCCATTGGTGTTCCAAGAGATTCAAACCAGGTGGGGTCCCTTCACGATGGATCTGTTTGCCTCTCAGCTGGATCAGCAGTTGGACAGATGCTGCAGTTGGTGACCGGATTCCAATGCAGTGTTGGCCAATGCGTTTCTCCAGGATTGGAGCGAAGAGAGAGGGTATGAGTTCCCACCATTCACGATGAAAATGAGATTGTCCACCCCAATTCTCCAATTTGGAGACAACGGGAGAATTTGGTGATTATCACCCCGAGGTGAAGGTCTCAAGTCTGGTTTCCAGTTCTGATGGAACTTTCTTGGGAGTTTCCAATTCATCTACTGTTTCTGGGTCTCTTCTGGGATCGCCAAGGGAATCCTTATCACCCAGTTCTAGCAGGCTCCCTTTGTTTCATGGCATGGAAGATTATCAGGAACTTTGAAAAGTACCAGGCATTTCACGAGAGACTGCTTAATTGCTTGCCAAGCCCTGGACAGATAGGTTGAATAAAAGATACCGCTCTGCCTGGTCTCGATGGTTGGGTTGGTGTACTCAACGGCAACAGGATCACTTGGGGTAGACGTTGTCCACATTTTGAATTTTCTGGCTGCCTTAACTTCTGATGGCTTGGGTTATAGGTCCATTAATACCTCTAGATTGTCCATTTCAGTTGCCCAATCGCCGATAAATGGGCACACAGTTGGGGAGCATCCTTTGGTCTGTAAACTTCTGAGGGGTATTAGATTGTCTGTTCCACCAAAAAACAGGTATTCTAAATTATGGTACATTAATAAGGTTAAACATCTGTTCAAATTATGGCCTTCAAATAAGTACCTGTCAAGGAAACAGATGTCGGCAAAGTTAGCCACCTTGTTGTGTTTGATCTCCTGTCGAAGAGTCTCGGATGTGAGAGCCGTGGATTTAACAGGTAGAATATTCACTCCGGATGGAGTGACTTGTCACATTTCCAGGCGAACAAAATGTAATTCAAAAATTGTGTCATGCCCAGTCTTACCAGATGTTTCAAAGTTATGTGTTGCTAGGTTGGTAAAGGCTTATGAGTCTATGACAGAAGATCTTCGCCCTCAGGGTGAAAAACAATTACTCATTGCTCTCACTAAACCTCATGAAGCGGTTTCTTACCCTACCATTGCCAGGTGGGTCAGATGGACCATGCAAGAAGCTAGTATCCATATCTCCCAGTTCTGAGCTTATTCTGTGTGAGGGGCCATGGTCTCCAAAACACTTTCATTTGGAGCTTGATTGGAGGACATTTTCAATGCAGCAGACTGGTCCTCAGATTCTTCTTTTAAGAGATTTTATTTCAAACCAATTTCAAATCAGGAAAAGCTTTAAACTAACGTAATCCTCACCTCCAGTCCTGACATAGAATGAAAAATGTCCTAGCTATCGTAACAGATATTTTCAATTCTATTAAGGACAAGAGACGAGGATTAACCCACACTCTTCTGATTGCATTGGTATGCCCACCTGACATGATATAATGGTATAGTAAGAATTTGATACTATGTGAAGAACCGCTGCACTCCAGGGTAAGCTGGTGTTTACACTGAGTGGGATCAGTAGTCTGGTTTATAGGTGCTTAGAAAATCACCTTCCTGGTCCAGAAGGTGCACGAAATATGAAAACAGGATGAGCCTTACAGACAGTAAGGACAAATTCTAGGCACTCTGATGGGCACCGTGGTGCGTAAGATCAATAAAGTTTTGGACTCAAAGTTGAACGTAAACTTGTGATAAGTTTATTTCAGCAATCCTTGTGCATAATAGTAGTCAGTTGATCACGATTCAATGTTTCATCATCATATTATAGTCATATGATCCAATGAATATAAATATTTGCATTTCTTTTGAAGTTATACATTCAAAGCTGTCCCCGATGCATTTCGTGCTGAGATGCACTTCTTCAGGGGGAATCTGGAAGGTAAAGGGAAACCACATGTAGGGCGCTGATACAGGAGTCCTAGACACACAATGTGTACAACGAAACTAAACAATGGTGAGTAAAGGCGGTGCCAAAGTTACATTAGGCGAGAGGATGAAAAAACAGTGTGAATTCATCTGCGGTTAGTGGAAAAAGGACGTGACTAAAGGACGGTTCAATCGTGAAGGTAGCATGCCAGTGTGTTAAAAGATAGTGTCCAAGTTAAACATTAAACAGTCGAAGAGTAAAACACCAAAGGAATCGAAAAATAAGAATATATATAGTGATCGGTAGAAACATAGAAGAACACTGTGCGAAATTAAAGTATCCCAAAGTAGAGCACCCGAAATACTGACGTGTGGGATTATAAAAGCGACGGTGCGTTGAGCATAGGATGCTGCTTTCCCGAACTGAGAACGTGAAAAAGCAAGGCTCTTACCGAATATACAAAAGGTTAGACCCATTCCGCAAAGTAAACCGAGTGAATACCGAGCTCAAATTCGAGAACCCGGAAGACGCCACGCATGCGCGTTGGATGGAGTTAAGAGCGCATGGAGACGAAACAGTGCCTAGAATTTGTCCTTACTGTCTGTAAGGCTCATCCTGTTTTTCATAGTAAGAATTTGTTCAGATAATGTAGCTGTAGTTTCATGCAAATAATGAATAGTTGATGATTTCTTGTCTTACTACAAATGTCTGAGTTATTGTATTTTGGCACATTGTTTGATAAACCTTGGGGATAATACAGTTGTAGGAACAGAATTCGTTTTTTAAATTTTTAAATTTTATTTGTAATGAAAATCATATAAAGCATACAATCAGGCTGGGCTATGCATACATTATACAATTACAGTTTTAAAATATACACCACAGGCCAATGAAAAAACAAAGCACAGTATGGTGTAAGTCAGGGTGAATGACATAAAGATTGGCGTTTCAGGCCTCCTGAGAGTAACTCGTACATATTATGTAATAGATATACAAGTATTCATTAGGTAACAACAAATCATGATTGATGTTTACCGTTAGAAGTCACAACCCCCATGGCATATGGATATCATTATGAACAAATGAAGTAAAGCTATCACCTTTGGTTTATGTATTCCCAGCACATCGCTCAGCTTCTGTTGTTACCTCATCTCACCTTCAGTCTCTCCTGTTTCCGTACAGATCAGGTAAGTCTGATATGGACCCAAATGGTTCCTGGTTCGACTCTGGGGAGGAAGTAGCTTGCTGTACACATCCAATTGCGCGTTACAACTTGTCGCTTAGCTAATAATAGTCAAATGGCGACCAGTCACCTAATCTCCCTGTCTACTTCTCTATCATAACTCAACAACGCCAACATGGGGGTGAGTTCCAACGATACCCCAGTGATGGCTTCTAATTTGTTAAAAACCTTATGCCAGAACTCAGGCACACTGGCACAAAACCAGGCAAAGTGCGTGAATCCAGCCACTCTTTTTCCGCAACAATGGCATTCAGCGGAATCTCGGAAGCCATACCTATGCAATAGTCCTGGGGTGTAATATACTCAATTAATGTATTTGAAATGTATCAATCTATGTCTTCCATTTAGTGAGACTGACAACTACAGCACAGCAATATTGCCAATGTTTTTCACTAATATCCCTGCCCAAATCCCTTTGGCGCTCCAGCCTCGTCAGTCCAGGCCTACGTGCCTCCTGCGCAAATGCATAAAGTTCCGCTATTTGTCCGGTGGGGCATTCTCCTTCATTAGGTGGGACACTGCTGCCACGTCCAGGGGCTAAAACAGGTCATCCCCCGGTAAGTCTTGTAGCATGTGCCTGACTCTGATAGTGGAATCGAGTAAGGGCTGTTGGTGTGCTAGGCCCTTCCCCAACTGTCTCCCAATTAGGAACTGAACCATCCTGAACGAAGTCTCCCATAGACTTAATCCCTAATGAGAGTAAAGCCAGGGGGGCCCTTGAGAGATCACAGTTGGTATTCAATACACAGTTGAAATCTCTCCCCCAGATGTGTGGCAACTCGCTCCTCTGATGGAGGCGAGCATTAAGTCAATGACAGAACTGAGGATCATCTTAATTGGGGCTGAACACCCCTACAAGTAACTTGGCTAGGTCCTCTCTATAGTACTGCCCTATCACAAATCTGCCTCCTGGGTCCACACATGCCACTTTGAGTTTAATCCCTGAACCACGACTCACCCTGATGAGCACCCCGCGAGCATGCAAGGTGAAATCCACCTCAAAGCAGAGGCCCTGCATCCTGTGTTGCGTCAACACACTGCTCCCAGGCGTCAAGTGTGTTCCTTGTAGTATCACAACCTCTATATTATGCCTTTTAAGGTATTCCATAACCTTTTGTATCTTTATGTTATCATTTAAACCCCTGATGTTCCATGTGAGAAATCTCATCAATGAGCAGTCATGGCGATCTGACGATATCTGCGCCATGTTGGCAATCGACTAGTGTCCACTATATTACATCTGTCATGCCTAGCCACATTACTTGAAGCACGCTTTCCCATAAACCCCGAAAAAGGAAAATTTTCATAGAGTCCCACCCATGCCATGTGAACCCACAACTTTCATAGCACATGTACATCCCTTCCTGACCCCCCAAACAGCCCCCCAAAAACACAACAAAAGTCATGTAATAGGTGGGAAACACAAAGGGGTAGATGTTGCCTGCTCCAGTGCTCCATATCGGCCTAATCCACATGTGGAATATAGTCTGCGCTCGACATAGAAGTAAATGAGTGCTATAGTCAGTTAGTAACATCACAAGGCCTTTCGGTCAGAGTTCTGAATAGAAAAAATAGATGAGATGGAACCAAACAATAGCTGCTATAGAGCGGCTAACCCGCCTCGTAGCACTGAAACTATAACATATATAGGGAGGACAGCTATTATACAATCAGAATGCTCTTACCAATGTTGTGGGCAGGCGACCACCCACACTGTGTCCCCATGATCCCAAGTGATACTTGCGAACGGTGAGCAGACGGCACAACGTGGGCAAAATACCGCAGTGCCATTAAGACGCATCTTTTACAACGCAAGTCGTTACCGCGACTTGCGCTGGAGGGGGCTCTAGACTAAGGACTATTCCAACACCTTCCCTACTGTACGTAGGCTGGAGTTGGAATAGTAAATCTTACTATTCCTAAGTCCAGCACCCTGCAGCGCAAGTCGTGGTAACAACTTGCGTTGTAAAAGATGCGTTGTGATGTACCGCGATCATTTTGATTGCGTTGTACCATCATACATCCCTTGGGAACAGAATTCTTATATGACTATGTTTTCTTCTCAGGTACAGATTTGAATAACCAAGAATGATCCTTGGAAAAGTTGGCTGTGTGCGCAGGAAGTAAGAGGGGGATAGAGCCCTGCAGAGAATGTTGAGAGAAACTGCGGCATTTGGATTGGATAGACTGTTTCTGTTTCTTTTGCCCCAATGACTCATGGGAAATAAAGTTTAATGTTGAGATCTACATAATGCTCAATGGCTGCTGTATATATTAAAGTGGAGAAAGTTGAAGCCTAATCCATGCCTCCATTTTTTTATAGAATTGAAACTTTTCGTTACGATAGCTAGGACATTTTACATTCAGAGTCACTGCGCTAGAGTGGACAAGGATGACTTGTAGCCAAATGACGTGAAGGGTGATGCTCGTGATTATGTTTATGCTACTAGTGTCCAACAATGGCGTGATCAGTCCTGGGATCAGTAAACTAAAGATGCTTGGTGTTCATATTCTTGCAGCTAGGTTATCCTGGATGGGGGAAACGCGGCATCTCTGCCTCCTCTTAAATGTGGTGGATACTGTGAAGTTGGTGTACAGAAGCTAGAGCAGAGGAGCTGGCTGACCTCAGTGAAAATGTTTCTCTAGACTGGAGAGTCCACTGTTGCATGGAAGCACAATCAACCAAATAAAGTAGACCTAGATGCTAAATATTGTTAGACTCCAGTGGAAATGAGGCCATGGTACCCTTGTGGCATACCCGCCTAGGGATTTACTCACAACTGCTCCATGCAGCTGAGCTTGCAAAGACCAATAAGTAAAGTACTGGATTTCTGCTACTTACAGTAAAATTCCTTCTATTGAATGAAGAATTAAATAGTTTGTCTTCTAAGGAGAGCCTTCTCGGCTCTGCATCAGCAACAAGAAGTGATATAAGTATCTAAGTTACTGTGTTGCACACACGCATATTTTACGTTTTCATTTTTGATGACTTCACCCCAATTTTTTTTAAATCTTTGTATGTCGATACCAATCTGGTGAAATACCCATGGTTTTAAAATAAGGATTTTATGGCATGATATACCTCAACGGATAAAAAAATAAATAATGGAGACAACACTGAAGGGCACTGGCTCCAGGAAAAAAAATACTGTCGAGAGTGAGGAATCTGAATGAAGCAGGAAACTGCACTGGTGAACAGATACGGTGGATGGGGTCATACGTGCATGCAAGTATTGTGCTACATATAGCTTTATTCTTACGGCTTTTCACAGCCATGGTGCAGTTTTGGAGACAGGAAACGACCAGAATGTCGCCAGAGCAAATGCCTTTGGATACCCCTCCTCCCTTTTAAGCAGCCCAGCCACAAACCTCTGTGCTCAGCATTTCTGGGCGATGCGGTGCCCAAGACCAATGTTTAGATTAAGAGTGATTAGTCTGCTGGCACCTGTCCCAGGAAAGGATGACCTGAAACTACAAGCGGGGCACCTGTGAGTCATTTCGAGATGGGATTATGGATTATGCAAAAGGCTCAGAGATTGGCCTTTTACGTATAGCAGATGGTGCATTACTGTGGCGACGCAGGCATTTTCCAGAGGTGTCCCATCATAAGTGTCTGTGACACAGGATTCCTACAGGATTACTTAAATTCCACAGGCGCCCAATCTTCAGGTAATCCTCGGGTCACCGGTTGTTCCAGGTGCAAAGCTACTATTGGGAATCACGAACAGTGTAAAACACAATGCTGTGCATGGCTGTTTGCGATTTCCTAATAGTGAATCACAAAAATATGCGATTTGGAAATCGCAAACGGAAGTCTATGTACATCTGGCCCTTAGGCACACGCTCTCCTTCGATTTTTGTCACTTGCCAGTTAAGCCTCCGGCAGCCATGATATCCATAATGCTCTGAACAAGGATTCGGATGAGGTGGGCGAAGAGGTAAGAAGAGGAAGGATTTTTGGAGAGTATGTCGCCAGTGATTTCTCCCTGTCGAGGTACTATGGGGCAGATGTATCAACATAACCTTTTGCGATTTCTAAATAGCGATTTTTAAGGAATCGCTATTTAGAAATCGCAAAATGGGATGTATGTAAAAAATCGCTATTTTTTTAGCGATTTCTTACTCTTCCTTATTTGCGAATGCAATTAAGGAATAATTTCCCATTCATTCCTATGGGCCAGGAGGCCCATAGGAATGATTGTGAAATTAATCTCAATTTGCGATTCGCAATTAGCTAATCGCAAATTGAGAATAATTTCAAGGGTGCAGGGGTGTCTCAAGGACACCCTGCTGCACCCCTGAAATGTACATGTGTGTGCATATGGCGCACATACATGCCCTATGGGCATGTGTGTGCGTCACATGCCACCTTCAAAAATGCCAAATTGTGCATTTTACAAAGAAATCGCAAATTACCATCAACTACAAGTTGGTGGTAATTTGCGATTTCTTAACCAAAATTCGCAAATCAAAAATGCTACATACATAGCATTTAAGGAATCGCAAAATTGCGATTCCTTAAATGCTATGGCAAAATAAGGAATCGCAAATTTTTGCTATTCCTTAAATTGCGCATTTTTGATGCATGCCAAAACATGCAAATAGACAGTTTGCGATTCGCAGAATTTCGGCCTTTGCGATTCGCAAAAGGCTTGATACATCTAGGCCCAAATGACTATAGAGTTAGGATCCTTACATCGAGTGTAAATGGCTCTACCAAGAAGACTCACCACAGAAACAGAGTTGCGTGCTACTCGCCGAAAAAGCGTTTTGACGCCTCGTTAGGGGTAGTAAGCGCTATATAAATGCAATTACAGTACAATACAATACAATCTATCAGATCGAAAGCAGGTGAGAGGAACGAGGCCAGGACACTCCAGACTTGAAAAAACAGGTTATATTGAAACTAGTGGTGTGCGAAGAAGCGAATAACGCAAACTCTATGAAGTGTTTCCTATTTCTCGATGGTTGTTAAGTTTTTTGTTTTGCTACTTACGCATGAGAATTTTTACTTCCAGAAGGAATGTCACATTAATGGATGAACTAAAGGACAATTGTCTAGTGGAACAATGTGAACAATGACAATGGACGTTAGTGCTTCTACTGCATTGGGGCAAACATTCCCGAGGACTTCTACAAGATTAGAGAATAACTTTCTGAAAACCATTAAAAAGTCTTAACTCATGTCTGGAAAAAAAACACTCTACAGCAACGCTTCAATACACTTCAAAACCTTTTATTTCGTTCTTTAGGAACTTTCTACATCAACACGTTGATCAAACCACCTTACTGAATGCCTTTCATTTCGAAAACAATTCTCAAATTTCCTGTTGGTCGGGATTATTTAAGATCCGTTTGTTGTCTTTTCATGTGGAACAGGAGTTGTCATTTCTTTGCTTCCTGCTCAATCATTTTGGAAGTCCAAATTAAGCCCAAGTGAAACCGAAACGCGTTCACCATTGAAAAGGAAGAAAATAAGAGTGATATCGAAGCCAAACAATAGTCAGTAATCATGTCAGATCCTGTGACGTACACTCTGTGAGCAGCCAACCCACCACAGCCTTCCACCGGAGGCCAGCGCCTAATCGCCACCACTTGCGCAGCCAAACCCCAGCAGGAGGCCAAAGGAGGCATCAGAGATTCATCCTAAGACCCATATATCAATATGGAAATGGAGTTCAGGAACAGAACAAAACTACAATGGGCATCGAACAGTAAGGATGGGCTGCCAGAATTCGAACCAGAAGACTCGCATTGTATCACGCAAAGACTGGTACACATGGCGCAGGTACCAGATGCTGAAATAGATCCGGTAGGCTTTATCAAAACATAAAAAAAACGGAGTGGTGAAATATATCCCTGGTTGGTGTACAAAGAGCCTGATTTAGGTCTTGGAGTAACTCTTGTGGTCCCTACATGGCGGTGGTTACTAGTACGCCATAAAGCTGACTGAGTATCGCCGACCATATTTAGATATGGGCTGATTGAACCGCTATCCACATCAACAGACTGTTCACCTTTGTGTAAGGAGCGCACCTCGATCAGTGCCGGAGACTCCTCTGCTGACTAATAGTACTCCATCGCCGTCGGACCTGCGGTTTTTTGCCAAGCCTATTTAGATTACCCCATTATGCTGCTGTTGTCGTAGCAGAGGATTCCTGGCTGAGTGGAGACTGGTAAGTACTACTGATTTATGTGTCAATAAACATAAATGTTGTGTTACCTTCTAAAATATATGTAGGTGCTGTGTTATGCCCCTTTTTAGGTCGAGCTGGTGTAAGCAGTGCGAAGCACTGTGTCCAGCGAAGCATCTTTTGTTACTCACTTCCTGGGAATGTGAGACGGGATGGGCACCCGCAGGCGAATCTCCCATGTGAGCGCGCACGTTCACCCACACGCCGTGCACATCTCCTGTCCTACATTGCCAGGAAGTGGATAACACATACATACAGACACACACACGCGCGCGTGCGCACACACACACACACACACATACACACACACACACACAAACAGACGCGCGCACACACACAGACAGACACACGCACACACTCGCACACACACAGACACACGCGCGCACACATGCGCGCACACATTCCCCCCCACTCACCCCCACTCACCGGGCTCTTTCCGCGTGTCTCTCTCTCCCTCGGCAGCCAGCGGGTCAGTCTCGGCATGGGAGCCCCGCAGTGCTATCCGCTGGTCTTCACCCGGGCCCCCTCCTGGGACCCGGAACTTCAGCTGCAGCACTTCGCTTTGGTGCCGGGGCTCCCTCTTCATAACAAATAGCGCGCATGCGCGGGCAGCCCCCGCCCTCTCATTCACAACCCGAGTTCTTTCCGTTTCGCTGTCTTCCGTGTTCGCTACGGTGGCTGCCGAACCACTGTGCTTTGTGATGCGCCTCATATAAGATAGGGGTGGACATGCGCCAAACAGATGACGGGCGGATGTCACAACAGGCTTGTTATTATTAGAGTAAGATGTTATTTAGCCCCAGCCTGGCGAGTATCTGACAGCACCGGTCACCTCCAAGCTCACCCGAGGTTTACTGCAGATGGAGGGCTCGCACTGGCGGAAAGGACATTTTATATTTTTAATAGCTATGTTAAAAATGGTTTCGTGGTAATCAATTTATGGCTTGCGGAAGGAATAGTAGCGGACCAAACTGGTAACCTGCCACCTGGACACATTTCTAGTATATGAATCAACACTTAAGAATTCTAAAACTTGCTTTAAATAAACTGCAAAATATACCTTTCCTGGCGCTTTGTTTCTCCCCGTAACACAAAATTCCTAACGTAAATCCCATCGTTGTAAAATGGCACAGCGAGGACTTGGCACTGACCGCACGACAATACTTGACACACTGACCCTGCGCTGGAAATAAGGCACCTGCTGCAAGTGGACCTAGCAATTTCCAGGGTGTAATAACAAAGAGAACTCGGATGGTAACTAAAGTTGCAGAAGAATATGTGTACAGTGTTGTCCGAGGTTTTTGATTCATCATCAAATATCACGGAGGATTAACGTGCCAGGTGTAAACCAAAAGGTGGAACGTGCAGGTCACAGATTTGTACTTTATGTAGATTTTCTCAGAGGGTAACTGCCTTTGCAGCAGAGATACACCTTTGACAAAAGTCGCAAGTTAAAAACCTTATAAGACAGCGCTGAGAGAAATGAAGCAACAGAGCTGCGTACAAACTGCAGACAATAAGTGAAGAAAATAGTTGTTTTTTCCCCTCAAACATTTATTATTCTAAAGTTGAAAAAAATGGTTCGTATTGGTAGCAATAAATACTCATTTGGTTGTTAGCGTAGTTACTCACATAGGGACATATAGGTGACTAGAAGTGGATAAGACCCGGTAGCCACAGGACAGGATTGAGTCAGGTGCCTAGCTCAGCCCAAGGTACTGTTGGAAACTGAAGCCCAAAACGAGCCCAGCTTTCACGTGGCTTCAGCCGGCCTCCTACTCTATAACTAGGTCAAGCCACGAAATCCTGCTCCGGTTGTGACACTTGCAGAGTTTTTTTTCACCCCGTACAGCGCGCTGAGTTCTGAAAAACTCTGCGGCTTGGAGTTATTCCTGTTCTGCAGCTTGCCAACATTAAATTGACGGGCGTGAAAACTCTTACTCCAGACCACCTCCTGGCGAGATTTCTAAAAAGGGGCGATGGCAGTTGGTCGCTACAGCTTGCGTTTAGGAAGCTACAGCTCGAGTGGAACATATTTACTCGAGCGGCAGAAAGAAGCAGGGCCCTCTAGCGCTGCACGTGGTGCTGTTCGCACAGATTTCACTAAGGGGCAAAAATGCATCACTCAGCACCACCACAGCATCACTCAGCAGCACCACAGCATCACTCCTCAGCACCACAGCATCACTCAGCACCACCACAGTATCACTCAGCAACACCACATAATCACTCAGGGCCAAGAATGCATCCCTCAGCATCACCACAGCGACACTCAGTGCCACCACAGCGTCACCCAGCACAACCACAGCATCACTCAGCGCAACCACAGCATCACTCAGTGCAACCACAGCATCACTCAGCGCAACTACAGCATCACTCAGCGCAACCACAGCATCACTCCGCACCACCACAGCATCACTGGTTCAAATATGTTCTCTCAATGTTTCAAGCTTTATTACAAATGTCACAAAAAGATGTCAATATTTCACTTCTGTTCTTGGATTTTCGTCACAATAAAATACACTGAACATAATCTTCACAAAAGTTAATTACAAAAGTTTAAACTATTGCCATTATAAATTACAATAACTTTTATTTAAGTATTAATTATTTTTAAAAAAATTAAAATCCATTGTTATTTGTAATAACAATACATGTAAGTCACGTAAATACAACTCATATTGCATTACAAATGCTATAGGTGTCACATTTGCGAAACTTATAACTATTGGCATTGTAAATTACAAAACTATTAATTTAGCTATTTTCAAAACCAACACATAAATAAAAAATGTGTCATTTACAATACCAATAGCTCAAACTTTCCTAATGCGAGACCTATTGCATTGCAAATGCTTGTTTACATATGGAATTGCACACAAACAACACACATGCACACTATTTAATGCACACCCACAGGTACCACAAGCACAACACCCACAACCACCACAACATATATTTCTTGTTGTGTCAATACAGGAGTGTTTATTTTATCATGATGAGTAGTAAAATGTATACTAATGCATTACACATAAAAATATTTGCATGAAAGAGTAATGTAAAAATAAACAAGGCGAAAGCAACTGTCCACACACAATTCAAGGTAAGATAAGTGTAAAAGTAGCTTACCTTACTTCCCGGCAACAACGGAGTTAATTACCGTCATTGTCAACTAGACTTAGCCAAGGAAGGACCTGGACAATGGGATCGAAGACGGAAACAGAAGTGGGAAACATAAAAAAGGTATTTGTTTTACCTCATTTCCTTCAGTTTTGCCAACTCCAAGTAAGAGGTATCCCTACTACAGTTTTCTCGACGGGAAGGCACATTGTGATTGGCCCAAAGGTAATCTTGGTTAGACTCCTGCCGACAGCCGCTTCTGCCTATTATGTGGTTGACTCGGGTGATCATTTCTGGTGGTGTCGGCAGCACTCAGACAGCCTTTCCTCCATAGACACGCCAACATTTAAATAGAGGAGACGGACCGCCAAGGAGGCAGACAGTGAAACAATTGACAAATTGATGGTGGGACCAGATCTGCCAAGATCTAAATCAGGCCCTAAGTCTCCACAAAAAGAACCTCAACTAAGAAACAGAGAAGAAATATACTGCTTCGATAATGAATGCACAGTAACAAAATCAACTCTGATCCTTGCCCTACATCATAAGAATAGACTTAGAAACAGGTTTAAAATTCTAATTAAGACAAAGAAAGAGGAACCTATGAGACTCCAAACAATTGTAGAAGATAATATAAAACGGTACAAGCAATCTACAAAGCAATACAGATTCTAACATCCCAGATGAATCAACAGCACGTTTCCAAAAAATAATTTGACCAGCCCTCATACTGTCAGAGGTATCCCGAACAATATGCAGCCATTGAGAATACACAGAACCTAACAAACTGGATTCTCACATAGGATACTGTAGGAGGTAATTCAAATCCTTAAATAAACAAATCCTATGGGCAAAATATGATACTGAACAAAGTAGAGGTGGGTAACCTGCACATCACATCTATGCAATAATAGTCAATCAACTTAACAATGAGTAATCCAAAGATATACAATGGTGCTGCCCTTGGTAAAGCCTGGCTACCCCCTGCCAGGAAACAAATATGCAACAAATGTCAAACAGAACCTGTTTGAGCCCAAGTGCGCACTGTTCACAAATCCTGTAAGGTTTAAATGCGGTTTAGCACAACTATTCAACAGACAATTATTAATAAGGTAAATCAATTGTTCTCACAGACACACAAAACATTTTTTTCAATATTTCCACAATATTTTCAATATATGTTGACGACCCAGAAATCCTAGGGATCACAAAAAAAAGTAAAATCCAGGCAAATCAATTCAAAACAAAGGCAAAACTCAATATGAACAGTTCCAAGCACTGTGTCCAAATTTATTTTCTTTTGTGGAATTTCATTTCTTGTTGCGCCACAAAAATGGTATTTCACGATTCCCAATGCATTTCGGTGTGAGCACCTTCGTCAGGGGAATACTGCAAAAATATACATACAAAGTATATGTTTCTAATGTTCTGGTATTTACACTTGTTCATACAAGATACAATTTGAAACAGAAAAAATATTTCAAATAAAAGGCGTATTACAGCCCAAAGCCACTAGTCAAGTGCATAGAAAAGTTTCAAACAGTGAAAAAGCATTCATGGGTATGCTAGAAAAATTGTTCAAAATAATAATGTGCAAAAGTGTTCAAAACACGCAAAGATAAGCGGTGTGACATCACCCTGTGCACCACCAAGATAACTTCAAAGGGAATTGCGTGCCAAAAACTACTCTAGTTAAACACTGCACTGGCTCGCCTACTGGAATTGAGTGAAATGTCTGCTGTGGTGTACCCACATAGCGAGTACACACTGCTACAGAGGAAAGAGGTAATGAGAAACTACAGTAAGCAATGTGCTGCCAATTGCATGAAGAAGACCCTTATCCAGACCAAGAATCAACCAGTGCCACATACCTATAGGTTCTGATCGATGCATCTGCTACTTATGTGCAAACAAAGTCTCCAAGCGTATACGACAAGCTGTAAACAAAAATATATAAAATCAGCGGGTCTGCAAAGTTCTTCTATAATCCTGCGAGCTGCTCTGACAGAAGCTCCTATTCTAACGCTTACCGTGAATGGTAATTCAACTGTAACAAATTCCACTCTCCTCCGCTCGCTGCGCCTAGCGTGTCTATGGTTGCTGCATTTAAATCGCTGGTTGGCGTGTGACGTCAAACGTACACAACATAGGACTGCGAATGAACACCGTAACCCGAATGGAACCATCCTGTTAATTCTATGTAAAATATATATATGTGATGTCTCAAACTGCTCGTAGTGCTGATAAACGAACAGCATAACGTGATCGTAACGGTACTAAAATTATTCCAAAGTGCCAGAGAAAGGCACATGCATAAATGTGTAAAATTACGAAATTGGTATCCTATAGCCTCAACTAAAAGGAACAACTCCTGAAAAATAAATAAATAGTAAATAATAAACCTGGAGAATAACATTGCCTGGAAATATGCAGGCAGTATGCAGCTAAATACCGAAAATCTTTGCCTGTTTTCAACGATAACAAGGTCTACAAGAATATGCCCAGAGCCAAAGTAAATAAAATGAAGTGTATAACAACTTAGTGAAATACATGTCCCATGGTTGGACGTAGGAATTGTATTTAAAGAAAACAAGTAAATTCAATTTTGCCATTTAACCCACAAGGCTGCATGGTGTTTAAGAACCGAATCCAGAATGTTTCTCTTTGTGCCAGATGCCTGGCAATGTCAACATGTGGTAAAGCTGACACCTGTTCTAGTATAATGAAGCGTAACTGAGGTATGGTGTGTTTTTTTCTCCCCCCAGTGTACCGCTAAGCATGATTTGACATTGGCCATGCGAATCATACTTTTGTGTTCCGTGAGTCCGATTTTAACTTTCCTTGTGGTGCGCCCGACTTATACGAGCCCACACGGACAATGGCATATATCACCATACTAGTGTTATAATCAGATGTGTGTCGTAACTTAATCTGTTTCCCAATGTGCGGGTATGTGAATTTGTCACCCACGATCACATTACCACAGTAACCGCAGTTGTGGCATTTTCGCATACCTAACTGCACAGTATCCTGGCATGCTGAAACTTTTTGGCTTAAAAACTCCTTAAGATTTTTTGATCTTGAAAAGGCAAAGATAGGGCTACCCCTGAAAACTTCCTTGAAATCATCTTCCTGTTCAATGATCTCCCAACGTTTTATAATGCAGTGTATTTAAGAACACAGACCTCTCTGTTTGCTGCATGTTTATCAGATTTTTTTTGGGGGGGGCGATTTTTTTTTAGATTTTTTTAGTAATCGTACTCTGTCTAGACTGAAGGCTCTCTGTTTCGCTGCCTCCACTATCTCTTGCGAGTAACCTCGCTTTAAGTATTGTCTTGATGTGTCCTCAATGTCTGCTCTTCCTTGTGCATCATCTGAACAAATCCTTCTGATCCTAGTGAATTGTGAAAATGGCAAGTGATTTTTTTAAAATAAGTGAGTGGAAACTGTTATAATGTAAAGCATTATTCCTATCAGTAGGCTTCCTGTAAACCCTTCTCGCCAAGCTGTTGCCTTTTTGCTCAATGAGAATGTCTAAATAATTACTGGAAATAGCATTCATTGAATGAGTAAATTTGATCTGAGGATGACAATTGTTGAGCAAGCGCAATACTTCTTCTAATTGTTGCTGTGAACCTTCCATAGTATGAGAATGTCGTCAATGTACCGTAGTTACATCAACAAATGATCAGTCCATGCTGTGTTGTGCAAAATGTAGGTGTCTTCAAACGTAGCCATAAAAATGTTCGCATACGCTGGTGCCCCAGTAAAACCCACGGAAGTACCTTTTTTGCAGGTAAAATTGCTGTTTCCAAGAAAAGTAGCTATGGTACAAGCTAAAGTGGAGTAACTCAAGTAACAGTATGTTAAGTGTTTCTTCATATTCATGTCTCAACAGGAGCCATTCGACGGCTTAAATTCCTTCTCCATGTGGAATAGATGTATATAATGCCGATACATCAATAGTACTCAACCAAACTTCTGCATCTTCAGTGATGACAACTTTTTGTAGTTTATTCAAACAGTCCGTTGTATCTTGCACGTATGTGGTCCAATTCTGGAGCAACGGTTGTAGGTAATGATCTAGAAATTTCCCAACAGGTTCATGCAGTGACCCACACCCTGCCACGACAGGGCGGAACGGGGGATCTACAGGTCCCTGTGCATTTTCGGTAGCATATAGATATGCAGTCTTTTGGGATGTTCAGATATCAAGAATCTATATGTGTTGTCATCAATCCACACGAGGTCTTTAGCTTTGATCATAATTTGTGATAAAACCGTCTGAAAAGCAGAAGTGGGGTCAGATTCTAATGGTATGTAGGTGTCAGTGTCCCTCACATGTTGTTCGACTTTAGATTCATAATCTGTAGTATTCATGACTACCAGCGTTCCACCCTTATCTGCCGGTTGGAATGTCAGGTTTTCATTCAGGTTTTCACACCTCCCACACTGCTCGCAGACTGCGAAGGGGTACCGATGGATAGAGCGGGGCCTCAGCCACCGAGCAGTTGCCGGGTGAGGTGAGGCTTACTCCCACAGAAAGCTGGGATTGAAGAAATAGCTCTCAAACTACATACACATGGGATACATGTCTGGTAGGGTGGTAATGTACCACTGATCTATTTTCTTCCGATGAATAAATTGGATGATTCTCATTCTCATTCTCACCATTGATGTGGTAGCGCCTCTTCGCAGGACAAAGAAGGTGGCAAGAGGAGCGGGGGCACCTTGGTACAATGATTCCCTAAGGGAGATGAAACGTGGGGTGAGGAAGAAAGAACGGGCATGGCGTAAAAAATACGACGCCATCTCCAAACAAGAATATGTTTCATCCCTAGCCCAGTATAAGCTAGCTATACATTCTAGGAAGGCTATTTTTTTCGAGGAGAGAATAGTGGCTGCAAAAAACCCACAAAAAGAAATCTTTCGGGTTTTGGCAGAGCTCAGGGTCAACAAAGAGCAAAGCCCTGAGTTTACTCAGGTGGACTGTCAGAGGTTTCAGGACTTCTTTGTAAAGAAGATATCTGACATTCTACACGAAATTGAGGAAACTGTACCCCTCGACTGTCCCTCCGGCCTACCTGACCTTATCAACCCATTAAACACTCCTTCATTAGTTGAGTTCGCCCCTATGTCCAAACTAGAACTACTCAACATCCTAGGCCGAGTTAAATCAGGTTCCCGGGCTGACCCCTGCCCTCCTGACATATTTAAGGTGGCAATGCCAGGATTAGAGGAAGAGGTCCTGCACTTATTGAACACCTCTCTTTGTACAGGACAGATCCCTCTAGCCTTCAAAGAGGCTCGCCTGATCCCCTTATTGAAGAAACCCGGCGCAGACACAAAATGCCTGAAAAACTTTCGGCCCATCTCTCAGCTGCCTTTCTTGGCCAAAGTGATTGAGCAGCATGTGCTAGCCCTTCTCTCGGCCCATCTAGAAAGTAATAACCTGCTGGAGACCAATCAGGCAGGGTTCCGCGCTAATCATAGCACGGAACTAGTTATGACATCTATTCTGGATGAGTTAAGAATTCGGGCCGATGCAAAAACATCAAGTGCCCTGATACTATTGGATCTCTCCGCGGCGTTTGACACCGTGTGTCACAAACAGCTCTTGTCGCGGTTGAGATCCTTTGGTGTCACGGGCACAGCGCATGCATGGCTTGCATCATTTCTGCAGGGTAGGACACAACGAGTGCAGTTGGGTGATCTACTCTCTACCCCCGCGCCGATCACCTGCGGGGTCCCTCAGGGCTCTGCTTTGTCACCCCTACTTTTTAACATCTACCTGCAGCCATTAATCGCTCTCCTGAATGGGATGGACTGCCTAGTGTTTAACTATGCCGATGACACCCAGATCATCATCCGGCTGGATGATGGCCCGGGAGCATCCGCTAGGTTACAGGACATACTGATAACCACAGTGAACTGGATGTCGGAGAACTCTCTGAAGGTCAATCCAGACAAGACAGAAGTGTTGCCCATTTCCATCTCGGGCAACCCCTGGAGTGACAATTTCTGGCCTAAAGAGTTGGGCACACCACCCAAACCGGCAGCTGCAGTCAAGAGCTTAGGCCTATATGTGGATAATAAATTATCCATGGAAAAACAGGTTTCCACTGTAGTGGGTACCTGTATAGGCCTCCTAAAACAGCTAAGGAAGATCTCGGCATTGCTATCATTCTCTACCTTGAGACACGTGGTTTCAGCCACAATTCTGGCTAGGCTGGACTACGGGAACTCCCTATACCTAGGCCTGCCTCAGCGGCTGCTGGACAAGCTTCAGGGAGTTATGAATGATGCAGCTAGGCTCATATTCAAAAAACCCAGGACTGCCCATGCCTCTCCCCTGATGCGGGAGCTGCATTGGCTCCCAATACGTCAGCGAATTGTATTCAAGGGATTGTGTATTGCTCACAAGGCTCTGCACGGCAAAGCACCTAAATATTTGAAATCCCGCATATCCCCCTACACTCCGGGCAGGACTCTGCGCTCGTCAGATGCCACTTTCCTGTCCCAATCCCGCTTCAAGCTGACGACGGTGGGGGGCCGTGCGTTTTCCAACGTGCTTCCAGCACTGTGGAATAAATTGGATTCAGATCTCAGGAAGGAAAGTAGTCTACTTCCCTTTAGAAAAAAACTAAAAACTGTGTTGTACAAACAAGCATGGAGTAGCTTCTAGGTGCACAGCCTTTCGTTTGTAACATCTCACTATGTAACATCCTGCATGTAAATCTGGACAGACAGCGCTTAGAGACCCCTGTGGTTATAACGCGCCATATAAATTAAATAAATAAATAAATAAATAAATTAATTTTTTTTTTTTTGCAGTAGCACAGTTTTTTCACAAGGTCCTGAAGAAAGCCGAGCCAGTAAGCTATACAGCTGAAACATGTCGACCTCACTTGTTGCCAAAAGATAGTGAAATTTCCCAAACTATCAGGTGGTTTTTATTAGATGGCATTAGGACAATCTTCAATAAACATATTTTTTGTCCTTCTAGTCATTTTTATCTCACACACTTTTTTCACCTGCACTGCACTCCATCAGTTTCCACATATCTTGAACAACTATAATGGCTGAGATTTTCCGAGAGTATGGGGCCTAGTACCCATGTATGTTAGCCTTGGAGCAACATTGGCTACGTGTGACCTTTCTCTCTCTGCTTTCCAGATGACGAAGTTCTGCCAAATGGGTGGGCTGATGGAAACCTATCTCAAGCCAGGTATTGGACAAGCTATGTATAACTGGTGAACTGGGTATTTCCTAGCATCAGAGGCCTTCCTGTCACATCAAACAGACCGGTTTCCTTCCCGTAGTTAAATAGGTTTTCATTCATGGCCAGGTTACGTAGTGTTGTAAGTTCCTTGGGTGACAGATTCTTCCGCTTGTACTCTTTTTGATGTATTGCTGCTAAATCTTTTTCGATCAATAGCTCAAAAAGATCCAGTGCTTTGTGTGAAACTGGAGATATAAAAGTGCTTTTTGGTTTAAACACACTTTGTGAAGGAACAGTGACAGTGTCAGTGGAGAAAACTTGGGCTATGTGGTGAAAAACCAACGTAACCTTAGTTTGCGCATGAACTTCAAAAGTGAGACTTCGGTTTCGTAAGCATTGGTGTTATATGTCGGAACCCTTTGTTCAAAATAGATCTTTCAGAATTTGTCAATGCGACGCTGGAGATATTTATTATTAATTCCTCTTCAGATTGCGACGTGCACCGTTCTGTTTTTTTGACTCCTTGTCCCCTCCTGCTTCTCCTGATTAGCCGGACCCTTGCTCTTCTGGTGGATGATTGGATGTGCGGCCTGTCTCCAAAAAAGACTGCTTAGGAGTGCCACTGGTGGTTGCCGTGTCTTCTGTTGTTTCCACTACTCTTGCAACATATTTGATAGGGGGCGTGATGGTAGAGTGTCTAGTTCAGTAGCTATGCTCGCCTCAGATGTTGATGCCTCTGGTTTTTTAGGTGCTTCTTTGTGCATACACATCTTCCCAAGTATAAACTTCGTGAAGTTTATAATCAATGGTATCCCACCTAAACGTGGGCAGTTTACATTCATGTACCACCTTCGCATGTGCCTCAATTGTTTCATTAAGATCTTTCAGTGTTTTATCCAATTCCTCAGAGGTCATTCTCTTTGATAAATCCGTTTTCAAATCCTGAATTTCAGTTTCCAACTCCTTGAGTATTTCTGATAACTCTTCTATGATTAAGAGTAGAAGGTCTAATGAACACTTATTAAGAATTGCAAACCATTTAGTCATGAAAGGTTTGTTAAATTTAAACAACATGGGTCTTAAAGCTATACGTAATCCTCGCGGTATGTGTTTAACCTTGCAGGTATTGAATTAAAGTGGTGGCATGAAGCCTTTGATTAACTTCCCTTCTTAGTGTGTATTGTAGTTGTTTGATCAATTGACTAGTGGAACCAGGTTTGGCCTGAAACGCCCTTGTCTCCTGAATTAAAGAATAAATGCTTTCTGCTTCTTCAACTGTGTACCCCTTAGTTTCTGCCTGATTCAGGGTTACATGGGCTATGTCATCAAAATCCAGGATGGGTGCTGGTTACAAAGGTTAAGGCTATGTGACAATGAACAAAGTAGAGGTGGGTAACCTGCACACCAAATCTATGCAATAATATTCAATCAACTTAACAATGAGTACATCAAATATATTCAATGGTGCTGCCCTTGGGAAAGCCTGGCTAGCCCCTGCCAGGAAAAAATTTGCAACAAATTCCAAACAGAACCTGTTTGAGCCCAAGTGTGCACTGTTCACAAATCCTGTAAGGTATAAATGTGGTTTAGCACAACTATTCAACAGACAATTATTAATAAGGTAAGAAAATTGTTCTCACAGACACACAAATATTTTTTCTGTTTCAAATTGTATCTTGTTTGAACAAGTGTAAATACCAGAACATTAGAAACATATACTTTGTATATATATTTTTGCAGTATTCCCCTGACGAAGGTGCTCGCACCGAAATGCATTGGGCATCGTGAAATACCAGTTTTGTGGCGCAACAAGAAATGAAATTCCACAAAAAAAATAGATTTGGACACAGTGCTTGGAACTGTTCATATTGAGTTTTGACTTTGTTTTGAATTGATTTGCCTGGATTTAACGTTTTTTGTGATACCTAGGATTTCTGGGTCACCAACATATATTGAAAATATTGTGGAAATATTGAAAAAAATGTTTTGTGTGTCTGTGAGAACAATTTATTTACCTTATTAATAATTGTCTGTTGAATAGTTGTGCTAAACCACATTTAAACCTTACAGGATTTGTGAACAGTGCGCACTTGGGCTAAACAGGTTCTGTTTGACATTCGTTGCAAAATATGATACTGCCAGAGAGCTACTTATCCAAATCCATTGTTTTGGCCCACATTGGCACCTCAGTTAGGACCCAGCCATATCCAAATCAGTCTGGGGTCTGCCCTAAGGCTCTGGAAACGGAGTCAAGTCAAGCCTTTCCACACTTGACTCTCAGGGTAGCGAGGGTGAACTGTCACAGGCTTCTTAGGGAATTAGTGTGACGGGCATGAGCACCAAAATCAACCAACAGACATAATAACTTAAATGTCCACCCCAGTGCTTTGCTTTTGGAAAAAGAAAGTACTTTTTAACTACACAGCAGTTCACAAGACTACACTATTCAATACAGCCTATAAGTGGGTACCCCAGTCAGGATTCTCTTGTTGGTGCGATAACCCCTTCCCCCCTTTCCGGGCTATACCCCTTGCCCCTCCTCTCCGTGCTCTCTCCCAACCAGGTGACTCCACCTGCATCTGACCCTCAGAAGAACTATGGTAGAAGCATAAATAATACTAAGGTGAAGTTTACATTTACCCACAAGTCAAATGTACATTTAGTCACTGCAGAGAACTCCCTTCATTGGTGATGAAGAAGTGGAATTGGTCAAAGTGGGGTGGTTCTGGTCCCACTATTATACACATTTTCTAGATAGGGGCTGTGGCTCCCCTGTCAGAACTGGTTCGGTTAGTTCCCTTTCCTCCTCCACAGGCTGCTCCCCAGACACATAATTTGTGTAAAGTGATGCTTCTCACAGCAGATAGCACTGAGGCTGTCTTCAAACTGGAGCACCCATTACAAGGACACAATGATGTGTGAGTTTCTGCAGCTGGCTGTCGGCAGCTTCACTGGAGTAATAATAAGGTGGGACAAACAAAATGGCAGGACCGACTAAGAAACTTCCACATCCTTGCACAACAAAAACTGCAGTACCACCCATCACTACTATCATCAACCAAATGGCAATGCTCATGAAGAACTAATCAGCAGTCTCTTGCTAACAAAGTCTAAATGGATTTTTAAAGGTAATCCTGTCATCATTCACCTCACTTGAGTTTCTGTCTCTCCACACTCAAGCCACAGGAAAGAAGGCATATGGCTACACTCTAGATTAGAGTGACACAAGCGCCAAAAAGAACAGTGAGGATTCTTGATACACATGGAGCTGGTCATTCAGGGGTACACACCCATATATCATGGAGAGGGCCTTCTCGTCCCAAAGTGCAGTTACACATTTTGCAGTGGTGATTGGAAATGGAATTTCTAACCACCGAAGCAGGAATGGAGAGTAGGAAGCAGAGTGAGGCTACATAGTAATTGATCAATGTTTTTTTAAAGCTGAATTCACAAAACAATGCCAAGAAAGTAAGGCAGTGGGAATAAGAAGCACCGTCTATTCCCTTCTGCACGGTTGACTCACATCTTTAAAATACTTCATTTATGAGGATGAACAGCTGAAGAGAAGGAAAAAGCAGCACAGTGTAAACTGACTACAAGTTTTGCACATAAAAGTGATTTTGCACCTAAGTGTGATTTTTGAATCCTGCAAATGTTTTCAAACTCTTGTTGATATTGCCCCAAATGTAATTTTACAACAGTTTTTGCTCCTATATGTAATTATGTTCCCAAGAGACTTTAAACACTCCTATTGATTTGGTCTTAGAGTGCTGTCTACCTACTATTGTCCATCACCTGTTGTTTTTGCCTTTGTCGCCCCGAGTGGGATGGGTATGCTCAGACGTGAGTCCCATGCTCTCCACACCACTGGAGTCAAGCTATCCTGGCTGATGACGGCTGATAGCCAGAAACCGGTCCTTGAATGCTTGATTCCGGTCCAGGAAAGACATGGCTTGGCAGTTCGGGCTGGACTGTTCCCATGAGGCACTGGGTCAATTCTGATTTGCATATGGCCATGTCTGACCTGGGGTGGTGTGGAGTGCAAAAAAACGATGGATTTAGGCCCAGATCTCTGTACTGGGGTGAATGTATGACAATGTTCTGCATTCTGTCCATCACCTGTTGTTTTTGCCTTTGTCGCCCCGAGTGGGATGGGTATGCTCAGACGTGAGTCCCATGCTCTCCACACCACTGGAGTCAAGCTATCGAGGCTGATGACGGCTGATAGCCAGAAACCGGACCTTGGATGCTTGATTCCGGTCCAGGAAAGACATGGCTTGGCAGTTCGGGCAAGACTGTTCCCATGAGGCTCAGGGTCAAGGCTGATTTGCATATGGCCATGTCTGACCTGGGGTGGTGTGGAGTGCAAAAAAACGATGGATTTAGGCCCAGATCTCTGTACTGGGATGAATGTATGACAATGTTCTGCATTCTGTCCATCACCTGTTGTTTTTGCCTTTGTCTACCTACTATTATGTCATGCTGATGCACACCTCTAACACCTAAGGTGACATCTTACTACCACATTGTCTTTCTGTGGTACGTGATACAGCATGACTGCATATTGATGCTTTTCAGTACTAACTCTTCTTTTCAAGGTCAAGAGCCTACACGTTTTTGTGTGGTCTTAGTATGGTCACCAAACCTACAACAAAGTAAGAATAATATCAGATCAGACTCCAGAATGAAGTTAACAACTCCTCAGAAATTATATTCCCCTACTTAAACTGCCATAAAATACCATCAATACCAAATCTTGACTGCCAATAAGACAACCTTACGCAGTGGCTAATACCATAGTTTCTGACTGATTTATTTGTTGTTGTCTCAAAAAACAAAAACAAAATTATTACTGCAAACAAACTTACCATCTCAGATTACTATACCAGAATTGTGAGTTGCTCATCACCCCTTATGAAAATGGGAATCCCATGATCTAATCCTTGGCTCTCAACCTTCATCGTTTTACTACAATATTTGATATAAGGAACGCTCTAGAAACATCCGGGGATGTTTCCAAAGATGTCATGTCTACCATCTCTGCTGGCTACACAACTCCTGCCTTACCCCTCTCCACTCCCCTTCTCCCTATTACCAACCACACACCCCTCAGTAATGAAATCAGACAGCATAATGTCAGTATAAATGAAGGTGGTGAAGACCATTATCTGGCACGAAGCTATACCTACACTGACATAGACTAAAATACCGTCAGGGTGCACGAGGCTGGCATCATGTCGCAGATGTTATTGCTGGATGCTGCATTCCAGCTAAGGTGTGTCATCTAAATGAATGCATCATATGTTTAATTTCTCTCTGCTCTCACGTCAGAGATTCAAGAGCTGAATGCTGCATTCCAGCTAGAGTGCGTTTATTTTATTTTATTTATTTATTTTATTTAATGCATTTTTATAAAGTGCGGACTTTACCCGAAGGTGTCAGAGCACTGTACAATAAAACCAGTTACGTTACATGAGAGAACTGTTACAGGAATAAAACAGACAAAAATAGCAGGCCATAGAATCGGAGCGACGCAGGCAAAAGGCACACAATCTCAAGCACAGCATGAACAGACAGCACAAGCAAAAATAAGAATAAATATGACAAATTATACAATGACTAAAGAACTTCCTGGCGAACAATAGCAGGCCATAGAATCAAAACAACGCAGGCAAAAGGAACACAATATCAAACGCAGCAAGCACAGGATGTACAAACAAAAATAAAAATATTTGTGACAAATTTACAATGATTAAAGAACTTCCTGGTGGGGTCTGAGAAGTAGGGAATTAGTTCTGAAAGTGTCTTTGGAATAAAAGAAATTTGAGGTCCACTTTGAAGATCTGGATGGAGGTGATGGCACGGAGCGAAGGAGGAAGCGAGTTCCAGATTCTCACCGCATTACCTGAGAACGATTGTGCCAACAATTTTTCCCTTTTGAAGGAGGGGGGTTCAAGAAGGAACTTTTCTGCATTCCGAGAAGGTCTTGAGCCTCCAGACAGTTTGAGTTTATTCGCCAGATAGCGAGGGGAGGAAGAGTGCAAAGCTTTGTGGGTGATGCACGCTGTTTTGTAGATAGCTCTAGCCTCGATGGGAAGCCATCGGAGAGAAGACAGGATAGGAGTGATGTGGTCACTACGTTTGGACCCTGTAATGAAGCGAGCTGCTGAATGGAGAATGGATTTGAGGGGGGAGAGGTGAGATTTGGGAAGGCCAGTCAGAAGAGAATTACAATAACCAGTCTAGAGAGAACTAGCGATTGGACCAAGGTTTTTAGGTCATTCACCGGGAAGAACCGACGAATCCCCCATAAAAGGCGCAGTTGATAACGTGCGCTCTTGGCCATGGAGTTGATGTGTGAGATTAGGTTGAGTCTTTTGTCAAGTATGACACCTAAGGATTTAGCGCAGTCCACAATGATGGGTTTACTGTTGAGTAGATTAGTTTAGTTTAGTTTAGTTTGTACATTTCTAGCGCGCAACAGCTACCCACAAAGGGTTTCCCGGCGCGGTTTTGTGAAGATAATAGCATAAGGCTAAGTCAGAGGGAATGTCTAAGTGTTGAATAACCAGGTTTTTAAAGCTTTACGGAAATTCGTATGATTTGTCTCATTGCGAACCTGGAAGGGCATAGAGTGCCATAGAACAGGGCCTAGATATGAAAAGGATTTGCCACCCATGCGCGAGAGCTTGAATTTGTGGATGGCAAACTTTTTTAATGTAGAAGAACTAAGAGTGCGAGATGGACAATATGGATGAACAAGTGAGTGGAGATATTTTGGGGCCGTGCCAGTATGGATTTTGTTCATTAGGCAGAGTGTTTTAAATTTTATTCGGTTTTCAACCTTGAGCCAATGAAGGTCACGAAGATACCGAGTAGTGGGAGTAGTTCTGGGAATTTTACATAGCAGTCGAGCTGCTGAATTCTGGATGACTTGTAGTCTGCGGATGTTTGCTTTCTTTGAGCCCAAGTAAAGCATGTTACCATAGTCAATCCTGGAAGTAATCAAGGCATTGACTACAGTTTTCTGAGTAGACTCAAGCAGCATCCAGCAGATCTTCTTTAGCCATTTTAAGATGGCAAAACATGTGGCCGATGTTTTTACAACTTGCTGGTGCATGTTAAGGGAGTCATCAATGATGATGCCTAAGTTACGCGCCTGTAGGCCTGGGACGGGAAACGTGCCCATTTCCTGGGGCCAATGATGGGGGCCCCACAGGTTTTTGTTTTTGCCTAGAATAATAACCTCCGTTTTTTCCCCATTTAATTTGAGGAAATTATCCTGCATCCATCCTGCTATTTTGGTGAGTCCTCTTTTGAGTGAGGAGGAAGTTTCATCATTCTCAGAAGAGAGAGAAAAGATCAACTGGGAGTCGTCAGCATATGAATACATTAAAAGGCCTGATGTCTCCACCACCTTGGCTAATGGGCTCATATACAGATTAAAAAGTAGCGGACTGAGTATTCAGCCCTGGGGGACACCATGTTTGAAGACATGCGTGTCAGTGCAAGCGGATTGAGAAAAAACTTGGAAAGTACAATCCGTCAGGAATGAAATAAGCCAGTTTAGTGCCGAATCACAAATGCCTAATAAACGCAGTGTGTTAATTAATACTGGGTGTGATACTGTATCAAATACGGCACTTAGATCCAGGAGTATAAGGGCCACAGTCTCTCCTTTATCCAGCTGGCAGTGAATGTTTTCTGTGACTCCTAATAGAGTGGTTTCTGTTGAGAATCCCGCTCTAAAACCCGATTGATATGGGGGTAGCAAGTCATGGGCCTTAACAAATTCAGTAAGAGTTTGATGTACATGTTTTTCTAGAATTTTGGAAAATACTGGTATCAGAGAGATGGGTCTAAAACTGGAAGGTTGATTAGGGTCGGTACCTGCTTTCTTGAGCAGGTGATGGATCATTGCATGTTTCCAATCAGTTGGCACAGTATCTTCCTATAAGGAGGTGTTAAGGAGATCCGTGATAATGTCCAGTGATTGCGGGCAAAGGTTTTTGAGTATAGGGCAAGGTAAAGGATCGTTTGGAGATCCAGATTTGATAGTCTTAAGTAATTTAATTAAAGTTGTGGTATTTAGCCTGGGCCAACTATTCAGTGTACTTCTGGGATTATGGGGACCATGTAGATTGGAATCGCTGATGCAATTATGAGTAGATGGAATCAATAAGGATGTTTCCAAGGGAGGGCAGCTTCTCAGTGTTACCTCAATTCCTTGGTAGATTTTGTCGACTTTGTGTGAAAAAAATGTGGCCAGTGTGTCACATTGTTGTTTGTTTAGATCTGGTGGGATGGCTAATGTTTTGGATCCAGCAAGCTCTTTCACCATCTTGAATAGTGTTTTGGAGCGATTTAGGGCCTCAGAAATGGTGTTGCACACATAGTCGGCTCGTGCCTTATTACAAAGGATATGATATTTAGCTAGTTTAGTTTTATACATTTTTTTCCCTTCTGATGAGTAGTTTTTTCTCATTTACGTTCGAAAGTTTTACATTCCGATTTTTCATGCTTTAGTAGTTCCGTGAACCATGGGGCAGGAGATCGCAGGCTCTTACATTTTAATTTGGTTAAAGGAAGACAAGGGTCAATTGCCATCAGGAGCCAATTCTGAATTGTTGTAGATAGAGTATGTACGGATTGCTTAGGGCAAGGAAGATGGGAATTTAAAAAGATGTTCAGAGTATCAATGTCCAGCTTTTTCCAGTTCCTTATTAGCTCTGATTGATTGGAAAGGACCGGCGGCTGCTGTATGGCAATTTGAAGTGAGAACCTGATTAAATAGTAGTCAGACCAACAAACAGGTAGCGCGGGAAGAACCTTAATTTCCCTGAGATTCGTGAAAATGGGGTCAAGTAAATGACCTGCTGTGTGTGTGGGTCCAGAATTTAGTAGATTTAAATTTAGGGAGGCAAGATCGGAAATGAGCTCAGAGGTTAATGTATTAGTTTGATTTTCTTGGTGTAAGTTAACATCTCCAATAAGGGGGAAATTGGCAGCCTTCATCACTAAAGGACTGATTAATTCAGGGAGAGCTGTTGCCCACGCTGTGGCTAAGCCAAGTGGGCGATAAACAAGTACACCAGTAAACGTAAAATTGGGGGTAAGGGTTTCGATTGATCCATCCAGGATTGAACAGGAGGCGGAGAGAGAGAGCTAGATAAGAGGAGGAATTCTGTTTTGGAGGGATTGGGAATGATTTGGTGAACTAACAGCCAGTTGTGAATAGTATTGAGAGTAGAGCTGAGTAGTAAGAGATCATGAGAGGAAGACACCTTGAGGTAGATTTGGGTGTCATCCACATAGAGATGGTAGAGGATTCCAGATTTGCTTAAAAGGTTCCCTAATGGTTCCAGATAGAGATTGAACAGAGTGAGAGCAAGGATAGAACCTTGAGGGACGGCTTGACAAACCACCAGTGGAGACGAGAGACTGTTTCCAATCTTGATCATTTGGGATCTGTCCGAGAAGAAAGAGGCAAACCATTTGAGTACTGTGCCTTACACGCCCATTCTCTGTTGAAGAATGTTAAGGAGGGTGTTGTAATTAACAGTGTCAAAAGCTGCAGAGAGGTCAAGAAGAATCAGAATGCACGATTCCCCCGAGTCGAGAATATGCAGCGCATCATCGATCACTTGCAGCAGGGTTGTTTCTGTGCTGCAGTTTTGAATAAAGCCCGACTGGAACATGTCGAGGAGATTATTGTCCATAATGTGTTGGGAGAGTTGTTTTGCAACACATTTTTCTGTGATCTTTGAAAGAAAAGGGAGATTGGTGATGGGGCGGAAAGTATTGAGGTCATTTGCATCTGCAGAGGTTTTTTTTAGAAGGGGGGTAACCTGTCCTGTTTTGAGGCCAATTGGGAGGGATCCTTGACTGAGGAAGAGATTGACTAGCCTGGTCCAGTAGGAGAGAGTGTTAGTATAGAAATCAATGGCGATGCCACTGGGAATGGGGTCGGAGGAATGGTTGGAGGGTTTGGTTTCGCAGATGCATTTGAGGAGATCAACCTCTGAGATGGCGGCAAAGTTCTGCCAAGTGACTACGGATTTTCGCTCCTCGATGGGGGTGGGGTGGTTGACCTGTTCCACCAGATATCACCTCAATGAACACGCCATGTGCTCCTCTCGCTGCAGAAAAGCGGTTCCCCAGAGTCAAACGCCTGCGCTGCTGCGAGACGTTCCGAGGATACTAGTTAACTTAGTTATTGTCTATTTTTTACAGCACACTTGTCTACTGAATTTTTTAAAACTATGATGGTGCCTATAACACATCGATCCCCAATAAATGATTCACTGTGTAATCAAATTAACTTTCTCACTAGAATAATTGTTATTCCAGGTGAACATGATCATTAGGGAAGAGTGTATCTTCACATTACATTCATATTCAATATACCTTTGACTGGTGTTCTCGCCCACTTTCTAGGTTGCTTCCAACTGTCCTGATGAAGACCCGTCATTAAGGTTTTAATTAGCCTTCCGCTATTTTGGGTCAAAACGTCGACATCTTCATTCTTATAGGCTGGACTGACTTAACTATCCACAGAGGAACCGTACTCATTTGAACACTGTTCCAATACATAATGGATGGAAAACGATTTAATCGAAAGAGAAAGGGTGTCAGGCAGGCTGAAATGCTACCTGTTGGTGGTTTCAATTTGTTGTAACTATATTGTATTCTTTCTAATTTCTTTATGCACGAGCCCTTCTTTCAAGCACTTGCGTTTCACATTATGGAGCAACTGTTATCAATAATAATGTGTATGTATATGTATTTAATGTCACTACAACTTTGAATTTAATCTCAGTTGACTTTTTGAGTTTTTGTGTTGCAATTGTGGTATACTCTTCCTTCTACTTAGAAATGTTGCGTTCCCCTGTCTCTTGGATTAGGGTCGTTTGACTACTAGTTTAGAGTCAGGATAGGCTAATTGAATTGCTATATCTCTAGAGCACCCATTAGGACCACTCCTTTCTGTATCGCACAGTACCCAGGTCCTACGGTCTACTGGATTACCTCATTGTTATGTAATGGATAAATACTTTACAAATTACATTGCCTCTAAGTTAATCCTGACTGCTTTGTGCCAAGCAGGGTTGAGCACAGGTTCATTGGAGGTTTGCTTGTGACTTTGACAGATGTTGTGGCTGATGCTTGAGCAGGGTTTTATCCCCCTCAACCAGTAACCCAATTTCCAACATTTATTCTCAAGCGGGTCCATGAAAAGTGGGGGTCCTGGTCAATTGCCTGCTTTCTGCATGTTTTAAATAGCCTCTGCCCTGCATCTACTAAGAACACGTACACCGAATACGTTAATACATCATGATTTACTTTGCTTGTTTCAGTCTCTCATTGGCTCATTAGTTACAGGCGGGGTTACCTACATTGTGACCCCAAGTTACATTTACTGATTGCCCCAATGAAATACCCAAGTTAAAACACAATCATAGCATAATGTAGAAGTTGTGAAAATCCATAAAAAGTTTGGTAATGGGAACTAAACAAAGTTACTTCATTTTTATTGGAAACTTTGCAACTAAACCAATATCACAACTAATCCAAATGCAGTGACATCATGTAGTACTTTCATAAAATAGAGGATTAGCAAACTTCGACTAACTCCAGAGTTTGCATTGAAGCGGCACAACACATCCCCAAAGGCCCGCCTTATTAAACCCCACAAGACCCAGGTCACTGACTGCAGTAGCGTTTTTTCCGATCTGGGGAAGGAGTCGAAGTCCAAATTCATCTGAGTAAGTTGGAACTCCTGGTCCGATACCTCACGAGTAGTGAGCTATTTCTCCACCGAAAACACATTAGGTCTTTGCCAGGGCTTGACAGATTTATACAAATAAGTGTGCAAGTCACTACACACCAGGAAGCCATATTTTATGTACAGTAGCCGTCACGAATCATCTAGTAATCTCAAAACGATCTTCCCCTGAAGCTCGACATTCATTCTCTTTCCCAGTATCCCGAGTAACTCATTTCACGAACTTTACTCTTTACCTACTCTTTGTTGCTGTAGTTGTTTTCATTATTCAGTAACCTGTTCTTCCTTCGGGTATTGTCCAAATGAGGCCCGTTAGTCGTTGAATTGAATGTAAAACGCACAATGGTTCTTTCGGGTGCATTTCCACTTTTTGTCTGTGGAGGGCACTGTTTCACAAAAATAACCCATTTCCGCATAATGCAACTCAAACATAGTGCCAATATCGGCCCACTCACCAGCCCGCTCGCAGTAACATGCATTTCGCAGAAATAAGCAGACAAGACAACTTTGTGTTGGAGAAAAGTAGCTGCAGGTTTATTAGCATATACACAATGCCAACAAGGTGGGTTATCTTACAGGCGATCCAAAAGGCAAGCCGCCCCTCGCGACCTACCACCTGATGGGCCAATTTGCAACGTGGCCTTAGCCAATCGTTGCTTAGCGGTTATGGGAGGAGATAGCCCCTCCCAATTCCGGTGAACCATTGGTCCACCCTCTTGCTCACGCCCCCCCCTACGAGGGGCGGAGCGTTCAAGCGACCCCCGGTTGTACAGGTTTCCAACCGCCCGTAGGATAGCGGGGCGCCGTCGTACCCCCAGGGTCCACCGCACAGACTTCCTGGGGATATTAGGCCTCAGCATCCTTTGTGCTCCTGAAGAGGGTACTTCTGGGTACCTTTCCGCCTCTGGATCGCCCTGTAACTCCTCCTGCAACACAAATGAGAAAAGATTAGAAACATCCCCCCACCCCACCCTGAAAGCGCCGGGTATGCGGAAGGGAGGGAAACGGCGTCAGGGTGAGGGGACAGCGGACAAAAAGGCCGCTCGGTGGGCGGGGGAGGAATATATACTCTCCCTCGCCCACCACAGGAAGGAAGTGACGCGCGGGACCCACCAGGGTCCGAAAGAGCTGGGCTGCCCCGTGTGCCATCTTGTGGCACTACGGTGGCCGCCCTCTTATCTGTGTCCCCTGCGGGGACGTGTCGGTCGGCCTGCATAGTGCCAATATCGGCCAACTCACCAGCCCGCTCGCAGTAACATGCATTTCGCAGAAATAAGCAGACAAGACAACTTTTTTGTTGGAGAAAAGTAGCTGCAGGTTTATTAGCATATACACAATGCCAACAAGGTGGGTTATCTTACAGGCGATCCAAAAGGCAAGCCGCCCCTCGCGACCTACCACCTGATGGGCCAATTTGCAACGTGGCCTCAGCCAATCGTTGCTTAGCGGTTATGGGAGGAGATAGCCCCTCCCAATTCCGGTGAACCATTGGTCCACCCTCTTGCTCCCGCCCCCCCCCCTACGAGGGGCGGAGTGTTCAAGCGACCCCAGGTTGTACAGGTTTCCAACCGCCCGTAGGATAGCGGGGGCGCCGTCGTACCCCCAGGGTCCACCGCACAGACTTCCTGGGGATATTAGGCCTCAGCATCCTTTGTGCTCCTGAAGAGGGTACTCCCGGGTGCCTTTCCGCCTCTGGATCGCCCTGTAACTCCTCCACAGACCTGGGTGTGGGGACCGTCGCAGCCAGGGCCCCCCACCAAGGCCGGCATTCCTCCTAGCTGTTCCTTACTTGCTATTACTAGGGTCTCTTCCCTATTAAAAAAAAACAGGTCCATACCAACGTGGACCGCTGACCCAAAAGTCCAGCAACACCAAGGGAGTTTGGCTTATAGCCCACATGTAAAAGGCCAAATCTCTGCCCAAGATATTTACGCATGGCGCAGCAAACCTCGTGCGAGCCAGCTGCCTTACTGTTCCATACAGGGCATCAAGCCACTGGAGCTCGGGATAAGAAATCAGACCACAGAGCTCATCCGTCACTAACGTGTGGGCAATTCCCCTAGTGTTCTTCCTCTAAAGTGCCTGCTAGCCCCAGAGCCCAGACAAATTAACAATACTTCTCCAAAGCTCCACGGCGACACAGCCTGGTGTCACAACAAGGTGGAGGGAAAGAGTCCTGAAAACCTCCATGAAGGGCCAACAAGTGCAGTCACCCTGCTTGCTGACCCAGTGACCGGACACAGTAGACCCGGTCCCTGCTAACCACCCGTGTGAGCTTTGATACTTCCACCAGGCCGGAGTCGGGCTATCAGGTTTTGTGTCACCTGCTTAGCTGAGATCCCATATGGGGATCCGCTGAGACCCAATGTGTCCCAGCAAATACTGCGTCATGCACTAGGCCCCTAATGCCCATCTCTGTCCCCAAGGACATCTGAGAGCCCGATGCCCCAGCGCAGCTTTAGGTTAATGGCATAGGGCTTCGCCTCCCCAATCAGTGTGTGTGACCTGCATTACTTGAAAGTGACCAGAAAAAGTGAGTGGCTGGTCCTGTCCTGTCGAGGCTTGTAACTGGGCGTTCCCCCTTAGTAGTGACTGTCATGCCATGGGAAGAGTGACATGAGCACGGGTGTCCCAGAGTACCGGCCCGTAGGGAGGGGAAACTACCAGAATGTACCCTGACCTATCTTCGGCAGTGGGAACGCCATCGAGTCACAATGACTGACTTGGCAGATCTCGAGGATCAACTCCTTGACCAAGCCTGCCCCATCACAATACATAGTTGGGCAGCCCACCGCTGGTCGCAAGCTTCTCCATCAAGCGTATGAGGCCAGTGAGAGATTCGCACAGGCAACATCCCTTATAACACTGATTAGGGATCTCCTTGTGTTAGACACTTGTGCAAGTCGTCCCCCTGTGCCTGGCCTGCGTTGTACCCTAGGAAGCTTAAACAAGCAGCCTATACAACTGAATGTGCATCCTGTGGCACTATGGGAACTAAAACTTCCTCATCTTACTACCTGGTGAGTGAACACTGCCAAACGAATCCAGACTATCTTACCTGAAAACACTAAAATGATAATGTCTGGGTGAAAAGCTTACCCAAGCCCCTAGCCAAGGGCCCTCCACTGCGGGTCAACCCCCGATGAGGGACGTAGACAGAGGAGATTCCTGTCCCTTGCGGACCCTACACCAAAAGATAGCTAAGGCGATCGCCTACATGGGCTACCCAGCTTGCCCATGCAAAGGTGCTGAGAAGTGCTTGGTGATAGGCCACTAAGACAAAGCCTCCCTATCCTTACTTAGACAAGGAGCGCTACTATACCACTGGCCCAACTCATTGTATGGTCTATGTTTCATAGTGCATGAGATAACTAAGCCACAGTAATAGCTATCTTGCATAGCCAAAACAAGAAAAAGCCGCCCCCCCATCCATATCTACCAAGGTGTCAACTGCTAAGTGTGACAATTCCATCAATACAGTGCACTAAGAGTGACATAAAAGAACAGGAATAACACTTTCGTGCCAGCAATCGAGCAATGCTTGGAAAATGGCCGCTGTTCCGAAGTCACCCTATCTTCACTTACCAGGGAGCGCAACCCTACAACAAGTCCATCTCATGGGTAGGACAATGCTACATGGTGCATGAGATGACTAAGCCCAAACAAATCTTCCGTGCTTAGCCAACAAAGAAATAGCCGCCCCCATCCATGGCTGCCAAGGTGACACTGCTATGTGAGACTTGACCATAAAAACAGTGCACTATGGGTGACATAAAAAGACCTGAAATTACTTACTTGCCAGCAATAGAACGAAGAAGCAGAGAAAGACCCGAGTCAGAAAAGACAGCCAATTACCCCGCAAGCGACTCTATAAGGCCAAGGAAAAAAAGGCGGCTATCGACCTATAATCCCGAGCTAGAGGTGCCTGTGTGAAACACTGACAATAGATACGCTACTTAGGGAGACAGAGTGCCAGGTGTGAAAAGAGGCTGCGTAGCTCAGAGGGAGCAGCGAAACAAACTCACAGTCGGTCTTCGATGCCTGGCACCGTAGTGCAGGCATGCGTGAAGATTCACCTTGCGCTGCAGGTAAAGCGGCATGCGCAGTCTTCGCCTCAACCTGAGCACGCCCACCAAGTCTATTGTCCGAAAGACGCTGACCACATCCCAGTCTCCTTATATTCTTCTCAACCTGTGAGAGCGACACCAAACACCAAGGTCGCATTACCGCCCCACAGCGTGAAGGTGACCGAGCTTGAAATGACCCCCTGCAAGGCTGAACGCTGCGCCACCAGGGCAAAGAGTTGTACTCTTAAAACCATATAAAGGTTTCTAATGGATAAACTAAACCTCCAAAGGCAAGTCGGAAGAGTCACCCAATAATTCCATCACTAAAGTAAGCTGCTGCGTAAACGTGTTGCAAAACACGTAACCATCCCGAATAAAGATGGAAGCACAATCTGATATAGCAAGAATATGCCCTGGCACTGCCAGTAACCTTCCCAAAGAGGGCACGAAAGGGCTGGACTGTAACAAACGGGCGTAATCCAAATCGGGTTGAATGACACCTGGTAAGGACCAGGGTGTCCCTAACCAAAGAGGGCATGAACGGGCTGGACAGTAACAAACTGGCGTAATCAATATCGGGCTGAATGACACCTGGTGAGGACCCGGGTGCCCCTTACCCTAGCTCACTGACCGCCGTGAGCTAAGACCCTTCTACCTGTTAAACAGTTAGGGCGGATCTCCAATGCGGATCCTCCAAAGGAGACATAAAACAACCATTAGAAGCCCCCGCCCCCTTCATGTAACCATGCGTAAACGGTACACTGAGACTGGGGCAACTGCCCCCTTCCTACCAAGCAAGCCGTCAGTCAGTTACGAGAACTGATAATCCCGGTTACCTAGACGTAGGAGTTGGGCGGGGCAAACCCCAGATAATCTACAGAGGCAGTAGTGCAGGCAAGCAAATAGTTACCAGAACATAGCTCACATGCTAAGCATCGACACGAGGGATGCAAGCACTGGCCACAATCTGCCACTGCTTACCGAGAAGCCGACCAATCCTAGTCCAGTAAAATCAACCAATTGCCCAGACTCAACAGTGTTACCCGGAGAAAAAACAATAATTCCCTGGAGCTACCTGCTCTGCTCATACTCACTGGTAAATACCAGAGCCCTTCTACCTGTAGGTGGTACAGGTAGACCCCGAAGCGAGTAGGGCAGTACTCCAGCTAGGAGCCCGCAGATGGACAAAGAACAATAATAGGGAGCCCCGCCCTCTCATACCCAGTAAATGTTCTAACCTGAGACAGGGGCAGACAATGCCCCCCACTTACCCAGGGGCATGCCCGTACGTCAGGTAAGAGAACTGGAAGACCATACACCTTCTCAAAGAGGGGGTTGGGTGGGGCCAACAAGTGCGCGCCTCCAGTGCCGGAGGCAGTGGAGGTGGCGAGTCAGCCACTAAACAAGTAATAAAAGCAAAGTAGTAACTGACCGTTGCGCTTAGGTGTGTGAAGAAAGACACATCTTAGCACGTCCCCTTACCACAATACCCAGGACACTACATCCCAGGCCTTACTTGGCCTCAACCAAATCAATAGATGCCCTCTATTACTCGGAGGAAGGTCAATCAATACAAGTGTAAATTCTCCTAGACTGTGAAAGTGTCTTACCCGTGAGTACTTGTGGTATAGGAGACCCAAAACAATCAGAATGCCTGCTACCTGTGTATGGTACTCTTAAGTAACCTGTACCTGTCAATACTCTCATAATACACACTGCTTGCTCCCTCCTTAACAAACGAGTCATTCCGGTGCCTGCAGAAGTGTCGCCAAACCTACGTGTTGGCGTAAGTCCTATAGATGACTGTCCCCTGACTAATATCCTGTTCGCTACGCACAAAACATGCTTGCAAATGCACTTGCACAAGAGCAACCAATTATACGTACAATTGTTCTGGGATAGACTACTGTCAAGAGATGCAGCCCATGTCTCTACTTGTGCCAAGTATGCCTATGAAACTATCACTCATGGAGCAAGTACCACATGCCAAGCGATGAAAGGTACTTTTAAAATTAGCCCACATATGTCACATCGCTCCATGTGACTGGTGTATGCTGTATGAGGGGCGCTCATGTAAAGTGCTCCCGATAACCCGCTCCATGTGCTAATGTACGATGAAAGAGGGGCGCGCACGAAAAAGTGAACCCGTTCTGTCCTAAAGGTAGAGCGCCTCACCGCTGCAGGACAAGAGCGCCCTCAGACAGGCGTGGCAAAGCCTGAGAGCGGGAAGAAAGCTGCATCATACTGTTCCCCCGCAATGCAGTAAACTGTGCACAGTGGGGCTACAAGCGATAACAATCGCTCTGCCACGTGCGGCCGGCAGAAGGAGGTAGCTGATAACGCCATGGAAACGGGCAAAATTCAACGCGGCCGCGGCGAAGCCCAGCCTGCGCGTCCCTCACTGCGACTCCCGAAAGGAGGAAAAGCATCTACTGTACCCGCTGTATCCCCCACGCGCCGGATAACAACGAAAAAAACCAACGCTGCCTGTACGAGCAAACGGCATACTGCAAGTCTGCGTCGAACGGAAAACACAGAGAGCACGAGAACTCTCCTCACGGACACAGAAAAGCCGTGGCAAAAGGAGTGGTTAATCACCAAACAAATTACAATTATATATAGCGCCTACGCTGAGGCTCGAACCCGGGTCCCCAGGACCAAAGTCAGCAGCTGTGATATTTGAGCCATATCCCTTACAAGTGGTTGCGAGCCACCCCGGTGCCTCAAAGCAGTTCCCCGATGCGGTGAGCCCTCCCCAGAATGCGCATGACGCCCGTGCCCGCTGGAAAGGCTCCCACGATGGCCCTCCCCGGTCCTGTCCGGGAACTCACGATCCGCCCCACAATGGTCCTCGAAAAGGCCGAAAAAACCCATCGTTTGGGCCCTTGCAGAAACACTGTAGTCGGTAGTGACGCCGTGGCCAAACCCGGTCCCTAATGAAAGACATGCTGCCGTACCAAACCCCTCGGGGACAAGCAAATGCGAAATGCATGGAAAGTAGCATGGCTGCGGAGAGGCTGCAAGCAACTGAGCGAAACAAAGGCACCCCACTAGAACGAAAAACGGGGGGGGGGGGTTTGCGAACCAAGGAGTGCGGAGCCTAAATCGCTACATGAGCCGCAATGAAATACAAAGGCAAATTAGGTCAGTGAACTTGGTAATGAAGACGGCACGGAAAAAGCAACCTCGAAAGCATTAAAACACTCTCTATTACTTTCTCCCAGCGGACTCGAACCTGAACATCGTGCCACTATGAAACTTGCATAGTGTATAGCCAGAAACGCCACTCGCCCACTGAGAAAAGCCGGCACTGACTCACGGGAGCAAAAGCAACCCTCTCCGCTCCTGTTGCTGACCGTGATAAAGAGACACAACTATGCCCCAGATGGGGCCAAAGGAAGAACAGACACGCCTCCACTCTACTCAAGGTTCCAGAGAGGCAACTCCGCAAGTCTGCAGTCAGAAGCACATGTACACAGCAACCTAATAAACTCCGACGGGCATGTTCCCCACAAAATAAAATTAGGATGCATAAAGGCCGAACAACGGGCACCACATCCCCCATGCGCCGGACACCTCGAGGTAAAGCGCCCCTGAAAATGGCTGCACCGGGAGCCCTTACCCATATGGGCGGTACAGCAACAAGCTGTCCCTTAAAATGGCCGGACACAGACGCCATAAAACACGTGCGTCGGACCTAAGGTAACAAACAGCCCTGAAAATTGCCGCCCTGGGTAACATAACACCTCCGAGCCGGACCTCACCCAAATAGCCCCATAAAATGGCCGCACAAGGTAATCAACTTGCCCCCCCACTACCTCCTGACCAGCCCACCGGCTCAACACTGTGCGACTGCGCTTACCAGAAGCTGCCACCGCCCGACTGCGTGGACCCTCGGATGGATGCCGATAGGGAACTCACCCCGCACACTCTCCTACCTGCAAGGGGGGGCACAAAATACTAAATACGCTCTTCTCTTTACAAAAGGAGAATCGCACCTAGCTGTAGCCCGTAAAAGACCAACGTTCGCCGAACCGAGCATAAGCTCATCCAATGCCAACCAATGCTACCCGCTCCCAAGCACACTAAAGGGCAGGAGAAGCCGCATCCGTGCAAGGCAAAGCCAAGGCTGGCCTACGTTCAAAGAAAGAACTGTTCTGGTGGATCAAGAGAAACAATCACCTATCATGAACACCCTAGAGATGCATACAAGCGTCTACACAAGAACACATCTGTAAATTAAATAGATGCAAAACTTTCACATAGAGAAAAATCTGATATAAGGACATAAAAGAATTAGACTTAGTCGTAACCATGGGAAATCACATGCGTACGGTATCAGAATTAACATGAATTACGTATCGGCAATGAAACACCTCTTGCGCACAGAGCAGCGAGCGCACATACACGAAGAAGCCTATACCACATTTAAATCGATATTCCCAGGCTCACCGAACTAGAAGCGCATATCCCAGGGACACGGGATGCCTGATCTAGCGACGTGACCGAACGCTCCGACCGAGCGTCTGGCAAGCAGGAAAGTTGCCTGCTGGCCTCCGTACAGTGGCAACAGACCACAAAGAGAAAGGCGTCCTGAATCCCTCCCTGCCTTCTGCTATAAACGTGAAGGGGGGGGAGACCAAGATCCTGAAATATCCCGCACAACGAGTACCTGGGTAAAGGTGAAACTCATCCTCTCCCTTTTCTCTAACCGCCTCCATCAGGCACAGATGAGGAGCCTCGGTCTTCAACATCGTCGCGGCTGGAAGCTGACCACCGCTACCAACGCTCGCCACCAACACACGCCAGAACTGCCCCTCGGCACTTCCAGCGGGGCAGTTGGTTTCCCAAGAGGCAGTTCTCATCACGCACGCCTGAAAAGCCGTAACCCAGAAGGTACTACAACAAACAAGGCCCCTCAACCCTGACTCACCTAAAAGACCCGACGAACAATAGGCACCAAGACCCGCGTCGGAAACGGACATCGCGACCAGGATGCACGGCTGCGCGACCAACACAAAACGGCGTCAGGGTGAGGGGACAGCGGACAAAGAGGCCGCTCGGTGGACGGGGGAGGAATATATACTCTCCCCCGCCCACCACAGGAAGGAAGTGACGCGCGGGACCCACCAGGGTCCGAAAGAGCTGGGCTGTCCCGTGTGCCATCTTGTGGCACTACGGTGGCCGCCCTCTTATCTGTGTCCCCTGCGGGGACATGTCGGTCGGCCTGCATTGTTTGATTTAGAAACTCATGGAGTCCTGGGGCCTTATTTATGAAAGCCTTGCGCCACTAGTGCGTCACTTTTTGCCATTTTAAAAGTGACGCACCGGCTGCGCAAGACCTTCATAAATAAGGCCCCTGGAACGGCCATGTCTGGCGCAAGATTAAAGGTCAATGCGATCACATAAGAAAAATATTAATAATTTTTCGTTGCTAAAGCACGTCACGTCCTTCTCAGGCTGCGGTAAAAGGAGATGTTATGCCATACCTTTCATAAACGGCATGTTCTGCTGTTGTAATGACTCGAGGACGCAAGGCATGAAGTTACAGGTGAAAAAGAATTATTGTGTGTGGAGAGGAGCTAGGTGTTTATTTTATCTCTCAAAGCGCCAGTCATGATGATTCTTTACTCCTAGTGGTCCCACGCCTTGCTGTGCAGCAACGCAGGCCACGCCCAGAATGCCGCTGCCCGCGTCCCCCACAGGGGGACATCAGCAGGGCAGCCCCCTTAGTCTCATTAGTCGGAGCCCCCCCACCCTCCGTCAGTCCTTGTGGAGGGGGAGGCTCGGACAGTGCACCTGCCCCTCCCCCGGCCGGGTGCACCAGTGACGTGCATCCGGGGGAGGGCACGTTGGGGGCGGGCGGGTACTTAGGCCCCTGCAGCCCTGCATGCGACCTCTTTGCCGGTCGTCTGCCCTCCCGGCTGCCCCTGTCCGGCCCCTGTACCGGCCGTCCTGCGCCTGCCTGCCTCGCTGAACCCACCCTATCCTCGTACCCAGCAGCTTGGCAGGTGGCATACTGATTTGGATGTTCTAATGTTTTCTTTTGTGTTGCAGGCGGAGTTACAGGGCGATCTGGAGGCAGACTGGTACAGTAAGGGTACCTCTGCCTGGCACAGTAAGGGTGCCTGAGCCAAAGACCTGGAGCCGCAGGGAGGTTCCGGGAAAACCGCGACGGCGCCCCGTTAGTCCTTCGGGCGGTTGGGGGGCCTTACCAACCGGGGGTGTGCCACACCACGCTCCGCCCTGAAAAGGGGGGGTGGGAGTGTGAGACATGATCACGTGATCCGTAAGGGGATCAGCAAAGGCTGCACTGTCCGGGCGTCGACCCACCGTGCCAGCTGGCTCATAAGGCGGGCGGGGCAGCGAGGAGCTGCCTGCCCTGGATCGTCCGTAAGATAACCCACAAAAACGTCATACTGTTTGTTGTATGAAAATAAACCTGCAGCAGTTCTTTACCCAATACAATGTGTCCTGTGTAATCATTATATGGGCAAGTGTATAAAATACAGGGGGGAGCGGATGACTGTGTGGCCACTATGCTCTCCGTCCTGACTGAGCACATTTCTAGGGTGGAATCCTCGTGGTTGTTGCATTCGCTGAGCTGAGGGAACAAGAGGGGTGCAATGTGAATAATACCACACATTTTCCCCGTTTTTAGCTTCAAAACTAAGGGGTTATTTACAAGCCCCTTGTGCCGCCCATACGTCACTTTTTCTCATATTAAATGCAGTGGCGGCCGGCATGACTCGCGGGTGGCGGGGGCAGGTACGGGGTTGGGGGGTGCAGGGTTGCGCAACAAAAAAAGAAAAACTAAATATACACTTACCTTGCAGCCGGGTCCCGCGTCTCTGCTCCGGCTCTCTTCGTGGGACAGGAAGCCAGGAAGAACAGCCGGGCTCCCCTGACGAATCACAACACTGCAATGAAGCGTTGTGATTGGTAGGCACCCAGGCTCCCCTGACCAATCACAATGCTGCAATGTAGCGTTGTGATTGCTTTTGAGCGTCCTGGTTTGACGCTCAACCTGGGAATGGGGGCCTGGGCATGTTCCCCACGTGGGCTGTAATGCAGCCTGCATGGAGTACAGGGAAAGTGTGCATGACTGGTTGGGGCGGCCTTGGAGGGTCGACCAAACAGTCATTGCGCACTCAGGAGTGGGCAAACCACACCTCCTCTGCCCTGATCTGAGAGCAGAGCAGCCCCGCCCACCCGCAAAGGAAACAAAAAGTGAATTAATAATTTAAAGTTATTAATATTTTCTATTTCCTTTGCCCCACTACTCAAAAGCAATGTGGCAACGCTCCTGCGCCATAGCGGAGAAGCCACCACTGATTAAAAGTGACTCGCCAGTGGCCCAAGGGCGTTTAAATAAGCCCCTAAGGGGTCAATTTAGAGTTTGGCATACATGGTACTCCATTACAAGCGTGACAGGCCAAACCCTTGGTCAGCCCGCTCTATTTTGAGTTGGGCAGACCGTCATTCTTCCGGCAACAGCGTCCCCACTACTCTTCCATTGAGAGCCCCACTACTGTTCTGCCGAGAGCTTACTCTGACGAGCTAATAGAGTAGAGCCCATTGGAGTAAGGACATCAGAATGCCCACACTATTTTAATAAAACATTCTGATGTATTTTTCTTCTGCCGGTCACCACCAAGAACAAGCTCTAACATAGCCAATAGGTCACGCCTTTATGACCATATAAGTGTTTAGACGGGCAGCACATTATCCTGGGTGTTGTATCATCAGGGATTGAAGAGTTGGCACTAGCAAACATGCATACTTTTTTTTATTTAATTAATTATGTTTTACAAACGTGTAAGAGCCATTAAACTTTTAAAGACAATAGAAATGATGCATTGCCATCTAAGGGTTTCGCTGCCGTTCAAATGCCACAAAAGCATGAGGGACAAACAAAATCAAAGCTTGCAGAAACACTAGCTTGCATTTTATACTTTTATTGGAACCCCCTCAGCCAATGAAAGGTGAGTACTACTCCAAGATAGAAGGCACCTTGCATCATGACTGGCAGAACCAGGGGACGCTATGATTAATGTAGGAGAAATATTGAAAAAGGCTGCAACAACTCACAAACTACAGGTTTCACATGTTAACATCCTGATAGACATACAACACTGCTGCTTCCCCCAATATGGCGAGAGCGAACTACCATTGGAGGTACAGACGCCCTGCTATAGAAGCAGCCAAACAGGATAGAAATCAGTCGAGGGATGTGCAGAAACCCCTGCTATAAAAGCCAACGATAGGAGGCAAAATACAGGCAAAGACTCAGCCCCTCAGAGAGAGGTCACTGCAAGCGTAGACCTTATGCTACAGTGAGCAGTGAGATGAGACATTATGCAGTTAGGAGGTGCAGACTCCCACAATACAGAGAGCCGCCACAGGAGGTAGAATGCAGTCCTATGAGTCAAAAACCCCTCCATTTACAGCACACTTATAAGAGGTGGAGTAGTCGTGTGAGGTAGAAACCACACTCCACTGGGAGCAACCATAGGAGGTACAAAGCAGTTCTAGCTGTTAGAGAGTGCAGCCAGGAGGGAGAAAGAAGAGAGAGGTGCAGACCCCAAAGCTATAGAGATCAACTATGGGCGGTAGAATTTACCCCTACGAGGCAAAGGCCTTGCCCTCAGAAGAGTAGCTGTTGGAGGAGCAGATCCCACAGTGCAGAGCGCAGTCATGGGAGGTAGAATGCAGCCAGAGAACATGCAGACCCCAAGATTTAGAGGCCAGCAATTGGAGGCAGAGTACATTTAAAATAGGGAATGGCCCCAGCGTCTACAGAGCAAGCATCGGCCACACAGTACAGTGAGCAGTTCTATGAGGTAGAATGCAGTTGAGGTAAAGACCCCATACCATAGAGATCAGGCTTAGGAGGTAGTTAGAGGACGTTCTGACCCCCTCACTACAAAGGCCAGTCACAGGTGGTGGAAGGCAGTCAGAGAATGTACAGAGCACCAAGCCACAGAGCAGCCTTGCGAGTTAAAATGCAAGGCTCGTAGGCAGACTAGAGAGTTTTTTTTTTTTTCAACGTTCCGTAGATCCAAGATAGGACGTAGGCCCCCTTTGCCCTTCTTGGTTACCAGAAAGTAGTGGGAGTAGCAACCACACCCTACTTCTGGCCCAGGAACGCGCTCGATGGCCCCCTTGGCCAAGAGGGCCGTAACTTCCTCCTGCAGAAGTCGCAAATGATCCCCCGATACACGGTGGTTCTGCAGTGGCATGGCTGGAGGAGTCGCCTCGAAGGGGAGGGAGTAGCCCCTTCGGACGATTTGCAGCACCCACCTGTCCGAAGGCATCAAAGATTCATCCTAAGACCCATATATCAATAAGGAAATGGAGTTCAGGAGCAGAACAAAACTACAATGGGCATCGAACAGTAAGGATGGGCTGCCAAAATTCGTACCAGAAGACTTGCATTGTATCACGCAAAGACTGGTACACATGGCGCAGGTACCAGATGCTGAAATAGATCCGGTAGGCTTTATCAAAACATACAAAAAAAACTGACTGGTGAAATATATCCCTGGTTGGTGTGCAAAGGGCCTGATTTATGTCTTGGAGTAACTCTTGTTGTCCCTACATGGCGGTGGTTACTAGTGCGCCATAAAGCTGACTGAGTTTTGCCTACCATATTTAGATATGGGCTGGTTGAACCGCTAGCCACATCAGCAGACTGTTCACCGTTGTGTAAGGAGCGCACCTCCATCAGTGCGGGAGACTCATCTGCTGACTGACAGTACTCCATCGCCCTCAGGCCTGCGGTTTTTCGCCAAGCCTATTTAGATTACCCCATTATGCTGCTGTTGTTGTAGCAGCGGATTCCTGGCTGAGTGGAGACTGGTAAGTACTACTGATTTAGGAGTCAATAAACATATATGTTGTGTTACCTTCTAAAATATATGTAGATGCTGTGTTATGCCCCTTTTTTACATATGGCATTGCACACAAACACACATGCACACTATTAAATGCACACCCACAGGTACCACAAGCACAACACCCACAACCACCACAACATATATTTCTTGTTGTGTCACTACAGGAGTGTTTATTTTATCATGATAAGTAGTAAAATGTATACTAATGCATTACACATAAAAATATTTTCATGAAAGAGTAATGTAAAAATACACAAGGCGAAAGCAACTGTCCACACACAATTCATGGTAAGATAAGTGTAAAAGTAGCTTACCTTACATCCCGGCAACAACGGAGTTGATTACCGTCATTGTCAACTAGACTTAGCCAAGGAAGGACCTGGACAATGGGATCGAAGACGGAAACAGAAGTGGGAAACATAAAAAAGGTATTTGTTTTACCTCATTTCCTTCAGTTATGCCAACTCAAAGTAGGAGGTATCCCCACCACAGTTTTCTCGACAGAAAGCATTTTGATTGGCCCAACGGTAATCTTGGCTGGACTCCTGCCGACAGCCGCTTCTGCCTATTACGTGGTTGACTCGGGTGATCATTTCTGGTGGTGTCGGCGGCACTCAGACAGCCTTTTGTCCACAGGCATGCCAACATCTAAATAGAGTAGACGGACCGCCAAGGAGGCAGGCGGTGAAACAATTGACAAATTGATGGTGGGACCAGATCCGCCAAGATCTAAATCAGGCCCCAAGTCTCCACAAAAAGAACCTCAACTAAGAAACAGAGAAGAAATATACTGGTTCGATAATGAATGCACAGTAACAAAATCAACTCTGATCCTTGCCCTACATCATAAGAATAGCCTTAGAAACAGGTTTAAAATTCTAATTAAGACAAAGAAAGAGGGACCTCGCAAGCGATAATGACACCTTCTCATAGGACCACTGGTGCAAAAGACTCCAAACAATTGTAGAGGATATTATAAAACGGTACAAGCAATCTCCAAAGCAATGCAAATTCTAACATCCCAGATGAATAAACAGCACATTTCCAAAGAAGAATTCGACAAGCCCTCCTACTGTCAGAGATATCCTGAACAATATGCAGACATTGAGAATACACAGAACCTAACAAACTGGATTCCCACATAGGAGGTAATTCAAATCCTTAAATAAACAAAGCCTATGGGCAAAATATGACACTGCCAGAGAGCCACTTATACAAATCCATTGTTTTGGCCCACTTTGCCACCTCAGCTTGTACCCAGCCATATGCGAATCAGTCTGGGGTCTGCCCTAAGGCTCTGGAAACTGAGTCAAATCAAGCCTTTCACACCTGACTCTCAGGGTAGCGAGGGTGAACTGTCACAGGCTTCTTAGGGAGTTAGTATGACGGCCATGAACACAAAGATCAACCAACAGACATAATAACTTAAATGTCCGGCCCAGTGCTTTTCTTGTGGAAAAAGAAAGTACTTTTTAACTACACCGCAGTTCCCAAGACGACACTATTCAATGTAGCTATAAGTGGGTACCCCGATCATGATTCTCTTGTTGGTGCGATAACCCCTTCCCCCCTTTCCGGGCTATACCCCTTGCCCCTCCTCTCCGTGCTCTCTCCCAACCAGGTGACTCCACCTGCATCTGACCCTCAGAAGAACTATGGTAGAAGCATAAATAATACTAAGATGAAGTTTACATTTACCCACAAGTCAAATGTACATTTAGTCACTGCAGAGCACTCCCTTCATTGGTGATGAAGAAGTGGAATTGGTCAAAGTGGGCTGGTTTTGGTCCCACTATTATACACATTTTCTAGATAGGGGATGTGGCTCCCCTGTCAGAACTGGTTCGGTTAGTTCCCTTTCCTCCTCCACAGGCTGCTCCCCAGACACATTCTTTGTGTAAAGTGATGCTTCTCACAGCAGATAGCACTGAGGCTGTCTTCAAACTGGAGCACCCATTACAAGGACACAATGATGTGTGAGTTTCTGCAGCTGGCTGTCGGCAGCTTCACTGGAGTAATAATAAGGTGGGACAAACAAAATGGCAGGACCGACTAAGAAACTTCAACATTCTTGCACAACAAAAATTGCAGTACCACCCATCACTACTATCATCAACCAAATGGCAATGCTCATGAAGAACTAATCAGCAGTCTCTTGCTAACAAAGTCTTAAAGGATTTTTAAAAGTAATCCTGTCATCATTCACCTCACTTGAGTTTCTGTCTCTCCACACTCGAGCCACAGGAAAGAAGGCACATGGCTACACTCTAGATTAGAGTGACGCAAGGGCCAAAAAGAAAAGTGAGGATTCTTGATACACATGGAACCGGTCATTCAGGGGTACACATGGAGCCGGTCATTCAGGGGTACACACCCATATATCATGGAGAGGGCCTTCTCGTCCCAAAGTGCAGTTACACATTTTGCAGTGGTGATTGGAAATGGAATTTCTAACCATTGAAGCGTGAATGGAGAGTAGGATGCAGAGTTAGGCTAAATAGCAATTGATCAGTGTTTTATCTAAAGCTGAATTCCCAAAACATTTCCAAGAAAGGAAGGCAGTGGGAATCTGTTCCCTTTTGCCCGGTTGACTCACGTCTTTAAAATACTTCATTTATGAGTATGAACAGCTGAAGAGAAGGAAAAAGCAGCACCGTGTGAACTGACAACAAGTTTTGCACATAAAAGTGATTTTGCACCTAAGTGTGATTTTTGAATCCTGCAAAGGTTTCCAAACTCTTGCAGATCTTGCCTCAAATGTAATTTTACAACAGTTTTTGCTCCTATATGTAATTATGTTCCCAAGAGACTTTAAACACTCCTATTGATTTGGTACTTATAGTGCTGTCTACCTACTTTTGTCCATCACCTGTTGTTTTTGCCTTTGTCTACCTACTATTATGTCATACTGATGCACACCTCTAACACCTAAGGTGACATCTTACTACCACATTGTCTTTCTGTGGTACGTGATACAGCATGACTGCATATTGATGCTTTCCAGTACTAAATCTTCTTTTCAAGGTCAAGAGCCTACACGTTTTTGTGTGGTCTTAGTATGGTCACTAAACCAAAAACAAAGTTAGAATAATATCAGATCAGACTCCAGAATGAAGTTAACAACTCCTCAGAGATTATATTCCCCTACTTAAACTGCCTTTAAATACCATTGATACCAAATCTTGACTGCCAATAAGACAACCTTACGCAGTGGCTAAGTTTCTGACTAATACCATAGTTTCTGACTCTATTAAATCTGTTGCCTTTCTTTTTTTTTTCTTCACGCAAAGGCCATACTTTCCTATATCTAAATACATTTATTTTTTCTTGTCTCAAAAAACAAAAAAAATTATTACTGCAAAAAAACTTACCATCTCAGATTACTATACCAGAATTGTGAGTTGCTCATCACCCTGTATGAAAATGGGAATCCCATGATCTAATCCTTGGATCTTAACCTTGATCGTTTTACTACAATATTTGATATAATGAACACTCTAAAATCATCTGGGGATGTCTACAAAGATGTCATGTCTACCATCTCTGCTGGCTACACAACTCCTGCCTTAACCCTCTCCACTCCCCTTCTCCCTATTACCAACCACACACCCCTCAGTAATGAAATCAGACAGCATAATGTCAGTATAAATGAAGGTGGCCAAGACCATTATCTGGCACAAAGCTATACCTACACTGACATAGACTAAAATACCGTCAGGGTGCACGAGGCTGGCATCATGTCACAGATGTTATTGCTGGATGCTGCATTCCAGCTAAGGTGTGTCATCTAAATGAATGCATCATATGTTTAATTTCTCTCTGCTCTCACTTTAGAGATTCAAGAGCTGAATTCTGCATTCCAGCTAGAGTGCATCACCTCAATGAGCACGCCATGTGCTCCTCTCTCTGCAGAAAAGAGGTTCCCCAGAGTAGAACGCCTGCGCTGCTGCGAGACGTTCCAAGATTAAAAGTTAACTTGGCTTTTGTGTATTTTTTACAGCACACTTGTCTACTTATTCTTTCTAAAACTATGATGGTGTCTATGAGCACATCGATCCCCAAGAAATGATTCACTGTGTAATCAAGTTAACTACCTCACTAGAATAATTTGTATTCCAGGTGAACATGATCATTAGGGAAGAGTGTATCTTCACATTACATTCATCTTTAATATACCTTTGACTGGTGTTCTCGCCCATTTTCTAGGTTGCTTCCAACTGTCCTGATGAAGACCCGTCATTAAGGTTTTAATTGGCCTTCCGCTATTTTGGGTCGAAACGTCGACATCTTCATTCCTATAGGCTGGATTGACTTAACTATCCACAGAGGAACCGTACTCATTTGAACACTGTTCCAACACATAATGGATGGAAAGCGATTTAATCGAAAGAGAAAGGGTGTCAGGCAGGCTGAGATGCTACTTGTTGGTGGTTTCAATTTGTTGTAACTATATTGTATTCTTTCTAATTTCTTTTACTTATGCACGAGCCCTTCTTTCAAGCACTTGCATTTCACATTATGGAGCAACCGCTATCAATACTGATGTGCATTTATATGAATTTAATGTCAATACAATTTTGAATTAATCTCTATTGATTTTTTGTGTTGCAATTGTGGTATTCACTTCCCTCTACTTAGAAATGTTACGTTCCCCTGTACCTTGGATTAGGGTCGTTTGACTACTAGTTTAGAGTCAGGATAGGCTAATTAAATTGCTATATCTCTAGATCACCCATTAGGACCACTCCTTTCTGTATCGCACAGTACCCAGGTCCTACGGTCTACTGGATTACCTCATTGTAATGTAACGGATAAATACTTTACACATTGCCTCTAAGTTAATCCTTACTGCTTTGTGCCAAGCAGGGTTGAGCACAGGTTCATTGGAGGTTTGCTTGTGACTTTGACAGATGTGGTGGCTGATGCTTGAGCAGGGTATTACCCCCCCTCAACCAGTAACCCAATTTCCAACATTTATTCTCATAGGGGTCCATAAAAAGTGGGGGTCCTGGTCAATTGCCTTCTTTCTGCATGCTTTAAATAGCCTCTGCCCTGCATCTACTAAGAACACGTACACCTAATACATTAATACATCATAAGATTTACTTTGCTTGTTTCAGTCTCTCATTGGCTCATTAGTTACAGGCGGGGTTACCTACATTGTGACCCCAAGTTACGTTTATGTATTGCCCCAATGAAATACACAAGTTAAAACACAATCATAGCATAATGTAGAAGTTGTTAAAATCCATTAAAATGTTGGTAATGGAAACTAAACAAAGTTACTTCATTTATATTGGAAACTTTGCCACTAAACTAATATCACAACTAATCCAAATGCATTGACATCATTTAGTACTTTCATAAGATAGACGATTAGCAAACTTCGACTAACTCCAGAGTTTGCATTGAAGCGGCACAACACATCCCCAAAGGCCCGCCTTATTAAACCCCACAAGACCCAGGTCACTGGCTGCAGTAGCGTTTTTTCCGATCTGGGGAAGGAGTCGAAGTCCAAATTAATCTGAGTAAATTGGCACTCCTGGTCCGATACCTCACGAGTAGTGAGCTATTTCTCCACCGAAAACACATTAGCTCTTTGCCAGGGCTTGACAGATTTATACAAATAAGTATGCAAGTCACTACACCTGTTCTTCCTTCGGGTATTGCCCAAATGAGGCCTATTAGACGTTGAATTGAATGAATGTACGCCCTAAAACGCACAATGGTTGGTTTGGGTGCATTTCCACTTTTTGTCTGTGGAGGGCAATGTTTCACAAAAATAACCCATTTCCGCATAATGCAACTCAAACATTGTTTGATTTAGAAACTCATGGAGTCCTGGAACGGCCATGTCTGGCGCAAGATTAAAGGTCAATGCGATCACATAAGAAAAATATTAATAATTTTTCGTTGCTAAAGCACGTCACGTCCTTCTCAGGCTGCGGTAAAAGGAGATTTTATGTCATACCTTTCATAAACGGCATGTTCTGCTGTTGTAATGGCTCGAGGACGCAAGGCATGAAGTTACAGGTGAAAAAGAATTATTGTGTGTGGAGAGGAGCTAGGTCTTTATTTTATCTCTCAAAGCACCAGTCATGATGATTCTTTACTCTTAGTGGTCCCACGCCTTGCTGTGCAGCAACGCAGTCCACGCCCAGAATGCCGCTGCCCGCGTCCCCCACAGGGGGACATCAGCAGGGCAGCCCCCTTAGTCTCATTAGTCGGAGCCCCCCCCCTCCGTCAGTCCTCGTGGAGGGGGAGGCTCGGACAGTGCACCTGCCCCTCCCCCGGCCGGGTGCACCAGTGACGTGCATCCGGGGGAGGGCGCGTTGGGGGCGGGCGGGTACTTAGGCCCCTGCAGCCCTGCATGCGACCTCTTTGCCGGTCGTCTGCCCTCCCGGCTGCCCCTGTCCGGCCCCTGTACCGGCCGTCCTGCGCCTGCCTGCCTCGCTGCACCCACCCTATCCTCGTACCCAGCAGCTTGGCAGGTGGCATACTGATTTGGATGTTCTAATGTTTTCTTTTGTGTTGCAGGCGGAGTTACAGGGCGATCTGGAGGCAGACTGGTACAGTAAGGGTACCTCTGCGGCAGACGGGTACAGTAAGGGTACCTCTGCCTGGCACAGTAAGGGTGCCTGAGCCAAAGACCTGGAGCCGCAGGGAGGTTCCGGGAAAACTGCGACGGCGCCCCGTTAGTCCTTCGGGCGGTTTGGGGGCCTTACCAACCGGGGGTGTGCCACACCACGCTCCGCCCTGAAAGGGGGGGTGGGAGTATAAGACATGATCACGTGATCCGTAAGGGGATCAGCAAAGGCTGCACTGTCCGGGCGTCGACCCACCGTGCCAGCTGGCTCATAAGGCGGGCGGGGCAGCGAGGGGCTGCCTGCCCTGGATCGTCCGTAAGATAACCCACAAAAACGTCATACTTTTTGTTGTATGAAAATAAACCTGCAGCAGTTCTTTACCCATAACAATGTGTCCTGTGTAATCATTATATGGGCAAGTGTATAAAATACAGGGGGGAGCGGATGACGGTGGGGGCACTATGCTCTCCGTCCTGACTGAGCACATTTCTAGGGTGGAATCCTCGTGGTTGTTGCATTCGCTGAGCTGAGGGAACAAGAGGGGTGCAATGTGAATAATACCACACATTTTCCCCGTTTTTAGCTTCAAAACTAAGGGGTTTATTTACAAGCCCCTTGTGCCGCCCATACGTCACTTTTTCTCATATTAAATGCAGTGGCGGCCGGCATGACTCACGGGTGGCAGGGGCAGGTACAGGGTTGGGGGGTGCAGGGTTGCGCGACAAAAAAAGAAAAACTAAATATACACTTACCTTGCAGCCGGGTCCCGCGTCTCTGCTCCGGCTCTCTTCGTGGGACAGGAAGCCAGCAGCCAGGAAGAACAGCCGGGCTCCCCTGTCGAATCACAACACTGCAATGAAGCGTGGTGATTGGTAGGCACCCAGGCTCCCCTGACCAATCACAATGCTGCAATGTAGCGTTGTGATTGCTTTTGAGCGTCCTGGTTTGACGCTCAACCTGGGAATGGGGGCCTGGGCATGTTCCCCATGTGGGCTGTAATGCAGCCTGCATGGAGTACAGGGAAAGTGTGCATGACTGGTTGGGGCGGCCTTGGAGGGTCGACCAAACAGTCATTGCGCACTCAGGAGTGGGCAAACCACACCTCCTCTGCCCTGATCTGAGAGCAGAGCAGCCCCGCCCACCCGCAAAGGAAACAAAAAGTGATAATAACTCAAAGTTATTAATATTTTATATTTCCTTTGCCCCACTACTCAAAAGCAATGTGGCAACGCTCCTGCGCCATAGCGGAGGAGCCACCACTGATTAAAAGTGACTCGCCAGTGGCCCAAGGGCGTTTAAATAAGCCCCTAAGGGGTCAATTTAGAGTTTGGCATACATGGTACTCCATTACAAGCGTGACAGGCCAAACCCTTGGTCAGCCCGCTCTATTTTGAGTTGGGCAGACCGTCATTTTTCCGGCAACAGCGTCCCCACTATTCTTCCATTGAGAGCCCCACTACTGTTCTGCCGAGAGCTTACTCTGACGAGCTAATAGAGTAGTGCCCATTGGAGTAAGGACATCAGAATGCCCACACTATTTTAATAAAACGTTCTGATGTATTTTTCTTCTGCCGGTCACCACCAAGAACAAGCACTGGCATAGCCAATAGGTCGCGCCTTTATGACCATATAAGTGTTTAGTCGTGCAGCACATTATCCTGGGTGTTGTATCATCAGGGATTGAAGAGTTGGCACTAGCAAACCTGCATACTTTTTTTATTTAATTAATTATTTTTACAAACGTGTACGAGCCATTAAACTTTTAAAGACAATAAAAATTATGCATTGCCATCTAAGGGTTTCGCTGCCGTTCAAATGCCACAAAAGCATGAGGGACAAACAAAATCAAAGCTTGCAGAAACACTAGCTTGCATTTTATACTTTTATTGGAACCCCCTCAGCCAATGAAAGGTGAGTACTACTCCAAGATAGAAGGCACCTTGCATCATGACTGGCAGAACCAGGGGACGCTATGATTAATGTAGGAGAAATATTGAAAAAGGCTGCAACAACTCACAAACTTCAGGTTTCACATGTTAACATCCTGATAGACATACAGCACTGCTGCTTCCCCCAATATGGCGAGAGCGAACTACCATTGGAGGTACAGACGCCCTGCGATAGAAGCAACCACACAGGATAGAAATCAGTCGAAGGATGTGCAGAAACCCATGCTATAAAAGCCAATGATAGGAGGCAAAATACAGGCAAAGACCCAGCCCCTCAGAGAGAGGTCACTGCAAGCGTAGACCTTATGCTACAGTGAGCAGTGAGATGAGACATAATGCAGTTAGGAGGTGCAGACTCCCACAATACAGAGAGCCGCCACAGGAGGTAAAATGCAGTCCTATGAGTCAAAGACCCCTCCATTTACAGCACAGTTGTAAGAGGTGGAGCTGTCATGTGAGGTAGAAACCACACTCTACTGGGAGCAACCATAGGAGGTACAAAGCAGTTCTAGCTTTTAGAGAGTGGAGGCAGAGTACATTTAAAATAGGGAATGGCCCAGCGTGTACAGAGCAAGCATCGGCCACACAGTACAGTGAGCAGTTCTATGAGATAGAATGCAGTTGAGGTAAAGACCCCATACCATAGAGATCAGGCTTAGGAGGTAGTTAGAGGACGTTCTGACCCCCTCACTACAAAGGCCAGTCACAGGTGGTAGAAGGCAGTCAGAGAATGTACAGAGCACCAAGCCACAGAGCAGCCTTGCGAGTTAAAATGCAAGGCTCGTAGGCAGACTAGAGAGCTGCCATAGGAGGGACAGGTCTCCAAGCTATAGACAGTAGCACCAGGAGGTAGAATGTAGTCACTGGAAGTGCTGGCACTCCCACCGGTCGGTCACAGCGGCAGGACCTAGGTAATCCCAAGGTGCCTGGATCTTTGATGAATGTGTGACTAGAAGACGGCACCACCCCGCATGAACTACAAGACCTTTGAAGAGACGCACTAGAGGAAAATCTGCTAGAGCAAAGAACCAAGACAGGTGGGAGCATTAGGCCTCATGAGTGTGCATGGCGTGTGTGCACACGTAAGAGCAGGGACACTGACGATACAGCCCTGATTAAGGCCCCAGACCCGATCGGGCTCATAGTGAGGGCCGAAACATGTTGGCACCAAAACAAAGGGTATAATTGAATAATTGTATTCACTAGAACCCACTAAATTCACGTTTTCCTCCATACCCCTGGTACCCTCCTAATAAAGTAAAACCTTTGGGTATACCTTGAGGTTCCCATGAGGCAGAGGGTCAATACTGATTTGCACATGGCTGGGTCTTAACCGGGGTGGGATGATGAGCAAAAGAATGATGACTTTAACCCAGATCTCTTGATTGGGGGTGAATGTATGATTTATTCAGCATTTCGTCCATCATTTGTATGCGTAGTGCTTTACAGCAGGCACAATGACCCTCTATGCAATTATATGGTGAGTGCATTACCCACTAGAGTCATTCAGTTTATTGCTACTCACGGTGTCCCAATCTTACTTACTTGAGAGAAAAGCCCGGCTTCCTGTTGCTTACGATTAGTGAATTATTAGCTGCAAAATGCAAGCAATTCATCAGACACTCTTTTCATTCTTGGCACTAGTGCGTTTTTCTGTCGAAACATGGAAACCAGAGTTGCTTTTCAAGGGACATACTTTGTGTAACTTTAGAAAGCAGCATATTCTCTCTCTCGCTGCCACTGGATGAGGAATGTTGACCCAGAGACACTGGCCAAATTGCTGCTGGTGGCTCAACTGTTCAACATTCCATTTTATGTAGTTGGAAAGAAGTGGGGGACAGAGTAAACATTTTGCACATGTAATATTGTAGTGTAGTTCCTATATTTCCAATAGGCTCTGCGCATTGGAATAACATATACTATAGTTTAGACGCAGGACTGAAGTCGACTAGGTCTCTATCGCATATATTAGACTTAATTGTGAGTGCCAGCTAGCTCAGAGGTCACTAGAAACTTTCTCGAATTCACAAGAAGGGATTAGTTTCTGACAACCGCATAAACATGACAACTTTGTTTCCCAAGAATAAGAAATCAATCTCTAGAGTCACGGAAACAATAGATAGCTATTTTACTCAGTCAATTGTGCATGCACCAGAGGTGCTGAGAAAATAGAGAGACGGGCGTCTTCAATAAAAAGTATTTATTGAACAGTCTTCTTTCTCAAGCATAAGAAATGTACTGCTACAATCGTAATACTGGTAATAAAGTACAGGGTATATAATACGAACAGTATTATAAAGTAGTACTGTAAAAGCATGATATGGTTTCTATGCCATAAATTGCTTTAAAAAAATTAAATACATACAGTGATAAAATGATGGCTAAAAGTACTCAACTGGTGCTTCTAAAATACGCCTACCCCGGTGTACCTGACCTAAGCCTAGCACAAGGGAAGAAGTAAGTGAGGTGTAGTTTAAGTTTAGTATTTTCTTCCAAGAATCTAAATCAAGAATTCTCTAAGGGTCTAATCAGCTCTGTACCTTGGTTTATAGAATGAAGGAGGTCTTGTATCTCTCTCTCAGGACTCGATCTCCTTGCTGCTGCAGGGCGTCGGGCAGGTAGTTAGTCGATCTGCTCTAAACCACCATGTGTTTGTCTGGGCCAATCTAGGCATATTTATACTTTGAAGGTGCCGAGTTTGACGTGTGATTGGACTTAATAACGTCATCAAAGACTCAGTTCTTCGAAAACTCCATGATTTCCTAGATAAATTAGTATTCAGGCAAGGGGATGTCCCTAGCTGTTGAAGGCTGGTTTTTCTAAGAAATCGTTGTTGATTCTTGGAACGTAGTGGAAGTAGCCATGCTGTATTTGGGCTGCATAGGCTAAGTGTAAATATGGTAATGATTTCTATGCTTATATAAGGATTGGATAATGTATACCTATATAAGGGCCTGAATCGGGAACATTTACTCTAGGGTCCTGGATTCATTTACAGCAATATTAGATGATTAAATGTATCTACTGGGTTATCTGAATACACTCTGTGCAATTACAATATACACCATTATCTTTAACACAGTACACATGATGAAAAAAATGTCTGTGTTGGACAATTTGAATTTCTTTAAAATCTTTTGTTGACATTACTTTGCAGTATTTATGGCAAGCCCAGGTATGTTAATTTAGATAATAACTTATATTATATGCCTCATATACTTAATATAGTAAATGTCAAATGCATTCTTGTATTTTTAACTGTTGATGAAAACATTTTTTTTTAAAAAGCAACAGACATTCACATCACATTACAAATGGCAAGAGGGTCTTTCTGAATCAAAATATGACTACTGACATTAAGTTCCGGTCAGGAGCTAGGGCTTAATACAAATTACATTTGTTTTCTGTGCTGGTACCAAGGACCACCTGGGAGTGAAAAATAGGAGAACATTTTCTGTTTTCCTGCTTTTGGCATCCCATCAGTGTGCAATACATTGCAACTATGAGTGTGAGTTACATGCCTATACATAGTCATGAATTACATTTATTGACCTTTGATAAAAATACAGCTGTATACTTCCATGTGGCACGTAAGCCCAGATGGTTTAGCCCAGATGGTTTAGTGTTAGCTGAAAACATCTTTGTTCAAAGAGCATATCATATTTTTCACTGGGCTTCCCTCCTTCTCTTCCGTTCAAGATCGATAAACAGGGATCAGTGAGCTTGTTAAGGAGATCCCATATTATTTACACATGCAAATAGGCAATTTAGTTGTAAAAAAAATGGTTACAGATAGTGAAAGCAAGCGCAAACTTGCAAACTTTTTGTTCTGTCCAGGCGTACTGAAAATACCCACTGCAGGCAACAATATTTTTTTAACTGGAAAAAATGCTTGTATGTGTTTTATAGATGCACATTATCAAGTATTTGACTTTTAAATAGTGCTGAATATCTTGTCTTGTGATAGATGTACTGGCGAGTTTGTGCTAAAAAGTCCAATGGCAGCAGTTTACATATAGCGATTTCTGCTACAGAAGCGTCATTGCAGCCCTGTGTTACCGCGAACGATGCCTTTGACACCCTCGTCCATTAGGTTTTACAGCCTCTTGTCTACGCCCGCTGTGTAAGAACAAAGGATAACCTAACCTCCGTGCAGCCATACCTCTGCTCTGATGACTTCCAGAGCAGTACATGCAGATCATTGAATTCAGGTGACAAGAGCAGCTGTCTTATGGCCCAGCCCAGGCTTCCACCGTGACTAAGAGTTGAAGGTTCTGCCAAGGTGATCAAAGAACGAAGCAACATCTGCATCAAAGTCAGGCCTTTGTTAGTACTGGTACTCTCCTTGTTCAAGGAAAAGTGCCGAAACTCAATGAGAGAAAATGAAAAAGTGCCAATTCTCAGTACCGTTGAGTACCGGCCCATTTAAAGCACTGGAATTAGGTCAATTTTTGCTCCTGATTCTGAGTTTTTTCCTCATGCAATGTGCAGTAAGGTGCTCAAATGGAATATATGATGTTTCATCGCGGTGTTCACACCGCAATACCTATACAACGCAGGCATTACAACGACTTGCGCTGGAGGGCGCTGGACTTAGGAATAGTATGATTTACTATTCCAACTCCAGCCTACGTTACAGTAGGGAAGGTGTTGGAATAGTTAATCATACTATTTGTTAGCTTGGAGCACCATCCAGCGCAAGTCATTGCAATAACTTGCGTTGTAATGCCCGCGTTGTAAAGGTATTGCGGTGTGAACACTGCGATGTAACCGTTGTTTCCCCATTGCATCTTGTTTTAGCTTATGTTATTCCCTTTAACGTGGTGTTATAAAAGCAGTAGGTCCACCAGGTATTTCCTGGAGGACATTCTGCATCCAAACAACTCGGAACTGGCATCACTTTACGTGGAACACCTTTGCGTCTGATTCTAAACTCAGAACAAGGCTATTGCAGTGATAGAGTCGGGAGGGCATTAGTGTAAGAGAAGGAACCCTTATACTTTTGTTTTTCCATGTGAAAGACTGAATTCAACTATGTGGGATGTGTAGGGTGTCCAGGCGTACCGGTTTTTCCACCAGCTGCCCCTGCAGATTTCAGGAAATTTAGCTCATGTCCCGGTTTTTAAAGAGGGTCGGCTGAAAACGGTGGGAGGTATCTTTTTATGTGTAGCAAAGTAGGGGTAGTTAGCAGCTGTTATAAGAATGTAATCAACAGGCATGCTACTGGCTTTAAAATGGCATTTTATTTATGTTCTTACTGCCTCTTCTGTAATTCTCTGCTAAAGAGCACTGTCATTCCATGCACTGGGTTGAAGTAAAAGTGTAGTCCTTCTTCTATTTTTGGGAAATGTCCCGGTTTTTGGCTTTAAAATTCTGGTTACCCCATGGAAGCGGGTAGCTGTATGTCAGTTAATACGTACATGCTTGGTATAAATGAAACATTGTTGAATGTAACTATATCTGCAACAATGTCATTTATGCGAGTGTATTCGAAGCGGTAGGGTTTTGTAGGCTGCTTGCTACTTTATATTTTGCGTTCTCCATCCTTCAGTATCAGTTTGGGAAAGACCACCCCCCCTGGTCCTAATACTTAGGTGGGATTGCCGATGGTGAAATGAGATTCTGCAACAACCCAGTGACCCAAAAGGCCAGAAGGGCTGGTGACAGTCAGTCGGTCTCATGTAAGGCAGGCCGCACCTGCAACCACCAGGCCAGCTGGTGTTACAGAGACACACACCTGCTAAAATCACATCTTCAATGTGCCAGCCCCCAACCCCCTCCCCCCCCCCCCCCCCCGCCACCCATCAGCCTCTCAGTTTTTAAGAAGTTCCTCCCAGTGGCTGTCCAGACAGTTGTAGCTGTGTGTCTTTTACAGACAGGAAAAGCGAGATTACTTTTTTAACTGTGGCCGAGGGGAACATTTGTAACTGAAGATGCTGTTGTTGGTTAATATGACCCTGACCTAGCACTACATGAGTTTTAGTCTAAAGGGGGACATCCCCAAAATATTTCCCACATGTAAATGTACCTGTCGGCTGTAAAAATGATTACGTGTGCATAAACCTGGAACGCAAGTCGCAAATACAGGATCTTCTGCTCATGTTTACATTGGCAACCATCACTATGAACCGTAGAACAATGTTTGCAGCTGTGTGGTGTTTGCTGCGGTGGTGAATCACGCACACTGCACTTCCAAACTTGGAACACACTAGAACAGGTGTTCAGTAAGTGTGGGAATGCTCATGAAACAACATCTGTTTTTCAGGGAGAACAATACCTGAAAAATCGTTTCCTTAGCAGAAATCACACGGCAGCCACAACCGTCTGTCTGCGCACTGTAAGCAATTCCGACAACGCACACACTTCAGGGTTACGGCTATGGCAGAGAAGACAAAAAAGCATCATTTTTATTGATGCACGGATTTTTTTGGGGGGGGGGGGTCGGAAATCTTTTCAAGTTGAATGAGTCCACATATGCAAGATAGAACTTTCAAATGTTATAACATCCGACCCGTGCAGAATAACACTATGGTCATCAGATAGGATACTATGAAAATCATTCCAGAAGGCGTAGTTTTCACCTTGGGTGTAGGGCCACGTTTCATGGTAACCTGGTGTAAACACATTATGCGAACAGATCACTGCTCTGGCTATCACCGGAAATGAAAATCAAGCAACTTCTGCTGGCGGGGAAGCAGCATGCATTGCACATATTCATCTAGAGTCCTGTCACCGAAAGTGAAAATCAAGCAACTGCTGCGGAATGGAAGCAGCATGCATTGCGCATGTTTGTCTGGTGTGTTGTCACCGCAAGTGAAAATCAAGCAACTGCTGCAGCGGGAAAAAAGCTTCCATTGCACATATTCCTCTGGAGTCCTGTCACGGAAAGTGAAAATCAAGCAACTGCTGCAGCAAGGAAGCAGCATGCATTACGCATATTCGTCTGGAGTCCTGTCACCGAAAGAGAAAATCAGGCAACTGCTGTGGCGGGGAAACAGCATGCATTGTGCATATTCGTCTGGAGTCCTGTCACCGAAAGAGAAAATCAGGCAACTGCTGTGGCGGGGAAACAGCATGCATTGTGCATATTCGTCTGGAGTCCTGTCACCGAAAGTGAAAATCAAGCAACTGCTGCGGCGGGGAAGCATTGCGGATCTTCGTCTGGAGTCCTGTCACAGAAAGTGAAAATCAAGCAACTGTTGCGGCGGGGAAGCAGCAGGGATTGCGCATATTCGTCTCAAGTCCTGTCACCGAAAGTGAAAGTCAAGCAACTGCTGTGGGAGGGAAGCAGCAGGCATCGCGCATATTCGTCTGGAGTCCTATCACCGAAAGGGAAATTCAATCAACTGCTGCGGGAAGGAAGCAGCAGGCATTGCACATATTCGTCTGGAGTCCTATCACCGAAAATGAAAATCAAGCAACTGCTGCGGCAGGGAAGCAGCAGGCATTGCGTATATTCGTCTCAAGTCCTGTCACCGAAAGTGAAAGTCAAGCAACTGCTGTGGGAGGGAAGCAGCAGGCATTGCGCATATTTGTCTGGAGTCCTATCACCGAAAGTGAAAGTCAATCAACTGCTGCTGGAGGGAAGAAGCAGGCATTGCGCATATTCGTCTGGAGTCCTATCACCGAAAGGGAAATTCAATCAACTGCTGCGGGAAGGAAGCAGCAGGCATTGCACATATTCGTCTGGAGTCCTATCACCGAAAATGAAAATCAAGCAACTGCTGCGGCAGGGAAGCAGCAGGCATTGCGTATATTCGTCTGGAGTTCTATCACCGAAAGTGAAAATGAAGCAACTGCTGCGGCATGGAAGCAGCATGCATTGCGCATAGTCGTCTGGAGTCCTATCACCGAAAATGAAAATCAAGCAACTGCTGCGGCAGGGAAGCAGCAGGCATTGCGTATATTCGTCTCAAGTCCTGTCACCGAAAGTGAAAGTCAAGCAACTGCTGTGGGAGGGAAGCAGCAGGCATTGCGCATATTTGTCTGGAGTCCTATCACCGAAAGTGAAAGTCAATCAACTGCTGCTGGAGGGAAGAAGCAGGCATTGCGCATATTCGTCTGGAGTCCTATCACCGAAAGGGAAATTCAATCAACTGCTGCGGGAAGGAAGCAGCAGGCATTGCACATATTCGTCTGGAGTCCTATCACCGAAAATGAAAATCAAGCAACTGCTGCGGCAGGGAAGCAGCAGGCATTGCGTATATTCGTCTGGAGTTCTATCACCGAAAGTGAAAATGAAGCAACTGCTGCGGCATGGAAGCAGCATGCATTGCGCATAGTCGTCTGGAGTCCTGTCACCGAAAGTGAAAATCAGGCAACTGCTGCGTCAGGGAAGCAGCATGCATTGCACATATTTGGCAAGAATCCCTTGAAAACAGGAAACAAAATTACAAATTCCGATCCGTACTGCCAATGGTTTCGAACTGATCCAAAGCAAATGGAACAAGAGCTGAGGGAGTGACTCTCCGCATTGGAACATGTTTGTAAAATAAACAGTAACAGCGGCAATCACTGCAGCACTGAAAAATAGCAGGCAGCAATGGGCAGGGGACCGGGGGGACCATGACATGGGATATTAAGTGATGGTGACAGGCGCTGAAGCATTAAAAATAACATGCAGTGGGGGAGGAGCCAAGCTTGCGACCAAGATGGCCGCTTAGGGGGTCGGCTCAGCCGATCTCCCTCCGGCTGCAATATCATGGCACAGATCCTGATCCCACGGTCACACCCCCGTGTTCATGAAGTGAGGCGGCGCCGGCAGGCGGAAGAATGAGCCTCCACTGAGGCTCGGTGACGGAGCTGCGTCGTCCAGTAGTTCGAGGCCCGGTCCGCCGTTCAGACCGGGGCCTCGCGTAATCCGTGATCCGCTCCACAGTGAGTAAATAACGGGGCCGGAAGGCGCAGATGACCCGGCCCATTCCGATCGGCGAGGAAGCACCCGCCGAGTGCGCAGAAGCTCCGGACAGCGCTGGCCAAATAGCGGATACGTGGGGGAGGTGGCCTCGAGCCCCAAATTGCAGCGCAAAAGGCAGAGGAGTCGCATAGGTGGAGACAGAGCTGGTGAGGCAAAATCGGCTAGAAAGACGCGGAGTGCCGATCCCCGGAGGCATAAAGGTCCGCAGCTGGTTCTAGAGCCTGGTGGAGGCTAGAAAGTACTTTGGGCCGTCTCGTCCTGGTGCGATGGGAGCCGCTCGGCGAAGGGGAGGCTAGTGTGTCACCCCAAGGAGATTGCCCGAAGCCAGGAGCAACTTTAGACACCCCTCATGTGGTAAAGCCAATAAAGTTTAGGCCACCGGTGGTAGGGGCGCATTAGGTGTTGTGGGAGGGACACCAGTCGAGCCAGGAGGCGCCAGAAGAACCATCAAGGTCCTCAGACCCCACATCATTCTGTCGGAGGTCGGACGTGGTGTTGACAGTGTGGAAGACCAGAGTCAGTCCGTTGGTCAAGTTGGGCCTGAAAGAAGGCAACGATCCAGGGGTGGATATTGACCATATAGCAGCGTCCCCATAGGGTTGGGCGCTGCCCCCACCGGCTGTGCTATAGGAACGTCCAGTGGTGGGCGAATTGACACTGGGTGGCCCGACGGAGAACTGAAGGATCTGCCACAAGGAGACGTGGAGAGGAGGATGCTCTGAGTTGGACCAGTCGTGGTGGAGGCATCAGTGGTAGAGGTGTGGCAAAATGGTGACTAAAACGGACCAAGACAGAGCTTTGTCCCGAAACACTAAAAGGTCCAGGAGTGTTCAGTCCAACAGACTAGATCGATACACCTTGCCTAGGGGATCCCCAGGGGAGGCCAAAAGGTCACAAGTGAGAGGTGAAGAAGACGCTCCAGGAGTGGTAGAGCCAACGCTGACGGATCTCATGGCAGCTATTACAGGAGTTCAAACATCCCTGGGCCAGAAAATGGAAACCTTAGATACTAAGCTGGACACTGTCACCATAGAGGTGGGGCTGATAAGAGCGGATCTCACGAAGACGAGTGAGAAAGTAAAGTCCTTGGAGGTTAAAACAACCAGTCTAATTGACGACGTCAACCAACTGCAGAAAGAGGTGCGGGAACTTAAGGCTTCGAGAACTCTTGCATATCGTAAGCTGGATGAGTTCGAAGGTAGAGCACTGCGGAATAACGTTCGCATATTGGGAGTGCCTGAAAAGTTGGAGGGACAAACGCTAGACCTGTTTGTCAAAAATTTGGAACTTAATCATCTCAAACCGAAGAGACTCAGCAACTTTTTCACGGTCGAAAGAGCGCATAGGGTCCTTGGGGGCCGGCCAGACCTGGGGCACCCCCCCACTCTGTGATAGCCAGGGTCCTCAACTTTCGCGACAGAGATGTCATACTCCAGGCGGCTCGAGCGGGACCTCCATTGCGCTTCAAGAATGCGACCCTCTCTTTCTTTCCGGACTTTACACAAGCTGTGCAAAAACAGAGACAAGGTTTTCTGTCGGTGAAGAGGAGACTACGTGACAAGGGTATGAGGTACGGCATGATGTTTCCGGCCCGTCTTCGAGTGAAGCATAAAGGGAAGTCTTGGTTTTTTGACAATCCTGAAGTGGCGGCAGATTGGTTAGACAGTACACACGCCACTGAGACTGAGGACCGGCCCCGAGAGGAGGAGGATGAACAATAGCTATTGTCTACTGTGCCAGGGCGGATTTGATTTATTGAGAGCGGAACGCGGGGGTTGGGACGGGTGGGTAATGTTTCTTTGATGCTGCTAATCCGGTTTAACTGTTTTTGGGAATTGTGGAATGGTCGGGGGGGAGGAGCGGGGGTTATTCCCAGGTCCTCCTCTATTTCTACTTTTAGTTAGTTGTAGAGTATATTGGGGCGACAGACACACTGCTAGTTGGGGAGGAGCGGAAGCTTCAGGCAGGGGTGCAGGGAGGGGGGGAGGAGGGACAAGAGTTAAGGGGTGTTTGAAAATTCGAGGATTTTTTACATGTGCAGAATATTTTGTGTTTGGTTTTTGTTGTGGGTTTTTTTTGGAATTGGGTGACGTGGAAATGATGTACCAATTCATGTCTTCTGGTAGGCAGGGGTTTGGGATTGCCACGCTCAGCTGGAATGTGAATGGGTTGGGGGACAAGATAAAACGTGGGATGGTCAGCCAGTTAATTAGGAGACACTCCCCGGATGTGGTACCTATTCAGGAGACTCATCTGGTGGGAAATCGCTGTATGCCACTGCACGGGGGGCTTATAAATTGGTTGCACATGCCGGATTTACCACGGGATCCAGAGGGGTGGGAATATTGGTGAGGAATTCCTTCCCGCTGACTATTCAGGCCACATGGGTGGATAACAGAGGCAGGTACGTAGGCATTTCGGGGCTGGGGAAGGGAGAACTGTAACCTTTTTGTCGATATATTTCCCTCCGGCCCTGCATACTGACACCTTTCGTGACCTGTGTAGAATCTTTTTGACAATGCCCGTGGGGTTACTGATTGTGGGGGGGACTTTAATGCTGTAGTGAATGGCGAGTTGGATAGATACCCCGCCCGGGTTCTCCTGCCGTTACGGAGGTGGTTGTCATTCTTCTTAGGAACCACGAGGCTAGCAGACGGGTGGCGGTTGAGGAATCCCGGGGAAAGATACTATACCCAAGCCTCGGCTGCACATCATTCTCTCTCGAGAATAGATTATATCCTGGTACCGACGTCGCAACTGGCGGAGATTCGAGAAGTGAGGCACCTGGGCAGGGGAATATCTGATCACTCACCACTTTGGCTTAGAATAGAGGTGGGTCAGAGAGACGTGGGTCGGGTAGCTCCCATAAGCGCATGCCACCTGAGAGACCCCGCCACCAAAAGGGAGATCACGGAACATTATTTTCAGAATAATGTCGGAACTGTGGAGTCAGGTAGTACACTCTGGGAGGCATATATGACCGTGGTTCGAGGGGATGTGTTATCACTAATTGCCGGGAAGAAAAGAAGAGGCCGCGCAGAAGTCGATAGAGTTGAGGCGGAGTTGGCAAGCTTGAAGGGGGAGGAAACGGGAGACAACATCCCGGAGGAGAGGCATCGCTTGAGTCTCCTCCGAGATGAATATAGGAGTCTGGCACGTGAGAGGGCCAGGGAACAGCATGCAGACACCCAAACCAGGGTTTATGAGCAAGGTGATAAGGCAGGGAAATTGATTGCATGGCTGGAGAGGCGAGAGTGGGGATCCAGTTTGGTGCCAGAGTTGCAGGCAGCAGATTTGGGTAAGATTACGGAACCGCAGCAGATAGTGGAGGAGTTCTCTGTCTATTATAGCTCGGTGTATACGGCTGCTGGCCTATACACGGAGGCTGATAATGCAGCTATGATGCAGGACATACAGATGCCTGTACTGGTCAGAGGAGGACAGGAAATATCTGGACTCCCCCTTCACTAACGAGGAGGTCGCGCAGGCTATTAGAGGGGTGCATTCCAGGAAGGCCACAGGCCCTAATGGAATCCCCATAGAACTATACAAGTTGAATGCCAATAAACTGGCGCAGTTTCTCCTGGAGATGTTCGTGGAAAGCAGGGAGAAAGGCCGACTCCCGTATGATCAACGACTCGCTAATATAGTCGTCATACACAAAGAAGGCAAGCCTCGGACGTTATGCTCCTCCTATCGGCCAATCTCACTATTGAATATTGAGTGAAGATATTGGCAAAATTGCTGGCAACTAGACTGGTCAAGGTGATCACGACCCTCGTTCATCCGGATCAATCGGGTTTTATGCCCCACCGCAACAAAGCCCTTAATATACGGAGGTTGCATGGGATTATAGCTGGTGCGCCACAGATACACGAATCCGCGGCCCTGCTGTTATTGGACGCCGCTATGGCATTTGACAGAGTGGAGTGGCCCTATTTGTTTGTGGTTTTGGGCAAGATGGGCATAGGGCAGGAGTTTGTTGACTGGGTCCGCCTTCTGTATTCGGACCCACTTGCCAGGGTGGTGGTGAATAACCACAGATCAGAGGATTTTCCTCTGGGGGGAGGCACTGCACAGGGATGTCCCCTCTCCCCACTGCAGTTTGTTTTGGCACTTGAGCCGCTGGCGGCATGGGTACGCTGGGACAGGACAATTCGAGGGCTGCAGTGGACCTCCGAGTGGGAGGATAAAATTTCACTGTACGCGGACGACATTCTGCTCTATCTTACATCCCCCAGGATGTCCCTGATTAGTTTTCTTGATATTATGGCCATATTTGGAAGGTACTCGGGCTTTGCCATTAATTGGAGGAAATCAGTGCTATTTGTTATTAGAGGAGAACCACCCGCTATTCCGGACTCCTGCCCATTACAGATACAGTCGGTGGGATTTCGGTACCTTAGAATATATGTGACCAAGGACCCGAAGATGCGATTTGATAATAACCTCGGTCCCCACTGGATAGACTCCGCAGAGATGTAGCTAGGTGGAAGGCTTTGCCTCTTTCCCTTTTGGGTCGCGCAGTTTTGTTCAAGATTATGGCGCTTCCCCGTTTTCTGTTCGCCCTCCAAAATGCAATGGACCAAGTGCCCCCTACGTATTTCAGGGACATAGAGCCCCTTCAGCGGCAGCTACTTTGGGAGAGTAGGCCGCGAATTGCTTTTAATAAGCTCATCCTTCCCTGGTATGACGGAGGGATTGGATTGCCGGACCTCCGGAAGTACTATTGGGCATCCCAGTTGGCGGTGATTAATCATGTGATCTACGGATCGCCCGGAGACCCAGGATACGCTATGGATAGAGGTCAGATGCCTGGCAGAGACTATACCAGAGCCCTATATGCTAGAAAGAAACGGCCTCCCCTAGTGGGGCCGGCGGCACACGCTGTGCGGGTGTGGCACACAGCAAACCGACACCTTAAGTGGGACGACAAGATAACGCTTGCCACTCCGTTTTGGAGTTCGGAGGGCCTCGGTAGCCTGTGGAAATCGAAGGGCTTTGACAGGTGGGATCTTATCGGGATTACACAGGTCAAAGAAATGTGGGGGAAGGACGGTATTCTTACGTTCGAAGCGCTACAGGAAAGGCACCAGATACGGGAGAGCGAGAGATTCTGATATTTGCAGGTCAGACATGCCTTGTTGGCAAATATTCCCCTGGGTGCTGTGCCTCCAGAGGCCTCCCCATTGGAGGATCGTGTACTGGACGGCCATCTCCCAAACAAGACCATTTCGCTGATTTATAAAAAGTTAATTGACCACAAAGAGGATCCGCTGGTTAAACTCAGGGACCAATGGGGTGCGGATGGCCTAGTACTAGATGATGAGGACTGGAGAGAGGCAGTCTCATCCCCCAAGATAGTCGCGGTGCAAATGAGATTACGACTAGTGCAGCTGAAGATCTTACATCGTTCATACGTTACAGGTCCCCGATTGGTAAGGATGGGTTTGGTGGATGATGGGAGGTGCCGTAGAGGTTGTGGGGAGACAGGAACGTTTATGCATGTATTATGGCATTGTACTGGAATACAGGACTATTGGACCAAAATACATGGCAAGATTCGGGAAGTGCAGGGGGTGGAAGTGCCGATTGAGGCCCAAAGATGTATCCTTAATGTCTGGGAGCCGACTGACTTAAATGCGCATGGGAAGCAATGGGTGACACTGGCATGCATGATAACCAAACGTAACATTGCACAACTGTGGGAAGCCAACCAGGTGCCTCAGCTGGGGAAATGGATGGAAGATTTAGATTGGTGCATGTTTAGAGAGAGGTCATGTATGTAGCCAGGGGTCGCCCGGGAAAATGGGGGAAAATCTGGGGTGCGTGGAACTCCTATAGGGGATATATATATACTCCTCCATCTGTCGTTGAAGATGCCGTGGCAATGCAGTCTCCGGACCCATGAGTGAAATCCTTGATAATATTGTAAGATATGGAACTGTATGCATAATTATTGCGCTGGATTGTCCATCACCTGATGCCTTTAGTTTTATTTTGTTGAGCATGTTAATAACAAGATAAAAAAATATATATATAGCACGCAGTAACGGGCTGTTGTATTCGCGAGTTCGGCTCATGCAGCGAGACAGCTTTTTCCTTACATTGTCTTAGAAAATAACATTTCAGCGGTGACCTGTTGCACACATTTGTATGCATGACAATGTTGGATTAGTATCTCTGAAACTACTGTGTTTTCACATCCAGCTTCACGCAACATTATCACGATGCCTTGAACATCATGTACTAGGCCTCTCCACGCACTAGGTACAAAAGTTGTCTTATCTCCATCCATGAGGCGACAGCGCTATTCCCATATCCATAAAATCAATAATCTAGAGCGCACATCACGAAGGTTGCCTTTTATTAAATATAATAGGCATCCTGGTAGATTGGTAGAGGAGGCACTTCTGCTGACACTGAAGGTCCCTGCATGCAGCGAATCTACCATGCACCAATCTGACATTCCGTGAGGGGTGTCCAACTCGTGACCACGACAGGGTCCTTCATTCTCTCCCATCAGGTAATGGTGTTGGTTCATCCCTGGGGGGATTCTTGGCTCTACACCTACACATCTAGGTACACTTAGAGTAGGGTTTGCACTGTAGGAGTACGTTAGAGTACCATAGTGCATATATTACTGCATATATTCATTGCTTCAGCACCATGGTAGAAATGTATCTACTGTTTATTCTTGTGGTGCTTGTAATCTCCTTTATTTGCTTCGGTCTCCTAATCATTGCAGCACACGTATTTTATGCAAGAATAACCTTGGTTCAATAAATATATTGAAAACGTCCCACTGTGTATTCTCTGTATATTTCTCTGAGAACAAGTGAGCACGAGTTACTGTGCGAAAGGTTCTGTACTGTTTCTCAGATTCCTGAGTGTTCAGGGTTTCATGTTCAGTGTTTGCCAGAAACTATTCACTCCCTGGTAGGTTAGAGGGACTTACAGTGGCACTGTGAGCTAGCTGGTCCATAGGCCAACATATCCTGCGGGGGTGTCCGGAATCAGTCTAGGCAGCAAGCCCTTAGTTTATGTTGTCCAAACAATGTGCAGATCCTACGGATTAGTAGGAACTACACAACAGGGTGGGTGGGGACGGGGTGGCAGAGGGGGGAAATTCCACAAAAGAAAGATTTACAGGCTTGTTTTCAAGCCGGGCCAGCGCTCACTCAGCTTTGTTTTTGATTGCAATACAGACCGAAGCATGAAGAGCAGCATCTGTTAAGTGGGCGCCGTGCTGATACACGAGCAAGGAAATGAATAAAAAAGTAGTGCGCACAAAGAAACCTAAATTAAAAAAAACTAAAATCCCATGTGACTGGGGCAGTCTCCTAGGAGGGTCAGCAACACCGAAAGGAGAACTAATTAAGCATACTGACCAAACAAATGCAGCCATTTATAAAGGCCAAAAACAGGAACCAATGGAAAAGATGGCAGTTGCTTCAAGCCCAGTCTGGATACAGAATGCCTCGCCGAGCAGCACATGCGCTGCCTAGGCTTGACCTAAAAACTTAGCAGTACCGGACAAAGAAAAAAAGAAAATTATTCCCACACCGTGGCAAAGCAATTTTAGGGTTTGGGGCTCATTAGTTTTATGCTTTTGAATAATAATCTCCCACTTTAGGATTTCGTTTCTGAAAAATAAAAAAGTTTGCTTCACAACTGCCTAAAAGATGGTGTCGCTCCCCAAACTTACAGTGCAGTTAGAGGGTTCGCCATGACAGAGGTTCCTCTAAAGGCACAGAGTTCATTGCTGGACCAGATGTGATCGTTAAGTATTGCAGGCGTTAGTGGCTAGGTGGTGTTGGAGGTAATGATCTCAAACACCCTGGTGGATAGGCGAGCAGGCCACTCACCAATCTTTAAACCAGCCCCTAATGCACTTGCTTTTTTGCCAGCACAGATTTTCTATTAATTACCCATTGTAGCCTGAGCAGGTAAATCACTGGGTCAGAGCAAAGTTTGCACACTAACCACATTGCTGATTAGGGTGCACCATGTTTCTACAAGAGCTGTGCGAAGTTGGTGAGATCCATCCCCGTCCACTTTGTTGAAGCTGTGGTAATGACAATGCAATCTGCAGGGACCGTCGTGAAATCTTTATTTTTTAAACTCTATGCAGGGGTAGATCAGCAAATATAGCCTTTGAGGCTCAAACCGAATGAAAGAAATTGGATTGGACCTACACCTCTCAATAGTGAGACCATCCGATGCCATGAAGGTGGCTGATTTGTAGTAGTTGACCCGGGTGACGGGGGCTCTGTCGTCAGAGACAAAGCAGTTCTTCCCACCTGTAAATGAAGTGTGAAACTGAGAGATGGGTTTATGAAGTCTCTTCAACTTTTTTTTTTTTTTTACAAATACCCCATTACTGCTCAACTTGAAATGGCCCCTGATTCTTGTCTCTTGTGTTGTCCCGCTCTTAAGGGAAACCGCCAAGTCGAATTTAGACTAAGATGTAGGTGATGGTGTTCTCACCACTTGTAATCTGTTAGTGAGTTGACAAACATGCATGCCTGACCTGGTGGATCATGTCTGCATGCTTAAGACATTGAAGTAAAACTGTACACTTGATGGCGCGAAAACCAACCAATAAATCAAACAGTAACCCGAAAACATGAATCAAGGACCCTCTTGAGCATCATTGTTACCTTTGGATTTGGAGAGTGACTTCTTTTTATGGGTTTATCAGGCAATGGGAGATTCCAAGTGGTCAATCGTTTTCTGTGGCTCCTAAGTCAAGAGATGCTCTTTCAAAGAGAAGAGTGATTCAAATTCAAATTTCAAATCAGTGGAGCAAGTGAATGCCGCCGATTTTCTCTATTTTATTTTTTACAGAGATAGTAGTGAGTTGGGAGAATTGCAAGTTATTTTGAGTACCTTCTTGTTTGTATTGTTCATATGGGACACTGCAACTGTCTCAATATGGGGCTCTGGACTGGTCTATCATTTAAGAGTAAGATTTAGGGGCCTATTATCAAGCAACAGCGTAAAAATTATAATGGGCTTGATAATATGCCCTTGAGAATTCCAATAGAAGCCCATGTTCTGGTGTTAACATGGGCTTCCACAGGAATTCTCTACGGTATAATATCAAGGCCATTATCGCCGTTTTAGCTGCAGTTTCCTGCCGCTTAAGCGGCGATAATTTTAACACCGTTCCTTGATAATATGCCCCTTAGTTTCTGGAGCAATGTTTAATATCATGTACGCTTCCAAAGAATCAATAATGTTATTGGTTTTCTGTTTAAAGAAATCTGCCTGTGACTTGCACAGTAAATTTGAGCTTTGAACTGTAGTCACTAAGAACTCTTATAAGTTTTTTTCTGGCTAGCACAGCTTTACGTGTAATATTTTCATTTTGCTCATTTGCATATTCAGGTGTTTTACAGAGAACTGCAGTTAAAAATGCAAGATATGTTTACATTCAGCAACAAACAAAGGGAGTGAAAAAGTAGAAAGGGAGGAGGGAAGGATGAAGCTAGTAGTTAAGTTATATGGATCAATAAGGAGAAGGGAAGAGGATGAGGATGAGGAAATAAAAACTGTTTTAGTGGCAACAGGACATAGGCTGGAAAGCCAACTAGGACGCGTGTTGATTCTGGAGATGAAGAGCACAAGTGTAGCTGGTTTCAGATTTTTGTAGAGAGCAGATGCTGGATTCTTTTCAGCTGGCGAAGGTGGAAGTTTGCAGCTTGGGTAATTTTGTTCATGTGAGGAACTAAAGAGAGGAAGCTACCAGTAAGGAAGCCTAGAGATTTAACAGTGGCAGAGAAAGAAGGCGAGTAGCCGAGACACACTAGCTTGTTGACTAGGGCAGGGTTGACCTTTTGTTGGAAATGAGAGATATAAGTAACATTTTTAAAACTCTGGGGCATATTATCAAGGGACTTATCTTTGCTTTTTTGGCTTTAAAATCCAAAAAAGCGGAAATAATACTTTTGCCCTGTTTACAAGGCGGTGCTAGCATGCATTAGAGCATGTTAGCAGCCGTTTTTCTGATGCCTCGCTCTGCATCTCTAATGAGATGCAAAGTGGGCGTCACTGGGCGTACCCCTTACGGAATACCATGTAAATTATCGCAATGTGCACATCGCGATATTTACAAGGCGGCCCACAACACGATTCGCGATTTTAAAATCCGCGTTAACCGCAGTTTTTGCCAAAAACTAACGTCTGCTGAAAACCTGACTTACCTGTATTATCCAATGGCAGGTGGATTGTCAGGCTGAGTGCACCCTGGCCTATCAACAATGTTTTCGCCATTCCTGTGGAATTTTCGCTGGATTTCCGGCGATATCCCCTCTTACAACGCCGCTATCGCTGGAATTTTATCACCCTGGATAAACGCGTTGCTAATAACGTGCTAATCGGGCAAAATATTCCAGTGATAGCCGGCGATAAATAAAAAAGCGCTAAGCACCCTTTGCGATATTTATCACCGGCTGTTGCTGATTTGCCCCTCAGTCCGTTGAGAGGTTAATGTCAGGCAGATTTTAGACGTCCATACAAATATCTCTACAATGCTTCTTAGGAGTTCAGTTATGTCTTGAGGTGATAAGAGTTTTAAATATAGTGGCATGTCAACCTCATATTGGTGTAATTGAATGTATGAGTCCTCCAATAAGAGGCTGAGAGGCTTAACATACAAACTGAAAAGAATTGGAGATACGATGGAGTTCTACAGTACCCCATAGGAAACCTGATCAAGTCTAGAAGTGACATTTCCTAACCTGACTAGAAGTGAAGAACCGGAGACGAAAGATCTCAACCAAGTTAGAACTCATCCTTTCAGGCCTAAAATCTGTTCTAGGAGTGGGATGAGGATGGTGTGGTCAACAATGCTAAATGCTGCTGATAAATATAATAAGATCATAATAATGAGGAGATAATAAGGAGGTAGGTATCGCCCTTATCGAGCATGTGGTGGATATTAGGGAGTATTTTTAAAGTTGCTGCTTGTATACTGTGGCTATCTTAAAATCTGGACCTGGACAAGGGGGAATAGATCCTTGTTGCGGTTGTGTTTGCTCCCACATTTCTAAACAATTTTGCCCAAGCGGGGTAAATTTGTTATAGGCTAGTAGTTATTAAGGGCCCGATGTAGGTAAAACGCATTTACCGATTTTAAAATACCGATCCGTCCCGAATCGGTATTTCAAAATCGGAAAATGATATGTAGGAAAAAATAGTCGGAAAAATACCGAATCGGTAGCATTCGGTATCGAGAGTCGATACGTACCGAATCGCCAACTACCGATTCGGTATAGGCCGGGTCGGACAAGTCCGAATCGGAAAAAAAAAAATGCGGAACCAACCGATTCGGTAAACGCCGAATCGGAATAATAAATACGCCCCATGGGCCGAAAGGCCAATAGGAAGGCATAATACATTCCGAATCGGTATTTACCGAATACATTCGGAAAATACAGAATCGGAAAATACCGATTCGGAGAATGCCGTTTTGCCGAGCAGGTTGAGTGACACTGAAGACATCAGCCAATGAGCTGTAAGCACCCTCCCCCACAGGGTGTGGCAACCCAGGCAGGTGCAACTCATCAGAACTTTCTGGAAAGCTGCCTGAGCTGAGCAAACACAGAGAGAGCAGCATTGTGAGCAGGATCCCTGAGAGACATGGACACCAGCACAGAGAGCCAGAAGGCAGGGCGTAAGCGCAATCCTAAATTCAGCACCATGGAGCTACAAACTTTGGTGGAGGAGGTGGTGAGGGTGCACACCCAGCTATATGGCAGGCAGTCCCTGACTGTCCCGGAGAGCACCAAGAGGAGGCTGTGGATCGACATCGGGGAGAAAGTGAATGCAGTTGGTGTCACCCACAGGAGCCTAGACGACCTCAAGAAGAGGTTTTATGACATCCGTGGCGTGACCAAGCGCAAACTGGCCGACCTGCACAAGCAGGCAGGACTCACTGGAGGAGGAACAAACCGTGCGCCACCCCTCACTCAGCTGGAGGAACTAGTGGCGACGACCATCGAGAGGGCCAGTGTCGTGGGCATTGGGGACCTGGATAGCTCATCCCGAGCTACAGCTACAGGTAAGAAGCATGCACAACTTGACACACCATACCAGACACCTCCCCTACAGACCCAATGCACAGCCAAACCCCAGGCCAGTACAGCTAGCAACAGACATGAGCAATGCATCGTGCTAAATGTACTCAGCAAAAGTTACCAAAAATGCCACAGCAGAAGCATGAGATAAATAACTGTAATACAGCATCAACGTGTTTGTAATGAGATGTGCAATGCTTTAATAGTTGTGACTGGAACACATTAGCACCCACTTGACAAATGCTTCTTTGTACCTAGGGGCACCATCAGGCGGGGGAGCAGCATCAGCTCCAGCACCAGCTCCAGCACCAACAGCCAGTGCGGCAGTGGCAAGCACCAGTGCAGCAGCACAGGAGGAGGAGGACAACAGCTGCGCCCTGGCAAATGAGGAGGACACAGGACATTCCCTCACAACTCCACACTCCCCCCGACTGTCTCAGTCTCAGTCGCCCTCATTGGTATTCTCCCCGGAAAACACACCACCACAGAGCCACCCTGCACCTGCCACTTCCCCGGCCCGGAGGAGAATAGTAGCTCCATTAGTCATCATGGAGGGGGCAGCGGGTCAGGCTCCTGCACAAGACCCCGTGACACCAGCGACACCAGAGCACACACAGCAGGGCAGCAGAATATCACGTAGGCCACGTGCTACCAGCAGCCCAATACCAGCACCGGGAGGCAGCGTCTTCGCAGGGCTGGAGACCAGCATGGTCACAATACAGAGGATGCAGGCGAAATCCATCCTGGCCTGCCATCGCCAGTTGCGCCTGCACAACCTGCAGATGGGGGAGATGACACAAGGCTTCAAGACCTTTGTTGACAGCAACAAAGAAATAGCGACATCAATTGGCCGAATGACCACTGCCATCACCCAGCTCTGCAACAGGTTGGATGACCATGAGCTGAGTCGTCGCAGGGATGCACGAGTCACCAACAGGTCACTCAACCGCCTTGCGGCTGCGACTGCCCAGCTATGCCAACGTGGGGCAAACATGGAGGCCAGCCTCACACAGAACATGTCCGAGGTCACTAGGGGCATGGGCCGTATAACAACAGCCATGGAGACACTACTCATCTCCAACACCGTAGTGAATCCCGTCCTGGGCGAGGCTGGGGACAGCAGCAGCCACAGCAGCCCGGCCAGCGCTGCGTCAGAGCCGCGCCGGAGCAGCAGGCGCTCAGCTGAGGCTGCAGGGCATTCTGAAGGGGGTGAGGTTCATCCCAGTGGGCCTGCTAAGCGCAGCAAAAAATAGGACAGCCACTGCGGGTGAGGCAACCCGGACATTGGACATTCCTACCCCTTGTTGTTTAACTTTTCTTTTGTTGCACATCAGTGCAGTAACGTTGATGCAACATTATTAAATTTAATTTCTGAACACATACATTGACCTGTTTGTGCAACTGTACTCACTCAGAAATAGTTGTCTGTGATCTCCTGACGCCTGTATCTGCCGTCAGATGGTGCAGAGACTCCAGCAGGTAGTGGTAGTGGGACAGCATTGTCATCGTCAGGGTCCTCGTAGTCGGATAACTCTACCTCAGTGCCTTTCCTGACTGCAAGGTTGTGCAACATTGCACAGACAGCAATAATCTTGCAGCAGGTGATGGGGGTATATTGCCTTGCACCTCCGCTCTTGTGCAGACATCTGAACCTGCTCTTCCAGATGCCAAAGGTCCTTTCCACTACGTTCCTCGTGCTTTTGTGGGCACGGTTGTACCTCCTTTGGCTGGGTGTTGAGGGGTTGAGGTAAGGTGTGAGAATGAACGAGCGTAGGGCATATGCACTGTCGCCTAGAAGGAGAAGGGGTAACATTACTCACATGCATACATGTATTTCACACTGCAATTTTGGTTATGGGGGTCTGACACTGTGTCTTACCTAGGAGGTATCCTTCGCCAAATTCCCCTGCCATCAGCCGTGCATAAATTCCGCTACTCTGGAAGATATAGGAGTCATGGGTACTCCCCGGAAACTTTGCAACCAGGTCAGTGATCACACACTTGGCATTGCATATCACTTGCACATTTATGGTGTGCCGTGACTTCCGATTGCGGTATACGTATTCGGTGTCAGCAGGGGGGCAAATCGGTATGTGTGTGCCATCTATGCAGCCAATGATGTGGGGGAATCTTGCCATCTGATAGAATTCAGCTTTTGTCTGTGCCAGTTCTGCATGGGTGGAAGGGAAGGAAATGTAGTGGGCCATCCTCTGGATCATGGCATCAAGGAACTTGTGGAAGAACCTTGACAGGCTGCTCTGGGTCACCCCTCCTGCCACAGCAACTACACTTTGATAGCTGCCAGACGCCAGCAGGTGTAGGCAGCATAGCACCTGCACCTGCACAGGGATTGCATGTGCCCTTGGGGTGGGGTGCTGCAAGAGGGGTTGGAGGTCCCTGATGAGGTCTCTGATGGTGTCTGCCTCCAGCCTGTACCTCTGTAGGATCTCTGGATCTGTCAGCATGCACAGGGTCACCCTCTGCCTGTACACCTGCTCCTCTCTCTGCCATTCCCTCTCTCCTTCCTGCTGTAGCCGTAGCCGTCTTGCTATGACATAGAAAGCTGCCATGTTGCAAGTAGAACTGCATTTTGGGTCCTTTTTTATGAGTTGCACCTGGTTACCACCTGATTCCAATCCATGGTAATTTCCGACTCTGAAATACCGATTTTGGAGCAAAATCGGTATTTCTGTGCTTACCTACATCTCAATCTTAGGGTTTTCGCATGGAATCGGATTTTCACCGATTCGGAATATATACCAAATCGGCGATTTTACCGATTCGGAAAGTCACCGAGTCGGTCGGATTCCGAATCGGAAAAAAGTAGGAATCGGAAAAATCTCCGATTAGGTAATCTACCGAATCGGAGAATTTCTCCGATTCCTACTTTTTTCCGATTCGGAATCCGACCGACTCGGTGACTTTCCGATTCGGTAAAATCGCCGATTTCGCAGGATTTCGGCCTCCTACATCCCGTTCTCTCTATTCCGATCGGTAACGGCCAAAAATACCGATTTTCGGCCGTTACCGACCGACCTACATCGGGCCCAAAGTATGGCTGGGTCAGCATTCATCTTTTTCTTGATGCGTCAGCATACTGTTACGACTGCTGGGGAAGAATCCTTGCTGCAAGATACATTGATAAGTCAATGGGCAGAAAACTGGTGAAAGTTTGCTTTTATGCTCTTGGTAGGTAGACAATCTTCAACATAGTAAGTTAGTCTCATAAGATTGATTGTTTTAGTCAGTGCTTCCAGATACACAACACAAAGGAGCCCCAAGTTTTAATGGCAGGTGGCAATCGGATGCCAGGCTGAGATGACATTTCTTCTAATTATGAAGATCTTATTAGAAAAGAGTATAAAGAATTCACTGTACTTCTCTTTGGGGATGATCAAAGCAGCCCATGTGGCTTCACTTCATGCAGCCTGTATTCCACTGTCTGCTTTGCACTTTCGAGTGTGCCTTGTAGTTATGCCTAGGAATGCAATCAGGTTCAGCCTCTGGACATGGAAGTACTGGTGGGACCCTTAAAGGCCCATTTGTATAGCTATCCTTTGGGTATGCCGATGGTTCTGATCGCATTCTATGAGCCTTTCTTGGACGCTTCTACTCCTGGTGAGTTGGATCTTGGCTATGGTTCTGCGGATTCTCCACTGACTGTGGTCACTTATTCAGCGGCTGCTGTGGGGTTAGAATGGGAATACATCTGCTCCATAAATCTACTCTGAGGTGTGCCTCTGGGATCATCGTCTGCGGTTGCTAAGAACAAAAATATGTTGTCTACCTCTCGGAACACAAATAAACAATTGGCTATTCCATGTAAATGTAAATGTAAACTTCTTTTATATAGCGCGGGTTACACTCCATGGAGCATCTTAGCGCTTTCAAAAGAGGAGAACAGGTGGTATTGTTCATGTGGGAGAGCATAACAGGTGGATTAGATGAGGTTTTTACAGTATGTATCAGGTAGGTTGTATAACCAGGTTTTAAGAGTCTTTCTGAAGATTGTTTCAGTAGGAATGTGTCGAAAGGGGGGTGGTAAGGTGTTCCAAGCCTTAGACCCAAGGACTGCTAGAGCTTTTCCTCCTTTGGTTTTAAGTCGGAACTTGGGTATGGTGAGGAGATTTTCACCTTGGGATCTCAGACAACGTGTAGGGATATAGTGCTTAAACATGTTTTCAATGTATTTAGGTCCAGTTTTATTATACGCCCTGAAAGTGATTAACAGTATCTTAAAAAGCACCCTTTTATGAATAGGGAGCCAGTGCAGAGCGTCCATTGCTGAGGTGGCCGAGGTCCTTCTTTTCCACCCTAGGACTAGTCTGGCTGCTGCATGTTGTACCACTTGTAGTTTGTGGCAGACTGTTCTGTTGGTTCCTGCATACAGACTGTTGCAGTAGTCGAGACGGGAGGTGATGAGGGCCACTGCAACAGTCTTCCTAACTGGGAGGGGGATGAGATCGAAAAATTTCCTAAGCTTTTTTATTATGCCGAAACAGGTCCCCGCCACGGCTACTGCTTGTTGTTGAAAGTTCATGGAGGGGTCGAATTTTATCCCTAGATTTCTTACTGCATTAGCCGTATTCGGGGGAGCAGTCGCATTTTCTGGCCACCACAGAGTAGGGTTAAAGATGTTTCCCTTGCCGAAAGGTAGAATTTCGGTCTTCCCTGTGTTACATTTGAGATGATTTGTTTTCATCCAGTGGAATGTGGCTTCTAGGCAATTTTTAAGTTTGGTCTCTGCTAAGCCAGTGTCGTCCTCCATCACTAGGATGAGTTGAGTATCATCGGCATATGAAATGGTGGCAATGCCATAAGATGATATGAGGGCAATCAAAGGGGCCATATATGCATTGAAAAGTGTCGGGCTCAGGCATGAGCCCTGTGGCACCCCTGTGTTTAGACGTTTTTCTTCTGACCTAAACTGTCCCAGGGTGACTATTTGCCGTCTGTTGGCCAGAAAGCTTTTCAGCCAGTCCAGAACTTTGCCTCCCGTCCCTGCCGCGGCTAACCGGTCTATCAGAATGGTATGACATACCGTATCAAAAGCCGCGGACAGGTCAAGGAGTACCAGGACCGCTTTCTTCCCCTGGTCAAGCGCTGCCCTTAGTGTTTCGGTGGAAAAAATTAGGGCTGATTCGGTCGAGTGGTGAGCTCTAAACCCAGCTTGATGTGGGTGCCAGATGTTATTAGCTTCTAAGAAGGTGGTGAGCTGTTGATTCACTGCTTTTTCTGTAAGTTTACAGAAAATGGGAAGCAGTGAAATTGGTCTTAGATTGTTAAGGGTGGAAGGGTCTGGTAAAGGTTTTTTTTGTAACGGCTTTACCACTGCCAGTTTCCATTCTTCAGGGACTGTTCCCATAGTGAGGGAGTAATTAATGATATTGTTAATATATGGATTGACAATCTCTACCAGAGTGTGGAGTACAAAAGGGGGGCAGGCATCCAGGGGTGAGCCCGATTTGGTTTTTAATATTTGTGCCCGGGTTTCTTCCAGGCTCACTGGTTTAAAGGAGGAGAAAAGGTTGGTCGTCAAGTTTTCCCTGTAGTGTTGAAACTCTTCCTGGAATGAGGGATGAGGGAAGTCTATGGTAAGCGCCTGTATTTTATCATGAAAATAATCCGCGATGTTATTGCACAGAGTTTGAGAGGGAGGGATGTCTCTCTGCATAGTTTTGGGGTTTATGTAGGTATTAACAATGTTGAAGATTTCTTTTTGTTTATTGTTAGTGTTTCTTATTGCTTTCATATAGAAATCCTTTTTCGAGGTTTTTATCGATCTATGATAGTGCCGGTGAGCCATTTTATACCTATCCTGATCGTTTATTTCATAATTACGGCGCCAGGTCCGTTCAAGTGCCCTAACCTTTCTTTGCTCTTCCTTTAGGGTCGGGGAGAACCAGGGGGCAGAGTTTCGATGATGTTTATTTCCTCTCAGTCTAGGTGTAGCTAAGTCTTTCTCCATGGTAAGAGCCTTCATCCATTCCCTAAAGGACTGGGTATCCTTTCCGGGATCCCCTGTCGTGGGCGGAATGGTTTCAGAAGCTTTTGTTAGAAACTCTGGGTTTCTCATCAGCTCCTTCCAATTAGTGCCTCCCTGGGATATAACGGGTTTATTTCCCCGTTTGTTATTTCCTATCACTTGAAGGGAAAAGGGGATATGGCTATGATCAGACCATATCAGTTTTTGTGGGTTCTTTATCAGGAGTGTGTCTAGGTTAGAGCAAAAGCAATCAATGGTATGACCAGCGATATGTGTAGGTAAGGTGGTAAGTATTTTTAGGCCTAGAATGTTCATCATGTCAGTAAAGCCTATGGTAGTTTGATCTGAGATAGAGTCTAGGTGTATATTGATGTCCCCTAGAATCGTAAAGTTCGAGGTTTTCAGGACAAGGTCACCTATTGCATCACCAATGCTATTTATGAAATCTGTAGGAGTTCCCGGTGGGCGATAGATTAGTGCTCCAGAGAAGGTGAAAGCGTCATGCACCTTAAGCGCAAAGCCTAGGCTTTCCGCGCCTTTGATGCCAGGAATTGAAAACGTTTGGCAGTTTAAGGTTTCCTTATACACAATAGCTAATCCTCCTCCTCTCTGAATGGGTCTATCTTCTCTAGATATGAGATACCCTGGAGGGAGAGCGATCGTGACATCTGGGGTGCTGTCGGGGGTTAGCCAGGTTTCCGTCATAAATAGACAGTCTAGCTCTTTTTCTGAAATAAGATCAAAAATGTGTTGGGCATGCTTGCCCATAGACCGGACATTGACCAATCCACATTGCAGGGTTTCCTTTCTTTTATGCCACTTAGGACACTTAGTTATCGTCTGGTCAAAGATTTTCATACATGTTTTACATCTCCATGTTCTATCCCCTGTTGCTATGTTCCATGGTTCCTCACAATTACAGCCTAATATATTCAGAGCTACCAAAGATTCTCTAGAGTATGTTAGGAGTGGGCCAGAGGATATGGCCCTAGGTCCGGTCGAGGCACGGACGGGCGCAGACGGGCTTACCTTAGGCGCACCTTCGGCGCCGCCGCTGCGCCCGTCCGCTGCGCCTCCTGATGAGAGAATCATTATATGCTGTCAGTGGCGTGAGGGCGGGGAGGGGCTAAGCAGTCGCCTCTCGCCCTGCTCCAAGATGTCAGCCCCCAAGCAGCGCCTACTCGGCTGCAGTGGGGATAGAGAGTGGGCAGGGTGGCCCAAGTGAGCCAAACTTGACCTCAATGCGAGTCTTTGGGCAGCAATCCGCTATCACGCAGCGGTAAAAGTCAATTCCGAGGCTAGGGTCGGCTGAGTGTCCAAATTTAGTTTTTGAGGTTCCCAAATTAAAATCAGTGCAATTTTTAAAACACAGTAAATACAACAGTTTAAAAACACACTTCGTCCCGGCTTTCCGCCTCAGGACTTCAGTCGCGCATTCCATTTGGTAGGAACTTTTTTGATTCGGCCTGTTTTCAACATCCTAAATTCCTTTTAAACTTGGGGACTCTGCGCCATCGGAACGTCACTTTTTTTGACGTTCCGTGGCGCAGAAGCCTGCGTGATACTTATCAGGCAGCACTAAGCCACCTTTTTGGCTTAATGCTGCTTGATAAATATCAGTCCCTTTAACGCAGTGCTCTGCGTTAAAGGGGCGTGCAAAGGGTGTTGCTGGGGGCGTTCCCAGCAACATCCATGGCCTTTTGACACTGCCCCAGATTTACAGGAAATCGTAAATCTGAGGCAGTGCCACAAGCTTACGCCTCCCCATGGGAGGCATAAGGGAGGCCCAACGGGTGTGTGCTGCATTCAGCACATGTAGAAAGAGAAAAAACCTCTTTTGATTATTTTTGTACAGAAAGGTTTTTGTGCAAAGGTGCCTGCGTTGGCGCTCGGTAGCCCACTGTACGCTGGCGCAGAGGAAAAGGACAGGAATGTGCTGTATCCTGTAGATACGGTACAAAAGGGGGTGGTGATGGACGGAGCATCTGAACCAATCAAACACTCACACCCAGTCAAGAGATCTGGGTTTGATCCATCACCGTTCTTTAGCCCACTCTGCCACCCCAGTTCAGACATGGCTATATGCAAATCAGTCTGACCCTGTGCCTCATGGGAACAGTCCAGCCCGAACTGCCAAGCCATGCCTTCCCTGGACCGGAAACAAGCTTCTGAGGACCGGTTTCTGGCATTACAGCCGTCCTCAGCCCGGCTTGCTTGAATCCAGTGGCAAAGTGAGCAAGGGACTCACGTCTGACCTGCCATTCCTACCCTTTTCTTTTGCCATAGGGAAGCGCAGCGGGAAGGCCTGCTGCGCTTCCTTACGGCAACACCTCATAAATGAGTCCCTTGGATTTTATTCTGTCTATTGATTATTGCAGCACATATATTTTATTTCTTGTCTATCTGAGTGAGCATGAGTGACTGAGCAAAAACTTTCTAGCTCTGTTACCATAATTCCTTGGGGAGCCAGGGCTGTCATGTTCTGAGGTTGCTCAAACCATTTGTTACTGTGCCCTGTGTAGGGGTACTTATGGAGGCATTGTGAGCTAGCAGGGCTAGAGGCCAACATATCCTAAGGGGGTGCATGAAATATGTCTGGCACCATCCCTACGTTTATGTTATCCAACAAACGAACAGTTCCCACAAAAGTGGAAACCGTACGATACCACCATGACAGCATAGCAAAAAATGAACCTGCTAGGTTGATTTGTGAACAGTCTTAGCCAAAAAGCTGTCAACCATCAAATAAAATGTCACAAACTGTGTCTCTGAATTACAAGCTACAGGTCATGTTGCTTTTGCTGTCTAGGAAAAGGGCTACTTGAGCCCATCACCAAAACCCAATGGGAACACAAATGGGACAACATAATTATCCATTAACTATCACGGTCCTGATAGGTAGCCCACCCAAGCAATGACAAACCACGGAAAATTGGGAAAGGCAAATGGATGGAGTGGGCTACCCAAATCCACTTTTTCTGTACTACATTGATGTACTTTTTTGAAACAATATTGGTAAAATGAGGTCTCCCACAAAGCCGTCCATAGGGAGACCTAAAATGAACTTGCCAATGCAACCAAAAAGTTGAATGCTCACTTAATATAAAGCAACAAAATGTCACCAGGAAAACTCTTGGCATAAATGTATAGCAATGGTGCATATGTTCCTAAACCATATTAAATAAGTAATGATCAGAAACACAAGAACATGTTTACACTTTAATAATTCTATAGACTTCTGCCCACATGAAACAGAACATCAGACCCGAACACATTGATCTAAAAACCAACCTCCTTCCCCTGCCTGATCTATTGAATACAGCATTTATATTTATATAGAATTTGTCAAAATACATGACAAAAAACGTAGCCACACCTCATATTTGATAAAGTAGTGAAAAATAGAAAAACGTCATGTGCACCTAGCATCTGTCAATTAAAGGGACAAAAAGTTTGAACTCTGTTGTTTTAGGGGGGGTGACATGCTGCACACTGTATGATTTTTGAGGAAAGAATCTCTGTCAGGGATGACAGGATTTGGGAGTTCCAGATTACGCGTCGGTAGGCATAGAAAGAAAAGAACTGACATCAGTGCATGGAGGTGACACATATATAAGGCTCTGATCCATATCTGGGGTGGGACGGGTCCGTCACAGAGCCACACAATGCCATCTAGCTTCACGCAAAGAAATTACTGGGAAAGCTTCATGGTTCAGTCTGACACATGGGGATTTTCAAAGTTGAGGAATCTGCAGTTGGAAGTCTCTCACTGAAGTGTTATTCTTACAAGTCTGCCATTGGACCACACATAATCAAGGCAATTCTTGCCTTATGAAAGCTCCCAAGGCACAATGTTGGCACTGAGATACTGGAGGTAAATCTTGAAATGAGGCACCCACTGAAAAATGCTAGTGCTGGAATGCTGGAGGAAAGTCTTGGCATAGGTGGCAGCCATTACAAAATGCTGACACTTGTACATTTGAGGACATTCATGGCATATGGGAAAAACACTGGCATATGGGAGTGGGGCATCTATGAAAAAGTACTGTCCCAGACAGACAAGATGTAACTTTTGTCATATGTGTAGTGTCTTGAGATTAAGTGGGCTGGGTCCTTCCTGGTTTTGGGCGGACTCAACAGAGAAATTACATAACTGTCTTGAAGGTGTTGTGGTGTGGTTATTAATGGTTATGACGTAATGAGAGTGCAGTGTGTGTTGTACGCTGAAGAATAAAGACGTCTGTTACAGAGCTCCATGTGTGGCGCGTTCATTTGTATGCCAGGGAGGATATGACAATAAGGGTCATCCGAAGTAAAGGTCACCCATAGCATATAGTAGGCAGTAATGGCAATAGTCTGGCACAGGCATATTATAATGTTTGGGTTAAAAGGGCATCATGAAAAAATACAGTTCTAAGAATGGGGATAATGTTTGATATATGGGGAATCGATTGGACTTTTTTTTAAATTTTAATGGGGTTAGCTCATGGCTATCAGGTTTCGCTGGCTTGGCACACCATGAAAGGACTTGAATATTTAATGAGTGTCTAGTTAAGGCTATGGGTTTTTAGCAATTTATTAATAAATAGTGCTTCAAAGTGCACTATTAGACTCCATTGTGTTCAATATTTCTTTCTGTGGAGATTCTCCCTAGAAGTGGTCAGTTTCACTTCCTTCACTCGCTCACAACAATGCAGGGGATGCGCTGAACTGCTGGGACCTCGCTAGGGGCACTTAGCCTTTCTTCCTCACACCCTGGTGGGACTCCGGTCCCAGGGTGCAACGGCCGCCATGTTGGTGCTCCTATCATCCTGCCTTACAGTCCACCTCACACCCTGGTGGGACCACAAGTCCCAGGGTGCAATCTGTAACTGGCACAGCTGCTGCTGATGATGAGGGGGAGGCACCTCCAAAGCACCTAAAGCGTCACCTCTCCCCGGCGGCACAGAACACGCTGAACTGCTGGGACATCACTGGGGCACTTACCCTTTCTTCCTCACACCCTGGTGGGACTCCGGTCCCAGGGTGCAACGTCCGCCGTGTTGGTGCCCCTATCAGCCTGCCTTACAGTCTGCCTCACACCCTGCTGGGACCACAAGTCCCACGGTACAATCTGGCACAGCTGCTGCCGCTGACAAGGGGAGGCACCTCGAAAGCGCTCAAAGCGCTACCTCTCCCCTGCGGCGTGGGACACGATCGGGCCGGGGCCGAGGGCGGGCCCGTCCTGGCCTGTCATAGCCCAGAAGAGGCTGGGCTAGGCCATCCCCCTGAAATTTTGCTCCTGAGGTCCACGGTCTGACATCTACAGGTAAAGGTAGTGTTAAACAGCCTGGAACCCTTTTGAAACCGATATTTGAGCCCCTCTACAGGCCATTAGTTGGTTGGTTCCCTTTTCTTTACCCCAGACAACTGGGTTGTCATGGGGAAGTGGCAGTTTTCGAGGGAGGGTCGGGTGAAGTCTCTAAAATGAAAGCAAAAAAGAAAGCTCAGAACCCCAGCCTTGTCGCTGGGGCAAGGGTGCCTGACCGTGTAGACAGTTTATTGTCAGCGCCTTGAGACCCTCACGGGTATGTAGCGCGCTTTAGAAATGCAGTGATTGATTGATTGATTGATTGTCTCAATGCGAGTAACTCCTTGACCCGTCCACCATTGATAAACCCCCTAAGCCCAATTCCCAACCAGCACCCAGTAGCCCCACATAAACCAGGCGTATTCGAGCCATGTTTCAGAGGGTTGCCAGTAGGAACCAGCCATCGAAAGCCCCACCAATGGAGATAACATTGTTACAGCAATTACTTCTGATTTATTTCCCTTGTAGTAATAGGTTTTCACTGCTCTCAGACCATTCAGGCCCACAGGAAACCTCCATCAGTCCAGGAAATCAGGCCCACAGAGAGGTTGGTATACACAATACAAGTCAGGACCGACCAAGGGTCCAAAACATCTACCTCTAAGCACTGCTCCATCCCAATAGAAGACAAAGATCCTAGCACGACCACTGATGTCCTTTCCATTGATGAACCCTCCCATTGGTCTCTTAAATTGCAGATCATGGGCTTGACCCAGGAAGTTAGAGCTCTTAAAGCAATCGCCAGTGGTCTTTCTGACTCCCTAAATAAGGTTCTCTTTGATGTACAACATGTTAAAAAAACAGCTGGGAGATCACTCAACCAGTTCTCTAGGGGTGGCAAATCACCTAAGGCAGTCTAGCGGGACAAATGAAGGTCCATTAAGGAATAGTATGAACGGAGGGGCCATGGATTATCCAACAACGTATACTAATAACGACCTTCCGCTAACCATTCAACCCAGCAGGGCAGTTCAAAATCATGTAGGCTATTGGCAACTCGCTAACTCCTCTGTGGCCCCAGGTTCTTCACTAGGTCCCACCCCTCTTCTGGCAATTCTGACCCCAACACCACAAATCATACCTAATTTTCCTGATACAAGATCCCTAGTATACCTAACAAACATGCCAAAGCTCCCATTTAGCTTAACCAAAGATGATGAGGGATCCCTAATAATTAAGGGCATTCATTGGCTCTGACATATGAGGGGATGTCGGTCTGTAAAAGGAAAGATAACACAGGGGCCACAAGATGCTCCCCCTAGGGGCCCCTCGGGACCTGATCACACTTACATTCTCACATCGAGACTTAGTTGAGAAACTGCTGGCTATTGACGCACGCACCCAGCACCCCACCAATACCAATATCCACTTCAAGTACAATCCCCCTGAAATGGCTCCACTGACAAATCAGTCACACTCCCCACCATCTTCCATTGGGGCAACTCCCTCATGGGAAATAGACTGTTGGTTATACCTACCCCCCATGGTTGCAACCAGGCTTTGACATCTCCGATTGGCAGGTTCATCGCCAGCCTACCATCTACATACTCCTCCGTGGAGTCAACTGCCCCCTTTATAAGAGCCAGCTGAGACGCACATCCGGGACCCTAGACCCAGTGGATAGAATGGCAATAGAGCTGAGCACCGTACCACGCCAAATACCCCTAATGTCATGGAATATAGCTGGGATAAGGTCCAATGGTGCCTCCCCAAACTGAAATACTTTCGTGGAGCGGTACGATATTTCTGCATTCCAGGAAACATGGACTGTATACCCACTCTTCCATCCAGGGTCTTTGAAATACTACGTCCTAGCAACTCATGGTAGTAAGGGCCGCCCATCGGGGGGGGCTAAAAATCTGGGTCCTTCAGGACATGGGCATTGTGATACAGGAACTTTTGACCCAGAGCCCGGACATTCTTGCCATTCGTCTGCTGACCAATCCCTATGGCAATATTGACATCTATAACGTGTGAGAGGACTTAGAGGCCGGCAGAGATCAGAAACTGTAACGGCCATAGAAGAGCTTCTAGAAAAACACTCAGGGGTAGCATCAATTATTGTAGCAGGAGATTTTAATTCAACCTTCGAGCCACTTGACAGTGAGGACAATGAACTGGCAGCGGAGGAAGATGCTTTGTGGGGCTTTTCTAGTCTTGAATTAACACCAATTAAAAGATGGACAGAAGTAGCTATCCAACTAAAAGCTAGTTGTTCAGAAAGAGGCATAAGGGCAGCCAACAGCAGAACCATCTCTGATAGGCAAGGGGCTACCACGTACAACAGCAGTCACTACTCATCTCGAATCGATGACCTCCTAATTGATCTATAACTATGGCATGCCCTTATGGACATGGTCATCATAGAGCGAGTGGAGAGTGATCACAACACACTGAGCCCTGCATTTGAACTTATGAAATTAGACAAATTAATACACCCTTCTAACTTAACAAATACCAGAAATGTATTTATCACTAATGATATGTGGCGGCTCAAATGGTCTAAGATAAAGGACAAACCGGACGCACTGTTCTCCATCACCAGGGATGCTGAGAATGCGTTAGTAGAGATGGAGGCTCACCTCCTCAATTCTCAGCCAATCAACGATATACCAACTATCCACAGTTCCCTATTTGATAAAACGCGGTCTCATTTTTAAAGACCTTGTAGTGCCAAGGATAACCATGTTAAGCCCCAGAACCATTGGTACCAATAAAGAATGTGAGCAAGCCCGCAGACGTTTATGGGAAGCAAATAGATCAAAAAATTCGGGTAGAATACAGAACGCCAGGAAAACTTACAAGAAAGCAGAGGAGAGTGCTAAAAAAAACATGGGATGAAAATAGGTGGAAAGATCTTAAACTAGCATGTACTTGAAACAACCTCCAACACTTCTGGAACCTAGTAAAATGAGGTAGGGGCGGATGCTCCCTTCCCCCACAAAATCCTGTAGCCCCAGAGTTATGGGCAGATCACTTCGCTATCCAGTACATTAATAATGACAACGAGGAAAGCGAGCCCTTTACCACCCACCCTTATTTAATTGACCAGGTCTTTGAGCTTGCTGATGTTAGGGCCACCCTTAGTGCTATTACAGGAGGGGGGCCGGGGGGGCGGCATCGATAGTATCCCAGCCAATGTTATTTTATATGACAAGGACAACCGGGGCAGGTATATAATTCTGCTAGCAAAAGCCATTGCCCATGGTGCCCCCATCCCGGATTCTTGGCGGGAGGCAGAGATTATACCAGCATACAAAAAGGGTGATAGATCACTGCCAAGGAATTACAGCCTATACATTTTATTGACTCCATTCAAAAGGTGGTAGCACGCCTTGTCCTGGCAAAGGTCCAAGAATGGATTGAAGCCAATGACATTTTAATCCCCCTCCAGGCGGGCTTCCGTGCACGGATTAGCACAGTAGAGCAAGGATTTAGATTCATGTTAATATACTGGCGGACAGTAGCGCTTGGCAAGGGCAGCATGTATGCCGCCTTTGTCAACCTCAAGTCAGCCTTTGATTTAGTCTCAAGTAATAAGCTATGGGTGGTGCTCCAGGAGTTGGGAATGCCTACGGACTTGCTATCCCTCATTGTTTTGCTTCCTGAGAACAATTTTGCACAAGTTCGCTGGGGAACACAGGGGAATGTAACAGACCCCTTCTCAGTTGAAAAGGGAGTGCGTCAAGGGTGCATAACGGCCCCAACACTATTCTCCCTCTTTCTGAACAGAGTTGGCAAATTTTTAGCTATTACTCCCACCGATGCCCTGGTTTTAGCAGGTATAAAGATCCCAATTTTAATGTTCGCCGATGACACGCTCATCATCTCAAAAACCCCTAGTGGGCTACAGTGTGCGTTGTTCGTTTTGTAGATTTCGGCAACCTTCCAGGGCTCAAAATTAATGCAGCAAAAACTAAACTGATGACTTTTAACCAGGAAAGGTAGTTTAAGGGTAGAATCAACCTGGATGGGGAACCCCAAGAGCAGGTAGACACATTCACCTACCTAGGTTTCATTATGGAGAAAAAATGAGCTGGAGACCCCAGATTGAAACTATGGCACTGAAACATCGCCAATAAGCCAGAGCTTTAAATAATGAATTTAGAACATCCCTGACAAAGACAGTTAGCCCGGTACTGCAGATCTATAATGCAAAAGTTGTGAGTTCGGTCCTATATGGGCCAGAATTATGGGGCTTTGAGAAACTGGCTCAGCTAGTCACAGCAGAGAACAGGGTTCTCTGAATTATCAATAGCCTATCACAAAGTACCCCTGTGCTCCCATTGCTTAATAACCTTGGAAGAAAAGTGCTAGTAGATATAGCCAGGTTTTGCCCAATTGGTGTAGAATTTGGTGTACCCCAGAACTGGCCACTTTTGCCAAGGGCCTCAGGGATGTTATTGAGGCAGATCACTTCCACAAAACTGGCTGGTTACGCAACATAAAAGGGGCCCTGGTCAGCATAGGATTGCAAAATCTATAGGAAACTCCATCTAGCACACACTTCCCATCAAGAAAAAGAATCAAGCAAAGTTACTGGGAAATGGTGGGTCAAAAAAGCATTAGAACAAGTGATACTACCACACTGACCGGAAGATTTTTAACAATTAAACCTTGTCCAAGCCTTGACCACTACTGGGACACATTTTTTAAAACCTCTTGATCGTAAACTTTATTTCCAATTTAGAGTGGGCACCCTCCCGCTAAAATCCTTTGCTGCTAATTGGTCTCCTCCTGGAGACAACAAATGCTCTGTTTGCACTGAGCACGCAGAAACCTACCCCCATGTGCTGGTTGTCTGTCCTGCCTACGTGGTCCCGCGTAAGGTATTGCTTGCACAGACCTGTAAGAACCTGGGCACCAGACAAAGTAGCGTTGCCTTGAGAATTCTGTGTACACATCCCTCCCCCCGCTACGCAGTAGCTGTAGCTAAGTTTTTAAGGTGGATGTGGTCTATAAGATCTAAATTTGTGGGCCACGTGACCCATTCGGTATGAATTGGCGCCGGGGTCCAATTGAAAAATGCTGAACTTGGATCTACCCCTACTTCTTGTTGTGTTTCCAGTACGCTATCCTTGAGCTCCGGCCGTGTCTGTTTATCGCGACGCTTGTATCTACCCCTAACTATCCCTGTTGTTGTTTTTATGATAAATAGCTATTTTTTACTGCTCTATGATGTGCCGACATTTTATGCTTAGTGGCACATGTACATATGATGTTTTAATCCATTGTTTTATTTTCTTTTATCGCATTTTCTGTAATAATGCTTTCATGACATGTATTGTCGGAATAAAGCTATTGATGACAATTCAGGTAAATATTGTCTTTGCATATCACACAGGCACCCTAATGTAGATGATATCTAAAATATACATTGTCTGTGCCCTGTTATATTGTTCATGTAGTTAATATAGAACTGTAGCAATGTTCATTATTGTGATGTGATCATGTCTTCATGATTAAGGTTATTTGACATCACTTCCTGGTAAGATTCATGGTCAACGATGTCACTTCCTGTGATGTCATACAGTCGAATGGTGTGGGATGTCACTTCTGCTACCCCTCCCACTTTGGAGAATCATGGATGTATTTTATAGTATACTTTTATGATTTTTATTAATCGAATAAAGTGGTATTGACTGACTGACTGACTTTGGAGAATCGACACATGGCCAGATTATATGGTCTGACAGGACTGACGGAGGGCGCCAGTGCCTTAATAATGGAGAAACCCTCTGGCAGAGGTTGAGATTTTGTATCTGAATACATAAATGTCAAAACCTATAAATAGCATGGCGAATGCAATTGTTCTTGCTTTTGTAAAAAAAAAAAAAATATGTTAGACATTATGTTAAATTTGCTATAAGTTACTTGACAAGGGCAGTGAAAAGAATCTATTAAAGAGTGGAAAATGTCACAGAAATGTCACAAAAGGTCGCAAGGAGATGATGGGCCATCACACTGGGAAGCCAACTGAGAGAACCGTGAGGGAGGAAGGTGAAAAACAAGATCCGGCGATGGGCTCTGACGTCATGTCATGCCAATATGTAAATGTCATGCACACGCAACGCATGCACGTCAGCCCTGGGTATGAAAGGGAGCTGTGGACGGATGCGTCGGTCTCGAAGCAACTGAGCAAGGCTTGTTGCAGAACACCCCCCCCCCCCCACACACACACACACGCACGCACGCACGCACGCACACATCTGCAGGCTTAATTCGCTTGCAGCTGAACATGTTTTTCAAAACAGCCCCTCTCCGCCCCTCAAGTGCTTGTATAAATAGACCGGAATACACTGTGCTCTCGGAAGAGGCCTTGCTATTCTTGTCACGGAGATAGAGGCCCTTTGGTTGGGATACCCGCTTTGTTTTGAAGAGGCATTGGACAATGGGGTACACAGGGACAAGATTCTAAGGGCAGCAAAGAAGCAATGACATGACAGCCACGAAAAGGAATGGAGTAAACCAGCAGAGCCGTCTCACACATATGATGGTACTGAGCAGCTGATGTAAAACAGCACCACAGCTTCCAGCCAGGCTAGCATTGACCAAGAACACATCGGTTAAACAACCTAGATTTTCTTTAGTTCAGTGGTTAATTTGTAAAATAATAAGTCCTGAGGCTCTCCTCAGGAGGCAGCGCTAACAGGAGAAATGTGCCTCCAGACTGGGGCCCGGCACAAATTAACATGGAGAGGACTTGGCCTAATGGGTAGAGCTGCTGATTTCGGAGCTGGGGAACCTGGTTCGAGTCTTGGCGTGACCCATCATCCTGTGAGTCTGGGGAAAATCAGGTGCCTTCTAAAAAAGTGTGTCCTTAACTGATGCTATAAGCAGCGGTGCTGAGGATTGGGTGCCGGTACTGAGCACCGGAAAGCACAGGCTCAAATTAAGCACTGAATTTTAATAGCATTAATCAGGGTGACGTATTTTCCGTGAATGGTAAATACATCCTATTCCGGGTTCTCAACAGGAAAATGAGGCAAAATATGTGGAATTGGTTTTGAGAGACCGAATTCCACATGTTCTGCATTTTTTCCCCCCGACAAATTTCGGGAGGATTGACTTGCAGGAATTTACATTGGGAAAACTGAGAGGGTGTGTTAATGATCACACAACTTGTAAGTGTGATCCCTGGCTAAACACTTCTTTGCAAAAGAAATAGAATTTAGCCCTGAACTCGTAATGAGAGCCTTAAATTTCAACACATAATAAAACTAGTACATTTACTCCCATAGACATTCAGCAATGGACATGTGAAAGGTAATAAAACAAGATACCTAACTGTACACTGTGATTCTCCAGTATTGATATGTTTCATAGATTCTCATGCTTGAATCTCCGCCGTTGTCATGGTGGGAGTCCCACAGTAACAGAAATATAAGCAGTGCTAATACCTTAGCATTGAGCATCACATTGAAAACAATACGCATTGCTAGCCAATTCACCTTGTTTTAATACATCCGAACTTCGACCAGTCAGAGCAGAGAGCTGAAGCACACAGCCCCTGTAAAGCCACCAAAACCTTAGATTTTGCACACTGTATAAATAAAGGAAAAGAAGAGGTATGGAAGTGGTGAGCCTTAACAGGGAGGAGGGTGAGTTGCACATAAATCTATGAAAGATATCAATACTGGAGAACCACAGAATACAGGTAAATAATTTGATTTTTCTTCAGTACTGTATCTTCGTAGATTCACGTGCTTGAATCACACTAGTAAGCAGTACCAAGGCAACAATGGAGGTGGGTAAGGCAAACCATCCCACCAGGATAAAATAATACTTCAAAAATGAAACTCATTAGCATGAATTTACCACAAGACGTGAAAAAATATATTGGAACAAAGCCACAATAAAGTTAAAGGATAGAAATCATCATAAACAATCATGCATATGCACAAAACCAAAAGTTGCATACCTAAGTGAAAAGGGTGCCATGGAGCAGCCCGTCCGAATGCCACATCCGCCTTTCGCAGGGAATCCAGGCAGCAATGCTTCGTGAAGGTGTGCAATTCACCGACGTTGCTGCCCTGCAGATGTCTGACAACGACACACCTGCAAACAGAGCTATAGAAGCAGCAAACTTTCATGTAGAATGTGCTTTCACCTTGGCAGTCAATGGTCTTCTAGCTTTCTCTAATGATAAAAGATGAAGGTTCCAGACACCCAGTGAGCAATACTTGCCTGCGGCAAAGCCTGCCACTTTCTTGCGGAGCAAATGAAATCAGGATTTGATCAGATCACCTTGACGTTTGCGTCTGATGTCTAGAGAATACAAGGCTCTCTCTCGCCTGCCGAAGATGGTTTACTGAAGAAAGTTGGTAATATGATGGGTTAATTTAGGTTAAAAGATGTAGGCACTTTCGGGATGAATTTAGGGTTAATTTGCAAAATTACTTTATCATTCGTAAACTTTAAATACGGCTTGTGAATTGTCATGGCTTCAATTTTACTTATTTTCCTTACTGATGTGAGCTCCAAAAAGAAATCTACTTTCCAAGAATGAAATTTCAAGTCAGACTTATGAATTGGTTCGAAAGGAGCTCTCATGATCCGAGACAAGACTCTGTTGAGCTGCCAAACCACAGGAGGGGACTTCACTGGAGGGTAGGCTCGAAGCAGGCCCTTCATGTACTCCTTAACCAGTGTGTCGAAATTGTATGCCTTCCCTATAGAGGCGCAATGAGGAGAAATATCTTTATTTCTTCTGATTCTTTCTTCTTTCTAAGAGTGCAGAATTCTGCAGCACACTTAGAAAGAAGGAAACGCCTCTCAGGATTGTTTTCGTGCAGGAAGGTATCTCTTCCTACACAAAAACAATCCTGCCTGCAATGCAGGCACCCTTGCACCATGTCGCAAAGGTCTCTGAAATTGGCGCTTCGCAGCACATAGTGTGCCAGCGCAGTGAGAGACCTGGATACGCCAAATCTTGGTAAATATGGCGCATTCCTGCCTTCTCTATCAGGCGCAGCGCAGCAAGTTGTCTTGTAGCCTTTCTCAGCTTCAAATAATGATAAATCTGCCCCCCAGTGTATGCAGCCATAGCCTCAACAAAAACATGAGTGGGACTGTTAAAGCTCTTTAAGGTGGAAAGCAAAACAGAATGAAAAATTTACACCACACTCACCCACCTCACAGATTAGCAGGCACACTATACCTGACACACTCTCACTCTCCTCATAGACTAGCAGTCACACACTACCTGGCACGCTCACACCTCTAAAAGGCTAGATCACCCTCCCACCAATCAGGCAGTAGTCTCAGCGCACAACAGTTGCACACGCATTGCAAAGCCAACAGCTCTGGCTTTCATTTTTAGGTCGAGGAATTTATTGCTCGAAACCTATTACATGTGACCAAACTCTCTAGAACAAGCCGGATTTCCTACAAAGCATGTTGTGTACTGGAGCGTAAAAGCTTCCCCAGGCACGCGCTTTGCCTCACTCACACCCCATAAGCTTTCCCTCCCACTCGCTCGCTTCCCGCCCCCCCCACACCTCCCCAACAGGCTCTTGAAGCACGGCGCTCCCCTGGTCATAAACAGGACTATCTGCTCATTCCTTAGCCCTTCTCTCAACACCTCCCCTTTCATGTTCTCACCCATCCACCTTCTCTCCCGTGCGTCTCGTCACCCTTACTCTCCCCTATTCTTCTCTTCTTGCCTCTCGTCCTTGTTTAACTTCAGCGCGAGGCACACGCTGGTTCTTTTTCGTTGGATCCATTATCTGCATTAAAGAAAGAAATGGAATATCGGCGCCCTCTTATGGCAACATGCGCGCGCACGCTTGTTTTTCCTGCTCCTTTGTTGTAGTTAGATCCCTTAATTGCATTAATGAAAGGGTCACGTTCGAGTGTCGGCTCCTAAACACACACAGATCCTTCACTCTCACAGTGCCTTTACATTTGTGCACACACATCAGACAATTGTCTCAGGCACCCACAAGCCTCCGACAAGAATTCTCACACTTGTAACTGTGCTTTTTCAAATAACATCCGCTTCCCAAAATAATCTTTGCACAATGCAGCTTTTAAATTAAATGCTTGTCTTCGCCACAGATCCAAAATTATATTGGGATGACAGTTTCCACTTCAGGTAAATCTCAATAAACACACTGAGCCGTCTGCCAGCTGAGCCACTCTTTGGTATTCAATGTTGTTTCACTATAAACTTTTCAACTCTGCGTGCATTGCTGCCCTTGTTCTGGGGACTTCAAGCCCCAATTCGTATAGCCTTGAGGAGGAGGGGCCAGGACTGCTGCTTCCGCACGCTGTAGCGCTATATAGTGCTTGAGGTCATCTCAGCGCGGGCCGAATACCAAGGGCAGGGTTATTCTGCAGCCGTCAGCCCCCAAAGGAGGCCGTGATAGGCAGGTGCACCCCTCTGAGCTGTGTTTAGTATGACACGACCGACACACTTTGTGATATTGGCAATGATTTCTTCCTGCTTTCATGAACCACTCCCACTAAACATCACTCCCACAACATATTGGTAGAATGTCGATTAATTGTGAAAAAAAGTTTTGTTTTGTTGCTGATGTTTACTTCAAATGGTTGCACCTCACTTTCATGCAGAAAACTTTAATTAAAGGATCACGAGCTGAACGTTTTGAGTGCTGTGCCTATTGAACACGTCCACCTTCCTGGTGTAAAAAACGTCAATTTCTAATTACATGTGGCTAGCTGTTGAACCCCGATCTTAGTTCGAACGAGCCCGCTACTTGTGCGGAACTGTGCAACATGCCGTAGAGTACGGCCTATGCTTTATTCACGCCGTGTACTCATTCATCTGTGTGCCTGGCTTGCAAGTGTAGTTCATCAGCTTAGGGTGCATGCGTGATTAATGCCCCTGGTATTGTTACAGGGTGCACTCACAAGCAGGTAACTGCACTTTATTCCGCCGATCACTAGTAAGAGGTTTCTTCATCGAGGTACATTTCTTAGGGAAGCTGACTTGTTCAAGAGCCGCACACCTGACAGTGCACCTCGCATCCACATGCAGCTCTCCCTTAATACAAATTGTACCTCATGCAAAATGTGTTTTTCACTACTTAATCTAATGGCGCGTACTTGTGGCAAAATGCTTCCCAGGCGCTTAATGCATTACTGACCAGATTTCAATGGTGATGTGATGTATCCGTGGCCCCTGCACGTAACCCATCACGTGTGCGAGACTTACCCTGTCAGCTATCATTGATGTTAACAGGCTGCTCCCAGCCCGGAAGGTTTGTGCGTGCAGCTCCTTGTACAGTGGATGCCTTTGGTTAAACACGTTTTACAAGAACCACATTCACGTTCTACATTCTTCAAAGCGCATAGAGGCGATCTGTTTTGGATTTGTTGAATGGATACAGAAACTATTTGGATATCTTAAATGCATACAGAAGCGTGTTCTCACTACTGCCTCGGGCATTCCTTCCCTCTAACTCCGCCGGGGCTCGGGCTGCGGGGCCCTGCTGCTTTTATGGCCCTGCTTTATTTTTCGTGTTCAGCCCAGACCGCAACACTTCCTTTCTCCCTCTCTTTCCATTTGCTCCCCCTCCCCCTCCCTAGTGGCCGACCTTATCTCTTCCCAGCTCGTCTTACATTTTCCTTACATTTTAGGTCGAGGCTACCGTCGCACTGCGAAGCAGTGGGGGGCGGAGCTGAGAATTTTTGTTTTCCAGTACTGGGCTTTAACCCGCCTCTCTCTTCCATTGGCTAGCTCCATAAATGGAGGCTAGCCATTGGAAGAGAGATGTGGCAATCATTCTGGGAGCAGATTCGTTGGCGTTTCTGTGTTTATTTAAGCCCCGCCCCCTTTGTTTCGTCATTCAGAGGTGGGCCTTTGTGGGCGTTTCCTTTTTTTTTTTTTTACAGGGCTGTTTTTGCGCAGTTGGTAATGTCTCTGTTGCCGGGATGGACGTACACGCCGGGCAGCCCGGGATGTTTTCCTTCTCTGTCGCCGCCGCCTCCCCCTCGCCGCCGGGCTGTACCCCCCCTCCTTCTCCAGTGGCCATGCTGCCTCAGCTCAACACACACACAATGAACTCACGCAGCTCCGCTGCCGCCGCCTCCCCCTCTTTGCTTTCTCTTTGTATCACATATTTGAATGCAATGACGGAAATAGCAAAATACAAGTCGGGCGGCACACTTTGTATTTATGATGGGACTTGTTTCTTGTTTCTGTCGTCTCCTTGTTTTCTGCTCTTTTTCGGGTTTGGCTCTGACAGAATCCCTTTCACGTCATCATTAGCGCAGTGAGAACGGGTGTAAAGTTCGCTTTAATTGCTAGGAAACGACAGCCAGACTGGTATGCAGTTTCTTCCGTCGGGGTTACGTTCAGGGCTTCTTAAGAGACGACGGAATCACTTCAAAGTTGTAATGAATAAGTTACGGGCGAAGATGTTGATGCTGCCGCCGGCACAGGACTAGCCTCGGGACCTAACAACTCGTCGCGCGGCTATAATGGTGCAAGACGTGTCCGCTGGGGCTGATGGGAGCGAAGCAGGATGTACATTGCGGAAGGGCTTTCATGCACCACCGGCCTCGCTGCCGGCCCAGACGTAAGTCCGTGATGGTGTCTGGACAGTGTGTCTCTCTCTTCCTAAATGATAATTTCAATTTGGAGGCTGGGCGGGGCCTGCAGTAAGCGCTGCACATCGCTTCTTAACAGTGCCCGAAGTGAATAAACAAAAGTAAGGGAACGCTGATCCGGAGTACAGTTGGGGGGGGGGAGGGGTAAGGTCAGCGAGTGTGGGGGATGGGATCAAACAAGATAGACGTCGGGGTCAGAAATATGGCTAAAAAGAATTAAATGTCCTCTATTTGGGTAGCCTTTCACTTACAGGTAACAATCAAGACAACCCTCCCTCCTTGAGCCCCCCTTCCGAACTGACAGCCCCAGCAAACCCCCGCCCGCCGGCTGCCCTGCTCATCCCCCCCACCCGCTCTCTCCTTCATGGACCGCACTGCAACCCCCCAGGACCGCCCACCCCCACTTCCCTCCAGTGGGTGAAGAGCGGAGAGCGAGGCACACTCGCATGAAGGCGACAACAGCAGAGGAGGAGGGAACGTGGAGGGACGCTTTGTTTTCTGCTCCCTGTGTTTTGGTCCTCAGTGCGACACATACAGCACCTTTCTGGGATTCACTCTACAAGTGTTTCTGTGAGAAGACTTCCAGGATTTTTCGGTACTAAATATTACATTTACAGCGCACTAACGCCAGTGATGCGGCCTCGTGGCGCTGCCCGCAGCTGGAGAACCAGAAGGCTGGTTAGTAACAGTACCTTGGTCTTGTGTTGTGAGATGCCTTTCGGGCACTCTCTAACTCCCCCCACTCCCCCACCCCCTCCCCCTTCCCCTCCGCCCCTCGCTCATCCACCCGTCTGGACAGGCAGAGGGTGTCATTGGGTCTATTGACATTCCACACATCATATGCCTACTGCCACGAGGCCTGTACAGACAACTCCTCCCCCTGAGCCCAGTGACCCATAGCATCTACAATACGCACCCCACATACACCGACAGTCCACATGTACCCGGGCACTGTCGGCATGCCAAAAGCCAAGCATTACACGTGACACTACATATTTTAGTACACTGTGCCATACCAGCAAGCAGAGGAAAATGGCCTGGATTTGGCAAGTGTTGGTCTGTGGGGATTAAGGATCGCCATCCGCAGGACTCTTTAGCTCCTCTCTGGCGTAGAGTCTCTTACTACCTTCCCTTGTTTTAAGAAAAAGAGTGCATGATACTGGAAAGAAGAGGTTTGGGCCATACTGGGAGGGAGGAGGAAGAGACAGACACAGGCACTTGGGAAGGGGAAGAAAGATGCACGTCGGAGGAGAGGAAATCACAACAAAGTATGGGAAGTTGAAGCGCCATCTGGAAATGTTTGGAGAAGGAACAGCACTGAGAAAGAATGAGACACAAATTAGTGAGGTGGGAGGAAAGACGTAAGAAAATGGGCACTATTAGTTTCATCTCTATACAGTGTGTCTTTAGTGAGATGCTGGAGCAAGGAGGGAGTGTGAGAATGAGAGAGGGACTAGACATGAAGGATCTGCTTGAATGTGTCCTTTCGCACATAATGTATGCTTTTCCTTTTGAAAGCACTGGTGTTTTAAAGAATGCAAAGGCCTTGCCATTGTCTGCTGCTTCTTCCAACAGGGAGCACTTATTACAGCCGCAGCAGGATGAGGCAGTAGGTATTTCACTTTCTTTGACTTTTCCGTTTGTCTTCTGAGCTGGCGGTTGAGTATTTCCGAATGTGTGAAGCTTTTATGCAATTCAATGTGCACGGAGCACGAGCACTTCCCTTCAAATGTGTTTGTTTGTTTTTTGGGGCAGTATTACCAGCATATGCTTTACCATTGTGCTTCATATCTGGGGTTATTATGTTTTAAACAGCATTGGCTGATGGTTGCTGGCTGAGCAAAGCGCTCTGAATGTGGTCCAAGCACGAGCACTTCCCTCCGAGTGTTTTTTGGGGCAGTACAACAAGCAGACACTCTTCATCTCGGGGGTTATTACATTTTAAACACCATTGGCTGATGGTTTCTGGCTTAGGAAGGCAGTCTGAATGTGAACCAAGCATGAACACTTACCTCCAAGTGTGTTTGTTTGGGACAGTATGACCAGCAGTCGATTTAACATCACGCTTCATCTGGGGGGTTATTAACGTTTAGACAGCACAGGCTGAGGGTTGCTGGCTCAGCAAAACAGTCTGAACGTGCACGGAGCACGAGCACTTCCCTCCAAGTGTGTTTGTTTTTTGGGGCAGGAGGACCAGCAAACGATTATTATTATTACGTTTTAAACAGCATTGGCTGAGGGTTCCTGGCTTAGCAAGGCAGTCTGATTGTGAATCAAACACGAGCACTTCCCTTCAAATGTTTTTGTATTTTTGGGGCAGTATGACCAGCAGACGCTTTAACATTGTGCTTCATCTCGGGGGTTGCGTATTGTAAGGGCAGGATTTTATATAGTTTCAATTCTTATTGCATTCCTACGTTCTTTTGTGCACATATAATCCCTTAATCAATAAAATTAAATTGATGTTTCAAAAAGGAATGCAGGAAAACTGCGCACCCTTCCACATATAACAGCTCGTTTTGTAGGTGGCTCTATGTGTGGGTGGCTCTGTCTGTGTGAGGGTGGCTCTGTGTGTGTGGGTGGCTCTATGTGAATGACTCTGTGTGGGTGGCTCTGTATGTGTGTGTGGGTGGCTTTGTGTGTGTGGCTCTGTGTGAGTGTAAATGCAATAGGTCATGCATTTGCGAGCGATTAAGCTATTGGCATTGTAAATGACAATGCCATTTATTTAACGATTACGCTATTGGCAATGTAAATGACAATGCCATTTATTTATGATTAAAAAAAAAACACCCCCCAAAAAAAATGTCATGAGCAATGCCAATAGCTCTACCTTTAATAATGCCGAGACCATTGCATTGTAAATGCTTGTTTAACTTTGGATGCCGGGGCTGGTGGTTCAAAGTGCAGTGCTTGCCAGCTTAAATGTATCTGCTTGTGTTATTTTACCATGAGGTCAACTGTAACAAACTACTTCTGAAGTCAAAACCCAACAATAGTTACTAAGTGTAGACAGACTAGCACTAACAGCCGGGTTAGGACATTATGGCCAAGCACTTAGGATTGTATCAACACTGATGTATTCTATATGAGTTGAGTTCATCCTTACAGCTACATGTATTTGAGCAAAGCTTTAGCCGATTGCTGTTTCAACACATGCATTTCAAACTTGAAATTGAATGCCTATTGATAGCTGCATCTCAATAGGCATACAATCTATTATTATACATTTACCAACAAGGGTTGCTCCAGTATCAGATAGAGAGAAAGGTTTTACTGACGTAAATGCTACAATCTGCTTAATTCATTGATTTTCCAGTGAATTAAGTACAAACATATTCGTCCTTCAATGCTACAAACATAGTTTTGTTTATTCCGAAATTGTTTTCTTTGGTGTTTACTGAGTCATCTAGTGTTGACTGACTGATAAAAAAGAATAACACTCTCTATGGAATTCTGAGATTCACTCAACCAATCTGATAGCATAGAAGGTTCAGATCTGGACTTTAACAACTGTTATGTCCCTGCTCCTTCCAGCACTGAGTGGAAATGTAGCATGCTTATGCAGCAGACTTGAGGAGACGCTGTGTCCAGGTATATGCTTCAGTGAAAATATGTTAACATTCTTTACCACATGTTGCTGGCTATAAATATTTTTATTCAATACCTACTCACTGTTCATACTTGACGTTTCATAGTTTCTAGACCGTTAATCAGTAACCATTAAATGCGATTCAATAAGTATCTAGAAACAAGCATTTGTAATGCAATAGGTCTCGTTTATTATAACTTTTTAGCATGCTACACAGCAGCCAGTAGCCACACTTCTCTACAGCATAGCTTAAAGACATTGGCAAAGTCAATAGCTCTGACTAAACACTTAGAAGGTCCCAAAGGCGAGACCTATTGGCTATGCCTTTGGATATACACTGCACTCAATGCAACATACAGTCCAAATACCACTTAGTACCACATAGTTACACGCCACATTATTACACTGCACTCAATGCAACATACACTCCAAATACCACTCAGTGCCACATAATTACACGCCACATAATTACACTGCACTCAATGCAACATACACTCCACACAATACCACTCAGTGCCACATTATTACACGCCACATAATTACACTCTACTGAATACAACATACACTCCACACAATACCACTCAGTGCCACATAATTATATGCTACATAATTACACTGCACTAAATGCAACATACACTCCAAATACCACTCAGTGCAACATAGTTATATGCAACATAATTACACTGCACTCAATGCAACATACACTCCAAATACCACTCAGTGCGACATAATTACGCACCACATAATTACACTCTACTGAATGCAACACACAATACCACTCAGTGCCACATAATTATATGCTACATAATTACACTGCACTCAATGCAACATACACTCCAAACAATACCACTCTGTGCCATATAATTACACGCCACACAATTACACTCGACTGAATACAACATACACTACACACAATACCACTCAGTGCCACATAATTATATGCTACATAATTACACTGCGCTCAACGCAACATACTCTCCAAATACCACTCAGTGCCACATAATTACACGCCACATAATTACACTGTACTCAATGCAATATACACTCCAAATACCAGTCAGTGCCACATAATTACACTGCACTCAATGCAACATACACTCCAAATACCACCCAGTGCCACATTACACTGCACTCAATGCGACATACACTCCAAATACCACTCAGTGCCACATAATTACACGCCACATAATTACACTGCACTCTGCAACATACACTCCAAATACCACTCAGTGCCACATAATTATATGCTACATATTTACACTGCGCTCAATGCAACATACACTCCATATACCACTCAGTGCCACATAATTACACGCCAACATAATTACACTATCTATCTATCTATCTATCTATCTATCTATCTATCTATCTATCTATCGCCCTCACTCTATCTATTTATCTCCCTCACTCTATCTATCGCCCTCCCTCTATCTATCACCCTCACTCTATCTATCTATTGCCCCTCACTCTATCTATCGCCCCTCACTCTATCAATCTATCTATCTATCGCCTTCACTCTATCGCCGTCACTCTATCTGTCTATCGCCCTCACTCTATCTATCTATCGCCCTCACTCTATCTATCGCCCTCACTCTATCTATCGCCCTCCCTCTAGCTCTCTATTGCCCTCCCTCTATCTATCGCCCTCACTCTATCTATCGCACGCACTCTATCTATCGCATCACCACAGCATCACTCAGCACCACCACAGCATCACTCAGGGGCTCCACAACATCACTATGCGCTGCCACAGCATCACTTGTCCCCACCACAGCATCACTTGTCGCCAGCACAGCATCACTCAGCGCCACCACAGCATCAATCTGTGCAACCATTCAACAACAACTGGTTCAAATATGTTCTCTCAATGTTTCAAGCTTTATTACAAATGTCACAAAAAGATGTTAATATTTCACTTCTGTTCTAGGAATTTCGTCACAATAAAATACACTGAACATAATCTTCACAAAAGTTATTTACAAAAGTTTAAGCTATTGTCATTATAAATTACAATAACTTTTATTTAAGTATTAATTATTGAAAAAAAATTACAAGCCATTGTTATTTGTAATATCAATACATCTAAGTCATGTAAATACAACACATATTGCAGTATAAATGCTATAGGTGTCAAATTTGCGAAAGTTATAACTATTGGCATTGCAAATGACAAAGCTATTAATTTCGCTATTTTCAAAACCAACACATAAATAAAAAATGTGTCATTTACAATACCAATAGCTCAAACTTTCCTAATGCGAGACCTATTGCATTGCAAATGCTTGTTTACTTAGCAGCCAGATACATTGCCTTTGTCAATGGGTGTTTAAAATATAGGTTAGACTTTTCAATTTAAGAGAGTTAAGTCACAGATCTTAGATTGTGCCATTTCACAAGAGTATCTCACTTATTTTGTATGTGTTCTGGTACGTATGTATTATTGTGTACACTAAAAATACTACTATGGGAAGGAAATAAAAACAACAGAGAGCATTGGATGGACTACTCTTTCCAGACATGAGGAATCTGAAGGTCTGGCGCACCAGTAATAAATGGAAATATATGTGTGAAGTTTTGTCTTTCACTATACTGTTGTTTAAACATAGCAGTCTGGCTGCTATGTAGAAGTTTTTTTTTCTACGAAAAGATTGTATTGTATTTGCATTTATATAGCGCTAACTACCCCAGACGAGCTGTCGAAGCGCTTTTTCGGTGAATAGCATGCTACTCAGGAACCCATAAAGGACTAGTTGTGAATTAGCATAGTGAAATATGAAAGTATTTTGAGTGGTGGATATATGAGTCAGTTGTTTGGATTGAGAAAGATAGTGGATGGACAGAAGAGGGAAAAGGTTTGCATTTATATAGCTCTTGCTACCCCTGATGAGTTGCTGAAGTGCTTTTTCTGCAATAAATATATATTTAAATGTAAACTATTTATAATTAAAGCTTCCAGTTTTCCGATTTTACTGATTTTTACAGATAAATACAGACAGAAAACAATGTGTTTCCTGTCTGTAATTATTTTTAAAAGTTGAAAAATACAGAAAAATGTGCTTCTTCTGGGTCACTCTCCAATCTGTCTTTTGTGATTTCCAAGACAACCACTGAGCAAGGGAGGATGAGACAGCATGGGAAACTTGAAAAAAAGATTCCCTAAATACCTGCATATGTTGACATATATTTGTATTATAATGGTGAAATTTACCAATGGGTGTACTCTTCCGCTGTATTTGGCTGCCTAATTTGCTAAAACGCAAAAAAGCAGCAACATGCGGCTGCATGTTTTTCAGTTAAATACATGTGGAAATATACAATTTTATGACTCCACTTACTCTCAAAATACAAAATAAATATGGATAAATACCAATAAGATGGCCCGGAAATAAATATAGATAAATACAGACGGAAATGTAAAAAAAAAAATACCATAAAACCGGGAGCTCTATATATAAAGTTTACTGGTAAGCAGAGGGGAGAGGATTAAAGGGGAACAGTAAAGTTAAGGAATAAAAAAGTAAAAAAAATAATAAGGGAGCGAAAGCTAAAGAACTAATTAGAAAAAGGTGAAGATGGAAGATGGGAAGAGAGGGGGGGGGGGAGGGCGGACGAGCACCGTTTGGCTCGATGCGACCTGGCCCAGATTACTTCGGCTATAAATACCTCCTTTGTGCTCCATAAAGGCCCTTGAAGAATGAATACCTGTGGCACAGGGCTCGGGAGTGTTAACCCGAGCGCCGCCGGTAATTTCCCGCCATTCTTGTTAGTAATGAGGTGAGGTGACTCATGGCCGCTGACGTCGGAGGCCGTATGAACTCCGAGTCTATAAACACAGGCGGCGGTGGGGTGAGGGGGAGCACAGCCGCCCGGAGCGCACCGAGGCACAACATGGCGCAATTAGTCCCCTCGGGCTGAGGGGTGTCGTGGGGAGCTCTGCTGAGGTAAGATGCGCGAGTTGGAGAGGGTTGTTGGGACTTCTCCCAAACTCAGGTGGGAAGGGAGAGCGCCGCATATGGATGGCATAGGTTAGGGGGTTCGAGCGCCTGGCTCGGAAGGGTAAACATGGTAATGTGTATTTAAGTCGGCTGCGAGTTACTGTTCGAGCAAACGAGGATGTCTGCAGGCGCCTAGCAACCCGCGGTGGATGCCAGGGCCAGGCACCCTGGAAACTGGGCGCAGGGGCCTCTGCGCGCGCTCCTCCATCCATCCCCCAGTGGCAACGGGCGCACGGGTGCAGATGTGCGTTAGAAGAGGCGCAGAATGACTCGGGCTGTGATTTGTCCTTGGAAACGATGAGGCAAGACAAGGATAACTTTATAGTGAGCACAATTAACCAGAATATGTGCACTCAATCAGGTCGGGCTGTGCTTATCCGGCTACACCGCCTAACACAAGTTGAGGGGCCACCTTGCAAGGTAGGGGTGGAGGGCCCGGGGCCCCCCTGCCGACCCCATTAAGGAGCTCTGCGGGCAGAGAACTCTGCTGAGCCTCCCCCCACACACACACACACATTTCCTGGAACTTGCCCCCCCCACCACGGAGAATGCGGGGGCCCGTGTTACGCCAAACAGACCTGTGGAGAAAATATTTGGGAAGTGGCTCCGATCTCATGTAACATTGTGCGCAAAGAGCTCGCAACATCTGGCTCAAACTATTTCAGGGCCACTTTTGAAACGCGCAAGGATTTTTTTCTAAGACTCAGATCGCCTGGTTTGTCGTTAACTAAACAAAAGTACGGGGTTGTGGTTTATTTTCAGCTATTGGTGATGGTTGGTTGAACTGAAATGAGAAAGACGCCCCTCGACGCGGCTGCGTCAGTGCTCCTGGCAGCCTGCTCCGGTCTGAAGTAGATGAATGGAAGGATGCTTGCATGAATAGAACGCTGGTTTGTTTCTGAATCGTTTCTTTTAGTTAGGAGCAGAACTAATTTGAGATTAAACGAGTTTTGTAAGAACGGAAAGTAGGAAATGGTGTATTTATTTATGGAGGAGATTATAGGAGATTTAACTAGGGCTGCCTATCAGAACCATAGACAGCGCTGCGTGCGCGTCCAAACCCTTTTATGGCGTAATTTGCGTTAAATCTATCTGAAACTGCGAAAGCAATGCGAAAGTGTTTTGTTTAGATTCGAGGCAACGAAATGGGTTACAGGTAATAATAGGAACGTACAGAGATGAGAGCAGACAACGGAAAGAGGGGGGTGGCTGGGACTTCACGGGCGAGCTCTCCACTACCTTTATACACCCACCCTGTGGGTGAGAGTGGCATTGTGTTATCCCCACGCAGGGGGCGGCGTCTGTTGGTGTTTTTATTTGCAGGATAAATGAACTCTCCCTGTGGCCACATGCGGGTTCATCTGAGTGCACAGCTACCCCAGGGAATGTACATGTTTACAGCGCCTGCAGACTTGGAAGGCTGCGACCTCTGCTGTTGTTGATCGTCCTGTGCATATGGCGCTTTCAAGAGATGGCGTAGGCGCTACACTCTGTGTCTGGTTCAAACAGAGATCAAGCATAGACTGCGCTGCCGTGACCCCATTCCAAAAGTCAAACGGCGGGAGTGCAACTCCTGTAAGCACATCTGATATCCGCTATCTGGTTTCACCCATTTTGCTGTGTGCAACATTTTTCCGCTCTGCCTTGGCAGGTTTTTTTCTTCATAAAAGCGATAGATGCTCAAAAACGGCAGAATGCGCTGTACCGAATCCACAGGCGCGCTACCGCAAAGCACAGACATATTTAGTCGATTTGTGAAATCACATAATTTAGTCTGCTTGCCAGAATCTGTTGTTCTTTTGTCGTCATGTAGCTCAGTGGGCTAAGTCCCGACAGCACAGAGGTGTGACCAACTTGCAGAGCATAGGTTACAGGTTACAATGCTGGTGGGTCTGACACCCCCTTTCACCCTTCCATGGTTTCATGAATACAGCACCAGTGAGGTGGGGAACAGCAATGTGTTAATATATATATATATATATATATATATATATATATATATATATATATATATATATATATATATATATATATATATATATATATATATATATATATATATATATATATATATATATACATATATATATATATATATATATACATATATATATATATGTATATATATATATATATATATATATATATGTATATATATATATATATATATATATATATATATATATATATATATATTTACACACATTGGATGTTTGGCTAATGCAACTTGATACCATGAGGTCCCAGAGCCCACGTCCACAAACCAGACATTGTAACATTGACTACAACTGATTAGCTGTGATGAATGTCTGTAAAGGGTCAGAGGGGGCGTGGCTAGTAGGTTGTCATCAAACCAGCAGTTCCTCACCAGAGGAGGGGTTGCCACTGGTGCAGTATTGTGGGGACAAAACCATGGGCTTAGTTCCAGCACCTGCAAAAAACTGAAGTTCTTAGAATCAAATTAATTGCCTTTATTAAGGTATACATAAAAAGCAAAATACCTCTTGAAACATCTTCAGGAGGATAGCAAAATGCCCTGAGGGCAGAGGGCGAGGTTGAAGGACAGTTCAACCACTAGGCTTGGGAGGAGATAGGAACAGGGAGCAACTGGCTGAGAAATGAAAGGATGTCACTGAGTGGTATTGGTACCAGCAAATAATAAGAAGTGAGTGGAAAGAGTTAGAAAAGTATCAGGGTCTTATCACGCGAGACCAGAATGGAAGATGACTGTGAAACTGGTCAGTAAACCAACTGAACTGGTGTTTCAGTGGAATTTCAACAGATCATTTGTTCCCATCAAACTTTGTGGTCTCACAAATCATTTCATTAACACGCTTTTCATAATTACGCAGATGGCAAACACATTGTCTTCAAAGTATTGCAAGATAAGATTAACGATCTAATTCGGACTGACAACCTTTTTCAGGCGGTCAAGAAGTGGATGCACAAGAACGTGGACTTCGGGAGGCAGGTCGAATGCTGTCAACTGCTGCTGCTCAATCTTCACGCAAGAAGGAGCAGAGTTAACAGTTTCAGGTGAAGGACCATCCCCTGCTGCTGCAACAGAAGAGTTTCCCGAAGGGGCAGCCTGATCGGAGGATTGATGCTCAGTTGGAGAAGCTCGGGATAACAGACTTTCCGTGCCCAGTCCGGAGCCACAAGAATGACTTGGACTGGGTTGCTCCTGATCTTCTTGTGCACTCTGGACAGCAGTAGTACTGGCGGAAAGGCATACAGGAGGTCTGAGCTCCACTCGAAATGAAAAGCATCGCCAGGCAAGTGCCGTCTTGGAAACTTCAGTGCACAAAACCGAGGACATTGCATGTTCTCTGCTGAGGCAAACAGATCTTACCTAGTCTCTCCCCACTGCTGAAAGAGACCTTGCACCACCTCTGGATGGAGACGCCATTCGTGATCCGCTAGGCATCGACGTCTGAGTTCATCCACCCTGACATTCAGGGAACCTGCCAGATGTTAAACTACCAGGGAAATGCCCTGCTGTTCCAGCCACATCCAGAGACGCAGGGTATCTTGAAAAATGGTCCACCACCCCACCCGCCCTGTTTGTTGTAGTACCACATGGCGGTGGTGTTGTCTGTGATCATTTGAACTAGCTTTTCCTTGATTGAAGAAAGAAAGGCTTTCAATACCAAGCAAATTGCTCGGAGCTCCAGCAAATTAATGTGGAGTCCAGATTCCACCGGAGACTAGAGTCCTGTGATTCCCCACATGGCCACCCCATCCTAGGAGTGACTCATCTGTCACTTCTGTGTGGTCTGGTTGGGAAACGGAGAGGGGTCTGTTTCTGGCTCAATCGTGGTCTGTTAGCCACCAGTGCAGGTCCTGTGCAGATCTCTCTGAGATTTGACTGGGGTAGCTCCCCCACTAGGGCAGAGGAGAGTCGCCCCACTGCTTTCTCGTAACTTTCTGTTATTACCATTTTATGTTTAGTTGCGGGCAGGCGGGTTGGCAGGGATGCTCTGCGAGCAGGAGAGGAGTGGTGTGCGCACTCCTGAGGGCACAATGACTGTTTGGTCGGCCCTCTGGGGCTGCCCAAACCAGCCATGCACACTCTGCCCTTTCTCCATGCAGGCTAAAGTGCAGCCTGGATGGAGAACATGGCCTCCCCGAAAGCCCCTGGCTGGGCGGCGTCCCCACCAATCACAATGCTGCCATTGCAGCGCTGTGATTGGCTTAGCCGCTTCTGTGCGGCGCCGATTCCCCCCCTGTGCTGGACATTCCAGAACAGGGTGCGGTCGTGACGGAACCATTCCGTCATCAGCACAGCTCAACTGTGACTGATGACGGAATGGTTCCGTCACAAGCATCGAAGGGGCTAGAGGAGGAGAGGGAGGCTGCCTGCTTCCTGCTCCTGCTGGTGGCAGGAGATCAGGAGCAGGAGCCGAGAAAATGTGGGGTTCAGTCGGCAGACAGATACGTTTTTTATTTATTATTAAATGAATCCCCCTACTCGTGTGTCCCACCGCTCCCCACCCACGATTAATGCCAGCCACGACTGGATCTGGACCATGTTGGAGAGATTCGCCTGATGCTGTGCCCACTGGAACTTCAAGCTCCACTGCAGAGCCCAAATATGCCATTTGACATGCGTCACTAGCAGGATGCAAGAGGCCATGAGGCCCTTCAGCCACGACTGGATCTGGACCATGTTGGAGAGATTCGCCTGATGCTGTGCCCACTGGAACTTCAAGCTCCACTGCAGAGCCCAAATATGCCATTTGACATGCGTCACTAGCAGGATGCAAGAGGCCATGAGGCCCTTCAGCCTCAGAGTGATTCTCACCAAAATCCAGGATAGAGGCTGAAACATTGGCATCATAGCCTGAATATCCTGGACTCGCCGTTCGGGAGGATAGAGCCCAAACTGCACCGTATCTAGAGCAGCTCAGATGAAAAGGAGCATCTGAGAGGGAGTCAGATGTGAGTTTGGTACATTGATAGAGAACCCCAGTGAGTGCATAAGGTTCGCTGTAGTCTGGAGTGGGAGACGACAGCCTGGGGTGAACTTGCCTTCAACAGCCAGTCATTGAGCATTGAGATAGGGGAAGACTAGCATCCCTGATCAGCGCAGATGAGCTGCGACCACCACCATCACCTTCGTGAACACCTGAGGGGCACTGGTAAGCCCAAAGGGGAGCATGGTGAACTGAAAGTGCTCATGGCCTACCGTAAACTGCAGTAGCACCAATGGGCATGCAGGACAGGAATGTGAAAATAGGCGCCCTGCAAGTCCAGTACTGTAAACAAGAAGGAACCTCTGCCACGGAGAAAGCTGGAAGACTGAAGAAGAAAGACTGCCCTGCTGTGTGATGCTGGTCTGACCTGCAGTTGCTTTGCTGCCTAGTAGAGGGGAAGGACTTTGTTGTTGCTTTGTTCCCTTACTTAAAGGAATCTCCAAGGGCCTGTTGTGAGCTGGCTTCCTGTTTTGAAGTCCCAGGAACAGAAGGACTTTACCCCCAGCTTCCCTGAGCTCTGCTGAGAGAGCTCTGTCCTTCCTAGAGTGCTGGGGCCAGCTGTGGTGCCTCTGGAAGTTGTACCTGTGCTGGGAAGCTGGAAAACCAAGATTTGATTGACTTTGCTACAGAAAAGTTATCGTATCACTCACTTGCGGAGCGCATCCCCGACAGCGTGAGGAAATTCCCGCCGCTAAGAAGGCCGAGATCGTCGCAGCGCCTGTTGCCGCTGCCGGAGATGCCGCATCCTTCGTTTGCGGGAAGATCACCATTGCTGCGAGCATCGTCGCAGAGCCTGTCATCGCTGGGTCAGATCGCAGCACTGCCTGCTTTCGGACCGCATCACGTCGCTGCGAACATCATCGCAGAGCCATCACATCGAGGAGCTGCGAGAGGAAGATCGCCGCTGGATCACGCATCGTCGCCACGGAGATCGTCGCAGCCCCCACAGATCATCCCAACGTGCCTTTGCGAGAACAAACTTCCTACGGAACCTACTCACCGGAATCCATACAAGTCATCGCCTTCCTCACCATAAAGACCGAATTCATCGCAACACGCCCGCTGCTGCAGCAGGACTGTCGCCAATGCCTCCCCATGGTCTCAGGAGCAACGCATCGCTTGTTTTCCATTGCACCAGCATCTGCTTTGGAACTTTGTCGCATTTAAAGGTACTGTTGGCTAAACGTGACGCAACTGTGAATTTTTCACGCAACTGTGGATTTTTTTATCGCAACTTTAAGAACTCTTTCGCAACCCTATTCTTGAACTGTGTATGTTGGATTTTTGTCGTTTTGGTCTTGTGTAGTTTAGATTAAATACCTTTATTTTTCTAAACTGTTGTGGAGTCATTTTGTGGTGTTTTCACTGTGTTACTGTGAGTGTTGGTACAAATACTTTACGCATTGCTTTTGGATCAGCCTGACTGCTTGTGCCAAGCTACCAAGGGGGTGCGCAGAGGTTATCTAAAGAGTGTTTCCTCCTTACCCTGACTAGAAGCAAGGGTCCCTATTTGGACCGTGGTACCTACCCCTGCCAACTAGAGACCCCCAGTTCTACCAGGGGGCAACGCAGATGACACGCTGTGGCATTGGGAGGTTAGCGGAGCACAGAAGACCGCCAGGTAGCCAAGACACGGTGTTGGAGGTGAGCCTGGCAGGGATCCTCTAACCAACATCATTGCACTGGAGTAGCAGGGGTGACTCCGAGCGAAGTAGAAGCCCCGTGAGCCACAGAATCTCCCGTTGGTCCCCCCAGCAACAATGGAGAGTGCCGGGGAACACAGTGGGTAATTGAGGTAGGTGGTGGGCACTTTTAACGCTGTAATCGGGAGGCCTGCGCCCAAGGCCCTGGAAGCCCATGAACCGGTGATTGAAGAGCAGAAGAGGAGCAGCACGGTGAGTGGGGTCACTGGGGGCGCCTTCACTGCCTTATCACCGGGGGCTCTCTTTATCTTTAATTAAACTTCGGCACGCCTGACCTCAAAATGGCAACCAGAGAGAAGCCCATTACCAAAGAGTTGCATGAGTAAGCGGAGGGGCACCTTCTTACACACAGAAGATACGTGGGGCCTATGTCACCTCAACTGCTCAAAGTGGGGATACATTTCAATAAGTTCAGAGGGGGATACCCAGACACTACACTATGCCTGGCCCTAAGTTAGCTGCCAGAGGCCTAATGGCTGACACCATAAACACTGAAATCTTGGCAGCTATGAGAGCCACGGGTAGATCCAGATGCCCACCTGAGACTGAGGTCCGGCCGAGTAGAAGACATGGGGCTGTACCTCCTGCCTGACCCCAAGATGGCATCCATAGGGGTCCTTTACCACAATGAGCTACTACTCTTGGACAAAAAATTGGACATTGACCAGACAACGAGCATATTCTCCATCCGGCTCACCCATCTGGACATAGAATCTGTTACCTTGCCACCGAACGTTGAGACCTTGCATTTTGATCGATGCCCGGTGGAGGTACCTTGATAGCTATAGAGGAGATGGACTGTGGACTTCCCCCTCAGCCGTCACCTACCCAGCCGGACCTTGAGCAGGCTTTCCTTCGTCTCTCCGCCGTATCTCCCTCCTACCCTTTTACCTCATCCCCTTACCCTCTATGCTCCATCTATCTCGTCCTCTATGCTTCCTTAAATATTTCCAGCGACAACTTGCTTTGTCTCTCCATTGTATTCCCCCTCCTACCCCTTTCTTCCTTGTGCTCCATTTGTCCCTCCTCTCTGCTCTTTAATTGTTCTCCCGTTGAGACCTAGCAGTTTGGCTGATGCCCGGTGGAGCTACCTGATAGCTAAAGAGGAGATGGACTGTGGACTTCCGCCTCAGCTGTCACCTACCCAGCCGGACTTTGGGCAGACTCTCCTTCGTCTCTCCATCATTTCTACCTCCTACCGCTTTTCCCCACCCCCTTACCCTTCTAAGCTCCATTTATTTCGTCCACTACACTCTTAAAATGTTTTTCTAGTAACTGATGTAACATGTAACTGATGTAACTGATGTAATTGTGTAATTTCTGTGGAACCTTATGTAAAGCGCTCTGATACCTCCGGGTCTAGCCAGCGCTATATAAAACTCTCAAAAATAAAATAAATAAATCATCCAGTCTCCTGGGTCCAAGGCAGACAAGACCTGAGTTGAAGTGAGCATCTTGAACTTTTCCTTTTTGAGGAAGTAGTTGAGGGCTCGCAGAGCTAGGATAGGGCGCAGGCCCTTTTCCTTCTTCTGGACCAGAAATTAGCGGGAATAGCAACTACAGCCTACTTCTGGTACCGGAACCCTCTCTATGGCTCCCTGGGCCAAGAGAGTCATGACTTTCTCATGATGCAAAGCCAGGTGAATCTCCATCAGCTGGTCATAAGCTGGAGTCATGGAGGAAGGGGTAGTCTCAAAGGGGAGGGAGTAGCCCCTTCGGAATATCTGAAGAACCCACCAGTGGTGAAGGCAATGGCTGATCCTGCCACCAACTGGCCACCCATGAACTTGAAGGGCCGGACTAGGAAAGTTTGCAGGTTGAGCTGGCGGGGGTGGACAAACCAGATCTCTGGGTCAGAATGAGCCGTGCCCATGGCTGTGCAGAGGTTGCTGAACTTGTGGAACCTTGTGTCTGGGGCATGGCCGGTGTGGCTGAAAGCCCCTTCTGTAGCCACAAAAGAGGCGAAAGGCAGTTGGGGTTTGAGGCCACTGAGAGGCCCAAGAACTTGGCCGTAGCCTGTGAGTCCTTAAACTGCTCTAGGTTCATGTCTGCTTTGCCTCCGAAGAGATGGGTGCCCTCAAAGGGCATGCCCATGATGGAAGCCTAGACAGCCCCAGAAAAGCCAGAAGTTCTCTGCCAGGTGTGGCTTTGAACAGCCTCTGTCAATGACCTCACTCTGACCAGCGAATCGGTTGTGTCAAACCCACAAAGAATGGCAAACTTAGCTTCAACTCTTCCGTCCGAGGATGGCCCGGGTCTCCTACCGGACCTGTGGCAGCACTTGTGCAATTGTTTCCCACAGGGAGTGGGAAAAACTGCCCAATAGGCATGCAGTGTTCATTGACCACAATGGAAGGCTGTCAGAAGAAAAGATTTTCTTACCCCAACTATCCAGCAGGCCAGAATCTGGAGAGGTATCCAGTCCACTGGCCTCACTCAATTCCTCATACCAGTCAATTTCGTGTTCAGGCTGGTCTTGCAAACGGTCCAGCGACCCCTCCCATTCTTCCTCTATTCCCAGCGCTTCAAAATAAGGCTGAGAAACCAACCTAGGCCCCAAGAGTGCTATCAGAGCCAGAATCGGCATCAGCAGCTGTCAATCCGGCTATCGGTCTTCTGGGATAAGAATAGGGCTGGTTGTGCCAGGGGGAGCTGGCGGCATCAGGAGTCTCGATGCGTGGACCGTTGTTAGGAAAAGTCACAGTGGCATGGCCGGCGTTGGCCCGGATCCATTGCCAAATCAATGGGAGGTTATCGGTTCCCAATGGAGCCCCCTCCGAGCCCACAGGACCCGAAGGCACAATGGGAGGGTCAGGTCATCCAAATTTAAGGCACATGACATCATAAAATTCTTTGAGCTGGGCAGGGGTCGCTCCGTCTCCCAGGAAGGCAGGGAACTGCGGAGCTGACCCAGGTACAGGTTTCGCACAGATATATATGTACATACACCTCCCACTCAACCAACTACATTGGCTATAATAAGCTCTATTGGGCTATCCCTTTCTTTTGAAATATCAAAAACAATCTGCAAGAATATATCAATTCATTTTTTATTTATTATTTTCTCTTATCAATTATTTCTATCATCTTTTTTTAAATTGCATTTTTTAAATGAAGTTAAAAAAATACCATTATTTTCTCTGTGTCCTTATGTACAGTACAAATCATAAATAATGCAACATTGATATGGTTCTATTAAATGTGCAAATTTGGCATAATTGTGCAAATAAATACATACAATATAACAATATTACATTTGTCCACATACCATTATCACATTTACACTAACCTCACATACAGTTATGTTATGTTATGTTATGTTATTTATTCTTTTGTATAGCGCAACGGTTACTCAAAAAGAGTGTCCCGGCGCTTTAGGTAAGGAGAACTGATTCAGAGTAACATAACACAGTTAAAAAGAGTAGAAAACAAACAGACAATAAAAGGGGACTGCTGGGAGACCTACTGGGTGAACAGCCAAGTTTTGAGACCTCTTCTAAAATCAAGGAGAGTAGTCGCCCCCCGAAGTGGGAGCGGAAGCGAATTCCACAACTGTGGAGCCAGCAGACTGAAGGAGCGGCCGCCCAGGCGGGCTCTCTTAACGCGAGGGACAGCCGCCAAAAGTAGAGATTCAGACCTCAGCGAACGAGCCGGGTGGTAAAAGGCCAGTCTCTTTTGGAGATGCTTTGCTCCTACGGCGTGGAGCGCCTTGTAGGCCAAAGTCATAGCCTTGAAGGCGATCCGTTTGCGGATAGGTAGCCAGTGCAGCGTCAGCAATAACCCGGAGACGCTGGTACGTCTGTTTAGACCAAAAATGGCCCTGGCCGCCGCATTCTGCGCAACTTGAAGCCGCTGCAACAGGTACTCTGGTAGGCCCAGGTAAAGAATGTTGGCATAATCCAACCTGGAGCCTATCAGAGCCTGCACAGTCAGCCTCCTGTGCTCCACTGACAAAAGAGGCAAAAACCTCCGCAGCATTTTTAATAGGCCGAAGCAGGTGCCGGTCACCCCCAGGATCTGGGCTTTCATCGTCAGCCCCTTGTCCATCTTGACCCCCAAGTTTTTAGCCATAGGGGAGGAGCCGGACGGAGGGAACATGTCGATGGGCCACCAGGCCTGCCAGCTAGGCTCCGTATCGCACCCGAAGAAGAGTACCTCAGATTTATCGGAATTGCACTTGAGGCTGTTCAGTTGGAACCATGTGAACACCGCCCCAAGGCAATTCCGGATACTCTCCCCGTCAAAGTCAGCCCCTCTCTCACAGGAGAAGAGGAGCTGGGTGTCGTCGGCATACGACACGATCCGGGCACCAAATGACTCCGCCACCGCCGCCAAAGGGGTCATAAAGATGTTAAAAAGGGTCGGGCTCAATATAGAGCCCTGAGGGACCCCGACTCCCAAAGGCGGCATCACGGCGGTGTCAGGTGATGTCCAGACCGTTTGCCGGCGGCCGGCTAAAAAAGACGAAAACCATCTGAGCACCGTCCCCCGAAGACCAATCTCAAAGAGTCTTGCGAGCAGGCCATCATGGGGGACGGTGTCGAAAGCCGCCGACAAATCCAACAACACCAGCATGACTTTGCCCCCGGTATCCAACACCCCTTTGACTACACTACACTACATACCAGACATTCTCATACACACATCACATCACATGCATTATTTTCCAGCTTAAAACCGACCTGCAACAAAAAACTCATGGTGAAAATTCTTCATTAGTATCCATGGTAATGTCGCCAGCGGGAAAAGGTTCCACAGAGCACTGCCCAGAGCAACTAGGCTCCTCCGTCACGTTGTCCGATGGACAAGGAGAACGCGTCAACTTCTGGTGTTTCTTATGCCTTTTACCTGACCTACCCAATGACTTCGAGTGGGAAGACAAGGACTTTGGACTCCTGGAGCAGTGCATTGACCTTCCTCTCGACTGGGACTAAGAACGAGACCTCCAGGGCAAATGGCACAGTGCCCAGTGCAGGGACTACTCTCTCAAAGATTTCAGGGCCATGACCCGGCAATCAGAGAATGACTTTGAGTCGTGGTTGCGCTCCAAGCACCAAAGACAAATCAGGTGTGGCTGTGTCGCACAGTTTGAATCCAGAAGTCTTCGCTGATATTTTGGAAAAATCTACACACCAAAAATGTTTGATAGAACAATGAAAAAAGCTTGTCAAAAAGTGACAGAGGAGAGCTCTCTTCACGGATCTGTGCTGGCAAGCATGGAAAGAAAAGAACGGAAGTCAGCGCGCGGAGGTGGCACCTACATAGTTGACACAGATGTCACAGTGGCAGAGATGATGCCGACAACATCACGCGGAGCTGACTGACACCACCTACCAGCACGCAAAGGTATTGCTCAAAGAAAAATCTTCCGGATCCACTTTGATGCCTGGGAAGTTCAAAGGTAAGGAACTGGAGGCTAGGTGTCTATCAGATGCTCATGCTCCAGTGCCACTGCTCTCTCCCTAAAACAGATGTGTGCAGTTTGCAGCCCCAATTGAAAAGGACTTTATCAAACAACATGCCTTCTCACCACTGACATGAATAGCATGTCAACGAGGATGTGGCATTCACCCAGGTGGCTATCTTAGAGGTTGCGCACCTGGTTGCCCCAGCTTTTCTGTGCTTTGGCTAGCAGCCTACATTTGGTGACAACAAGACAGGATTCTAACCTCCTGTCAAGCAATATGGTCATTTCCAGGAGTCAGGCACAAAGGCCTGAGCAGGAAGAACGTCAAACCTCCTTCCTCCCGGGAGGCCCAATGAAGTTGCTCATCAAGGAGATGGGCTGCAAAGGCTGCACAGCCTCTGATATGTATCTAGGCTCTCTGTCAGAGGAGTAAACAGCCCTCCCCCAGCCCCAGGCAGATTTGCACCCTGGCTGGTGGTCAGGAAAGGTACACTCCCAGAAGGCCAGCCACACCCCTATGGTGAGCTGCCTGGTCTGTACACCTAAGGAAGACTTCTGCCATTTTTAAAAGTGGTAGAAAAAGTGGGTTCTCTGTAGAAAAGGTGACATACACCCCCGATGTATGAAAATAAATCCGGATAAAACGGAGGTACTGGTGGTCTCTACTCTAGCATCACCTTGGAGTGACCTCTACTGGCCTAAAGAACTAGGGCCGTCACCGATACCCAGTGATAAGGTGAAAAGCCTTGGAATTAAAATCGACAATGAGCTGTCAATGGCCAGCCAGATCTCCTCAGTAGTGGGGATGTGCACTGGCCTGATTCGACAGCTGAGAAAGCTGGCCCCTTTTCTCTCGTGTTCCGCACTTCGGATGGTAGTTTCTGCCACTATCATTTCGAGGTTGGATTACGGGAACGCTCTTTATCTAGGCTTACCCAAAATTCTGACTAACAGACTACAGGAGGTCCTAAATGATGCAGCACGCCTGATCTTCAAGCTACCCAGAAGATCACATGCTACTGCTCTACTCCTCAAGTTACATTGGCTCCCCATTGAACAGAGGGTAGAGTTTAAGAGCCTGTGTACAGCCCACAAGGCCATCTATGGGCTAGCTCCTGCATACATCAAAGAGCGCCTGAAGGTATATACCCCCGGACGGGCTTTGCGGTCCGCAGACTCTCAGCTTCTAGTCCGCCCCTGCTATAAGTTAAAAACTAAAGGAGGGAGGTCTTTCTCGGTTCTGGCTCCGCAGATATGGAACAACTTACCAGAGACTCTTCGGAAAGAAGCGAATCTACTGCGCTTTAGAAAGCTGTTAAAAACTTTCTTGTTTAGGGAGGCCTTCGACCCAGCTAAATAGATTAAATCTCTGGTCCCTGGACCCTAGACCACTTTCTTTCCTATGAATCTTTGTTGTTGGTTTGTTTTCCAAGCGCCTTGAGACCTGTTGGTGAGTTGGCGCTATAAAAGACCAAGTTAACAATAACAATAACAATAACGATGTGGTCAACTCAGGGGCGAATTAGCGTGCAGGGACTAGCAGACTATTGACTACTCACTCCCAGAGCCCTAACTCTCCTAAATCTAGGATTTAAGGGACACCCCTGACACCAGAACCTTAGTTCTGAACAATCTATATGAAAGAAGACAGAAGAAGAGACCAGTGTCTGCGACAACAGGATTTGCACAACGCAAAAGAGGGATACCCTGCACCTGCGGCAATGATCCTGGAACTTCCTGATCCAGACTTGTCCTAGGCTATCTCTCGCCCCTTCAGACAGAGGTGCACCTGAAAAAACCTGAAGCATCCTCAGATGCTCCTGGACATGTGGCCTGACACCTGCAGCTAAAACAGCGCTCTGGATCGGTAGAATTTCTGGCCATTTAGTCCTCCATAGGATCGCCCAAATCCAGATGGCCTGGTGCATTGTGGGAAATGTAGTCCTGCCTTTCACAAAGCTACAGGCAGCTACGGCATTCCCCAGGACCACCAGACGTCAAAGAAACTTTCTGCCCCACTTATCAGTGCCAGGGATGGTTGGTCACCAGTCCGGCAACAGACTCCTTCACTCAATGTTGCACCCAGAGGGAACTCCATCCGACCTTTTGCCGACATAAGCAACCACCAGTGGTTGTGTGTGTGTTTCTTTTTACCACGCAGGACCATTTCAGTGATAAAGCAGGTCTCCTTCGCCTCCCGTTCAGCACCACGGGCCAAGTAAAACTGAACTGTAGGTCGTGGCTTGCTCCTGGGACCTGCATCACCTTTACCCTGCAAGGGTACCACGCAACTCTACCTGCAAGTGATTGATTGTTACTAGTGGGTTTCCCCATTGGCCACAATGCTAAAGTTTCACTGTATTATTTTGCGCTGATTTTATATTACAACAAAAATCTATAATTATATGTATACTATTCCATTCCTTTTTGTGTCTCAATTAAGATAACGCTACACTCTATTTTAATAAATTGGTGTAGTCTTTCTCTCAGGTTGTGTTTATTATTTATTGTCCATGTTGGTACTCTGAAATGCTTAACACATGTTCCTCTAGTAAAGCATAACTGCTTTTTGCCACACTACCAGGACTGAGCGAAGGATGTATTAGTGTGAATCTAATGACCATCTTTGGGGTTTGTGGCGCTATTACGTGGTGAAGCCTCACTAGCATCACTACATAATACTCCACCATCCTACAGTTCCTGGCCAGGCAACCTTCGAGACAGTCCGATGTCTGGAAGGATGCTCTGCTCAGCAGGACAGTCTCCAGGTGGAGTGCTCACCACAGAAGTACAAAGAAGTGAGAGCAGAGTGCATTCAGCTATTTCAACCCCTTCACAAAGAGATCAGGAATAGAGATACAAGCTGTGTTTCTTCAACTGACTCCTTCCCTTAACAACAGATACTGCGGGCCTTACCCTACATGCCCCCTTAATAGCAGCTGCAGTAATGTACAACCCAATGTATCATAAAGGTTTCTGGCACTTCTAAGAAAAACATGTCTCCTCTTTCCTCAGCCCTAGTTTTTGCTATGATATGTCAGGAATTGTTGCAACTGAAAGGTGATGTGTCTGTGAATGGCTGTGAAGTGTCTCAGATTGCGAGTAACATGTCTGAGATTTTGAGTGAAATAATGTGTGATGGGATTGGAAGAATGTGTCTGGAATTGGGAGACATGTCTGTGAGACAGAGTGAAATGGATGAAACTTATAGTGAAGTGTATGTTGGTGGGAGTGATGTGTCTGGGACTGGAAACAATATGTCTTCGATTAGGAGCAATGTGTGTGGAGTAGGAACTTAATTGTTGAAACTGGGAGTGATGTATCTGGGATTGGGAAGGATGTGGCATTCATTGTTTGGGCGTGTGGCTGGAACCTAATCTTAACTTCTCAGTGCAATCGCGTAAAGTCGCCGCTACCTGCTATGGTCTGCTCAGATTGATAAGGAAGATTTTGCCTCTCCTTCCTTTTGAAGCTAGGTGTATGTTGGTTCAAGCCCTTATCTTATCGCGGCTTGACTACACCAATGCTGTGTATCTGGGCGCACCACAAGGAACTATTAAGATTTTACAGACTGTTCAGAATTGTGCGGCCCGCCCTTTAATGAATGTTCCAAAGCGGAATTCTGCTAAGTCAGCACTTCGTCAGTTGCACTGGCTACCAGTGCAGCAAAGAATCTGATTTAAGGCCATGTGCACTGTTCATAAGTCCATTACTGGCAATGGACCCCCTCTGATTCAGCCTATACTGCAATTATATCATGTCCCCCGGATACTTAGATCTAACAATAAAAAACTTTTGGCAGTCCCAAGGATTAAACAGGCACAGATGGGTGGCCAACGTTTCCCTGTCCATGCGGCTAAATTTTGGAACCAGCTCTCTGACCTTATCTGTCTTGAACCTAACTAGCTCCGTTTCAGGAAACAGCTGAAAACCTTTCTTTTTCCATGATCAGTGAAGAATGATTGGGTGTCATAGGATGCGCTGGGATGCCCTTGGGTAGCCATGCGCTATATAAGTACGTATTCATTCATTCATTGTTTACAATTACCTCATTCTTTAGGTGGCATGTATCTTCCAAGTCCCTGGTTATATATTCTGTCCTCTTTGACTTTTCTCTGAACAGCAGCAATGGGCCGGTCTGAACGGCCCTTGTTGGGTCGGCTTCCTGATTATAATGTTTGTGGGCGCGGTATCCCACTGTTGAAAGGTTTGGTCAATACAACCTATTGTATATGTACAGTGGTGTATCATAAGGTATGGCAGACCGTGAAGTCTTATTACAATATTTTTACTTTTAACCACCTTACCTCTCTTGGCAGCAATCCAAATTTCTCCTCCTTCTTCTGGTACTCTCATAAATTGCCTTATTTGGTATCTTCCAAGAAAAGGGAATGTTGTGTCTGTGGTTAAGAGTGACATGGCTGGGATATTGGAAGATGATTGGTTGTCAGAGGCAATGATGTGGCTGGGATTAATAGCGGTGCAGTTGCATGTCCCGGATTGTGAATCATGTATCTAGAATTAGGAGTCCATTCCCTGAGTTTGGAAGCGATGTGTCTGGGCTTTAAGGAATGATTTGTTTAAAATAAGGGCGATTAATGTTGGTTTGAGAGAGGTGTGTGTAACATTGGGAGTGATGTGGTTAAGCCTTTGAGCAATGTGGCTGGCATTGTGAAAGTGTTGTATGTGGGGGAAGGTGTCGAGACAGAGATGAAATAGAACGTGAAGCACTTGGGAGGGGAAATAGAATAGTTAGGGTATGGAGAAATGGGATGACACAGTGTGTTTGCAAACAATGTATCGCACTCTGGCCAGGAGTGGCCAGAGGATATAAATAAAGGGGCGAAGACCGCTCGGAGTCTTCCATCTGCAGAATGGGGCTTATTTACAAGGGCCTTGTGCCACTTTTGTGCAATTTTTAACATGGGAAAAGTGACGCAAAAGTGGCGCAAAGGGCTTGTAAATATGCCCTATGCAACGAGATGTGTGTGCCAGTCATTTCTCCTGCTGTGGCGTAGGTCCAGCGCTCGCCATAAATAGAGCCACCACAGCCAGTGTGGCAAAATTGCATTTTGCCCAATGCAGCAAAACATCACACACAAGGCATGTGATGTTTGTAAACCCTTGCAACAATCATTGGCTTCTGGATGAGGAATTCTCAGCAGTGACATTTGTGGGGATTCCTCGCGGGGCACCGTCTGTGAATAGGCCATTCATCAGTGTTTCACGTGCCCTGCCCCTGCCCTGTGAAAGCCTGCCTTTCATGAGAGGTATGGCTCAACTACTTCCGCTGCCATACTTCCTTGAGCCAAAATAGATTCAACCAATCCGCGAGCCATGTCTGTCCTTGGCACACAAACCCTTCATTCTACTCACAGCTTTTACATCCTTCTCTGGGATATCCCCACCACAAGGGATCATCCACCTTTTCCTGCCAAGAAGTAAATCAACTTCCTCTTTGCATCTCAGGATTTCGCCACTGGCACTCAGAGTGCCGATGAGATGAGAAGTGCCATATTTAACGTGAACTAGTTTTACTCCAGCACGCCCCCATGGCAAAATCAGGGTGCACACTAGACTTCATGCACATAATCACAAAATCCACAGACCCAGATCTAATTTCCTGTTAAATTTGGTGCAATTCTGTTCAGCAGTTTTTTGTGGAAGTGCTTCTTAAGGCAGTCTATGGAAAGTGCATGGGGAAATTTGCTTTTTGACCACCTGTTTTTCTTGGATCATTGCTTGATGGATCACCCCGGGGCTTTCCGGGAGGGAGCTAAGGTGAATTTGTTTTTGTTTTGTGGGGGTTCGTGAGGATTCGTCAGGCAGCGGGGGTTGTTGGCAGAGTAAGGGGTAGTTTGTCTGTGGAGAAGCAATCCTGGCTGTTTCTGCACAGTGGCGACTGTCATTCTGAACTATGTACGTGTGTGTATATATATTTATATATATATATATATATATATATATATATATATATATATATATATATATATATATACACACATACACATACACACATGTCATTGTACATTGAACAATGCTTTCCGGTGTAAGCAGATACATTCATATAAAGAGAAAAATTATATCACACTACAAGAGATGTGTCTATCAGACAATGTCATAATTGCTGCTTCTATGTCCATATTTGTGCATATATTAAAAATGTTCATGCTGGCTACTACAAATCTGAGAAATGTCATAAAAAAATGCATATGTCTCCACAACATAGCTGTGCACATCAGACCATCTAAATATTACTGCTTCTGTGTACATATAGGTATATATATATATATATATATATATATATCTATATATATATATATATATATATATATATATATATATCCATAACTTCACAGGAACCCTTTCGACAAACAGCCACTGGAAGTTTCTTTAAGCACGGTTTAAATGGCAGCATGCTGGCAGCTTACACTGAACAGAAAGCAACTTCGTTAAAATCCTACGCCAGACGCGTTTCAAGAGCCACACGCTCTCTTCTTCAGTGGCGTGCAGGTTATAACGTGGATTGAAGCGCCTGCTCTGGCTCACAGTTAATATTCTCCACCTGTTATTTCTAGAATAGTGGTAGATTATACTAGGTTTCTGGCGCCACTGGGAAAGTTACACTTTTCTAGTATATACGTAGTTGGGTAATAGTTTTAACGGTGCTAAAAGGAGAAGAGAACCACTTCCCTCTTCTAGTTAGGCTAAGCCACAGACATTTGTTGCTCCCTAGCACACGTAAGGAATTTATACAGTCAAATACAGGTGTTTCCACATTACATTTCATACAGCAATACACTAAAAAGAATTTTTTCAAGATCCTTTTGTTCAGGGTTTCGTCGTTGTTTAATGAGGAGACGTCACAGCCAACACATGTTTCGTCGTACTGGGGAATGTAACCCCCGACTTTTTCAAGGCTATTCTCCGTTGCTGTAGTTCGTTGTCGGTTGAGGTGATAATTCCAACCCTCAATTGGGTTCCGGTGTAGTTATCGTTGTTATTTATTGTTCCAGCTTCATTTGGTGTGAACACCATATATTGGTTCACTCTCTGTAAGCTTTCCGGTGTGTTCTTCGCGGGGATTATAATAAGTCCCTTCTGCTTCGAGTAAGAGGCAGTATGCTGGCAGCTTACACTGAACAGAAAGCAACTTCGTTAAAATCCTACGCCAGACGCGTTTCAAGAGCCACACGCTCTCTTCTTCAGTGGCGTGCAGGTTATAACGTGGATTGAAGCGCCTGCTCTGGCTCACAGTTAATATTCTCCACCTGCCTCAGTGGGCGTGGCCAACAGCATGGCCTTCTGGATGGTGTAGTCAGTATATATAGGGATTTTCTTCAGTCACTATAACCTTACCAAGTATCATGTGTATATGTGTATGTATAAGATAAAGATCATTTCAGTATGTTTGATCTAAAAAAGGAAATCTTCCATTCAACCGTTGTCCCATCTCTCCTCTGTCTGACTCATCTCAACACCTTGTGACTAAACTCAACGGAATTTGTTTTTATTCCACAATTACTTAACATCTTTTGCAATATCTCGTACATAAGTGGAAAGGACATGTGAGTAAAATTCTATCCAAGTACAGTTGTAAACATATACTAGGAAATACTTGTTCATATTTAAAATATATATATTGTTTTAGCAGCTTTATTTAAAAGGTTAATACCAAGTTATGTGGCAAAGAGCATTGTGTGACAGACTTAGAGGGCAGAAAAGACCTCTGTATCGGCTGTGAACTCCCAAACATGCTTCTCAAACTTTCCCCTCCTTTTTTAGCCATTTCACCCAACTAACAGGCACGCACTATCACTACTTATTAAAACAACTTACTACTTCCCCTCGCAAAACCATTCCCATCATTCTTTCTGTACTAAACTCTACTAACATCCACGAGCACACGAACAAGAGCACAATCCTAACACAACTAATAAGGAAAGGAAAGGAAAGGAAAGGAAAGGAAAGGAAAGGAAATACTACTCTACTAACCTCTAATCTTGGGCCAATTCAAACTTCTCACACACACAAGCAAAGCTATGACCAGAATAGCTGAACAGCCGCATATACTTTCACCAACCCACCGGACACCTAGACTCTGGTTCACTCTCACTTACACACATTCCCCACATCCACAAAAGAAAAAATAGAAGGCGCTCACTCTCCTACAGCGCACCCAAGACATGGAACGACGTCCCTCAACACATCAGACCCTCCTCCTCACTTGTTGAGCTCCACAAGAAGCTAAGGACCTGCCTCTTCGCATAAGCACCTTGGGATCACGCACCTACACACCTGCCCAAGTGCCTAGATACCTTCTTGCATGAATAGTGTGCTATACAAATCAATATAACGTAACAGAGGAGCATTTTCAGCAGGTAAAATATGCTCTCTCCTTCCCACACTCCCCATCAATAGTGAAACTTCTGGGTCCTGAACCTGCTACAGCTGTCCATGGGCAGGCCTCGCAAAGCTTAGTATAGAGCAATGTAGAGCTCCCACTCTTATGGCTGAGCTCAAGGTCAGGAGACCTATACTGTGGTGTAGATAAAAGAAGTAACTACTAATCATTACATTTAGTTGTAGAACCATAGGGATGGCTGGGTTCAAAAGTATGGATGTATGACATTACAACGCATGCTTTTACCACGCATGCCTTTACAACGCGGTTTTTACATCGCATACCATTACAACGCATAGCGCTTCTGGGTGCTGGATAGTGAATAGTTTAATTTACTATTCCAACTCCAGTCCCTGTGGACACTAGGGAAGGTTATTGGATAGTAAATTAACCGATTCCCTATCCTATAGCGCCCCCCAGAGCAATGCGTTGTAATAGTTTGGGTTGTAATGGTTGCGATGTAATGGTAGTGCGTTGTAAAAGTTTAGTTGTAAGTGATGTTTCCCAAAAGTATACATAGGTCTGTCACAAAAACTGGCGCGTCGGTGCAGTCGTTTTCGTTACACTTCATTAAATAAATGCCCAAGTGTGTAAAAAAATAAATTCTCTGATCATATACGTAAAAAAGTCCAAATTAAAAAAAACACATCAACCAGCAAACACCTAAATGGTTTACAGAAAAGGGTCTAGGATATAACACCGCACTTGTTTATATTATGGGCGATTTTGTAACAATGTGGTGCGTTGACCAAAGGAAACATGACCCTTTCAGTTTCCTATGTCGTGAAGACTTTCACAACAAACAACAAGCAAACAGCTACCTTCCTCACAAAAATTGACGTCTTTCTCCAGAAAAGTTGCTCTGTCTAGGTTATGATGGGTCCAGTACTGAGGTGGGGTAAAAGAGTGGTGGAATCAGTAATGACGTCACCCCAGTGCCGTCCTTTTTTAGATATTGTTGGTAAAACTTTGTTAACTGAGTGCTGAATGCAAGTCTTATGGAAAGTTCATAGTTTGCTTTACAGCTTCAGCAGCGGCTGCTCCATTACAGCGGAGGAGCACCGCCCCTGCCACCACCAGCAAATAAACCGATAATAATAAAATTAGTTTTAAGCCTATATTAATATTGTTTTATTTTAATACCCTGGACCCGCCCCAGGACTCTATCGAGTCATTTAGGGCTGCGTTGCTGGGGCTGGAGAGAGCAGGCATAGGCTCTCAGTCTGCCTGGGAGCGAAAGCTGCCGGCACTCAGGCCAATCCTGAAGCTGTTCTCCTGTGAGAGCAGCTTCAGGATTGGCTGCAGGGCAGGCTGGGAGCCTGTGTGCAGGGCCAGTAGCAGGAAGAATGCAATGCGGGGAGGCGGCAGCAGAGTTCCGGTAAATATTTTTTGCATTTCTTTTTTTTGCCCCCAACCCTCCCCCCCTCCCTCCTCTGGTCAGTCCACCTCCCCCCTACACACACACACTTTACTACAGGCCACTACTGTTCAGCAGTAACCAGGTTAGGTAATGGACCACTCACATTTTCTTTTTATTTTCATTTTCTATCTTGATACCTGTGGTTTGTGATTCTACTGCAGTAAGAGGAGATTTGGTTTAGTAGCTACAATATGAGTCCTAGAGGCATCATTGCATGGATAGAAGTTCCAGAATGTTTTTATGTTTTATTTCATAAGTCATGTACCCTTGTGGCCCAGATCATCCAAGCTCACATCCTCTTTCTTTATATGTTTTAGGAAGGCCTCACTGCTGAGAAAGAGACCTGCATGTGGTTTTGTGAGAAAACAAGGCGGTATTCCGGAAGCCTTGCCACAGCGACCTACAGCTACACTGTCGGAGGACTGTTGTCCAAGATGTTCTGCCCGAATTGGAAAATGTGCAGCAGCCAACACAAGCCACCGCCTCATTGTCCCAATGTACTCACTCCAGATCGCATCCCTAAGTTTTTCATCCCACCTAAACTTGCAGCAAAGCATGTCGGGGTCTCAAGCAGGGGTCCAACTTTGCAAAACAGTGGGCCATTGGGCAAGAGCACAACAGGGCTTACTTCCAGCTACAGGGCTCTGATCAAGTCAGCTAATCGACACATCATTCAGATAGAAAATATGGACGAAGGTGTGCCGTGTGAAGAGGAGAGCGGTCAGAGGCTTAACGGTGCTTCCTCAATGCTGCACCTTGCTGGGTCCGGAAGCTTTGGTTGCCTACCAGAGAGTCCACACACACGCAGGAGAGAGTCTCTGTTTCATGTGAAATGCACTGCCGATGGCCCCTGTGAGTCATCGTGGCAGGAAATGACAAATAATGTTTCTTCTATGGATCTCAGCCAATCTCCAAGTTTGAGAATCTCTTCACCAGACTTAAGGCCCCCTTGCCGCTCTCACTCTCCTCCATACTTTCCCGCCAATTTTGACAGTGACACAGCATCCTCAACGGAGTCTTCGCCATTCAGTTCGCCATTGTTAAGCCGGTCCTTGGCTGGCACCCTGGTTTGCCAGGCGTACACAAAGCAGAGGCTCTTCTGCAGGACACTGAATGCAAAAACATTAGCTCGGGCCAGCTCCCTCTCTACAGAGGAGACAAGTTCCACTGACAACAGCCCCAACAACACAAGAAAGGAAAATGAGGGTAGTGGGTTGAGACCCTCCCTCACATCCCTGGCTCCCCCACCAATCTTTCACCTGGATTTTATCTGCTGCCATGAAAGGGTGACCAAAGAAAACACTGTTGACCTAAGCAAAGGGGGCTGCCTGCGGCTATCTGCTGAGTACATGAAAGAGATTGCCCGGCTGAGGATTCGACTCATCAGCATAGAAGACCTCTACCAGCAGCACTTTGATCCAAAGAACGTGAACTGCTGCGTGAACCTCCACCTTCTGCCAGGCAAAGTGCAGAAACAGAGAAGCACCATCATTAAAAACAGCAAGAACCCTATTTTTAATGAGGACTTTTTCTTTGAAGGTGTCTTTGAGGAGGAGTTGAACTCTCGGAGCATCAAAGTCAAAGTGATCAACAAGGGAGCTAATTTGCGCCGAGATCTCGTGCTCGGAGACTGTGAACTCATGCTCAGCCACATTCTACCCCCCTAAGAAGACGGCCCTTGAGCTTAACCACACCATAGCAAAGACAAACCTGTTGCTGCATCATAACTCATGGTCAAGCAGCCCCTTTGGGTCTTCATGTGGTGATACTGTGTCTTAGCTTCAGTTGTTCTGCCCTTCATGGGGGTGTTCATGGCCCACCATGGAACAGCCAGATCATGTGACGCCATCAAGGTTGATTCTGTCACATTCTGAACTGCTCATCCCTTCAAGCAGATGCTCATGACAGACCATGAGAGGATTTACTGTGTTCTCTGTTTGAGCATTACCGTGGTGCACGCTGCACTGCTCAAGGCCTTCAAGGAAAATCTAATCCCACATCTTGTAAATTTACTTTTTTGTCCTCCGTACTTCCATGTCCTCTGTTCTTGCGCGGACATATCTGTAGCATGACTTCAGTTTGTTAATGGTCAAAAAATATATTAAATATTTCAAAACACTGAAAATGTTAGAAAGATTGTTAAAAAAAAGTCAAAAATGTGAATTAAATGTTTGGATTGTTATTTGTTACCGGATATGTAAATTCAATCAAAAAAAAATACCTTGTGCCACACAGCTTAAACACAATAGCAGATAAAATATATTAGATACTTTCTAATTACTTTGTTCAGCTATGTCTCAGCACCATCCAAATGAGGGAGCACCCTTTGATAGTATTTAATAATATATTATGGCATAAGCACATGAGCAAAAAGGCCCATTGGAGATCCCTAACTGTAGAACAACCACAGTACAGTGCACAGTTAGTGCGCCCCAAGATGTCGCCACCGTGCACATGCGGGAGGCCCCTTGATCTGAGGTTTAACACCATATTAGAGCATAGGCATATAGCTAAAACTGTCCATTGGGGAGACTAACTGAGAATCAGTGAAGAATTTGTGCACAGTTAGTCGGCCATGATAACCTCAGACGTTGAGGGCTCCCTGGAGTCTATACATCCAAAACTAGAAATGCCGTTTTCCTCCCATTCATAAACTGACAAGCCATCTTCCCTGAGGTCTAGAAAGGAGGAAGTGAAGTTAGAGTTCAATTTTCAGGGGTGACAATGCAGCAGGTATACTTCTGGGAGCCCATTTAATAATATTTCAATAAATTGAAACCCAGATCCATGTCCATGGTCCCTTTCTGCTCCGGGATCGTCGGTGCTCTGAGACAAGTACGCTATTAACGCCACATCGGACTCAGTTCTAGAAGCAGTCATGTACCATGTGCACTGGTCATGACAAGCACCTAGTATGTCTGTCATATCCCTGTACAAATCCACTCGCTCTCACAATGGGCAGGTATGTGCTTGTACCAAAACTACTGTTCTTCAGGGATTTTGTGAAGTCATTATGGGGAATATTATCAAGGACGGCTTTAAAATTATCGCCGGTTTAGCGGCAGAAAACTGCAGCTAAAGGGGTGAAAATGGGCTTGATAATATGCCCTGGAGAATTCCAATAGATGCCCATGTTCACATCAGAACATGGGGGCATATTATCAAGCACGGCAATAAAATTATCGCCGCTAAAGCGGCGATAATGGGCTTGATAATATGCCCTTGAGAATTCCAATAGAAGTCTATGTTGACACCAGAACATGGGCTTCTATTGGAATTCTCAAGGGCATATTATCAAGCTCATTATAGCCGCTTTAGCTTTTAGGTTTTAGTAGGTTTTTGTGCTAATGTTACTCAACCGTGCACAAGGATTGTGTGTAAAATCTGTAGCGAAAAATACTACTACCCAATATAAAGCAATAAAAAGTTTTTTAAAACACGTTCAGCCCCATTTTCGTATTTCAGAAGATACCTGTTTCCTTTCTCCGCCTTCTTTTAGTTTGACGTGGGGAGAGTTCGGCTAAAGTTAGTGTTAGACCAGTGAGGAGGGAGGAACACGGATGAGTTTAAGTAGAAATCGGAGTTGTCTTCTCTGTTGTCTTGAGATTATGATCAAACCGTCTTGTAACGTTTCCATAATGATATGAATTTATTTTGTTAATAAAAATATCCATGACTAAACTTGAATTGTGGAATTACTTTACCAATATCCTAGACAAATATGCAGAAGTTGACATTTTAATAGGGATTTGACAAGTGTTCATACACTCCTGCACCCCTCTTTTCCATCATAGGCAATGTCATCAACAATAGAATATATCTCCCTACATACACGCAAAGTCCAAAAACAGCTTCCAATGAATACACTTATATTTCTTGTCCTTTTTTAAGTAGACGCAATTACAATAATATTTTAACACCAAAAGCACAAAGAAATTACCCATGATGTAGAAAAATGGCGCCACTGCTTCTTTAAGGAATCCATGTCCAACACTTAGGGCAATTGTGTGGAACTATGTCCAATATATGACTGTTGCAATGTGACATTTTTTCGAAAAGCAGAAAAAATGTACCTTACTGGAGTTTATTTACTGGTCTGTTTTATGTTTGTGTTTTAAAGTATGTGATACAACATTAAGTGGTCCTTTAGAAGCGAAAGATTTAAGAAACACGCGTTGGTCAAGGATTTTATGTAACTGAAAAATCGAAACACAACTAAAGAGTAAACTAGAGAAGTGTGCCCTTCACCCATTTATGTAAAGTATTCTTAATAAAAGATATTTGTCTGGGCAGGTATACATTTGATTCAGTAGTGTGCTGGTCAATGAGTTGTGGATGCCCTATTTTGAGTGTGTGTCTATTGTTGTTCAATCAGTATCCTCTTACAGGCAATAATGCCTTAGGCTACTTGGGGTCATTTCTAATTAGTGGATCATTAGCTCTGATCCTAAAGGTGAAGTACTAACTGAAATCAAGATTATGGTTAAAAAAAAAAACAGAGTCGGACAACTGGATCACTAATAATAAGGTATATTTTCCAGTAGCAAAACATCCTAGAATGTTCTTTTGATATACAGTGTCTAAAATTCATACGCCTACATGCCCCCCACCTGAATGCTCCATTGTAGCTGGTACTGGATCTGTCCTTGAACCACTGTCAAACCTTTGTGACTGGTCCCTCTAACCCTGGGTTTTCTAAGTGCCTTCCTACATGAAGGACACACAAAACATGCTGAACCTGATGGAGAATCTACCATCTGACTCTCACAACAATTTTATGTGGGTTTAGGCATTAAATTGCCGGATGCCAGCATTCCTTAGGCCTAAACTTTTAGGGTTGTTAAAATCTCCTTATGAATACCTAGTGGAAGTCCATGACACCAAAATGATTTGCTATGGACTGTGTCAATTTGCAACCAGTGGTTCTGGAAGTTTTTCCGAGTGGGGTGCTACCAGCAATGTTACATCACTGAAGTCACAGGGATTGTGACCAATCCTAGCATCACACAATGAGCAAGTATAATGCCAATTCAGCAGAAGAGAGAGTGGTAAGGGTGTGGAATGTAGCCAGGTGTGCATTTTGGAGCACATTGTTGCAAACATATTACTAAAGCATGGTGTAGTAGCATAAAGTCATTTTCAGACAACACACACTTTCCACTGAAGTGGCCAAAAAATGTGCAATTACGTACTTTTACTGATAAAACTATATAACACACACACAATAATGTGTGGAAATGGAGTTTTAGGAATTTATATCATTTGCACATCACCAAGTAAAGTGTCTTGATCCTATTAAAATCCTTGTGTCCATCAGTCTTCAGAATTGCAAAAGAATGTGCTTCATGTGTGCTTTCTTCACTGCCATGTTTTGAAATATTTGTACCGTTCATTTACATGTTTGTTAGATAAAAACTTCCATCCTATAGCCTTTCCTCTCACACGCCCTGCACCCTAGAACGATTGTCAGTTAGATAGTTCACTTTACAAAATCCTCTAACTCTGCAGTCAGAGAAAGAAAAGTAAAGACCAATCTACAGGTTAAAAGACTAAGCCCGACATTTGACCTCTGTCTTTGAACCATAGCAAATGTGACAAGACAATAACACATTTTAAAGGCATCTGTATTGCTCATTCATCTTCTGGAGTCCAGCATGTTTAGTATGAGGGTGCTGAAGCACCCCTGCACACCTCTACTACCACCACATATGTTTGGCACTCACTGGTAATGACTTTGAATTTGAAGGGGTAATGTATCACCAAATCCACGGCATTGGGTAGTACCTACACTTCCAGCCTGGACTGCTCTATGGCTGCCAATGTGAGAAAGAAAAGATCCACACTGATAACAGTCCCTTCAGGATACACCTACACATGGGGCATAGAACTACCAATCCTGGATCTGAGAATCATTCTCAAAGATGAGAACTAATCACTGATGTATACCATAAACCACCTGACAAAAACAATCTTCTGCATTTTGACAGTGTCCATCCACAGTCCCTCAGAGAAAATCTGCTTTAGTTCAATTCTTCAGACTAACACACCATTGTGCTGAACTGTCAGATTTTGGAAAACAGAATGACCACCTGTAAGAAATTGAATTACTGGTCGACTAGGGTGTGAGCCCTGGTAAAGCAGCAACCACAATCAGGGAGATGCACAATCCAACCCTTAATAAAAATGTGCTCAGCCCTCTGGTAGCTTGGCACAGAGCAGGCAAGCTTGATTATGGGCGATGTGTAAAATATTCGTGCAACACATCAGACCGAAATAATGTGAAATATCCTCACAAAAAGGATCTCACACCAAGTTAGAAAAAATAGTTCTTTTTATTAAATAAAATAAGACCAAATTGAGAAAGCCCCATTCAGTAGAACACTGATATATGATTTTTTTTTAAAAAGGAACAAAGTCACAAGTTCAGCTACAGGGTCCCAGTTAGGCCCACTGAACAGAGTATCTTAAATGCTGGTTTGCGAATCGTTGACAGGATCCATGTTGAGGATGCTTCGTGCAGGCCGAGGCGGTACATCAGTTTCGAAGTTCGGAGAGTCTGCGATGCGAGAAACTGTGTCATTCCAGAGGATCATGTCAAAGTGGGCTGATGATGCCAAGTCTAACATGAAGGAGGAGTTGCCCAGTCTGGGTAAAGCTGTGATGCAGAGTCCATCATTGAGGCTGCCGTTGACAAGGGATGCAAGGGCCTTAGCCACGGATGCGTTGTGCAGCAGCGGTTTCGAAGAGGCTGCCGGCTGCAATGCGGGTCTTTGCCATGGGTTCGATCCATGCAGCAGCAGCGCTGCATCAGTTCTGCTCAGAGTTGTGCTACACAAACCAGAGGATATACATCAGTTCAACTGGGTCCATAGAGGCTGGGAGAGCACCTTAGGTCCAGGACTGGGGTGGCACCACTTGGCAGGTTAGGCTCACAGATAGCAGGGTCCACTTGCAATTAGAAGGTTGTTAAAAGCCTGTTATGCCCCTGAGGTTTCAAATCAGGAGGCCAGCCAACTATCCCTTGGATTTCACTGCGGTTCTAGGTTCAAGGTATGCGGGTCCAGTCCTTCTCATCCAGGCAAGAGGGTAGAGGCAGCAGGTCAGCACAGCAGTACAGCAGAATGGCTGTCCTTCTAGCAGCACAGCAGTCTTTTTTCATGGCAGAATATCCACAGGTCCAGAAGTGTACTGAAGAGTTGGTGTATGAAGTCCAGTATTTATACCCAGTTGTGTGTTGAAGTGGGGAGAAGATTCTAGAGGCATGCCTTTGAAGTGAACAGGTACCCTGCCTTCCTTGCCCCGACTCCATACGAACTAAAGTGAATATGCAGCCCTTTGTGTGGAGGTAGGACACAGCCTATTCAAATGTAAGTGGGGCTGAACCCAGTTCCTTCTTCCCATCTTGCCAGTGATGGCCCATCCAGGCACACCTAACCTCCCTATTGTGTGTGGTTGTCTAGGAGGACTACACAAAAGCTCAACTGTCAACTACAACCAGTAATGTGACCCAGAGACAGGCTGCAGGCACCAAATGCCTAAGGCAGGAAATGGCAACTTTCAAAAAGTAATTCTTTTCAAAATAGTTATTCAAAATCTGACTTCACCATAAGTTAGGATTTTCCATTACAATTTCCAAAACACCTAACATTAACAGGTTACCTGTTCCCATTTGGAAATTACAGCTTATTAAATGTAATAAGGTAACTCCAATGCTATCCTATGGGAGAGGTGGGCCTAGCAGTAGTGAAAAACTAATTTAAGATTTTTTCACTACCAGGACATGTAAAACGAAAAGGTACATGTTCTGCTCTTTAAATACACTGCACCCTGCCCTCTGGCTTGTCCAGGGCTCACCCTACGGGTGACTTGTATGTATTAAAACCTAAGCTCTGGACTTGGCAAAAGGTTTATTTTGCTAGGTCAAGTTGGCAGCTTAAAAATGCACACACAGGATGCAATGGCAGGCCTGAAACATGTTTAACTGGGCTACTTAAGTGGGTGCTACAATCAGTGCTGCAGGCCCACTAGTAGCATTTAATTTTCAAACCCTGGGCACATGCTGTGCCACTTTAATAGGGAGTAGCAAGTAAATTAAATATGCCAATTGGGTATAAGCCAATTCTATCATGTTTTAAAGAGAGATAACAAGCACTTTAGCACTGGGTTAGCAGTGGTAAAGTGCACAAATTAGAAAAGCCAACAAAAACAGCCTCAGAAACAAGGAGGGATAAGGCAAAAGGTTTGGGGATGACCCTGCAGAAATGGCCAAGTCCAACACCACTTTTCTAAGAAACCTGAAAATTGACAATAACCCAGAAAGATAAAGCGCTAATATAAAAGAGAACGCAACAATAACCACAGTGCCCTGCTGCAAATGTCCACACTACATCTAATACCCAATAACTCGTAAACTGTGGCATACCACCTGTCAGTGGTCACTTCTCATTTGTGAAATGCAGTTTGTCCACTTACTAATGCCATGAAACTCCTTTATTTTGAACTAATACCCCATGGCTACTTATTAGGCATACTAAATGCAACTCAGACAACGTGATCTACCTGAACTCTTGCCCTGATGGCCTGGGCATGACATGACAACCGTCGGCATTTGCATAGGCATCAGTGAGCACAGAATCATCAGATGCAAGAGCAGTTCTACACATATGACAAACCACCTAGGAAAAAGACATAACGAACATGACATTGAATGGGTCATCCTTGACAAACTTGCACTAGAGGACAGGCATTTCACTCCTATTTAGCAGTTACTGGAAGAAGAACAGAGGCTGGTTTATCAACGTCAAACCCATATTAATGGACTGAATGACGAATGTTGATGTACCATGTTCACAACTCAATACCACATGATACTGCCCATATTGAGTAGCCCATGATACACATTTAGGTTTAAGGTTCTGCATTTCACGCCTCAGCTTTATGGCTTGATGTCCTGACTGTACCTTGCAGCTCTCATAATGTGCCACACTCAGTAGCATAGCAAGTTTCACCAAATCTCAGTTCTGGGTCTCCTCTACTTCCTTCTGTATGTCACAACCGATTGAACATTGTCTTCATATTTGAGGTCTCATACAGCACTTTGCCAACAGCACACCAAGGACCTTTTTACAAAGTTGGGCAGACTCACCTCCAGCCAACACTGTTGCAGAATCGGGACCGACCGACCTCCGGTCAGCGGGCCTGACCACAGCATTACAGTGCGACCGCAGATGGTGTGGTCCCATACTCCCATTTCTCTATGGGAGCTTGTGCTGCTGCCGTAAACGGGCCATACCACAAGGTCCCAAAAAGAAATGGGAAAATCTGTTCATCCCTGCACCGCATGGCATTAACAGGGGGGCACCATGCGTACCCCCTCGGCCCCCAACCAGAAGCTTCAGGAAAGCGGGACCTGCTAGGGGATCCTAAAGTCACTTTCCTACAAGCTTTCCATGTCAAAAGCCCGACATGGAAAGACTCGTAATCCCTACGATGGAAACGCTGTTCATAGGGATTACGGTAAGGCCTCTGACTGGCTGATGAGCTCCTTGAGCCCATTGGAATTGTCCAGTTTCCCTTTGTACAGCCTGCATCGTAATGAGGCGGTCGAAAGTAAAACCCTCACTGAAACTTGGAAAGCCTCCGGATTGTAATGAGGCACCAAGTGTCTCTTTAGGTCTCTCTTGCAGACATCATTTAGCTGCCAGCTGTCGAAATGACCTTTTGTTGACAATACCAAGACTTACAATTGGCTTTGGGTCAGCAGCTTGTTTACCATTAAACGATTCTCTTGTCACTCTCCTTTGCTTGCTTCCTATTCACTGGCTCTCTTTCTTCTACTTGTGTTAGCACCCTGCATCATAGCTTCTTTACCATCCATTTAATGGATGACTTGTATCCTTCCACTCCTCACATTCAGGAAACTAATTTTTTCTTTGTATGTCAGCGCTACATTGTAGTGCATGTGTTTTTCGCTCATTCCCGTGGCTGCTGTTTCCACCTCAAATACACAGGCCCGACCCAAGGTTTGCTCTACGTTGCATCCTAAATTCTGTTAATAAATACATAATACACAATGCCTTACACTGGCCCATTTTTCAATGGGCAACCAGTGATGCTCGCACAAGTGGGCAGAAACTGAGACACACAGAGGGGCATGACAGAGAAGTCTAGCAGCCGCGTTCTGCACTATCCGCAGTCTATTGAAAAGGGACTTCGACCCAAGAAAATTAGAATAACGAAATAGCTTCATCATTAGCCTCCTCATTCACTCAATACCCTTACAGCAAAAGCTCAACTTTGCACACAGTACTTCCTCTACTGTTCCGTCTTCAAGTTGGTCAACCTCCTCATCAATGTATCTCATAGCGTGTCCTTCCATCTCTCAAATCAATCTATATCTAGACCTTGACCCCCGCTCCCACTCCCAGTACTTTTATCGCGAGCTTAGAAACTGGCTTATTCGCAACATAACTACCATGAGTTGGTCTTGTCCCTCGTGCACTGGGACACCGTGCAATGGAACTGGGTTTGCTCGCCTTTGAGGAAAGCCCTAGCGAAGAACCTGGAGCCATATTATCAAGAACGGCGATAACATTATCGCTGCTTTAGCGGCAGGAAACTGCCGCTAAAGCGGCAATAAGGGGCTTGATAATATGCCCTTGTGAGTTCCTATAGAAGCCCAGGTTCACACTAGAACCTGGGCTTCTAAGGGAATTTACAAGGGCATGTTATCAAGCATCTTATTGCCGCTTTAGCGGCAGTTTCCTGCCGGTAAAGTGGCGATAATTTTATCGCCGTTCTTGATAATATGGCCCCTGGTTGTCTGGAGAATTCAACAGAAGGGTGGGTGTAGGCCACTGATGATGTAAGTTGATATCCATTTTATCCATGCAACACTCATAGTAGCTGTAAATGTTGTAAATAGTAACTGTCAGTGGACTGTCATGTTTTTTTTCCACTTGCTTTGTCTCTTCTAACAATTTTGCTTGATCAATTAAAAATATATAGAGAGAAGAGTGCTTAGCATTGGGAGCCATGCTAGATCTTTTCAGTCAAAAGCATGCTGGATTGTGAATTGGGATTTTTCAGATCATAACATATGTTCAAACAGCCAACACTCCCACTGAGCAACATTTTCTGAAAAAGAGTTTGGTATACATTTTGGTGTTTAAACAAGAAAACGCATCTCACAAACTCCCAGCTAGAAAGTGGGTAAAGGCAATCAAAATAACCAAAACACAGAGTCTACTTGAAAGGGATCTTTGGTAATTGATGCAAATCTGAAGACGACCCCAGAAGAAGCAAAATGTTCCCTTTCATCAGACCCAAGTAGCAAAGAACAAACATGGGAATTATCTGGTGATGCATATTCAACAAACGGCATTCAAATTATCTGCTGGAGCGACATCAAAGACTAGGCCGATAGCCCAACTCATTCTAGGGGGCCAGAAGAAGAGGCGGGCTTGCAGTGCGCCTGGAAGGCTTGTTTCTAGGCGGCAGATCAGCATAAGAATAGCCTTCTGCGATTAATGATTGAATGAAGCCTGTTTATAGCGCTGCTTTATGACAGTCCTGCAGCACAGGGGGACTGCTGGGAGCTTTGAGAGCAGACACTGTTAACCCCTCCAACGCTTGTGATGGAACCGTTCCGTCACGCCCCTCGGGTGGGCTGTGCTGGTGACGGAACGGTTCCGTCACGGCCCGCTCGCCGCGCCTGCGCGGTGCTGATTTCGCGCCTGCGCGGCGCGTTCTATTGAGCGGGCGGGGCCGTGACGGAACCGTTCCGTCACAAGCACAGCTCACCCGAGGAGCGTGACGGAGCGGTTCCGGCACGGCCCCCCCCGCCCCTTAGCACTGAGGAGGAATAGCCGCTGCAGTGAAAGGGTTAAAGTGAAAAATCATTAGCTTACTAGATGAAATGCCTCTGTTGTTATTGTGAGCAGCAGTGGCCCGTGCCGCTAAGAGTGGTGGGGCGGTAGGGCGGCTTGGGGTGGGGCTGGCTTTGGGGGAATTTCGACAGACGACGATGAGGGAAAATGTACTAAATATTTAATTTTCTCTCCTCATCGTCAGTCGAAACCCCCCCTCACCCTGCCCCGACTCTCCTACCTGCATGGGCTGCGGCTGACTGTGAGAAACACTAGCCTGTGGGTACTCACTAAAATTTGCCGAAGGGCCAAAAAGTTCGGTCTGTGGTGTGACTGAGGGACACATTGATGCCAGAAATGTGGCGGTCAGGACCCGGCAGGAGGTATAATGTGGGAGTAGGGGAAGCAGCGCATGTACATCTAGTGGTTGAATTGCACCTGGGATCAATCCCGGCATCAGCACTTGACCACATTGTGTGATCCTAGGCAATTGTTTTATTTCACTTAGCTTCTTTTTTCTCAATTCTTACATATAAGAATACCTCGAAATACATGACATGAGGATGTGTGCTGTACAAAATCTTCTTTTGTATTTGATTCAGTATACTATAATGTTGGCCATATATAATAGCAACCCAGGCCAGCCAGTGGGTGCACATAACAACTGACTGGCCTCTTAGTTCACTATTGGCATTGTTGTCAGGATGGGGGGGGGGGTCATGAATGTTTCTAAATTCATGTTTGAAACCTGAAACAAAAGGTTTTATTATAGATTTTCAACAGTAAAGAACAACATGAGCAAATACATATTTTGAGTGAAATTATACATAAATGTTGTATAGGACGCATCCAATAGTACACAACTCTAACAAAATTCACAAACAGTTTGAGCTTTGTTTCCAAGAGCTTCCAAGAGCTGCTGTCAGAACAAGTCGCCCTTGCAAGCTGCGCAGAAAGTGGTATCAGCGGTGAATCCTCCGCTATGGGCGGAGGAGCGTCGCTCCCCCCTTCCAGCAGCCTAAAGAAAATAAAAATAAAACGACAATAAATCGTGGTTTAATATTGTTTTTTGGTGTGTCCTGGAGTCTTGAGGGCTGGGCCAGGGGATAACAGGCACCCATGAGGAGCAGTATGCACTGTTATTAGTGCCTATGACAGTTTGGCTGTCTGTCTCAGGCCGGCCAAACCATCATGCGCACTTTGCATGTTCTCCATGCAGGCTGCATTACAGCATGGGTGGAGAACATGCCCAGGCTCGCAGTCCCTGGCTGAGTGCCAAAACACAGCGCAGAGACCAAGCACAATGCAGCACTTCAGCATTGTGATTGGCTCAGGGGAGCCTGAGTGCTTCCTGCTTCCAGCCGGAGCAGAGCAACGATGAGGAGGGACGAATAAGGAGACGCGGCGGCACGGAGGTAAGTTTTTGTTTTACTATTCCCCCTGCTGCCCCCCCAACCCTGATCCATGCCAGCTGGCACTGAGAGGCATGAGCTCTGCTGTGAGGGAGAAGAAGAGAGTAAAGACTACGGAGTCCATTATGATTGAGGGCGGATCGCCACAGCACGTATGGCGGTGGCGATCTGCCCGCAAAAAACCTCCGCCCACTCTGAATTCTCCCAGCCCCACATTACCATGGTGGGGGGGGAAACCGGAGGATAGAAAGACCGTATGCCGGTTTTCCGCCCGGTCGAGAAGTCGAACGGGCGGAAAAGCTGCTTACATGGTGGCGGTGTCTGGGAGACACCGCCATCCATATTAGCATTATGGCGGGGGCATGCCTTGCCGCCACGGAAAGGCAAGCGGTTTTCGCCATTGGGGGCCCGTTGCGGGCACCCAGGGATTCTAGTGGGTGGGGGGTGAACAGGGGGCTACCTATGGTACCCCCCTGCACTTCCATGCACAAACATGGCAGGCACCGCGTGGTGCCTGCCACATTGTGCATGAAACTGCCCAACATGCCTTCTTGGCATTGTGGTGGGCGGTGCTGAGAGCACCGCCCGCCACAATGTCAAGCATGCAGGATGCGCCCGTCAGTGTGGCGGTCTCATCCTAATACCACCAACGGGACTCCCGCACCGATGGCGGTGGTCCCATTCCCTGAGAGGATGGCGGGCGGACAAAGTCTGCCCGCCATCCTAATGACCCCCTAGGAATAGAAAGAAGGGGTGAGAGGGCAGAGGGAACAGAAATGAGGCGGGCGGTTGACTCCGGAACACAGGGGCTCACGGTTCGATCCCCGGTGCTGGCGGCAGGTTAGCCCAGCACTTGTGACTCTGGGCAATAGCTTGCTTAATCTTCCAGATGGCCCCCCAGCCTGAGGTGGCTGTGAGCTTTACAAATGATGGTATTATTATAAACAACTAATAGGGAAAGCTATTAAATCATTTAAAATCCGAAAAGCACCAGGGCCCGATGGCTTCTCAGCAGGTTTTTACAAAATGTTGTACCCCAAGTAGTCGCCCACCTAAAATTCCTTTCTGATAACAACTCTGAAACGGGTCAGCAAAGCCCAAACTTCACAGAGGCCACAATTGTATTTATCCCAGAAGAAAATAAAAGAACTTCAAGGGACAAAAAAATTAAAGTCCCATTTCTCTACTTAACGTAGATTGCAAAAATGTATGCAAAAATCCTAGAATCGAGGCTTGAAAAATGGATACCCTTGATAATTCATCCTCCGCACACAGACTTCATCAAGTGGAGACTAGCTTCGGATAACATCTGGCTCTGCATGTACTAGAAAAAGCCACCTGTCTACAATCCGCATCTATGGCCCTAGATGCAGAAAAGGCCTCTGATAAGGGTGCTTGTCCTTTCCTGAGGTCTGCTTTCCGCAAATTCAATCTGGCCCTTCCTTCAAGCATATGGTGTTTGTCCTATATGACAACCCATCTGCCAGAGTAAGAATAAAGGGTTCACTCTCAGATAAACTCAAACTCTCCCAAGGAACCAGGCAGGGCTGCCTCCTATCGACATTACTCTTTCTCTTCGCGATTTAACCCCCATTAATAGACACACACCAGAACAAACATTTCAAATGTATTCCCTTCAACTCCAAACCCCTGAAAGCGACTCTCTGTGCTAACAATGTTCACAGACACTTCTGTGTCTGAAATTTCAAATCTGATCAACTCATATGCTAAGGCTTCTGGTAAACCCTGAATAAAGAAAAAACGGAGGTCTTCCTCCTTAAATCCTCTTGGCACCCCTTCATTTCTCAACAATAGCAACAGCAAATGGAAAACATTCCTTCTCAGATACCTAGACCTACACTTCTGTTAGTCTCTATGTGAACCACAATCACATACTGAAAACAATCTTCTGAAAAAAGTACAAGGCCTCCTTGAAATGTGGTCACCTAAACACATCAGGTGGTGGGGAAGACAAGGAATGCACTGAGATGATGGTGCCCGCAAGTAAATTTCATCACAAGCATGTTTCCTCTACAACTCTCTACAATTTATTTTTCAAAAACCCTAGACAAGCTTTTTATACAGTACATTTGGGGCAATTAAAAGCCCAGGATCTCAACAAAAACAAAATCTGACCAAATAAAGAGAAAGCTGGGGTAGGACTTCCCAATTTTAGCAGATATCAATCCGCATACTTAATCAAACAATCCATACACTGGGCACAGTTCAACCCGAATTCCCTCCCCTTCCTGACATAGAAAAAGATCTTATAGTGCCATAAATGACACTTGACATTATTTCCATAAAAAGCATTAAATCCTACACTCCTCAAACATTAGCAAAGATAGAATAGAGGCCATAAAACAATTATACAATAAATGTTCAGTTAAAAAAAAAGAACTAATCCTTTGCTTCATCCCCCTAATCGAAATCAATGGCATAACGCTGCACTGGCAGACATGGACGAACCACAACATATTCTTTATAAAAGACCTGTTTATGTTTATGTTTATGTTTGTGGGATTTATAAAGCGCGTGACCACCCTTGGGCATCTCAGCGCTACAAGATAAGGAGAAAGACAGCCAGCACTTAGTCAAGCGGGAAAAGCCAGGTCTCGTTTATGATAAGTGACGCATCGCTGCGTGAAAATAGCGATGTGTCATTTTTCATTGGCCCTCCGTGCCTCATATTTACTGTATGACGCATCATGTCGCAAAGAGTTACAGATACGTCAGTATTTCTGACGTATCTGTAGGAGCAGAAATTACACATTGCTGGAGTGTGTCACGAAAGTAAGGCAACTCCATCAATGGGTCATTTCACATGAGCAAGTCCCATTTCAAATATGCCTGCGTCAGTATTACGCCTGCTGTGAGGCAGACGTAAGATATTGATGCATTTGCGTCCTAGAAATGACGCAGTGAAATCTCATAGATTTCACTGCATCACTTCTGCCAGGCTTACTTGGTCAGAACGCCCACCCTGCATACATTATACCTGGCGCATCCACCTAGATGCGTCACTTTGTAAATATGACGCATCATGGCGCAAAAGTGATGCAAGGGCCCATAAATAAGCCCTCTAATAAACAGAGCGCAACCCAGTCTCCTTTGTGTCACAACTAAAATTCAATGTCCCCAGAGGGGAATTCTTGAACTTCCTCAGTCATAGAGTGGCCATTAACCGAAATCGAGCCTTTATGAACCCACACCCTCCAAGCGTTATGGACACTCTGAAACTAATATCATTTCAAGACCATCAAGCTTCAAAATTGTACAAACTTCCACAGGAAAATAACCCCATAACTAACCTCAAAACATTGGACAAATCGTCCCTATCAAGCCTTAAACTAGCCATTGACATTCCTAACACACGCAGCTAGACTCTCAGGTGGAAATTCATTACCAAACTAAAATTTTCACCCATAATTTCACTATGCTAATATTGGCTGATGCATAGAGGCTTGTGGACCCCAACAGTAACCTTTTGCCTTCTCTTCTCTCAAGAAGGACTGCCCCCAGTATTAGCAGTCACTAAATGTATTTTCCTGATAGTAAGACACATACTGAAGACTGACTGTAGACCAGCGGAAGACTATTGACAGAATCCCCACATTCACTCTCTCCTTGAGTTAAATTACCCTCACCAGACATCACCCACTATAGGCTGAGCGTATGCTCCGTTGTAAATTCTCACTGGCTATCACTGACGCCACATCAAGTCACTATCTGAAGCTACCTCCTCTCACACCTTCCTTTTTCCTGCCTTGTTACACCATACAATGAATCTTGCATGAGGCTTATCTGGTAGGACCAGATGGTTGGGATGAGAAGACCTTCTGGAAGAGTTACATGATCATCTCAGATTGTTGCTGATTAGATAGGTATGCTAAGAAGTCTGCATGCTCATCAAAGTATAGGGTCGGGCGTGGTCTGGCCATGCAGGAAGATGGCCGCCTGAAGGACGAGCTCCGCTGTGGGACGGACGCCTGACGGGATCTGCCCACTCATCTGTGCCGCCGGAATCTTCTCTTCACGCTCCGCCGTGGTTGGTCATGCGGAGGGTTCCTGTTCCTTTTTTTGTCGACGAGCAGCGGTATTTCTCCTTCTTCCATTGCCAGTGAGGTGACCGCCCAGCTCCGCTCTACGACACGCCTCAGGCCCTGCGCGTCACTCTAAGCCACGCCTCCTCGCTCTGCAAGGCCACGCCTTCTCGGGCATTGTACACGCCCCAGCTCTCACGGCGCCTCCAATGCTGTGGAGATGTTTTCTTTTAAAATTTATCGGCAAGGATTTTTAAGGCTCCATAACGTTTTCCTCTGCAGCGCTTTATATTCACATTGGAGCCTTACAGCTTTCCTTAATTTCTTGCCTCACTGACGTATCTCGTTGTACATTTCACTGCAATTAAGTTTGTGCTGTTACTGCACAATTTGGTCCTTTGAAGAGAGATACTTTCTTACCCATGTTGTTTTCTCCTCACAACTTGTCAGTCTCCTCATGGTGCTGACGTCGAGCACTGCATTACGTTACTGGGAGTGTGCCTATATTTTTGTCAAAGCCAGTTCTTCCTGGAATGTTTTTGGATGCTATGTCTTTCACTTCACTTGACTTTCGTTAATTGCTGCACAGCATGGTTATATGGAACATACAACTTTAATACATTTTTAATACATTTACTGTTCTCTCATGTTAGAGATAGTATACCCATGGTGTTGATGGTGCAATCAGTTTCACTGCTACGAGTGTACCTTTACACTTGACAGGACTTTCACCTCAGATGAGTTTAACTTCTTGCTGCACTAAATATGTACTTGAGGGGCATATCTTTATTATCTACGCTATTATCTCCATATGCCTTAATTCCAGCAGAGTCAACTCATGGTGTTTATGGTGTGGAATGATTTATTTTATTGGACTATCCCTATTTTTTTGACAAGACCACTTCTTCCTGTGATATTATTAGAGCGCTTTTAATGGTCTTTTCAGTCAGCCACTGTGCTTCATACCTCTAACTGGATACCCTTTTTCCACCTCCACAGGCTTTTCTTCATTCAATTGAAGTCTTTATACATTTATTTGTTGAAGAGTTCAGCAACTGTTGTTTAACTCTTTAGTAGTGCATTATTATCCTTCACATATATTTGTTGTAAGGAATCTCACTAGTGTATGTGACATATATAAAGTTCAGCCTGAGCCATTGCACTGTATGTTATATTGCTCTTGTTACTTATTGTTAGCCATCATGACTTTATACTCATCATTGATTCCTACCACGTTGTCACTTCAATTCGCTTTTGTAGACCGCCTGTGAAACATAATATACAAATGTCTACCAATAGGAATGGTAGTAAACCACCTAAACAGCCACTCTTCACTGAGGTCCTGAAACAATCTAAAGCCTTGCCAACGAAAGGGAACTCGTCCTCCTCAACTAATGTATCCCACATTTCGACTTCCCACAGTGACCAGACATTAATGGACACCATGCAAAGAATATTGAAGGAGATTTCCGGGGTTAAACGTCGATTGGACGGGATGGAAGTCACAATCACATCTTTGGCTGCAGAAACTAAACCAATTAGAACAGATCTTACAACTTTTCATACCAGAATTGCTAGTCTTGATTCTAAAATAATGACCATGGAGAGTCGTCTGGCTTCAACTCAAATTTCAGACCAAGATCTTCTTTTTCTCCACAGCAAACTCATTGACTTAGAAGACCGCAGCCGAAGAGACAACATTCGCTTCTTTGGCTTTCCAGAAAATGTTGAAGAACACAATGTGAAACTATTCCTCTGTGAAACCCTTCCACTAATGACTAGTAGTGCCTTTGTTCCACCTCTTGAAATTCAACAAACTCACAGAATTGGCCCTCCACGCCTAGACACTGCTGCGCGTCCGAGGCCGATTATTGCTTGCTTTCTTCGTCGTGAGCAAACTCGACAACTTTTGACTGCGGCTCGCACACGAGGCTCCTTTCTCTTTCAGGGTCATAAAATTTCCGTAGCTGGAGATTTTTATAAAGAGACAAATGAACGACGGAAGGCATTTCTTTCCATGCGACCTCAACTATGTCAATTAGACATTAAATATGGACTGTTTGAACCTGCACGATTCCGTATTACCAGAAATGGAGAATCTAAGGAGTTCTACGATCCTGCGCTTTTGCAACAATTTCTGGATGACATCAAATCTCAAGACATGGAAACGCAGTCTTCTCATTGTGAGCAATCCCAATCGTCTTCTCTCTCCTCCTCACATGTTCAGGTGCAAAATTCACAAGCTACTAGTAACCTAAGGCACAGGGGCAGAGACTTGAATAGGCTCAATCGTTCTCAGGAAGACAAGACCTCAGCTTTGCATTCTGTCTCTACTCATACAAAGGAACCGCAGAGGGACAAATCTAGATCACCTCTTAAAACTCCCTCTGATGCCGACTGAATAATCTTTTATTATCAGCTTACTTGTTTCTGTATTTTGCTGTATTTTTGACATATGTTCCATTTACTTCCGCTTTTGCTACATCTATATTTTCCTAGTATTAATCGTTTTTTCCAATGTTATTATGTATGCTTTTATGTTATTAGATAATCTATAGTTAGTATTGTTTTTAAACTTAGGATGTATTTTATTAAAGTGTTTGTTATATTCTAGATCATACTTCATAGTAATTTGCATTTATCTTCTTACTATTAATTCCTTTATCTGATGTTAGCATAACTATCTTTTTCTGCAATTGTTATCACTTTTCAAGATGATGAGGTTCAGCTTTGCACTTTTTCTCTACTTTTACTAAGACCCCGCAGAAAGATAAAAATTTAGATTGCCTCTTAAAACGATCTCAGATGTTAACTGAATACTCCTTTATTGTTCAATTGTTTACTGCTGTGATTTGTTGTACCATTACTCATATCTTGTACTCAACTCCGTTTTCTTTCTCATATTGCAGTATATACTCGTATGTTCTTACACAAAATACAATCAGCACTATTTTCTGCTTTAAACAACACATGTTTCACTAATAATAAATTGTTTATTACTAGTTTAGACATAGTATTCAGCATTTCACATGCTTTCTCTTTATTATTGGTTCCCTCCCCATAGAGGTATTAGCATTATTTTATTTAGTACTGTTCTTTTTTATCATTCTTAGTTATCGCAAAGATTGTAATTAGTATTGATGTCTATTTTCTTTATATGTCCAAGTCTTCTTATTATGTATACTTCCTCCCCTCTTTCTTTCTTTATAACTTGTATGTCATTAGTTTATTTGCTTGATATTGGAATAACTCTAACTTTTTCTGAAATCCGCTTACCACTTTGTATTGTTTAATAATTATGATACGTTTTGATATTCCCTTTTTTTTATGTGTCCAAAATGTTCTTATCATGCATGTTTCCCCTCCCCTCATTCTGTATTATTGCATTTTATACTTCTTTAGTTTTAATTTGTTTATCAATCACTACTTTATTTCATTTGTTTGTCTTCGCTTATTTATGGGTGTTCATTTTTCTCCCTCTTATTTCTTCTGTTCTGTGATTTTGCTCTTCCAATTTCTCATTCTTCTGTCATCACTTACTGTACTCTTCTCTTAATATTTTATTATAGTTCTATTATATTGTAGTTTTGATTGTTCTTATTTCCCTGATTTGCAATATAACATTGTACATTATGGTTTACTATAGTTGTTATAGTGTTGCACTGAATATTTGATATTTATAGCATTTTCATATATTCTATGTTGTCATTTATTTATATATTCCATACTCTTTTTTTTCTCTCAGATGGGGTCCTGTCCCATGGCGTTGCTCTAGTGCGCCCAGACCCGCGGTTCACAGTCTCGGTTCCTTAACTATCCTTCTATCTTATTGTTTCTATCCACTTCTTTTAATTTCCCTACCCTATATATTTTTTCTCTTTACTCTATTCTTTCCTATTTGTATCATTTACCTTGCTTTTCCTACATTATTTACATCCTTTTATTCTTCCTACTTCTTTCTATTTCTTTTCCATCTGTTTCTCGTACTTTCAATACTTTTGCCAATCGTTCACCAGAGTAACACCCATTTCTATTCTTCCCTGTGCCCCTATTCCACATCCTTTTTTCTATTCTGTCTTTCAACTCTCTAACATGTCTCATACTCTTTCTCTATCAGTGGCTACACGGAATGTTCACGGTCTTACCCATTATATTAAAAGAAAGAAGGTTCTCTCATACTTACATTCCAAACATGTGGACATAGCTTTACTACAGGAAACACACTTAGATGACATTGAATCTAATAAACTCAGTAGAGATTGGGTTGGGAAGGTTATCCATAGTAGTATTTCCCAAAATGATCCCACCAACCCTAATCCTGTACGGAAATGTGGTGTGGCCATTCTTGTCCGAAAGTCACTTCCCTTCACGATTTCCAAGACATGGTCCGACCCGGAAGGTCGCTATGTTTTTGCAAAATTGCGGATTGGGAACTCTTTTATTTGTCTTGGTTCCATATACGCTCCAATTGGTGCTAAAAACAATTTTTTATCCGATTGAATCGTCTTCTTACAGAGATCAATGCCTCTCAATACCTCATTGGAGGAGACTGGAATCTGGTTCAAGACCCTATCCTTGACAAGACGGGCCAATTTGATAGCGTCAACGCTGCAGATAGAGCCATCTTGCAAGATATTCTCGCCGACAACAGTCTAGTTGATCATTGGCGGCTCAGTCATCCACAGGATAAGGAGTATACTTTCTTTTCTTCCCTACATGGTACATTTTCTCGTCTCGATTATTTTCTTTTATCACACAAGGCAGTTCAATTGGTCACTGAGTCAAAAAATTTGGAAGCCGCCATATCCGACCATTCTCCTGTTCTTATATCTCTCGATTTGGGTCTATCCAGATCAGGACGAAAGCCATGGGGAATGAGTTTGCAGAAATATAAGACACCCGGAGGTAAACTTCTTTTGCAATCTCATCTTCAAGATTACCTTACTATTAATGAGAATTCAATCTTTTCCAAAAGAACAGTCTGGGCAGCAGCTAAAGCTACTATTAGAGGGCAATTAATGCTTGATGCTGCTCCTATTAACAAAAACAATGCTGCTAAGCAAGCAGAATTCGAACAAGATATTCAACATTATTCTCACCTGTATATATCGAATCCTACTTTACAGAATCGTAAATTATTGGAACAAGCACAAATGTCTCTAATAGTCTTTTTACATCCAAGGACAAATATGCCTTGCAAAAGATGAAAGGGAGACATTATGAACAAGGAAAAAAAGCTGGCCGACTATTGGCTGCACAATTGCGTCAGAGGGAGGCCACTATGGCAATCCCAGTTATTAATCTGACCACGGCGAAATTCTTACCAGACCTCAAGAAATAGTCGAGAATTTGCTTCCTTCTATGGATCTCTCTATTCCCCGAGTGATCAACTGGACCTGACTAAAATGTCCACCTCTTTAAATCAGGTAACTCTTCCACAACTTTCTGATGATGGCAGAGCTTCGCTTGATGGCCATATAACGAGAGACAAGGTTTCTTTGGCTATTTCTGCTTTGCCATATTAGAAGGCCCCAGGAGAGGATGGCTTCCCTCCTGAATGTTATAGATGGACCTGTCAGAGTATGATAGATACTTTACATGCTGCGTTTTTAGAGGCTGATAAAGAATCTTCTTTAGGTTCCCTTTCTAATAAAGCAATTATAGCTGTCTTGCCCAAACCTGGCAAAGATCCTCTGCTGTGTGGTAGCTATCGGCCTATATCTCTTTTAAACTCCGATATCAAGATACTAGCTAGTATTCTTGCCACCCGTCTTCGCAAAGTTTTACCTTCTTTAATTCACAATTCTCAAGTGGGTTTTGTTCCGGGTCGTTCATCCCGGAGTCATCTCCGCACTTTGTCTCACATGTTATGGTCAGCTAAGCATTTGACAGAAGATTCTCTGGCTCTCTCGCTTGATGCTGAAAAAGCATTTGATCGCATCGAATGGGAGTATCTCTTTACAATTATGCAACGTTTTGGCTTGGGTGACCAATTTATCAATAAAGTACGTTTGATATATGATAGTCCATTAGCTCAAATGAACTGTGGAGGTTTCTTATCTACCTCCTTTCCTATTCGCAGCGGTACTCGTCAAGGTTGCCCGTTGTCCCTTCTTCTCTTTCTTTTGGTGATGGAACCATTAGCTGTGGCAATTCGACAATCTAATGAACTTGTAGGTGTTCCTCTTCCAATTGGCCATTCCAAAATTTACTTATATGCAGATGATATTCTTCTTACTCTTACTGATCTTCCCCGTTCTCTTCCTGCCCTTCTTCAAATTATTACTAACTTATCTTTCTTCTCAGATTATAAAATAAACTGGGATAAAAGTGAAGCATTACCCATTTCAATTGGTACTACGAAGACAGCAATTTCTGGATTCCCTTTTCATTGGCAACCCTCACGCCCACACACACACACACCAATTGAAAAGAAGAAGAATCACAATAGAACAATATTGCAGAGAACTTGCTAGTAGAGAGTCACGGAAATGTGCGAATCACAGTAGTATTTGATTCACAATGAAATCTTTGAGAACTTCAAGAATGAACCTGTAGAAAAAAAAAAGTTAATAATAAAAAAAACTCTTGAACAATATTGGAGAGAGCTTGCTAGTAGAGAATCACAAAAGTGTGTGAATCACAGTAGTATTTGATGTGCCAATGAAATCTTTGAGAACTTCAAGAATAAACCAAAGTCTTTTATGGCCTTAAAAAAAAAATTGTTGATAAAAAAAAACTCTTGAGCAAAACATCCTCTTGAAATCTTGAAGAATGTAATGCAATCCATTGTGACATCAGAAATGTTAGCCAAGCTTTCCAGAACCAAAACGACAATGAAAGTTCTTCATAGAATTCCTCCTTGAATCTACCTTCTTTCTACTTTATGAAGCAGCCACAGAATGAGACTTGTGACATCATGGTTGGCAAAACGGCAAAAACAACAATGGCTGGCACACTGGTGGTTGGCAATAATGTAGTTAGAAACAAAATAGCCTTTGCACATGCACGAGATTGTTATATTGAAATCTCGCGGTAGCACGCAGCACGAGAACAGTAATAGCTGCCAACCGTTCAATAGTAGCTGCCAACCGTGTGGTTGGCAAAACAAGTGTCCAGATTGAGCATGCGCGAGATAACAGCAAAGTCTCACATGAGCGGTGACACGTGACTGGATGAGCAACAGCAGCGCGATGTCTCCTGAGCGCGAGGAGAAAGCGCGAGAAGCAACAGTCAGGTAAGGGACACTTTGAAAAATAACATATAGCAAATACCACTGTTAAAAGCGAAATAGTGATCCAAAGTTTTTAACCGCATGCGCGCTAGCGGGTTTTCCCGCTGCGCGCTGCGATTTTGAAAATCGCGCACTACGTGACAAAGTCAGCTCGTCATGCGCGTAGCGCAGGTAACACCCATGTCGAGCTGGCTTTGTCATGCGCGTCGAAGGGGTTAAAGCAACGAGTTGAGGTGGGAGGGAAGACAAAAACACGATGAGGTTCCTTGAGTCATAAAAGTCACTTCCAAGCACAGCGCATTGAAGTAGGAGGGAAGACAAACAAACGAAATAGATTCCTTGAGTCATTAAAGTTACTTCCAAGCAGTGCACAAGGTAAAAATAAAAAATGGAGTTACCCAACTAACTACAGTACATATTTGGATATATAAAACCAAATGTCAACCAACCACACTTGCCAAAAAGTAAAGAAAAAATGTTCTCATGAGCAGCTGACAGAAAAAAAATAGATATAAGATTTAGATGAGAAAATCATTGAACTTATCTTGACCAAACTTGCGTTGATTGTTGAAAAAGATGATAGAAGGGTAAAATCCACAGTAGCAACTGTTGAAATCTTGATGCAGCAGATGATATTAATAAGAATACAGCAATTGAAGTTCTTGAATCTTGAATTTTGAAAATAGACGTGGGTTCAGCTGTGTAGAGTCCTCGTCGCCAAAAATATGTTGTAAACTCAATAATTTCTGGATACCAGTGAAGTTTCAAATGAGTTTAATGTTGAGATCTTGATCTACACAGCTCATCATCTGCCAGCAGTCTTCATGAGTCCCAGTTAACCACCCAGTATTGAAATCATAACATTCCAGCAGCAGTGACATCACAGACCCATTGACATAAGCTCAACATGAAATCTCCAGAAGTATAGCTTAACATGCATAAAGCTTTAACATAACTAAAACAGCAAACCTAGAATATAACAAATACTTAGGTGTATTGATCAACAGAGGTTTGGACAATATGATTACGGATAATTTGACCCCTTTATTTACCCAGATGCAGAGGGACTTTGACAAATGGAAAGCTTTGGGATTATCCCTTTGGGGAAGAGTTCAAGCGGTTAAGATGGTCACTTTACCAAGATTCCTCTATGTTTTAGGTATGTTTCCTCTTCACATTCCTTTAGCTACTCTTAGATCCATTGACCCCAAAATTAGGCTCTTTATTTGGGGGACAGCCAAACCTCGTCTTGCTATTGCTAAATTAAAAGCACATCAGCAATATGGGGGTATGGGTCTTCCCTCTATTGAACATTATTCACTTGCTCTCCATATTTCTCAGCTCTCCTTTTTTCTTCCCAAATCTAAAGATATTCCACAATGGGTAACAATTGAACATTGCCTTTTACCTCAAGATCCGGGACGATCCCTTTTATACGGCACTGGGACTAGTTCTTCTGACCCTAAAAACCCGATCTTATCTGCAATGCATAAATCTTGGCAGAGAGGTCATCGCATATTAAGCTCTAATTCGCGAATTCACATTAAAGCTTCTCTGTGGAATAATTCAGCTATACATATCGGTGGCCGTACCTTGTCTTGGTCTTTATGGAAGGAAGCTGGCATATATTCCATAGACCAACTCTTGCATAATGGAGATTTCAAACCTTTTCCCCAACTTTGTGAGGTAGTTCATCTTCCACTTTTAGAATCCTCTAAATATATCCAACTTCAACAATATATTAAAGAACACCTAGGTTCTCCTCCCTGGTTGCTTCAGGTATCTCCCATTTTATCTTATCTACAATTGTGGAGAACTTTCAAAGGAGTGACTTTCGGTCTCTATAAAACGTTTTTACACCCTCTCTTCTCACAGCCTCTCTCACATTCCCTTCAGATTAAATGGCAATCCCGTTTATCTATTATGTTATCCACCACTCACTGGGATAACATTTTAGAGGGATTACATGAAGGGGTTCTAGAAGCCCGTCTTAAATTCTGAATCTTTAAAATCCTTCATGAGTGGCATTGGTCTCCCGTTAAGTTACATCAAGCGAAGTTATTATCACATACTTCTTGCTGGAGATGTTCCGCTCCTGGTTGTGACATCACACACATCATTTGTGAGTGTTCCCATACCAGGTCCTTCTGGCTCTTTGTGGGGAAGACTTTGAACTCTACAATGTCATTAACCTTGCCTCTTACACCTGCTACCATTATTCTCTATGACTTTCGTGGTTTCCCAAAGCTTTCTAAGCCACAAATTCGCCTTCTTCACACTGCTTTAGCTACGGCCAAGATCTGCATTTTACGTCACTGGAAATCTCCCTCAGATCCTTCTCAGGAAGAATGGTTGGTGGCGATGATACAAACGGTTCTACACGAACGCACAATTTACAATCTTCAGGATCAAGCTACCACTTTTCTTCAAACCTGGTCCCCATTTATTGAAACTACGGTAGATGAAGACTCTGCACTTACTCTCTCTTCTTCTACATGCGCTACGTCTACTTAAATTCACCCTTTCATTGACTTCTACTACATTATTTATTCTGGTTTTCTTTTCCCTCTTCTCTATCCCTACTCCTACCCCTTTCCCCCTCCTCTTATTCTGGTACTCTCTTAATTTCTTCCTTTCTTTCTTCCTTTCTTTTTCTTTTTCTCTTTCTATTTCATTCTTCTTATTTCCTTTTCTTCTTGGTTTCTCCTTCTATATTTTCTTTTCTTCTTTCTTTTCATATAATCTGATTTCCTCTGATGAGCTAACTCCATATCTTTTTCTATTGTTACTCCATAATAGGTCATACATTTATACTGCTAATTTTTACTTTTTTCTCTCTTACTAGGAATGTATTTTATCATTCTTTCAATTTTTTTTGCATTTGATTCCCAGTGCATATGGTTTATTATTACCTGAATTTTTCTTCCTATGTTATTTTTTCACCTTGATACTTGCTATGTATTTTCTTGTATAATTCAATAAAAAATTTTGACACAAAAAAAAAGTATAGGGTCGTCCCTTTATGGGAAATTCTGAACCTGGCTGGGCCAACAAATGAAAAGGGAATGTTCAGCAGACTTAGAGCATTCCTTACTGCAAAGAAACCTTTGTCGCAAAGCAGCCTCCTTCACATAATCCTGAGAGATGCCGATTTTTATGTCATTCCAGATCAGCGTTTTAGCTCTCCTCTTATGTTCATGGATGCTCTGTATGTGTGTTGGAGCCTTAGCAGCCTAAAGATCAGTGGTCGAGGGATTTTGGAGTTAGGGTTGGGCCTTGACGGGATTCTATGAGCTCTCTCTATCTCAAATTGCCTAGTTTAAAACAATGCAAAGGGCTTGTGGTCTGCGACTTTCCAGAAAGGAGACACGCATCGCTACTCCCATTTCCGTGTCCTATGGTATTTCGAGAACTTTGCGGTTTCCTCTCCTGTCCCTATTTTCAAGTCCGTTGTGCTTTTGGTGAGGATGTACATTTGTTTTGAGGAGAGAGACACGCGTTTCTTCTCTTTCTCGTTTAAATCTTTTAACTTGCTAATTCTAGATTCCGCTTCTCCTAATCAGGGAGAGAGTGATTTGAAGTCATTCTGTAGGCCAGAGATCTCTATGTGCAATAGGTCCATGTTCATCTTTGTGCTCTCTGTCTGTTTTTGGAGTGAAGAGAGATTGTTTATGATGACGTCTATTTTTTCGTTAGCGCTGAGGTCATGTTTTGCTTTAACTGGTGATTCTTATATCGGTGGGTCTTGTTTTGTTCGTTTGAGCAATGTTGTCTGGTTCTTGTGATCTTTCTGGTCTTTTTCTTTGTGTTCCGTTTTGTCTGCCATTGTGGATGTCTTGGGAGCCTGACCTACATAGATGCTGGGATCCAGGCACTGGGTCTCTGAGACTTGCAGTTGGGGCAGAGGGACCAGAGAGTAGGTGTATTCCCATTAGACCAAAGACAGGAATTATGTGACTGAGAGCACTCAGCGTGCTTTTTTTCCAGAATCTGATGTTAGTCGTTTGTTATGTTGGTTTGTATGAGAAGCTATGCCTTGGAGGACAGATGAGATTCCCCGGTCTTCTTAGCACATTGAGGCATGAGTAGGGTGAGCTCAAAGGAAATCTGAGGGTTCAACTCTGTGTCTATGATAACACTCACTCTCTGGGCATGGTGGCGAGAACCTAAAAACATAGGGGCATATTTACAACAGATGGCGACAAATATTGCAAAGCGATATTTATCGCCATGCTTGCGCTGTATTTATAGCGCAATGGCAATATAAATTCCAGCGATAGCGGAGTAATCGCCGTTTTGCAGGGAACATCGCTGGTTTTCCAGCGATGTTCCCTGCAAAACGGCAATATGTTTGTTGATATGACCATGTGGTCGTAACACAAGAATCCACCCCCCATGTTAGGAATGGGTTAGTCATGATTTTAGCAGACGTAAGATTTTGGCGAAAACAGTGGTTTTCGCCCAAAACTAACGTATGCAAAAATGCGTGGGCCACCTTGTAAATATCGCTATGTGCACATCAGCAATATTTACATGGTTGTACTGCCCAGTGACGCCCACTTTGCATCTCATAAAAGATGCAAAGGGTGGCGTCGGAAAAAAAGGTGCTAAAATGTGCTAATGCATGTTAGCACCCTCTTGTAAACAGGACGATATTTGTATCCGCTTTTTTTGGCTTTAAAAGCCAAAAAAGCAGAGATATGGCCCTTGTAACTATGCCCCCTAGACGGGCCACTTGTAGAGTGTAGGCTGTTGAGATGATGAGCTGTGGTTATGTTTGGCAGCAGGAGTTAACTCAGGAGTAAGCATGTAGCTCAGGCCACCATTTTAAGTGGGTGTGGGCCCCCATGATGTGAGCATTGAGACATTCACCTATTTTTTAGGCCCGGGGTACATAGGGGAATAAGGCCACTTTGCTAAAGTTACAGGGCCACTTTAACTCCTTCTGTGCTCATGACAAGCTCAGCTCATCATGAGGCATGGTGTGCGTGACGAGCTGAGCTCGTCATGAGCCGTGGAACACTCACACGCGGGGGTAACTCCCCTGCTGTGCTGAACGTTCCACGAAAACCGGTGTGTCCGTGACGAACTGAGAAGACATCACTCCACTCTTACGCAACACACACGCACACACATGTTACTTACCAATTGGGCAACCTCCAACTTACCTCTGTTGTGCCACTATTGAACACCTGCTGCCAAACCCGGGATTTGAACCTTGATTGTCTGGATGTAAGTCAGGAACTTACCCACTGGACCACACTGGTTTCCATATCTATAGCCTATCTAATCATCCCTATATCATGGTCACCCTTTTCATGTGCAATAGAATTCACAGGCAACGACTCTAGGGCCTGCATGTTGCTTATAGTTACTATTGCAAGGCTCTTGATCACCTGATAGATATCGCAGGTCACCCGACCAACAATTTTACCATATACGTATCGGGCCCATAAGTTTCAATTCACCATATACATTAATCAGGTGACCTTACTCTCTACTACCAGTAACCCTGATTCCTTCCTATTTGATTTCTAGCGTACCCGACTTACCAATCCACCTTTACGGGTACCTATGACCACAATGGATCAGGGAGCTAGCTGTAAACGGAAAGGCAGGCAAACAAAATACCACTTGTATATTCTTCTCTGCATTAAATGACCACAGACTACTGATAAGTTTTAAACGTTTTATCTAGAATTCAGATTCGGAGATCATACAATTCACCACCAAAAGGCAATCAATGATTAAATAACGAAAAGCACATAACCATAAAGGAAGAAAATTAGGGCAACCATTTATGAGTCTAAAGTGAGATGAGAACAGGGAATATGCTAAGCAGGTTTCAGGAAGATAACTTAGGAAAGAACAACTATAGATGGGGCAAATGAAGGCACATACTAAAAATTGTACTTCTGGGAAATATTTAAGTTGGGTGAGATTTGGAAATCCTATACATCTAAAGGAAGGGGGAAAAGGGTACACGCTATAGTGCTAGCAACCTTAATACAACATTAGAAAGGGAAATCATAAACCACATCTATATTTCAATAAACGGTATGAAAGGTTGTGCTTAAAAGGAAGGGTAACATAGGAACATGCTAAGAAAAACAGTAATAACGTATGAGCTTTTCATTCAGTAGCCTTGCAAAAAGAATGGAAAATCAATTATGCGCAAAGATATGTCTTTATTAAAGCAAAGACAGAAAAATAGAAAGGTGCAGTATTGAGTTCTCAGCACTATATATATTTACCTAGAATGGTGTGAAGACCAACCCTGGACACGGATCAGTCAAGGACAGGAAATACCCCAAGGAAGGACAGTCATCAATGGGACAGCAGGTGCAGAATGGACACCCCAGGACAGGACAGGAAACCCAGATTAGGATCAGGACAGGACCACCAAGGAACGACCAGCACCCGCAGTTTGGAAGCAACGCCTGCGCTCCACCCTCTCTGCAGCTATCAGTCAGAACCCCGATTGGTTTAGCGAATTCCCCAGCAAAGTGCTCCGCCAGCACTTAAGGTTCAGTAAAACCTCCAGAGTCTATGGTATATTTCGGACAGAGTGCTCCGCAGCACCTCTGTATCAGTCACCTATTGAGTGCGTTGGGTCAGTGACAGGTCAGCCATTCAGACAAGTCGGACAATTTCTCTAGCTAAACCTAGGCTAGTTATACTGTTTTCGGGTCAGTGTACCACCCCCCAAATGTTGCAAGTGTCAGAATCCCCAATTTCGATTGGTCCTCAAGTAGGATAGGTTAACACACCAATACAATTTGCGTCTACAAGCCTAGTTTTACATATTCTGGGACCACCTATTGATTTTGGGGTTCCCATGACCTATTCTACAGAATACAATAGAAAGAAATACATTTGTTGCTAATGTAATACATTTCAGCTTCTCCGGCTGGGTGAAGGTGCATCTTCCCAGGCACGTCTTGGCAGGGACCTTCAGTTGGCACTCTGTCAATGCCACCGGCAGAAGACTGTCATGCGCAGAACAGCGTTTCAATATGGATTCTGGAGCAGCCCATCAGACCCTCAATACCGCGGTACATGAAAAGTAAGCGAAAACAAATTAAAACATAGAAATAAATGAATTCACTGTATACCATGAATAGCTACTCTATACCCCTTACTTTATAATATACTATTGCGTGAATGATTAGTGCAAACAGACAATAACACGAAAGCAGCTGCTCAAGCTTCACCACGTTAGGACACAGACAGCCATTTTAGAAGCAAGTACGCAGGCGCACAGTTTCCCACCAGAACTGCAACTACGTCACATCACGTGAGTGTGACTAACGCATGCGCAGAAGAAAACCCGCCAAGCCGCGGCCATTTGAGGAACAAGAGTTATTGAGTTAGTAAACACATAGGCAAGCGTCTCTAGGACACCCAAATATTCAGAATAAGGGAAATTAGTAAGACGTACAGGTTGAATTACGTTATTACATGTTATTCGAGGTTCTTGATTTCAAGCAAGTCGCGTAATATGCGAAATCTTGCTCTATCAACTATTGCAAGGCTCTTGATCACCAAGGAGCTATAGCTCAAGGGTAAGTCTTGTACCTATGGTGATGAAGGCTCTCCCAAGTCAGGGGTTCGAATCCTGCCAATGCTGTCATGGTAGCCTAATGTGGTAAATTTTGAAACTTCTTTTTTTTTCATTTTCTAACTTAATTTTTTTAACTTGGAAAAACGGAGGAAATAAATGACAAAACTTTTCGGCACGTGTGCCCCAAAATTACAGATATTTTCCCTCATGAACTTCTACCAGCCCCCCTTCTTCTCAAGTAGGTGCGATAGGGGCAAAGCCTTATCTTCCTTTATCAATGTATAATACTTTTTCCTTTAAATTCGGTATATTGTAGAGCCAAATATGGCCTCCAGGGGTATAACTGAGCACAAGAATGTTAGGAAAGTGCTGCACTGATATTAAAATAGGTTGTATGTGATAATATTTTATTTTGGTGTGAGCTGATCTCTCAAATCAGGGGTTTGGTGCCTGTGAGGTTGGTCAGGATTAAAGGTGAGGAATGAGCTCTGGCTAATGAAAGGATGGGTAAAGTTTGAGGCAAGTGAAAGTCTCCTTATTAGGTGCAATAAGAAGCTAGAGAGGTTGTCTTCTTCAAGAAGCAAAAAAGGACAGAGACAGGCTTTTACTTCTGCAGCTCTGCATCATGCCTGCTGCAGCAGCAGGTAAAGGGATGGAGCATCGCTGGGCTGGGCTGGGCTGGGCTGGGCTGGGCTGGGCTGTGGCTTTAAACACCCCCTTCCATCCTTTGAAGAACTCCCACGAATGCCCAGGTTCTGTAAAGAGGATCACTGCAGGCAATTTAGGACCCTGCTAAAGGAGGGTGACATCACCATGTGCGGACTTTGAGTGGCAACCCGTTAGCCTAAGATAAATAGGCTGCTTATGAATTTGGCTGACGAACCATGTGTTGAAGGCAGTATCACGGCGCAAAGCCGGCGACTGTCTCAAAAGAAAGTAAGCCTGGGAGGACATTGTTTGCATAGGACAGCCCTCTTTCCAGTCCAATTATTATGCTGCAGTTGCCATGTGGTGTCACTAGAGGGCAGCAGTATGAACATAATAGCACACCAAGGCTTTCTTTCTGCTAGCTGACATACCTCTTGTTCATGTTGGTCTTGCAGGGCCTACAGAGTGAAGGACTGCAATGACTGAATGAATGAGTAATGAAGAATGGCTTGCCTGTATTTGTGCTGCAGGGGGAAATTTTTGGAAGGTAAATAGAATGATGAAAGTGTCAATGTGTAAATGGTTGCTGAGTAATTGAGTGAGTGTGTCATCTGTCTCTTTGAAGGGACATGTGAGAGAGGAACAGCACTTCCATAGTCCTCAGATGGGAGAGGAAGCACAGATGAATATTTTCCTCAAATAAAAACACTTACACCACTTTAATGCTGACAAGTTTGATATGAGGCTTTGCAGGTGTAAGGATTTGCAATGTTTGGTGTATAAATATGCATGGTTAGTGAGGATACTCCCAGAGTTCTCCCAGAACTGGGAGTATCCTGAGGCCCAATATGTCAGCCACTCCTTGGGGGGAATGAGGCCAAGAAAAGCTTTGGGAAGATTGTTCCAGCCAACTGCAGGATAGAAAGATACTGGGGAAAGGTTACAGAGGGAGCCAGGCTGCACAACATTTGGTCACCGTGGAACAGAAATATTCAGCAGCAACTTTTTACCACCCCCTCAATGTGGACCAGGATCCCAATACCTCTGTGTCCCTGACACCTTTTTTGGCCTCTGGTTAGCACCATCTCATTGCCACTTAAATGTTCCCTCTTGGTACCCCCAGCTTTGGTAGTGCACCAACCACGTTTCAATCCTTTGAGTGATGACAAACACCCTTCCTAAGTGCCCTACATTTACATACCATCAGTAACCCAGCTGCTTCTCTGACTGTTCAGTCTCAAATATCCTTTTGGGTCAATCAATCAATCAATCAATCAAAGACATTTATAGAGCGCACTACTTACCCGTAGGGTCTCAAGGCGCTTGGGGGGGGGGGGGGTGCCGTTACTGCTCGAACAGCCAGGTCTTGAGCTTCTTCCTGAAGGAGAGGTGGTCTTGGGTCAGGCGCAGGTCGGGAGGGAGGGAGTTCCAGGTCTTGGCGGCCAGGTAGGAGAAGGACCTTCCTCCTGTTGTCGCTCTTCTGATGCGGGGGACGGCGGCGAGGGCGTGGCTGGCTGATCGGAGGTGGCGTTTGGGAGCGTAGAAGTTGATCCGGTTGTTGAGGTAGCTCGGGCCTTGTTCGTGTAGGGCTTTGTGTGCGTGGGTGAGGAGGCGGAAGGTGATTCTTTTGTTGACGGGGAGCCAATGCAGGTCTCTCAGATGTCCGGAGATGTGGCTGTTTCGTGGGATGTCGAGGATGAGTCTGGCTGAGGCGTTCTGGATCCGCTGGAGTCTCTTCTGGAGCTTGGCGGTGGTTCCGGCATAGAGGGCGTTGCCGTAGTCCAGTCGGCTGGTGACGAGGGCCTGGGTGACAGTCTTCCTGGTCTCGGTGGGGATCCACCAGAAGATCTTCCGTAGCATGCGCAGGATGTTGAAGCATGACGAGGAGACGGCGTTGACTTGTCTGGTCATGGAGAGGGAGGAGTCCAGGATGAAGCCCAGGTTGCGTGCGTGGTCCGTCGGTTTGGGTGCGGTGCCCAGGGCGGGGGGCCACCAGGAGTCGTCCCAGGCGGAGGGCGAGGAGCCCAGGATGAGGACCTCCGTCTTGTCTGAGTTCAGTTTCAGGCGGCTGGTCGTCATCCACTCGGCTACATCTTTCATCCCTTCGTGCAGGTTGGCTCTGGCGGCGGCGGGGTCGTTGGTCAGGGAGAGGATCAGCTGGGTGTCGTCGGCGTAGGAGATGATGTTGAGGCTGTGTTGGCGTGCGATGGCCGCGAGGGGGCTCATGTAGATGTTGAAGAGGGTGGGACTCAGCGAGGATCCTTGAGGGACGCCGCAGATGACTTCGGTGGCCTCTGACTTGTACGGTGGGTGCACATTGCTCGGGTGTACAGGCATTTGCCGCTCTGTACAGTCCCTCACAGCTCACTCAAAGTATACTTCTTTAAATCATAAATACATATTCTGCCCTACAGTTAGGCCTGGCCTTTCCTCTGTGGATCATACCAAATAAAAGGAGGACAAATAAATGGAAGAGCACGCCAAACTCTCTACAGACATTGCCAGTCCATGGACAGCTGCCTATTTGCATGCTATGATTATTTTCCATGGCCCATACAACCAATTGCCACAGGCATCCTTTCCCTGTTCCATTCATCTCCTCCACTGCCACCCTTTATTTAGCAAATGTTAGTGATCTCAGATTTCATAGCAGGAATCTCTATTCCATCTGTTTTCAATCAAAATTTCCCAAGGGTACCTACAACATTCCACACAGGGAGCGGGGAGTCAGTAAAATTTTGGGAAGCACCCTCCCCTGCAAAAATACTACCATATGCTCCTTGTTGTACCTTCCATTAGCATAACCACAGTAGGATACTATGTTGCCCCCCCTGTGGCTGGTGATAGACCATGTCACAAATCCGTTCACCCCCTAGCCCCCTTGTTTGCCCTATTCTTTTGGGGTGCACCCTATAATGGAGGAAGGGAGCAATAAAAACTGTAGTTAGCCCCCCAAAAATTACCCAGAAGCCATGTCCTTCTGTGCCCCCCTACACACTTCATAATGCACCCCAAGCCCCTTTTAATACTGCCACCCCCCAAATTTGACTGCCCCCCCCAAAATAAAGGAATGTAGGGGGGGGTGCAGCAAAAGAAATGTTGGGTTCCCCACCATAAGGCCCATCGTATGTAATTGAGCCATCTGTGGAGGGAACCACTGAACGTGTGCTCACGTTTAGCCCTTCCTCTTGATGAGTGTCCCAAGCTCCTACTCCATCTAGGAACGCCTTTTAAGTCACTGGGAGCCTATCTATCTATCTTTGCTCCCCCAAACACCTCTTTTCCTGCTCGCTGACCCAACCCAATCTGCATCAGATGCTACTACACCACTTCCTTGCTCTACCCTCCACCTCACTCAACACCCTGTCACACCCCTTGCTCTAGCCACACCCACCAACGACTCTGCATTCCACTATTTGGCAGACATCACTCCACTCTTACGCAACACACACACACGCACGCGCGTGCACACACACCCACACACACACAGTTATGAATTTCGTGGGTTTTTGAACATTAATAAGTTGGCTTCTCTTCGAGGAATCTCCATGAAACTTCGCAAACCTCTAGATTTTTCTACATTGGCCGATGATGCAAAGTGTTGTGGTTGTTGGTCATGCGAAAATTTAACAACTGTCACTTGTAAACAACGCATAAACACATGTGTGGCTTTCTACAAAACACAGCAAATGTGAACTGTTTTCTGGTTACATTGTCACATATACCACATCATGCTACAGTAGCTGGAGTAGCTCTGCAGGAGGCTGAGAAGAAGGCGGAGTTGAGGGAGCTGGGCACACATGGGAATCACCAGCCCAACTTAAACTGCTTAAGACCAGATAACAGAATGGGTCTGGCAGATTCTTCATGTGCTGGGGACGTGTGCAGATTGTTTTGCAGGGTGCATAGGACAAGCAAGGTCCTGGGGTTTTAGGGCTGGTAGACATACCAAGTTGAGGATCCAACAGATGTAGCAGTTCACATGTGATACATGCATCATGTTGCAGCCTGGAAGATTCCCCATGACCCTAGAAGGATAAATGTGTTTCTGCACTGGCTTCCATCTTACAGGCAGGGCAGGTGCAAACTGATGTTTGGATCCAATCAGCCAGGAAACTAATGTTTCTGTTCAGCTCAAACCTGCACAAAGGAACACAAAACCAAGACTCTAGTGGCAGTGGGTGCAAGGTACCTATATGGTCATGGGTTGTGGGGGACGCTTGATGTAACTGAAGCACAATGGCATCACGGGTAATGGGATCAACGGTCATGGATTCTTAAGTGCGATAGGGCAGCACAGGGGTAAAATAACAGACTCAAGTCTCAAGGAATTTGAGGGATTATGAAACCTCAGTCTTGGCATAGTTGGAGTCCATGAAACACCACATGGGTAATACAACATAATCCCTGCAAGTTAAGCCCACTGCCCTTAGGGTGCATGAGGGGGTCATGATAATGACAATACTTTTGGTCTTACATACGTGGAACACTGTATAGTCTACATGATGTCCTGAGGTTAGAAATAGAGGAGCATATATTGGCAATGGCCACACAAGGCCACACAGATAGTCTCCCTATGCCACAGCTATGTTTACAAGTACATTGCAAGATTTCTACAGTATCCAACATAAAACTTTAAACATTTTACCTCTTGACCTGTGCGGGGACTGAAATGGCAAACTAGGGCCAGTGCAGGCACACTTGCCCCACGATGCAAGGATGTGACTGTTACAACTAGAAATGGATTCGACTGTAAATGTGTGTCTTACTGATAACCTATCTTTGCTGTTTGCCCCAGTGCTCCAACTATGTGTGTTGCTGTACACAGGATACCAATAAAATAGAAACAAAGATTAAATGGTAAGGTGTAACTACATGTACTATTACTCCAGTGAAGGTAGCACTCACTGGCGCTTTACAGGTTTGCCGGGCGTCATCTTTTAGTATATGCACATATTTACAGCGGATGTGCATAGCTACCCACATGCAAAAGTGAAGGAACCCCTGTCTAATGCAGAGTAATGCAATGTAGGGACTATATATATATATATATATATATATATATATATATATATATATATATATATATATATATATATATATATATATATATATATATATAGTGGCACTCAGGATTCATGAATAAATAAATAAAAAATCACACTTGTCTGGCCTACTGAAGCTAGACTCGTGATGGTCATACCATAGGCAAACAGATTTCGATTAGACTTTTTCCAAGGTGCATTGTGCCTGTGCCACACATCTTGTTTCTGACACAAAGCCCAAAAAGCAAATGTCTCTGCGCCATTAAATTCCAGGGTGGAAGTTGGCTAGTTTAGTGTGGTAATTGATGTCTGTCCAACTGTCACAGGGGTCATATTAGCTTAACAACACAGCATAATATTTGTCCTGTAAATTGGTAAGCAGGATGCCAAATACACTGTAGACTGGCTGAACCAGCCAGCATAGCTGCCAAGGGTTCGAATTGCTATTTGTGACGTTTTCATAATTTTTGTGAAATTATGAGTGAAATTCAACGAATATGAGTAACACTTTTTTGCAAGCAAAATCAAGCAGTAAAGAGGAGGGAAACAAAAATATCAGAAATTGCACCCATTTGAGCAACGTGACTGTGCCAGCAAAAGCACATTGTAATAGTATAGCAAGTCAGTGCAACAGTAGGAGATCATGACTTACACCATAGCTGCCACATTTTCAGATTTTCCTCATATGCTATATACATATTTAGCATATGTCATATTCTATCCAATTAAGCTTAATGCAGGATTTTATTTCCAGAAAATTCTGCAGTCCAGCCTAGCCACCTAGCCCGACAAGCACATAAACAGACAAAAAAAATCAACCCCACACACTGACCTGACCTGCAGTCTCAAGATCTGACTGCACTGGTGGCAGAACGGCAACTTAAGAGATACCTGCAACCTCATCTAAGGGGGCAAATCACTGTGGTCTCAGCAGTAACCCCCATCAGCCGCGGCCGGTAGTGGGAGTACCGGCCGGGCGGTGACGTGGGGAGGGGGAGGGGCATGGTGGGGGGTAGTAATGTATGGATTACGGACTTTAAAAGGTAAGTAAACATAAAAATAAATAAAACGAATTTCGTTGCACACACTGCATCACCCCTTTGACCCTTTGAACACTGGGATTATTATAGAGCGAGACCATGACTTAGGGAAGCCTACACTTGCCGAGGTATTGAAGACATTAGTCAGGATATTTGCCCAGTACCTAGGGTTTGCCTTGTACATATCTGAAGGAACCCCGTCCGGACCTGGTGCCTTACGTCCTGCTGTGCCCTCAATTGCTTTAGCAACTTCATCTAAGTTAAACCTTACTGGCAAAACAGGAGGTTCAGAGGCTGGGGCCACAAAGATTTCCAGCTCTAGATGACTTCCATACATTTTTTCAAAGTGGCTCAACCAGTCCTCCTCTGCAATATTTAGTTCTAAGACAGTATTTTGAGTACAGGAAAACAAAGGGGTGTTGATAATAGACCAAAACTTGGCACTATCTTTTAGGGTTGCTTTATCCATGAGCTCAGCCCATGCATCATGTTTAATTTCGTTTTTCCTTGCCTGAACTACTCTTGAATACTCTTTCCTAAGCTGGGCAACCAAAACTTTATTCCTAGGTTGATCGTGAAGAGCCTTTTTAAGAAGGTTATGGGTTTTAGTACATTTGTGGTCGAACCAGTCCATTAACGGTTTATTATATGCTGCTCGACAATTGGACGTAAGTTCTTTAGCCACTTGGGAGCAGATAACTTCATATGAGGTTATTATATCCTCCCCATTAGCGAGAGGATCTCCACAGATGTTTAGTTCTCGGGCAGCTTTAGTAGTAATGTTATGGAAAAAATCCTCTGGCACAATCTTACGCCAGTTTAACCTCCTCCCCTGATCTTTGGCTTCAACCTCAACTACAACCTGTGGGGGAACAGTTTTATTTAAGAGAAAAAACCATTTACTAACTCAATCACCACAGGATTGTGGTCACTAAAAGAAGAAGGTATAGCATTATACGAGATTACGTATTTTAAAAGTCCTGAGGAGAGAAATATATAGTCAATTATAGATTCACAATCCCTACCTATATATGTGGCAACACGGGAACTTTTATCAAAAAACCCTGCTTCAAACAGATCGTTATTATACAGGAGTTTCTCCAGTGCTTCCCCCTTATGATTATGCTCGAAATGCTGCGGGGATGTGAAATCTGGACCATCATTATCAATTATTAGACAATTCTGACTGCATAGATGCACATTAAAATCACCCAACAAAATATATTGGCAAAAAGTGGTTTGCTTTACCTTATAGGTATTTAAAAAATCTGTCAACCAAACTAAATGTTCATTTGGGAAATCCCCTTGCTGCGAATTGTAGCAGTTCACTAAAATTAATTTGGTATTATTAATCAGACATAATTCCAGAATAAGAAAATTATGGGAGGCACAATCTACCCTTTTAACTCTCCCCTTACGTTCACAGAGACCAATAGCACAAGGCCCCCTCTATCTCTCCCTGCTGGCGATCTCAATGCAGGAACAAAATGCGAAGTGAAACCATCCACCCAAAAGTCACAGTCCTTATCCCATGTCTCTTGGAGAGCAACAATGTCATATTGTTTAACAAGATTTAACCAATTACTATCATCTCTCTTGGAACGCAGCCCAGCAACGTTCCAACTTATCATCTTAACCTTTTCCCCCACGGTGTTGCACACAGTTACAGGGTTACAGTATGTATTATGAGAAATCAATGCAGTGTATTCAGGTACCAAGGGAACCAAATCTAGGTGGGTCTCATCTCTCGGTCCCTCACAAGCCTCTCGTCAGTCGCACATCTCTAAACAAGAGAGTGCATCAAATCTGTTATGTGTGACATTATTAGGCCCATATTTAAAGTAGTTCTCTCCACCGGGTCCCTGCAATGAGCCTGGCGTCTGAGCCATGACTGTTGTATATGGTCTCAGTCTCGCGCTATGTGGGGGGACTCTAGTTAAGTGATTATAGAAGAACCCAAGAGGGCGCACACAAATACTATTATCATCATACGTCATGGAGGCTGCCCTTAACAAAACTGTGGCCACATGTTGTGGGTGTCTGAAATTTACAATTATACAGTCCCCATTACAGGTCTTTCTAGAGGGGCCGATCCAGTTAGCCCTTCTAGTTGTTATAATTTCAGAGGCAAATTTAATAGGAAAACCACACCTCCTATTCAGCCACGACACAGTTTTGTATTTGAGGGAATCGTGCGTTTCCTCGGGTGCCTGGGCTGAATGCAGATCATGGGGCGGGACATCTGTCAAAACCACTACATAAGGGGTACAAGCCGGGGGAAGGTTTATAGATTTACTTCTCCTAGCAGGATTGTTACTAGATGTACCATCAGGCCCTGTAGGTGGTCGTGTACTTACGCTCACTACTGTAGTAGATTCAAAAGGGGGTGGTGATGGACCGGTCCCCGGAAGCTTGTTTCCTTTCCAGTAAAGAATTGGCTTGGTAGTTTGGTCTGCCCTGTTCCCATGATGCACTGGGCCAGGGACAGACTAATTTGCATGTAGCCAGGTTCTGAACTGGGATGGTGCAGTGAGCTAAAAAACGGTGATGGATCAAGCCCTGATCTCTTGACTGGGTAGGAGTGTTCTGATTAACTCAGATACTCTGTCCATCACCACCCCCTTTTTTAATCGTTTTGGCCACCATAAGTGTGGAAGGGTATGCTCAAATGTGAGTCCCTTGCTCACTGCACCATCAGGATTCAAGCAAGCCGGGCCGAAGACGGCTGTAATGCCAGAAACCGGTCCCCGGAAGCTTGTTTCCTTTCCAGTAAAGAATTGGTTTGGTAGTTTGGTCTGCCCTGTTCCCATGATGCACTGGGCCAGGGACAGACTAATTTGCATGTAGCCAGGTTCTGAACTGGGATGGTGCAGTGAGCTAAAAAAACGGTGATGGATCAAGCCCTGATCTCTTGACTGGGTAGGAGTGTTCTGATTAACTCAGATACTCTGTCCATCACCACCCCCTTTTTTAATCACTACTGTAGTAGAGGCCGGGGTAACTGGGTCAGTCCTAGTTATATGCTGAGGGGGTTGCTGCTGGTTATCAGCCCTAACTTCCTGCTCTACCCCACCTGTACCCTTCCCAGCCGGTTTTACAGTATCCACCACAGCTAATTGTTTAGCTATCAGCCCTCCTAGCCTCTTTACTTCGGCAGTAACACTGTCAAGTTTGCGCACTAGGGGTTGGACATACTCTTCTAGTTTTGCTTCAAACTTGGCTTCCAAGGAGCGAAGTAATTGGGAAAAATGGTCTGGGCTTATTGTAATGTTAGCCAAATTACTTTCTTCCAGTACTATAGTAGATTCACCAGTGGTGTGTTTTGCTGACGGAGAGGTATCTACCCTTCTTTTTCTGTGCTTCCCCCCCCCTTTTACTTTGTTGTTTCCTACAGGTTCTAACTGGTCTACTAATAGGCAGAGCCACCCCATTGTCAACACTTGCTATGCTTAAGACTTCTAGATGAGGCTCAGAATGAACCTGGGCTACCACCGTGGTGCCCACAGCGGGACCCATTTCACGAGTGGGAACCTCTGAGGGATCCTCCAAAGAGGTCAGAGAATCTTGAGTAAGGTCAGATGGGCTTCCTCTACCTAGGGAGGCCCTCCTGTCATTATTGATTTTATTTACCATCTTCACCAGGTAATTATCAATAGGGCCTACCCCCGATGTAAATTTCTCAATCGTGGCACTTGGCATAATTTTTCCTGTTTCCTAGATTAGATCTACTGGGGGGGAATAAAACAGTGTATGTGTCCAGAGCTGTACAGTGAAAAAACCCAGGCAAAATGTTAAGTTTTCCAAACACACTACCATGTGAACACTTTACCAGAATGTCACTGTCCCGAATCTCCAGAGGAACCAACACAATTTAGACAGGGTATATGGCCCTGCCCTGTCTCTTCCTGTCTATGACTGTCATAGACTGTCCCGCCCTTGAGGGCAGCTGGGAAATGAAGTTTTGAAAAGCCGTTCCCCTCACGGCGCGGCGGTGATGGTGTGGCAGCAATGGGCTGAGCAGACTCCTCTGCTGCGTCGCTGGTGCCGGGAAAAGCAAGGTGAGAAATGCCGTTCCCCTCACGGCTCGCGTCCTGCACAGAAGCAGTGTATTAAATAACCTTGTTGAGACTTCTGACAGTCTGGCTCTGGCAGAGCGATCTAAGGAGTACTGTCGGGGCCAGGGTTATGAGAGACCGCAGGCGCCAAATATTCTCTGGCAGCCGTGTCCGGTCCAAACTCACACAACATGATCATAACAGGCTGCAGGCACCAACCACAGTCTGTCCAGAAGCCCATGAGGCGGTACTCACTTGAGAGGCAGCAGGTACGCACCAAATACTGCCTGTGGTACCGGCAAGGTGACTCCAGCCAGAATTTAACTTAAAGAAAATGTGATAACTGGTGTCCACTCCCGCTCCCCGTGTGGCCTGCACTATTTATAGTTTGCATCCTGGCCGGAATTACTGGGCAAATTAAACATGGACACATTGTTGCAATGACTTTTCATGATTCTTTATCATGTGAATGCAATGCTGAAGGAAGCCAGCGAGCGCAGCTGAGGCAGCCCCCAGTTCCCGCAGCAGTCAGATTCGGTGAGAGCAGCGAAATGGGCTGTGCGCTGCTTTGGTCAGTTATAGTGCTTTGGCTTGACAGCTTCAGGAGCCACTATAAATGTGTGACTTCGCATTTTAGTGCGGTGATGCGGACCACCACACTAAAATGCATTAGTCCAACACCTGATGCGTGGTACTTTGCAGGGCTGAGTCACTCTCTGTGCCTCCCTTAGTATCAATTGCATCCGTAAACAAATCTATGTCTGCAATGCAGACAGAATGTATGAATATTGATGTGGTGCATGATAGTTTATACAACATTGTATTTCATAGGCATACAATGCTATATAATAGAGCAAAAAGATGACTACTCTGCAGCTACCTACGTCTCACCAAACATACTGCAACCCACAAAACAGCAAATGGTTTGTTATGTCTCTACACATCACAACATGGATGTGTTCCTCACATAAACATATTGTCAACCAATATGTCAGCACAAGAAAGACATAAATCCACCCATAGGCACTATTTTTACAATGACAATGCAGCCATCTGATGATATCAAGCCTGTCAGGTGGGATGAGAGGAGCAAGGTAAGTGAGGCTCAAGCTGTGTTCACCTGCAATGTACAAATTACTACACAGTGTATCGCAGACAATAGGCCAGTTGCGTGCGGGGCCAAAACTCAAACATTCATCCTTTTGTGCATTGCATTGCAAACGTAGTTTTGCTCGTAAGTCACACATCCGTGCCAATGCACTGAAAAAGGCATTGCGGTTAATGCGTCGTGTGTCAAGCATGCCTTGTTTCAACTCTGCAGGGCTTAGATTGTTTCCTTCTTAATGTTAGGTCACTGCCTAAACATGCGACAGAACTCTGCAAGCCTTCTGGAGGTAGGTTTCCTTACTGAAACCTGTTGACCCCAGGCTCCTCCTCAGCTAAAACAACGGCCCTCCCACTAAATGACTCCATGTTTAGATTGAATAGGGAGCTCAGGATAGGGGAAGGTATTGATATTATTTTCAAAAACACGATTAAAATATCTATTATAGATGCTGACATGGTTGATTGGGCAGAGATTTGCATATTCAAACTGGAACTTTTTCCCAAGGATCACTGGAGATGTGCCTTAGTATATTGATCACAGGGCCTAAAATGGAGTTTATTCAGCACCTAATTGAATACATGGCTCCTCATGTCCTGCCAGCAAAACAGTTTTTTTATCAGGTGATTTTAATTGCTACCCGGAAGACCCAGACAACGAGGAGGCGAGCCTGTTTATTGCTGACATGGCCTCTCTCGGACTGCATCAAAGAGAAAACGGGTCCACGCATGTCACAGGACATATATTAGATCTAGTTTTCACCATCTCTATTCCTCTGGTTTGTGAACATCAACAATTTTTTCTTTGGACGGACCACTCTTTGATCAATTTTAGGATTCCTACGACAACAGAAATGCATAAATCATCTAAAGTAGGTAAAAATCTAAGTAGACATTGGCGCAAAATCACTCCTGAGTCCTTTGCTTTAGCATTTAATCATCCCATCACAGCAAGTACCCAAGATGTGGATCAAGCTCTTTCTAAATATCTCAATGTTCTAAATTGTGCCTCTGATAAGATTACCCTTCTTGAAAGGGATCATATTCCTTCACATGGTGCCCACGCCCCTTGGTATACGTTGGCTCTTAGAACGGAGAAATCATCATGTAAAAAATTAGAAAGACAGTGGAGGTGCTCTAATAATACTTGTGACAGAGAGCTGTATAGAGCAGCACGTACATGCTACCACCGCAAATGCTGCTCGGAAACTATACATCTCGGAAACTATACATCTCGGATCAAATTTCACAGGCAAAAAACTCATTGAAATGTTATTTAGAGTTCAAAATGATTCTGTAAACCCTAGAAAATTTACTCTAGTCACCCAGCCATCTCAGCCTCCTTGAGATTCTCTGGCTAATCACTGTGAAGAAAAACTAAACAAAATCTAACAGAAATTCCCCTACTATCTGGAGGTGACTTTTTCTTACCTCCCCTCGCCCATGGGGTATCAAACTTGGAAAAGTTCAAGAAGCTTCCCTTGGATGAAATTCAGGTAACACTTGCTTCAGACAAATCCGGATCTCCTTTGGATATTTGTCCCGCCAAGATTTCCGTTTTTATTCAATCTTTTGGTTAACACTGGTAAAATCCTTGCCACATGGAAGGCTGCCCAGGTTAGGCCAATCCAAAAAAAGGCTAGTTTAACACATTTGAACCTCACTAATTATTTCCCAATCTCATTACTTCATTATTTAGGTGAGCTCTTGGAAGGATTAATTAACAAACAACTTCTTACAGCACTGAGAAAGCCTTGGTAGTGGTCACAGACCACATCAGAGGTTCTCTAGATGGCAATATACCATCTATGCTAGTATTGCTCAACTTGTCGGCCATGTTCCATGCAGTGTCCCATCCCAAATTACTCTATAGGTTACAATAGATTGGCATTCATGGGACAGAGCTAAATTGGCTTGACAGTTTCCTGTCCAACTGAACCCAAACCATTATTTTATGCTCTTTTAAATCTCGTACGATGTCGCTGGACAAGGGGGTGCCCCAGGGCTCTTGTCTTGACCCTCTGCTCTTCAACATATATTTTGCACCACTCACCAAGATTGTAAGAGCCTTTGGCTTTGAGATCATAATATATGCAGACTATACACAGCTTGTAATTTACTGTGAGAAAGATTGAGCCAAAGCTAAACAAAGCTTTTTGGACGGATGACAGCAATTGGCACATGGATTACAGAAAAATTTCTCAAGTTGAATGCAGAAAAAACTGCTGTTTGGCAAGGCCCACCAACTATGGACTGTTAACTGGTGTCCATCGGAACTTGGGATTGTGCCAACACCCAAGCGGGTGGTCAAGAACTTGGGAGTTTGCCTTGACTAACCTCTTACTATGAAAGAGCAGGTGATGTCAACTTCAGGTTCTTGTTTCCATATCAGGCACTTATTGAGAAGAGTGTTTCTCTTCCTTCCACTCATAGCAAGGAAAACGGCGGTCCAGGCCCTTGTGGTTAGTCGCCTGGATTATTGCAACGTTTGTTTTGCAAATGAGACATTGCTATCAAAATTACAGGTGGTACAGAACACCGTGTATTGCCTGCTTTGCAATTTGTCACCTGGGGCTGCCTCAGCTCCCCATCTGCAAACCTTGCATAGGCTCCCGGTTCGGAAGAGAATAATTTTTAAAATGTGTTGTCTTACGCATAAAGCTCTAACTAGAAACTGTCCTGGTTAAATTGCTACCAAACGTAGGCACTACAACCCGCTGAGATTTTTGAGACCAAGTGATAAAGCATTGTTACTCATTCCACGTGTCAAAAGCGCCCGTTCGGGCATCATGTCTTATTCCTATCCGGCTCCTTATTATTAGAACAAACTGTCACACCATATTTGGATCTATTCAGATCATTCTCGATTTAGGAAAGTACTTAAGACAATGTTGTTCTTATATAGCTGCTCTTGTTGCCCTGTCTCTTGGTTGCACCGAGATACACCTTGGGGTGATTCAAGTGAGTCATAAATTAAATTGGCATAACATAAAACCGTCTATTCCAGTACCAATGCATTAAAAAACCAATGCATTTGTAAAAAATGGGCGGGATACAGGCAGGAAGTGATGCATTGGGTGTGACAGCCTTCTAACTAGGAAATGTGAATTTGCTTACGCCTTCATTCTCTGTTAGTCAGTGCATAGTGGAGGAGGTTGCCTGAGGGTATCTGTTGGAGAAGTGTGTTAGTTGATATTGAGAGTGTGTGTTGTGTCCAGGGCCCTGTTGCTCGTCATATATTGTGTAGTGTCATTGTTATGTATTTTGTATTGTCATTGTATTTTGGGGTACTGTGGGTAGGTATAGTTGGTAGGGGTTTTAGATTTAGAGTAGACCATTTTTGGGGGATTGTTGAGGGTTGGGGTATGTCTGGGAGGGGAGGGGGTGGAACTTCAGTGAGCCACAGCTGGGATGGCTGGTCTGGCTCATACCACATTACCTCTTAAGGATGCTTGAGGCTGGTGGCAGGATGAGCAAGGGCTATCCTGCAAAGGACAAACATGACCGATGGGAGCAGGTGCGCTGGCACCACAAAAATATTTTCAAGGTGTCCCTTACTACACAGTATTGGATATGGCCCTATACCTGTTACCTCAAAACATGCACAGTCCAAATCCGAATTAGAATATTATAAAAGAATTTCTTTATTTAAAAATTTTTTTGTGTTGCATGATCTGCAGTTAAAAACATATATTTGTTAAAAAAACACAATTTATAATGATCTCTACATATATCATAAAAAACACTTCATCATAAAATGACATGAAAATCAATATTCACATAAGAAGGAAATTCAAATACATTTTTCAAATGTGTAGACTGAACACCCCACTATTACCCCTTCTGCTATTTAACCGCACCACAATAAACAGAGAGACAAAAACACAGACAATTACATTTGTCATCCTACGACCATCAGGGAAACATTAATTTTTCAAACCAATCCTCTTAGCATATGCCTTTAGCTTGTGTTTAAGAATTGGTCACAGTCCCCAAAAAGATCGTGCCTATTAATGGCGTCGACGCGTTTCGATGGCTTTCTCTTATTGTTCCATCTTTTTCAAGACCAGGATATGTCTCTCTTTTTTAGGCACTGATTGGTTGCATGCTGGGGTTATGCCTGTTGGAGATACATCATATTAATTCTCTATTTTGTGTTCCATTTAGCATCATTCAATTCCTGTAATGACTTAACATCTTAGACTAGCAACATTTTAGTCCAAAAATTAATTCAGCTCTATGGTTGAATACTTCTCACAATCTGATTCATTTACAACCCCGGTAAACACCCCGGTATAGTATTCTAAGTCATGTATTTTGATTTATGCAGAGCCTATAGGTTATAATTTCACCATGCCCCATCTCTGGTTAGAATCGCTTTGTATCAAAAGTGTACATTTCTGCTTAATTTACAACAAACAGTAGATGTATTACCTTATCTCATCTTACTGTTGTATTAGCACACCTTTTTAATTGGACATACTCCTCTTTTTGGGGGGTTTACACGATTCTGGGGAATGTAATTACATTTACAATAAGTAACCTAATTAACACACTTTCATGCTGCTCTTACTGCATGACTGAATATGAGGTTCTCCTTCTCACCTTCTTGTTGGAAACCCTTTTTTTTCCTCTCCTTTTTGTCGAGTTTTATCGCTTTGTCTGTTCCCTGGATTAACTTTGTTTTAGTAAAAACATATTTTCTTCCACTTCTATCTGTTGAGGGAAAAGGGTCCCACATTACTTTTTACCCTTCATTAGTTCCTTTTTGAATGAAAGACCCTTGTTAGTCCTAACCTTCATCTACCTTTAAAAGCAATCTTTTGAGGATCTCTTATACTTCCCTTTTCCGATTTTGCTCTCGCAATAGTACCCTACTCCCCTGGTTGCGTGAAGGAAACTCTCTCTTCTCTTTCTTAGTCCCTTACTACACACCAGCTAAAGCAGTATGAGCAGATATCGTCTCTGTGGAGACCGATCTTATAGACTAAATGGGGCTGGAGATCGGTGAACCTGTCAGTATGTGTGTATGTCATGTCTGCATATAGTGATGTACCTTTATCTGGAACACTAAACGGAAACATGATTAGTACTACATTTATATTTTCCAACAATATAGGGACGATGGTGCATTCCTGTTCCTTCACCCTCCACTGGTGCTGTATTGGCAGACTGGCCCCAACACAGGCACCCTTGCACAATGGTGTAAGGGTGCCTGTGTTGTTGCAAGGATTGTGTTTGCGCAGGAAGGCACAACTGCTTGCACAAATGTAAAACCTGAGACCCTTTATCCTCTTTCTAAATGTATTGCAGAATGCAGCACACATGCATACATGAGAAAACGAGGAGAACTCCAATCATGTCTCCTCCTTTTGCCTCCCCTGGGGAGCCATATGGGCTTTGCACAATACCAGGTCAGCACTGTGTCATAAATCTGGGCAGCCATCATTAGACATGGGTGTTGTGTGATTAAAGCCCCCACAAGGCCCATGGAATACCTACCTAGTGCTGAGTCTGGCAAGGAAGTGATTTTGCCTGCGTTGCCGTACTCCATATGTATTAGGCAATACTAACCCACCCAAAGTGGCTTTGTGTCACATCACATTTATGTGACATATCAATTTGGCCCACTGGAGCATTTAAACATGTTATGCTTGTGCGGTGCAAGGTGTTCATTAACTTGCTCCTTAGATACTTCCAGGGTAAATCGTGTCACCCATGTGCCTTGGCACACTGGACTCTGCCGTTGTGCTGGCCAGCATTACTCAATCTATCCCATCCTGGACGCATGCTTCAGGCATGTCATTATCAGTGCCCCTGAAGTCCAGCATCCCAGATGTTCTGGGGTGCAAATGGACTTGATGCATGCAATGAGCTGGGCATATTGCCAAATGCGTTTTTCCAAGGTGTGCACTTCATCAATATAGTTATCTTATGGCATAGTTTATAAATATGTTGACATGCTAAAATGCAAAATTCAAAATGCCATATCCTCTTTCGTGTCTTTTAGGTGGCCATCTTCCATTCTCATGGGGAGAGGTGCAATTATTCCAGGACCCCAATGCTACCAGTAAGTGTCAATACTAAATGGTACTATTTTGATGTATGTGTCTGATTGATGTAGGAATGAGCTATCGCAATATGTGGCGGGAGGTAACACCCAGCTACCATCAATGAGCTGTCAGTGATTCAGCGCATCACTGGGCAAAACTGTCTTTAGAAATTCTCACAGACAAAGACCACTGTTTTTACAGTAAGGTACATGTAAGCTGGCCACAGGAAATACACATCTCTAAATATGTACCTAGACCCTTAGTTACAGGGAATTGGGTTAGGGCAGCACAGCAAGTCACATTACTGCACTGCCCTACACCAATGTGAAAGGGTGTGAATGCACTGTATTATGCAATACAGTGCGTTCCTGTCCATTCTCCCTCCACTGGCACAGTTTCAGCAACCTAGAGCAAATGCAAGCACACTTGCACCATGGTGCAAAGGTGCCTGTGCTGTCATCAGAATTGTTACTGTGCAGAAAGGTGTACCTTCCTGCACTGCAACAATCCTAGGAGGCATTTTCCCCTTTCTATGTGTGCTGCAGAACACAGAGCACACAGAAAGAGATAAGGACGAGGAGAAATGAAGATACAGCACATAACTAATACTATTCCCAAGTCCAGTGCGCCCCCTACAGCAAGTCGTTGTAACGACTAGCGATGTACTGGTTCGCGTTGAAACGGAATGGAATGTGTGAAAAACGCATTAGTTGTAATGACACATATTCCTATTTGGCCTGTATATATTTATGAGGCCACTCAAAGCCACGCAGGATGTATTAGTGTGGGTTCATGAATTTTATTCAGAGCCCTGTGTCATGCATGCACCACTTTATGTAGGGTAAAGTGCTGCAGGGCTCTCATCAATAAACCCCTGAGTGAGAGCTGCAACGTGTGCAGCCTTGTGAAAGCCCAAATGGGGTATGCCAAGATAGCCACATTGTCTGTACTGTATCACCTCATCCATGTACACTTATGTTTATGATCAATGATCTAAACTTATGCTGGCCGCCACTCCAACTCCCAATTTAGTGTAACCAGGCCCATGTGTCAAATTTGTCGATCTGGACATCTACATGAGTGTGAACAACTGGCCCATATGATATGGGTTTCATCTCATTGTGAGTTCTGTTACAGTCTGTGCAAATACACAGATGGCACTTGACTCAATTTAACTGGCACTAGTTGGTGATGTCTATGTAGTGACAACATATTGTCTATATCTTCATCCCTATTGCTGGTGTTGTTATGGTCAGGTACAGAGTAATTGTCTTACAATGTCAGACTAATTATGTCAGACATCATGTACATGTCTAGACTATGTTAACAATGTATTTATATTTTCTCCCTAGCCAACATGACTGCTGATGAGACCTGCACCTTCAAGCTGTGCAAGGAAAGTCACCAGCATGTAGGGAATGTCCGCAAAGCATACCGGAAGATGCAGAAATTGTAGACATGTGCTAAAGCCTCTGGTACTTGGAACATTGCCAGACCCAGCACACAGTCAATCCCTAGTATGTCACAGGCCATGCCAGACTATGGTCAAACCAGGCAAGACTAGGGCCAAGCCAGGCCAGGACCATGACATACACAGCAGGGGCGTAACAAATACCCCCGCAGCTCCCGCAGTGCGGGGGGGGGGGGCAGTGTCCAGTACATGAAGGGGGCCCCTCAGCTCATCTGCAGAGCTGTGACAGAGACAGGCTCTAAAGCAGCAGCTGCAGTCTGAGCCTTCGCTGAGCTCCTCGCGCTGACTGAAGAGAAACAAAGTAAAGTTACAAAAATTCTCTTCGGTCAGAGCCAGGCCGGAAGGAGGAGGAGGGTGGGGGCCCCAGAGAGAGCAGGAGGCATGCACAGAGCTAACTTGGCCCAGAGACAGTTTGCAGCTGCAGGATTCCCTACACTTGAATGGGGCCCCCTCGGCCCCACACTGAAGAGAGTGCTGAAGCACAGGCCTGAGCAATGCATCAGTTCTGTTTAGCTTCAGCCTTTCCTTGGGCAGGTAGTTGTGTTCTGAAAGGTCTCCACACAAAAAAGAAACAATTGCAATTTATAGCTTTTGTTTCTTTCTGGTGTACAGAGGCCTGGAATGAGAGGCACCCCAGGATTTATCAGTGAATCTGAGCACTGGGGTGGAGAAAGAAACAGTGGTCAGAGCAGCAAAGAGAAAGGTCAGAAGGAAGTTCAAAGGAAGAAGCAATGCTGAGAGGGAGAGACGGGTGGTAGAACTCTATGTGTAAATGTGTGTGCGCACAAAGGGGCTTACCCCGCCCACCCCTCCCCTGCAGGAGGTCCAGGGACCCCTCAGCCATGCACCTTGCTTGTCCTGATATTCAGCAGACAGCAACTTGCTCTTTTCTTTGTGCAGAGTGCAATAAGTTGACACTGCCCTAAAGAAATGTAAGTAACACTTTATTGTTACATTTTAGGAAGCCAATGATTCCACAGGAAGCTAGGCCAGGGGTTTTGTAATTGAAGGAGAGGGTGGAGGGCTCTTGCAGAAGGCCGGGATGGCTGACTAAAGCAGGATTCAGTGATTGTCTGTGGACCCTCCCACATCCAACCTCAGTAAGAGTCCAGTATCGGAGTCAGACTACAGAGGTGGCAAGCAGCACAGAGCAGCAGGCTTTCACCCGGCCATGTTGGCATCCTTCAGATGCTGAAGGGATGTGATTCCTGGGGGTTAAAGAAGTAGTGAGGCTAGCGCTGGACTAACTGGGGTCACCCAAACAGGCGAGTCCACCAACAGCCCTTTTCATTTGACCGTGAAGTAATAAAGGGAGGCATGGAGTAACTGACAGGCCCTGGGGGTACTGGGCCGATACCATAGCATTCATTATGCCTCAACACCTGGTCACACCAGACTTAACAAAAACCCCAGAAGCCCCCACTGCAGCCCCTGCAAGTACTGAACAAAGGCAACTGTTTTAACAATGCCTGATAGCGGGTGGAATCTGGGTATGAGTGACTCCTTGCATTGCTTGGTATGCTTTTCAGCGGGAGGTTCTGCCCCGCCCCCAAAAGTGAGATCTGACCAAGTAAATGCACCTGCATTAGGATTTCCAACCTCAAGCAGAATAACATTTACCACATATGTGGATTGCACATGTTGCTCTGGGAGGGAGACGAGAACCAAGCCAGGTTCGGATCCTGTGACTCTGGCAGTGGCGCTCTCGGCTCAGACTGTCAGTGTCTAGGTATTGTAGAAAGGTGGCCTTATGGCTCAAAGCCCTGGCCTGCAGCTCTATCCCAATGATCCAATGAATAGTGGGCATTGCTCCTTCATAAATATTGAAAGCTGGGTGAAAAAGATGGGACAGCTTTTCTGTTTTTCAAACGGCATTAAAATGAGTGCACTGCACTTCCTGAAAATGTTTGGTTTTGAAGTTGCTGGAAAGCACTGAAAACTTGTGTAAAAGCTCTCACAGCTCTGCTACTCAGAATAAAGCAAACATTTAAAATGAAATAGTCATGCTGCATTCAATGTACTTATTCCTAGTGTCTTCCCATCACCTTGCAAATTTCTACGCCCAACACAATATCTTTCTTTTTCCCTGTTGGTTGCCTCACTTTTTATTCTTTGGGTTACTTGATCTCCGCTATCTCCTAACGTCTAGTTTTCATCCTGCTTTCTTTTCCCCCTCTGTCTAGCTTCTACTATGATGTCCTGTTCTTCTGTTCCTCATTCTTCCATATAGTCCCCTTCATGCACTGTGAATGACCCTCATTTCAGGTAATCTTACTCTCTAGACAACATCTGCTCAGAGATGGTCACTCTTAACCCTCCATATCCCCATTCTCTTTCTAGCTCTTTTGTTTCTTTCTCTGTTTTTTTCCTTTCTTGTTTTCTTCTCTTTTTCATAAATGTCCCTCCTTTCTGCCCTTAGCTCTCTGACCTGTTTATCGCACTCATTCCTTTATCTCTTTGCCAACATTCTTGACTTTCTAAGTAGTCTTTCTCTCCCTTTATCCCTAACTCTTTCACTTACTCTCTCTCATACACATTATTTAAGAGTTCTCCTCTATTACTCAGACTCTCTCTACCCACTTTTTGTTATGACTGTCCTTCTCGATCTCCTTTTCTTTCTCTTTCTTTGACTGTATCATCTTGCATCCTCTTTCAGTCTCTCTTTCCTCTTATACATCCATTATGGCCTGCTATCTATCGCTGTTTGACTGCTCTTATTTTCTTGCTGCTTCTTTCCTCCTGTATTGTTTCTCGTCAATGACGATCACTCTCTCCACCTCTCTTACAGCAGCCTCCTCTTTATGAATCTGTTTGGTCTAACTATGATTCTAACTCATGCACTGCAATACATCTTTCATTATGTTACCTTGATTGTTCATTTTTGTCCCCCCCCCACTCTATTCCCTTGTATTAGTTCCTTGGCTCATCTAATTGGTGTCTGGAGGGTTGCGGAATAAGTGAGTGTGCCAGTTAACTGTCACTGTGCTTAATGGCAGGGGACGTTATAATAGCCCCTACAACGTGGCAGGCCCGAGCTCCAGGGGCCCACCTCTGGCACTGTGCATGTGCAGCAGGCCCTTGCCCATAGACAGGCCTATTCTGGCAGTACCTGGGGTTTCCCTGGGGCCGGTTTTGTTACAGAGCGATTTTCCTTTTGGGGATCTATATTACATCAGGCCCCCCGACCCATCAAAGGTGTTTGGCGCGGCCTAAATGCCAGCTCTAGAAGTAGCAGCACTGGGGTTAAACTAAACGCCATTGTCCCTCTTTTATTTCCAAGTCAGTCATCATGGAAATAAAAGAAAGACAACGTCGTTCTGCGCTCACTCACGATAGCACATGGCACAACCTGTACCGGAGCGGAGCGCCAGTCTGACCCTGTAAAAGGTCATTGCGCTTGTTGGATTTGCAGGATGAAAGGTGTTTAGTCGGCTGCCGCAGTAGAAGGTCTTGCGGCGGGCTTAGTAAATGGGCACGCACTGCAAGGCAAGGTTGAGCACCAGGACGGCCGGGCCCTGTGTCATCATAACAGCAAAATGTCAGCAGTTCCAGTTATTTATATGGAGGAGTTTAGCGCGCATCTGTACCGAGTTAGACCGGTTAAGCATTACAAGCACACTTTTAAGGCCAGGGAGAATTCAGATGCAGCCTAATCACCTGCTGATTTCCTCCTTGAAATATAAATTAAACATGCTAATATGTACATCATTGTTTGGCGGAGGACACACAAAGTCGGCCGGCGTCTTATGTTGTTGCAGCTGTTGGCATGCATGCTTCTTCCATAAAGACTTCATGCCTCTCAGGATAATAAAAGAGACTTGCAGCAAAGGGCAGCAGTTTGAAGAAAGCCGTCTTAGTATGTTTTACTTTTTTAGTAACATTACTGTGTCATAGGCCATGATATTAAGCTGAATACAGATTCAGATGAAACCACTACTCAATGAGTGCAACATGCCCTGTATGAGTCGGATGTATTTGCTATTTCAACCATTGATGTGTGCTTGTAGTCGTGAGAGCCTGTCTGCTACATCATTTCACTGATCTGGCACTGGCTGGATCATCTAACTGTATATTCTATAGCTACGGTGGAGGATGAACCTGGGGTAGAGGCCCCTGCTTCTGCACTTCTGCAGCTCTTCTGTACAGTATGAGACCATGAGCCTTAATCCGAGACCCAGCCGCACTATAACCAAGTGCCACCCCAGTGTTAACTGCTCAGTGTTAAGGAGCTGACTCCTGTGAGCCAGTCTACCTGTCCATGACACGTTTCTGCGACTCTGCTCTCCTGCCTGTCCACACAACATGCCCTCAGCACCTTTGCTAATTGTTATCTGCCTTCGTCAGACTGCAGGAACAATTTTCTTAACAAAACTGTGGACATTATTTTGATTAAATAAAAAAATGAAAAACCTTTGGAACGTTGTTCAAGATAGATCCCCCACCCCCTCTCTTTGACTCTGAAATGAACAAATATACTTAGATTACACAAAAAGAGGGCAACTGCAGGCTGAAAAGCACCTCCAGCACTTTCCACTACAAGTTTTAATCAAGTTTCCTACAAGTTTTTATTTATTTATGTTTTGGAACTCTAGACAGAAGTCCACATAAAATCTTCCAACATCGGCAATTAAATCCTTATAAGCAAATTACAACAGAACACATCTAGTATACATTCAGAAAACGTTTTAAAAATTTAAAAATTGTGCAGCGGAACCTCTCATTTGGCGGATTATAAATGGCATCGAGAAAAGCAGAAGAGGAAAGAATATTTAGCTTTAAGCAAATAGGTCTCAACCATTTTCAACGATAATTTTTTAAGGCCGGACAAACAAATAACACATGTTTAACATCTTGATTGTATTTGTTACAAAGATTACACTTTACTGATGATCCATACCATTTTGATAGCAGCATATTTAGAGGGAGTAAGTCCTGCCTCAAGAGAAACATAAAACGGCGCACACCGTGGGGGATATTCCAAGAAGCATAAGGTTGGGGAATTCTAATTTGGTAATGGGCAATAAGAGGAAGCGGACCCCTTTTAACGGTAAGGGCCTCTTTATCCAAGGTAAAGCTTAGATTCCAGGAGGCCAGTTTTAGGGATCAGTTTTAGCTGGTAAGTGGATAAAGAGAAAAGAGTCAATTCATCTAGTTTCAGGAGTTTGACTGCAGATCTAAAATTCTTTACAATTATGGAATGATCGTTTAGGGGTCCAAGAAGTTCTTTTCGGATCAGATATCTTAAGGTGTCCGGGTCACCCTTAGCCAAATTGAAAACCCAGCGTACTATCCCGGCAAGGCCCTGGACCCATGCACTGCGTAACCCAAATTCCAGTCTAAAAGCTGCTATGGTACACATAGTATTGACCGTACACAATTTCCGTAGGATTTTTCCCTCTGTGGTGTTTAGAAAGCCCCAACTCCCCACATCAAGTAATTCTATGCCATATAGCAAAGTAGCTGGAATTTTAGCTCTGAAAACCTCCAATAGATAGGGAAAATGTCTCTGGCCAGTAGATCTATAAAGAATATTAAGGCCCCTCTCATGGGACATGGCCTTCCGAATGTTATTGGTTATATGGGCTTTCTCGCTTAATGAACTGGAAACTATTTTCCCCAAAAAGGTATAGGATTGGACAACTTCCAATCGAAGGCCCCCTATATTCCAGGGAAAGTTCCCATATTTTTGCTTTTTCCTTCCAGCAATACACATGACTTTACTCTTAGTAACATTTATCCTTAAGTGATGGGATTCTGCAAATACATGGAGCGCTTGTAACCGATTATTCAATCCTGAGGGGGTCAAATCCAAAATGAGTATATCGTCTGCATATAACAGACATACTATCGGTTTGGCCCTAAAGAAGGGGCAATGCCATCACTCAAGGAAAGAGTTTGTGGGAGGTCAGATAGATATAACGAAAACAATAACGGGGCCAACAGGCACCCTTGTTTTAACCCGTTAGCAGATGGAATAGCTTGAGAGAGACCTCTTTCCCCTCCCATGAGTATTCTGCACCACGTATCGGAGTGAAGCTCCCGGACCAAGTTTAGAAGCTCGGGAGGCATGCCTAGAATCGATATCTTTCTCCACAGCAAAGGGCGATCCACCTTATCAAAAGCTGTGGAGAAATCTATGAATGCTGCATATATTCTCCCTCCTCGAAGCTCGACATATTTCTCCGATAGAACATGTAAAGCGGTCAGGCTATCTAAGGTGCTATGCCTTTTTCGAAACCCCGTCTGCTCGAGGGGCAATATATTATTCTCATCTACCCACTCAGTAATTAATTGCAGGAGGCATTTAGAAAAGACTTTGCCGATCGCATCAAGGAGAGCAATCTGTCGATAGTTTTGGGGTACATTTCTATCGCCCTTTTTATACAGGGGTATCAATACACTACCCTTCCAGGAGGGAGGGATTACGGAATGCAGAAAACAAAAACTAAACTCTGGAAAGAGAATCTTACTCCAGGTGGCGCTATTCTGTTTTAATACTGAGATGGGGAGCTCGTCTGGTCCCATTGTACCAGATGAGCGCATGCCATCAATGGCTAGTTCGATGGTTTTTCCGAGGGAGGAATAAGGCTGGAGTTAATCTTTTTTACCCTATTGGGAACTATTACCTTTTCATTTCCAGCATACAGGTTCAGAATGTATTCTACCCATTTCTGTTCTCCAATCGGGACAGGCAAGGATCTACATCTGTGACCACAACCTTCCCCGATCAGAGACCAGAAAAGTCTAGATTGGCCATTAACGACCGCCTCCCGCAGCTTGATCCATACCGAATCCTCATTTTCCTTTTTTTGCTTATTTTTCTGTCTTGTCCTCCTCCTTTTTAGTAACGCCAGTCTCTGATATCTTAAAGGGCAGTACCTCAAATATTGTTCTCTTATAAGTTTGTTTATTTCTACATTAAGTAGCTTCTGAGAAATAGGGAGTTTTTTAATATGGGATTTCTTTGATGGTTTTTTAGCAACCAATACTATCCTGTTCAGAAAGTTAGAGAAACAAGTTAGTTCAGAGCCCTTCCAATTCAACACATCATCTACTGGAATGTCTAAGAGGTACTTAATGCCCCTGATAGCTCTAGAGTTCCAGAAACATCTTCCACTATGGGCTCCAAAGTTAACCAAATTACTATCCAAAGACCAGGGATCTGTACGAGGGGGATTTAAATCTAATGAGATACTAATTATTTTATGGTCGCTGAAGGGAGTGTAGGTGACCGTGAGGTCCTTAAAAAGAATAAAGGTTGTCATATCTACCACCACATAATCTATAATGGATTCCCCGGAGGAGGACTTGTGCGTATAGTTTGCAGGCGTATCAGAGGGAAGCCTACCATTCACTATAACTCCATCTATTTCATAAAGCTCTTCAAGAAATAATTTCCCTCTCTTTGTTGTTTTTATATTCCCGGGGAAAAGAGTTTGAGGTATCTGTAGGGAATTTTCTTTATGTTCGTTACGGAAGATTTCCAAGCTAGAATTGGATACTTTACAATTAAAATCTCCTACTATCATTATGTGGGGGCAGACCACCTTTGTCAAAAGTGATTTAATGTAGGTGAAGACCCTAACTAATATTGCATCGTAACAGACATCAGGTGGAATGTAGCCGTTTATTATTATGATTGGATTGATTTTGGAGTTAGCCGAGTCAAAAAGCGTAACCGCTTGAAATAAATTACTCGGGTCTAAGAAATGGGAAAAATTCCAATGTATCTTAGAGGACAGAAGACATGCTATACCCCCTCTAGCATGGCCTCTCCTGGAAGGACTTGCTTTGCCCTCCAAACCAAAATAATCCTTCCCTATTGGAAAATTCTCTATATACCATGTTTCTTGAAGGCATATAATGCTAAAATCTGAGGAGAGTAAAAGTGCTAATTTTTCTGGGCGATTTCGCATTCCTGCAACGTTCCAGGATACTATCCTGAGATCATTGTTAAAGATATGGTTGAGAGTGTAATTTATGGAAGGATTTACTAGCTAGGATTCCGGGCAGCCAATCCCATTGATGAACAGCCTCTACATGGGCGCTTTGGGAAAGAGGGGGGTTAAGATATTCTACCCGCCGCCCATTTTTTGCAATACTAATTTTTAGATCTTCAAAGTCAGGGGAGATCATCCCGCTTCCACTTCCAGTCAGAGAGGACCAAGGCTTACCCATTGATCTATTAGTCAGGGGTTTTACCAAAAGGGGCATGACATCTATCCCTTTACACTGGAAACTTTCAGTTTTTTGGAGTATAAGATTAACCACTAGCTTGGAATAGAATTTTACTCTAGTTAAAGACCCAGCTTCAGTGTTCATGATTTTTACTAGATCTATATCGTTAGTCTGCAATAGTTTCAAACCATCTATGTCGTAAAAACATTGGAGAAGTGTAGATCTATTAAGGATGAAATCCGAATCAAATAGCGAAAAGAAGTCTAAGATAAAAGTATCAATGTTTTCCAGCTCGATTTTCTTAGTTGGTCTAATTGATTCTATTTCCCCTCCTGCAAAAATAGGAAATGGCCTCGCTGACGGGTTAAGGCTAGCCGGCTCTTGAGCAACATGATTTATGGGCTCTCCTGAAGGAGTTATAATAGCGGAGCCCACAGGAGGCAGGTCAGGCAAGCTTAGTATTGAAGGACTGGACTTTTAACAGTACCAGCGGTGCCAGGGAACAACACCTATAACCTTCATGGGATACCTGTTTCGGCGCACAAATTACAGAGACACGGGATACTTCCTTCGGCGTCAAAGATCAGCGTTTATTACTGCAGGGAGGCAAAAGTCACAAGAAGTACAACAGTGTGTAGGTTCTGAGAGTCTGCTTCAAATTTGTATATGTAGGTCGCTCTCTTTTATACAGAATGTTGCCATTGCATAACATGTGGACAAAAGATTACAATCCGGGTCCCACAGTAGACTTCAAAAGGGTCGCTTTCATGTGTTCAGAATCCCGGAACATCTTTATAAATAGCCATGCCGGTTCCCAACTGTAAAAGTACATCTTCCCACCATTAGGCACACCCATTAGAGTTGTAAATGACCAAGAAGGAGAGACAAGAGCAGCTGCAAGGAAGTCAGACACGTGTAGAAAAAAGAGTGTGGGGGTAATATCGGAAGCATGATCGCGAGATCAAAAGAGTTGGATCCATTGCCTGTAAGGCTGTCACAATAGACCGGTACAACCAGATTACCCTCAAGCTGTGCCATCTGCCTTTGCTGTGTCATTCCTCCGGCCATAAAGACGCATGAAAGGAATATGCGTCTTCCGCAAGGCTTGGGAACTAGAGGGTCAAGGGGCGAACAGTTACCTGCTCGCTGACTACGTGAGGGCAAGAAACAAAATGGATGCCGTATCTAAAATGGAACCCGAGGGTTCAGATGAAGAACACGTAATATTAGACGAACCCTGGCAGGTAGTGTAGCGAAAATTCGCACACTTGCCGAACTCGTCATTTGCGGTTCGTAGATACCAAACTCGTCTATATTCGGTAATGCCCAGAACATCGTAATAATTTTTACGGAACCTCAGACGGTCCTTTTGCCCTCATGTAGGCAAGCACTAGTCGGAATCATAATCGATTTCGATACTCATCAGATCATCCAGATGTTGTTGATACATTATTCTATCCTTCAATGCCTCCTTGGTGACAACGGGCTGTCTTATACACGTCGTAGCACAAAGGCCACATAAGGCAGGACCACATTGCACACAAAGACAACATGAGAACAGAAATGTCACAACAATCCCTGTGATCATCAGAATCTTCCAACCCCAAGTCGATATCAGACCCCAAAACCATCCCAGAAGCGTCCAATTTCCTTCGTCCACGTGTATGGACTCCGAAATTTTGTGCAACTTAGAGATGGCTTGATAAACCGTTGGAGCGTTATCAGGTATGAATATGCAGCAGCTCGAATGGATGACTTTACAAACCCCACCTCTATCTGCTAGAACGATATCTAGAACCATACGGTTCTGCAACGTCATCAGTCTATCCGCTTGGAGCTCGGCTGTCAAATTACCAAGGGCATTTGCAGTTATGTTGGCAGTTGATTCTACTACACGAGTTAACTGTCTCAAGTTCCTGCTATTAACCATCGGTCCCCAGAACGGTAGGAAACCCTTAAAGAAGTCTCCCGCTTCTTGTCCGGAAGTATCTTCTTTGCTAACCACACCTCTTACAATTCTATTTCTGTGATAATCAGAGGCCACAGTGAAAGTGGGAGGCAAAAGATTCGCAATATAGCAGGTACCCGAAAAGTCCTGAGGTAACCACGTATAGGCTCGATCATAACATACAAAGTAGGTACCCTTGGCAGGCAGGAAAACAGGGGAAGAGAGCGTCGGTAAGACATACGTCTCGGTACAAGCACTCTCCCCAAACTGAGCTCTCGGATTTCGACCAAGACCTTTCAAGCAGAAATTACCAAGGTGAGGTACAATCCATATCGGTGGCGAGCTTTTAAGCTGCCTCTCACCTACTGATAAGCTGTACTCAGCTTCACTTAGTTCCTTATATGCTCGCACCTCTTCCTCTGGGATGAGCGATGCGTCAAAAATATCTCTATCTAAGTCTGCAATAGCTCTCGCCAGAGTCTTGTGGTACGGGCCAGGACCAGAGTTTGCTGAGCGTGGTTCTCGATGGGGGTAGGAATCTAGTGCGCTTCGGAACATGGTTTGTAATGCTCGAGCTGACCCTTGTGCACTATAAGGCAGAACTAAGTACGGAATACCCTTATCCATGGTATGTGGCATTAATCCACACACCCAACGGTTGGTAGTGTTTACCACTAACTGATGCTGATGCAGGAGTTGAATAAAAGAGTTGTTTCTGAATTCCGCACGTCTGATTTGTTCGTGTTGAGGCAGAGGATAAAAGGAATGTGGAGAAACAGTAGAAACGACATATTGATCATGAGATGGAAGAGTAGGTGTAGCAGAAGACAATAAGAACTGAGACCCATAATATATTCCTCCTACCAATAGCATAGATATGGTGAGAAACAGTATGATTACTTGTGAGAAAAACCATTTTGTATGACATATTTTCTGCAATGTAGATCTTTGCGCCAACATTTCTTCTCTTTTCGACAGCTCAGACAATGATGATTCCATCCCCTAACGACCGTCCGCGACGTTCTTGACGCACTTCGTTCTGAGTAGCGGTTATCAATTCCCAGGAGTTCCCAGAAATTGATAATAGAAACCAACCTTGTGTCGATAGCTGCTAAACAGAAGGAAGTACCCGCACGGCCTTACGGTCAACCTGGATGGTAGGTTCTAACTAAATAATGTTCTTGGCTGTACGAAAAAAGAAAAAGAAAAAGTTACACAATATATAATGTCCACTGTTTTCAGAGCAATGTAGAACCTATAAACAAAAAAATCTTTTTATTTGTGGCTTGTTCGTGGACGAAGAAAATATCGGCTACTTCCAGGGTGAGTCTGATCTTCAAACAATGGATTGGACGGCAAAGGAGTGTTCAATTGTTCAGGCAATTGTTCGACAGTCAAATTTTCCAAGGTTGACGTGGAGGAAATTGTTTGAGAGGAGTCAGCAACAGTGTCAGATACAAGCCGAGCTTCGCTGAATGGAACGAAACGTGGTGGAGTGTCGGTCTCAGATGAAGAAAGACCTCTTCTCATCCAGGTGTCCGACGGCAGAGGAAGCGGGACTCTTTTGGTGTGGGTAGCGTGTACCCAGTTCCGGCGTCCGTGTAGTCGAACCGCCGTCCTCGTAGCCAGCTGTACCTGAAACGGGCCCACAAATCTTGGTTCAAGGTTTCGTTTTCGTCCGTAGTTTCTGACGAGGATCCAGTCTCCTGGTTGGAGCCGATGACCAGGACCCTCTGTTTGTGACGGCAGAGCCTCAAAGACCTGTTGGTGAATCAAACTCAATTTAGCAGTCAGATCATAGAGATAATCGATCAACATAGGGTATTCAATTCTATCAAACTCCTTAGGTCTTGGGACTCCCCATACATTAGCAGGACGGCCGAACACAATCTCATATGGGCTGAGCCCTACTCGAGAGTGTACAGTTGCCCTGGTCGACAGGAGAGCTAGAGGCAAAGCGTCGGGCCATGATAAACCAGTTGTTGCCTGAATTTTAGCCAATTTCAGTTTTAGAGTGCCATTATATCCTTCCACCAGTCCTGCTGATTGTGGATGGTTTGCACTATGGAATTTTTGTACTATCCCTAAACCGCGACACACACTCTTCATCACACTCCCAACAAACTCACTTCCGTTGTCCGACCATACGACCCGAGGCATTCCGTAGCGGGGAAAATACTCTTTGAGCAAAATTTTTGCCGTGGATAAAGCCGTATTATCCTTAAGGGGGTAGGCCTCAATCCACCTAGAAAATGCACACACCACAACCAATACATACTTCAAATTATTACATCTCTCCATGTGGATAAAGTCCAACTGGATAACTTCGAAAGGGTACGTAGGAGGGGCAAAATGGCCAGGTGGAGTGGGGGTGCCCTTACCGGGATTGTGCATCAAACACACCATAACAACAGCGAGCACATACGCATCCGGTAACATCCATCTCTGCTTCTCTGATAAATCAACCCAACATCCATTCTCATCCAATCTTCCCGTGCTCTCTCTCCATTTAGTCCTTTCCGTCTCAGTGGCTTCATTCTGTATTCCTTTCACACTTTCAAATGTGTCTTCACACATACCAGTCTCTGTTGGCCATCTCACTGAGCTCGTAACATACATTCTGTTCGTCAAATCTTTAGCCGTTTCTTTAGCCGTTTCATCTGCAAACGCATTTCCACGACCCACATCATCTATTACTTTCTGATGTGCGCTACATTTGACTATGGCCACTTGTTTAGGCAATGTGAGTGCATCTAAAAGATCATTTACAAGCTGACCATGTTGAATCTTCGTGCCATGCGACGTAAGGAATCCTCTCTCTCTCCACAATCGTCCAAAACTATGTGCCACACCAAACGCGTACTGGCTTTCTGTAAACACATTCACCCGTTTATCTTTAGACAACACACACGCTCTCGTCAAAGCGATTAACTCGGCAGCCTGAGCCGAATTCTGACTTAGTCTTTCGCTTTCCACAATCGTTCTCAATGTAACTACAGCATACGCAGTCGTCACATCACCGTTCGGCAACTTGAAACAAGAACCATCCACATACAAAGTACCATCGGGATCTGTCAATGGAGTATCTTTTAGGTCAATACGACCCTTAGTTTCCTCTTCAGTTCTGAGATAGCAGTCATGTACTGCTTCACCACTTGATTCTGTGTCGATCAGCAGCAATGTTGCTGGATTCAACACATTACATCGTTTTATCCGTATGTGACTGGCCAGCAACGTCAACTCATATCCAGACAATCTTGCGCTCGTCAGATGTTGAGTTTTCGTTCGATTCAATAGAGTGTCAACTGCATGCGGAACCATTACCGTGAGCATATTATTCATGACTAAACCTTCGGACTGTCGAATGGACGCCGCAGCTGCCGCTGTTGCCCTTAAACAACTTGGCAAGGCTCTTGCTACTGGGTCTAAAGTCGAAGAAAAATAGGCACATGGGCGTTGCTTACCACCAAAAGATTGTGTCAGGACACTCAACGCACAACCATCCCTCTCGTGAACGTATAGTGTAAATGGCTTACTGTAGTCAGGAGTGCCCAACACAGGAGCCGAACATAACGCATTACGCAATTCAGAAAAACTTTTCTGACACTCTTCAGTCCAAGGCAATGGGGATGAAACATCCTTGCACGTAAGGGCTATCAATGGTTTCGCCAACAATGAAAAATTTGGAATCCATTGTCTGCAATAGGACGTAATACCTAAAAAGGCACGAACATCTCTCTGGGTTTTTGGCACAGTCATTCGGGAAATCGCTGCAATTCTCTCTGGGGTCAACCTTCTCCCTTATTTTGACAATAAGTGACCTAGATAGGTTACTTCTTGACAACAATACTGTAGCTTTGAAGGCGATACCTTGTGGTGTAAGTTATGTAGATAATGTAACAATGATACTGTAGCCGTTTTGCAAATAGCTTCTGTATCAGCTGCCACTAAAAGATCGTCAACGTATTGAATCAAAGCTGCACCTTTAGGTACTACAAAGGCATCAAGTTGACCTTTAAGTGCTTGGCTGTAGATTGACGGACTCTCACAGTAGCCCTGTGGAGCGCGTTTTAGCCTAAAACTGCGACCACCTAATGAGAATCCGAATAGGTCTCTGCTTTCCTCTGCAATCGGGATGCTAAAGAAAGCATTTTTTAGATCGATCACTGTGAACCAGGAGGCAGATGCCGGAATCATTGTAAGTAAAGCCGTAATGTCAGGAACCACAGGAAATTGTGGAACCACTATTTTGTTCACCTCTCTTAAATCTATTACAAAACGATACACAGGAGGTTTAGTTGGGTCAGTTCGTTTCAGAATTGGCAATACAGGGCTATTACACACATTTCCACGAGTTTCTTCAACAACACCTTTTCCAATGAGATCATGAACGATTGCTAACAGCGCTCGTTCGCCCTCAAGAGAAATACGATATTGAGGTAAACGCGGTAATCGCGCATTTGGTTTCAATTGAATCACATAGGGTGGAATGTCTAACAGGCCCACATCATTAGGACCTGTGGCCCATAAGGACGCAGGGAGGGAACTCAATTCCGGTGGGAATTTATCGACCGACAAATACATGGGAGAGATCACTCTCCGTCCCAACGTAAGCTCCACTCCTTCGGGGGAACAATACAATGTTGCATATAATCGTTTCAACAAATCCAGCCCCAAAAGATTTTCACTACAACCTGTAGATAGAATCAGTGGAGCCGTTAGCTCACGAGGTCCAATCATAAGAGGCAAAGGATTAGAGACTGGGTTACTAACAGGGGCGCCAGAGAATCCAACGGAAACGTTCGTTAAGCCAGACAAAGGTGCGCCAGGGAGTTTCGAATGCATGATGGAACTTTTTGTCGCACCAGTGTCTAACAGAAAAGGCTCAACTACACCCGATGTAGCCACTGCAACGTAAGGCCCACTCTGATCAACCGGAACTGACACTACTCCCTCTCTTTGTCGTTGGCTGTCCTAATAATGGTCATTTACAACAGTCTCATGCTCTACGTAATAATCATCCACATTATACTGTGCAGATCGAACTGACCCCGTATTTCGCCGGTCAAAATAATTATTCGCATCCGATTGATTTTGATGACGATCAATCTGATTGTGGGATGAATCACGACCTCTACCACGTGGTGCCTGTTGAGGACCACCACCACGGTTTCCACGTGTCGACACACCATTCAGACGGTCCCGTAAGGCAAGACAATCATATTTTAGATGTCCCTCTTTCCTACAATATGCGCACTGATTATACCCAAGTAAAGATCTATAATCAAAGTTGTCAGAGCGCGGCTGCATCCTATCAGGCTGTGCTCGTGGTCGATACTGCTGTTGTGAATCATTTTGGTTTGATCATGGAGGGTATGCTTGCTGCAACAAAACCTTCGTTTTGAGTTCTTTCGTTTTCTTTTCTATACGATCACTTTCTTCCTTTTCCCTATTCTCATAATACTGGGCCGTTGCTAGTATTTGTGCAGGGGTTGAAACTGCCCACGCACTCTCTGAATTCTTCAGTTTGTTGCTTAGTTCAGGCAGCAAATTCGATACGAACTTGTCAACGAATAACCGCTGGCCTCCCTCAGCGCCCATGTCCTGGCCGCTGTGGTCGACAAACGCTTCCTCAAACCTTGTAAAGAAATCCGAGACACTCTCGTCTTTCTTTTGCTTACAAGCTGATAACTTATCCCAGTTCACCTTCATCGCTGGCATGAGAGTTTTCATGAGCGTAATTATTTTCTGAGGCAAATCCAAGATCAACTGGTCAGGTTTAGCCCCACCAACTTGTAATGCATCAGCTGCTAGCAGTGCAGCCCAATCACCCCCTAATTCAACTGCGTGATTGGCTTGACGAATTTTAGCCCAAACTGGTTGCGGTACAACATTGCCAAACAACATGTCGATGTCAGCAAGGTTCATAATAGAAGCTTCCACCAGTTGTGATAACTCCTTATAATAACCAGCCGGATTTTTACGCGGATCGGGCAAGGATTGCTTCACTTGCAAAACTTCCGATCGTTTCCATGGAAGATGTATCCATACCCTTCGAAAATGCGGTAGAACCACAGGGTTAGCTTGCGGATCACCAGGCACCCACAGTGGCGGAACCTCTCTCATAGGATACTGACCAGGAACCACTTTCCAATTCTCAGTGGTATCATCTGATGACACCCGAGAATGTGCTGTGGATCTGAACGCTAATAAACGTTCCACGGCACGTCGTACATCGTCTCCTATAATCATACCGTTCGAAAAGTGACTCTGAAGTTCAATTATGTCGGATGGTACATTATCTACATCATCATTATACCATTCTTCCCTCAAAAAGTTACACATCTCTTCAAACACGAATCTCTGCGTAGGCTCATTAAACTGAGAAAACGTGTCGAAGACCACACGAGGAGTGTAGTTAGCAGGACGTTTTATCCACTTATGTGCCATGGTTACTAACGTTTCTTTCTCCCTACCACTAGGGATCTGACTCCGTCTCTGAGGAGTTTCAGATGAGTCAGACGAAAATAACGGACCGGAAAGAGGTGAATAAAGGGTAGCAACAGAGTTAGGAACACGCTTACGAACAGAAGGAGAAAGAAAAACAGGGGCAACAACACTGGAGGTGAAGGAAGGCATAGTAGGAACTGACAAGATAGTCGGAGTAGCAGAAACAACAGTCTGCGAAGGTACAGGTACAGAAGCAGTAGGAACAAGGACAGGAGGTGGAACAAACGTAGGGTTAACAACGGGCTGACCCGCAGCCGCTGGAGCAACAAGGGGTACAACAGGAGGAGCTACAGGAGCAGCTACAGGAGCAGTAGCACCCTGTACATAAGGAGGTGGTGATTTCATCAAATATGACAGCAAGGAATCCTCCTTCAAATCTTCTTCTTTCTTTTCTAGATTATTCGGTAAAACTGGGTAACATTTATCTATTTTCATATGATGCAATCTAGTAGAGATTTCCATTTCCTTTTCTTCTTTGTCCTGTTTACATTCTCGTATAGTTTGCATTATCGGAACGAACCCTTGCTTTTGATCCTTTTTAAGTTGTTTGATTTCTTTCTGCTTGGCCTCTTTACGCCATATCCGAAAGGAATCAAACATAGCTGGCCTAGCTTTCTTTAAAAATAATTTAGCCTCAAGATTGTCTAAAATCGAAAGTTCAAAAGTTCCATGTGGTGGCCATCTAAGGTCACCGTCTTTCTTTGTATAGCGGACCCAGTAATCATTATATATTATAGGACCCACCCCATGTCGACTATAAAGATCATGTATCGGAGTTCCAACTGGAGGTATCGGACACGAATCCTCCAACTGGGAATCCATTGCGCAACATTGGAAAATACGAAACAAACCACTATGGCTAGGCATCGTGCACACTAACCTAGTATCAAACTTCAAGGATTACCGAAGCAATAAAACCTCGTGTAAATCAAAACCCTCGGTTTTTGGCAATTGCAACTGTCAAATAATACTAAGAACCAATACTAAGAACCACAAATGCAATGGAACCATGCAATATCCACTTATGTGCCATGGTTACTAACGTTTCTTTCTCCCTACCACTAGGGATCTGACTCCGTCTCTGAGGAGTTTCAGATGAGTCAGACGAAAATAACGGACAGGAAAGAGGTGAATAAAGGGTAGCAACAGAGTTAGGAACACGCTTACGAACAGAAGGAGAAAGAAAAACAGGGGCAACAACACTGGAGGTGAAGGAAGGCATAGTAGGAACTGACAAGATAGTCGGAGTAGCAGAAACAACAGTCTGCGAAGGTACAGGTACAGGAGCAGTAGGAACAAGGACAGGAGGTGGAACAAACATAGGGTTAACAACGGGCTGACCCGCAGCCGCTGGAGCAACAAGGGGTACAACAGGAGGAGCTACAGGAGCAGCTACAGGAGCAGTAGCACCCTGTACATAAGGAGGTGGTGATTTCATCAAATATGACAGCAAGGAATCCTCCTTCAAATCTTCTTCTTTCTTTTCTAGATTATTCGGTAAAACTGGGTAACATTTATCTATTTTCATATGATGCAATCTAGTAGAGATTTCCATTTCCTTTTCTTCTTTGTCCTGTTTACATTCTCGTATAGTTTGCATTATCGGAACGAACCCTTGCTTTTGATCCTTTTTAAGTTGTTTGATTTCTTTCTGCTTGGCCTCTTTACGCCATATCCGAAAGGAATCAAACATAGCTGGCCTAGCTTTCTTTAAAAATAATTTAGCCTCAAGATTGTCTAAAATCGAAAGTTCAAAAGTTCCATGTGGTGGCCATCTAAGGTCACCGTCTTTCTTTGTATAGCGGACCCAGTAATCATTATATATTATAGGACCCACCCCATGTCGACTATAAAGATCATGTATCGGAGTTCCAACTGGAGGTATCGGACACGAATCCTCCAACTGGGAATCCATTGCGCAACATTGGAAAATACGAAACAAACCACTATGGCTAGGCATCGTGCACACTAACCTAGTATCAAACTTCAAGGATTACCGAAGCAATAAAACCTCGTGTAAATCAAAACCCTCGGTTTTTGGCAATTGCAACTGTCAAATAATACTAAGAACCAATACTAAGAACCACAAATGCAATGGAACCATGCAATACAACAAAGCCTTAAGGCTATCACAAAGCTCGGAGAGCTAACAACAAAGCCTGAGGAGGCTATAACAAAGCTCAGTGAGCTATTACAACAAAGCCTTAAAGGCTACAACAAAGCTTTCGAGAAGCTAGAACAACTACTAAGGACTGGGAGCGACCCACAAATACTTAACTCAGAACTTCAATGGCGTCACCAGGAAGGCCCGTCTATCGTCTCGCTTGTACGTAAGGTCTGCGCCGGGCGTCGAAGACAGGTCGACAGTCAGGGCATCGGTCCGTCGCAGCCGTCAGGAGGCGGGAATCTTCGCAGGGAAAAACTTCGGGCCACTTATTTCGACAACAGGATCGATGAAGCGGGGTGCACCTTCCCTTGGAGATTTCACACGAAGTTCCTCACGATCATCAGGCTTTGGACCGGTACCGCTGAAGTCGCCCCACGTTGGGCGCCAACTGAAGGACTGGACTTTTAACAGTACCAGCGGTGCCAGGGAACAACACCTATAACCTTCATGGGATACCTGTTTCGGCGCACAAATTACAGAGACACGGGATACTTCCTTCGGCGTCAAAGATCAGCGTTTATTACTGCAGGGAGGCAAAAGTCACAAGAAGTACAACAGTGTGTAGGTTCTGAGAGTCTGCTTCAAATTTGTATATGTAGGTCGCTCTCTTTTATACAGAATGTTGCCATTGCATAACATGTGGACAAAAGATTACAATCCGGGTCCCACAGTAGACTTCAAAAGGGTCGCTTTCATGTGTTCAGAATCCCGGAACATCTTTATAAATAGCCATGCCGGTTCCCAACTGTAAAAGTACATCTTCCCACCATTAGGCACACCCATTAGAGTTGTAAATGACCAAGAAGGAGAGACAAGAGCAGCTGCAAGGAAGTCAGACACGTGTAGAAAAAAGAGTGTGGGGGTAATATCGGAAGCATGATCGCGAGATCAAAAGAGTTGGATCCATTGCCTGTAAGGCTGTCACAATAGACCGGTACAACCAGATTACCCTCAAGCTGTGCCATCTGCCTTTGCTGTGTCATTCCTCCGGCCATAAAGACGCATGAAAGGAATATGCGTCTTCCGCAAGGCTTGGGAACTAGAGGGTCAAGGGGCGAACAGTTACCTGCTCGCTGACTACGTGAGGGCAAGAAACAAAATGGATGCCGTATCTAAAATGGAACCCGAGGGTTCAGATGAAGAACACGTAATATTAGACGAACCCTGGCAGGTAGTGTAGCGAAAATTCGCACACTTGCCGAACTCGTCATTTGCGGTTCGTAGATACCAAACTCGTCTATATTCGGTAATGCCCAGAACATCGTAATAATTTTTACGGAACCTCAGTATGGGCTGCATAGAGAAGGAGGGAGACGGGATTTGATTAGATTTAAGGGGAGAGAATGGAACAGCATCCGTGACTGGAAGAGCCAATGTCTCATACGACAATTTTTCTATCCGAGATTCCTCAATAGGGTCATTGGGTGTAATATTGAGGTTATTTTCTAAATTAATTTTCCTTCGCCTTTTCGTTGCAAATCTACGCAGCTGTTTCCTCCTTTTTCCACTATTCTTTTTTAGGTGCCTTACTTTTCCCTTAGTAGATAACGTCAAAACCTCCTCTATTCCATCTTTAGTGGGGGGACAAAAAATAGGAAATAGTTCTTGGGATATTCCTTTCTCCGGGGCACAGATAGATTCAATGTCGGAAACACCCTCTACCACACAGTTATTCTTAATAACATCTACCCTATTTTTGGGGGAAAACCGCTGAGCTGATAGTACCTTTTCTATATCTAGAGACGAGGGATTCTCCAGAAAATCGGTTTGGACCGATACATTGGTTAAAAATGTTTCCAATAGGGGATGAGCAAACCCGGTTAGGCTAGTATCCTTCTCTCCATTCTTTCTAATAAAACCTTCAGTATTTGAGTAACAGTTTCCAGAACACAGTCGGAACCCCCGACAAACTTTTCCAACGAAGATAGAATAGAGGCTAGCAGACGTTCAAGGCAGACCAATGTTTCTGAAACTGGATTTTCCTGTCTAATGAGCCCATTTGGGTCATTATTTGTTGTATTAAATTGTGGACTGAAGGAAATGTTTAACTGGGGCATAGAGAGTAGAGAGTTATTGGAGGGAGTACTGTTATGAAGTTGAAGCCCAGATAGCGTGGGTAACACCGGGGATTTCCTTGAATCTAACGACTTATCAATTACATCCTCTATATATCTTTTGCATAAGTCCATATCTATACCAGGGTCAGAGGCATCGATATTTTGTACCACCCCAGAGGAATTCTCCAAGGGATTTAGGGATTCACCCGGGGGTGATATTTTATTATGGACTATAGCATCAGTAGAGATTATTCTTGAGGCAGGTAGTCTATGAACAGAGGAAAGGCCACATTTATTTAAAGGGTCAACAATTTGCTGACCTATCATCAGGGTGTTAGATAAAGATAAAGACTTCCCCAACTCCTCATATGGGGTGACTATGCAATCCACACTCTTGGGTAAAGGAGTAGGGGGGGTGGAACGAGATCCCTATTTTCTATATATTGTGCCACCTCATCACCAACCTGAGAGCTATCCTTTAGAGGGGGTATCTCAATAGGAATTTTTTCTCTGCCTCTATCCCATAACCTAAAGAGTTGGGATTTTCCCTTTACCAGAGACGCCTGGCCATCCTTATTACGCAGAGGGTTAGACTTAGTTTTAGAGCAAGACCTACCTACCAAAAGTCTCCCAGACCTCAGTTTCTTAGCAGTCATGCCTTAATGTGTTCAGGGGACTTAATCCACAGTGCTGCCCGTACAAAGAGATACGACCCAATACAAGTGGAACAGGGGTCCGCACCGCCCCAGCCTTTTCAGCCTATGAGGGCCTCAGAGGGCCCGCCCTTTGCCTGGGCTTAGCCCGGCGCACGCCCGCGCGCGTCCCGCATGCGCGGATATGGGCTTTCCTATATACAAAAAGGGGGAGGGAGCGGGAAGAGTCGCAGGTGCGCCTGATGGCTACGGCGCTCCGTCTGCTGGGACTCGCAGTCCCGCGCCCGCTGGTGAGTCAGTGAACAAAGTTTCTTTTTCCCCAACAGCAACAGTAAACCTTAAAAGATCAGGATGAAAGGTTCTCGTCCTCAGGAACGGCAAGTATTAGTGCTCTCCACTAACGGCTGCGAGCGGCTCCCGCGAAGCGGGGGCCGCGAGCCGTTTTCAGGTGCAGATGGGGGAGGGGGCAGGAAGAGTCGCAGGTGCGCCTGATGGCTACGGCGCTCCGCCTGCTGGGACTCGCAGTCCCGCACCCGCTGGTGAGTCCGTGAACAAAGTCTCTTTTTCCCCAACAGCAACAGTAAACCTTAAAAGATCAGGATGAAAGGTTCTCCTCCTCAGGAACACCAAGTATTAGTGCTCTCCACTAACGGCTGCGATCGGCTCCCGCAAAGCGGGGGCCGCGAGCCGTTTTCAGTTGCAGATGGGGGAGGGGGCGGGAAGAGTCGCAGGTGCGCCTGATGGCTACGGCGCTCCGCCTGCTGGGACTCGCAGTCCCGCGCCCGCTGGTGAGTCCGTGAACAAAGTCTCTTTTTCCCCAACAGCAACAGTAAACCTTAAAAGATCAGGATGAAAGATTCTCCTCCTCAGGAACGCCAAGTATTAGTGCTCTCAACTAACGGCTGCGAGCGGCTCCCGCGAAGCGGGGGCTGCAAGCCGTTTTCAGGTGCAGATGGGGGAGGGAGCGGGAAGAGTCGCAGGTGCGCCTGATGGCTACGGCGCTCCGCCTGCTGGGACTCGCAGTCCCGCGCCCGCAGGTGAGTCCGTGAACAAAGTCTCTATTTTCCCCAACAGCAACAGTAAACCTTAAAAGATCAGGATGAAAGGTTCTCCTCAGGAACGCCAAGTATTAGTGCTCTCCACTAACGGCTGCGAGCGGCTCCCGCGAAGCGGGGGCCGCGAGCCGTTTTTAGGTGCAGATGGGGGAGGGGGCGGGAAGAGTCGCAGGTGCGCCTGATGGCTACGGCGCTCCGCCTGCTGGGACTCGCAGTCCCGCGCCCGCTGGTGAGTCCGTGAACAAAGTCTCTTTTTCCCCAACAGCAACAGTAAACCTTAAAAGATCAGGATGAAAGGTTCTCCTCCTCAGGAACGCCAAGTATTAGTGCTCTCCACTAACGGCTGCGAGCGGCTCCCGCGAAGCGGGGGCCGTGAGCCGTTTTCAGGTGCAGATGGGGGAGGGGGCGGGAAGAGTCGCAGGTGTGCCTGATGGCTACGGCGCTCCGCCTGCTGGGACTCACAGTACCGCGCCCGCTGGTGAGTCCGTGAACATAGTCTCTTTTTCCCCAACAGCAACAGTAAACCTTAAAAGATCAGGATGAAAGGTTCTCCTCCTCAGGAATGCCAAGTATTAGTGGTCCCCACTAACGGCTGTGAGCGGCTCCCGCGAAGCGGGGGCCGTGAGCCGTTTTCAGGTGCAGATGAGGGAGGGGGCGGGAAGAGTCGCAGGTGCGCCTGATGGCTACGGCGCTCCGCCTGCTGGGACTCGCAGTCCCGCGCCCGCTGGTGAGTCCATGAACAAAGTCTCTTTTTCCCCGACAGCAACAGTAAACCTTAAAAGATCAGGATGAAAGGTTCTCCTCCTCAGGAACACCAAGTATTAGTGCTCTCCACTAACGGCTGCGAGCGGCACTTTCCACTAACTTTTGTGTAGGCTGCCACCTCCACTAATTACTTTTTTATCGGCTTGGGCTGCACTGCCCTGGTGCAGACCGGTTCTTCAAATGACTATGATCTTTTTAGCCTGGGTTATCAGTGCGTCTGTCCATGGTTGGTCATTTAGCACTGTAGGCAATTTGCTTTTAGAACTGTCAGCTCTAAAATCTACACTTGTTAAAATTCAGCAGCTACTTGAAATACAAAGCTACTCTTGCTACTTTTTCTTTCTGTGCCTCCTCGGAAAGAAATGCAAATGTTGAGTCTCTCAGGGGTGTCCAACATAGGTCCAGGAGAACCGGATCAATGCAAGATAATCAGCTATCCATGCGCCATGTAAACAAATGCAATTTAGAATCATTTTATGTTGATTTCTTCTATTTGGAAATCCTAAAAATTTGGCAAGGCCCTGGCTCTCCTGGACCTACCTTGTATGTCCCTGTAGTTTCTACAGCGCAATGTCTGCCTTTCCGTCATAACACAGTCTTGAATAAGCATGAGCGTAAAATCCGTTCCGCTCGCGGAATTTGCGGATTTTCGGCAAATTCGCAATCCGCGAACTCTAGCGAATTTGCCGAAAATCCGTCAATTCGCACGCGGCGGATTCTTTTTCTTGGTGATACAATTTTGCGGAGAGCGGCGTTCACTTACCGTCATTCAGCGTTTGCCGAGTTGTTTTTCTCGATATTTTGCTAGTGCTGCGCCATTTTGGATCTTACTGCGGGATCCCGCTGGAGTTTGTCGACCGCGATTACGTCATTGCGCCTTGGCACCTTGCACAACAGCACGCATCGCGAGAGTTCGCAATTGCGAACACGTAGGTGCGGCGGGCAGCAACAATCTCGCACTCGCAAAATACAGATTTTGCAATTTCGCACAAAAAATCCACCAGCAAACAGCATAAACCTTCAGAAAATGATGATTTTTATCAGAATCACTCCTCAGGTTGACATTTGCCTGCACTTTTTTTAGCAAGGAGTCCATTTTGGAAGGAAGTGCCCCACAGTCTCCAACTTCCTGTTCCTGTACAGCAGGCTCCTCCCAGTGCTTTCTTCATGTGCTGGTCACTTTCATTTGGACCTTGACCTGGAAGGATTACTCTTTGTGGATGCTGCTGGATATTTGGATTTAAGGCCTTTTTGACTTTCTTTGGATCACTTTTGGATTAGAAATCAACTTTCACAAGTAAGTTTGTTTGGGGCATTACAGTTGCTGCAACTACAATTTTGGAACTTTTTCAGAACATTAAATAAAATATATTGTGGGTAGCCACAGTATCCAGTAGGACCAGGGTTAGTTATGGGTGCATGATACAACTGTTTTGTTGAATTTAAACATCATTGAGGCCATGGATGGGCTGGGATTGTGCTGAATTTTGTGTTTTTTGTCGATTTTTTTGGGGCTGCTGTTGTGACCTTTTGCCCAGGGGTAGTGAGTGGTGCATGGACTGAGTCTGCCTGTGGGGTCTCTTTAATGTAAACATCCTGGATGGCATTGGATTGTGGTGATTTTTGTGTGTTTTTAGGTTTTTTTGGGGTGGCCATTTTGAGTGCTTGTACAGGCAGGCCCTCCACATGTGCTTGGGGTGCAAGGGGCCATTTTGAAGACAGGCAGTGTCTGAGGCCTGCACCCATTTTGCCTAGCTTTCATCCATTATGCCCAGGGGTAGTGAGTGGTGCATGGGCCTAGTCTTTCTGTGGGGTGTCTTCTTGAATTTAAACATCATTGAGGCCATGGGTGGGCAGGGATTGTGCTGAATTTTGTGGTTTTTGTCGATTTTTGGGGGCTGCTGGTGGGGCCTTTTGCCCAGGGGTAGTGAGTGGTGCATGGACTGAGTCTGCCTGTGGGCTCTCACTCTCTTTAATGTAAACATCCTGGATGGCATTGGATTGTGGTGATTTTTGTGTGTTTTTCGTTTTTTTTAGGGTGTTCTGTTGATGTGGACTGGCCATGTGGGTGGTGGTGGCCATCTTGAGTGCTGGTACAGGCAACATGTGCTTGGGGTGCACCCATTTTGCCTAGCTTTCATCCATTATGCCCAGGGGTAGCGAGTGGTGCATGGGTCTAGTCTTTCTGTGGGGTGTCTTCTTGAATTTAAACATCATTGAGGCCATGGGTGGGCTGGGATTGTGCTGAATTTTGTGGTTTTTGTCGATTCTTTGGGGCTGCTGGTGGGGCCTTTTGCCCAGGGGTAGTGGGTGGTGCAGGGACTGAGTCTGCCTGTGGGCTCTCACTCTCTTTAATGTAAACATCCTGGATGGAATTGGATTGTGGTGATTTTTGTGTGTTTTTCGTTTTTTTTGGGGTGTACTGTTGATGTGGACTGGCCATGTGGGTGGTGTTGGCCATCTTGAGTGCTGGTACAGGCAACATGTGCTGGGGTGCACCCATTTTGCCTAGCTTTCATCCATTATGCCCAGGGGTAGTGAGTGGTGCATGGGTCTAGTCTTTCTGTGGGGTGTCTTCATGAATTTAAACATCATTGAGGCCATGGGTGGGCTGGGATTGTGCTGAATTGTGTGTTTTTTGTCGATTTTTTGGGGCTGCTGGTGGGGCCTTTTGCCCAGGGGTAGTGGGTGGTGCAGGGACTGAGTCTGCCTGTGGGCTCTCACTCTCTTTAATGTAAACATCCTGGATGGCATTGGATTGTGGTGATTTTTGTGTGTTTTTTGGTTTTTTTGGGGTGTACTGTTGATGTGGACTGGCCATGTGGGTGGCGGTGGCCATCTTGAGTGCTGGAACAGGCAACATGTGCTTGGGGTGCACACATTTTGCCTAGCTTTCATCCATTATGCCAAGGGGTAGTGAGTGGTGCATGGGTCAAGTCTTTCTGTGGGGTGTCTTCATGAATTTAAACATCATTGAGGCCATGGGTGGGCTGGGATTGCGCTGAATGTTGTGTTTTTTGTCGATTTTTTGGGGTGTATAACTGATGTTCCTCTGTCTTCCATTGCTTTTAGGTGCACAAGAGAACCACCAGTGCCAGGAAGAAGTCCTGCTGCGGTGTGTGCAGCACAACGTCACGTGTGGTCACAGACAACTCTGCAACTTGTGCAACTGCGGCCTGCTGTTCTGAGTGACATCTGAAGAAGATGGCCCCAAAAAAAGTTCCCCGTAGCTCCTCTAGCAAGAAAGATGCCAAAAAGGAGCAGAAGAAGCAAGTTACCAAGCAAACTGGTGTGCCGCCCGCCACATTTTTTGGGAATAAAAAAAAAAATACGCCTGCAGCAGCAGCGGGATCTGCTGGGGACCAAGCTGGGAGCAGCACCCCCGCTCTATTGGGCTCAGTGCCACCACCCCCATGCCAACTTAAGTCCAAGCCCTTGAGTGATGCAGAGGCAGCCAGTCTACTTGTTCAATCACCATCGACCAGTGATGTTGGCTCATCGCAAGAAAGTAGCAGCAATGCCCCTCAATCAACACAGGTTGTTGTAACTCATCTGACGAGTGTTGAACAACCACAGCCGCAACAACAATCACATGTGCAAGTACAAGCCCAAGTACATGTGGAAGGAGAGGCGGCGCAAGGAGAGGAGCAAGCAGAGGTGCATGGAGCGGCACAAGTGCCCACAATAGTTGTTCTTCCCGAAGTAGGGGCACATCTGGAAATCGACAATCAAGCCGAGGTATCATTCGAGGAAGCCACTCCTCCTGATGATCATTCATTGTCTTCCACATCCCGAGCAAGGAAAAGATCAAGGGTGGTGGTGTCTACATCTTCTTCAAGCCCACCTCCTTCTGATGATATGGATCTTACTTGGGAACCAGCACCACTGCCGTCTGAGAGTGAGGTTGAGGCACACCATGATCTGACAAAGGTAGCTAAGAGTAAAAGGAAGGTCGTCGAAACTCTCATAGTTATGGAGTGTGATGACGCTCAACAAGAAGTGGCGTATACTCCTGCTGCTGAAGACTCTCACGACGACGACGCAGTCATCACTAACGTCACTGAAGCCCCAGCGGGCATGCAGCAAACAGACATTTTGACCCTAGCCCGACAAGCTGCTGAGCGTGATGATGAAGTCGACGAGGAGGCAATGGGAACACCACAATCATTGAAGTTAACTAGTACACCACCACCTACCGCTTCCATATTTCTTCCTCGCCAGAAGGGACCTCCATCCATCTCGACCTCATTTAGTGGTGGGCAAAGTCCACAATGTAGTAAAGTTCACCAATACGCATCCTCCACTTCATCTGGCATTAGCAGCATGACCACCACCAGTATCGCCTCCTCCGGCCCCCCAGACATTTCAAGTCCGCAGTTTGGGACTTCTTTAGTATTTACACAAAAAAGGAAAACCGAGCCATTTGTAGCATTTGTAAGCTTGCAGTTAGTCGTGGTAAGCTTGGTACCAACTATGGGACTGGAGGCCAGAGAGGTCATCTTGAGAGACAGCACACTGTCCAATGGTTTGCGCACCTAGAGGAGATCAAGAAAGCCCGAATTGCAAGTTGAGAAAACGTTGATGTTCCATCTGATGATGACGAGGAGGAAGAAGCGTCACACGCTTCACTTACACCCAGTACCCCTGTCAGCACACCCCCTTTGAGCCACACTAAGAGTGTGGGACAGAGTGAGACACCAATGCGAAAAAGTTCATCAGCGAGCGTAACTGGGTCGAAGAAGTCATCATCATCCCGTAAAATGGTCCAGGGCAACATTAAAACCATGTTGTTTTCAGACGTGCCATATGAACGCAACCACCCAATGTTGCGTCTGTATAACACTAAGCTGGCTAAAATGCTAGTGCTGGATCTTCTCCCTTTTTCTTTTGTAGAAGGGGTTGGTTTTCTAGAATTAGTGGCAGCGCTCTGTCCTAAATGGAAGGTTCCTAGCCTGTTCTATTTTGCCCGAGTTGCGGTTCCAGCACTACATGAAGATGTGCTGGAGGTGATTGGGGCAGCTTTGCAGAAGAGTGCTGTTCACACTATACATCTGACAACAGACATGTGGACCAGTGGAGCAGGCACTGATTACATGTGCATCACTGCACACTGGGTCTCTTTTTCAGGGGTTAAAGCAAAGCTAAACGCAGGAGCTGACCTGGACCAAGTTTTTAAAGCTGCTCGGAAACATGCAACACTAGCCATGTTTGGCTTGGAGCAACGTCATACAGCACAAAACATTTTGAATGAGTTCAACACAAAGGTCTTTCACTGGCTGTCCCCAAAAAAACGCGGCATTGGTTATGTTTCCACGGATAATGGCGCCAATGTAGTTAAGGCCATGGCTCTGGGTGACTATTTCAGAGTGCCGTGTTTGGCGCACTGTATAAACCTGGTTGTTAAAAAATTCTTGGATAAAGACAGTCCAGCATGCGAGTTAGTGGTCACCTGCCGAAAAATGTGCAACCATTTCAGCCATTCTTTTAAGGCCCGGAAGCATCTGAGGCGCCTGCTACATGAACGTCGAATGCCAGTGAAAGCACTCATCCAGGAGGTGCCAACACGTTGGAACTCAACCTTCTACATGCTTGAGCGTCTGTATGAGCAGTTTACGGTACTCGATCAGTATTTCTTAACACTGGGTACAGCTGTGAAGGACCTGAGGTTAAATGCGGCGGAATGGGAGCTAGTTAAAAGCCTGACAGACATGCTTCGTCCTTTTGAGGTCTTCACGCGTGCAGACAGCAGGGAGGACTGTAATTTGGGAAAAGCTATCCCATTGTTGCGCATTCTAGAGCACAAACTGAAGGCGGTGTCTTCAAAGTTTCAAAAAGATGAAGAAAAGCAAGAAGCTTTTGTTTTGGCGGAGAAATTATTAGAGCGCCTACTTGGCGATGAACGTCTTCAAAAGATCCACTCAGAACAGCATTACATTTGTGCTACTATTCTGCATCCACGCTATAAAAAGGCGCTGGCAGGCAGTGCATTATTTCCTTTTGGTGATGAAGATGTTACAAAGTAGAAACATTGGCTAGCTGTGTCACCCACTCGGTTTGAAAGAGAACGGCAGCAAATTGAAGGAAAAGGCAGTACATCAGCATCAGCAGGCCATCCCTAGTCAAAAGACTCCACTTCTGCACCTGTGGCTGTGGCAGAAGTGACCTCTCAGCCGTTAAAGACACCAGCCACCGCATCATCTGCACCAGACACAACAGAAATATCGGGTGATGAAGAGGATTGGCTAGCTGAGATTGGGTATGGTTCTCAAAAAGTCCGAGCAAAAATTCAGCAAAGTGGAGGAACCGTGGAGAACTTTGAGTCGATGGTGCAGGACTATCTGAATGACTCAACAGAGGTCTATGTTAATGCTGACCCATTGGCGTATTGGCATGGGAAAAAAGAATTGTGGCCAGAGATCACCAACCTGGCTATACATTACTTGTCTTGCCCACTCGCAAGCGTGTCTTCTGAACGTGTTTTCAGTGCTGCTGGTGGCATTGTAACTTGCAAATGGACCCGCCTCTCGCCCAAAAATGTGGAGATGTTGACAATGATCAAGATGAATGAGCACCTCATACCACCAGATTTCAAAGTACCAGATTGCACGACGGAAGAAGACGAGGAGGACAGCAACTTAGATGAGGGAATTTCTTCTGTGTTAGGTGACACTGACCTACTCCTGTCTGAATTTGCAGAGTATGAGGACGAACTCTTCTTCCCTGACACCAAGCCCTGAAAATGAGCCAATGAATTCAGAAATTTTCTTTTTCGTACTTATTCACTTTTATTCCTGTGTTTCTGTCTTTCTTTGTTTTGCACAGTTAATATAATTAAAACTTTAATCACCTCTACTTTTGCTTTTTGGCTGTTTGGGGGTCTTCTACTTGTTTCCCCCTGGGTTGACAGCCATGATGAAAAAGCTTTAGCATTTTCTGACTTTTCGCTCAATGTAGCATTTTCGGGGGCCTTTTTGGGGGGCTTCCTGGTGTTTGTGGGTGGGTTTCGGGGTCTGGGAGCAACACTGGGTATGGATACTTTTCATTGCAAGAGGTTTGAAGGGAATCCATGGATGCAGAGGGGAGTTAGGGCCTAGCTGCAGAGCGCGCATTGAGTGATTTTGCAAATTTTCAGGAAAGTGACTAAGTCCCAATTTTTGTACTTTTGCTTTTTGGCTGTTTGGGGGTCTTCTACTTGTTTTCGCCAGGGTTGACGGCTCTGGGGCCATTGCTGGGAAGGTCTAATACCGGATAAAACTGGTTTGGACAACATCCATGCGGGAAAGCCTTTTGGCACTTTTTGTAACTTAGGGTTCGTCAGGGTTAGCCCTAGCAGGAGGATTGCATGTGTTTCAGGGGGTTCTTGATTTTTGCAACTGAGTTCTGGGGTCTTAGAGCACTCGTGGGAATGTGTAATTTTGGTTGCAAGTGATTTGAAGAAAATCCATGGTGGGAAAGGGGGGATCTCTTACGCTGTGAGAGGCACTTAGGGGCAGATTTATGATGACTGGCGCATCCCCAGGGATGCGCCAGTCATCCTGCGCCGCTGCTCCGCCACCCATGGTGCGCCGCATTTATAATGCGGCGCACCATGGGAAAAAACGGCACAGATGCGTGACACATCTGTGCCGTAAACGTGGCGCATTGCTGGAGCTGCGTCGCAAGCGCGACGCAGCTCCAGCAAGGCTCGGGTGTGCCCCATCTCCACAATGCTGCGTCAAGACCTACGCCTGCTTCAAGCAGGTGCAGGGTTTTGACGCAGCATTGTCCTGAAAGTGACTGAGTGAAATCTCATAGATTTCACTCAGCCACTTTTAGGAGGCGTTCCTGCGCAGGAACACCCCCCCTGCGCAGGAACGCCTTCTTATGGCGCAGGGCTTTACAACGTGACGCATGCATCTCCTAGATGCGTCACGTTGTAAATAGGGCGCATTGTTTGCGCCGCTGTTGCGTCAAATAAAGTGACGCACCGGCGGCGCAAGGCCTTCATAAATCTGCCCCTTAGTGTTGAAAACATTTAGCCATTTACACTTAAAGGAAGAAAATGACACAGACTTAAGTTTCAGGAAAACAAACTTACTGTTAAACCCCCACCCACCAGACTCAAAAGCAGTAAAAAACAGGTATGCTCAGATAAAGTTTCAAAAAGTATATTTGTATAGCCCTAACAAAATAATCTCCCGCAAGACCCTCCCTAACCCCAATGATTGTCCTTCAAAAGTCCCAAAAAGAACCCAACTCCCAAATCCCACCCCCCAAAAGTCTCTAAAAAAGGGGCAAGGGACACTACGGCAGGATGCTGTTCACTGTAGCGGCCAGGGCATCATACTCCTTGCGGAGGGTGGCATGGTCGGAGCGGAGGCCCTCCACCAAGTTCTTATAAGTTAAGACCTCCTGCTCCAGGTAGGGCACTCTGAGGGATAAGCGGCGCTGGCGTGCCTTGCAACTCCTGTGGGGGGCAGCTGATGTCTTTGCTGCTCGGCGGTGGCGGTTGGCTTTGGTAGCCCGGCTCCGTACCGCTGGAGCACTGCGCTGGCTGGCAGCCCGTGTGGGCCCGGAGGAGGATGCAGCTGTCGCAGTAGATGTACTGGTAGACTGCGTGTCCTCCTCCTCCAGGGCCAGCAGCCGCCGATATTCTGCAACAGTGGCATCCAGCCTCCGTTGCTGGGCCATTCGAGCCTGCTCCTTCCTTGATGGTTTGTTGGATTTGGAAGGAGCAACTATATAAAGAAAGAAAGACATAGTCTGTAACCAATGCTCTTAAGATTAACACAAAATGATTGAGCAGAAAGTTGTGTCACAGTACAACTAGCAACTTGAAAGCACAGTACATAACTATGGAGGCCAGTATCTATCTAACCTCCCACTTCTTCATCCTTGCTCTCACATTAGTGGGAGTTTAAGGAACAAATTCTACGAGCACTATGGACTTCCATTACAGTTGACTATGACAGTACACCAGTCTTATTCTTCTTCTTCTCTCTTGTTTAGGAAAATTGGTACGTTATCTTCTGCAAGCCGGCATAATGCCAGCGCAGTGAACTTGCACCCGAGAAAAACAGACGCACACCATGATGAGTGAGACAGACTTGCGTTACTGTACCGGTACAGTACATGCAGGTGGTGAAGCTCATATTTTTCTATTACAGGTGGCACTGAGAATATTCTGTTAAAAAAGGTACTGCTTAATTAATTTAACTTTCACCCTACAGTGCAAATGAGTACTAGAGAAGGAAAAAGAAGAAACTAAATAATCTGATTATCTATCACTTCACATGGGATGTATTTGATTACATATGGGATGACTTTAAGTGCTTTGCTTTTTATTGAGTGAACAGTGATACACCCACACATGAATGACGTACTACTACCAAACCAAAATATTAAGAGAGGTAGGGAGTGTCCGCCATAATAACCCGATATATGCTGTGCTTGCAGTTGCAATACAAACTTCTGCTACTATTCATCGTAGTATTTGGACAAAATTACAACTTCTTTTCCTTGCCTTTCCTACACTGGAACGGACGTGCGGGTGCGGTGTTACATGATCTTCAAAGTAACACTTTGTTCATCCAGTGACCATATACTCTCTCTAGATACACATATGCTATCTAAGAGTCAGATAGTACCATGATCCAGGCATCCATCCATTCAAAGTATATGCACACATACAGTTTCTGTTTCACCCACCAAGGCTGTTCTCCTTCCACCCATCCTTGCTTCATCATTCACCCAGCCATGCACCATACCATATTCTTTCCTTCCCAGCCACCTCGGGGACCAAGCAAACACATATCATTCTTCTTTGCCAGTCATCATTACATTTCTCGTCCTTCCACACTTACTTACACCCTTCTTTCGCTTTTCGTTCATCCCATCCATCAAGTTCATCTCAGATCTGATTGGGATTCTTCTCGCCAAAAACTTCACAGCTAAGTCGAAGTACATTTAGAGGAGGCTACTACCTGGTTGATTTATAATACACCCGTGCAAAAATCACACTCTGCAGTCTTCAATCTCAATAAGTAAGGAATATATAGCTTACTCCTGCCCGCCACCACCGTGTGAACCCTCACAGGCACATTGGTGTTGTCCGGCACTTGCACCGCCTACTCCCCAGAAGTGTTGCCCTCCTCATCCACCACCACCACCTCCGCGCTGGCCACGCCACCAGATGTTCCACCTACAAAGTACATTTAAGATTGTTAGAATACACCACTCACTACTATATAATATTTGGTCTAGGAATAAAGAAATGTGAAAAAAAACAGAAAACAATGTAATAATTTGTGACTGTCTAATCTAAAGTAAAAATTTTCCTTTTTCCAGGGAAGGCTCAGTGCATAGAGCTATTGCTGACTAGAATGGGAGTCCAATGGAATTGCCAAATGTACAATCTTAGTTAGCTACATAGACAGACTAATAAGAATAATCTAGTAATACCACAGGGAGTCATAGTCGAGGCAGGATAAGAATTTAGATACAGTCTACAAGAAGATCAAAGACGATTTAGAAAAAATCAAATGAGGAACGCTAGGAAAAAATTGGTACTCTATATTAAAATGGAAATTTACTGGGGCCAGCAAAGGAGCCCTCGCCTGGCCGATCCTGCCCTTCTACAGCAGCAGCAGCAACCACCTCCTCCTCTGTCCTCTTGCCCCTGGGAGGAGCTGATGTACAACATGAAAGAAAGAAAGACACGAAAACATGGATGATTGTTGTCAACCAAATCAAACATTTCAAAAGAACAACAACAAAATATTTTGGCGAAATAGCAAATAGACAACTATTCCACGGGATATATTGACCGATCCCATGTGGTCTACTATGTTATTAGTATTGCTTGATTTGCTGACCGTCGACTTGGAAAGTTCTTATGTAACTCACTAAACAAACTACTAAAAAGGTTCGCCTAGGACTGGCAGGCAGCAGTCCGCAGCACGCAAAGTGACAGACAAAGTCCATCGGGATTGCAGATCAGCGACAACACTAAAAAGTTTCCTACTACATTAACCAGTCATTAAAATACTCAAACTATCAATCCTCCACCACTATTTCTTCTTATCGCCATGTGTACAAAAGAAGGACTAAACTTGAGTCTGTAGGGGCTGATTTAGAAGCCCCTTGCGGCTCTTTTGCTCCATTGTTGCGTGACTTTTGTGACGCAGCGGCAGGACAAAAGAGGCGCCATGGTGCGGCGTATATTAACAACGTGACGCATATGGGAGATGCATCACGTTGTAAAGCCCTGCGTCATCAGGGGGCGTTCCGGTGCAAGGGAGGGCGTTCCTGCGCAGGAACGCATCCTAAAAGTGGCTGAGTGACATCTACAAGATTTCAATCGGTCACTTTGAGGACAATGATGCGTGACTCATACCCTGCGCCTGCTTGAAGCAGACGTAGGGCTTGACGCAGCATTGGGGAGATAGAGCACCCCAGAGCATTGCTGGAGCTGCACCATCGCTGCGACCCAACTCCAGCAATACGCCGCCTTTATGGCACAGAAGCGTAACGCTTCGGTGACGTTTTGGGCACATGGTGCGCCGCATTGTAAATACGGTGCACTATGGGTGGTGGTGGCGTGGCGCACAATTACTGGCGCATCCCTGCTACTTTGCAGGGATGCGCCGGTAATTAAATATGTGACCCTTAGTGTCTAGCATTACACAGTTCTTTAAACTACACTCATGCGTAATTTCACAGGCCAATGAAATGAACACAAAATCGAAAACAAATAAGCATAGTAGCAGCGCTACTGAGAAGGAGAGCAGTGCACCTGAAATGCACAGAAGATTTTGAAATATAATTTACCTACAATGTAATCAGCAGCATTATTGCTCTTGGTAAAAAACAAAAATTTGCAAGATAATAACACACAGAGCAGGAGAAAACAGAGTAGTAAAGAAATAGCTACTACTACTCACAAAGCCCGGGGATCTCAAGGCCGAGCAGGTCCAGCAGATCGCGTTCCCGGTCCAGGATATCCGTCCAACGGTGGGTGACTTGGTTGTAGGTGCGCCGGACCCGAGATTGTTGGTACATGGACCGGCACACCTTCTCCCACCGCTTCCGGCGCTCCCGGAGCCCGTAGCCGCTAGCGATCTTGCCGCCTGCCATGATGGTCCTGGGGAGGCGGCGCTGAACATAAAAAACTAGTGCGGCCACCTCCTCCGCGCTGAAGATCTCCCGGGGCGCGACATTCTCCCCCCTCAAACGCCCGCACGGGAGCCGGGCACGGGGTGCGGGACCCTTCCCCTTTGCGGGCTGCTTCCCGACTCCCTTTACCATGGTCTGGGCAGAAAGGAAGCTAAATAATAAAGAAGAAATAGAATAGGGAAGAAGAAAAGAAAAGAGTTTAAAAAAGTAGTTTAAAATTAACAAAAAGTAGCAGAAAACACAAAAATATAGAGCTAGAAAAATAGAGGGATAGATAATAAGTAAAATAGATTAAAAAAAAACTTCAAACAAGTAAAGGATGGCAGAGATTCAGAGAGGATACAGATTCAGAAAGCATGCCCAGAACCATAGGAATGAATGAGAAACAAGATGGCCGCGCCCGTTCACGACCGCGTGGGTAAATTCGCGCGAGATTTTCCTCGCGAGCACACGCAAAATTGTACTAGCAAGCCACACACTTTGCGAGATTACACATAGCGCCCGGAAACGGAATTACGTCACGCAAACAAGATGGCCGCGCCCATGTATGACCGCTAGGGTAACTTCGCAAACCTGTGATGATGAACCAGACGTAGAAACAACATAGTCGCGGCCGTTGCGAGCCGACAAGTAAGTTTGCAATTGCGAACTGGTACACAAACCTCGCGAACTGGCAGAAACCCTTGCAAACAAAAAATAAATAAATCCGCAAATTCGCGGGAGTTCGCAGATTTTGCGGATTGCCAATCCGTAAATACGCAAGTTCGCGGATTGCCAATCAGCAAAATCCGCCCATGCTTAGTCTTGAAGTGCTTCTTATCCTTGCTAATATGCTAAGGATTACAAAATACACAATGTAGCTATTTTGAGAACAAATGACTAAGGATACTATGGTTTGCTACCAAGTTAGTAACATGTCCGTTCAAATACGCAAGCCACCATTGACTGTGATATTTATTAGAAAGAGATACTTCTCCAGCATGTGTGTGTTCTTGACCCCACATTCCCAGTACTGCCCATCTCATTGACAGAAAGTGTGGGTGGGTATATTTATTATCTAGTTTTACACTGGCTGAACGTATTGATAATGTGTTCATAATAGTAAGAAGCACATTAGTAAAATGAATGTTATTGACATCTTATTAGATAAAAAAAAGTGACAATTTTTCAGAAAAGCTGTTTTTTCAAAATCCTGACTGTAATGCCCTGGGTTGCATGGGTGAGGCTGACTTATGTGTTTGTTAGCTTGGCAGGGCTTTTGGATGCTTGATTTCTTGGATGACCCTATAAGGGGCAGGACTCCTTATTTGAGTGCATGCCTTAGACCAGCCCTGTTTGAGGTTGCACCATTAGTGTTTTTAACACGAGACAGAGTGTAGTGGATTGTTTGATGAACGTGCGACTCTAAAGATGATTTTGAAAATGTTAAAAATCTGTTATCCTGCTGTTGTAAATGAAAGGTTATAGTAAACATAAAACTACGAGAGCAACATTGTAAGAATTGCACCACCTTATAAGAGCTGCTTTGTCATGTGTGTTGGCTTATGGAACAATTAAATTGCATGATATGTTATGTTATGTTGTTCAATAGTATGGTGTGCCACATTTCTCTATGTGTTATGTTGTCATGCTTTTATATTGTGTTTTGTTACCTTGCTGTGATACGGCATACCATTGCTGATTGAAAGAGTGCTGCAGGCAGATATAGATCTCCTTAAGTGCACTAAGACACAAGAGGGAAGGGGGTGGGCACAAGAAGGTTTATACAGCCAGCTCCCTTGCGTAGGTGAAGGGCACCAGCCAGCAGTTTTAGAGTTGCATCGCCACAAACTTCGTGGGTAGTGCCAGCTCCTCTGAGGCATATTTTCACCTGAGCAGGGAGTAGACCCAGAACCTCTTTGTATTCTTCCTCTTTCATGGTTCTGTATTTCTCTTCTCAGAGAGAGGTGGTGGGAAAGCGTTGCTTATATTGGGATGTTTACAGTGTCTGGCAACCTCCAGTTGCACAGGCTGCTTTCCAAATGAGGCTTGATGGGAGGTCGGCTCAGCCTGGCCTGTTTCCTTTCCCCTGATATCCTGCTTTCAGTTGGGTGAAGGGGCTTGACCAGCTCCGGCACAGCAGCTAGATCAGACCCTCCGTGCAGTTGATTGCTCTTGGTCTTCTTGGTCGGAACCTCAAGACCAAAATGAGCCAGACTTCCATGTGGCTTCTGTCTACCACCCACATTCTGCCCTCAGGTGCCAAACATTACAAACAAAGCAGTGACCTTTGATGGAAAACGTGCAAAAGAAAAAGATACAGATTAAGTGGTGCTTCTCTGGTGGGGAACATCCTTTTCAAAGCGGATGTTACCCCGCAGTACTTTTAGAACGCGTCCTTTACAACGCAAGTCGTAACCACGACTTGCGCTGGAGGGCGCTAGAGGATAAAGAATAGTAAATTTACTATTCCAACACCTTCCCTAGTATCCTCGGGGACTGGTGTTCGAATAGTAAATTATATTATTTACCTTGTGCCTCATTTTATCCTCTCCCACACTATCTACTCTATCCTGGCCCCTCACCCTCACTTCACCCATAGGCAGTTAGATAAAAAGATCTCCGATAAAGAGCCCCTCTCTGAGGTTTGCCCGTTGGGAATTGCACCGCCTGCCCAACAAGGAGCATTGCCTATGATGAAGCATGACACTCGCAAGGGTGTGTGAGGCCATTATATCCAACACAATGGATACCCAGGGTTAGCTCTCCATTGAGTACTACCCCTCTCACCCTAGTGACCACCCCTTTTCTTCCTTTAGGAACAGCCCAGCCTCCTTCTTGTTGTCCACTATTTTCTATGTTCCCTGTAAGAACGTGGGTATGACTGGATATCCCGGTGCACTGTAAGGTCATAATTTACTATGTTTTAAAAGTTAATACATTTGAATATACAATGAAGAATATGTTGTATAATGCACAACTTTTGCACCGCTTTTGCCATTTAAAAAAACATTATTAGGGGAGAACCACCCCCTACCCCCCAAGCCCACTTGCAAGAGTCAAGCCGGCTTACTACGTACTATAGAGCATAGAGGGACTGCTCTGACAAACTATGCCAGGGCTGCTTTGGTTTCCCAGTCTGGCCCTGGCCTGAAAGCTCCTGACTGGGTCCAGAGCAAGGGGGGCCCCCTCCATGTACTTTGCAGGGGCCCCCCTCAAGTTTTGTTACGTCACTGATACACAGCCACCCCTACGTGTAGCTCCGCCCACTTCCCCAGCAGCCCCATGTCAGCCCACATAGGCCAGGAGCCCACCTTCTCGGGACTAAGGGTTTCAATGCATCGTTATCTAGAAACTAAAAAAAGTCAACAGAAAAGTGGGCACTGTCCTTGAGAAGCATCACCAGCAGGAAACCCGGTTGACAAACCTCAAGACGGCTATTGAATAGATAGCTTGCACAGCTGATGTGAACATTTGTTTTTTTTTTTGACAGTTTTGTATTTTGCATAGTATTTTAGGTAGGTTTTAGAATGGGTATGTTTATTTAAAGTAGCTTTTAGATTTTTATATATTTTGTAATAGGTTTTTGTTTTTACATTTTTATGAGGATTTAGTGGGTAGGGGAAAATGTTTAGGCTTTAAGAAAAAATAAAGAAAGAAAGAACAGAAATACCCCCAAAAATATCATTGATTAGGATTTGATGAGTATGTAGTTTATTTATAGGTGTAGTTGAGGTTTGCAATGTGTGACTATGTGTGTTAAAGGGGGTGGGGTTGATGCTTAACATGTCTGTTGTAGTATATGTGTAGCATAGGTTAAGATGAGATTAGGTATGCTAAGGTAGAGTTAAGTTAGTGTAGGATAGGATAGTTTAAGTTAGGTAAGGCTTAGTTTAGTTTACTTAACAGTAGTTAGTGTAGGGTAGTTGTTTTTATTCATAGGTAATTTACATCTCTTTGATTTGAAATAATGTTTTCGGCTTTCACGAATGCTTGGTGTTTTACTGCGGAGGAGTTGTCATATTAGGTTATGTTAATTTGAGCACATGATGTAGGAATTCCCTGCTGTGTTTGTAGATATGTGCAACTTAGAGATACCTATGTACAAGAGTCAGTCAAATTTGCAATGCAGCACCTCAAGGGATCTTCAACAATCTTTGCCCGCTGTAAGTGGGACTCTTTGTGTGAATGGATGCACTGCCCAACACAGGTAGTCACCTACTGTTGCACTGTGTGTTTACCTTTATGCTACATGCATTGTACGGATGAATTTCTCAACCAATAGTTACCATTGATTGCTATTTTGGGACACACACTGGTGCCTGCCACTTACTCACTCACCCTTGCACCATTTTACTATGATATCAGTTTTTATTGGTGACTAGTATCTATTGGAGTGGCCTCCACCTGGCCAGAAGCTCCAATCAGACTTTCATCGACAACTTGCTAAGTGTGGCACTTCTTGCGTGTGATTTTATGCGACCACTTTCTAGGTTAGATGAACATTGGTCACACAGTTCCTCTTCCCCTGGGCATGTGTAGCTTGTTCCATGGTTCGGTGACCTAGCTCCTAATATTTGATGTGTGTATATAGTAAAGTTTATGTCATGTGTGGTTACACTCACACTCATTGCATGTGAGGGCTCTCAGGGACAGAGTAACACATTGACCATGTGTATGCCAGTGTGCCTTACTACACCATACATCATTTAACTCAGGAACCACATTGCTAATAGTTGCAGTTGATGCTTACAGACATCTAGGGGGTAATATGGAGCTTCCATATCCTTCAGTGGCATAGGTATACCAAATAATACCAAATAATAAAGAGTCTGGCCATTGGTATCTTGTTGTTCTCATTGCATGTATTGATATAGTAAATATGTGATATCTTTAATGGGCTGACATGTGTGCATTATTATATTGTCATGATTACTGAGCGAGTTATCTGTGGATATCTGGGAATGTATTAGTTGCTCATATGCCTCACAGGACACAATTTGTGCATGTATTCAAATGCATAATTGGTTGGAATTATTAACTGTCCTTCTAGTTACTGATGCCTATTGTAATGCCAGGAAGTTCAGTAGTTCAAAAAGACTTTCAACTTGATGCCATGGCATTGGAGGTACTTGATGCTTGGCTGTGTCCAAACAGACCGTGTGATAGGGACCGTAGTGCAATTTCCTTCAAATGCTGAGAAGTGTGTTTTGTATTCACACACCTGCCATTGTCTAGTTAGTCGTACCTGCAAAATAAGTACAACAAATGGGTTCATGTAAGTGCTTTTATATTCAAGTGTTTAACTGAGCAATTTGCAAGTACCATTCCTTGCAGCAACAACCCCAACATTGTTTGAGAGCCAGGGTATGTCCAGCCAGAGTTAAAGGGGGAGACATGTCCTGTGCCATGCTGAGAAGAGAGTGTTTCAGTGAGGAGGAGGTCCACATTGCCATTAGGGAAGGTAGGCCACATCAGCAGTCCACCAATGGATTTGATCAACAGGAGGGCATTCAAAAAGGGGACAGACCAGCTGAAAAGGGCGGTGGCATGATCCTAAACACTGGGCCAATGAGAAATGGGCCAAGTGGCACAGACGATTGTTAGCGGAAATTGCTCCATGGGAGAAGGTTGAAGTCCCCATCTTTGTCCAATGATGTTTGTGGTGCCTAACCTGAGCATTGTAGTTGTAGTGCTAGAGGGATCTGAGGCACACATACATCAGGGGCAGAAGATGTGGTTACCCTGACTCCTGCAGCATTTACCTGTGCCAGCAAGGAAGGCAGTAGAGTGCAGAAAAGGGACTACTGACTTGTCAGCACAGCAACAATGCTGCGGTGGAAGGCAGCCATTGTAACAATATAGGAGTCCTTCTTCTGCTCCAAAGATTCAAGGATGGTGCATATAGCCCCCAACTGGGTGCTAACACAACTGGTGTTACATCAGCAGATCTGTTGTTCTTACCTCATGACACCAGCGATGTCAGCCAGGGACTGTTCCAATCTGTCGAGTTGAAGGTAGATGCCTCTTATTGCCTCAGGGGCGTCCTTATCTGGACTGAGGCACTCACAAATTCCCTCTAGGCTGCCTGTGATGGTCTCCATACCCACTCGCACCTCATCCACCAGCTACTACTGAACTCCTACCGCCTGCTGTAAGAAGATAACAATGGGGTCCTTGGAGTCCAGGGCTGGCTTGGGTTGGCAGATGGGGTATGTCCAGATGTGGGCAGTTCCTCTGGATACCATGACCCTCTATTATCCCCTCTCACTACCAGAGAAGGTGTTCCAATGGCATAGAAGAGTTGCCGAAAGGTGTAATTGTCCATTGGGAGCAGGATGTCATCACCAACAGGCTGTTCATCCAGGACGGGCAACTGTTCAGGTTGTGTTGTTTCTCCCTCTGCAATGAAATAGAAATATGTTAATAGTGGGTAAACAGTCAAAATATCGAGTTGTAAATATCGACCAACAGAAATATCGAGTTAGAAATATCGAAGGCAAAGAATATCGATGTCAAGAATATCGTTGGACAGAATATCGACACTAAGGTAAGTAATATCGATATCAAACATATCGATGTTAGTAATTTCGATGTTACTAATATCGATATTTGTACTATTGTTATGTATTTTAGTATGTATTTAATATGTATGTGTTATATGTTTTTTGTTAAGTATTTTACTTGTTTTAAGTTATATGTGAACTATTTTTATATATTTATAATGTTATTTTTAAGTCAATGTTATGTTTTAGTACCGGAGCGGGTTGTGGGTTTATAGGGGAATAGGGTGGGAAGTAATTTAATTGTATAAAATTAATTAATATTTTTTAGGAATTATAAATTAATTTTAATACATATTTGCGTATAAGTTCTGTAGCGGGTAGTGGGTTTATAGGGGAATTGGGTGGGAAGTATTTTAATTGTAATTAAGTAATGAATTATATTTAATTATTGGCATTGATAAATTATGTATTTGTAAATAATTATTAATTGGCAATTAATAATGTTAATTGTTAATTAATTGTTTAATTGGTAATTAATTTTTCAAGTTAATTTATGTAATTGGTAATTAATGTTTGTAAATGGTAGTTAATGTTTGTAATTGGTAGTTAATGTTTTTAATTGGTAATTAATGTATTTAATTTGTAATTAATTTTTGTAATTGGTAATTAATTTATTTAATTGGTAATTAAAACATTTTTTAATTGAAATTATTTGTAAATTGGTAATTAATGTGTTAGAAAAAGTCATTTTTGGTATACAAATAATTTTATTGTTTGATGTTTTTTAATTGGTAATCAATTATTAATAAAAAAAAACTTTTTGCAGTATTTTATTGCGTAATATTTCTTATTTGGTAACTATTATGTTTTAATTAATATTTGTTGTTAATTTATTGTTCATTATTTATTCAAATCTATATTTTTGTAATATTAATGGTTATTTTGAAATGATGTTTAGTTATTAAACAAATTAAATATTCAATCATTTAAATATAAAAAATATTTCTAAGTATGTTATATTTAATTTACATGGTATCCAATTCTTTACTTACTGTTGTACTTTCTGGAGTGGGAATAGTAATTTTTACCCTACGCTATCCAACGCTTTTCCTATTGTTGCACTCTCTGGAGTTGGAATAGTAATTTTTACCTCTACGCTATCCAACGCATTCCCTACTGTTAAGTTAGCATAAGTGAAATATGTGCTTAGACACCATTTTTCTGCTTTTGCACACGACACTGCATGGCTCTCTACTCGTAAATACAGGGCTTGCCTTCTTCACATGAGAACGGTCTGATTTTCACATATCTATACGTACACTGTGCTCTCTGTCTGCACAGTGTGTTCAAGGTCGAATAACAATGTATGCTGTTGATTCACGTTAGTCAGTCCTACGCACATAAACATAACAGGAGGCACAGCTGTTCAAAAGAAACTCGGGTGCTTTTCAATATGGCATTATATGCATGAAAGGGCACTTGGAGAAAACCTTTCCAACTGAGATGACCTGTGATTGTTCTGGGATGTGATCCATTGCATCTGATCTTGGAGGTATGGGGTCCCCCTGACAAAGCCTAGAAGTCTTCTTTAATTATAAATAAACTAGCTTCCAGCACGGGAAGTGTGGTAAAGGCGCTATAGTCCTGTTTCCACTTTAATTATAATATGATTTCCCCTTTTGTGTTTTATGGAATTGTAACAATGCTGATTGTATTATTCTTATGCATTTTGCTGCTAGTGTTGGCTAGTGTACTGTACATTAGAGAACGTTAGTTAAAATAAACATTTGAAACTATACCATTGTGGACTAGTAGGAGTGTTAGAGCGAAAGAGTGTTCTTGTTTCCCACTATTCTTTTTTTTAATTTAAAAAAAAAAAAAATCCCACTATTCTTGATGGGTTTACTAAGTCGCATGTTCTAGGTTGTCTTATCATTGGTAGCTTCGCTGTAGTATGGAGAACGAATGAGACACTAATGCTAGTCGGACTGGGGTTCTAGGCACTGAGGTGACTTTTTGGTACACCACAATACACCGAGGTCCTGCGCATAGTTCTGTGCATGAGCAGAATCCCTGCAACATGGCGCACCTAACGTTTCGTCTGGTACCTATTTTCGAAACACTTCAGTAGTTGTTGTACTTGTCCACAATACCCTCACTCCTGTTTTACGGATAATCAGTTGTGACGGCATAACCTACCTATATTGATATTTTATAGGTTCTTTCAAGCTTGATATTATAAAAAGGTTCTTGTTATTGAATTACTGACCCTTTTGTGCTGCCTCGCAAAAAAGTTGTTTTACTTTTCTTTGTTCTTATGGCTGATATCGATATTGCTGCGCATAGTCCCGCACCACTCCGTCGTGATTTGGCTGCATATGGAGTGCCTGTCGAGGGATTGTGCTTATTTTTGTAGTTGGTGCTAACCCGGATTACTACTTTGAGGTATTCTACTTTTGCGTAACCTTTCCGGCTGTCAATGGAGATGATGAGTTGTTCCATACATACACTCCCACTGAAGTACCTATAGTATATCGGCCATATACGACACTCGAAGTTCCGATTTCGGCATGGCAACACTGTATTTGGTTTAATGGCGCCCTCCCCCACACAGTGCCTCCGGTCCATTTAGGCCCTTTGTCGATTCCTGGGGCCACTTGGCCCGTTTTAGCAGGGTACACATCTCATCCACGTTATGTAGCAGTCTCTGTAGACGAATTGCGTGTCTTATATACCTCTTTAATTTGGGTACATAGGGCTCTAGTCCAATAAGTTTCCCGCAATCTCAAGGTGGGAGCACATGGGGTTGCGGCACAACCAGCTGGCCCGGTCCGGATCTCAATTAGTCCCGTCATGGTTAATTCGGTTATGGGCAAGCGTCCCCAGAATAAGGATGATTTACCTTACTGGCTTGCTGAGAAATTTGACCAACTGGAAGCAGTATTTCCTAATACCACTCCTGTGGAAAAACACAGGATCCTAAAAATTAGTTTGCAGAAAGACTTAATACCAGATGTAGCCGATTGTGAGAATTGGGGTAAAGTTTTCGCAGCGGTGTATGCAAAATGTTTCGGCACACCTTCTATGACTGTACTGCCCTCCATGATTAAGCGTGTTCAAGATGAGCATGGCCCGGAGACGGCACTTGAAATGGGAAAGGCTTGTCGGAGTGTTTGACCTGGTTGCTGATCTCATACTAGCAAATGTGAAGGGTGATGCGGGGAACTTTCAGGTGTCTAATGCTTTGCGCCTTGTCCCTGAGGATGAGAAACCCGGTGACTTACCGAAAATTATTGCGGATGCTTACAACACCATTAGGTTTTAAGCCTTTTGCTAAAATACAGGCACAACAGCAAACTCAGATGCCACAGTCTAATAAGGACGACCGTCCTATTTTTCCTAAAAAGAATTAGAAAAATAAAAAACAGGGTAAGCAACAACAGAAACAAGGGTTGCGTGCTGCGCCACCAATACCCAAGTATTCTGAGCACACTTATGATTTGCGCAACCGTGCTAGAATTAGGTCTCCTGACAGGTTTCATGTCCCTTATCAGTGTTCTCCTTGTTCTTCACAGGAAACATCAGGCTCACAAGCCAGTGGAGGAGATCGCCAGGTTTGCAGCAGAGGTCGAGGAGCCCCGCCAGAACGCGAACAGCCTCGTCAGACTAACGGTAAAGGAAAGAGCTATTTTACTCATCTGCGCCCTCCGTTTCAGAAAAAGAAAGTTGCTGCTTTAACAACACGATAGGCCACGGACGGTGAGAACACAAGTCAGAACCTAACATGGGCAGTAACGTGGCTAGACAGCGCAGCAGTGGTTACCATAGTGAGGCAAGCACTGCGTCCATTTCTGAAGGTGACAGCAACTGACACATTCATCACAGTTGAGACTGCTGACACCCGAATGGGTCCCCCTGACAGATTATATGACATAGTATTCCTAATTGAAGGTGACATCCAACGTGTTATTAAAGGGATTTTGGGGAAAGATCTGACTTCTTCTTATGATATCTTGTTAGCTGAGGCAGATTGGCACCCAACTTTTGTTTTAGCCGCTCCGATGGGCGAGGATGTCATCCTCCCTAGTTTTTCACATACTGTGCCGAAAGAGCAGGCATTGTCTTTTGCGTTATTGTGGTTGTGCGGTGTGCTACGCCTCGTTGTACATATGCGCAATTGTGTCTATCACCCCCTGTCCCCCCAGTACCTGTTCGTTACTCACCCTGTTGATGTTGTGTCAGGTCATGTCGAACAGTGTCTGGACTTCTGACTCCTTGCACCGTCTCTGCAGTGATGACTGTGGCTACCATTTGCTCCAGCTCCTCCTATGGGGCAGGACTCCCAACCTCTATTCGCCGTTGCTGCCTTCCTGTTGGCAGCAGGTTTCTGCTTGGTTTAGCTTTTCACATCGTGCCAGCGCATCTTGGCCTCCTCGACACTCTGACTGCATTCACGATGGAAAACCATTTTTCCATCTGTGTATCCAATGACACGGTGGAGGTGACGGATAGTTGTTGTTAGTGTTCTGTCACCTCTGTGACGACGATCCTGTTGTCATGCGGACTGTCTCCCGTCCTCCTCTTCCTCTTCTCCTTGGCCCTCCCCGAAACCAAGGTTCCTTACAGGTGGCCTGTGAGGCTTGTGGGGTTCAAGTTGACCTGAGCACTCGTTACGGGTGCATCCATGTTGCTACGCAGTTTATTTTGTTTATGGTGTGTTTTTCTTGTTCAGCTTTTATAGTGCATTTTCCCGCATTACGCCTGAGAATTGCAGGCCTGTCGCTGGTTATTGCAGATTTTTGTAGTGCGGTTGGCCTAATCTCAACTTTATTCCTGTTCGTGCTTTGCATTTTTGCGGCATCGCATTGATTTTAACGCAGTCATTTGACGCATTATCGTGGGACTATCACATGGTGCCGCCAGGTTGAGAATACTACTATAATACTGCGTTGCTTTCCCGCGAAAGACTACGATATGCAAAGTTGCAATAAGCTAAATTTGCGATGGTTATCATATGTTCTTGAGAATATCCCCCTAAGAAAATCTTTATTGTAAAAAAATTTTTTAAACATATTAGCACAAGAAAGGGGTAGATTCAGCATTTTCATCCACAGGTATATATAATGGTGATAAAAAGTTCAAGTTCTCATATCCTCTTTTCTATTAAATTATGATGACTAGTGATGATAACTGGAACCCGAAAAAGAGCATCTTACAACTAATATATTTAAAGATTCATTCTGAACCCCAACATCTTCAATAAACATTTGCCGAACAATGGATGTATATTTTAACATTTGTCAAATATTATGATTCCGAAAAATCTTGCAAATTACCCTAACAATGTTATTGTTCTATTATGCATTCCCCGATAAACTTTAAAAAGTGCATTAACATGACCAGCAAATTGTTTCTTTATTATTAAATGTCTCCCTCGATTGTTTTTTCTTTATTTTTGTCTAGAGTATTATTGCTGTACGCTGGGCAGCCTACAAGACAAAGATGTTGGGCCAAAACAATTTCAGAAATGCGCCCAAGGGTAACACAATTAGTAGGTAAGTAACTGTAAACCTGGAGTTCGTTGGCACCTGTGGAGAAAGAATAGGTAACAGACGTGCAGAAGGTATGAAGATGTTTCTCTTTTATCAAATTATATGTTCATCTTAATTTTGGTAGACACTTCAGTTGTAGGGAACAATAGAGTAAATTTTCATAGCCCCGGCACAAAAGAATCTTGCCCAACGGACTTCACAACGTCTGGAGGAATGTTCTGCACTCTCAGTGGTCCAGAGAAAGCACTTCAAACCTGGATACTACCAGAACAGAGCTTAATGCCATATGAAACTCTAGTACTATCAGAAAAACACCATTATTGCACCTAAACTAAGCCACTTAGAATCCACTGGATTAAATCCTAGATATTCTAAATCACTACAAACCCCTTGAGAACAACTGCAATTTAAGGGATGAGCATCCCTGTAGATCATCTGTTTGGGTCTCCATAGTCTCTTCTTTAGATACACCAGGTCTACAAAGAGGATCTCCTAATTACTGTATTCACTGCAGGAGGTGTTTTGAAAGATCTCAGTAATCACTATAAACTCAGCTTGCCAACTGCAGAGAAGTATATTGCGTAGTAACCCTATCTCATGTTTTCTCTCTGACACCAACACATGATAGGCTCACGACTCTGGTTACTCACACACAACTCATGTAGGCTTCCCACAAAGAATAGCACTCTTCCAAACAAGCACTCCTCACTGTGTAGTGTGCTTCCTGGACAATATTGTGCAATGGAGAATGAAGCACTGTACAAGTGCAAATACTACTATGCATATTTCCACTAAAACAGGTCTCCATAAAATGTACAAGACGTGAACTGGAACTAAAAGCAACTAGATGGCAGGAAAAAGAAAATCACAAACAGTCAGTCAATTAATGAAGTCATCATCGCCCTGAAGGTAATGTATTTGACTATAATTCCAGTACCATAGGCAACATAATGCCAAAACAGTAATTAATGAATGGCATATGAGAGTTCTAGTATGGTGTGGACCCGTATTTGGAAACAATATCGAATTTTTAAATATTGAGATACACAAATAATGAGTTCTTAATATTGTCACGCATAAAAATTGTGATGCAGATATATCGTTGACAACAATATTGATTTTTTTAAGTGAATAATGTAGTTTCCTGAATATTAATTTTTTAAATATTGTTTTCAATAATATTGCAGATATAAATGCCAATTTTTAATGATCTTTATGTGTTTTAGTTCGAATGTCAATTTCATGTGTTATATATTGTTTGTAGAACTGCTGACAATCTTTTTAAATACAGTTTGCAAGTTTAGGTTATTTATAATTTTAAATTTATTTGCTAATAGTAATTTATAGTGTCCTAGCAGGTTTCGAGATTTGTAGGGGTGCAAGGTGGGAAGTTAATTAAGTATATTTAATGTATGATGCATTTTTAATTTAGTACTAATTTGTAACTGATATTTATTTATGTAAATTGTGTAATTATTTTTTGGTATATTTTAGGTGTGGTTTGTAGGGTGTGTAGGGGTATGTGTTGGGAAGTTAATTAAGTAATAATTGATTAATAATGAATTATTAGTTTAATAATAATTATTTAATTGATTTTCAATTATTCAAATTGTGTAAATATAATATTGTGAATGTTATATTTTAGGTGTGGGCCGTTTGGATTTGCAGGGTTATATGCTGGGAAGTAAAGTAATAATTTATTATTAATGAATTATTAATTAATTATTTGTTTCGTTTCAAAAACTTTTATTTCAGTCACCAGGACCATAAAAAGTAACAGAAGCACAAAATGGGACACATTATTAAAATGATATTTATCAGAGTTAAAAAGGAACACTCCATTTGTAATACAATTCACAGTTTAGAGGCGAGTACAATGGGTTTTTACTGTCAAGCCAAGAGTGAGGGAAGGAGGAACAAAGGATTTCACTGCGGGAGGAATTTATATCAATTGATGTAATGCGATCTACCATCAGCTAAAGGGAATAGCAGCAATAGTTCAATAAATAGTTTAAAATGACAAGATATAAAAAATTAATACTATTTACAATTCTATATACAAAATAATCAAATGCTAAAAATTAATATCTAGGAAAAAACTGTACATACAATAATCACGTTTATAAAATGCTGCTGATACACTTTTTATACATTTCTACCCCTCTGAATAAAAGCCCACCTCCTGCGCCACATTGTGTTTAAATATCTTGAAAAAGCGAACACAATGGGTTCGGATGTATCATATTTTAGAACCCGAAAGGCCTCCCTACAAAGCTAAAAACCCAGATTCCGGTATAGCTGCACAAGCCAGTAGCGCCTTGCATTTTGGTAGCCAAGACAGAAAAATAATACATGCATTTCTGTTTCTTCTTGTATAATGCATACGGGACAACCCTCCTCTTTCTGTCCGGCCCATTTATTGGTGACCGCACGTGCAGGCAAAGTGCAATGTCTTATCTGTACGTACAGCTTTCTTGCAGCCTGGGGAAGGATATCATTCAAAAATATTTCTAGCTTATAGTTGCCCTTCACTCTAAGAAACTGTGTTGTTAGGGAGCCTAATTTATGATTTGATTGGAGTGCTCCAAGCTTTAAGCCACAGTAGGTTTTGGGCACTAGGGCACGGGGGACTGACGGACAGGTATCACCTGGAGTGCTCCACATAAAAGGTTGGCCAAGCTTTTCGCACTTGTGCTTTACATGAGCTAACCAAGGTACCCTTTTCACCAAGCCTGGGTAAGATAAAAGCTGAATTGTGTCTGCCTGGTATGGTGCTAATTCCGGAGTTGCCCAAAGTCTTCACCAGAACGTCAACGGTTTTAGGGCAATCTCGTCCTCAATCGGTGTAATACCCAAATCTAAGCGCAAAGGGATTAGCTGGGTACTGCCCGGGAGACCCATTACTTGTCTTAAGAATCTATTCTCAGTTACAACTAAAGTAGAAACCGAGGAATGCCCCCATAATTCTGCCCCGTAGAGAGTTGCACCACGTGCTTGAGCCCTATACATTTATTGATTATTTAGTTGATTGTCAATTATGTAAATTGTGCACATATAAGATGCGGGTTGTTGGGTTTGTAGGGGTATAGGGTGGGACATTAATTAAGTTATAATTTGTTAACAATTCATTATTAATTATTTAAATCATAAAACATTGTTTATTATTAAATTTCTGTACGTTATGTATCAGGTGAGGTCTGTTTTGTTTGTAGGAGGATAGGGTTGAAAGTTATTCAGGCTATTATTATTTATTAAATGTTTAATTGATCATTAAATATGTTCATTTTGTTATAATTCTTTCTTTTAGTTATATTTTGAGTGTTGGGTGCTAGGTTTGTGGAGTATAGTGTGGGAACTCAATTGAATAATACATTTATACATTTTTTGCATATTTTAAAGTTATTAAACGTTTTAATAATCATGTACTTTTTTATTGTTATTTAATTTTAGATATATAATTTTCATATTAAGAGTTGTATATATTTGGTCAACTAATAGAGTTATTTAAAAATGTTATGTGCTTGTATTAAAGTACTTTCCCTACTGTTGCACAGATTGGAGTGGGAATAGTAAATTGAAGCCTTCTGAAGTCCAAGGCTTTCCTTACTGTTGAACAGACTGAAGTTGGATTAGTGAATTTAACACCTCTGAAATCCAACGCTTTCCCTACTGTTGCAGACTGGAGTAGGAATAGTGAATTTAACCCCTCCGAAATCCAACTCTTTCACTACTTTTACACTGACTGTAGTTGGAATAGTAAATGTTTCCTCTCCGAAGTTCAACGCTTTACCTACTGTGCCCCAGACTAGGATGGGGAATGGTACATTTAACCCATTTGAAGTCCAACACTTTCCCTACTGTTGCACAGAGTGGAGTTGGAATAGTAAATTTTACTTCTGCGAAGTCCAACATTTTCCCTACTATTGCACAGACTGGAGTGGTATTAGTAAATTTAACCCTTCCGAAATACAACAATTTTCCTACTGTTGCACAGACTGGAGGGGAAAAAGTAAAATGTACACATTTGAATGCCAATGCTTTCCCTACTGTTGCAGACTGGAGTGAGAATAGTATATATATAATTTTTTTAATTAAATACTTATTTTTTAAATTGTTAAAATATAGTCGAGTCGAGTCGAGTCGAGAGATACTTTATTTCGGCCTAACAAGGCCATAAAAGCACAGATAAAAACATATAAACTACAATACAATCAGTGCAACTTATCCAACATTAAAAGACATACACATTAAAATATTTTATCAGAAATACATAGGAATTATATCATATAATAAATATTCAAAAAAAGTGCAGGTATCTCAATCATAATGAGTAAAATCAATTTTTTTTTTTTAAAACCTCGAGTCACAGTTTGGAGTAGGGTCATTTAGTTGGGGTTGCCCTTTCTTTAAAATTACTCTGCGTGCGCTCCACATTGAGCACAGATAGCGGGATACTGAATACGCAATGGGCATACTGCTATCATATTTAAGGATACTAAAGGCCTGTGAACAATGGGATGTTCCAAGGTTCCTACATAAGCATGAGCGCAAAATCCGCTCCGATCGCGGATTTTGCGGATTTTCGGTAAATTCGCGGTCCGCGAACTCTCGCGAATTTACCAAAAATCCGCAATCCGCGATCGGAGCGGATTTTGCGGTCAAAAGTTCAAGTGAGCCTAATTTACGATGGCGCCGGCAAGCTGCCAGCGCCATCCTCAAATAGTTACTTAATTAGCTTCAACAGGAAGCTCTAATAGATAAGATACAGCAGGGGCTCGAGCGCCTGCTTTATTTTATCAGTTGGAGCTTCCTGTTGAAGCTAATTAAGTAACTTTTGCAGGATGGCGCTGGCAGCTTGCCGGCGCCATCGTAAATTATTTATGGTGGTGAAAAACGGTGGTGTCTTCTTGAATAAATATGAAGGGCAGGGTTCATTCGGGCACGACGGTCCTGGCACAAAAAATAAACCTCAACAGGAAACACTTGCAGATATCAATAAAGCATGTGCCCTAGTTGAAGCTTAAATTCAGTGACTCATTCATCAGCCCAAAAACAATCGTGAGCGTTGTGGGGGCTGGGCAGGTGTGCCTTCTTCCCAAATATACCATCGAAAATGTGATGCTGGCCAGAGGCATTTGCATCTTTGACTTTCACCAGCGCAATCCCCGTGCTGTTCCTGTGACCAGGAGCTTCTGTCTCTTAATCTGCTGCTCTGATCGGTCTCTGACCTTTTATACACTCAAGAGGCATGTGCGCTCGCATGGAAGCCCCGTCCGTTTGGCCCCGCCCACACACTCGAGGAAGCCCCGCCCCCAAATCCGCCGATCCGCATAATCCGCGGATTTTGCGGATCCACGATCCGTGAATCCGCAAATTCGTGAATCGTGGATCCGCAAAATCCGCCCATGCTTATTCCTACACAGCTGTCGTAGTCAGCGATATCTTGCTACCTTATATGCCGGACAGAAAAACAGTACATGTAGGTCGGTCTCTGTACAATTATTACATGTCGGACAGTCTTTTGTGGAGTCACTCCCCCACTTATGTGTGAGAGCACGCATGGGAAGTGTGACATGCCTGAACTGTAAGTATAGTTTCTTAGCAAGAGACAGCTGTATATCGTCTATGACAAGTTCTAGACTATATTGCAGTTTAACTTCTAGAAAGGATGTTGTCAACGTACCAATCCTGGAACCCCCCAGTAATATGATAAGATTATGGTAAGATTATACTCCTTATAGTTCTTTTTCAGAACCTTCCTAGGTATTAACAGACAGCTGTCTTTGGGACTAGCCCATAAATTTCCCATTCCCATGGATAATAAAGAATTCTTGATAAAAGCAAGCCAAGATATTTTGATTGCTCCATTTAAATTTGCCACTTCCCTCAATTCCTCTCTAAATATAGATAGCTCAGGGTACTCCATATGGGGCTAACTCCTAGATCCATTCGGAGTGGGTGAGCGGTGTACTTTTGGGAAGTCCCAGAAGTTGTCTGGAGAAGGAGTTCTCAATCTTGTCATGTTGTTCAGATGGCCGATGGCCCCAAATTTCCACCCCATACAGGGCAGCTCCTCTGGCTTGTGCCTTGTATATTTCCAGCATCGGACTCACCTTTTTTTTTCTTTATTGTTCAATTCATAGCATATAGTATTTACAAATCAATCATTGAAATCATTAATGTAGGAATGTTATGTAGTTACAAAAATAACACCAAAACATGAATAGCATTAAAACAGCAGAAAGAAGGAAAAGCTATGACAATCAAAAACAACTAAATTTCAAATCGACATCACCATATGTTGTAGCATAGGATGCTACATTTTAATCCCTAATTGTTTCTTCCTCAAAGATTTTATGCGATACAAACTAAATTCAAGATTAAACACATTATAAAACTTAGCACGCCACATTTCATATGATGGCGCCTCTGATTGCAGCCACATAGAGGCAACGCATAATTGAGTAACGGCCATAGCCATAAATATGAAATATCGAAAAGGATAACAAGTCTGCATGGGTACAATATCCTCACCCACTCTACACCAACCCCCGTAGTTTATGATAGAAATTCTGAGATGACATCTAAAAATTGTTTTAACACTATGCAACCAAAAAATATATGTACAATGTCAGCTTTTTCCGCCTGACACCTAAAACATTTCCTGTCATGAAGCCCACCCTACTTCATCATTTTAACAGGTGTATAGTATAAATTAAACAAAGTTATATAGTGTTGGGTGCGTAGATTTGCCGTCAGACTGTATGAGCCAGTATTGCCAAATCTATCCCTCTACTTTGCTTTGTGCATCTCAATATCATCCCGCTGAGTTGCCTGCATTATATCGTACAGTGTCCCAATGTTAGCTCTTTTAATCAGAGCCTCTACTAAATCATTAGCTATAATGGGCGAGTGTCTACAATGTTTATTATTAAAATCACTAATTTGCAAGTATTTAAAGAAATCATTCCTAGATTTTTTATATCGTTCAACTAAATCTGTAAAAAAAACAAGTACTCCTGTACTGTAAATATCCCCTAAACGTCGTATCCCCTTATCCCTCCACATATCCATCTTTGTATCCCAAAAAAACAGAGGGAATATTTCCTTGGAGTTAAAAGGCATATAATAACCAATCCAGTTCATAGATACAATTTTACGTATTATCTTCCACGCCTTGTAAGCAGCTAATATAATGTTAAATCTCGTTCTTTTAGAATTACTTGGTTCATAGAACTTGAGCAGAGTCTCTCTTGCCTGGGTCCCCAACAACATCTGATATATATTAGGGGCTTCAAATAACCTTACTTTCACCTCGGTCACCAGATACTGCATGTTCTGCAAAAGACAAACTAAATAATAAAAAACAAAAATCGCCCCCCCCCCACCATGTGTCAATAGTAGCGTCATATATTTTGGAGCACTCCGAGTTTTCTACTAGCCCCATATAAACCTGTCTACAACAGACTGAAGCTGCATTAATTGTACTCGTATGAGCCCTAACGGTACCGTCCTAAAAAAAAAATTACCAGGGGAAGTATACTCATTTTTAAAACATTGCATCATCCTACCATTGATAGTCAAGTCAAGTCAAGTCAGAATTTATATAGCGCACTACATACCCATGGGGTCTCAAGGCGCTTGAGGAAGGGGGGGGGAGGTTTACTTATCGAATATCCATGTTTTAAGTTGTTTTCTGAAGGCTAGGTGATCCTGAGTAAGGCGGAGGTGGATGGGAAGGGAGTTCCAGGTCTTGGCTGCTAAGTAGGAGAAGGATCTTCCTCCCATGGTGGTTTTGTGGATGCGCGGAACAGCGGCGAGGGCTTGGTTGGACGAACGCAGCTCGCGGGTGGGGGTGTAAAAGGAAAGACGCGTGTTGAGACAATCAGGTCCAAGTTTGTATAGGGCTTTGTGTGCGTGGGTGAGGAGACGGAACGTTATTCTCTTGTTGACGGGGAGCCAGTGAAGGTCTTTCAGGTGAGCGGAGATGTGGTCTGTGCGGGGGATGTCTAGTATGAGCCTGGCTGAAGCATTTTGGATGCGTTGGAGTTTTTTCTGTAGTTTCGCGGTGGTACTGGCGTAAAGGGTGTTTCCGTAGTCCAGACGGCTTGTAACCAGTGCGTGGGTGACCGTTTTTCTTGTTTCGGTGGGGATCCAGTGAAATGGTTTTTTGAGCATGCGTAGGATGTTGAAGCATGAAGATGAGACGGCGTTGGCTTGTCTAGTCATCGAGAGTGAGGAGTCCAGGATGATGCCCAGGTTCCGTGCATGGTCTGTCGGTATGGGGGCTTTTCCTAGGGCCGTTGGCCACCAAGAGTCGTCCCAGGCGGAAGGGGATGAGCCTAAGATGAGGATTTCCGTTTTGTCCGAGTTCAGTTTCAGACGGCTGTGCTTCATCCACTCGGCTACTTCTTACATCCCTTCTTGTAGGTTGGTTTTGGCGGTTGTTGGGTCTTTGGTGAGTGAGAGGATCAGCTGAGTGTCATCAGCGTAGGAGATGATATTGAGGTTGTGTTGACGTGCAATCGTTGCGAGGGGGCTCATGTAGACGTTGAAGAGGGTGGGGCTGAGAGATGATCCTTGCGGGACGCCGCAGATGACTTCGGTGGCCTCTGACTTAAAAGGGGGGAGGCGGACTCTCTGAGTTCTTCCCGCGAGGAACGAAATGATCCAGTCCAATGCTTTTCCTTGAATTCCGATGTTTCTGAGGCGTTAGTGCAGACACTCAACCCTTTCCAGTTGACTTCATACTGAAGCTAGTATATCTACCCAATTCACTTCAACTATCTCTTGAAGTGACATCCTAATCTTTATGCCCAGATATCTTGCTTCTGGTGTAACACGTGCTTCCCCAGGACAGAGCCCCTCTGTACAAACAACCTGGCTTTTGGTAACATTTAGCTTACACCCGGCGACTTCCCCATATTGCTGAGTCAGGTTCTCAATCTCACTTAATGCTTGCTCTGGGTTAGATGTTACTACCGCTATATCATCAGCGTAAGCAAGAACACGTACCTAATGCTGCCCAACTACCATTGATTGTATTCCATTAGTAGTCTCCAATATTAACCACAATGGGTTGATATAGATGGAAAAAAGTAAGGGCGAGCAGGGGCATCCCTGCCGGGTGCCCCTAGTGATATATACAAAGGATGACTCATTCCCCAATGTACAAATTTTAGCCCGCGGGCGTTTGTATATAGTCTGAAATGCTACCAAGAATTGGGGGCCCATCTTTCGCATTGTAGCCCACAAAAATGACCACGATACACGGTCAAATGCTTTTTCAACATCTAACAAAATTATCCCTATTTGCTTTTGCAATGTAATAGCATAGTCTAGCGATGCAATAATCCTGTGTAGGTGATTAACTGTGCTCCTGCCAGGGACAAAAACGTGCTGGTGCCGGGATACCAACGATGGTATAACTTGTGCTAACCGTGTGGCAAGGATCTTTAAATACACCTTGCCATCAGCATTTATTAATGATATCGGTCTTTACGACCGCGGAATCCTGGGAGATTTATCCTTTTTCTTTAAGATCACTATGTTGGCATCATCCCAGGATGGTCGGGGATTCCCACATTAGGCTTCTATAAAAGTGGCGAGTATATCATCCTTTATAATGGGAAAAGTATGCGATAGACCTCCAAAGGGAGTTTATCCGGCCCTGCCACTTTCCCTAACACTAATCCATCGATTGCAATATGAAGTTCTAGCATAGTAATAGGAACTTTTAGCTCTTCCCGTTCGATTAGTCCTAATTCAGTTAAATCAAAATTATGGAGATACCGCTCTATGCTGCCCAACTCCACAGAATCTTGGGTATATAGTTCCTTATAATACAAATGAAATACCGCCATTATGCCTTCCATGGTCTCAACTGTGCCCCCTTTACCATCCTCCATAATTTCAATTCGCTAGGAGGTTTGTCTGCCCTGCAGTCTTTGAGCTAAGCATCTACCAGTTGCTTCCCCATATTCATATCTTTCTTCCTTATGAATTTTGAACTGAGCAGCTATTTCTTGACACCATACCCATTAATCCGGGCCTTACAGCGTGTTGTCTTAGTTTGCACTTCTTTAGTATCCGCATTAACTCTAACCGCTTGTATAAGTTCACACTCAGCCTTCCTTAACTCCTCGAGTAAAGCCTGCATATGTTTTTTCTGTCGTTTCTGCTTAGCCCAGACATAACTAAGTGTTTCGCCCCTTAGCCCAGCTTTCAAAGAATCCCAGATCATTGGTTGGGTTGCCGATCCTCTATTACTATCCAAGAACAGCGTAGCCCAAATTTGGATATGACGAATATACTCCCCATCACTTAACAATTTTTTATTGAATGTAAAGGACCGCTGTTCCAGCGGAAGGCTAAGACTAGCAAGGGCCATAACCACGGGGCCATGATCCGATGTAATACGGGGCCACACCTGCATCTTTGCACCAACGGTCAACAACCGAAGTAAGAAGATATAGTCTAACTAAACAAACTTGTTGTGTGGGGTCGAAATGAATGTATAACCCGGATCTCCATGATTCACAGTTATCCACCCATCAACTAGTCCGTGATTCTGTAAAAGTTGTTGCAAGGCCCTAAATACTTAAGGCTTACGCCCTTTATACTTAGCAAAATGAGAATCCCATGTCTGTGCATCCCCATGTATATTAAAATCCCCAAGTAGTATCGATGGGGTCCCCCAAAGTGCCAACTCAACATTCAAAAACTCCAAGATCTCAGCCTCATCCAAATTTGACCCATATACAGTACAAAGCGCGATCTTGGTACCCCCTACAATACACTCAGTAATAGCCTACCTCCCGAGATTATCCACCCTCAATCTACCCGTACCAATTATGCCATGACGCACCAAGATCGCCACCCCCCTATTCATAATGGATTGTTTCGAAGTTGATAACAATGTAAATCCCAGCTCAGATAGTATCCTACGATTAGACCAGGGAACATGTGTCTCTTGCAGACAAAGAATATCAGGGTTTATTAGCCGGAGTTCAGTGATAACAAGTTTCCTCTTTGGGACATTGTTCAGCCCACAAACATTAAATGAACATATTTGCAGTCTCCTATCTGCCATTACTATATGAGTATCTAATGGCCATCAATATATATATGAGAGATATACTCTAAGATTCCTACCGCACGTGCTATGAACTAAATTTTTACCCTTTAGCAGATTCCCACCCAACCCCTTACTCCCCAAGTGGCCCTCTACACCCCCCCACCACCACTACCCAAAAGAGCCCACCCACCCCCCTGCATGTGACCCTCCCCCATCAAAGAGGCCTTAGGGCCAATCGCCCTTGTGATGCTTGGTGAATAGCCCACTTGGTGATCGCCTTTCCCGCATGCTTATATGTGCAGCTTAGGAAAAATAGAAGAAATAAAATCACAGGAAATGGCACGAAAATAAGTCATATCACTACATACAAGATCCATTAGCCTGTATAATTATCCTCGACCCAAGAATTGAAGATATTCTTTGGCTGTAATGACCGAAGTGAAACAACGTATATGTCCCTTATTAACAGTCTTTAAAGTAGCTGGTTGTTGTAGAAACACCCGTACACCTTTTGCTTGGAAAGGAGTAATCAGCTGCCGCAGTTGCCTTCTCTTTTCTACTGTGGAGTGGCAGTAATCGGGTCTCACAAAGAATTGCGTCCCTTTACCAATTCTCTTCTTATCTGGTCTAGCCAGATCGTACAATGCCTGTCTAGCCAAGAAATTATTGAGGGAAATCAAAATAGCCCGCAGTTGTTGCACTGCTTGTCCACTCCTTGCTGGCCATTGCCGAAACAGAAATCTATGTGCCCTTTGAATTTCCTGCGGCCAATTCCATTCTTTCAGCTCTGACAGCGCTCTTCAAACAGCTCAGACTACAAATGCTTGCACATCTTGCCCCTCAAGTCCTTCTGGCACCCCTAAAATACGCAGGTTGTTACGGCGCAGACGGTTTTCTAAGTCCACTAGCTTATCGTGCTCATCTTCTTTATTGACTTTTATATCTGCAACAGTGTCTTTTTGAACCATCAACTGATCTTCTAGGAGTGATATGCGAGTCTCCACTTCTGCCATCCTTTCGGTAAAATTGTTACACGTTTTTGCCAGCCGTCTAACTGTGTTTTGCTTTTTTTTTTTTTCTTTTCTTTTTTTATTTATTATTTTCAGGAAAGGTACGTCAGATACATAACCATACTTAAAGATCCATATACAATAACAACAGAATACATAAATGAAGCATTTTTTGGATCAACAAAATTCACAAAGGAACAGTGGAAGAAGAGCGAGCCAAAAGAAAAAGAGAGAGAGAAAAAAAGAAAGAGGGAGCAGAAAAATGGAAGAAGCAAAAGCACAGAGAGGGAGGGAGTTGGAACCCAGACAGAGGGAGAGGAAGAGAAAAAACCAAACATATACAATTCATTATACCCACAATCTACTCTCTCACCCCCTGCCTCGCCTCAACTCCTCTCCCACCTTCCTAACCCCGTGTCTGCAGCTCCAGGAAGGGTCCCCAGATTTGCTGCCCTTTTTTCCTCGCTCTGCTCCCCTTGCATTTGTATAACCCAGATTCCAAATTAAATATATGAAGCAGTCTGGCATACCAAGCCTGATATGTCGGGGGGTCCTTATCCTTCCATTTGTAAGCAATCATTATACGGAGGGCTGCTGTTACCATGAAACAAAAATAAACCTGCGTTATTTCTAGCTGCAGGGATTCGTCCCATCCCAACATTATTAGAGTGGGAGTTAGTATGATAGAACATCCCATAATCTTACTAAGGAAGCATTCAATCCCCACTTTAACCAGCCCCAATTCTGAACATTCCGCAAACATATGGATCATGTTGGCCGGGCCTTTCCCACATCATGGGCATTCGTTCGAATCCCTCTTCCCCCAGGTCCAAAGTTTGGCCGGTGTAAAATATAGACTATATATAGTCTTGAAGTGTTGTGCCTTTAAGTTAGCTGATAAAAGGACCATGTTGGACAATACAAGGGACCTACATAGGTCCACATCCTGGTTTCCAAGCTTAGCAGCCCAAGCACATTCTACTTTGACTATATCGTCTTCGTTAGCTTCGATCATCATCGCATATACTTCTTTCACTTGGGGATGTTTCCGAACCAGAATGTCCAAGAGCGGGGAGCTTAAATGAAAAGTAGGGTGAGTCATAGCTGTTTTAGTACATTCCCTTAGTTGCAAGTACTTAAATAAGCTTCGAGGATCTTTCTCAAATCGGTCCTGAATCTCTGCAAATGTCATAATGCCAGTTAAATTCATAATATCACCTACTGAATTAATTCCCGCCTGTTCCCACTTACTACTGATCCTATCAAATAGAAAAACTGGGAAAAATGAAGAACGCCATAATAAAGGTAACAATGTAATTTAGGGATATTCAGCAATTTACTGGTTTTCTGCCACACCCTCCAAGCTGCTCTAAGAGGTTTAAAGCGGGTTATTTTGTAATAGCTATTATCCAGTTGTCTAAATAATAGACCTGGAGCTTGGTTACCCATAGCTAATTCAAAGATAGATGGTGGGGTCTCTGTCTGGTGTATTACCGGGATTGGTCTAAACAATATAGTCATTTGTTGCAGCATAATAGCCCAGTAATAATATAGGATGTTTGGCACTGCCAACCCCCCTCCGTTTTGGGGGAGGGACATAAATCTCAAGGATCTCCTTACCTTCCCATATCCCCAGATGAACTGTGAAAAGATCGCTTCAACTTTTTTAAACAGGAAGTTAGGGGGTTCTAATGGTATACAACGGAGTAAGTAGAATATTTTCGGGAACATTGTCATTTTTATGACATTTGCCCTACCTATGATAGATAAATGTAGATTGTTCATCCTATTAAGATCTGCACTTATTCTACTCAAAAGAGGATCTACAATAATATTCCAGATGGTGTCAACATCGGCTGCTATTGAGTCCCCTAAACAGGTTGCTGCCTCTTCCCTCCAGGGATCCTGCCACAGAATTGAGCTTGAATTGATGATTTTAGTTTTTTCTACTAATTGTTACCTGGGGTCAGGGTAACAACTGCGATGTCATCTGCGTATGCTAGGACTTTGGTACAGTAACCCCTGACCACCACCGGAGGAATCACCGGATCGTTTAAAATAGCTCTAATTAACGGATCTATGTATAGTGAAAAAAGGATTGGGGAGCATGGGCAGCCCTGCCTTGTCCCCCTTGCAATCTTTACCTGTCCAGAATGCTGCCCCATCAGTTATATTTTTGCGTATGACTGTACATACATTGCTCTTAGGGCAGTAAGTATATGGGGTCCTAAGCTATTCGATCTTAAGTTCTGCCAGAGGTATCCCCATTCCACTTGATCGAACGCTTTTTGAGCATCTAATAATATTAATGACATTTGTTGCCCAGAGCTCTCAGCGATGTTAAATAATGAGATTACCCTTTTAATATGGTCTGTTGTACTATGACCAGGTATCAAGCCGTGTTGCCACGGACTTACTAAGGAATCTATGACCTTTAAAACCCTCCTTGCTAGGATTTTAGAATAAAGCTTCTCGTCCATGTTTATTAACGTAATGGGCCTATAAGAGGCCGGATCGTCAGCCCGCTTACCCTTTTTCAAAAAATAACTATACTAGTCTCCTCCCATGACTTTGGAGGAGTGCCTTTCTGCTGGACTGCTAAGAACAAATCCCACAACAAAGGGGCAAGTTCCTTATGCAATATCTTATAGATCTCCATGGGTAGGCCATCTGGGCCTGGCGCCTTTCCGGAGGCCATGGATAGCAATACTTCGTTAACTTCTTCCATTAAGATGTCTCCCTCTAGTTCTTGTATCACAGGCGGAGACCTAGTCCCAGGATCAACCATGGTTTGATGCCTGGACTTATAGAGATCTTGATAAAAGTCTTGGAAAATATTTACTATCTCGTTAGGATCCGAGGACAATGTACCGTCCTTCCTTTTTAGCTTCGTAATGCTGCTTGCCGCTGTTTTTTGTCTGATCCGCAGTGCCAGATATTTCCCTATAGATTGATTAAACAACCCATTTATCTTCGCTTTGGTACTAATAACTTTTAGTTCAATCTCTGATTATCGCTGAGTCTGTTTTTGGACAATTATAACATATGTTCTGTCTCATATCTACTCAGGTCTAGCATCAGTGATCTGATAAGTTCTAGTTGTTTTTTCCTATGAAACCCGGCAAAGTTAAACACCTCCCCTCTAAGCCCGGATTTACATGCATCCCACACCATCTACCGTGAAGTACTATACCTATTACTGTAAAAAAAACTGTATAGTTCAGCGTTTGATATGATCGGTGAACCCGTTGGTAGCCAGCAATTTCCTATCGAAGGTCCACCTTGCTGGGGGTTTTAAATACCCTGAGATCTCAATCTCCAGAACAAGGGGGTTATGGTCCGAAAAGAACCTTGGGTAACTTCCTTATCTGAGCTTTGTTTACTAATGAATTCGAAATGTAGAAATAATCCAGCCTAACATAGGGCCCGATTAGGATTGCGGTGAATCCGCATCCTCTAGGCCGGCGGAAGCCACCGTCGGCCCGGAGGATGCGGATTCACCGCTGCGGAGAGAGGAAAGACCCCCCGCCAGATTAGGATGGCAGGGGGGTCATCTGCGGACCGGGAGACCGTCGCCGCTTTTCCACCGCGAGAACACGGCGGAAAAGCTCTAATATGGTGGCAGTGTCTATCAGACACCGCCAGCCATATTAAGATTTGCATTGGGATATGCCTTTCCGCGGCGGCAATGCCGCCACAAAAAGGCATACGGTCTTTCCTTTGGGGGCCCGTTGCGGGCCCCCAGGGTGAAGGGGGTGGGGGTGCACATGGGGGGTACCTATGGTACCCCCCTGTATTTGCATGCACAATGCGGCAGGCACCGCGTGGTGCCTACCGCTTTGTGCACGCAAATGCACTGCATGCACGAATAATATGTATAGCCTGGATCCCCAGATTTTGTTATAGACAAAATATCTACCAGCCCATGGTTTGCAGCCAGTGCCTGTACTGCATTAAAAACTCGTGGTTTCCTGCCTTGATACCCGACCCTCCCTAGCCCCCGTGAATCCATATGAATATTAAAATCGCCACATATTATCAGTGGTGTAGGCCAGGAGGCGAGCTCTACCTCTAGTTCTATCTATAAATCTGCATCATCTAGATTTGATCCGTATATGGAGCAGAGTGTACCAATGGTGGGAATTAAAGCAATTGCCCACCGGCCCCATTTATCGGATAGTTTGCGATTGCTTGGCGGAAGCCAGTTGGAAACATGTATTGCCACTCCTCTCGTATTTGAGGTTTGTGAAGAGCAGGTTACTTGTGTGAAGCCTGGGACAAAGTTGAGACTTCACTTCTGGCACGGAAGGTGGGTCTCCAGCTGACAAATGACATCCAAACCCAACGTTCGCAGTGCTTCACTCACCCTATCTCTCTTAGCTCGGTCATTCAGCCCCCCAATGTTAATCGTACAGACAATTAGCTTACCCATCCCTAAATCTACCTTGGTACCCCCTTCTCCTGCTCTGCTTCCTGTACCATACCATCCAGCTATATTGAGCCCCGACTCTAACCACCCAGCTATCCAATATGCACTGATTTACTTTCCTGAACATTTTTAGTTTTTGTTCCTTCCTCCGCCTCCCTCCCCCCCCCACATCCCACCCCCCACCCAACCCCCCCTGCATCGTGAAGCAACAGACCTGACTTGGTCTGTGGGTGATGGTTAACGGTGAATCCCCCGCTAGGGTGACATTTTACAAGGGAAAAAATAACAAAAAAAACCCAAAAAAGACGATACCCCCTCCCCCGGATCTCTCGTCAGATCTAGACCTACACCTACCCCTTCCAGATTAGATCACCATTGTTTTAGCTCAAAGGTAATAGGGGAAGGTAAGCAAGACGAGTACACCGAGAGGTTTCCCATCAGATCTGAAGGGCCATGGTATTAAGGCAGTCTTAAGTCCCAAAAAGAAAATTCTGAAAAAAATTCTGATCAATCTTACTATCCCTTATCCACCACTTGTCCCCTGACCACCAGCCCCATCATAATTCATTTACAACCAGCATCTAAGAACTCTTTAGCCTTGATTTCCGATGTGAAGACTCTGACTCGATCCTTCCAAATAATTTTAAGCCGGACAGGGTTTAATAGGAAGGCTTGTGCTCCCTTCTCCTCAAACTGAGAGATCATTTGACGCAATCGCCTCTTTCGTTCCACAGCGATGTGGCAGAAATCTGGCCTTGTGAAGAAGGAGAACCCGTCTACTGCCTGTTGTGCATCTGGTCTAGCCTTCTCGAAAATCAGTTGCCTTAGTAAAAAGTTGCCAAAATAGACTAAAATTGCCCGAGGTTTGGCATCGGGGCGGACTGGTTGGCGAATATTAAATAGGGCTCGGTGCGCCCTTTGAACTTCATGGGACCACCTCCACCCTTCTAAATCTGGAAGCGCTTTTTGCAACTTCTGGACCATGAATGCTCTCATATCTTGCCCCCCTTTTCTTCCGGCACCCCCAAAAATCATAAGTTATTCCTTCTTTGGCGGTTCTCGCTCTCCTCAAGCTTCCATTGGATATCTACCAATTGTGCCTCGTGTGCTTCAACTACCCCCTTTGATCCTGCGAGATCCTCCTCGAGGGTTGCTGTTCTAGTTTCCACTTCAGACATCCGATCGCAAATGTTGCTGCAGTTTCTTCCGATTTTACTCACAGCCCCCAGCAATTTTCTGGCAACATTTTGTGCGCTTTTGCTCTCCATTCGGGCTTCTTCCCGGTGCGCCATGACACACTGAAGGATAGATTCCAGTACGAGGAACCAGAGCAGCCGCCGTATTTTTAGGTTGTTTCTCTGAGCTTTTTTCGACCCCTACCAGTTGATCCCCCAGTGAATAATTCCACCTTAACTCCTGTGATTCCTTTGATTTCGAGTTGTCGGCTCTTTGGCTCTGTTATTTAGCTTTCGAGTGGCCTGAGAGGCTTGCCTGCCACTGGAGTCTTTGTCTAACCCACTGTCCTCACTAGATTCAAATTCGGAGCCTGACTCTCTATCCACCCCCGACCAGGTAGCATCTGACATGGAGTAGAAGCCGTTTGCTTCGGAGTCTGCATCCTTCTCCCCGGGGATCCTATGTATTTTTTTGGGACCAATGGGATCCTTCACTGCTCCTTTCTGCGGTCCATCGCCCATTGATTCATGTCTATTGGGGGTACTCTGATCCGTTCTGGTTTTAGTAAATTGCCCCCTCTGGGGTTCTCTTGAGCCTCTTGAGCCTCCCCCATGCTAATAGAACCCCTCTGTGCATCAGGCTCATCTCCAGGCTCTTGAGGGGGCCTCGCCCCTCTCTTTCTGCATTGGAAGCGGCCAGGACTAAATTGTCAGGGTTCTGAATGTTAATGAGTGTTGGGGAGGTTAAGACTGTAAGTGCGTTGACAACACTAATAGGGAGCCCTTCATTTCCAGTTGTTATGCCCTGCTGATCTTCTGGCTCACTGAAAGGTCCCGTGTCCCCCAATTGCTCTCTTTCAGGTGTATGCACAGTCTCAGGTATTGACCCCTGTATTGGGTCAGCCTCAAGCCCCGCTTCCTCTGATCCTGACGGTGGCTTACCCAGAATCTTCCTTCTCTGGCCGCCAGCCCCTTGATGCTCCTCTGTTCTCCCTGTTTGCTGCCAGAGTAGATCGATGACAGTCCGCTGTTTCTGGGGCTGCAAGGCCGGGCACCAGTAGCTAGAGCTTGTGGCGCCCGGGGCTACCCCTCAGATTGCCACCCCTTGGGGGGGGGGGGGGTGCTGGGGAAAAAGGACGGTGAGCACTTCAAAGATGTCCGAGTCTCCGAGGAGAGACACGTAGTATTGCTGCTAACAGTTACCTCGATTGTGAAAGTTACATTTAGTTATTTATAGTTTTATATAGCGCGAACTTGAACCCAAAGTATATCAGAGCGCTTTACAATTTGAGGCAAAGGTAACAAATCAGAACATTAGTCAAACATGGGGAATCTAATGGGCATTGAGATATTTACTCCTCTCAAAATCGCAATGGTTGTTTGTTAGAAATGGGGGTCTCTAGTTGGCAATGGCTGGCCACTGTCCAAGTGGGGACCCTTCTTCCTAACTCAGAGTAAGGGGGCTACACCCTTTGATAACCCCTGCTCAACCCTGTAGTAGCGTAGCACGAGCAGCTAGGCTTATCCCAGAAGAGTTAAGGGAGGCTCAGGCTGCTGTCTGGCGCTTACTCACCCCAACTTCTACAATGTAGCACAATACATTTTTGCGATTCCCCGGGACACGGCTGTGTCAGCCGGATGTCATCGAGGTCAGTGGTGTATCCATGAATGATTGTCTGTCATTGGAGCCCACCCCCTCCCCTGGGACTCACAGGAGTCAAGACAGCCCCTGCCTCGACAAATATCAGCAGGGGAGGGCTGGAAACCTGTGAATTTCCGCGGCCCGCGGTGGCTCACGGCCTGAGTCTGCCTGCTGCAGTCAGCCCAGGCTGATTAAATGAACTCCCTGCTCCGGTGCCCGATTGGTACATTCAGAACCCTGCCCCCCCACCCCAAAGATAAAGAGCCTTCCACGTGACATGTGCCACAGTGTTCTGTTGTCATACAATTTAATTTCGATCCAGCAGACAGTGCGTGCCCGCAGAGCCCCTCGTGGATCCGGCGCCCTTCCTGTTATTTTTCTAGTATTTACCATTGGGAGAAGTGCACAGATTTCCCACCCATGAGCTATGATATTGAGCTGCTCCATTCTGGTTACTCTAAGTGCTATAGACTATGCAAACGGTTTCAGGTAGGAGAGCTTTAACGACGCAAGCCATCTTGGAATAATCTTTGATAAAGGAGCTGGTGCCAATTGCCACTAGATCCGGTCTAGTCGTGTTGCAGAATCAGAAGTTTCCTTAATAATAAATTAGGTGGTTAGTGACCATTTCCTTTCATACGTTTTTCAGCAAAGAGGCACGTTTGAGATGTGTTTCTCTACATGAAAGTCATTGCTTGGTTTGTACTCTTGTTAAAGTGTCGCACAGTCTCCCTCTGGTTAGTGCCCTTACACTGGTGCTTTGCAGCAGCAGTTTTAAGCTAGTTTCTCATTGTTCAAATGTCTTTCCCATCATTAATTTGCTTATCGGACCCAGAAATCAGCTACCCCTCCATTTCATAAAACAACTCATAGTGCAATGCGCAGCATGTAAAGAATACTGTTTGAACGTGTTGCCTTGCCCGAAAACACGCGCATCTATCTGAAAGTCACATGTAACTATCATTTGCGTAATAATGGTGGCATTTAGAAGCTACTACAGCGTTTCACTTAAAAACATGTTAATATGCATCAACATACTGCAAAATAAAACAGAAAAGTTTTCGGGAAATAATGTAAAGATTATTTGCACAAAATAAATTCAGCTAAGTAGTAGCTTTTGTCAGTCAGTCAGTCAAAGTACTTTATTCGATTTTGGATAAAATCATAAAAAGACATACATTCCATACAAAAAATGCCAAGGTACATTTGCAAGAGTTGCTTTTGTCAATATGAAGTGCATGCCCCTCCCCTCAGACGGCGGGCCTCTTCCAGACACAGGCCGATGTTACATGGTGTGTAGGCGGTGTGTTGGGCAGTGACTTTGTGTCTGCCAGGCTGTGTGTTGTCCGTGTCGCTACAAAGGAGTGAACAGAATAAAGCATGCCCAATTCCCTAACGCCGATAGGTGAGCAGTGTGTTCAATTTAGATGAACGGCAGGCTTTCACTTTCATTTTATTGTTCCATGTAGGAAAAGTGAAAGTGAATTGCACCAGGGGCTGGTGACCAGGCAGGATCCGTGCAAAGGGCTGAATCGAAAGTATGTATGCTCTATCCTACCCACCGTGTAGATTGTGGTGGTAAATGGGATTAATTTCTGATATGTATATGTTTGCCAAGCACCACTTTATTGAATAATTTTGCACACGAGAAAGTGTCACTCCTAGTCTTTGAAATGTCACTCATAATTACAGTCAAAATCTCAAATTATGAAAATGTCACACACATAGCAATCTGGAACCTTGGCAGCTACCTATGTCTCACCTCAATTATTTTGGTGTGTGTCGCGCAGAGTGCCGCCCGCCCGCAGCGACAGTGACAGCCCACAGAACAGAGAGACAGTACAGTGAGTACTGTAAAGGCTTAGCGCTGAACAGGGCAGGGCTGAGAGCAGCAGTGGCAGTGCCCCGGCCAGGCAAGAAGAATGGTGGTGGTGGTCTCCACAGTCCACTCCGGAGTCCTCGACACGACGGGAGGGGCTGAGACGGTGAGCGTGCAGCCGCAGAGCGTAACGCGTCACAGGTCACACTGGCTCATCTGGCTGGCTACGGTGCGCCGGCGAGAGGGCTGGCCCAAATGTTACAGGGCCGTCATTGGTTGCGCTGTGCACACCGCGCACGCTACCTGATTGACGGCCCTGTGAGCGAGGCTGGGTGGTGGGGGCCCTGAGTTGATGACGTCGTGACGTGATTCATGCTAATCGGAAGTGGAACCATTGCCGACAGGTGTACATACATTTATAATTAAATGTATGGTGTGCTACTTCTGTGACTGTGCTTAAATCAGAATGGGAGACAGATGGCCTGATTTACTGTCAGTGTCCTGTCCGGCGGGTGTCACCGAAGGGTCAAAACTCTGATTATGTGTAAACCGCGCCGCCCTAGTCACAGCTCACACAGGCCTCCGCGGCCGTAACGGGCCTCAGCCGGGCCTCCTCCAGTCAGTCAGTGAGAGTGCCAGCCCGCCCTTGCGGCCGCCTCAAAGAAGGTGCCGCCTCAAAGAAGGTGCCGCCTCAAAGAATGTGCCGCCTGGGGCGGACCCCCCCCCCGCCGCCCCCTAGCTACGCGGGTGATGGGCCCCTCCCCTTCCCGTCAGGATTCTCCGTTCGGAGCTTTCGCTTCTTCTCCTGGACTGCCACGGGGTCGTCTCTTGCTCACCCCCCCCAGGAGAGCCGAGGGGGCCTGCTTGCACTGACCCCCCCCCTGCCCCGTGCTGCTCCTTTTGGCGGCATTATGATACGATTCGAAAGTGCTGGGTCCCACCGCAGCACCTCCGACAGACCGCTCCTAAACGCCGAGCAGCTGGCAATCAAAACCTCTGCAGCCGCCGTCAACACAGCAACCCACTCAACGATGCCTGGTATGAAGGGATCTCTCCGCTACCGATTAACTTGCATTTTCCAATGTGGGGGCTGGGGGTTTTATCACCTTATCACCTATTTCATTTCAATGATTATCACCCCTGCGGGAGCCACCTTCGGCCGTTTTCCGTCGGCCGCCATCTTGCTCCTCCAATGTATCTCCTTTCAAGGCTGTCCCTGTGTTTTGCAATGACTGCTCCCCACTGGAGATCTCCCAATCAGGCGTTTCTGTCATCCGCCCCCCAAAGAAGAATTCTTGGTATGGCTTGCATCCATGGTTGTAGGGGTCATGTCTCCAAACCCTTCTATCTGCACTTGAAAATCTCCTTCCATATCAGACTCCTCTGCGTGCTCTGAAAGTGAATAAAACTCGCTTTCCTTACTACTGGTGGGTTCATTCCTATTGTCACCGATAATGCCATTATCATCCATTAATACAGGCTCATTAACAATGTCTAAATCAGCCTGCAGTGGCTCAACATGTTCCAAAGACAAGTGACCCTCCTCAAGAGATAGACCGGTCAGTTCACCCCCCCCCCCTGGCTGGACGTCAAGAACACTGGGTTTTGAAGTGATTGTCAAAGAAGTCGCAGCTTTTTTACCAGCAGCCACTTGGAAAATCTGCGGTATCTTGGGTGTCACTTGTACCATGCCCTTGTCCTGTACAGTACTCTCCAGGTGCTCAGTCCCACCAGACATTTCTTTGGAGCTCTTTGCGGCGAGTGCTGCATGTGTTCCTACCGCAGACTCCCCAGTGGCTCTTGTTTTCACACCTCGCGCAACTTTAGGTGCCATGCCAGACTACCTATAGTGTCCCATAAAAACTGGGAACAATAGATTTCAAAGAGTCCAGGTGCTTATTTTAACCACATGCGCGCAGCGGGTTTTCCCGCTGCGCGCTGAAGTTTTTAAAACTCCGCGGTTCATGACAAGCTCAGCTCGTCATGAGCGCACGACAGGTAAACCTCATGACGAGCTGAGCTCGTCATCAGCGCAGAAGGGGTTAATATAATGAAGCCCAGCAGAAAAATATCCAATGAAAAGTTAATGTGCTTTTACTCGTGAACTCACCGGAGCCTTGTAACCTGAGCCGCTCTCCCGTAGTCTGCTCACAGCCTGGCATCAATGTCTTTGTAGCAAGAATTTATCAGAATTTATCAGAAAGTAACTTTATAGCAACAGATTTAAAAGAAGATGCTGCCTCTCCACAACAGTAAAGGTTAAATACTCCGCTGCTTTCACTGCTTTCGATATTAGGATTTTCCAAGCCCGGCCGCGAGCTCAGCAGTAGATTCCATCAGCAGCCGTTAGCAAGCCAACTCAGGTGAGGTTAAAGTCCGGATGCCACTCCCCTTCTACCATTGCTGTTTTTGCTAGTTTTACAGCAGGGAGCGCGGCGGTTCCTTTTTACTGTCCCGACTTCAAAAAACCTTCTGTACGGGCAGCAGAAACACTCAGAGTGAAGCCCCAATCCACTCCAGCCAACACCGCCCTTCTGCCACCGTTACCGCCTTGCAGCCTCCTGCATGGAACAGATTGGAAACGCGAGGTAACCAGGAGCTGCTCAGAGAAACATCCGCCGTGCGGACGCCATCTTGCCTCCGTTTACCATCCACCGGACCCATCTTTTTGGGTTAAAATATATTAGTATTATTTGTTTGTTTGTTTAAATTTTATATCATGTGTTTATACATAGATTTTTTAAACAATTGTAATATGTTTACTATTTTTTTCATTTTTTGTACTTGTGTTCTAATGTTATTTATATTTTATTTAAAATATATATTATATGTATGCTTTTTTATAACAGTAAATTAAAAATATCTATTTTTTATTAATTGTGTTAAATTATATATAGCTGTATAGGTATATGTATATGTATGTATGTATATTTATGCATGTATGTATATGTGGGGCATAAAGTGTAGCATAAATTATGCATAAAAGAAGCAGAGAACTCTGGTTAATTCCAAAGTTTAGGTGGAGAGCAGATCCTATGTAGAGGACCCTACAACACTAGCGACACTCTGAATTTGCTCACCTGAAATGTTTGCTTTTCTATCAAAGTATTTAAGCATAGAATTAGCACACGGACATCCACACCAATATAGAAAGGGACAACGTATTTTGCCATTTCTACAGCAAAGTCTTTAAGCATTGGGATTAGTACAGTGCTATTCATGCCAAACTGTAAAATTACATAAACCTTTTGCCACTCCAGGCCCTGTATTAAAGCTTTGGATTAGTTAAAAACCATCCAAGGCAACCTGAAATGAACAAAAGCAACCCTTGACATCTGTTTTGCTATCATTCTAGCTCTTCAGCGAGGTTTAGCTTTGTCCAGACACAAGGGTGTACTTAGTATAAGTCAAAACAATACCCTTTTAAGGATAGGTTGCTGCATAAATTATGCAAAAAAGAAGCAGATTACTTTGAATAGTTCCCAAGTTTAGCTCTTGAGCAGCTCCTATGTACAGCACCCTACAACACCAGCGACACTCTGAATTTGCTCATCTCAAATGTATGCTTTTCTATCAATATTTTTGAGCATAGCATTAGCACAAGGCCATCCACGTTGAGATAGAAAGGGCCAAAGTATTTTGCCATTTCTACAGAAGGTTTTTAAGCATAGGATTAGCATAGTGCTATCCATGCCAAGCTGTAAAATGTCAAAAGTCTTTTACTACTATTAGGATTCATCAGCAAGGCAGCTTCTTATCCATTTTTCTCGTGGTTGAAATTTATAAGACCCAAGCTTGTAGGGCAGTGCTATACGGGACTGCAATCTCAATCAGTTAGATATTCGTAAAAACACTTTTAATAAATCTCTTATGAGATTACCAAAAAGCACTCTATCACTTCCACTGAGGTTTGACTTAAACCTTACATACCTCGCTAATGTAGTCTGTCTGAAACCTATCTTATAATGGACAATACTCTGGTTAAATGAGGACGTGACCCTATATAGGGACTATGTCAGTGAGATAATCGAGGTGAACAGCCTTTACAATGAAACTTTTACAAAGCACTACCATTACGATGCAACTTTTACAACGCAAACTATTACAGCGCATAGCTCTTGGGGGCGCTCTAGGATAGGGAATAGGTTTAATGTACTATCCAACACTTTCCCTACTATCCACGGGGACTGGAGTTGGAATAGTAAATTAAACTATTCACTATCCAGCGCCCAAAAGCATTATGCGTTGTAATGGTATGCGTTGTAAAAAATGCGGTGTAAAGGTAGGCGTTGTAAAAGTATGCGTTGTAACGTCATACACCCGATAATCGACAATCGTCTGGGCCTCACGATCCCTGGGTATCTCACATCAAAACCTGGCTGTTCAAGCGTTGCCTTTCTGCATACTGTCAGAATTCTTCTTCCATACCCAAGAATGCCCATGAAATTGTTAAATCATGTTATTGGAACATCGTTTTCTGCAATAGGATTTCCATTGTTCCTGCAGGTAGTTTATCTGATCTTTATTTATCCACCAAGTGTGAGTCCCACTTTGAAGATGTTATGGATTTTCTGAGTGTCTCTTCAGTGAGATCTTTGTTTATTAAATTCAGACTTGGAATACTCCCACTGGCTGTCTTTACTGGCACATGGAATAAAATCTCTGCTATGGCCAACAATAATTTATGCCCTCTGGGATGTCCAAATATTGAAAATGAAGAACATGTCTTATTCTCTTGTACTGTTTATGCTAAGCAGCGCACACGTTGGATCATCTCTCTTTGCCAGCTCTTCCACTTAGAGGATTGACATTTACCTTTAAGAATCTGTTAGTCACATGCTAGGCCCAGTGTTGTATATTCAGATTCCAACTTTTTCCATTCAATGTGATATATTACACAAAAAGTTGTTAGGGAAAGCGCCTTTTAGAGCTGTGACCTGTAAATACTAGACTATTTTGGTTAAACTTTTACTACCTTTTTACACTGTGCACTTTAACACACTTGTAAAACCTAGTGATATGAGGGGAACCCAAATTCAGATTATTACTTTAGCTGCCAGATAGCACAGTTGGGCCACTGAGAGCTTAGTTTAGGCTACTGTTAGAGGCTGCCCATCTGTGATGCTGCTAGGACAAGGGGGTATCTCTGTGTTTACTTTTATTAATTTCAAACTTTGTGATCCTAATTATTTTATGAAGGTTTTTATAACTTCGCTCAGGAATGTTGGCAGCTGCTGAATGTTTCTTTTTTTATGAGAATTGTCTGTTCTTATCATGTGTTTATTTTATTATTTTTCCTTTGTATGTGCTGTGTTATTGTGTACTTTTATGGCTCTTTTGAGCCGAAATAAAGATGATGATCGTGATGGTGTCAGTACCATACCGATGAATTCCAAGATAATTGTATTTCCTCTGTATGTTGCCTATATTTACTAAATTCATACGGAGTCTTGTAGAGTTTTCAGTTCTAGCAAAGCTAGTGCAGTGACCACCTAATGGTTGGGAGTTCCAATCCTCTCAAAAGGAAGCAAGATCTAATCATGGTCAATGTACATGCCCAAGAAAGTTTTTTTCCTGTCCATGTGAAGAAAGCTTTCCCGGGAAAAATCTTGGGGAGGTGCATGAAAGGCAATTAGTATCTGAGTCAAGTTGTCAGTCCCCATTCAAGGTCCCCAGGGTAGACAGGAGTTACTGGGCCCCAACCATGGTGGTTGAGGTCATTTGCAACTGGTGTCCGAGAGATAATCCTTCTATGGCTCTGGACAGTAGGCCAAGTACAACCCTTTTCGCACTTGACATTGAGTGGAGAGGGCTAGGCCTTTTCTGAACGCTGTCAATAATGGGTGCAGCCTTTATCCGATCAGTGGTACTGAATTTCTCTTAGAACTAGGAAGTATGAACGGCTTAGTTGGCCGTACCAGGATTCAAACAGATGCTAGCAACGGTGGTTAGCTCGCTAAGCCATATTGATGCTTTCTCTTAAAATACCCTACGAATCAGTCGGAAGGTTGATTGACCTGAAGGGATGAGAATGGTTAACACTGTTACTGGGGAACTGCTGCTGCTTCACATCTCACATGTTGTGTTTGCAGTTACCGCTCTAAGTGTACTGGGGATGCTCAGACGTGAGTCCCAGGCACTCCACACCACTGGAATCAAGCTAGCCGGGCTGAAGAGAGGTGTTACCTCGAAACCGGGCCGGTCCTCGGATGCTTGTTTCCGTTCTGGGAAGGACATGGCTTTTGTAGTTCGGACTGGACTGTTCCCATGGGGCACAGGGTCAGCGCTGATTTGCATATCGCCATTGTCTAACCCAGGGTGGTGTGGAGTGGAAAAACGATGGATTTGGGCCCAGATCTTTGGACTGGGGTGAATGTGTGACATTGATCCACATTCTGTCCATCATTGTTGTGTTTGCAGTTACCGCTCTAAGTGTACTGGGGTTGCTCAGACGTGAGTCCCAGGCACTCCACACCACTGGAATCAAGCTAGCCGGGCTGAAGAGAGGTGTTACCTCTGTAGTGTAGTTCCTATTATCCCAATAGGCTCTGCGCATTGGAATAATACCTTCAATAGTATAGGCCTAGACCAGACGTTAACTAGGTCTACTACTGTCGATATTAGACTTAAAGTTTTGGGTTTGCCAGCTAGCTCAGAGTTCACTAGAAACTTTCTCGAATAGGCAAGGAGGAGTTGAACCTCCCTGGATAGACAAGAAGGGATTTAGTTTCTGACAACCATAGAACATGACAACTTTGCTCTCCCCTAATCAAGAGTGTATCTCTAGAGTCGTGTGAACAAAAGGCAATTTATTTTACTCAGTCAGTACGTGCATTCTTAGTCTCACCAGATTGTAGAGAAAAGGAAGAGACGGGCGTGTTCAATAAAAGATGTTATTTATTGATCAGTCTCTTTTCTCATACAAGAGAAATGGATCGATATTATTGCAATACTTATGGTTAAGTAAAGTGCATACATTAATAGCAGAAGTATAAAATAATACTGTAAAAACATTGATATGGTTTCTAAGCCATATGAAGGTTTAAAATGAATAAAATATATACATACACATATACATTTGACTAATCGTACTCAACTGGTGTTTCTAACTACGCCTACCCCGTGTACCTGACCTAAGCCTAATACGTGGGCGGGAATAGAAAGTTACAGTTTAAGTTAAGTTTGTTTTGCCAAGTGACTGACTAAAGAATTCTCTGCGAGGGGTTATTCAGTTCTGTACCTGGAATCTAGGATGAATGAGGGATGGTATCTCTCGTCTCTGGTCTCGATATTCCAGGCTGCCTGCGAGGGCTACCCGGAAGCGCCGGAGCTGGATTTCTCGGCAGGAGAAAAGCAGCGTCTCGTTTTCAGCGCGTCAGGAAGGCGGGGCTTCGCCAGCGGGGTCTGCTCTGCTCTGGGTTTCGGCAAGTCTGGCTGCTCCGATCTCGTCACCACCGCGTGTGTTTGCATAGGGCAATATCGGTAATATTTATACCTTTAAGGTGCAGAGATTGACGTAAGGATGGACATAGATACATCAATAAGGATGTCATACGACTTGGTCGTTAGCACATTCTTTTGCTGAAGTTCTCGGTGAAATCAAAACAATGGCCGCAGGGTTTTTCCCAGGTCTGTCATAGGTTTGATTTGTTTTGAGAACTCCGTATGCCTTATCAGGGGCTGGAGGAATATCGCTTGTCTAATTAGATGGCAAGCGTTATGACCTAATCAGATAACACGATCCTGTGCCGTAGTGTGGCTTTATCAGATAACGGTTCCTGCATCATGGGGGTTTTCTGCCTCATGGGATGGCTGCTAGTTAACTTGTTAACCAGAATAGGGTCAGGAATAGGGGGATCGATACAGAACCTATAGGAATACATCACACCCACTCCACGCTAACTATGGACATATTTACGAATCTGTGCATAGTAAAACATACTGTAGAGTATCGTGTATACTTTACCACCCCAAAATACATAAATGCATTTTGAAATTATCAAATATACGGAAAAAAACAGTCACATGTAATGTATGCACTCAAGCTGTAGAATAATGCTAAAGTAATCACGCATATCTATACATTATCACTAATTTGTATATGAGAATTTACACATGAAATGGCTCTTAATACAGAAAAAAAGTTTGAGACCATTCCATCACAGAATAAAATAATTATGAACATACCAGCGGGCAGCTAATGTCTATAAGCTATCTAAAATTAGAAATTTTAGTTCTCTAAGAATAGTTCTTACTTTAAGCAGAAGATAGTGTCTCGAAAAATACGAAAAAATATTTTGGGGCTGCTGAAAAAATTGCTGTCCTTGAACTGGAGGGAAAATTGTTCATGGTATTTTGCTTTTCTAGTTGAAGGCCAAATTCAGGGAACGCCGTGTGCGAGCTTGCTCAAAAGTCTCTATTTCTGCTCTGGTGAGAACATCATATCACTTAGACTCTCGAAAAAGTTGTCAACAGCTTCCTGGGAGAGTTCCACTAACTCGGAAATAGGTGTAACCATGCATTCGTGCGCATGATTGTCTCCATTGACATTTTGATTAGTATTGCTGACAGAAGGTCGTACCTGATTAATGCTGCTTTCATCTTGAACTTCACTACCCATTAATCGTAGTGGTGAAGTTTCCACGAATGCCGTCATCAGGATTGGTAGCCGTTGCGGGCAGCACAAAGCATGAGCCTTTATTGGACTCAACAATGTTTCTGCATCCATTGGCGCATCCGATTGTAGCGTCAGACAGGTGTCTAACACGCATTCTTCTCCGCATAGCAAGCACCTTAATACAGGTAAAACACATCGTTGCCACATTGGTCGAAATGAAAGAAACCAAGTCATGTTCAGGTCTCTAAGCCGGGATAGTCCCAGGATTTTTGATATCCGGTCCCGGTATCCAATGGCTAGGATTGTTTCTTCCCTTGTCGCAGGTGTTTTGTCTGTGACATGGTTTGCCATAACGAAATATAAGGACTAGGAATAGGATTCCTGCAATTAGTCCCAAAATGAGGGGAAGTCCGCCAAAAATCGAATGGACGAAATCTGGAAAAATACCCAGTATGGCTTTAAATGGTGTTAATGCCATCGAAAATACTGTCTTAAATACTTTTGAGACTCCACTGGTATCAGAAATATTTAAGATTTCATTCAGGATTTCTGCGAAATGTATGGGGGAATTAGTTGATAACAATGAATGTATCTCTGCAGTCGTCCTTGCGACTAGGAGATCATACGTTTCTTTTGATGACGTGAGCCTTGTCGGCGTCTGAAGAAGCACTGTTTTCATTCTGCTTAAAGTATCTATTCGAATAGAAGTAATTTTCAAGTTGGGCCATGCCCTTGCCTCCCTGTCTGGAAGGGAGCTGGGGAACAATAAGCGTCCACAGCACTTGACCTTCGCAGTCGTAGTTACGAGATAAGGAGTCCCGGGCATAAGACTACAACATCTGCGGTCTACAATTAGAATGTAACTCCCATTATAGAGTCTTTGAAAGAATGGTTCTATCTCTGTAGCAGGTGTGCCTAGTTGGTGACATGAAAGGTTATTTGAGTTCCCTTCACAGGCTCCATGCAAACTAATTCCATTACACAGAAGTGTACCGCTCAGTGACATTGCACAATTATTGCCACTAAGAAACACTTTCTGTCCTTTATTACTGACACATGCATGTGAATAGGGCAGGTTCCATGTTGTTTTAATGTATCCCTTTCCCAATTTTTCGTACATGCCAGCCTGTATATATTTTTGGCAGTATTGAAACCTGAAGGTTGATATTGGAATATTAATTATCCCATGTATTATCCATTCACTGACAGGTCGTTCTGACATTGTCACTGGTAATCTCTCGAGTTTCTCAATGCTCAGGATTGTATAATTAGCACCCTTTTGTGCCATACTGATTTGTTTATCAGTAAGGTTAAAGATATTGAAAAGTGACGTTGTGTTGATTAAACGCCAAGGCACATAGCCTGAACGCAGATTTTGTAACGTCCAGCCAAGCTGTACAATAGAACGCAATTGGGACTGACCGTGTTGTAACAACAGTAAGTCTTGCGATAATATGTCGATTGCTGAAGACACAATGCTGTCCAGAGAAAAAATTCTGGAGGACAGAGTCATTAACCCATTGTCCACTACAGAAAGTGATTTTTCCAAATTAATACGGTCAATTTCCCGTATACTTTCTGCTGTTTCAATTTGAGTAACCTTCCAGGCCTCGTTGTATGCTGCATATACAGAGGCTGCTATGAAACGTTTTTGACGCTGTTTGCGCGGTCCCATAATGAAATCACGCAAGTCAGCACCATCAGTAAGTAAAGTTAGGTGTTGCTTAATTTCTGCCAGTGTGGAAGTTTGTAGCCACTGAAGGCATAATTTGCCCACACTGTAGGTGGTTATTATTCCTGGGTGTTGTCTTTGGGAATATCTAGGGTCTGGCCTGGTCATTTTGAACCCCTGTGTTTTGTTCAGGAATCTGTCTTGACAGTTATTAGTATCTGTGGGCCAGATCAACCACTGTTTCCAATCAGGATTTGTTCGGTTTTGGTTTAATACATAGTTTACATCTATCTCTTCATCTGTCGAGCTATTGCTGTTCATTGTTTGTTTTGGAATAGACGGTTTATTTAAGTCTTTGATTTTGGCTAAGCCAAGACAGGTAGTTTGTTGAACAGTGTCATTTAAAAATATAATTTGTTCTGGGATCATGCAGGCTCTAAACAAAGATTCTATACCCTGTACTTGCCATTCTTTTGTACCCCAAACACTTTTTACTTCAACGTTTTTGTCCCAATAATCAAAACCAAAAGTATTCATTTGTTCAAAGAATGAGTCTGAATATATTAATTTCGTGTTTGTTATCATGGTCTTTGTCCCTGTCTTATTTGACAATTTGAAATAAAATGTTTCAGCATTACTTGTGTTAAAACCTGAAAAGTATGAATATTTGTCATAAACGGTTCTTGAGCTTCCTTTTGGAGGGGTTGCACAATGTTCCCATTGATTATAATTTAAAACATTTCTAGGTTGTGCAGATCTATGTAGAAAATGGTTACCATAGTGGTTATAACAGTACATACTATCATAATTTTTCGAACCCTGCATATAATCATGTTTGGTAAATTTAGCAGACATCACTAAGTCAGACATCATATTATTTATACTTTCAAAGTCCCAATCATCAGCAAATGAGCTTGGTTTTACAAAGTCACTCAACGAGATCTTAATTTGGTGTGGATATTTCAGGATTTCAACTGGACCATAGATTTCGTAGTCAGTGTTGTCCCATGCTACCCCACCCGGTATAGGATTGGCTGTGAAGTTGACTGAAGAAAGTTCTCTTTTCTCGACGTGTGAAGATGTGTGTGGTTTGAGGATCAAGTTGATTTTCTGACTTGCTGTGTCCATTTTAGCATATTTTCCCTCAATGAAGCGTCCCAAAGTTAGTACCATGATGAGCCAAAGTATGAGGATAAATGCACCAAAACCCACCCAAAATTCAATCCATGGAGAAATCAGATATGTTTCTTTCAGTTGTTTCAAAAGTACTTTAACTTTATCTTTAAAGGTTTTTGTTGATGGCTGTGTTTTTGATTCAGTGAAGCCTTCAGAGGAATCATCGAAGTTTATGAAGTAGCCGGATGCAGTTCTGTCAATTGTTCCAATTGCTTCAGGATTACCGTTTCTTGCATAGTCGTTTGTTACTTCATTATAGATTGGTGTGTCTCTGCTAAATGTTTTTATTTGGGTTTTCAGAGGTCTAAGTTCCATTGCATTGTTGCATAGTCCTTGTTGTAGTTCTGTAGGCGTTTCGAATGTGATCAGCCTCTTAGACTGAACCTCTGTGTTTGTAGCAAATCTTGGTGTTCTACTACTTATTGGGAGTCCACTTGGCCTACTATTTGTTATCGGCCACATGATTGTGGTTTTACCAGGTCGATGGATACAACTCGGTTCTCCTTTTTACCAGCAAGCGGCGGTAGTACAACTGATCTTGTCCCGTTGACAGACAAGACAGGAACTGCTTTTCTGTAAGAAGGCCCAAATTCCTTCTTTACCGCGATCTTTTCTCTGACTAGATCCCCGACTTTTGGAATCCAGACAGGTCTTGCTGGGACAGGTGGTGGTTCTTCAGTGGTTGTTGGCTGCTTTTTCAACTTTATGTTGCTCAGGTCTTTTCTTGTTTCATTTAAGTCCTGCAAAATAGCCAAACGATCTTTGATATCAAAGCTTTGTTCCTTCACCACTGAAGTCTGACTGTCGAGGTCAAAGACCAACATCCTAGTTCCAAACAATAATTCGTACGGACTGAATCCCTTCAGAGAATTTCTTGGCAAGTTATTTAGACTACGTTGGACACTTATTAGATGTTTGACCCACCCAGCTCCCGAACCTAATATCCTTTCCGTTATAGATTGCTTTCTGCCTTGGTTTTTTCTTTACACCATCCCGTATCCCTCAGGAAGGAAGTGAGAAGATTCCCGCTATGCTATGCTCATTTGGCCATGTTTCCCCTCAGGCTGGAGGGCTAGAGTGAAAACAATGGTCAAACGTAGCATGCTCTTAGCGTATATGCCATTTAGACTCGCAAATCTTTGTATAACAGTCCAGACGTCAGCCGAGTGCTGGGGATCTACAGTATAAGTGGAAACTAGCCTGTATATGTTAATCGGACGCTTAGCTTTTTACTGTTGATTCTTTCTGGAGTGAAACGACACGGTATTACACCGTTTCTCTCACCACTGCGATTTCTGTTACAGTTTGGGCAGTTCTTTACAAACATGGTATGATGCAGGCTCATGCCTGGCCACCAGTACCTTGATTGTAATTCTTCCAGAGAATCTTTTAGTTTGAGGTGTCTGAGACCCTCGCCCATATGTGCGTCTACAATTAACAAGTTTCTCCTGTCCATGTTTGGAATCACTCTATCCCCCACTCCAGGGATTCGAGCAAAAGGGACGGAGTTTGCATCGATTATGTATGTATAATTGAGTGGATAGTTGATCGGTAGCGCTGAGCAGTCGCCTTTTGATGACGTTTTCACTGCCAGCACTGTTTCACCGTCAATATACTTCACTGTACGCTTTTTTCGAACTACAGAAGCCGATTTAGTTGCTACCGCTGTGGCTGTCTCAGCCAATGAATTCCCTGCAACGTGAACGCCATCACGCTGATGACTCAGTGAGTGTGTCACGTGAGTCTTTGGTAGTTCTTTTTGTAAAAGAACTATTTGTTCCCAAAGCAGTTTCTGCTTTATTGTTGCACCTGTGTCATCTTTGTAACCGTTTAGAATCCATGTCTGCAAATCGTTGTTATATGATTTGACGCAGTAATATGAATCGGACACTATAAGTGTCGGGAATTCGCGATCCGCATTATCTAGCGCCATTTTCAATGCTATTATTTCAGTCTGTTGTTCTGAATTAGTTTCTACTGAGTGTGTTTTTGTTAATAGAGGTCTTAGTTTACCTCCGCGCCACACTTCTTTTGTAATCTCACATGTGGGGTTGTATGCTTGTTCTCCCCAAACGGAGGGTTGAGCATGTCCGTCTGTATAGATTACACAAGCGTATTGTCGTAAGGGCAGAATGTCGATTGGCAGAGGGAATGTTCTTTCATATTCTAGATTTTTCAATTCCTTTAGTTCTGGATCAAAGTAGTAGTATACTTTGTCCGTTGTAATTGAATTCACCCATTGTATCCATTCCGGATTCAATGTTGTTGTTGGTAAATTACACGGTGTTGTTAATGCCTCAAAGGCTGATTCTGCTGTTCTGACTGTGATGTGTCTACCGTCCGCTTGATATTTTTCTCTAGCTATTGCGGTTTGAACTGCATGAACAATGTTTTCTTTAATGCTGAATTTCTTTTCAGCTTCTGTGTACAAGTGTGATTTGAATGCAATTGGTACCTTTTCTCCCTCATTAGAGGTCAGGTATGTGAATCCGCATCTTCCTGGGATGACTCGAATCACAAGATTGCGTGTGTTATCACGTGTTTCTAATTTTGTTTTAATTAACATGTCTGTTTGTAAGGATCTCAGACTTTCTGTGTGTATTTGAGTCCAATTGGTTCTTTTAAAATCTGGTTTTATTAGATCATAAAGGGGTTTGACCCTTTCTGCGTAATTTGCAATGTATGTTCTTCCGAAATTTAGGAAGCCTAGAATTGACTGTAGGTTTTTTAGTGTTCTAGGTGCTTGGGGTACGGCACATTTCTCTAGGAAATTGTCAGCCAGGCTTTTGCCTTCACTTGATTATTCATATCCTAAGAACAGGACTGTCAGATGGGCAATTCTGGATTTTTTAAAGTTGAATTTGTAACCCTCTGCTGCGAACCCAAGTATTATGGTGTTCACTCTCTTCAAGTGAGTATCCAAGTCATCATCTGTTAAGTATATGTCGTCGACATAAGATAATGCTTCGTCATCATATGTTTGTAGTAATTCTGTTACTCTCGCTGAGAATACCCCAGGGCTATTCTTGTACCCCTGGGCTAACCGACAGAATTGTTTTTGAGTGCTATTTATTGAGAACGCAGACAAATATCTGCTCTCTGGTGCTATGTTTTGACAAAAGAATCCATTAGAGATGTCTAATGTTGTTTTGTATTTTTTGCGCACTATGTTATTCATTAGTGCAGCACTATGCGAGTTTTGCACTGCAAAAGTTTTGCAACATGAGTTAAGGTGTCGGTAATCCAAAACTAGACGATATGAATTGTCTGGTTTGGAGACCGGAAACAAAGGGTTGTTCATTTGTGAGGTGCAAGTTTCAATCACCCCCTGGTATTCTAGCTGATCTAGGATTTCTTTTACCTGTTTTTTAGCTTCTTGCTTAATTGGGTACTGTCTTTGTGCAGTAGGTTGTGATTTTAACTGGATTTTGTGAGGAGGAGAGTCCTCATCCCATCCTACATGATTTTTATATAAAGCAGGAGCGAGAGCTACTGCCCACTTTCTAGCAAGTGTATATTTTTTATGAATTGGGATATGATTTGAGAAGGCAGGCATCATTATTTCTTCGCCATGAGGGCACTCCCTGACAAACTCTGGTGGCCAGTCTTTTTCAGCTAGAAGGATGTCATAGCCCTTGGAGAGATTATCCCAAAATAGTCCCCTTATTTTTCTAGTCTTATCCCCTTCTATACGTAAAGTTATTTCATATATTTTGTGAGGTTTGCTAACTCTGGTGTCTGCAGTTTCCACTTGAAGATATGCATTCGTGTCCACTGTCTCCAGATGATTCATAAGGACTTTGCGAGCTATGCTCACTTCTGCTGCGCTGTCTAGCATTGTCTGAGCCCATTCTCCGTTTTTCAGTTGTGTCCTCAGTATTCTCGGCATTGTTAACTACCTTGATACTGGCTACCTTCTTCTTTGGAAATTGTAATTTCTTTTTTAGATGAGCAGGTTCCTTGTCTTTGGACTTGGCGTGCTCTTCTCTTTGTTCTGATCGTCCTCTTCTTTCCGATTTCTGCGAGGAAGTCTGAAAAGATTGAGAGGGACGTGTATCAATGTCTTGATATCTATCAGGCTTTTTTATATTATCCCTATTTCTCAGGTTATATCTTTTCCCAGAGGGGTCACTTTGGGGTGACCTGTGTCTTTGGTTCGGAGCTTTTTTTCTTCGCCGAGGAGACCTTCCTCTGGACTGGAATTTCTTTTCTTTAGGATTGGATTGTTTGTTTCCATCCCAGCTCTTTTTTTGTGATGTTGAATTATTATTAAAAAATATTTTTTCAGGACTTTCAATCAGCTGTGGTTTTACTGGTATTCCACCTAAACTATCTCTACCTAGTTCCTCATAGGATTTTTCTATGATTCTGGCAATTTCAGCTGGTTGGTCTGCTATATCTGTCTCCTTTAACCTCTGGCGGATCGCCACGTTTGCTGCTTCTCCCTTTATGTTGGCTAGTAATATAGCCGAGACCTGCTTGAAGTCTTTTAGTAATTTCATACCAAGAGTTAAAGCGGATTCTGGACCGTATTCATCTTGAATTTGTTTTAGCACATCTGGTATTACCGAAATGGATGGAACACCGTGCGTTTTTGTGTAGATGGAAGCAAAGACTGTACCCCAAGTGTCACAGTCCTCCACGTGTGGTGCGATTCCCATTGGAAGACAGATAGTCAGAATCCTGTGTTTTTCTAACGGGGTGGTGTCTGGAAACACCGCCTCTATTTGGGTGATTTTTTGTGCTAACCAGAATGGTATTTGTTCCCGTTTAGCTGGTACTTTACCTAGGCAGAATTGTATGTTCTGTGGTGTAATTTTATTTGTGTTCCCCTGATGAGGGGTCAGCTGTGGAATTTTAATCGCTGGTTGGATTGTTGAAGTCCGCATCACATATTGGACTAATTGTCTATGTAATTTTATTAATTGTTTTAGCTGTGTTATAAGCTCTGGTGCAGGCATTCTTTCAATGTCTGGATGTGGTGTGTATCCGGCTAGGACCGGCCACGTTGCTCCTGGTCTACCTAAGGGACCGAGCCTGGTGATGTGATTATTATGTTTTAGGGCGCCATTAAATAAGAGCAGGTGCTCTTGAAATTTAAGTGGTACTTCCACCTCCTCGAAAGGAGTGTACTCCTCAGGAGGTTCCTCTGTTTTGTAATAGTGGAAGTACTTAGTTACAGCATTTGCTGCTGGAAAATGTATCCATGAATAGTATACCTCTGTCTGCCGATATTCGTGTGCCTCAATTATGAATATGACTGTGCCACCTCTAGGTGTCAGTCCATTTTCTATAAGTTTTAAGGTTATAGATTTCCTTTTGATGACCGGGATGAGTATTATATCCGGGTCTGTGTCTTGTATAGCAGTATCAGCTGCTGCGAGTTCAGTTGCTATCCTAACTGTCTCTCTTTCTTCATCACTGTCTACCATTTTACCGACAGGAAGGTTATTTTGTTTGTTTGCAGATCAGGTTTCTTATGGAATCAAAGATTAGATGCACAATATTTTGGAACAGTGTATCCTTCAACGTTGACTAAACCAAGAACCATACATAGGAGTTTCCTCCTGCGAGGTCTGGCGGATATGACCTTTCACCCACTCCAGACGTCTTTGGAGTATTATGGGAAAAAAGGGGTCTGAGTGAAAAAGCACGACTGAGTTACTCTAAATGTCTTACGTTAGTTTTATCGCCCTTCCAAACGCGTTGGGCGCCATGTAGTGTAGTTCCTATTATCCCAATAGGCTCTGCGCATTGGAATAATACTTTCAATAGTATAGGCCTAGACCAGACGTTAACCAGGTCTACTACTGTCGATATTAGACTTAAAGTTTTGGGTTTGCCAGCTAGCTCAGAGTTCACTAGAAACTTTCTCGAATAGGCAAGGAAGAGTTGAACCTCCCTGGATAGACAAGAAGGGATTTAGTTTCTGACAACCATAGAACATGACAACTTTGCTCTCCCCTAATCAAGAGTGTATCTATAGAGTCGTGTGAACAAAAGGCAATTTATTTTACTCAGTCAGTACGTGCATTCTTAGTCTCACCAGATTGTAGAGAAAAGGAAGAGACGGCCGTGTTCAATAAAAGATGTTATTTATTGATCAGTCTCTTTTCTCATACAAGAGAAATGGATCGATATTGTTGCAATACTTATGGTTAAGTAAAGTGCATACATTAAAAGCAGAAGTATAAAATAATACTGTAAAAACATTGATATGGTTTCTAAGCCATATGAAGGTTTAAAATGAATAAAATATATACATACACATATACATTTGACTAATCGTACTCAACTGGTGTTTCTAACTACGCCTACCCCGTGTACCTGACCTAAGCCTAATACGTGGGCGGGAATAGAAAGTTACAGTTTAAGTTAAGTTTGTTTTGCCAAGTGACTGACTAAAGAATTCTCTGCGAGGGGTTATTCAGTTCTGTACCTGGAATCTAGGATGAATGAGGGATGGTATCTCTCGTCTCTGGTCTCGATATTCCAGGCTGCCTGCGAGGGCTACCCGGAAGCGCCGGAGCTGGATTTCTCGGCAGGAGAAAAGCAGCGTCTCGTTTTCAGCGCTTCAGGAAGGCGGGGCTGCGCCAGCGGGGTCTGCTCTGCTCTGGGCTTCGGCAAGTCTGGCTGCTCCGATCTCGTCACCACCGCGTGTGTTTGCATAGGGCAATATCGGTAATATTTATACCTTTAAGGTGCCGAGATTGACGTAAGGATGGACATAGATACGTCAATAAGGATGTCATACGACTTGGTCGTTAGCACATTCTTTTGCTGAAGTTCTCGGTGAAATCAAAACAATGGCCGCAGGGTTTTTCCCAGGTCTGTCATAGGTTTGATTTGTTTTGAGAACTCCGTATGCCTTATCAGGGGCTGGAGGAATATCGCTTGTCTAATTAGATGGCAAGCATTATGACCTAATCAGATAACACGTTCCTGTGCCGTAGTGTGGCTTTATCAGATAACGGTTCCTGCATCATGGGGGTTTTCTGCCTCATGGGATGGCTGCTAGTTAACTTGTTAACCAGAATAGGGTCAGGAATAGGGGGATCGATACAGAACCTATAGGAATACATCACACCTCGAAACCGGGCCGGTCCTCGGATGCTTGTTTCCGTTCTGGGAAGGACATGGCTTTTGTAGTTCGGACTGGACTGTTCCCATGGGGCACAGGGTCAGCGCTGATTTGCATATCGCCATTGTCTAACCCAGGGTGGTGTGGAGTGGAAAAACGATGGATTTGGGCCCAGATCTTTGGACTGGGGTGAATGTGTGACATTGATCCACATTCTGTCCATCATTGTTGTGTTTGCAGTTACCGCTCTAAGTGTACTGGGGATGCTCAGACGTGAGTCCCAGGCACTCCACACCACTGGAATCAAGCTAGCCGGGCTGAAGAGAGGTGTTACCTCGAAACCGGGCCGGTCCTCGGATGCTTGTTTCCGTTCTGGGAAGGACATGGCTTTTGTAGTTCGGACTGGACTGTTCCCATGGGGCACAGGGTCAGCGCTGATTTGCATATCGCCATTGTCTAACCCAGGGTGGTGTGGAGTGGAAAAACGATGGATTTGGGCCCAGATCTTTGGACTGGGGTGAATGTGTGACATTGATCCACATTCTGTCCATCATTGTTGTGTTTGCAGTTACCGCTCTAAGTGTACTGGGGATGCTCAGACGTGAGTCCCAGGCACTCCACACCACTGGAATCAAGCTAGCCGGGCTGAAGAGAGGTGTTACCTCGAAACCGGGCCGGTCCTCGGATGCTTGTTTCCGTTCTGGGAAGGACATGGCTTTTGTAGTTCGGACTGGACTGTTCCCATGGGGCACAGGGTCAGCGCTGAGTTGCATATCGCCATTGTCTAACCCAGGGTGGTGTGGAGTGGAAAAACGATGGATTTGGGCCCAGATCTTTGGACTGGGGTGAATGTGTGACATTGATCCACATTCTGTCCATCATTGTTGTGTTTGCAGTTACCGCTCTAAGTGTACTGGGGATGCTCAGACGTGAGTCCCAGGCACTCCACACCACTGGAATCAAGCTAGCCGGGCTGAAGAGAGGTGTTACCTCGAAACCGGGCCGGTCCTCGGATGCTTGTTTCCGTTCTGGGAAGGACATGGCTTTTGTAGTTCGGACTGGACTGTTCCCATGGGGCACAGGGTCAGCGCTGATTTGCATATCGCCATTGTCTAACCCAGGGTGGTGTGGAGTGGAAAAACGATGGATTTGGGCCCAGATCTTTGGACTGGGGTGAATGTGTGACATTGATCCACATTCTGTCCATCATTGTTGTGTTTGCAGTTACCGCTCTAAGTGTACTGGGGATGCTCAGACGTGAGTCCCAGGCACTCCACACCACTGGAATCAAGCTAGCCGGGCTGAAGAGAGGTGTTACCTCGAAACCGGGCCGGTCCTCGGATGCTTGTTTCCGTTCTGGGAAGGACATGGCTTTTGTAGTTCGGACTGGACTGTTCCCATGGGGCACAGGGTCAGCGCTGATTTGCATATCGCCATTGTCTAACCCAGAGTGGTGTGGAGTGGAAAAACGATGGATTTGGGCCCAGATCTTTGGACTGAGGTGAATGTGTGACATTGATCCACATTCTGTCCATCATTGTTGTGTTTGCAGTTACCGCTCTAAGTGTACTGGGGATGCTCAGACGTGAGTCCCAGGCACTCCAAACCACTGGAATCAAGCTAGCCGGGCTGAAGAGAGGTGTTACCTCGAAACCGGGCCGGTCCTCGGATGCTTGTTTCCGTTCTGGGAAGGACATGGCTTTTGTAGTTCGGACTGGACTGTTCCCATGGGGCACAGGGTCAGCGCTGGTTTGCATATCGCCATTGTCTAACCCAGGGTGGTGTGGAGTGGAAAAACAATGGATTTGGGCCCAGATCTTTGGACTGGGGTGAATGTGTGACATTGATCCACATTCTGTCCATCATTGTTGTGTTTGCAGTTACCGCTCTAAGTGTACTGGGGATGCTCAGACGTGAGTCCCAGGCACTCCACACCACTGGAATCAAGCTAGCCGGGCTGAAGAGAGGTGTTACCTCGAAACCGGGCCGGTCCTCGGATGCTTGTTTCCGTTCTGGGAAGGACATGGCTTTTGTAGTTCGGACTGGACTGTTCCCATGGGGCACAGGGTCAGCGCTGATTTGCATATCGCCATTGTCTAACCCAGGGTGGTGTGGAGTGGAAAAACGATGGATTTGGGCCCAGATCTTTGGACTGGGGTGAATGTGTGACATTGATCCACATTCTGTCCATCATTGTTGTGTTTGCAGTTACCGCTCTAAGTGTACTGGGGATGCTCAGACGTGAGTCCCAGGCACTCCACACCACTGGAATCAAGCTAGCCGGGCTGAAGAGAGGTGTTACCTTGAAACCGGGCCGGTCCTCGGATGCTTGTTTCCGTTCTGGGAAGGACATGGCTTTTGTAGTTCGGACTGGACTGTTCCCATGGGGCACAGGGTCAGCGCTGATTTGCATATCGCCATTGTCTAACCCAGGGTGGTGTGGAGTGGAAAAACGATGGATTTGGGCCCAGATCTTTGGACTGGGGTGAATGTGTGACATTGATCCACATTCTGTCCATCATTGTTGTGTTTGCAGTTACCGCTCTAAGTGTACTGGGGATGCTCAGACGTGAGTCCCAGGCACTCCACACCACTGGAATCAAGCTAGCCGGGCTGAAGAGAGGTGTTACCTCGAAACCGGGCCGGTCCTCGGATGCTTGTTTCCGTTCTGGGAAGGACATGGCTTTTGTAGTTCGGACTGGACTGTTCCCATGGGGCACAGGGTCAGCGCTGATTTGCTTATCGCCATTGTCTAACCCAGGGTGGTGTGGAGTGGAAAAACAATGGATTTGGGCCCAGATCTTTGGACTGGGGTGAATGTGTGACATTGATCCACATTCTGTCCATCATTGTTGTGTTTGCAGTTACCGCTCTAAGTGTACTGGGGATGCTCAGACGTGAGTCCCAGGCACTCCACACCACTGGAATCAAGCTAGCCGGGCTGAAGAGAGGTGTTACCTCGAAACCGGGCCGGTCCTCGGATGCTTGTTTCCGTTCTGGGAAGGACATGGCTTTTGTAGTTCGGACTGGACTGTTCCCATGGGGCACAGGGTCAGTGCTGATTTGCATATCGCCATTGTCTAACCCAGGGTGGTGTGGAGTGGAAAAACGATGGATTTGGGCCCAGATCTTTAGACTGGGGTGAATGTGTGACATTGATCCACATTCTGTCCATCATTGTTGTGTTTGCAGTCACATCTCACATACAGCATGTTCGTTCCAGTGGAAATTGAATATACTCATATTCTGGATGTAAATTAACCCTGAAAGGTAAAAAGCATTTACTCAAGCTGAAATCTTTCTTCATGTCCATTAATAGAATAGATATTCCTCAAGCTGTTGTCCATTCTTTTGAATGTGTTTGAATCACTTTTTTCAAGTAACTCTTTTAAACCATTCTAATTCTGCATTTTGTGTTGTCCATTGGTTTGAGACTACCCTTGATGGCACACAATTCCTCTTAAAAAAACAAGTACATACATTAGAATAGTAATAGTGTGCAGCTCATGCTCCCATAGTTTTATAGAATCAGTGAATGAATGAATAAAATGTATTTGTGGTTACTCAAAACCATTAAAATAGAGCAACAAATTACAGGTAATCATAATTGTTGAAAAAGAAACTTAAAATGGGAGCGACATAAACATAGTTAAAAATGTAAAGTTCATTAGACCATTAGTGCTTGCCCACAATTCTTGCCTGGTCTCGCTCATAGGGCTAGATTGTCTCTAAGATGTGGGAGTTCGCCATCTGGGCCAATGTCCTAGCTATGAGAGTCCATCAATTTCCGGCGTGTCTCTTGAATGAATTTACTGAACGTAGCCATGTCTTTCACTGTTTTCATTGTGAAAAGGTGGTAAACGGCCTCCTTTATAGATCTGATACCATGTTTCAGTAAGGTTGGCTTTAGATAGAGGTTACGCTCAGAGGACAACGCTGGCCAGCAGAATAAAATGTGTGCAAAGCTCTCATATTTGTATTTACATAGCCGGCACTCCAAGTGCTTTATCCAAGATGACCCCAAGGGGTAGAGATCTTTAAGGGGGAGAGGATGTAATCTAAGCGCTAAAATCCTATTTAACGCCTGTTTCCTCACCGCCTGGGTGAGATGGAGTTTGGAGTTCCGTTCTGTGTGAGGGAGTTTTAAGGAGTCGTGAAAGCCTCTTGATTCCAAAGATTCCAAGTCCGAGGTGCGCGAGCAGAGGCAAACCTGTTTTTTTATCGCGCTTTTAATAGCAGCGTACTTTATTGATTCAGGGTCCCAGTTTTCCACTGCGAGCTGCAGAGCATCTTTGGCGACGCAGAGGCTATTTGACCACGGACTATCTGATTCCAGGAAAATATTTTTTATAAAAAATGTCAGAGTGTTTTCTCTTGCCGCAATGGCAAGGAAGAAGTATTTGCTCATTGCGGCCAACTCTTCATATTTTTGTTGGGTTAGGTCGAACTCCAGCCGCACTAAAATGTTTCTGGTGGGAGCGGGAAGATGAAATAACTTTTTATATACTGAGCAGTGGATTTTTTCTAGTGTGCCTGATAACTTACCAGGGAAGGCTTGTTGTGTGTAGTTCAGTGAAGGTATTAACTTTGCCCTTAGTACTCTTCGAATTGCTGTTGTTGTAGGGCTATGTAAGGTGGCATACAGTTTGCTTAGGGCATATGTAATGCTTTTCCCTTTTGCCCGAATTTTATCAAGATGTACTCCTGGGCGCCCTGTCTTGCTAAGCCAAACTCCCAGGTAGTTATAATTTTGTGTGCAGTCCAAAGACAACTTTCCTATCCTCCATTTTGTCAGTTTTTTTTCCGGATAGGGTCCAAAGATTATTATTTTTGATTTGGATGGATTTACAATCCGTTTGTTCTTAGCATTGTAATTGTCCAGAGAAGATAGTGCCTTTTGTAGGCCGATTTTAGTGTGATCTAAGAGCACCAAGTCGTCAGCATATTGCAATAGTTGTATCTTCGTGTAACCGAGCCGTGGTGTTGCTAATGATGCTCCAGTCAGAGCTTTGCCCAGGTCTGCGGTGTATAAGTTAAACAGCATCGGAGCTATCACGCAGCCTTGCTTCAGTCTGCGGTCTGTGTCAATTTTCTCCGAGGCTGCCGTATTTGATAGTTTGATTCTAACCCAGGTGTTTGAATATAGTGATTGAATGGCTTTTAATAAGAGGGGGTCGATGTTCCAACTTTCCAATTTCTGCCAGAGGATCGAGCGGTCCACGCCATCAAATGCCGCCGTGTAATCGATAAAGCAAGCAAAGATCGGGAGGGTTTTTCGGGCCACGGCCCTCTGTGCAAGATATGAGAGCACTATGATATTGTCCACTGTAGAGGCTCCTGGTCTAAACCCTGTTTGGTAGAATGGTAGGAGGCCCTCCTTGCTGACCCACTTTGAGAGGTCCAGTAGCAGGGTACTTGCATAAGCCTTACCTTCAATATCGAGCAGGGCAATCATTCGGTAGTTTTGTGTGTTGGATTTCAGCCCTTTCTTATAAATGGGGTGAAGTAGTGATCCTCTCCATGAGTCGGGGACATTCCCCATCAGTCGACATTCGGAGTATAGCCCAGTCAGCTTGTCAGTCCAGAAGTCTGTGTCTTGCCTGAAGAGAGCCCCTGGCAGGCCGTTAAGTCCTGGCGCCCCATTAGGTCTAATTTAAAAAAAAAATGTTTTAACTGTCTTTTTGTCAGATAGTGTCGGCTGCTTCACATTTTCTGTGGGATTAGTGGAGTAGGTTAATTGAGTCAATATATCCAGGTCTGTATTTAGTGGAGTTATACTGCCTTCCTCATTATACAATGTTTTAACGTGGGCTACCCAAGTGTCAGAATCGATTGAATTCTCCTTCTGATTACCTCCTTGGTTTAAGGTGTTAAGATAGTGCCAGAATTCTTGCGTTTTGCTAGGACACAAGACCAAAAATCTTTAGCCATTTCGCCTCGATGTGACCCCGTTTAGCAGCCCATACTTGCTTCGGGTTCATTTTTGCTATTTCTTGAAGTTGTCTTTTGTCCAGAGCTGAGCCAGTTTTCAGGTAAGCCCTTCGTTTGGTTCTTAATTGTCTCGCACTTTCTTTGATTGAGGAGATGTGTCCAAGATTATGCATGGGGCGTGCATGGGTTTTGTTGATTGTTCCTCCTTGTAGATGTAAAACTAGGTTGTGAGCCAACTGGTCCCATTCTCCTATTTTGCCCCTTTTTGTTTTGTTTAGTTGCCCATCTGCCCACACTTTTTTCCATTCTTCGAACTTCTTAGTAGGCACCATGCCCCATTTGATCCTCCTCATCAGGGTGAACAGTTCAGCGCCGTCTGATGAGCCTACACATTTAACCGTAAAGTCGTTATCTGCTGTGAAGTTTAAGTTAATTATTAATGCAGCATGGTCACTTTCCTTGCGTTGTTCAACTTTGTAGTCTGTCATTAACCTCTGTAGCTGACTGCTTACTAGGATATAGTCAATGGTGGTATGATTGTTATACATAGGCGGACATAGGGGTCCTGAAGTATCCCTTAAGAATAAGGAGTGGGCTGATGACAGTTGATAAGAAAGCATAAGTGTATTAAAGGCCTCTGTGGCTAAAGAGTTCTTGCTTTCTGTTGACCTGACCCCAATGTTGTGGGTATTGAAGTCCCCAAGTATTATTGATTCCATTTGTGCAAATTGTAAGAGAAGATTTTCTATATGGCATATTAAGTGGGAAAGTTTATCCTTGGCACTCGGGCAATGCGGGTTATAGTAAACGTTGATCAACAATATTGTTAGAGGGCCCTTGGTTGTTGAAAAGCCTTTCAGGATGCCTGCCATATACATATTTGAATATGTTTTTATTTCACTGTATTGTATTTTCCGAGAGAGCCTAATGTAAATTGAAATGCCTCCTGACGGTCTACCGAATATGTTCTCCTTGACAGCTGGTAAGTGGTAGTCCGCAAATCCCCTAATTGAAACTGGTTTAATGGCCCATGTTTCTTGAATACACATTATGTCCACTCCTTCGTGGAACGGTGGTGTCGTCGTGTCTTGCAGTAGTTTTCTAATCCCTGCTACGTTCCAGGACATAATGGTCACGCTCTGTCTGACGATTTTCTCAGTTTTATTCGTGGCTGGTCGCTCCACTTGCCGGTGCAGTGAGCCGTTCTTAGTTGCGTAGGGGCAGGAGTTAGGAGTTATGATTTAAGGCCCTTGGCACCCAAGACCAGTCTTCACTAGAAGTGTTTTGTATTGAGCAGCACCGGGTACCTTTGCCCGGGTTTGTCGTGACTTTAATTATGCCATCACTTGGTAGAATTGTATTTATATCACTATTAGTCCCTTGAAGAATGGACCATGTTTTTGTAAGAGGCTGTGATGGCTCCAACATTTGGGGCTTCCTTAGTGTATCCAGGGGCTGTGGGGCGTTTAATTGCTTCAAGTGGCAATGTTTCAGTGGCATGGGATATTTTACCGCCACCCGACTCGTGATCTTTATGCCCCAGTCTTCTAGTTGATTTTTGTTTCTTTTCAGAGCGCTAACCATGTCTGGGTTGGAGAAGAGCAGTTCTGTAGTTTCGTTAGTGTCGCCTGGTCCTTGAGTAAGGAAGGACACACTTTCGATGTCTGATGTTTTTATAGTTTCCAGACCTGGGATATTAGCGCAGAGTTTTAATATGTTACTGCGATTTAGTATGTCCCACTTACCCTGAGAAACATATTCCGGATACAGATATAATTTCAGGTCGTCCTTTGTAAAGGGAGTCAGATTCTTATTTGTTGCCACTATCTGCGATTCTAGAGCATTTGGGTCATTTAAGAGTTTCAAAGCCAAAGCATCGGCGTTGCCCTCTGCATATTTTGTGCTGGCTTGAGTCAGTTGCTCTGTGTTGTCCAGCTTTTTTAGCTCGGGCAGTGCTTTCCTCGTTCCATGAGTTACACTCTTAATAGGGTCTTGATATCCCCTTCGGCCTGAGGGGTGGTTAGTTACATCTGTTATGGTGCTAATTGTGCCACCGAAGGCTTCATTGCCCATTTTCTTCCGCGAGGGGCTCCCTGGATGGGATTCGTGAGATCCTCGGGGGGCTTGCCTACCACCCCGAGGTGTCTGATCATGTTGAATGTTAGAGCACCCACTGATTTTTTCGTTGCTTGTGTCCCTAGCTTTGGGCCGTTGGCCTGTGCACACCTCCATTTTGCCCCCAAGAATTGAATGGCCTGTGCACACCTCCGTCTTTCCCCCAAGAGTTGATTCAAGATTAGTTTTATCTAAGTCCGATAACCTGATGGCATTTTCATCGGGAATGTGCGACTTTAAAGGGGTGATGGCCTTAAAATCGTTGTAACTGGAAGTCGCTTGCTCTTTGATTTCCGGTAATAGCCACTGTCTAATTAAGCCCTTTTTGTTGCAATTGTTTTTTCTTTGTTTGTTCAGTTTTTTTAGTTTTTTCTTATTTTTTCGAGAGAGGCGGCTGGTGTCTGGGATTGACACGTGCATAGTGTTTGAAGTTTCTTGATCTTTATCTAGAGCACTGCTCGCGTCTGTTGTTGTTTCTGGCACCCAAGCTAAGTGCTCTACCGCCGTCCTAGTAAGAACTTTCTGACGGGCATTGTCGTTGGGGTGGGGGATCTGCGGAGTTCCAGCCAAAGTGTAATCCTTGTTATTTGGCTGGGGGAGTGCAATGTTCCAGTGCCTGCTAGTTTCTGTTTTTAGATCTTCGATTAATGTGTTCATTATCCCGGGGAGCTTTTCCAGGTTGCGCAGCACCGGACTGCATCCGCAGTCCTGCGATTTGAGTATAACTGATGTATTTGCTTGGGCTCGTTGGATCAGGGAATTCAAGTCCTCTAGTTTGGAATCTATGCCTGAAATTAGGCCGGCGACTGTATGGAGAAGATTTATCTGAACATCCAATTTATCGGCATGCATTATTGCGGCATTTACCATTGAGGACAAGACATCATTAATTAGTGCAAGATGATGGTCCAATGTGCCCGGTAGTTGTTCCATGGAAGTTTCCACCGTCCGTCCTCCTGGGCTGAGTCGTGCGCTTATGTTGTTAGGTGCGAGGCTGCCTGTGTTCGAGGGGTGGGTTGCTGCTGCTACAAATGGTTCAGCATGCACGCTAAGTGATGGAGCGCAGTTCGTACTAGCTTCTTTAATATTATTCAGATCCATTGCCCAAGGTTCGTCAATCTCTCCTTCAACCGGAGTACCTGATTGCATGTCACATGGCCATTCAGTTCCTAAGTTGAGTGGGCTATTTTTGCTGGTGTTATTGCTAAGCAAATTTGATGTCGTCGTTACTTGGGGTATTAAGCCGCCCGACACCATAATTATTTTGGGGGATAGTGGGATGACCGAGCTGACTGCGCTACTAAGGGGGTTGGATCCTGGTGGTGTAATCAAGGCAGCTGTGTTAGGGCTAGTTATGGCGTTCTTGTTACCTACCACCGTATTCCCAGAGTTCGACGTTGTGTGACACAGAAAAGCTCTTATGTCTCTATTGCCCTTAGTATTGGCTGATGTTTTCCTGTCACCTCTTGTGGTTGGGCACTTATTAGGCATGGGCGACTGTAGGGTTGCGTCCTGGTCTTGTTTATGCTTATTCTCGAGCGCCCATGGTGGGCTTGGAGAAAGTTCTCCCTTATGATCCCATTTCTCCTCTACCTCAAACTCCACCTCCACCTCCACAGGCCCGTCTGTGTGGCATGTCTCCACGTTAGAAGGTGCTCTACCCGTAGGATAAAGATTTTTTTCCTTTTGGCATCTTGCTGACTTATGAGGGCGAGGATTCTCCTGGCGGTGTAGGAGGTTCGAGTTTCTGGTTCGCATCTTGAGGGGTTGGTCTAAGTCTGATTCTAAGGAGAGGGGGGGGGGCTCCCCAATGCTTGTAACGGCCCCTCTTGCTCCCTGGCTTGCTACTTTCTGCGTTTGGAACCAGAGCGACCACCTTGCTCCTTCTCAGATCTTCGATCTTAGATCTTAGATCTTAATAAGTTGCTGACTGGTTGGTTACTGGCTTGCTGAGTAGGTCTCTCCTCTACCTCTCCTCTGCCTCGCTTCTGCTGATGAGTTAGTGCCACGTGGGCCCTCCTGAAAATTCTGCTGCTCCCGCCGTAATGTGAGGGCAGAACGCGGCTCTTACTATGCTGTGAAGTAAATTGCGACTGTCCGCCTCACTGTCCACCTCACTAGTGGGCTTCTCGTGGCTGCTCACAACTTCTCATGCCTAGGCGGCTCACGGTTTTCTTGCCTGCGCTGTAAGGTGATTGCTCTAGGGGACAGGCCACAGTGTAGAGTTATGACAGCTACTCACCGCGCCTCACAACCGTCGTGTTGTGTGCTCTCTGCGTGCACTCAGCCTACAGCAAGGCAGCTCGCGTTTCCTGGCACTCTGTTTAGTTGTTTAGTTGTGTGGTCATGGAGCTCTCCACCGGCTCTCCACCACGCCGGAGGATTGTTAGCGGCTGCTCTCTGCCGCGTCTCAAATAATTCTGCCGGTGTGCAGCACCGCGTCCTCAACTCCTCTGGGGCTTCCCCCGGCGTCCCACGGCGCCCCGCAGCGTCGAAGCCCACAGGACTCACAGGGCTCGCAGAGCTCGCGGGATTCAACAGGCGAGGGGGACCCCGGTCCCGGTGCTCCAGTGCACTCACCCCTGCCTGGATAAGTGGATAACTTTCTTTCTTTCTTATTGTTCTGCACCGGATAACAGAGCGCGCCCGACAGCTGCCGACCAAGGCACTGCCTCGGGAGGGGCGCGGGGGGCACAGATGCAGACGCTCAGGGGTCGGGATTCTGACCGCGGGAGTCCGACCGCATCTCTTAGCGGCGACTCATGGCGTCTCTGTTAGCTGCAATGTCCGCTGTGCTTCCCTCCAGCTCTACTCTGGACTGCTCTGATCTGCGAAGTTGCAAAACCCGGACTGGATCATATGTTGAGGTGTACCACTATCCTCTCCCATAGAATCAGTGTTTTAAGTCGATTTTATTTGAGATTTAAACATTCTGTACTCTACTCCTCTACCACACAAGTACTAGGGAACCTCATTCTGCATCAAGACAGTGAGGCTTTTATTGTGTTTTTGGCTTTTATTTACTAATCATTTAAAGCAAAAACATTTACAATTCACACATTGCAACTGCCATTTAAACCACAGACTTCAAACAATGGAAATCCTTCACAGTATCTATTCCTTCATTTTCTATAACCTCTCTTTTCGACTTTTCTATTGTGCTGTTTGTGGTTTAGGTCTCACACTGTATTATCAGACCTTTCAAACTGTGTGAGCTACTGCTTTCCTGCAAGGTGTTAAGCACTTATTAAGGTGTTTCAGTTGATACAGATGTGATACTTGTAATATTCGTAGCCCAGCCAGAGTCCTTCCTGTGCATTCTTTGTAGCCTGTACCACTAAAGGCAAATTGCTGCCCGGAGGCCACTTTTCCCGGGGAAGCAGGTGTTGTGTATGCCCAGGAGACTCGGTTTTGTTTAAAGGCTTTATTTAGGGCACACAAGTTGACCATAAAAGAACAATAATACAACATTATTAATAAAAGGCTATTAACTAATGCCCAGACCGTTGCTTTGTGGTAATAAAATACAGTGCATACTTCAATACTACTACAATTCTCAATAATTAGAACAATACAGGGGATGCATACAACATACATTACATCCCTCCCTTCACCTCGCAACCCAAGCACACCATCTGTGGAGTCCCCCAGTGCTAATCCCTCAGGTCAGCCCTACCCTCTTCAACATCTTTATGACTCCACTTGCAGGTATTGTCAGATTGCACATCAAAATCCTCTCCTACGCCAACGATACTCAACTACTCCTCTCACTCTCAACAAACCCCACCTTGACAAAAACCAACTGCCACAACTGCATGAAGATTGTCGCAACTGTCTGAAACTCAACATGGACAGAAGGAGGTTCTGATCTTTGGCAACCATACTGCCCTTTTGGAATGACTCCTGGCGACCAACGGAGCTCGGACCTATCCCTACACCGAAAGACCATGCTTGAAACCTCGGCATCGTAATGGAGAGCAAACTCTCAGTGAAACATCAGGTCAACACCATGGACTCGGCCTTCTTCTATATGAACGGCATGCTCCACAAAATCTTCAGATGGATCCCCATCAGCCTGAGGGAAACTGTGATGCAGGCCCTCCTCACCTGCCAGTTTGACTACAGCAACACACTCTATGCCGGCACCCCCACCCAACTCATACAAAGACTCCAGAAAATCCAGAATGCAGCAGCCAGACTGCTCCTAAACCTGCTCAAGACGGCACTTATCACCCAGTATCTGAAAGGCCTTCACTGGCTCCCCATCCAGAAGAGATGCCAGTTCAAACTCCTGACCCACGCATACAAAGCCCTCCACAACCAAGGACCAGACTACATGAACCACCGCCTGATCGTCCACCAACCCCCAGAAACCCCCGCTCCACACACCTTGCGCTCACTCAGACACAGCATATCCGCCACTCTGAAGGACACTCCTTCTTCCATCTGTGGAAAAGTAAATTTTGCCATGTTCTGTGTCCCTACGTGTCATCCATCATATGTTATGTGTGCATGATTAAATATGCATATGCATTCCCTATGTTCGACTAATGACGCAATTACAGTTGTGTCCACCTCTAGTATGCCAGTTTCCAGTTCTCGTGAATACTACGAAATATCAGGCCTATGTAAAGCTACGTTGCCACGTTTCTCAGTGTGCACGTTATTCTATTGAAAAGTCTCCGTTTCTAGGCCTCAAAAGGGCCTGGACACAAGATTCAGCTCCTGTCTCCTGAAGCCTCGCTGAGGAGCGATACAGCCCCCACCTGTATCCTCGACCCTTCACTTACTTCCTGCCTCGCAGTGCCCGGCTCACCCTGGCTCTGCCTCTGAGTCTGCCAAGAATATGTTATGATTCCAGTTATCAGTTCAGTCCTCCTTCTCTGCATTCCTAAAGCTACTGAATCGCATCGATAGTTTCCGTCATTGTCTAGCCTTCACGTCTCCACGTTAGAGAAATACTGCATTTAATGGTCATTTAATATTCTTCATCACGCACTACATGTAGAATAATGCATGGTCCAGTCTTAGAATCAAGTTAGCCTTTCCCCTCTTGACTTCTAGTTTATATCAACATGTTCTCTAAACATCAGATACTAGATACTGTTTAGGTACATGTCGCCCTGACTCTCCAGACTTCAGTCTCTGCTCCTAGCACAGAGTTCATAGCCCCCAGCTTCTCCTAGTAACACGTCATTGCCAGTTTGCGCGCACCATCAGGGTAGAGGTCCCGGCTCCTCAGGTAGCCCCCTCCATGGTTTCCGCCCCATTCATGACATATTCTGTTACGTTTGCATCACATGTCTATGTATACGCCCTGTTACACCTCTTTTCACCCTTATCTTTCGCGACTGCTACGCGTCACGCCTTCTGCTCCACCCACTGCTACGCCTATTGCAATGTAATGCTATGTGTTTGCGTTATGTATATATGCTCACGCACTGTTATTAAAAAGTTGTTCCCCTTGTCCCGATCCTGACCCCGGCAGCGCTGCTGGGCCTTGCCATCCTGTATTGCTGTATTAAACCTGCAAAAACTCCTACTACCTCGAATCTTGACTCTTATTTATTTGAGCTATCTGTTATTCATTTATTCATTCAAAAATAGGGTATTATTTATTTATTTACCACATAATGGCGCCCGAATAGGGACTTGCCCTTTCCCCACGCGTCGGTGAAGCCACGCCGACCCCCTGACCCTCTGCAGTCGTGACGGAACTCTTCTGCGCACCGGCAGATATTTCTGCTTCAAGTATCCCTCAGGCCCACGGAGGAGACGGAGGAGGCGGTCCAGCATCCAGACGAGACGGTGGAGGAACGCGGCGAGTCCCGACCAGAGCCCAAGCCGAGAGTCCAAGGTCCGAGGTATCCGGAGGCCCACCCGTAACAGAAGTCCGAAGTTCGTCCGTCCGACGTCGAGGCAGTCCCGTCCAGTCTGAGGCCTTCCGTTCTTGCTGCCCGGTGAGTACCGTTACAAGGGTAGTATCTAGACAGGGTCAATTTAATTGACTCTGGTCCGTGGGTTGGTGGTACACAGACCCACAAACGAAGTGTCCACTTCGGTGGATGCGGGTCCTGACGTGTCTCTTTATGAGACCGGTAAGTTTCGTACTGTTTTAGCAGTGCATCTAGTTCCTGTTCTAGTCAGTTCTGTTCTCGAGAAAATTCATGTATTCTGTGTTCCGTATTCCAGGTAGTATTCTGTTCGAACTATTATTTTTAAATGTTCGTCGTGTATTTTAATGTCGTGGTATGAATGGGGAATAAGTATCGTGTTCATTGTGTATTGTATTGTGTCTAGATTACAGTCCAGTCATGCCCTTGTTTTCTAAGTTACGCCAGTTAAAAACTAGAAAGGGTCTGCTGGAAGCAGCAGTTCCTGTCCCGCCTAGGGACAGTCCAGGTCATTTTATGTATCAGAAGCATGGCATAAGCGCCATACTGTATCTAGATTTATGGGTAGAGTATACCAAACAGTTAGAAGAAAAGTATAGATGGCCCGTATCGGGTACATGGGATGCCGAGTGCATCATGCGAGTAGAAGAGGCATTATGGAAAAAGAAAGCCAGACAGTCACAGAAAGATGCCATCGAGTTATGGCGCAAAGAAGCTCATAAAAGAACTGAAAAAGAAATCAGAAAGTCAGAATTAAGTAGAGAATCCTTGGAACGAGCCCATGAAAAAGAACTAATCGAGATAGGTGAACAAGTCAAAGCCGAACAGTCAGACAGACAGAGGCATGCCCTTATTAGGGGTATGTATCCTCTCCTTGCCGAGGGCTTGCCAAAAGCGACCCCAGAGGCATCCAGTAATTTCCCGCCACCATTAGTTCCGACCAAGCTACGTCACAAACAGACCGCAGCTGATATTTTTATTTCGTCCTATTTGGACGACACAGTCCCAGAATATGCAAATCCTGTTCGCGCTCCGCCAGTCCCTGTAAATCAGGCACTTCCCGCTCCTCCAGACACCGGAGTACCTGTTACGGTACCCCCGGTCCAGCCCGCCATACAAGTCCAGCCTACATTTCCATTTCCCACTCTGCCAGGACGAAGAGCCTCAGTAGACGACTCTAGTTTAGGGGCCGCAGGGGGAGGTACTCCTCAAACCCCGCCGCCACACAAGCGTTTAACGACAGCCGAATTACATATACAAGCATCACAGCGTACGCCCAGACATCAGACTATAGCAGAAATAAGAAAATCCCTTGCCGAATGCGGCTATGATCCAGTCCCAGGCGAGGATAATATGGTTTTATATTCATTCCGCGTAAGAAAGGTGGCCGAGTACCTAGTCACCTTACCGAATATGAAAGAAGATCTAGACAGAATATATCGTTTCATCCGTACAGGGGATGATCCAGAAAGCATTGGCGAGGCCATGACTCAAAGGAAAGCTGAGACCCAGCTCATGATATTAAAGTTTCTGATCAATTGTCTAATAAGAGAACAAGATTACCCGTCTAAAGATCCGGCTGAAATGAAAACCCTGACAAGGTGGAGTGATAATATAGCCGAGGGTAAGCACAAGACCGTCGGTGCTATGGAGAGTATGTACAAGAAAATCCGTAAAGAAATAATAAAGTTACACGAACAGCGTAAAGCAGCACAAGTAAGCGAGAAAGAAAGTAACTCTGATCCTGAAGAGTTAGACGACGAGAATCCTGACAGAATAGCGTATGTAGGAAAATCTAGATTTCCAGATCGCCATTTACGCCTAGAACACAAGTCTATTTTCCATCATCCAGCACCAGAACAAGGTTCTCTAGAACAAGTGTTTCAAGCTACCGATCACATTCTGAAATCATGAATCGGTTACAGTGAGTTAAGTACCATGCATGAACAAGAACTAGCCCGATCAGCAGTCCGATGGATTACTGATTCTACCACTTTTCCAGACGAAATAGTGGCACAAATGTTTCTGAAAATGCCCCCAGCCGAGCAACGACTGGCGGGTATGTATATGATTCAGCACCTCATTACATTGTATGAGGGTCAGCACTCTGATCCAGGCCCGTTACATGATATCCTGAACGAGTTACTCCAGTATAGATGGAAAGGTTTAGGTACCGACTTAATTAGTGTCATTCTAGAACAGCGTCACAAATATAGAACGTTTTTGAACCCGCATTTTGTTCATGTCTCACCCCCAGAAAGTAAACCATTTTACATGGAGAGACAGAATCCGTTACGAGAAGTCCACCCAGTTAGAGGAACGGGTGGCGAACTAGAACGAGTGTTTGTTTACACTCCGATTACAAAGATGGAACTCCTAGAGATGAAGAAATTAATTCCCTGTCATGATAAAGATCCAGCAGGGTTCCATCGAGAATTAAAAGACATGCTCCGTATGGGAGAATACACGTATCCAGATATAATTAAAATGTTAAAAGTTCTGCTGCCCGCAGGGGTGTATGAAAAGCTCAAGGAAAAAGAATGGGAGGTGGGAGAGAAAAAGATCGATTGGGCAGTTCTAGAAGCTGAAGATAAGGCACGAGTACCAGGTACCGGTCTTGGAGCGAAATGTAAAGAATTACCAGAATTATTAATACAAGTTTTACCTAGATTATTGACAACTAGAAAAGAAGACTGGGATGCAATCTCAGCCTGTAAGCAGAAACAAGACGAAGATATTAGTGATTTTTATTCCAGATTTGAGAAAAGTTTTAGCATCAACAGTGGCCTCAAGACAAGTAGTGAGTCATACCCTCACCTTTTTGTTACTAAATTAGTCGAGAATTCAAGTCCACAAATTAAAAATCGAGTTTTGAAAGTCGAAAGTACCTGGCAAGCTAATACCCCGTCCCAGATGTTGCAGATGCTCCAATACCACCAGAATAGGATCAGGGAAGAACAAGAACACGAGAGAAAACGTATGAAAGACACGAAAATGAAAGTACTAGTTGCACAATCTGTTCCTCAAGACAGTCAGAAGAGGGGTTCGAATCAAGCCAGTCATCCTGCAGCTCCCGTTAAAGGGAACTGCAATTATTGTAAACAGCCAGGTCATTTTATAAACGAGTGTGCAGTTCTGAAACACAACATAGCTACCGGTAAAACTAAAGAAAGGCCACGTCCGCCTAGACAAGAACAAGTTTCACAGATTCCTCAGCCACAGAATGCGCCACAGACAGTTACTGCTCCGCAGCCTATCGCTGCAACACAGCACGTCACACAGCAGATGTACCAGTATGCACAGTCTGAGTATCCAGAGTACCAACAGTATTCATGAAACAGCCTAGAGAGGGAGGTAGGCTTGCCTCTCATCGAGATACCTGTAGATCAAGAAGGTCCCTATGTTCACAGTCAAGTATTAGGGAAAGACAGAAAGTTTTTGATTGATACAGGGGCAAGTAGGACCACAATTAGTCACGCCGAAGTTCCAGGGGCTCCGCTCTCAGGCTCAAGAAATGTTTCCCTTGGATTTTCAGGAAAACCTATCGTAAATGAAATTTCAAAGCCAGTTACTCTAGAAGTAGGTCCATTGTCCCGCACTACTGATCTGTTACTTACTAAGTCATGTCCAGAAAACCTATTAGGCATTAAAACACTGAAAGAGTTAGGTGCAGTTATATGCTGTTCCCCAGAGGGAATACGATTGTTCCTACGTGACTTTAAGGGTCACTATGTATTACGAGATTTTGATCCCAGATTGTCTAATGTCCCGCAGCATCTATGGGCGCAAGGTCCAACTGATGTTGGTTATATGCAAATCACACCCTATCGTGTGACTCTCAAGCCAGGTGTGGTGTTACCACGAATCAGACAGTACAGATTGCCACCTGAGGCTGTAGCAGCCTTATCCAAAATTATTGACGAGCTCATGGCTCAAGGAGTGGTTGTAGAAACTGACTCCAATGTATGCAATTCTCCGATCATTCCAGTCATGAAACGTACTGATCCAAATGCACCCCCAGTATATCGATTAGTGATTGACCTACGAGAGCTTAATAAGTGTATTATTCCTCAGTACCCAGTCGTTCCAGATATCTCTTCCCTATTGACAGCCATTGATTCCGAAGCCACGTTCTTTACTGTAATCGACCTCAAGAACGCGTTTTTCAGTGTCCCTATTCATCCAGACAGCCAGTTCCTTTTCGGATTTTGTTTAAATGGAAGGAGCTATATGTTCACACGCGCTCCTCAAGGTTTCACAGAAAGCCCTAGCATTTACAGTCAAGCACTTAAAAGACAACTAGACAACATTCACATGCCAACTGACACTGCCCTGCTCCAGTATGTCGATGATCTCCTGATCACAGCCTGTTCTGAACGTGCTTGCGAGCGAGCATCCCTTACAGTCTTGTATTTCCTAGCCGAGATGGGGCACAAGGTGTCCCCTTCGAAGCTTCAATTCTGTGTCCAGCAAGTGGTCTACTTAGGACACTTACTGTCCAAGAGGGGTAGGCAGTTGACACCAGACCGTATCCAGTTAATAGCGAGTCTTCCTCAGCCCAAGACCCAGAAGGAGGTACGTGCTTTTATCGGCCTTACTTCTTACTGCAGACAATGGATTCCTCAGTATGCATTTCTAGCCAAGCCACTGATACAGTTAACGACACAGGAGGCAGCCGTATCGACTGTCCTCCCTTGGACATCTGAACATACACTTAGTTTCAATGAGTTAAAGAAAGCCCTATGCCAAGCTCCAGTTCTAGCGACACCGAACTACAGTAAGCCTTTTACACTTTTCATCACTGAACGCGAAGGTACAGCATTATCTGTTCTCACACAAGATCAAGCAGGACAATACAAGCCCTGTGCTTATTTTTCGAGCACATTAGATCCTGTAGCCCAGGCTCTGCCTGCGTGCCTCAAGTCAGTTGCAGCCGCAGCCCTAGCTATCAGACAAAGTGATTCCATAGTCTTAGGACATACCTTGACAGTACAAGTTCCACATTCCGTGGAAGTTCTTTTAAACCGAACACAGACTCAGCACTTGACAATTGCACGTTTAACAGGTTATGAATTGACACTGTTCCAGCCACACATAGAAATCAGACTCTGCAACGTTTTAAATCCTGCTACATTGTTACCATCAGTTACTTCGAATTCGGCCACACATGACTGTGTGGAAGTAGTTAACATTATGACCAAGCCAAGACAAGATCTGACAGATATTCCGTTACCAGACCCCGACCTGACACTTTATGTGGATGGTTCATGTATGAGAACAAGTACAGGAGAACTAGTCGCCGCGTATGCAGTGACTACTGACACTGAAGTTATTGAAACACATCGTATTGACACCCTGTCCGCTCAAGCAGCAGAGCTAGTTGCTCTGACACAAGCCTGCATACACGCCAAGAACTTGAAAGTTAATGTTTACACTGATTCACGCTACGCATTTGGAGTTGTACACGACTTCGGAGTGCTCTGGCAGGAGAGAGGTTTCATGACTTCTCATGGAACCAAGATTCAGCATGGTCTCCTTATTCAAGCTCTGTTAGATGCCATACATTTACCGACATCTATCGCTATCATGAAGTGCAAAGCACATACGAAAGTTACTGACATTATTTCTCAAGGTAACGATCTAGCAGATCGCGCAGCCAAGCTTACAGCACAGACTCCAGACATTCCAGTTAACATAACACACACTCCAGATCCGAGTACATGCATGACAGTTAAAGACCCTACTCAAGATGTCATAGATATCCAGTTACACGCTACTCCCGAAGAAATCAAGAAATGGTCCGAACAAGGAGGGGTCCAGACAGATCAAGGATGGTTAACGAAGGGTAGAGCCACATGGTTTCTCCCCGACTCTATGGTTCAAGTCATTATTAATACCGCACATAGTCCAGCACATTTAGGAGAAAAAGCTATGTTAGACAGTATCCAGAACATCTGGTTCAACAAGCATTTACGAGCTGCAGCCAAGCAGAAAGTCCGTACCTGTATGATATGTTGTCAGTTTAATCCAGGTAAAAGTGTCCCGGTGGAACAAGGTGGATTCCAGCCCCCTGACCACCCTTTTGAAGTCCTCCAGATGGATTATATTCAGATGGAGCGATGTCGAGGTTTCAAGTATGTCCTTGTAGTTGTATGCGCTTTGTCCAGGTGGACAGAAGCATATCCAGTCCCAGATTACACAGCTGCGACCACTGCCAAGCAGTTGGTTCGTGAGTTCTTCCCCCGTTATGGACTCCCTAGAGTCGTATATTCTGACAACGGCCAGCCATTCTCATCTGAGTTGATGAAGCATGTTTCCCTTTTGTTGGGGTACCAGTGGAAGTTTCATTGTGTACGCCATCCTGAAGCAGCCGGTCTCGTAGAGAGACATAACCAGACTCTGAAAATCCGTATTGCCAAAGTGTGTAAAGAGAAAGGTGTGGACTGGCTAGTAGCTCTGCCAGTCGCTTTATTTTATATGCGCATGGTCGCACATTCCAGATCAGGTCTGTCCCCGTATGAGGTCGTTTTCGGCCGCCCCCCTAACATGTGGGGTACTCCTAGACCCCGAAGTATTACCGATGTTTCAAGTAATATGCTGACAGATTACCTAGCTTCCTTGATGTCTGCCCTCAACTCTTGTCGTTCACAGGTTGCCGCCGCATTTCCAGACAATACCGAGGTGGCACCGCATGAAATCGTTCCAGGATCCATGGTCCTTGTCCGGAATTTTGACCGCTCAAGTCCGCTGGAGCCACGCTGGAAGGAGCCCCGACAGGTCCTCCTCGCCACCCGTACGGCCGTGAAGTTGGAGGGTCGCAAAGGCTGGGTGCACCTTTCGCACGTGAAAAAGTTTTATGGACTGAAACCCGTCTCAAAGAACATTTCCCAGGATTTGAAGGATTGCCAAAATATTGTTCTCAAGGACTGTCCCGCAAAAGACATTGCTACAAACCCTCCCCTGTTAGAGAAAACTCCGCAACAGGAGTATAAGTTGAAACTCCGGTCTAGTAAAATAAGTCAGCCAGTTTGATTGTCTAAGTCCTCCCCTAGGTGAAACGGTTAGACTGTTTCTGACATGTATAAAATAGACCCCCATAGTGAGAGAGTTAGTCAAAACTCAATTCGATGTATCGTTTTTCTATGTTTCATATTATTTCTCAGCATTATGATTTCCTGCACCAGTTATGCATTTTTCTTGTATTTCCCAGTTCTTCATGTAAATAAGTCTGCTAATACTACAGTAGAGCACACGTTTAGTGAGCTGCCTCCTCATGAACTCTCTTACCGCCTCGCTATGAAAAATAATTCTTTCATCCGCATGTTACATTACTCACATCAGACCAGCAATGCCACTAATTGCTGGGTGTGTGGTCGACTCCCCCCTTTCCAGATACCGAAGGGAGTTCTGCCACTTTTTCCTTATCCTTTTTCACATAATGGTTCGTGTGGAGCATGGTCCACGTTAACGTCATCCTCAACAGATATGTCTTTTCTTAACAGTACATGTTTCCCAGATAAGCAAGGTCTCCCCCACAGAACCGGGTTAGATCTAGAAAATGAAGTGTATAATTTAGGTAACTATTCTTCGAATTTCATGGTCTTGAATGTTCAGTCTGATACTACTCCAGACTTACCTGCTATTTCAGTACTACCAGTTAAAGGCGAATTATGTGTCCGAAATAATGGTTCCGTACACGTAGGACATAGTGATTGTACTACTATTGTCAAGTATAGTGACAGTGGGAAATCCATTTTCAAAGCTTCACGTCATTCTTATTTTATTTGTGGTCAAACTGCATATGTTCGTCTGCCCCTCGATTGGGAGGGAACCTGTTACATTGCCTTCCTACTGCCACCAGTTTTCCTAGCCCCACCTGATTATCATAGAAACACACATCTAGTACACATTAGACATAGAAGGGAGTCCCCAATTGTCGATTATACTGAAACTGCTCTAGAACAGTATACAGATTTCAACAGAGGTTTCTTTTTCTTTATAGGACCTATCCAGAATAGTAAGCTAATCCGTAGGTTAACCAGAACCCTCGAAGCTGTAGTAAATGAGACTGCCTCTGCTCTAGGTAACTTAACTGAAGAGCAATCTGCTATGAGATTTGTCGTTTTACAGAATCGTCTCGTCCTTGACGTCATACTGGCCGATAGGGGCGGGGCCTGTAGAGTCATCGGATCTAGTTGCTGCATTTTCATTCCAAATAACGCACCGTCTGTTTATTCAGCTATAACCAGACTCCATAAAATTGCCCATCTGTTACACCAAGATCCAGGCACCTGGACATGGTCCGGTTGGTTCTGGAATATAATTTCCGCCTGGGGATGGAAAGTCTTGTCCTTTCTAGGTATTGCAGTAGCGATCATATTCAGCTGCTGCCTCTGTATACAATGTGGCCCTGCGATTTGCGGCATTTGTGCTACCTCTTGTATTCCTAGTCCCAAGCCCCGTTCTAAATCCCGTTCCAGGATAATTCGAGACGAGCAAATGATACTGTATGAAATGATAGATGGTATCATGAATATTGATGTTTCCTGATGGAAACGTAGTGACAAGGAGGGAATGTGGAAAAGTAAATTTTGCCATGTTCTGTGTCCCTACGTGTCATCCATCATATGTTATGTGTGCATGATTAAATATGCATATGCATTCCCTATGTTCGACTAATGACGCAATTACAGTTGTGTCCACCTCTAGTATGCCAGTTTCCAGTTCTCGTGAATACTACGAAATATCAGGCCTATGTAAAGCTACGTTGCCACGTTTCTCAGTGTGCACGTTATTCTATTGAAAAGTCTCCGTTTCTAGGCCTCAAAAGGGCCTGGACACAAGATTCAGCTCCTGTCTCCTGAAGCCTCGCTGAGGAGCGATACAGCCCCCACCTGTATCCTCGACCCTTCACTTACTTCCTGCCTCGCAGTGCCCGGCTCACCCTGGCTCTGCCTCTGAGTCTGCCAAGAATATGTTATGATTCCAGTTATCAGTTCAGTCCTCCTTCTCTGCATTCCTAAAGCTACTGAATCGCATCGATAGTTTCCGTCATTGTCTAGCCTTCACGTCTCCACGTTAGAGAAATACTGCATTTAATGGTCATTTAATATTCTTCATCACGCACTACATGTAGAATAATGCATGGTCCAGTCTTAGAATCAAGTTAGCCTTTCCCCTCTTGACTTCTAGTTTATATCAACATGTTCTCTAAACATCAGATACTAGATACTGTTTAGGTACATGTCGCCCTGACTCTCCAGACTTCAGTCTCTGCTCCTAGCACAGAGTTCATAGCCCCCAGCTTCTCCTAGTAACACGTCATTGCCAGTTTGCGCGCACCATCAGGGTAGAGGTCCCGGCTCCTCAGGTAGCCCCCTCCATGGTTTCCGCCCCATTCATGACATATTCTGTTACGTTTGCATCACATGTCTATGTATACGCCCTGTTACACCTCTTTTCACCCTTATCTTTCGCGACTGCTACGCGTCACGCCTTCTGCTCCACCCACTGCTACGCCTATTGCAATGTAATGCTATGTGTTTGCGTTATGTATATATGCTCACGCACTGTTATTAAAAAGTTGTTCCCCTTGTCCCGATCCTGACCCCGGCAGCGCTGCTGGGCCTTGCCATCCTGTATTGCTGTATTAAACCTGCAAAAACTCCTACTACCTCGAATCTTGACTCTTATTTATTTGAGCTATCTGTTATTCATTTATTCATTCAAAAATAGGGTATTATTTATTTATTTACCACACATCTCTCCGCCAAAGCCTGGAACACCCCCACACCTCTGCACTTCTCCCTCGCTGAACCACTTCAGGAAGGAACTCAAGACTTGGGTCTTCACCGTATACCTTCAGCACAGCACCTGGATACCCCCAGAGGGATTAGCCGTGCTATACAAATAATTGATTGATCGATAGGCAGCAGATTTGGAGGGCCCCCAGAACTTCAGTTAATGGTCCCTAGAAGGACGATTCTTGACAGTGTGTCTTCAGTTCACCATATGCTTCTAAAATATAATAAAATACGTTAAATGAGTATGCTCCGTATTAAGCTAGAAAAGAAATGCTTTTCCTAATTTGTACTTCAACCCATATAAATGAAGCAATACTAGAAAATAAAAAAGAGTCCGTCAAGGCATGTAGGAATTTTAGTGCAGCTTTGTGGTACCTGGCATTATTTGCAATGAAAAGTGGTTTCAGATAAAATCATTGCAGTCCATCATAAAACATCAAAAAAGAATAAAGTGCTTAGTGCTCAGCTTTGAAGTGCCATCACATGGGCATGGGGGTCACATTGCTAGATCATTGTTTCATTACTGGAAAGGGGACTAGAAAGTGCACAATTCAATTTCCGAAGCCTGGTTAGAACAAATTGGTGCTGGGAACATAGGACCATAGACTAATACAGTTGGAAGCCTTCTCCGGATGCAATTGACATGTATAGGGTGACCATATGTTTCCTACCCTCAACAAGTGTCCTATTTCCAGATCTGGAGCCTTAAAGGGCTTTTAACTCACTTTTATGCAGGTTAATCACACTGTATGGGGACTGAATTATGAGGGAGTCATTAAACTTCTTTAGCACATCATTAATATAGGAGAGCCAAGGGATGTTCAAAACATGGTCATGGGCATGGGGGTCATATCGCTATGTCGTTGTGGCATTACTGGAAAGGAGACTAGAAAGTGCACAATTCGATTTTCGAAGCCTGGTGAGAACGCAAGCCCATAGACTAATACAGTTGGAAGCCTTCCCCGGATGAAATTGACATGTATAGGTTGACCATAGGTTTCCTACCCTCCACCAGTGCCCTATTTCCAGATCTGGAGCCTAAAAAAGGTCTTTGAAATCACTTTTATGCAGGTCCATCACACTGGATGGGGATTGAATTATGAGGGAGTCATGAAACTTCTTTAGCACATCATTAATATAGAAGAGCCAAGGAATGTTCAAAACATGGTCAAGTGTATGACAATCCATGATAGATCTAGTAAAGGTCATTTCAGGCTTAGCTCAAATCAGGGCCGACTCTAGGCTCATGGTGGCCCTGTGCAGGGACCGTAGCTGGGGGCCCCGGAAGGGGGGGTCCGGACGAGGCGGAGCTCAGGAAGGTGTTTTAATGATCTAGGTGTCTACAGTCTAATCCCCTGCAATAAACTATTTTAAAGTGAAGCCTGCTCGAGAGAAAACAAAGTATAATTAGAGGAGGTATAATACAGCAATATATGGTAGACACTCGAGCACAAGAACAAACGTTACGTTCGTAGGCAAAGGCAATGGTGGCACTTGTGCAAGTATCAAAACAAACAAAATGCCATTACCACGCAGTCCCCGGCAACACTCACTCGAAAGATCTGCCAAGGTGCCCTTTTTGTCAACTGGAGAGCATCATTATATTCCCACCCAGCCAGGTAGATTTGTCCACACACGCCCACTGCATTAATCTGAAGAGGATCAAGTGCACAAAATCTGATAGTCTTCAGAGCATCACCCCGATTGGGCACACCATGCCATGCAAGGCGTAGATGGCAAGGGGTCATCTCTGAGGGGGGGACTCTATGCAGGCAGTAGAAGGCAAGGCGTATTCTTTTTTGGGAAGTGCTGTGCCGAGAGTAGAAGGCAGAGGTCATCTCTGGGGAGCATGCTACGCAGGGAATAAATAGAAGGCAGGGGGGGTGGAGTCTTCTCTAGGGGCTAGGTGAAGTGGTTAGAGAAAAGGGAAGTGCTTTAAATGGGAAGATACTGCCCGGTACTGCGTGCCTGCACTTCCTGAATGTGAAGGGTAGAGTATCTGCACCTCTCAGCACTGCTGTAACATATCTAATGGGAGAGCACCGGCACTTCTCAGGAGCAAGCAGGTACTCTTATTAGTGAGTGCCTGCAATTCAATATTTCCATTTCACGCACTGAGGCCTGAACAAGGGGTATTTTGGTCGTCTGCCACCTTGCTCCTTTGTTCTCGACTCAGTACAGGGGTTGGGCTCAGGACGCACAGGGATCCTTGTTTTTTAGATGGAGCCTGAGACCAGGGATGAGCCTTTTAAATAATGCCTAATATAGAATTATGGCATGGGGCATAGGATTTAAGAAGAATTAAGCCAGCTTGACTCGAGCCTGGCTGGTGGTGCACCTGCCCGAAGAGGGCCCTCAGGGCCGTGTTTTCATTTGTGTGCCCCAGTGCCGCCACTGCACTGCCACATTTTTAACTTAAACTTACTACTTAGTCAGTAATACACAGGCAATGCGGAGATCTATCAGTTCCTCTTCACACGGCCTGACCTCCTCTCCAAATAATCTATTAAAAAGAGAGATGGCACTGACACGGAACAGTCACGTGACAGGCAGTCTGTTATATTTCATTTTGTGCACGCTACGTGACAGAATTAACCCAAATGGCTGAACATCAAGGCACGCCGCTTATCGAAAAGGGGCACGTGCGAGCAATATGTGCGATAAAATGACACTTTAATCTTCCGGTCCGGATAAACAACATCGTTAATATAAATCAGATTTATGTTCATATTGTATGCTCGAGGGAACTTTGCCATTCACCAAGGCGTATCTCGCTGCTCGTATGTCACCCTTCAAATCAACAAGCATGGCTAGTGCATATAAAAGGCAGCCAGAAACAAACAATCACGCAAACAACCACACACGCACAAATGTGCATGCACGCACACACGCACTCACGCACAACAGGAACACACACACACACGTTGAGGAGCACACAGACGCATGCATTCGTGAGTTCTCGGTTATGCACAGGCACACACTCAAATGTGCATACACACGCGTGTCGTGAACATGCATAATGCAGACAAACCATTCAGTATTGACTACGCTGCGCATCTGAGATATGTTGTTAACACTCACATAGCTAGGCAGCTCAACTGGAAAGACAGGCGATTACATTATAAATATTTTGTGAGCAGTCTCGTCTCAGAGACAGAGTCAGACTCTCACCGTTCCAAATTTGATGGGTCGGACTCGGGGAAGAGTCGAGATAGTGCCGGAGTCGGACAGGTGTTCTCTGTCTGATGATCGGGTGGCGACGTTAATTGTTCTTTATTCTCAATCTCACACGATGACGACGCACCGCTCACTCACGTCACACACTCTCCCTGGCGGGAGCGTGACCACCGTGACGCGTCACTGAGCGGCTAAGAGCAGCAGGTGCACAGTTGCGCACTGCGCACAGCGCGCGGGGGCTGTCCCAGGGCCATCACGTCATAGTAGGGCTAAGATTGACGGCCTTGGGACCCAAACTGCTGGCTGGCTGGGCAAGTGAAACCAAACTGAAAACAACAACGCTCACGCTGCCATTGCCCGGAGGCCGCCAAATACTGCCAGGGGGCCGCCAGTGATCCTTCCGATCCGATCCTCGTCGTGGCGGCCCCTGGGGTTTGGCGGCCCTGTGCAGGTGCACACTCTGCACATGTCTAGGGCCGGCCCTGATGCTGACCTGCTCAGTCACGAGGCTCCGTGTCCGATAGGCTGTGCGAGGCGCACGGAAGTGAGTAACAGAAGCGGCATTCGATCCAGGAAGAGGAACGTTGCCTGGAAACAGTATCAAAGTTTACTTTGAGAAACTTGATTTGGTCAGAAATTTCTGATTTTCACAGTTAGTACATTTTTTACAACACAGGGGGGGCTTAGGTGGTAGCTGAAATGTTATGTTATGTTATGTTATGTTATGTTATAAAGATTTATAAAGCGCATAACTGCCCCAGCAATAGGACGTCCCAGCGCTAGCAGAGCGAAAAGTAGAAAGGCAGGAGACTACACGGATGCATAACGATGAAGTCTAGATATGTTACACCTCTTGCCCAGTGTGTAGACTCATGTGCACGTTAAATGTGATGGTGACCCCAGGAAGAACTAATATATTAACACACATACACTGTGGCAAGGCACAATAGAGGAGGGGAGTTATTTATTTTAAAGAAACATACATTTTTGGCAGAAGGTTCAGCATAAAAAAAAGCATTTCTACTCGTCAACCTTGAAATGAGGATCATTCTTTAAAAAACAGTCTTTCCCTATTAACTTGTCACTTGCTAGGAATGAGGCAACTCTCCAGGCGAAATACAATTTTGCCAGGTGTAGCCCTTGAAATACGGAGAAAATTGATTTTTTTTTACTGTTCCTTAGAGGTGGATGGCAAAAATTGTTAAAATGTGAAACTGCTAAGTCTGCTCTGCAGGCAATCCACAGAAATGCACACCCGTGCAAATGAGGATACGCCGAAAAAAGAAGACACCCAACTGCCTTTATCCCCAAAGTGCCCATGTGGCACAAAAAGGACACACACACACGTTAAACATCCAGTCTTGAGATGTAATATGGCCACTGGGGTAATAGCATCCTACCCCATACCCCTTATTAGTACCATCTCCATCCCCAACTATAAAAAATATACTTGTTGTCTTGCCACTCTCCTATACCACCTTCGATAACTCTCCCCCCACACGTGCCAATATCTAAAAAAACATAATGAGATAATACCTGTCATCCTGACACTGTCCCAGACCTTAATGAGTAAATCCGTGCCCCACTCATCATAATAGTTACAAAATATAATACCTGACGTCATGCCACCGTTTCCCACTACCCTCTGTACATATACCTCTCCTCTCAAAAGCTCAGCTGATCAAGTGACAGTGGCTCTTTGAACTTTTCCTGTCAGCCCACCATTCTCAAACTTATTTTTCATCACTCCGAGGATTGAATAACAAGTAAATATGCAAAAACCTAATCTGAACAGATAGATCTTATTTTTTTACCGTCAGTGAGGCATGTCACCTCTGCCTAGCCTTTCTAAGCGCCAAGATGCTACCTGGAGTGACTGTCGCGCTATACAAGAGTGTAGTAAAGAAACACTACTCGACGTGAATTCCAAGGTAAGTTTAATACAGTAATATAATACAGGTGCTCCCAGCTTGGCGGTAATATTTCTCCGCAACGTTCTATCATGCGCTCCCAGAAGCTGAGCGGACTGTACCAATAGGGAAGAAAGGGGAGGGGTGTAAGGCGGGGAGGAAAAGGCTATTAAGGTTACAACACACCTTCCCCCCTAAAGGGAGAAGCAGGAAAGTGATGGATGGAAACGGCGGACCCCGCTAGGTGGCTGCAAGGAGACAACAGCCGGGGGGGGGTAAGCGTCGAACAGTGCCATAGGCAACTGTGGGGGAAGAACCCAACTAAGGATGAACCCTGGGGAGAGGCAGGACTGGGGAACTCTGTGGTCAGAGGATGAGGCGTTCCACTAGGTCCCTCCCCGGGTGGTGGCCTTAGGGGAGGAGAGCCCCCCCGGGGGCAAATAACAGGACTGAGGAAGGGGAGATAGACCTCCCACCCCTGGCACCGGAATGGAAATCCCCACAGGGGGATGGTAATGGAATACAATGGTGGGGAGAAATGTGACCCACCGTATACCTCGATAAGGAGCTAACAAGGGGGGCTAGGACGGAGGAGTCCTGTTACACCAGGTCCACCCCGAAACTGGATGGAGTCACACGAAGGGTGTGAAGAGTGGAGTGGCAGAAACTTCCCAATGCTAGGACGCCACCTAGGCCACCCCACTATAATATGCAACAGTCTCAAAACGAACTTTTGTTTCTTACAACGAATCCCCCACTTCTCTTGATAGTCTTTCCATCTTCCTCAAGAGGGATGTTACTGGAGGTGTGGTTACAATTTACTATTATGAGCAGTACCGGGGCCAGAGTCCTGGTCGTACACTCCATCTGGCACACTATGTCTCTCTTACCACATCATCCATGGTGTCCGGTCTAGGACGCCTTTTGTCCTTCATCACTTGGACCTTGCCCAACTCCCAGCCTTTATCAGCTTCCTTGTCAAACTTCTCCCGTTGATCCTCAATGGTCTCTTCAGCACTGCGTCCGTCCCCTTGTTTCTTCTCGCGTCTACCATAGGGGAACTCAGTAGAGATTTCTGGGACCCCAAACTGGTACTCACTCCTATTGTCATAGAGTGATCCCTTCTGACCAGACTGGACCAAGTGTGGGAAACCTTTTATTGCTTTCTGCACTCCCTTGCCTTCTCTCTCCCACTTCCCACTGTAGGCTCTAAGTAAGTGTTCATCTTTTCTCTCATTTCTTTTTTCAAGCCAACTTGCGTCTTCTTCTTTTCCTTGTACACATTTGGCCACAGACTCCTCCCTCATTTTTGTCTTGAATTCAAACGACAAGGTACTTAGACCCGTCTCTTTGCAATTGGAAATGATACTCTTACATTTTGTCCTTTTCCACTCTTTAGCTGTGGGATTGATGCTTTCTCTTTTTCTCCCGAATTCTCCTTCTCCACCTATTTCACCTACAACATTTTTCCTCTCGTGTTTCTTACGTCTTTCTCTCTCCTCCACAAAACCTTGGTAATGTTCTCGTTTTTCTTTCAGTTTGCGCTTGGCTGTATCTTCCACACGTTCTCCAACACTGGCTGCGCCTTCTCCACCGCGTCCTTCTCTCAGATTGCACTTGACTGTGCTTTCCACACGTTCTTCAAAACTAGCTGCATCTTCGCACCCATCTACCACCTTTGAAGGCGGCTTGGAGGCTACTAAGGCGCTACCCTTGGTTGCACTCATACTTTGTTTCCATGCCTTTTCCTTCATTTGTTCTCTTCTACTCCCATTGAGGGTTATTTTCAATTTCTTTTGATCCTTCCACCCTAGCATGGTGGGTCCTCTTTCTGTAACATATATATTACTTCTTGTATACTTTCCCTCGTACATTAATTCCATGACTAGGTATCCTTCTACGTCGATGTCCTCCCTTGTATATGTCTCCATGGATATGTTAGCCTCTTTCAGTACGTTTCCATATTTCTTAGTTAATAATTTCTTCCAGTCACTCTTGCTTACCCCACTATGAGGCGATCCTGAATCTAATAACATATCAATCATCACTCCTCCAATGCAGATAGTGCACCTCTGGTTTACTTTGCTTTGCTTTCGCCCCTTGTTGCTGCTCATTTCTTCCTTATGTACTTTCCCCGATGGGGCCTGTGCGAAATATTCATCCAACACTTTCAAACTGTCCTCATAAAAATTGCGGACTGTCCCTTCCATGAAAGTTTTTTTTATTTCGTGGTACATTTTTCTCTCTCGAGCCCCTAAACTGTAATGCACCACTTCAGCCTTTTCCGTAGGTACGAAGGTTACTGCCTCTTCCTCAAGATCTTTAATGTATTCCTCAGAATATTCTTTCCATTCCCTCCATTCTGCAACGTTTTCATCATCCTTCTCCATAAACGGCACTGGTGGCTGAAAATTGTACTTCTGGCCCGACTCCATGTATAATGCGACTGTCTTTAGCAACCACGTGAAAATGTTTAGTCCTTCTACTAAGAAAGATGGCTATAAGATGCTCTGGGGGGACCACTTGCTTCCCCAGGTCAGTCACAAGGGAGGTGACAAAGACCCTATAGGATTTTACTTTTAAAAACCACTCTCCAAATCCGCTTTCTGTTTCTTTGCTTGACTTTCAGCAATCCCTAAAACCGCTTTGCTAACACCGAAGGTGGGTTTGGGACCCCTAAAATCTTGATCCTCTTTTACGGAGAGCTACTTGTTCCTCTCACCTTGAATTGCTTCACCTCTGTGCATATTTCGCCGCAAGGATTCCTTGCACAATCGGACCCTCACAGTTTCCCAAGCTGCCACCCTTCTCTTCCACCTTAAGGTTTTCTGCTCAAAACTACGTGGGTAGCCACACCCCTTCTATTACTCTTGAATCTCCTCAAGCCTTTCTATGCGCTATTAGGGTTCTTAAATTTTATTCACGTTGCTTCAACACGTTGATGAGGTTACATTTACTTCCTGGAGCCCTGAGGTTTTGTCACGCTCCAGAATACTCCACTCACCAGTTAGAGATACTGCCTTGGTTTTGAACTCTACAATACTGCTGTAGTTATTTAACTTCACCTTTCCCAGCTGTTTAAATGGTTCTCTCCAATACTTCAGAATCTCCTCACTCACTGCTTCTACATGCCGATGGCATGGGTTCCATACGCAGAACACTGTAGATTTACCACACTCCCTCACTTCACTCCGACTTCTGCGCGCTGCCCTTGACCTTACACAAGAGGTTACCGGGGAGGGGGGGGAAAATGGAGACTCCCCACTCAGATCATCTTTAGTGGTTTAAGTCGCTCTCAATGCTGCCACCTAATCTTCACCGTTTCTTAATACAGCTCACCTGCTGCCTCAGTTTAATTTCAAACCCGGAAACAAAGGTTCACTACCCTCTTTGTTCCTCATATGTCACCTCACACAGCTGCTGCACGCTGTTTCAAAGCGCTGCCTCAGTTCCTTTTCGCGCGTTGCAACAGGGATTGACTGCCTTCCTTGATCTTCACCGTCACTTCATACAGCTCACGTTGCTGCCTCAGTTTAATTTCAAACCCGGAAACAAAGGTTCGCTACCTCTTTGTTCCTCATATATCACCTCACACAGCTGCTGCACGCTGTTTCAAAGCGCTACCTCAGTTCCTTTTCGCGCGTTACAACAGGGGTTGACTGCCTTCCCTGATCTTCACCGTCACTTCATACAGCTCTCGTTGCTGCCTCAGTTTAATTTCAATCTTGGAGACAAAGGTTCGCTACACTCTTTGTTCCTCATGTATCACCTCACACAGCTGCTGCACGCTGTTTCAAAGCGCTACCTCAGTTCCTTGTCATGTGGCTTCGACACCACAGGTTACGCTCCACGTGTCTTTCAATATTTCAGAAGCTCAACACAACATGCAGTCCCGACTGGGTCCCACCCAGTTAATATCCTTCACCCAAGGATTCTCCGAGGCTTTCTTTTACACATCTCCTTTAATTCTGGGAGTCAGGGGCAAGCGTCTTCACACGCTGCCATTCACTCATTCCTCGAGTAACTTTCTCTCCCCTCAAATCAGTTTCTTTTGCGCTGCTTCAATTGCGACTTTACAAAACGCTCTGCTCCTTTCACTTGTCGCTCACTTCACCACAGTACTTTTTTTTTTTCCTTTATTTCAAGTGCGACTTGCTCAGCTCCTTTCACTTGTCGATCACTTCAAAACAGTACCTTTTGTGTGATTTTAAATGCGACTATATTCCCCGCACCACACACTTCTCCTCACGCAGCATCAAGGTCTAACAACATAGACCTGCGCAGTTATGCGGCACATGAAGAACAATGCCTTACTTCAATTTCATCTGCTGCTCCACACCACTAGTTCCGGTATCTCTGTGCGCAGAGCGCCGCACTTCACCTTCTCAGAGGAGTTTCTACCACTTGCGAGATTTCGACAGGAGAGGGTAGATTCTTCTCACTGACACTATCCTTGCCCTCGCGCTTCGCCTATGCCCACCTGTGCCCGATGTGACACTCGATTTGTACGCTGTCAAGTTGGAGAAGATAGTGCTTCCGTGTCCTGCTTTTCACTGCCAATGGCTGAACCGGAACTTCCCGTCAACGACTCGACAGATCCTGAGGGTAAGACTCTCTGTCCTGTCACACACTTGGATTCCCTTCTTACGTCGACAGTATGACAGCCATCCGCTACCAGAGGGGACTAGTAACCGTGCAAAGAGGCGCCCTTACAAATCCGGAAACGTAACGCTTTCGCTACAAGTCGTCCGCTCCTTTCATCATCTTCAGCTTCGTGCCAGTCTCTCTTGCATTCCCAGCAAACCGCTTTTGCCGACTCTTCACTCCCCTCCGGGTAGATCTTCCTTATCACGATTTTCCTCCGCCCAAGCATAAATCTGTCCAGGGGAGAGGCACCAACTGACCCTGGCTCAGCTCCACGTCCTCGTCGCCAAAGAATGTAGTAAAGAAACACTACTCGACGTGAATTCCAAGGTAAGTTTAATACAGTAATATAATACAGGTGCTCCCAGCTTGGCGGTAATATTTCTCCGCAACGTTCTATCATGCGCTCCCAGAAGCTGAGCGGACTGTACCAATAGGGAAGAAAGGGGAGGGGTGTAAGGCGGGGAGGAAAAGGCTATTAAGGTTACAACAAAGAGCTTTTTACATTACATTACACATTACATTAAATTACATTAATGATTTCCCCAACATAACAATGAGACTTTCCTCACCCTGGAATACTCAAAAACCCTTATATCATTGAATACAACCAAGCATATTATTGCAACACCCAAGCAAAGAGCAAAATCGATTCTGGTATTTTATTTTATATTGCATACGTGTGATGGGCTATTGACTTTCTCGTGTCATAGAATATTTGAGTTCAATTTGCTCCAATGGAACAGACTGTATCAGATAGACCTGACGTTTGCTATGGCACAAACATTTTCAAGCTTTGCATCAAGTTTTTGTTGTTGTTTCAATCAGGCATACTTATTTTGTCCATTAGGTACCGATATGATTTGCTGCTTGACACATTTCGTTTCTGGATCCCAGGAAATGATCATAAAGAATTTGAGTATTTCATTGGTAACTCTTTAGATCTTCCTTTTAGTTACTGTATTTGAAACATTGTTCCTCAGAATGCACCATGGTGGCATATTTTCCAAAATATTTCATGGCAGGGTGGAGTTGCCCACCAAATGCCCTTTGGTAGGGTGATGCTCACTTTCGATGTTCACCCGTTGTATGTGATGGGTGCCAGGGATTACTTTTTTCCCATGGTTTTCTTTTGACTAACAGACCAGCCCTGCTTAAATCAATGTCTAGGCCACAAGAAATGCTATACAAAGGTATCTTGTAGTATGAATAAATCAATGTTTCCAGTCACTAGCAATTAAGGAACCAGTTAGACTGTAAATGGAGAGGTCTGCCAGCATAAATAAGCATTTTTGTAAATCCTAACAGATCTGGCATTGCCCATCCCCGCCCCCCAATCCTTTTTGTTTTTTTCAGTGCTTGTTTTCTTTTATAATGTTTTTTTTCTTCAAATGTTTAAAGCTGGGGAAGCTGCCGGGCCCTCGTTAATCTAAAACAAAAACATTGTCTAAAAGCAAAGATATTATTTTGGTATCAAAAAGCACATATTGCTATAGCAGTACCTGGCACTTAAGGGAACCACTTTGTGTGTAGATGTGCTCCTTGCGAAAGGGCAGAATGCTGTCACTCACACTAAAGATTGCCAATGGCTGAAGTGGCCTGACCCACTGGCCTATGCTGAATGCTTTAGTTGGCAGAAGATGTGAATGGCATAATACTAGACCAATTGATGAATGGAGCTGGCTAAGAGCAAATCGAAATAAATGTAGTCTATGTATAGTTTTAGTGAAATCAATAGGTCTTCGCTAGATCTAAAAAGAAGTGTATCTGATGGCGTAGAATAGGCGTGCAAGTTATGCGCTGTCTTGATGAGCTGTAACAAAAAAAGTCTATCCAGTTTTGCTGGAGAAATATAGCCTGAGGCTTGTTTTTGTCTGCAGGTTTACTCTGCGAGAACAGATGGTTGCACACAAGGTGAATTGTCAGGACGAAAAATCGAGGGAAACACAGAGAAGATGAGCCTTGTACATAATTGATCTGACAGAGTGCTGCCCACTCCATCACTGTGGCTGAAATATGGACAGTCTCCAGTGCAATAATGCATGGGAGTTCAGCGGCACAGGACTCGGCCTGTTGGAGAATTTATTTACCCAGCAAAGCAATTGGCTGTGTCAGCACAAAACACCACCATTTGCAAATCAAGTAACATAAATGCAGCATTTCTTTTTCATTACAAGTGTTCCAAACAGCACAAAGCGCTACGTTTCCGTTACTAATTAAGGAAATGACAAACACATTTTACTGCCCACATTTTTTTAAGCTGAGGAGGAGCACACTTTTAAATGTATCTAGTTACATGCAACTCAACAAAAGAAGTTAACTTTTGCTATTGCCCGGAGGCCGCCAAATCCTGCCAGGGGGCTGCCAGTGATCCTTCCGATCCGATCCTCGTCGTGGCGGCCCCTGGGGTTTGGCGGCCCTGTGCAGGTGCACACTTTGCACATGCCTAGGGCCGGCCCTGCTCAAATTGACCGCCAAAGCAAGATCGGCTTTAGTAAGAGTAAATGCTCTAGATAGCTACGTCCCACCTCATTAAGGGTAATATATGTTGAGACAGGGGTAGGGATTCTTAGCAGATGCTCGAGGAAGGCATTCTCCTCTGTCTGTAAAGAGCCACTCAGAAGATATCCTCAGATGCCTCCTCCATACAAGCCATCAGCCAGTGCTTTGGTTTCATATATATTTATCATTTCTCTAGTAGGATGTCTACTGAGCTTCCTTGAAGATCTAAAGACACCCATGCAGACCCCACTTACTTTTAGCCTACCACTTTGTATGTGATTGACCCATGAGCCATTGCTGGCAAGCGATTAATTAATTAATTAATTAATTGCAAGTTTATATAGCGCTAGGATCGACTCCCGGAGGAGTATCTCCGCGCTTCGACCGCTGCGAAACCCTTCCTGGCTTCCCTGAGAGATGGTCCCTTAATGGGTACCTCCAGGGTGAGACCAGGCATCCCCGGCGGTCTGGTGGGGCCGTTAGTGAAGATGAGGCAAGCTAATGCCCAGAGTTGCCGAGTGTGATCGCTGATCAGAGTGGGCACCGAGGCGAGAGAATTATCGAGTCCGCTGACCCTGGTCCAGAAACCTGCCGCGTCGGGAATCGAACCCTGGTCCCGGGCCGTCCTCTGCTCTCGGGTCTGCCGCCTCTAATAATAATAATTGAATGTATTGATCCTTGTAATCAGGGAACCTGTGATATAGATGCTTCTGCTCCTCTGGGTCTTTTTACCATATGTTCTCGTACAGGTTTTGGTAATAATGATCTTCAATTTCCTCCTCTCCATAAAATCGACAAAGGTGTCCATAGTCTGTGCAGGCCGACGGTGTTCTTGACATCAAAACTGCGCCACTGGTGGAAAGTTCCACAGGGACCAACCGGCGAGCGACAATAGGCGCGTTGGCCTGCAGAGCCCTGAGAGCATCATCAACCCCATTGATGTAAAGGGCAAAAAGATACAAGCCGAAACTTAACCCTTCCTTATTCCCTTCTTGACTTTAAAGGAGTGAGTACATTCCCAGCTTTAGCCAAATCTATCAAATCAAAGGCACTACTGAGGTCAGCAAAAATAAAGATAGTGAGCCAGCTTTGACCTTTGTAGATTTCCAGAAAAGAAGGTCCAGGTTGGCACACTGTTTTAAGGTCCCCCAACCCTTTCTTAAAACCAAACTGGGCTCCTGACAGGAAAGAGTTATCAGTGGCCCACTGCTCCAATTTTTGTAGGAGAGCCCTGCTGATTAGTTTGGCAGAAGAATCCAGTAATGAAATAACGAGGAAGCACTTCGGATCTGATCTATCCCCCTTCCTAAAGATGGACACTATAATAGAGTCAGCGCAGCTAGGGGAAATCATACTCTCTGCAACTATGTCAAGAAAATGAGGGCCCCAGAGTTCTCCCACAGTCTTGAAGGCATCAACCAGAAAACCATCTGTCCTGGGCAATTTACCCCTGCACTGTTGTCGAAGGCCAAAATAACTTCCTCTAGTGATATTTCTAGAGGACTCTTAACAACTCAGCTGCCGCTCGGCTCTGTGTCACTCGCTAGAGAGCCAAAAATGTCTGAATAATGCTCAACCCATGTATGGGGGCGACATGCAGAGTGAGCTCTGGAACTGTTTCACCTTTCAGCAATGGGGCATTAACAGTATTCCAAAACAAAGTGGCATCATTGGCCTTGATTGCCTGGGTTAAATTTGCCCAAGTCTTTACCCTGAGAGCCTACTTACTATTGCCTGAAGCTGAGTTGTAGTTCTTCCGAAGTATTTTGAAGACAGTTTGCTCCCTTGGTGAGCTGTGCAGTGCCGTCTGCAGCACTTTAGCATCCTGAATGTATGAATGATGAAACCAATCGTACTTTGCTATGGGCTGGGTGTCTAGGCTTTTGGGTTAAGAAAGCATTAAGTGGCCTAGTAATAGCTTCAAATGCAAAAATGAGTAACATATCTACCTTGTCACCCAGGCAATACTTAAACTCTGCTTCATTAGTAATTAACAGCTTTTGGAGCACAGCTGGAGGATCTATCCCCGTCTACTTATGGCATCCATGTTAGCAGTCTTGGAGCTAACCCCCTGCTTTTCAGTCTACAATAACAAGAGACAACTAGCGGCTTATGGTCACTTAGTGCACTTGGTATTATTCCATGATCGGTAACAAGGTTCCTGGTTGAAAGGAAGACTAAAATGATCAATAGTCATACTGGCTCCTCTACCAATAAACGAAGGGATCTGGCAATTTATTTAAAAAACAAACAGGTATATCCTGAGCTAAATTCCAACACCAATCAATGTTCAAGATAAATCAAAGTCGTCGAAATCTTCTCATAATTTGAATTTTTTAAATTTATTTTGAAGGTTTTATATAGCGCGAACAAGACCCTTGAAGGTATCAGAGCGCTTTACAGGCATACATAGGAAACAAACAGTTCAATGAGAGCACACAATGGAAATACTAGTGAAATACAGGGTTCATTTAATATCCTTATTCAATGGTGATCTTCAACTCCAAACCTAGCCAACACGTGTTTCGTCTTTCGTGGTAACAACCACAGACTTCGTCAAGGCTAATTCTTGTAGGATTATAGCGTAAAGCCAATTAGTAGTTTTCAAATTCATAAAATAGGGAAAATTCCAGTTGTCGTGATTTTGCACTATGTTGGCTTAGCCATAAAGGTGTGTCGCCTTTCCTAATTATGTGTTAAAAGTACGATCAGCATCAAACCCGTCAGAGCAACATATTCAGCGTATACGTGTGAGTCGGCGTTTCATTTCCTCTGTAATTTTCTCCAGTAATAATCAATCATACTTAAAAATTAGGGATTTGAGAGAGTACCCATAGGAGTTAAGTGAAAAGTGAGGGACTCCGTCAACTGCTTACGGGTTATACCACACACCAATTTAGCAGCAAGCATACATGTCTGTATATTAAAATCCCCTGTTAATAAAAAAAAACAATTTGAAGAACTGGTTTGTAAAAATATATCTAAATCCGCCTCTAAAGAAGTAACAACCTCACTACATGTGGAATCAAAAATATTATTATAAAAATTAATTAAAACCAGGTGAGATCTGCCTGAAAAGGACAGTCAAACAAGCTTGTAATAGGGTGAGGCAGTAAAGGATCTCCTAATAACAGCAGGTAACACATTTGAAATTGGAATTTAAAGACCACCTTTTGGCCAACCTGATAATGATGGAGCAGCGGGCTTACAAATAGAAGAGAATCCTTCCACGTAGTAGGGGACTACATCCCAGGTTTCCTGAAGACAAATCACATGAGAAGTGGAGGTACTATAGACTCAGCCTGGGGTAGCTAGCTTGTTTTTAAAACCAAATATGTTCCATGATGTAAAAAAGATACTCCTTTATGTCCCACTGATGCTGGTAGTGGGGATACTAGACTCATTTTCCTAGGAAGGTATTCATTAAGTCAAAATCTATGAACATGGTACACATAGAACTCAAGTTACATCATAAGTGTACCCCAGTAGTTCCTCAATTCAATTAAGCATATCCTCAAAAAGACACACAAGCACCGTAAATAGCTTCAATAGTGACTGTTTAATCTCACAGTTATTATAACAGATCACTGTCAGGAACGTTCCAAAACAGAAAAGTGGGTTGCTCCAGGGGAGTGTGGGAAATGGACTGTGCTCGTGAAAATAGAAAAGATATATAGGGAGGGAAATCAGAGAGTAGTTACATAAATTACACATAGTAATGTCCTTAGTAATTCATTGTTTTAACTACTGTCTGGTTACCCCATTCCCCCTGATTGGCTGAATCCCCAATGATGTTATGTCATTCTATTACCTGCAACTCGCTTAGTGCCATAAATCTTTTGGATGAGGAACCGCAGGTTGACAATCAGCCGCTGGAAATTGGGAAGGTGGAGCGGGGGCTGGCACCCTGCGAGAGTGATGCATGTGGTGATAGAAATACCCCAGGGCAGAAGAGCTATGTTATTAGGATTGTTACTAGGCATGGAGACCTAGACAGATTCTCACCTGCTACATGGGGGTCTTTAACATTTATAGTAACACAGTCCCCCTCGATACTTTTCCTCTCAGGTCCAATCCACCCAACCCTTCTTGTCATAATTATTAGGTCCTCCCTCACTGTTGGAAAGAGACACTTAGATTGTAACCAATAGAGGACCTTAGTTGGTTAGATGACTCAGCTACACCTGGGGAAAAGGGGGTACATTAGTCATTATTGCCGCATACAGGAAACAGGCTGGGGGTAAATAATGGTAAGATTGTTAATTATCTCCCACGCAGAGCTGCTAGTCTTCCTTGTTTGCTGTGAGACACTTCTTGGAGAGATGCCAGGTGTACACACAATGTCAAGGAGAATAAACAAATTGTCAGCTCTAGTCCGACCCAACTGAGCAAGGCATGGGTCCATAGAGGGGGCATTAGTGGTAACACTGCTGGATGACGCTCAACAAAAACACTACTGGATTTGTCAACCCCTCTTCTACTTTCTCAGAACGAGCCAGAATCGATGCCCGTACACTCGTAACACGTTACCCCCCCCTTTCATATTTCTTCTACCTTGTTGGGCACAGTTTCCCTGGGCTTACCCATATTGTGACTGCTGGGTCACAGATAGGACTGGGTCTCGGTCACGCAGATGCAAAGATAGTATCAGGCACCAGAGAGGCATAAACCCAAATCAGTTCTCTGCAATAAGCAGTGTGCTCTTTGTTTCTCATGTGCTTTGCAGAGATGTAAGTGTCATTTATTTGGCTGCCCTTGAACTCTTTCCTTAGCTTCCATTTTTCTTAGAGTTTTTAACTTGTGATATTCAGTATTTCAAATGTTCCAACTCTGATTTCTCCACAAGAGATGAAGAGCTTGAGTCGAAAAAGTGCAACTCCCTCTGGCCCATAAAAGTAATCAGTTAGTCAATCAATCAATCATAACACTTGTATAGCGCACTACTCACCCAGAAGGGTCTCAAGGCGCTGGGGGAGGGGGTCCGCTACTGCTCGAACAGCCAGGTCTTGAGTTGTCTCCTGAAGGCGAGGTGGTCCTGAGTCCGCCGGAGGAGGGTGGGGAGGGAGTTTCATGTCTTGGCCGCCAGGTAGGAGAAGGATCTGCCTCCGGCGGTGGCTCTTCGGATGTGTGGTACGGCGGCGAGGGCGAGGCTAGCAGACCGTAGCTGGCGGGTGGGCGTGTAGAAGGTCAGGCGGTCGTTGAGGTACTTGGGGCCCAGGTCGTGGAGAGACTTGTGTGCGTGGGTGAGGAGCCTGAACGTGATCCTCTTGTTGACAGGGAGCCAGTGCAGGTCCCTCAGGTGGCCGGAGATGTGGCTGCGTCGGGGGATGTCCAGGATGAGTCGGGCGGAGGCGTTCTTGATGCGTTGGAGTCTTTTCTGAAGCTTGGCTGTGGTTCTGGCGTAGAGGGTGTTTCCGTAGTCCAGTCGGCTGGTGACGAGGGCCTGGGTGACCGTCTTCCTGGTTTCGGTCGGGATCCATCGGAAGATCTTGCGGAGCATGCGAAGGGTGTGAAAGCATGATGAGGAGACGGCGTTGACTTGTCTGGTCATCGAGAGGGACGAGTCAAGGATGAAGCCCAGGTTGCGTGAGTGGTCTTTTGGCTTGGGGGCGGTGCCCAGGGCTGGGGGCCACCAGGAGTCGTCCCAGGCGGAGGGTGAAGGTCCCAGGATGAGGACTTCCGTTTTGTCTGAGTTCAGTTTCAGGCGGCTGTTCTTCATCCACTCGGCGACGTCTTTCATCCCTTCGTGGAGGCTGGCTCTGGCGGTGTCGGGGTCTCTGGTGAGGGATAGGATCAGTTGGGTGTCGTCGGCGTGGGAGATGATGTTGAGGTTGTGTTGGCGTACGATGGCAGCGAGAGGTCTCATGTAGACGTTGAAGAGGGTGGGGCTGAGTGATGATCCTTGCGGGACGCCGCAGATGACTTCGGTGGCCTCGGATCGGAACGGGGGGAGGCGGACTCTCTGGGTTCTTCTGGCAGTGAACGAGATGATCCACTTCAGTGCCTTCTCTTGGATGCCGGTGTTGCTGAGGCGTTGGACTAGGGTGCGGTGGCAGACAGTGTCGAACGCTGCGGAGAGGTCCAGGAGGATGAGTGCCGCTGTTTCCCCGTTGTCGAGCAGGGCTCGGATGTCGTCGGTGGCTGCGATGAGGGCGGTCTCGGTGCTGTGGTTGGCTCTGAAACCGGACTGCGAGGGGTCGAGGAATCCGTTCGTCTCGAGGAAGGCGGCTAGCTGTCTGTTGGCGATCTTCTCGATGACTTTGGCAGGAAAAGGCAGGAGCGAGATGGGGCGGAAGTTTTTGAGGTCGGTGGGGTCCGCTGTTGGTTTCTTCAGTAGGGAGCTGAGCTCGGCATGCTTCCAGCTCTCCGGGAAGGTGACAGTGTTGAAGGAGGTGTTGATGACGTCCCGGAGTTGGGGTGCGATGGTGGAGTCGGCCTTGTTGAAGATGTGGTGGGGGCAGGGGTCGGTTGGAGAACCAGAGTGGATGGTGTTCATCGTGCGGGCTGTGTCTTCGGTGGTCACCGTGGTCCAGGTGCGGAGGGTGGCGGTGGGGTGCGTTGGTTCGATGGTTGGGTTCGTGGATGGTGCGCCGAAACTGTTGTGGATGTCGGCAATCTTGTGGTGGAAGAACGAGGCAAGGGAGTCACAGAGATCTTGTGAAGGGGTGATGTCGTTGTTGCTGGTGCTGGGGTTGGAGAACTCCTTGACGATGCTGAAGAGTTCCTTGCTGTCGTGGGCGTTGTTGTCCAGTCGCTCCTTTAGTGATTTCTTTTTGGTGGTGCGGATAAGCTGGTGGTGCTTGCGGGTGGCGTGTTTGAGGGCGGTCATGTTGTCAGTGGTCCGGTCGAGGAGCCAGGCTTTCTCGAGGGTGCGGCAGGTCTTCTTGGAGTCCTTGAGTTCGTCGGTGAACCAGGGGGCCTTCTTGCTTCTGGGTCTGCTGGGAGGGTTCTTAGTGGTGCGAGGTCGTCGGCGCAGGTGGTCAGCCACTGCGTGAGGTTGCGGGCTGCTTCGTTGGGGTCCGGTGTGCTGGCAGGAGGGTTCTGGCTGAGGGAGGTGGTGAGCTGGTTGGCGGTGATGTTGCTCCAGCTCCTGTGAGGAAGCTGTTGCGGGTGGTGGTGGGTTGTTGTTTTTCTGAAGCTGAAGTGGACGCAGCTGTGGTTGGTCCAGTGGAGTCCGGTGGAGTGGCTGAAGGTGATGTGCTTGCTGGATGAGAAGACGGGATCAAGCGTGTGGCCGGCGTAGTGGGTGGGGGTGTTGACCAGTTGCTTGAGTCCGAGGTTGGCGAGGTTGTCCAGCAGGGTGGCGGTGTTGCGGTCCTAGTTGTTCTCCAGGTGGAAGTTGAGGTCCCCTAGGAGGATGTAGTCGGCGGAGGGGAGGGCGTGTGGGCTGATGAAGTCCGTGATGTCCTCGCTGAATTGTGTGCGTGGTCCCGGGGGTCTGTAGATGAGGGTGCCATGAGGGTGCCTCTGAGGGTCGTCTTTGGGTCGGTGTGAATCTGGAAGTGGAGGTGTTCGGCGGTTGCGAGGGTGTCGTTGGCGTCGGTCGTGATGCGGATGGTGTTCTTGTGGACGATGGCGATGCCTCCTCCTGTCTGGTTGACGCGGTCCCTCCTGATGATCTTGTATCCATCCGGGATGGCGATGGGGATGTCGGGGGCTGAGGAGGCGTTCATCCACGTTTCAGTGAGGAAGGCGGGGTCTGGTGATGTTGTGTCGAAGAGGTTCCAGAGTTCCACGGCGTGTCTGTGGACGGAGCGGGTGTTGAGCAGGATGCCCTTGAGGTCGCTGCTGGAGTTTTGCTTGGCGGGCGCGGTGTAGGTTCGGAGGCAGGAGAACTTGCAGGTTGTGCAGGAGAAGGGTCCGTGAGTGCGTTTCGGGGCTGCCCGGCAGCAGGTGGGGTTCCGGCCGGCATTGAGTGCGTGGAGGGCCGCGGGTAGTCTTGCATCGGCGGGGGCCAGGGGTTCTGGCGCTGGGCGCGGTCCAGGCACGGACGGGCGCAGACGGGCTTGCCTTTGGCTCGCCTTCGGCGCACAATCGGCGCGCCCGCTGCGCGTCAACGCTGCGCGTTCGGGCGGTCGCTATTTATGGCTAAGTGGGAGGGAGGAGCAGCTGGGAGGCGGGAGCGGGGAGGACACAAAACAAAAGGGGGCGTGGCCGCGTGAACGGCGGCGGGAAGCGGGGAGGGGGGTGGGCGAGGCACAGGGGGACACCAAGGAAAATAATACAGAAGGCAATACAGAGGCAATAAAACGCGCACAACAGCAAAGATAAGACACAAGGCAAAGGCAAAATACAACAGAACAGAGAACAGAACCACAATAAATTACGAGCACACGGGCGGCAAGGCAAATAGCACAACGAGGCTGCGAGCAGCAGCGAGGGGCACACACGCAGCTGGTGGCCGTGCGGCGCGGGGGTGTCCTGAGAATGTTATGGCATGTGTTTGCAGGTCAGTGCACTGTTTGCAGCCAAGATTGCATGCAGAGGGTATTCTGTGACATGTTATGAGACCCAGAGAGGCTCTTTGGACTAGAGTCCAGCATGACCATAACATTGTTTGCGTATAGGCTAATGCCGTGCTCCCGCCTCCATGGGGATCCCCTTAATCCGGCCATGGTCTCTGATGTGCTGGGCGAATGGCTCCATGTATAAAGCAAACAAAAAGGGCGATAGGGGCCAGCCCTGCCTAGTGCCTCTACCAATAAGGAACTTTTCAGAACTCACCCATTGACTCTGACAGATGCCTGTGGTACCTTATAAGCACTAAAACCAAGGACCGAAAGCATTCCCCAAAACCAAAATGCTCCAGTGTGCAGTGAAAAAAGGCCTGTGGACCCGATCAACCGCATCCACTGTAAGCAACATACTGAAGCCTCATTTACAGTGATCTTTGTCGATGGCATGTAAAAGTATTTTGGTGTTGTTTGTGCAGAGTCTGTGTGGAACAAACCCGGCTTGGACGGGGTGTATGAGGCCCTGCATGAGAAGGTTAAGGCAAGATGTCAGTATTCCTGTGAAGAGTTTAGAGTCAGAGTTAAGAAGCAAAATTGGATGATAGTTCGCACAAAGTGTGGGGTCTTTCCCTGGCTTTGGGAAAATGGTTATGGTAGCCTCCAGCAGGGATGCTGGAAGAGAGCCAGAGTCAGTTATGAAATTGAAAAAGTTGGTCAGGATTGGGGCAAGGTCAGGGCAGAAGGTCTTATAAAACCCGGCGGGAAACCCATTTTGGCTAGGGGACTTCAGCAGCTTCAGTCTGGCTAATGCCGAAACGACTTCCTCCACTCTCATAGGGAAGTTGAGTGATGACGCCAAGTCATCAGTGAGCTTAGTAACAGTAGAGGTAAGCAGATAGTCAGTAATATCGTTGGATGAGGTGGTCTGTGCAGTGTATAGGGAGGAATAAAAGAGTCTAAAGTGCTCAGCAATGGATTCGTCCTCTGTAAGGTCAGTACCCCTCTCTGTCCGTAATGTTCATATTATGTTAGCTAAGCGGTTGGCATGCAATTTAGGAGCCAAGAGCCTACCACTTTTGTTACCACTATGATAATACAAATGCTTGAGGTAAAGCAAGCTGAATTCTGCCCTGTCTAAGTCCAACCCCGTCAACTGTTTCCTGGCAGCTTCCAATTGGCGCCACACTCTTGGGGCCCCTGTGCGATGATGAATCCCCTCCAACTCCCTAACTTTAGATTGGAGTACTGCCCGTTTCCATTTCCGGTCCTTATTGTCAGCAGCTGCCAAGGAGATAAATTCTCCCCTGACAACATCCTTCATTGCGTCCCAAACAACAGCCAGAGGAACCTCCGGGGTGTCATTAATGGCTAGATAGTCAGTGATAAGTTTCCTGATCTTCCCCTGGGTCTCTGATTTGCTTAACAAGGTCTCCTCTAAGCGCCACTGTCTTCTAGCCTGTTGGTGGAAGGGGGGTCTGAACTCCAAAACAAGCGCGGAGTGGTCAGAGAGGGTGTGCAGATCAATCTTCACTGAAGTAGAAAGACTAAGGAAGTCCTGAGAGCCCATGAAGTAATCAATTCTAGTGTAGGTCCAGTGTGCATGAGAGAAGAAAGTGAAGTCCCTAGAGTTTGGGTGGTGAACCCTTCAGAGGTCTACAAGTCCAGCTGCTTCAACCAAGAAATGCCTGCGTTCCAGAAGGCCCCCGCCCCCCCTCCCTGTGGGGCGAACGGCCCATGAGGTTGTCCATGACCAGATTGAGATCGCCACCCATTAGTATGAGGCGGTCATGCAAAAGCAGTGAATAAGCCAGAGCGTCCCAAATAAAACATTCCTGCGACTCGTTCGGGGTATATATGGTGCCCAATGTCAAATGCCAAAAGGGGACCCTTGAGTTTTGCCAGTTTTGGACCAATGGAACCCCTAAAGGAGTGGGAAATAAGGATAGCCACCCTGCCCGTCTTATGGCCAGAGGAGGAAAAGAATTGTTGCGGGAATTTCCTGGATTTAAGCCGGTGTGCGTCCCCGGTCAGGAGGTGAGTCTTTGGCAAGAGACAGATATCTGCCTCTGAAATCTCTAGGAACGGGAGGATGGCCCTCCATTTAACCGGATTGTTTAGGCCCTTTACGTCAAGGGAGAGAACCTTCAGCCAACCATGGGGCGCCATACTAAGGGAAAGAGAGTATACCGTGTCAAGGGGCCTAGCCCTCAGTCTGGCCTCTCAGCAAAGGTACCCCATGAGTACCCTGAAACCCACAGAGCCTAACCTGAGGTGTCCGTAGGTGTGTCAAGCACCAGTGCTCGGTGCAGAGGTACTTGGTGTGGAAACAAAAGACATAAAAAGAACCCCCACAAACATGACCAAACAGTAAGAAAAATCGAATCTCTGGGGGATAGGCCCTGGAAAGGGGTCCCCTACCGCCGATGAGGAAAGGTCCGGATGGGGTCGATCATGGCCATAGTCAGTCCAAGCGTTGCTCAGCCCTGAGGCCCAACTGCGACCATCAGGCCTCCGAGGCCCTGGAAATGGGTCATTTAGGATCAGTCTGTCCTTCCCACCGAGGACCTTCCGGTAATGCTCTCCAGGACTGCCATGCGTTCTTGGATGATGACCTCGGGCTAGACTTTGAAAGTTTCTTGCCCCTCCGTCTCCTCCGCTGCATCTCCCAGCACCCACCTCCCGCCCCTGGCTCATCCAAGCTCCCAGCTTGAGATTCTGGCTGTGCGATCTAAAGGAGGGCATATGCTGCTTGGTGCGAAAGGTTCTGGCAAGTTTGACCTTCCCAGTCAAAAAGTAGATGGAAAGGGTAGCCCCAAGAATAGCGAATGCCAAGGCTGCGAAGATGCAATGTCACTGGGCAGAATTGTCGCCGCTTCTTGAGGGTTACACCAGAAAGGTCCTGAAACAGTTGGAGGGAGTGACCCCGAAAGCTAATGGAATCGGACCCCCGGACAGTTCGCAGGATATGTTCCTTCATGGGGGCCTGTTGGAGGCACGGGGGAGTCCGACCCGGTGCACACCGTCAAGGCGTATCTCAAAAACGGGTACATACTCCAAGATCTGTGCGTAGAGGGCCTAGACGAACTCCTCAACATTTCCTGCCTCCACTGAGATCAGCACATTCTGAAACCTTACATTGTTGCGTCTGACCTGTTCTCAGGTCTTCAGCATATGCCTGTAAATCAATCTGTCTATCAGAGAGGCAAATTATTTCTTGGCGGAGAACTCAATTTCTTCACCCCTAGCAGTGTCTTTGGATTCCAAGGAGTCCACTCAGTCCCCAATCTCTGAGACATCCTGCGGGACGGCCTGCAAGTCCTTAGTCAGGTCGTTCTTGATCTGCTGGTGGTCCTCCTTCAGCGACAGGAAAAGTGCATCCATACAGGAGCGAGTGATGGGGGATTCCCCATCTAAGCCTCCCTCCGGGGCCGAAGGTTCCGCAGAGAGCGCTCTTGGGGTGGGGATTTAGCAAGCATGACCTTGATCGTACGCTCCTTCTTAGCCCAGGCAGTGGTCATCTTGGAGGCTGAGGTGGGCTCCGAGGGCGCAAGGGCGACGGACAGGTAATTAGTCCAAATGGAGCATGGAGCGTTCCAACCTGTGAGGCACCAGAAGAAATCGCCAGCACAGAGCTCACCAGCAGAGATCCGCAAAGCATCTGTATCCAAGGGGAGTCACAAATGGAGAACCCCCTGAGTCACCACAGGCAGTGGGAGGGTGCAACAGTCTGGGCCTCTGATAAGGCGTTAGGAGCCAGTGAAGCATTAGGTCCCCTTAGAGTCCGGTGCCACCGCCGGGGCACTTCCAAGCTCGGCCCCATGCCATCCTGCCACACAATGCCGCTGAATACTGGAGGCCACTAAGTCAGCCCTCCCCAGGCCCTCAGCATGATTCACTAACTAGTACCTTTCTCTGGCAGTAAGGGCCAAGACAAAGGGGAGAGGGCCGGAGCCACAGTCCTGTTATAGCCCCCAGGCCACCTGGTGTAGTCACAGCGAAGTAAAGAGCCTTTGTGAATGAGGGGGGCCGGCCTCAGGTCAGGCCTCCCACTGCTGATGGACTTGGGAGTGTCTTTAGGGGGAGCACAGCGCCGCCCCCCTGGGAGCCATGGAGCCAAGCTGCCAGATGTGCGGTAATGAGAGGGGGGGACCGCTACCTCCAGGAGGATCTGCCATACCTTCAAAGACCGGCAAGGAAGGCCAGGCGCCGCCGCCTCTCCGCCGCCTCTAGGCCCCGCAGGAGAAGGCCAGTGGCAATGCAGAAGCAGGTGTTTGTTCCGACGACGACCCATCCTCCGCAGGCCGCTGCGTGAGATATGGATGGGGGCCAGCGAGCAGGCCTGGACGTCGTGGAGGCTTCACACTCAGTCGGCTGGGCCTCAGATTCCTAGTCCCACGCCATTCGCATCCCACCGAGCCACAGCGGAGGGTGCAGCCAGCCCTGCTCACTCAGGTCCAGGCAAGCCGGCTCATTAGCGCTGGTGCTTTGTCCGAGTCCCCGCAACGGCCTCCAAAAACCCCTCTGGGCCGTCCAATGCGGCGGAGAATATCCAGTGTCGCAGCTGCAGCAGATGGGCCCCCCAGGACCCCAGGGGTCAGCGATGTAGGTGCAAAAATCCAGGGCCTCTTTAGAAAAAAAAAGTGGGAGAGGTGTGGCGCCGCGGCCAGGGCGACTGACGCTGGAATCTGGGGATCAGGGTTCGATCCCCGGCTCCGGCGACAGGTTAGCCCAGCACCATGCGACTCTGGGCAATAGCTTGCTTAATCTTCCCGACGGCCCCCCAGCGCCTAGAGACCCTAACGGGTGATTGTGCGCTATACAAAATGTGGATTATTATTATTATTATTATACTTCCTCACGCTAGGTAAGGTAGCACATTCCTTTAATGTAATTCTGAATGGTGAAGCAGTATGAATAAGACTACATAATCTGGACTATTAGTCCACACGGTGTCTGGTACATGGGACACATCTGCTTCCCTAACAGAACCAAAAACTCTACCTGGTGTGGGCATCCTTACTTCTAATACTGTCCTCAATGGTATGTCATTTTGAAAGACGACAACTGTTTTCATGGAATCAACACAAAACAGTTGGTCATCCATTTTTCCTGCTTCAATGAAGATAACACATACCCATAAGACATGATTATGGTCACTGGCTGTTAGAGCGCCATAAGTTGGTATCACCTCTAAAGCCTCTATTTGCAGTAATAATTCAGCAATAGGCATCTAAGAGTCTTGCCAGTGTTGCCAAAATAAAAATTCTTTAGGTAACTCTTGTGTCTCTGCTATGATTGTATATACTGCCATAGTAAATGCATCCATATATGCAGGTCATGCTCTGATCTGACCTTCGGTAGAGGAATCTACTGTTAATGCCATGATCCTGGAAGGTACTATTACAAGATACTGGGCTAACCCATACAAAACTCATAGGACCTGGGTAACATGTGGTATGTAAAACAGTATGGTCCTACTGGTACATGAGCAATGACAAATACAACATTTAATTTGAGCTTTAGGTGAGCACAAAACAAATTCAAACACAAAAGGCAACAACATAAATGAAATGCACTTAATGAAGAGTCAAACAATGGGATTCAGTTTTTGTGTCAAGATTCATTAGTTATAATTCAGCAAAGGAATACATCAAATGTATTGTATAACGGTTGCTCCAAAAAGAAAAGATGTGTTTCAGATGGTGCTCAAGTGCGCAGTGATATGGAGAAGGTGAAGAAAGGATTAATACAAAGTAGCCTGTCTACAGGTTTTAGTACGGTCTCTTATTGCTCCTTGTTCAATAATCTGTCCCGGCTTGTGAGTCTAAAAAAGTCAACGGTTAGACCCGACTGTTGCCTAAGGTGACTTAGATCCTAGCATACCGGTCTTCATCAGGACAGAGAGAAGTGCGATGAAATGTAGGGCAACCTCACAATGGTGCAAGCGCTCCATGTGATGCGGGAGGTGTAGAATCAATGTACATTCTCCCCTAGCAATTTTCAAGAGTGGTAGGTGTTCGCCTTAAGTGCTAATTAAATGTTGCATTTGTCATTGCTCACGTACCAGTAGGACCCTACTGTTTTATGATCCTGGAAGGTAGCACTCCAGGGGTAGAACAATTCATGGTACCATCAGATTCAAAATGAATAGTCATATTTAACTTGGCCTTAAGATTTCTCCCTAACAATTTGGCTAGGGCAGCTGGCGATAACAGTAAACAGCCATTGATGTACCTCCCTCCTACTTCCACCTCAACTGGTTTAGTAAAGGAACCCTCAATACTTCCCCAGAGAATTCTTGAGTGTCCAATGAGCTGTTGGAAATCAGAGGGTCTCCCTCTCTAATACAGGATCTTGTTGCTCCTGTATCTATGAGTAATACATACCTTTTGTCATTGAGAGCTACTGTCACAGTGGGTTCCCCATCTGGCCTGTATGTCACTGACAATAAAGGACACATATAAATACTCTGTGGTTACCTTCCTTGTGTATTTCCTCACACAGAATTAATCTAGAAAGGATTCCCTCCTCTCACAATGACACCTCCTTGTTCACTTTGAGGTGGAGTCACCATTGGGAGTGTTTGGTAGTTTTGATAAGGTGGCACCTGTTGTTCTTGAGGCATTACTGGTGGCTGCATATTTTGTGATGGCGTCTGAGGCACATATATGATTTACAGATTTGGCTGTGGCTGTACTATTGTGGTTCCTGGCTGATTGTAAACTCCTGCTCTTCCATTTTGCTTATCCCATCTCTTAGTTCTGAAGCCTCTAATGAAATGTCCATACCTCTGACAATAATGACCTACTTGATCCATCCTTTGATGCCGTAGCCTACCTCTTCCTATTCCTCCTTGTCCTCCTCTAATACTTCCCTTTATCCTTACATTATCCTGTTGTTGAGGGTACTGTTGTCGAGTAGTCACTGGGACCAATCCCACAGATATTGCAGTCATCCGAGTCATGACTGCCACTTACGCTCCTTCTATTGCTCCTTTCTTTGCCAACTTTTGCTACACTAATTTAGCTGCTGATTTTTTATGTCACCTCTTGTTTGTCCATTTTTCTTTCATCCTATCAAGGAACTGCGCGGGATCCTCATTTTGCTACATTGATTTAGCCATGAGAGATCTAATGTCTGGCCTATCAGGATAAACTTTCCTCAGCTGATCCCAAACCACTGTTCTAACCAAATCAAATGGAGACCAATCATATCTGGTGTCAGTGAGGGCAACGTTTCTCACTCCAGCTTTTCATAAATCAATGTCTGTTTCATCTTCTATAATCGATCTAAGAAGACACTTTATGCACCCTACTGCAAAGGTGATACCTCCAGTTTGCTGTTTGAAAGCTCAAATCCATTTCCCTGCCCCCTCTGTAAGCAGCGAATGTCATTTCTTGGGTCCAAGGAACAGAACGAGGTGCCCCAGGTCCCCTGCTTATCAGGGCGCATCTGTAAGGGAGTGGTAGAACGCTGGGGATAGTGCTGTCTAGCATATTTCTGACATACAAAGGAACATTTCAGCATCTAGGGATAATCCCATTCTAGATCTCCCTCACTAAAAAGAATGCAATCCTCAGCATTCACCATATCATATGGATCAAACAAGCCTTCCCTTCTGTGGTCATAGATTCATCTGTGAGGCTAACCTTTCAGTCCCATCTACTAAATTATCCCCATATGGCACACCACTGTGCCAGGTATTTTCTTCTCCTTCAGCGACTATCTCACTAGGGGTGAGATCTGTGCTGTGCAAAACTGATTGAAAATTAATTTACTGTACTGCTCTATCATGTAGTGTCAATCCTGCAATGGCCTCACAAGATTCCATCCTGAGGTCTGGGTGGCCATGTGTTCCCTGAAACTGCAATCGCTCGAGCTCTGTTGCTCAAGTTTTCCTAACTTTAGAAAGCATTTTCTGCACTCCTTCTTTAATATCAAGATGATTAGGCAATGGCCTTGCACTCTTTGTGTGATCCAAATCAATAAGGGTTTTTTCTTGAATATTAACATCATAGGTAAGGTGCCTAGCCTTTGGTGGTTGAAGCATTTCATCCATACTATCCACACGCTTATGTATATACTCTTCCATTTGTTATTCGCCCAAGTCTTCCCTGAATCTGTCCTGAAAAATTATTGTGATATCCCTCTCTCCTCACTTCCCTTGCCTCTCTTCTACTCTCACTTCGTGATATCCATTCTTAAACACTTTATGGTGAAACTATTACGTTCCCCTTCTGCCAAGTAAGTAGACTACCTTCAGTCCTATTCCTTTCTTGGGTTACTGCCCATTGCACTTTACCTACAGCCCTATACACTAGTCACTAAATCGAACATCATCTCCATCTCTTTGCTGTGGGTGGACATCTGCTTCCTAACTGCCCTTCCTTTTGTGTCTCTTCTGTGCAACAAAAGCAATGTTGCTGATGAAACATGTAACTGGTCATCACTATCTCATGGTCTTTGCTGTTCGCTTCTGTCTTCCTGGGGAGAAGCTGGATCTAAATGTATGTTAACTGTGTTTCTAGGTGTCCTGAAAACTGGTAGTCACCTACCCTTACTTGCTGCCTAGATATACTTGCATGTTTTTGCTTTGGCATTTGTAGAGTAACATTAGAGGTAACTTTTAGAGATTGTAAAGGGGCCTCAATGTCGGGGTTCTCAAATACCACTGAGGTTTCCTGGAGCTGCACCAGTGAATAAATAGCAGGTACCTTGGGAGAGGTGTTCATAGGATCATATAGGGGTGGGAGAATAGACGGGGTACTATGGATATCAACTTTCGAGGGGTTCTTAGGCTTCTCACACAAATCTTGCCATGAAGTTAAAGTGGCTTCTCGCTTCTGTAATTTGGCTCCTGCATATTTACTTCTGAGATGTGTACCAATATGCTCTAGTATTTTGTCATCAAGTCTCCCTTCTTTTGGCCTGGGATTTGTATGTTTCTGGGAGGCTTTAAACCGTTCTAAATAATATTTTGCAATTTTCTCTGATCATTTGGAAATATCTTTTCTATATGCACTATGGGAGTCTCCATGATTATTCGTATTTCAAATTCTTCTACAATGTAATTTTTTTATCTTTCTGGTCAAATAATACTCTTACTTTAAAACTTACACACGTTTTTTAAAAACAAGAATATTCATCAACTTTGCCTTTATCAATTGTGCAATACACATGAAAATAACATTAAGCAACATTACACAACATCATACTGAGGCCACATTTTATTTATATACACACACACACGCACTCACCATCAGCATAAGAAATATGAACACTTGAACTACTTCTAAATGTTAATCAGCATTATTGTACTCTAAACGATAAATACACCTGGCAACCACCGGTCATTTGCCTCTGCGCTCAGAGAGGATAATCTTTTCAAACCATGTATCTCTTTCGAATGACTTCTGGACATAAGGTCCAGGGCAGTAATTTGCGTGTTCAGATCGTACCTGGAGGTAAAGTGTGGCTACATCAGCTTTGCATCTGTCCCTGTATGTCAAACATTGGAACACATAGTGGCACCTTCCAATTTCAAATTTCCCATATTGACCAATTCCAACTTTATATTGGGACTAACAAGGTAACCAGTTATGTAGCGCATTTCCTGACATTGTGCAACACATGAACACAATCTTGCATGCAATACCCTTATGTCTCTTATAACCTTACATCTCGTATATCTACATCTGTGTTTACTATTGCCAAGGGAAACTACTGATACAATATATACAAAAACAAGGACCATTGTCTGCATTGTCCTCACGTTAAAAAGATGGCAATCTCTGGATCCTACCAGTCCCCCATGTACAGCCAGAAATTCAGAGAACACAGTGGCTGCTTTCCTTATCAAAAGGTGTGCAATAATCTATGCAGCAGGGGTAGGTGGTCTTACGGCTTTAGCAGTCAGGTGAGGGCAAGAGGGACCTCCAGGCTGGCTTGCTAACTGTTGCAGGGTGACTTTAAAACTTAACAAAATTAAAAAAGACAGACTCCTCTTTTGCAATGTAAAGACAGCTTTTTACTGTTGTGACCTGGAAATCGACCCTCCTCACAGGCAGGCAGGCGGTCTCAATTTGCTGTTTCACAGTCAGCTTCTTATATACAAAATAAGAAAGTACTTTATTACAGACCAGCAAATAATAATTGACTTAGTAGTTACAGATTGAAAGTAGAAAGCATTGAAATGCACGTGGCCCCGTAACGTCAAACTCAAAACTAATCCTCTACCCAGTCTTTATTGCAGTTTCCAACAATGCTTAACAAACTAACCAGTCTTCATTCTAGAATGCATGTAAATTTGTGGTAAATACAATTTTAGTGGTATGTGTGCTTTATCATCGTGCCCCTAAGACCGTAGTATATTTTTTTTAGGTTTAAATCATTTTTATTGAAGCAGCACTAAGAAACAAAACATACATTGCATAGGTGATGCGGATCTGCAAAAGCTAGTGGCTCGCTTGCAGTGCAGTGGCCCTCCTGGTGACAGTCCAAAAGCAATCCAGCCAATGGAGTGAGGCCGGTATAGGCAGTGCTGCAAAAAAGGAGAAAACTCCCCCTAAAAACCCCCCACCCCCATTCCCCCCTCCCCCCTTCCCCCATCCAGTGCTCAGGCCCATCCTACCCCGTTTCTCTTGTTTCCCGTCACGGAGGGACCTCCTATGTGGGGCCTATTCAGGAATCCTCCCCTTTAGGTGTAGTGAGCCGTAATAGGCGAAGAAATTTCAGGCAGGTGATTTCTCTAAATTCAGTGGCCAACAGGAAGTGGAATGGCTGCCAAAGTTCATCAAACTGGTCTATATCTCCAGCCAGGGTAAGGGACAACTTCTCCATTCCCAGTACATGCCACAGCCTGTGCAACCACCCCGTAAGGGAAGGGATGGTAGTGGTGCGCCAATGTGTAAGAATATTCTGCACTGCAGAGCCCAGGGCGATAGCAATCTGACGTCCCCTACGGGAGCGCAAGGGATATGCTAGTCGGTTAGGGAGCCCCAGTAGAATGTAGGCGGGGAAGCGAGGCAGCTCGGTCCGAAAATGAGTGTCAATGTCATCTAGCACCTGTTTCCAGTAAGAGTGTAAAAGCGGGCAGTCCCACAAAATCTGTGATAATGTGCCTACGTGCCCACATTCCCGCCAATAGGTGTCGGCCTTGCTGCGGTCCATCTCATGTATCCGTTCAGGGGTATAGTACCAGTAAGTAGATACCTTGGTAAGTGTTTCCGTAAGTCCCGTGTGGTATGCTGAGTGTCGGGCTCTGTATGAGATCTGATCCCATTCTTTACGGCTCAATGACCTACCCAGTTCCCATTCCCAGCGTTCCCTACCTGGGTTATGAAGGTGTGTGGGCGGTGGTTGCAGGAATTTGTAAAGATCGGATATCAACTTGGCGTCCGAAGTACGGGATATAAGCCACTGTTCATAGAGAAGGAGTTTCCTATCCGCCGTTTCTCTCACTTGGGGGTGTAATGCCCAGTGGCGGACCTGCATGTAGCGCAGCCGTTCCATCTCTGGCAATGTATATTCCTGTTTAAAGAGTGAGAAGGTAATGACGCCATCTGGACCATATATATGGTAGAGAAAACGACACCCCGCGGGTCGCCAGTGTGTAAAGGCCCCCTTGTCTAGCCCTGGGGTGAAATCTGGGTTATTGACCTGTGGAGTAAGTGGGGAAGGGAAGGTGGTGAGCTCTTGTATGGTGTTGGTGGCATCCCATACCTTCAGGGGTACCCTCGTGACAAATGAAGCATACAGGTTGGCGGGTCGATGGGATTTGCGTAGGAAGGGTATTTCCTGGAGTGGGCGCCCTGCCACCACCTGGTCCTGGAAGAGCCAGTGCTTGTCCGACTCCCATTTGCTCCATTCCACTAAATAGCATAGCTGTGCTGCCTGAAAGTATTTGCACAGGTCCGGTATCCCCAGCCCCCCGGCCTCCGGAGCCAACGTCGACAGTGTCCTCTTTAGTCTGGGCTTCCGGCCCTGCCAGATAAAGCGCGAGAGGTCTGCCTGCGTTTGCTGAATCCAGCCCACCGGCGGCTGTAGGGGTAGTGCTCGGAATAGGTAGAGAATTTGGGGGAGAACGGTCATCTTGACTGCAGCAATTCTGCCCAGCCAAGAAAGGGTGCCACGCCTCCAGCATCTCAACTCCTCCTGTATTTTCCCGTGGAGTGCGGCATAGTTGGCCGTCACCATGGCCGGCAGGGTGGGGGCCAGCCGGATCCCCAGGTATGGTACAAGGTCTGACGACCATTGTAAGGGGAAGAGGTCCTGTGAGTAAGTTTTGGCAGCCGGAGCGAGGGAAAGATCCAGAGCTACCGACTTGTCTAAGTTCATTTTGAATCCCGCTACCCTTGTGAAGATGTCTATCTCCGCAATGCAGGCCGGTAGGGCCACTCGCGGATTCTCTAGGGACAGTATGACATCGTCTGCGTAGAGACTGATGGTGTGGGTGAAGCCGCCAAATTTCACCCCCGTTGCTGCAGGCGTCTGGCGGGTCCGCTGGGCGAATGGCTCCATATACAAGGCAAAGAGTAGGGGCGGCAACGGGCACCCCTGTCTCGTGTCTCTCTCAATGGAGAAGCTCTGTGAGTTGCAACCGTTCACTCTCACCACTGCTGTAGGGAATTTGTAACAGTTAAATATGAGTGAGCAAAATTTTTCCCCAATACCGACTTTCGCTAAGACCCGTTCTATGTATGGCCAGTGTTCCCCTTGAAACGCCTTCTCAGCATCGACTGCTAGCAACAACCTCTCTCCGGGGACTCTGGAAGCTTTTTCTATGAGATGGACGATCCTTTTGGTGTTGTCCACCGTCTGCCGTCCGGGGATAAACCCCGCCTAGTCCGGGTCCGCAAGGCCCGGTAGGTGGGGTGCCAGTCGGGCCGCCAGAATCCCAGTATATAACTTAAGATCCACATTCAGGAGTGATATCGGCCTGTAGGAGCCGCACTTGGTCCTATCCTTTCCCGGCTTGGGGATGGCCGCGAGGGATGCCCGCAGAAGGTCAGGCGGAATGGCGCCCGGTGCGGAAAAGGAGTTGAAAATGCAAGTGAGAATTGGCGCTAGCGTTGTGCAAAATGTTTTGTAAAAGAGGGATGTGTAGCCATCCGGCCCTGGGGCCTTCCCATGCTTGAGCTTGGCAATGGCGGAAATCACTTCCTCAATGCGGATATCCCTGTCTAGGTGTTCCGCCTGCGAGGGGGTCAGGGAAGGGAGAGTGACCGAGTCTAGGTATTCCGTTGCTGTGAGGTTGCCCACCGGACCACCCGTATAAAGAGCAGCATAAAAGCTGCAGAAGGTGTCCACTATGTGGGTATCCTCTGTGATCAAGGCTCCGTCCGGCCTGTGATCTCTTTCACCAATTGTCGTTGGCGCGCTGTTCGAAGCCCATTCGCCAGGAGACGGCCACACCTGTCTCCACCGGTATAGTAGGCGTGCCGCTGTCGCAGTGCAGCATATTCCGCCCGGTCCATGTCTAGGGCTGCCAGGAGTTTCCTCACTACTTTAAGTTGCTTCCAGATTCTGGGAGCGCCCGTGCGCTGATGCATTTGTTCGAGCTCGTGAACTCATTGGGTGAGTTTGTCTCGTTTGCATTGCCGCTCCCTATTTTCCGCAGAGGAGAGGGCCAGAAATTCTCCCCTGATTACTGTCTTCATGGCCGCCCATTGAGTAGCCAAGGAGGTGTCGTCGATGGCGTTGTGAGATAAGTAGTCACGGATAGTGTCTTGAATGCGCGTCACCACTGCTTTTTTATGCAATAAAGTATCTCGGAGACGCCAGACCCTGGGAGGGTATGCCAGTGGTGGCAACTGGATTGTGGTAGAGACTGGCGCGTGGTCCGACAGGGAGTTGACTCCGATCTCCGTCGAGGTAGCTAAAGCACATACTGGCCCTGCGACCAGGAGATAGTCCAGCCTGGCATACGTTTTATGTGCATTGGAGTAGTACGAATATTCCCTATCTCGGGGGTGTGTACGGCGCCAGAGGTCATGGAGATCTAGTTCCGCCATCCTATCCGTACACCCAGATGTGAACGCTCCCGCTTGGGGGGTGCGCTGGGCAGACCTATCTAAGGCTGTGTCAAAGACCATGTTGAAATCCCCCCCGAGTACGATATGTCTATCTGGTGTGTCTGTGATGTCAGTCAGGGCCGAGTGGAAGAAGTGTTCCTGATTCTCATTAGGGCTGTACAGGGACCCAACCGTGAACGTGAGGCCCCCTATCCGAAGTCGATAAGCTAGCAGCCTCCTCTTCTGTTCTGCATATTTGTGTAGAACCTCCCCCTTAAAATGCCGTGCAACCAGAATCGCCACTCCTGCAGTCTTGCTGTTTCCAGACGAGAAGAATTGAGTCGGGAATTTGTGAGAGCGGAGTCGGTGGCAGTCGTGTGATAGCAGATGAGTTTCTTGTAATAAGCAAATGTCTGCCTGGGTGTTTTCTAAGTGGGACAGTATTGCGTGTCGTTTTACTGGGTTATTTAAGCCCCTGACATTAAGGGTCAGAATCTTAAAGGTTGTAGGTGGCATGTGTGACAGTGGAGTCCAAGACGCTCTTTCCCCGCACTGGTGGTATGCGGTGTAGAGTTGTATCCCAAGGATCTGAGACCCGTAGTGAGCAATGGACAACCCACCCTGGTTCCCCCCCTCGTTCCCTCCCCCCTTCTCAGCCCGACCCCCAATCCAACCGGCCCTCCCAACCCGACCCCCTCCAACTCCCCACCCAAACCTCAACCAACCCCCCCCAACTCCCCCACCCTCCCACCAATCCCACCCACAACAACCCCTCGAAACACTACTCATAGTCTCGGGCCTATCAGAACAGAGTTCAGGTCCATAGAGTGTCAATGTGGAGGATAACGTGGCAGCGGCTGACCAAGTGGCTCCCACGCCCTTCCCCCCTGACAAAGCGATAGCATAAAGGCAAACCCTGTGATAGTAACACCTTACAGTTTGGCCCCTATGTTGTCAACCACTTCCTGCACCGCCGCCTCTCGTTCCTGAGCGGCTGTGATGGGGTCAGGTTTCGGAAGAGACCTAGGGGACTGCCGTCGTCGCACAGTCTGCCATCCGTCGTTGGAGCGTCGTGGGAGCCGGTCCTGTGACCTCTGTGGGGAAGCCTCTCTAGATCTCGCGTCCTCCGGTAAGTCAATGTCTAGTAACGCACAAGTATCTCGGAGTGATCTGAGTTGGTGTAGTGTCCCTTTCCACTTGAAAATGAGGCAAAACGGCTGACCCCAGGAGTATGGCACACCATTGTCTCTTAGGAAGTTCGTGGCAACTTTGAAAGCTTTCCGTTTTTGCAAGGTAATGGCGGAGAAGTCCTGGAAAAGGGCTATGGAGTCTCCCCGGAATAGGATAGGTTGTTTCAGTCGGGCCTTTCTCAAAATGCGTTCCTTCAGTGGGAAGTCGGGTAAGAAAGCCAAGATGTCCGGAGGGGGGGCCGTGGGCGCCGCGCTAAGCCAACCCTATGTGCGCGGTCAATACGAATGTCAAACTCATTGGGTTCCCCCAGGATCTCCCGGAACAGCTCCTGCAGGTAGCAGACCACGCTGTTCCCCTCCGCCTTCAACGGGACCCCCCGGACCCATATGTTGTTCCTCCGGGAGCGGTTCTCAAGATCCTCCGAGTGCGCTTGAAGGTCTACCTGCTGCTCCTGGAGACGGAGGATCTCTTTTTGCAACCACTCTACCTCCATGCTGCGGGTCTGGTCTGCTTCCTCCACCGCGGGCACGTGCTCTCCCAGGCCATCAACGTCGCGGTGAAGCTCTCGCTGTTCCCCCGCCAATTCCTGTTTCAGGGGCTGAAAGTCGTCCCTCAGGGTATTGAAAAGGGAGGCAAGAAAGACTTTTGTGATGGGGGCAGCCTCGTCGTCCTGGCTGGGGGCAGTGACAGGCGTCTTGGGGGATGGGGGCACCTGGGCCTTCTTCCCTTTGGGAGCGTTTTTGTGGAGCATATCGACAATGTTGCTGGATCCTTTGCGCCCCTTGTTAGCCATGTCGTCGGTATGCAGTACCGCTTGAAGTCCGAGGGAGGCTCTCCGGAAGGCCGCAGGTGGTACAACGGCGATAACAGGGACAGGACTCGTTAGGCCCGCGAGCTTACGTCGTTATCCGGGAATGCGCTGGGTCTGAGCCTCTGGAGTGTCGTTCGGTATCACAACCCGGTCGAAGGGGGCGAAAGTCGGTCTGTGCAGAGCCAAGTCCATTGCGCCCCCGCTATGTCTAAGAGTGAGTGTCCCTGTACTCACGTCGAATTCAAGGGTGCAAGTCTGTGGGGGCAGCCGCGCTCCGCGTGTGTAGATCGGTGACTCCCGTAGCCGGGAAGCCGGGGCGGGTGTCGGGCCCGGGGAGGCAGCTGCCGTTACTGCTCGTAGTTCCCCGTTTTAAACGCAAAAAATGGGGAGGCTCCAAATTCTCCACACTCGCTCCTGCTTTTTGGAACTCCCTCCCGGCGCACCTGAGATCCTGCCCCCAGTACACCCTCTTCCGCAAGGCACTCAAAACCTTTCTTTTTACACAAGCCTTCTCACCATAAAGCCTCTCTCTGTGTTCCTGTCTTTCCTCCCCTCAGGGATTTAGTACTTTACAGCGCCATGAAACCGCTCGGTGTACGCGCGCTTAAGAAATATTTTAAACTCAAACTCAAACTCTGAGTCTTCAGGAGTGCTCCGGTCTCCCCCCCGGGGGCCCCCAGCGCGAGGGGAGACCATCGAGGGGCCAGCCGTGGAATAGAGCCCAACAGGTTCCGAGCCAGGCCCGGGGCGAGCCTCAGCGGGGGCAGCAGCCATTGGATGTCCCTCAGGGCGGGCTACCCCAGTGCAGGTATGGTGCGGCGTCTCTCCCCCTAGGCGGCTGCAGATGCTCCTTTGTATTAGGCCCGAAGCCTGGGCCTCAATTTTCGGTGCTCCGCCGCACTGGTCGGGCAAGCCAGGGGCGCGCGCTCCTCACCTGTCGGTCTCGGGGTCAGGCGCTGGGCGTATAACGTGCGGGGCTGACCGCCCCCTCGCCGCCCAAGGATCGGGGCGCAGCAGCTCCGTCAGTCCCGGATCCCTGGTCGGCAGCCAGAGCCCCCTCCCGGACCGAGGCCCAGATCTTTGTCTCCTTCACCGTCTGCCTCGCTCTGTCCCGTTCCGTCCAAAGCTCCCCAGCGCCAGCAGGCGACGGGACCAGCAGCTACCCCCAAGGCCAGGGGGTCTGATGTCGCCCACAAGAGCCCGCGACCACTCCGGGCGGAGAAGCCGCAGCTCGGCGTCGCCCACCGCAGGAGCCAGGCTGGAAGCCGGGGGCTCGAGTGTCTCAGCAGTCCGTCCGGCCGCTCAGGGGCGCTGCCGCGGCCAGTCCCGGACGTACACCAGCCGCAGGAGGCCGCGGCTGATCGTCTGTTGTTCCGGGGGCAGCGGCAGTTGTGCGCAGCACGTCGCTTGTGCTGTACTGGACCACCGGGATACAGAATTCACTCCTGGCGCCGAGCACACATGGCCGCCATTTTGCCGTCTCTCATCGACAAGAGCATCCGCCGTACACCTCGTAACTCCGGCGGGCGGCGCAGCTCAGGTCTTTGAGTGATGGATCCCGGGGCAAAGCACCGATCCTCGGGGTCGTGAAATTCATAATTTAAAGCGCGATGCTCTCTGTTAGGAAGGCTAAACGGGGTTCAGGGCGGGGAGCCTTGTGGGACACTTCTGGTCAGGCCGCCATCTTAGCCACGCTCCCACCTTAGTATTTTTTTTTAAAGTAATTTTATCTCCTGCTCTTACTGTCTAGTCAAACTTCAATCTATTTGGAAACACAAAATAAGTGCCAATAAACCAATGTGCTAAAGCCATACAGTTCTTTAAGCTTGTTAAACACGAGTTGCCTTTTAACTCCATCGCTCTCAAGTTATTTATTATAGTATGTCCTCAAGTGAACTCTTCGAATATATTCTTTTACTTCGCATGCGTTACATTGCATGCCTTTACAACTTGGTTGTTACAACAACCGCTCGACCTCGGACCTGGGGATCTGGGTTCGAGTCTCGGTAACGACGCCAAAACCTCCTGTGATTCTGGGCAAATCACTTAATCTCCCCGTGCCTAAAATTAATGTGTGTCCGTCCTCATGTAACATAACTGGTGCTGTGTAAAGCGCTCTGATACCTGATTCGGTTCGGGTCTAGTTCGCGCTATATAAAACTCTGCAAAAAAAAAACTATTACATCACTAGTCATTTCAACGACTTGCTGTGGGGGGCGGGCTGGATTTAGGAATAGTATAATTTACTATTCCTACTTCAGTTTGTGCAACAGCAGGGAAGGTGTTGGATTCTAAATCCAACACCAGTGCGCTCCCTACAGCAAGTCGTTGAAACAACTTGCGATGTAATGGTTCACGTTGTAACAACAGGGTTGTTGTACCAACCGTATTGTAAAGGAATGCGATGTAAGGCATGCGTTGTTATGGCTGTTTCCCAAACTCTTCGACTCTCTCTTGTCTGTACGACATTTTGGCCCACACTGTTCTCTCACTATGTATGACTGTGCAATGCTTTCTGCTGGTGTTTGTTGTTTCGCTATGTTTTCATATTTCACATTTTCCACAACAGTTGTCTCAAAGTGGTTGTAACGGTGAACCCCGATCGAGAACATCATGATCCATTCCCACACATAGCATTTGACAAATTGCCTCTTAACTCATTATGAGAGAATCATTTTGGCAGCAGAAAATGTTTCCATCAGGAGATGTAACACACTTTACCCATCTTATCTTTTGCCGAATCCAGAGGGAGATGATGAGGGCAAATTTTACCACAACTGTGCTAGCATTACCAAGTTTTTGCACAAAACCGAGACCTGACAAACTAGATGTAGGGTTCGATCCCCGGCTCCGGCGGCAGGTCAGCCCAACACCATGTGACTCTGGGCAATAGCTCGCTTAATCTTCCCGACGGCCCCCAGCGCCTAGAGACCCTTACGGGTGATTGTGCGCTTTACAAATGTGGATTATTATTAAGAGACCGACATGGTATCTTAAGAGCCGCTTATGGTGTATGTACTCTGAGTGGAGTCTTGGGAGCGTCCTACCTGTGCCATGTAACTTCTCCACAAGTAGCCAAACTGATTTCCCTGACAAGAGCTTGCTGTAATTCAGAAGGTTCACGAGTCACCTTTTACTCTGACAGTTACTATGGATTCAGAGTGTGCATGACCTAGGATGTCTGTGGTCAAAGCGAGGTTTCATGACCTCTTCTGGTTCTCCTGTTTTGGCACTGCATAAGTACTTTACACATTACCCTAAGGTATGCCTGCCTGCTCTGTGCCACAACTACCAGGGGGTTGAGTTCATGTTTATTTAGGGACTTTATGGTTTACCCTAGCCAGTTACTGTCATTATTCCTTGAAATGGGCAGCTGCCCTCCTCAAATAATATTCCACTTTTTATACTAGTCTCCTGAAGTGATGGAGCATCAGAAACGTCTCTTTTAAGGTCGTGCAAGTGTACATACATAGTATGGTAAGAGCTTATCAGTGGCGGTTAGCAGTAATAATGCATTATTACAAGGGAAGGGAGAGGATCAGCTCATCTGACCACTTTCAGTTCCAATTTATTAAACAAAATGTGGGGTCCATCAGATTTAATAAACCACTACCTGACATCTTGTCTGCCTTCTCAACTTCCCTCTGGGCATCCCTCTGCATACCTCCCAAAGAAAACAGAGCACGTACCACCTTCTTCTGTTTTTCGTAGGTCTGTAGAGGTCTGCCCATTGTTGGACAACTATTATGTACATAGGTCTACAGTTGAGAGGGGTCTTACTTACAAGGATACTGGCACATTAAGAGCCCACTCAAAATGGTCTCTGTGCAACAACATGTTTAAAACAAATTTATGGGCATGTATGGAATTCTGCATGTGCAAGCTGAGACTAAGAACCTGTGTGATCTTGTGCTGTGATATGCTGTCAACCTATGAAACCCATGACCATGGTAAAGTATTAGAACCCAAAGCTGTTGACAAGGATACCAAATTGAGCTTGTGGGTGCTCGCTCATTCTAGGCGCAGAACACCACCATTTGCTAATTTTTTGTACTTGGATTGGGAGTCCACTCAGATTACATGGTTGGACCGGGTTTTCCTGTGAAGATGGAAAACGCCATTGGTGAATGATAACATCAGCAATCAAAGCAAAGGGGATGAGGCTAACACATCAGAAGTGCCAAGGCACAACCTGCAGTCATGTCTGATTTTCCCTATAAAGGGAGAGGAGGTACTGGATGCCACGGTGATTCTCAGCTACACTTGGCTTTTCTCCTCTATTCATCTCACTATCTGATATGTGATGAACATCTGTTTTCCCTAGGTGAGACTGCAGCTGGGCCAATTGTTCTCCGATCATAGAACCGAAAGTAACACTGGGAACAGGTGTAAACATGGAGAATCTAATACTTGTTTTTGGCTGTGTTTCTTGCTACTGTTTGAGTTTTTGCTTCTTTTACGACTGACGTGACTTGCTCAAAGCTAGTAAAACAAGCACTGAGAGACATTCTCGAGGGACGAGTCTCAGTCATGACACCCAAGACCAAAGAGGGAGCATTTCTATTGTCTTCTCACGTACTTCAGCCAACAATTGGCACTCCAGAATTGAAATCATGTTGAACAGTGCAGATATGATGATCCAGCCTTTTGACAAACTCTCTTGCTGGAACATCTCGATAGCTCATTTAAAAAATTACCTGTCGGCTAATAAAGAGAAAGATCTATCCAATCGGTCTATTCTACCACCAAAAGGCCTATTCCACTTCACCTGGTGGGGGAGAAATGCACAAATGTTCTTCACTCTTCCAAACAAACGCTGGGGTAATAATTATAATGCCACAATAGCAGCCATAAATGGGCAGCTCAGCACACAGTCAAAATCTGACTGCGAGAAGTTCATTGTCAAACTAAGCAAGGTCTGGACAAAACTATAATCTCATTCTATGCTCGCCTGTGCAATCCTGCCAGCACACCTGAGCTAGACCACACAGATGAAGAAATTCGAGCTGAAATAATCCAGGTCTGCTAATCGCAAAAACTAAGGTGAGAATTCTACACCAAGTGAAAATGACACTCTAGAGCATTCTCTTGAATTATCAGAGGTGGGTGCTGCTTACATGGTAGCCTCTCTAGCCACTGCCCCATCAAAATAGAACTGGTTAATCAGTGAGCCAAGAAAGTGATGTGTTACTCAAGATGCCTATCAAGTAACCTAATATATTCTGCAGTAAATATAGCACCCTGAATATAGGATGTGACCTGCCAGCACAAGGAAAAACTGTTTGCCAAAGCCTGCCGATCATCAAGTGGCAGCAAAGTTGAGATGGACTTTGTGTGTTTGCCTTTGCTGGTGGTTTATTGTTTTCTGGTTTGTTTATATTTTTATTGGATGGGGGGTCCTCTCTCCGGTGAGCTTTTTACTTGTGGCCCTTTTGGGAGGGTCCATCCAGTCACATCTGTCTGTGTGGTCACTTCCATGGTCTGTCCCCCTTTCTCGGCTCCATAGCATAAGACATATATCCCCATGGTTATTTACAACCTGATGGAAGTTAAGGTAGTCAGCTATAATGTCGGAGGCCTTATCAGTCCTACCAAGCGGAGGGCAGTGCTCTCCTTACTCGAGCATTCGGAGGAGGATATATTTTTACTTCAAGAAACCCACCTGCTTCACAAAGATAGACACTGTATGCAATCCAGGGTGTTACCCTTGCAGTTCTGGTCTTCAGGGAAGAGTAAGACGGGTGGGGTGGCCATCCTGTTTTTCAAACGCTTTAGAGGTTCCATGGAGGGCTCAGTGGCAGAGATTAAGGGGCATCTCTGTGCGATGAGGCTACAAATCAGCACCTACAACCTCACAATAGCCTCAATCTATTCCCCAAACGAACATCAGGAGAAGTTCCTGACTGAGGCCCTGGCCGAGGTTCTCCACACGCCTGACTCCTTGGTTGTGGTGGGTGGCAATTTAAATGTGGTCATGGATGCAAGGATGGACCGCTCTAACCCGAGGACTGGGGGGGCAGGATCTATGTCAGGGAGTGGTAGGAAGTGGTAGGAGGATTGTGGGATCAGGGACGTGTGGCGGAGCCACCACCCCAGTGATAGAGACTATACACATTACTCGATAGCTCATAAGTCTTACGCCTGATTGGACCACTTTCTTGAAACCCAGGCCGCATGGGTATGCACATCTTTTCCGCACCCCAAAAATTATTTTTTACTTGAAGGTTGGGGCTGCTGAATGCCAGCTACCCTTTGTCATGTGTGGAAATATGGAAATTTGTGCTCTCTGATCTGTCAGAAAAAGAGATGCTGGAGTCTGCCTTGAAGAATGCAGCAGGCTGACTGCTGAGGAAGAGTGCTAGAGGTACTCTTGCCTGAAGAAGATCATACCTATAAGGAGTGAACTGTGAGGAACTGGGAGTAGAACAACTTGGAGCTGTGTGCTGCTAAACAGAGAAGTATCTGCACCTCAGGCTGTGTGGAGATGTTTCAAGACCACAGGATTACTGCTTTGTGTCCAGGAAAGTATCTCCTGTAGCTGAGACATGCCCAGGGATACCACAAATGTATTTTGTGGTATCCCTCCCATGAAGACATAGAGCCTGTGATTAATTGGACTGAGAAAATCGTGATCACATTTGACAGCCTTATCTGAAAGTGCCCTAGGCAGCTTAGCACTAGGTCAGACCACTCTCCAGAATCAGTGGTGGCCTCAGTCTCTATCTCCTGGTCACTGCTGCGACATATGGTGGGCTGGTTGTTTGGGTGACTGGGTTGTGTTTGGGTCCGAGAAAGATTGCCCCAGTGAAAATTCAATGGAGCACAACCAGAGAGCAGAGTGCAAACTCCTCATCGTTGATGGTGGTGCTGCCTGTCTTCGCCAGGAAGGGGCAGGTGCACCACATGCAGAAGGCTTGGTCTGAGGCAACATCAACTGGGCTGAGGCAGAGCAACTGTGATCTCACGTGTTGGGTTGGTAGGACATTCAATAAGGTCTCATGTTCTACTGGCACTCACAGCCTTGGTCTGCCTGAGGAACAACAAAGATAGAAATTTAATGTCACCCAGGGAGAATTTCATTGGGTACTATCCACGATCCACCTTACCACAGTTACTTGAGGACGAACAGATGGACTTAAAAGAGTACACATAAGAATTGTACCCACCACTTATTCAATGAGGGCTAATGCCCTAACTTTCATTTTAGAACTATGTCATACCTTTCTCAGAGGATTAGTTCTATGAGTCTCAGCACACAGCGATTATTGCTTTCACAACTTTGTATTATTTGTTTGCTCTCAATTGTATGAACTGTTTAGATTTCTATGTTAGAACTAGGACTTTTCATGTGCACCCACTGCTACTATACCAGCCACGGCACAAGGACCAGCACACCAACCAGCCCTACCCTGAACACATCACAGAACACATCACAGACACCACCTGTACAAAACACCAACTCGCATGTGCCCTTCTCAACCCACCCTTACTATGCAAGCATTCTTTTGAATTATGGGACCTCATCGCCACCCTCACACTGGGCATCCATTATCCACAAGAAAACCATACAGTGTACTAGCACCACCGACAACACCACCACTCCCATGGAACATCTCAATTTCATGCTCCACATGGATGACAAGACAGCTATCAGAGGTACCCTCACATTCTGACCCATGGCCCTGCCTCCAGTTTCTGCAGCACCATCGCCGACTACAATGAACCCCTCTTCTTCGGCGACCTAAATTTTCACGACTCCAATGACAAAAACACTGCACCCCCCGAAATATGAGCAGCCTCAGATTGACCCAGATTGTCCACCACCCTACACACACTGGACCCAATTTTCACCTTCAGCAACCGTATCAAATACAGCCATGTCATAGAATTCACATGGACCGCTCACACCATCATCCACTTCAGCTTCTCCATCCCCCGCACCATCACCCCCAAGATGACCAACACCACCCACTGGAGGTAGAACAAAATCTCTGAGACCCGCTGTGCAAATGCCCTCAACACCTCCAATCTTACTACCAACACCAACCTCGCGCAGTGAAAAACTTTAATGCATGGATCACAAATTGCACAGACAGAATCAGCCCTCTCAAGAGCAACATCCAGAGAAAATCCTCCAAAAAGGCCAGATGGTACATCCAAGTAGTCAGGACAGTGAAATGAGACAGCAAACAGTTGGAGAGAAGATGGTTCAAGGACACCTCGGATAGGGCAGCCTTCAAGCCCTCCCTCAACCTCTACCACCCCCTGCTGGGGGCAACAAAGGAGACAGCTCTTGCCGCACACATGGAAACCAGCCCCAACAACACCAAGGAATTTTTCAACATTATTAATGAATTCTCTTACCTGTCTGCCAGCAAAAACAACATCACACCCTCACAGGAGCTGTGCAACAACCTCGACCACTTCTTCATTGACAAGATCGCAACCTTATACAGGAACTTCAAACCCCAACCCACACCTACGGACTTCCTTGACAGATACAACACCACCGTAACTGACACAAACCACACACTGACCATCTGGGATATCCTCTCAACCCATGACACCACCTCCACCATGAAATCCATCCACTCAGGAGCTCCTACAGACCCATGCCTGCACCAAACCTTCAACCTCATTAACCAAAGGTTTAGCCAGGAACTCACCATCTTACTCAATACCCCTATCACTTCCGCAACATTTCCCGACACCTGGAAACACGCAGATGTCAGACCACTACTCAAAAAATCCTCCGCTGACCCCAGCAAACTCAAAAACCTCTGGACAATCTCTCCCATCCCATTCCCAGTGAAGGTACTGGAAAGGATTATCAACAATCAACTCTTGACACACCGGCTACTCTGGCTTCCGCAGCAATCACAGCACAATCACAAGCACTGATGACATACAAACCCTCCTCAACTATGGAGAAACAGCTGCTTTGATCCTTCTCGACCTCTCAGCAGCCTTCTACACCGTATCCCACCACACTCTGATCGAAAGGATCAAACATATCGGCATCTAAGGGGACGCGCTCAGATGGATCATCTCCTTCTTCACAAAAAGAACCCAGAGGATCCACCTCTCACCTTTCACCTATGAACAATGTTTGCACCCCATATGTTTTAAAGGAAAAAGCACCCCCTCAGAGGCTATTTGAGATAACCAAGCAGCCATATTAAGATAAAAAACATTGTGTTTTATTGAAAAACAAAAATATGTTTTTCACAAAATTGTTTCGGTTTATTCCTTGATGTGTTTATCACAAATTTGTTTTGGTTTATTGCTTGATTTGCATTACTTCTTTGTTGGTGTAAACAGCATGATTTATTTTCATTTTGTTTTCATTAGCAGATCTATTTTTTCTAAGTTAGTTTAAGAATGATTACTTAAGTCACATGGTTCTCACACGTTAGGATAGTTGCACGGCAGGTTTGAAAAGGTTGCACGTGCGGTGTTCACAATGGGGCTTTGGGGGGGTGGCTGTCCAGTAGGGAGGCTCACACCCTTGGTTTTATTTTGCCATGGGTGCAGCCCGGGCCCAATTTTGCTCTCTTTGGGCTGCATTTGGGCTTCGGGCTTGGGTTTTAGGCCAGACATATTAGGGGCTGTGTTACCATTTTGTAAGCTGACACTGCAGCCAGCAGTTAGGGACAGTTTTCGATCACAGTTTCCAAACGTTGAGATCTACCGTTTAGTTTTATGGTAGTGAGGCAGAGTGAAATCAAGAGTTTCTGGTAAGGTTATATGAGCGTATGGGTCAAAAGTAGGGGCCCCAGGCAAACAGGAGGGGGTACTCTGCGGGAACGAGCAGAGGAGGTTTTTAGGCAGACGGTTTGGGGGTGCAGGGGTGTGAGGGGGCACTGACAGTTACCTGAAGAGCAGTACAGGTCCAGGGGGTATTAGCAGTTGTGCCCGGCCCAATGGGAGACAGGGACGGATAGGGATACTAAAGCCTGCCCGCCAGACCTTGCCATTTCATTGTAGGATCAACGGGTGCGAGAGGCACACACCTCGGGTGAGCCAGATGCTGCTCCGCAGTACCAAGTGGAAGCGATGGCAGGGTCTTGGAAGGCCAGCCGGACCACGGCCAGGGACTACGGACTCAGTGATAAGTGGAGGTTCGATATGGTCACGTTGGGGTGACAGTCCGGTTGGGCCGATGCGGCCTCTAGCTCCACGGTGACATGGTCAATGCAGGGACAGCAAGAGGAGGCAGAACGGCAGCGAAAGCTCCCGCCACATGTGGAGCACAATTTGGAGGAATTTATTCAGCGTATGTGACAGTGTGCAGAGGCACATTTGGGGGAGCAAATAGAGCAAGATGGGGGCAATGGGAAGAAATACCATTGGATTATGAAGAAGATAGCATAGAGGAGGGGGAGATAGTAGATGAAGAAAGGAGGGGACAAGTCATTTTGTGCCTAGTATGTTGCAGGATACAGAGCAGGAAGCGGTTGTCATGGCCAAGCCTCATGCAACTCAACCCTCTGCAGGACTGGTTAGGTAGCGGGATCCAGTGAGGATGACAACCTTGCTGGGCAGTTAGTCCAAGGTGGAAGGTGTCCACGGAAACTGATGCATGAGGGGAGGACGGGGAGATCAATCTGCGCAAAGGACAATGTGTACAGGACACAGGGGTAGGTACAGAAGGGCGGAAGACAGAGGGGGAGACAGGGTCTAGTGGAAACACAAGGAAGGTAGGCGGGAAAGCTCAGACAGCAGTGACAGAGATGGATGACACAGGAGATGGCAAAACAGATGGAGGAAAAAGCCAAGCGATGGGGGCCAAAGAGAGCAAAGAGGTCTGATTGCCTAAAATCAACTAAACCAATGAAACCAACTAAACGTTTGGGAGCATACATCATGTTAGCCACAAAAGAAAATATTTGGAAGGGAGAATATGTGGATATGTTGAAGCTCCTGCATAGGGAATTGCGGCCCAAAGAGAGATCGAAAGAGGACCATAGAAAATTGGACCGCAGCTTTTCTGATTTTCGCGAGTGTATATTGCGAGAAATACCCAGACAGGTGTGTGTCCTTGTTTAAATACATGGACGTGGTTAGGAGGGCACAGTTGACATACGGGGTCTTGCATGGTCGCACTACTACAAAGAGTTCCGAGCCAGACTAGTTTGGGATCCCGAGGCAAATTGGGAAGGTATTGTATCACCAGATGATGGGGGCAGTCAACATTGGGAAGACAACGTATACGGCCAGTGGGCTACATTTAGTTTACCTTTTCAAAACCGCCCCACCAGGGGAGGGGTAGGATACACACCGAAGGAGGTGGGGGGGTCCGGGGGTATGTTGGGATTACAATAAAGGAACCAAACAACAAAGTAAGGAGTTAAACCCTATCGATAGGTCCCAGCCTCAGTAAAGGGAGGGCAAGGTGCGTTAATCACAACCCAAAATGGGACATCCTTTGTCCTTTAGAAGACCCCTCACTCACCAACCTAGTTGGTGACATGCTTCATCATCGGGGTCCCACCTGAACAGCCGGGTGCCGTCCAGGTGTGCTGCGACAACTGACTACAGTGGAGCTGGTTTTCTTTTATATGTGCAAGACAGGTAATCGTGTGTTTAAAAGGTATCCAATACTGCCCACTCAAAGACTTTATTCTGGAGTGTCTTGGATACTTGTTAAAATGTGGGACACCTGTTGCCCTGTTATGTGGGCTGTTGGTGTGTAAATAAGTCGTTTAGTGAATTAAAAAGGTCTACATGTTTCAACCTATGTGCGATTATCAGGTTTTCTTCAGGACCAATGTTGTACCCACGGGATGGTCTGCGCACGCTAAGGCGCACCCTATCCACGTCGGTGATGGTGTCAGAATCACAAAATGTGACTCTCAAATAAAAAGGTGTGTTCTTCTCCTGTATTCCGGAAAAAAACTATGAGCACTCGGAATCAAGGCTCCATGAGCGTCCCCGAACTGGCGGTATCCAACCCCAACGATTTGTGGAGGTGAAGACTGGCGCCTTTCGTGCCTATGCCGTTCGACGGGAGCTCCGTACAATAAAGGAACCTGTACGCGGGTATATTATAGATTTCGTCATGAATGCTCAAAATGCGCAGGAAGGCACCCATTGGTGCAATGCTTCGGGGAAGGATATGCAGGAAGGGGACAGCAAGGGGGGCAAGGTTTCCAACAACAGAATGCTTATAGTGGCCAGCAGGGACAACAGGGGGCTGAGAGGCAGGGGAGGAAGAGGGGCACAGGGCAAATGCTCATAAATCCATTAAGAATGACTGCGTGGATGCCTGGCTGACATTCTACCCACGGGAGCAGGATGCATAGTTACCGAGTAAGGGTTTCAGGGAAGGTTTTAAATTGGGGTATGAGGCCCATCGGACAGCAAGATGGGCAGAGAATCTGAAGTCAGTGGTGGCTCATACATCAGTGGTTTGGGGAAAATTGAAAAAGGAAGTTGAAGCTGGGCGCATGGAGGGCTCATTCGCTGTTAGCCCGATAACGGATTTGATTATTTCTCCAGTGGTAGTGGTGCCAAAGAAAGAAGCAGGGTAGTATTGGTTGATTCAGAAATTGTCATGGCCACAGGGAGGGTTAGTGAATGATTTCATATCGAGGACCTGACATTAGTTTCCTATTCATCAGGGGACAAATCGAGGGACCTAGTGGAACACGTTGGCAGGGGTGCCTAGAAGGCAAAATGTGACATTAAGGCTGCCTTCCAACTGATGCCAGTATACCCACAGGATTTTCAGCTGCCGGGCATCCAAGTAGATGGGAACATCTTTGTGGATAAGGAGTTTCTCATGTGCTGGTCAATATCATGTGCCTTGTTCGAGAAGTTTAGTTCCTTCTTGCAATGGGTCTTCCCTTGGAAAACGTGCAAAGAGACGGTGACACACTACCTTGATGACTTCTTCCTGGTGGGATGGCCTGGTTCGTTGGACTGTCGGCAACAGTTGGCATATTTCCAAGAGCTCAATGGGGCACTAGGTGTGCTCCTGGCACCAGAGAAGACGCAGGGTCCAAGCACAGTGTTGTCATTTATAGGTATTGAGTTGGATTCGGTGGCCATGGAAGCGAGGTTGCCGGCGGATAAGAAAATGCATGTGAGATTGTTTATTGATGACATGGGACTTGTCCAAAACTCGGCCGCGCGCCTTTTATGTAAGGTCCCGTGGAGATCTTCCATTTCCCCCTTTCTTAAAGACTTACACTGGCTCTGCATTGAAAGCCGAGTCAAATTTAAGGCCCTCTGCTTTATGTATAAGATCAAGCAGGGGTTAGCTCCGGCCTACCTCCAGTCTCTTGTCCAACAATACTCTCCAGCTCGCCTTCTTAGATCCTCATCTCAAGGGAACTTTCTGATTCCACGTTTCAAATTGATGAGAATGGGCGGACGCTCCTTCTCTTGTTTGGCTCCAAGGCTGTGGAATTCTCTCCCAGTCGCTCTGAAACTCGAGCCATCCTTGACGAAATTTCGCAGAGACCTTAAAACCTGGCTCTTCCCTCAATGATAATTGTCGGATTCACCTTAGTGCTACCTCAAGCGGCGCCGGGAGACCCCATGTGGGTAGCTGAGTGCCTTATAAATGTAATTACAAATACAAATACAAATGTTGGCCAAGACAAAAGGGATGGTGAGGATGGTACAGGTGCTGCTAGGGCATCTGAACTTTGCATGCAGGGTAGTTAGGTCAGGAAGGGCATTTTGCAGGAGATTGAGCAGGTCATTATCGGGACTCATGTTGCAACACCATCACACGTGACTGTCCGCAGGGACGAAAGAGGATTTACACATGTGAGGCAAGTTCTTAGAAGAATTCAATGGGATTCCCATGTGCGCACCAGAGGAGTGCGAATGGGACGTGCAGATATTTTCCGACGCTGTAAGAGCATGCCGGTTTGGGATGTACTGGCAGGGCAGGTGGTGCCCAGAGGTACGCCCGCAACAATGGAAGAATGGGGGCAGGAGTATTGCTTTCTTGGAGATGTTTCCTTTAGTCATAGCGGTCACAGTGTGGATGCAGAGCCTAGTGCATAGAAAGGTCATTTTCGGGGTGGTTAACATGGCAGTGGTGCAGGTGGTCAACAAGCAGTCAGCAAGACATGAGCAGGTCCTGAAGTTGATGAGAGTATTCATTCTAAGTTGTCTGAAGTGTGATATACAGTTGCGGCCGAAGCACATCCCGGGAGTGGACAATGACATTGCAGATGCTTTGTCTCGTTTGCAGTGGGGGAGGTTCCATGGACTGGCCACGGAGAGGGAGTTTCAGAAGACGCTGGTGCCTGCGGGGATGTGGTCCATAGGAGACAAAGGATGCTGCAACTGGTGGTAGGGTCATTAGGAGTTTCTACGAGATGGGCATATGGCCAGGATCTGGCAGCCCTTTATAACAGGAGGGGCAAGGAGGAGGACAGGGACTTGGGCCGGAGAGGAGGATGTCATACAGTTCATTATGTCTCTGATAGGGGTTTGGTGAAGTTCACTGTTGCTGCCAAGCTAGCGGGGATAGCACTCGTGGACAAGTTGTGGTGGGGATATGCCCCTTCGGCAGGTGAATTAGGAAAGTGTATGCTGGAAGGTTGGGCCAGTCAAGCAGGGAAAGGACAGCGGGCCAGGATGCCGGTGTCAAAAGCATTGTTAGGCAGGATGATAGAGGAGCTACCCAGGATATGCATTAGCTTACAGGAAGCAGATTTATTTGCTGCTTTAATGTAATGGCTGTATTTCAGAGCATTCAGAGTATCAGAGTTGTTGGGGAGGAAATAGATTGCAGGCCTTCATTGAGGGAAGTACACGGAGTGAAGCGGTCATGATCCTCCTCACGCACTTGAAAACGGACCAAAGGGGTGTGTAGAACACAGTATTACTAGGGGCCAATGAAGAGGCTTTGATATGTCCCATTTGATGGGGGTACGTATTACAAACAAGGACATGTGTCTTTTCAGGTGCAGTAGCAAGGCCAGAGTCGGAGGCGCTAGCCATTTGCATAGTCGGGCATTCATTTGTCAAGTTGGCAGAGAGACACTAGCTTCAAAAAGGGAAAGGTGTTAACTTAGGATTGGAACCTGCCTTGTTTAAAATAAGTTGGCATGAGAAAGGGGGTTTGCGCCTGCACAAGCTCAATCCCAGTTTGAATAAATTGATGCCCGAATGTTCTAATAATTAATTTCGGGGAGAATGATTTAGTGGTTTGCAAGGGTTTGGCCCCACTAAAGCAAATGAAAAGGGACTTGAGGGAGATTAGGCAGCAGTGGTCGGGATGCTTTGTCCTTTGGACTGAATTCATCCCTGGAAGACAATGGAGGGTGCCGCCATTGATAAAGCCAGGAGGAAGATAAAGAGGGACATGAGGGTCTTTTGTGGTGAGTCAGGTTTCGGCCGAGTGGAACAACCAGAACTAAGATATGCTGCAGTGTACTTTTTCAGGGTTGATAGCGTTCATTTGTCTCACTACGGGATGGAGATTTACCTGATATACAAATAAAGGAAGTTTTAGACAAAGCACTATACATACGGAGATACCCAAGAATAGCCTAGGTAATGGGAGGGGGGGGGGGGTTGGCAGGAAAGTTATAGGGACTGTTTCAGAGTGGCGTATGGTAACTGGTTCTGTACAGTTTTCCTGTTCACTTTATGGTTGGGAACAGGTTACTCCAGGAGCAGATAATACGGGTAGGATAGGAGATACTTAGTTAGGTAGATATTTAGACAGATAGAGAGGATGTTACAGGATTTAAAGGGTCACCAGTTATTGACTGAGTTGGGGTTGTTAAATAGTTGCAAAGAAAGGAGAAGGGCGGGGAAACTTTAGGGGTGGGGGTGGAGGATATGTAGATGAAAGATTTATAGCAGGGTTTAGTCTTGTGAGGCATAGGACAAGGTTATGTTTTTTGTAAGATGCACCTCTTTTCAATAAAGTGTCCTTTTTCACACATATTGAGATTTGATGTGGTCCATTCTGGGCATGTGGCCCAATGGGGCTTTGAGGAGGCTCGCACCCCCAGGGTTTTTGGGCCATTGGTGCAGCCTGCGACAAATTGGTCTCTCTATGGGCTGCACTTGGGCTATGTGCTTGAGTGTTTTAGCTGGAAATTTTAGAGGCTGTGTTACCATTTTGTAAGGTGACATGGCAGCTGGCAGTTAGGGACAGTTTCCGATCCCCTCCTACCGACCATTTAGAAGGTAAGATGGGGGGGGTTATTTTGGTTATTATGGGATGGATGGCCGAATTTGTTGGGTACAGGTGCATCGAGGGAGTAAAAATGCATTGTAATTGGTTGTCACTTGAAGCAGGTTCATGGCGTCTGGAAGCTAGTTCTGTTCAATTTTACAGTTCACTTTATAGTTTGGAACAAGTTACTCCAGGAGCAGGTAATAAGAGTAGGATAGGAGATTCTTAGTTAGGGAGATCTTTTGACAGGTAGAGAAGAGGTTACAGGGTTTAAAGGGACAACCGTTATTGACTGAGTTGGGGTTGCTAAATAGTTGCAAAGACAGGAGAAGGGAGTGGAAACCTTAGGGGTGGTCGAGGGGGATACGTAGATGAAGCATGTATAGAGAGGTTTAGTTTTGGGAGGCAAAGGCCAAGGTTATGTTTTTTGTAAGATGCACCTGTTTTCAATAAAGCAGCCTTTTTCACACAGCTTGAGAGTTGACTGTGGTCCGTTCTGCGCTTGTGGCCCAAAGGTTATTCTTTCAATGCATTACAGGCACGTACTATTTAACAAGCGGCTCCACTGAAGGTTGTAAGGCTGAGTCAGAGATGACTAAAAACAACGTTCATAGAAATCTTGAGCTGGGTGTTTGGGTTAGGTTTTTTTATAAATAGTGTTTGATTTTAACACAGGGTTTATTCACTTTTTGTTTCATTCACTTTTTGGTGCTTTATTCATTTTGCGGTGTAAAGGCACATATGCATATATGAACAGCATGGGTAATTTTTCACTAATTTTCAATTTTAAGTAATTGATAATAGGCACACATATTTTGATCAAATATATGTTTGAGTACAATATGCATAACATTTTACATTAATTTTGAAGAGTCTAACAATTTATACATGGTTCCTGATGGGTTGTTCTAAATTTCCAGTTACCCCTTACGAAGGGCCTGTAGCCCAAAAGGCATTGGGTGGACTTTAAATCTGGTTACTCAAATTGAAATGTGATACACGGAGCTGTTGGACAAAGCCCAGACGGGCATTCTTGGAGCATTGAAAGAGTTTAAATCACACTCTCTCTGTCTGAACTTTAAATTGAACATAGATAAAAATAGATGAAAAGGATTACTCATAAGATTACTGGATTTTTTACTGAGACGATTGATTGTCTATTTCCAGTGCAGCTGTAAACTGGTGCATGCCGATGCCCCAGGTACTCTTTGTAATTGAATTTGTGACTCCTGAAAATCTCATTGTACCCTGTAACCATTATAGTCAATGAATGAATCGGGATAGGAGAAACAAGTGAAGTAGGCCTGCTGCAGTCTTAGTTCATGAATACATATGGTCTCAGCTGTCAGTAAACATTTATAACCTCTTGTAGAATGTTCTTGCTGACCACTAATTACTGTTGGTCTCTTGCTAGGTGAGAGGTGTATTCCACTAAAGCTGGTCATTGCTGACTGCTAGCATTATTAGATTCACCCACCCTGGCTCCATGATATGTGGTAACCCTCCCTGGTATTACTTTGTGAGCTCTGAATATGCTAAGAGAAGCTCTTTGCATTAGTAAGGATGATTTGGGGCAGGTGTAATAGCAAGTGATTTCTTTTCATCAGGTGTTACTGTCAGCTGCAGCTACAGCTACTCATTAATGATAGATTTAACGCGTGAAGATGTCCCTATAATGAATGAGACCTCTTCTTCAGTCAGCAGGATCTCTATTCCCTGTCAAGTAGATAGTAACCACAGGATGCATTTTCTGTGGAATATTTACTTCATCAGCCACAATTTAGTAAAATTCAGGTACTGGTTCTTATCTCAGGTTTCTTTTGTATCTGTTACACTTAAAAAGCCCTAAGGGATAAGGGGACTTGATTCTATGGAACATTTATAAGTACACATGTGTCTTCCAAACACATTAGTATGTCACTCAAATTTGACATTTGTAGCAACCAGTGAACTGGCCAATATAGAGTACCACTGGTTCATATCACTCCTTTCTAAAGGCACACCTGGCTAGGTTTTGCTAGTTCCCAGAGCTGTAGGAATATGTGTGCGTTACTGCAGGTAAGGGAAAGCACACAGTCATCTCATACCCTCCCGAGGACCATACACATTAGAAAAAAGCCCATTTGTGAGCACGCCTAACAGAGTAGTTGGAGGAACCATGATGTGCCTACCCCAATTGTGTCTACTCAATTCATTATACAGGCAATAGATAATTAATATAATGTTTTTTTTTTAAATCCTATCCTCTAGTATTATTTAAGTATTACAACAGTCATCTCAACAAGATCAGTACTAACAATGTCACAGTAAATGTGGGATGAAAGAATAAAAATACTAAATATTATATTTTGTTAGTGAATTCAAGCCTACCATTGTTGTCAGATCAGCAAAGCTATGTAAAACCACCTGCACTCCTTTTTACGACCAAAGAATGGCCTCTACCTCATCAGATAGGATGTCCTTTGAACAAGTACTGCTCCCAATTCTCTAGAAAGCCTTTCTCCCTCTCCTTAGGAGAGAAAGGGTTATATTGTACTTTCGCCTGGTTATGGCTGTTTCCTATTTGAACGGCATGAAAACCCATTGTTTGGTGAGTGAGCCTGGCAACCTGTTGTTGGGTGAAGCAATTTCTTTTCAGTTTTATATAGGGCACACTTGACCCAAAGGTATCAGAGCTCCTCACATGAACACCAGTTGCATTACAGAGGGACACATTCGTTTTTTAAGGCACAGGGAGATTATGTGAATAAAAGTAGCACTATCATATTGTTATGACAATTTTCACACAATCAAATCTCCTTAGGCCTTTAAGACTTGTACCCCAAGAGTCAGTTAGTAAAGGCCTTTAGTGAGGCACTATACCATATGACATGAGTTTTCATGTATCAAGTAAAGACGAAGTAATAAGGGGCATCATGAGGAAAGAATTCCCTCCAGAGATTGCAGTATTACGCCTGCCATAAAAAGCACCAAACCCTCAACCTGCTTATCTGATCCCATCCCTCCCACTTTTGCTAAACAACAAGCAAATTCTCTCTCACAAAGGACATTTGAGACACACAGTGACAGGGGTTTCTTTTCTAATTATCTCGTCTCTGACCTGTGACAGAGAAGTCATGTGACCCTGAGGTATATATCTTCCTTCTTAGAATGAGTCAGGAGTAGAAAAAATAACTTGGGGTAAAGTTCTCATGCAAGTTAGGGGCTTGTGCACAGATTCACTTTTTTTTGTTTTTTCCTTTATTTATTTCTGTAAGAAAGATGTATGTTTAAACAGTAAGATTCTTTTTGTCCGTTGAACACCCCAAATTACGATGATCGTTGAGAATAGACAAAGAAGATTCCTAAATGTGATCAACATGGAATTTATTTTTATAGTGGTTTGTGTAAATGCGGTTTCCTAGATTCTTAATGGCTGGCATAAGCGTTTTCGTAAACAAGGGACAAAGTAGGAGGCCTGGCCAGAGTTTGCGGAGTGACCAAAAAACTCTCCATGGAGTTCCGCAAGCGATGGAGTGAGGTAAGTTGCACTGCTGATTTTTAGCTCAAAAGGGTGCATCCTTCTGCCACTTGAGATGTTCTACTCGAGTGGCAGCTTCCTCAATGCAAGTGGCATGTTTCTCAACATGAGCAGTAATGACCTACCGTGACCCCTCGCAATGAGAAATCTCGCCGGGAGATAGTCTAGCATTGGATTTTCCTAGCTCGCTCTTGCTAACTCAATATTGGGGAGCCATGAGAGAGGAAAGAATCTGCTGCACACCAATATGCGGAGTTTTTAGAAGCTCTGCGGTCCATGCGGAGTGCAGAGTTAGAAAAAGTACACAAACTCCTCAAAGGTAGCAGAGTTCACCGCCCAGGCCTACAAATTAGTCTAATGAACAGAATTGTTTTTTTCATATTGCTTCCCTTGCACAGATCTGAGCCAAGCGAACTAATAGACACAGACCAGTGGGTCTCTGTGTTTCAAACTTTTGAATGTGATTAAAGAAGCATGTTCCACCCAAATCCTAAATTCTGCATAGAAAAACATTGCTGAGAGTGATTTTTCAAGAGTGACGCATTGTGATGCAACAGGCCCCACACCTTCTTAGTTTTGAAACGCTGTCTTGAAGGATTATGCCAGTCATGTAGCCAAGAATATATGAGAGTCATCATTAAAGACAAGAGTGATTTAATTTTTAAAACATTTTTCTTTACTGCCAAGGGCCCTTAAATTAAATTAAATTACATAAAATAATGTACAATGTTCACATTCCGAGAGTTTGCACAAGAGCATTTGCAATACAAACATGTTAAACAGTAAGATTTACATTACAAATAGTAAGCAATTTAAAATTCACCATGGCTGTACAGTGACTATTGAACAACTGTTTAATATTGCTCAAGTTATTATGAACTAACATGTCATGGATGATATTGGTGAATAATTTGATGTAGGACCACCAGACGAGGGGGAAGTAGTACTTCGTTATCATTCGAAGTGATCCTCAGCCATACTCCTGAGATGCGGTTGTCGTCCTTCGCCAAATCACAAAAGTCAAATCTTCATGTTTCTCTATGGCTGGTGTAGCTTTACTGTTCAATGATTTCTAATGGTTCTCTGGATGTCCTCTGGTGGGATATTGTGTTTCAGCAATGAATGTTTATGAGAAAGGGAGATGGTTAGGGATCCTCAATACATTTTGTCAGTGGTATCAGTTGCAGTGGTCGAATCAAAGGCCAAAGAAATGGTAAGTAGGTTGAAACCTGAAAGTTGAAAAGTACAAGGTCAGATAGGTCAAGTAGGCAATTGCCCATCATCACAGTCCAGCAAGCAATGGAGGCACCAGGAGCTCATAAATTATATTTTGCTCTGTGTTCAACTTTGGCTTGCAAAGAATTTGAATAACGTTAACCAAGGTGACGGGGGAGTCAGCACTGAAGGGATTGTGACTCTTCAAACACGACAAGAGGTAAGGCAGTTTATAAAAATGTCCTGCCACACAATATTGTACTCCAGCAGGTGCCTCTTGTCTTCTCCAGTGTCACACCCTGTTGTTTTGGAATCATACAGAATATTTTTAACAATGTGAAACAGGCCTGATAAATGTCAGTTCTAGGGGTCGATTACGATCTCGGTCGAAACGGAAGCTTTCCGACCGAGATGGTTGGTTTCACTATTGACCTCCTAAATACAATTTTGGTTGTCGGAAATGAAACTGGCCAGTCATTCCAGCTGGCTTCCAACAGGCTCAAGGAGCCCGTCGGCCTGTCGGAGTCTGGCCCGTAATTCATATGGACGCATTTTTATACCGTCCATATTATGATTAGGGTTCCCTGATTTCCGCTTTGTCTGATTTTTACAGATAAACACAGACAGAAAACACTGTCTCCCCTGTATGTATTTATTTTTGAAAGTGGAAAAATACATATAATTTAGCTTCTTTTGAGTGATTCATCATGCTGAGATTAATCACTTTCAGGCCAGTAGCTGTACATAATGACAGCAAGGGGATCTACAAAACTCAATGATATGTCATTTAATTACTGCATATCTCAACATGTATATGTGTCTTTACACTATTTCTTTAATGTGGGTTTATTATGTGTATATTTTTTACTGTGTAATGTGCTAAAACCTGACAGGCATTTAAGTATGAGTCCACATTTATCTGTTAAATAAATGCAGAAATACACGAGTTATCACCTCATCTATTTAAACAACACAAATTAAATATGGATAAATACCAATAAGCTGGCCAAAAAATAAATATGGACAAATACAGACGGAAATGTTCAAATAATAAATACCATAAAACCGTGAGACCTAATTATGATGCACGGTTTCCGGGGAAGACTTTCCATGCTGGCTTCCGACATGAAAAGCCTGTTGGAAAGCGTGTTTGGGGGTGCCTGCCACGTGGTGCAGGGAGGAACACAGCCTCCCATTTCTCTATGGGAGCTTGTGCTACAGCTGATTTATAGCCACAACACATGCTCCCATAGGGAAATGTAAGTATGTGACCGCACCATGTGTGGTTGCATCATAATTAGGCGGTCAGGACTGCCAACTAGAGGTCAGTCGGTCCATGTTTCCATGACAGTGTTGGGCGGACTCAAGGGGGCAGATAACGATGCTTACTCATGGGCCCCCCTTTGCATCTGTACCACATTTGCAGAATTATTTTGCTCTTCTGTGCAATCACAAAGCATCCATAGAGGAATTACAGCCAAGCTCTTGGTGCTCTATTCTCACATGATGAATCTCTGAATTGGTAAAGTAGTTCTCTTCTAAAAGGTTTTACACCCAATCTTCCCCAAATTAGAGGTGGTTCTTTTATGATGATGAGTGCTTTGGACAACCCTACCCCGAAATCTCTCCACCTCCAGCACCAATGGGATGTGATCGCTCAGTCTCGCTAGTTCCATTGTTGGTTACATATTTCCCTAGGCTCTTGAAAACCTATGTATTTCGTTCCTTTTCAACCCTCATTACTGTAATGTAATTTAAAACAGTATCCAAAGGCCTTATATTATAAGTGGCTCTGGAATTATGAGACTAAGAAGGGGCGATTGTACTCTTGAACGTCTAGTACAAGAATATCGTGACACAGTAATACTGTGGACAAAATATCGAGGGACAACATATTAAAGGGTAAATGCACAAAGGGACATATGCATTTCCCATTCTTAACTCCAAATAAATAAAGATATATGTGTGTGTATTTTGGTACACATATGTTGAATTAGGTACAGAAAATCTTGACATACTTACCTTTTGATATTTAGTTTCTTGATTTTTTTATCAATGATTAGTGTCTGTTGAAAGTTGGGCTGAAACCGTCAACATTATCGGCGCCCTCTTGCTCTCCTTAAACCTTTTGTGCGCGTAAAACAGCCGCCATTTTGAACACCATGGCTTCCCTGCTCTCGCCGAGAGCCAGCGCGCCTCTCTCCCCCTCCTAGCTTCGCTGGCATCCCCCGCATACTGACAACCCCCCTGCCTGCACCTGCCTCGAATCATAAAACCCCTCTTCAGCGCTGCTCTGCCCCAGACCCTCGTCCTGTTCCCAGCGCAACACCTCCCTTCTTCCCATTTATGATCCCCGGCCCTTTGAGGCAAACCCCCTTTTCCCCGTGTGCCCGTTTGTCTTCCTCGTTCCCAGGCCGACACCCAGCTCTGCCGATACTGTTCCTTGCCCCTCCCCGTACAATAGAAAGTTTCCCCCCATCAAGGGATCCCCGGGTTGATCAAAGCCCCCCCGCCCTACGAGATCCGATCGAACCCCACACACTCCGTGAATCGGCGGAATATCCAGCTGCGCGACGATCATCACCTGTTGTGAACGGGGCGGGGACTTCCACTGTAACCTTGCGTGGGAACGGGCTGGGAAGGGGGGATTCTGAGGATGTCTTTCCGTACATCAAAGTATCGACGAGAATGTGTTACATGCAATAAAGAGATTAACTTGTGTATAAGAGGCCAGGCCTCAGGGATGCAGTTAGAGCACCTCAGAACGATACCCACTGTCAGTTTTGCTGTGTTCTCCTCCGGAGAGAATAAAAACCTTGTTTCCTGCCTTCCAGTCTCCAGCGCCTGCCTCTTCAATAGTTTAACTTCTTTGTGGGTTCAAGAGGCGACACCGCCGGGCAATACTTAAGGATCTTATATTCTGGTTGGTAGTGTCACCCTTTAACAATTGGCGTCCCAAGCGTGGGGCCCATCAGCGACCCGTGGATCCAGTGGGAGAGGTCCTGACGACAGAGTGAACGACTGCAACGATCGGGAACGCGTCTGTCCGATAGACCCTCGTCTGACAGCCGATCATCCGAACTTCACTGGTTCCGAACAGACCTCTCTCGAGTGATCTACGGTCCTGACTGGGAACCATCAGGAGTGCCGCGAGGATAACGGAGAAGAGAGGACGATCGGGCGCTGGATTCGGAAGACAAGAAACTGTCCATGCGGTCCGGGTAAGGTCGTGTAAACACGACAAGTTGCAAACTGATTGCTTGATTGCTTGATTGTTTAAAAAAAAAAAAAAATACTAGTATTGCTCCTTTTTATTTATTCGGAGATTCACTGTCTGCAAACGGAGAAACAACGGGCTCTCTCTTTGCAAGCAGTGGAGGATAGGTAGGGCAGTAGCCGTGCTTATTTTTTTCTCCCCCACTCAATAATTACTTGAAACTGAACTGTTGTTCGCAAACTATTGTTTTCTGGAGATTCTCTGTCTGCAAACAGGGAAGAGACCACCCTTTTTGCAGATAGTGAAAAGGGTAGGTAACGCAGATCTTTGCGGACCTACTCATTCTTCCCATTGATATTTATTGGTCTTTTTTATTTTTGATCCATGAGGTATTCACTGCCTGCAAACAACGTAGAATAGAAATATTCTGTCCAGTCTTTGCACCTAGTGATAAGATAGGCAGTGCTGACTTTTTAGTCCCTCGTTACGAGCCGTCATGTCTGTCTTCTCCCCACTGATTAGTAGCCTGTTTAGCCCGGACCGCTTATTAGAGATGGACCACCCAGCCCCACTGGAAGGCACCCCTAATAAGGACATGTTCATGAAGCATGGATTGACCGCTATAGCCTATAGTAAACTATGGCATAAATATACGAAAAAGGGTCAAGAAAGTCAGTGGCCCCTGATAGGATCCTTCGATGATGATAAAATAAAAACGCTAGAAACCGCCCTGGGTAAAAACAAGACAACACCCACTATGCTCGACAGTTTCGGCATGTGGCGAAAAGAAACTGAACAACGTAAAAAGAAAACTGAGAGTAGGTTGGAAAAAGAGCTGCGAAAAGCAGCCCACCTAGCTGCCCAGAAACTAGAAAAAGAGATAAAGGAAAGAGAGAAAGCTAAACAGAAACTAGAAATGGAAACACCAAGCCAGTGTCCGGTTAGAACTCCCTCCATGCTCTACCCTGACTTACCCTCGAAACAACGAGCCAACGAGGATCTGCTGTTAGGTCCGCCTATCATCTACATGCCCCCTCCATATGCCCCTTCCCAACCCTTGGCGCAGCACGCGCCACCCCCAGGTACAAACGAAGGTACCGCCACAGCTTCGGCCCCAATGGCCTCTGTGCCAGCCGAACCCCTTGTATTAAAAACCGCATCAACAACAACGTTAGACGACCATGAGACCCGAGGGGCTGGTCCTGCAAGAACAAGCAGGCTAAGCAAAGATGAGCGAGCGGGGATCGACAAAATAGCAAGGACACTGGTAGAAAGGAAGGATGATGAAGAGTACGTCACAGATATGTTCAGCTCGTATACAGGGAGTCACAGACGACATTTTACCGTACGACTGTGTTATCATGTCTTGAATGCATACGAGGACCGATATCAAGAAAACGGTCCCGAGAGCCTAACGACTCTGTACCGGAAGGTCGATATCGGGGATGGGGGCGAGTGTGATGTGTCGGACCTCCTTACGCGTACGCTTGAGGTCTTCCGCCACCTCACTGAACGAAAACCGGGAGCTAAATCCGCAACCTCCGTAGTGACCGAACCACCACCCGAGCAATCTAACACCATGATGCCAATACGAGAGGCTGCCCCTTACTGGGTTCCTCCCCGAGGTACAGGGACTCACGATGATGCCAACCACCAAGATGCGAAGGGAAGGGTAGTGTACAACTGGGTCTACCAGCCATGGGATCGGCAAGAGATACTGACATTCCGGAAATCTCTACCCGACCTACGTAAAAACCCCACTGCCTTCTATACTGAATTGGGTACAGCCCTGGGCTCAACGATTATGACCCTGGCTGACATCGACTTGTTCTTCGGGTTATGTCTACCAGCTGATGTGTGGAAGCAAATCCGGAAAGTCGACCACCTTGAGCTGTTCGGACAAACCTGGACACAACTCAATGACCTGGATAAACAACGGGGACCAGGACAAAAGCCTTTAAAATCCATTCTAGACCTTCCAGATAAAATCGTAGAGAAATTAAAAACCCTGATCCCAGAAAAGAAAGTGGACTGGTCGATAGTAACAGCCTGTCGCCAGAAACCCCAGGAGGATGTATCGGAATACTTCTCCCGGTTTGAAACGGTGTTCTCCGATTACAGCGGCCAGGACATGACCACTGCAACCGGACACCATCTGTTTGTCCAGAATTATGTTAAGGGCCTATCATCGGAAATCTCCCAGAAACTACAGGCCAGCGAGAGTAGTTGGGCAGCCTCCAAACCCACAGCGATTCTCCAAATGGCCCAATATTATGAGCATCAGAAAAATGAAAACGATAGGGCGACAGAGAAAAAGAAGAAGGACTTAAAAGAAAGGGTGATGATTGCCAAACTGCAAGGGGTGACTATAGGACGAGACCACTATCGGGGAAACTACCAGACGAACGTCCCTAAGACTACATTTCCCCAGGACCGCACTCTGACTTCCTACAGTGGACGCACAGACCTTAGAGAGAACCAGTGCGCTTTCTGCAAAGGGACTGGCCATTGGAAATCCCAGTGCCCAGTTCTTCTGGAAATGATCAGAAACAAAGACCCCAGGGATGTAGCAAACGGACCGAGACCTAAGGGACAACAGCGAGGGCCCCCAAATGACGCGACTAACGACAGATCAGGCAGACCAAATACGTTCGATCGACCCAGACAGAACCAATATCAACAATCTGACTATGACTACACCCACACCTTCGCATAGGACAGCCAAGGGCGAGGGAGGGATCCAGTCGAGCTCTATGTTGACCAGTAGGGCCCTTATGTCACTGCTAAGGTCCTGGGTACCAAGTCTCCATTTCTGGTAGACACTGGCGCAACACGTAGTGCGTTATCTAAACGACTGATTCCAAGGGCACCCTTGTCTGGCTCACTCATAACATCGACAGGTTTCGATGGAACGCCCTCCACCAACCCTTTGTCTGCCCCGATTCTCTTTGACGTAGAAAACAACACCACCGACACCACGTTCTTGCTCTCCTCCAATAGCCCTGACGCCATTATGGGACTTGACTTACTGAAACACTTCCGAGCGACGATCAGGTGTTCTCAAGATGGAGTTCGAGTGTTTCTTTACGACAACCCCGTTCTGCTTAGACATTGCTCTCCCCGACACATGTTTTCCATCACCGACGTTGACGCATCCCTGCTTGACACTCTACCTCCGTATCTGTGGGCCAAAGCGGATTCGGACGTAGGGCGTATGTTAATTGACCCAGTGCACATTACTGTCCGACCAGACGCAACACTCCCAAAACTCCCACAATATCGGATATCGCCAGAGGGCGAGAAGGCATTGGTAATGATTATCCAGTCACTGATAGACGCAGGAGTGGTAGAGGAAGTGGTTAGCAACATTTGCAACAGCCCTATCTTGCCCATTATCAAGAAGCAGGGAGAGGGAGATGAGAAAGCATACCGTTTTATCATCGACCTCCGAGAGATCAACAAAGTGGTGGTACCCCAGTACCCTGTGGTCTCAGACATCACCACCATCCTGACTTTGATTCCATCCACTGCCACCACCTTTTCCGTCATCGACCTCAAGAACGCATTCTTCTCCATCCCCATCCACCCAGACAGCCGATATCTCTTCGGCTTTACCCTAAAAGCCCGCTCATATAGGTTTTGCCGAGCGCCTCAAGGCTACACGGAAAGCCCTAGCATCTACAGCCAGGCCCTCAAAAGACAACTAGACCAAGTCCAGTTACCCGACGGAGTGGTGTTGGTACAATATGTCGATGACATCCTTTTGGCAGCCGACACCACCCCTCTAGCGGTTACCGCCACCATTCAACTCTTGCACTTCCTTGCGGAAAATGGCCACAAGGTCTCCAAGAAGAAGTTGCAATTTTGCCTACCCCAGGTCACTTACCTAGGCCACCTTTTGTCCAAAGATGGAAGAAAACTCACTCCTGATCGAATCCAAACCATTCTAGATACCCCTGTCCCTAAGACCCAGAAGCAGGTTCGCTCCCTATTAGGCCTCACCTCCTTCTGCCGACAATGGTTACCAAACTTCAGCCTCGTTGTGAAACCACTGCTTTCTCTGCTAAACAAAGACGTCCCTTTCCCACTCCCATGGACCCCTGAGTGTCAAACTTCCTTCACGGAACTGCGAGATGCCCTTTGCTCAGCCCCTGTCCTAGGTACCCCTGATTACAAAAAGCCCTTCTCCCTTTACACTCACGAAAGGGAGGGGTGCGCTTTATCTGTCCTGACCCAGGCCATCGGCCCTAAGCAACGACCGTGCGCTTACTTCTCTGCCACTCTTGACCCTGTCGCCAGAGCCTTGCCTGCCTGCCTTCGAGCTGTAGCTGCTGCTGCAATCTCTATCCGACAGAGTGAGGGGATTGTACTCTCGAATTCCCTCACGGTACTGGTACCCCATGCAGTCGACACCCTCCTGAACCAAACCAAGACGCAACATCTGACGAGTGCACGACTGACTGGATACGAACTGACCTTGCTTGCCCCCCATATCACCCTGAAAAGATGCACCACACTGAACCCGGCAACTCTGTTACCCTTGCCAGAGAACGATCCCAATGTGCACCCCGTACATGACTGCGTGACTCTTACGGACGAACAGACCAGGAGTAGGGTTGATCTCAGAGACACGGCTTTCCCTGACCCCGACGGGGAGCTGTGGGTGGACGGTTCTTGCATCAAACTCTCCGACGGTACCACTTCCGCTGCCTATGCAGTCACCACGGCCCGAACCGTAGTAGAAACAGCCCGCATCACCCAGCGATCTGCCCAGGCAGCGGAACTGATTGCTTTGACACGAGCCTGCATCCTGGCGACAGGAACCACAGCGAACATTTACACCGACAGCCAGTATGCCTTCGGGGTGGTTCACCATTTTGGGCTCCTTTGGAGGGAAAGGGGATTCTTGACCTCACACGGCACACCCATTTTGCACGGGGATCTAGTCTCCGCCTTAATCGAAGCTGTCCTCCTCCCCAACAAACTTGCCGTCATCAAATGCCAGGCACACAAGAAGGTGACAGACATTATTGGACAGGGAAATGCACTAGCCGACATCACCGCCCGAACGACAGCTGAAAATAGGACGACAACACATATGTACGTGACCAGATCACAAGCGGAAAAGTGGACCGACGTTGGAGACACTATCAGGGACATTCAAACGGCTAGCACACAACACGAATTGACTGAGTGGACACGGGTGGGATTGAAAGACGATGAAGGCTGCTGGCGGACAAAAGACACGAACAAATGGTTGCTACCTGATTCATACTTGATTCCCATACTGACCATGGCACACTCCCCTGCCCACATAGGATCAGCCCCCATGATCGAACTTGTCTCCAGGGTTTGGCACAATGATAAGATCCCAGATTCCGCCAAACGCCTGGTTCAACAATGCTTAATATGCCTGCAACACAACCCCGGGAAAGGAACTGTAGTACCCCGGGGGGGATTTGGGGTCCCAAACCACCCATTTGAAGTCCTGCAGATGGACTACATCCAGCTAGACAGATGCCAAGGCCTGAAATATGTACTTGTTGTGGTGTGCGCATTTAGCAAGTGGGTGGAAGCATATCCAACCCGTGACAACACCGCTATGGCCACTGCAAAGGTTCTGTTAAAGGAGTTTTTCCCCGTTATGGCCTCTGTCGTGTTTTATGGAGTGATAATGGCCCCCACTTCGTAGCCAAAGTTATCCAGCTCATCCTAAATGGGCTGGGTATTAAACAGAAATTCCACGCAGTCTTCCACCCTCAATCTGCTGGGCTTGTCGAACGACACAATGCCACACTAAAGCTTAAACTGGCCAAAATAGTGGCTACCACGGGCCTGAAATGGCCAGACGCCCTCCCATTGGCATTGCTATCGATGCGCTCTACCCCCACCCGACATCACTTAACCCCTTATGAAGTTGTCTTCGGTCGACCCATGAGCGTCTGGTCCGCCCCGAAACCAACTTCCATTCATGACATTCCGGACGTCCTAATGTCTGATTATCTGTACAAATTGACTGAAACTTTGTCTGTCCTTCATCAGCAGGTGCAGCAGGCCATCCCCGATGCTTCCAGGGGTCCGGGTCACGCCATCCAGCCGGGGGACTTCATGCTGATCCGAAATTTTCAGCGATCAAAGAGTTTGGAACCCCGGTGGACGGGCCCCTGGCAAGTGCTGATCACCACTCGGACCGCACTTCGAGTGGAGGGGAAGAAACACTGGCTGCACGCTCATCACTGCAAAAGGGTCTCTCCAGCCCTGGCCACGACAGACACCGTCAACACCCAAGAAGAGCTCCTGAACCAGGACCGACCATCGTTGAACTGCTATCCTGACACAGAGACACTTGAACTTTCAAAACATCCTGACCCCACTGTGCCATCTCGAGAAGGGTATTTCCTGCGTCGAAAGGAGGGAGCTTCGGCTAAGTAGGCCACGGACTAGGTTAAAGGATCTCAGAACGGTGACCCAAACTACCAAGGGTTACCTGGAGAGAAGCTAAAACTAAGTCTGTGGTCCTGCCCACTACCGAGCACCTTGAAGACGAAGATGATGGAAGCGCCAGATAAGAAGATGATGGAAGCGCCAGATAAGAAGCCGATGGAGACAGCAGGAAATACCCACTACAGAAATCCGAGAACAGACAGACTCCATAGCTCAAAGACAATTGCACTCTTCATCGTAATCCTCCTCTGCTTTCTCCTCATGACTACGCTCTGGATTATGGAAGAACACGCACCTGCTCACGAAACATTCCTAACCACTGCCCAGCCTACCACCATGAAGGAACATTATCTGATTTCGCTCTCCCCTCAACTAAGAGAGAGGCGAAAGGAGTTTTGGAATAACTCTTTCGTGCAGCTGCTTCACCAACACAATCTTGCCACCAATGCCACCAACTGCTGGATCTGTGGGTTGCTACCCCATGCCACTGGACATTCAATACCATTCATTCCTTCACCCTTCTCTGTTCACGGCTCCTGCCTTGCTTGGCTGATCCTCCTGCAAGAAAGCTATAAGGACAATACCACCTCCAGTAGAACCGTAACGCATTTCTCCCACGGGGTCCGGCGAAACAAAACTAAGACACACTTCTGCCCGCAGACCTCCAACGATTCAGTCCAAATGGACATCCCGGCTAAAGAACGGATCGAAATGCAGGTGTTCAACAATCCAACCAGACCCACCTTCTCCTATCTGCGGAAACGAACGGCTGCCACTCTGACTGTGGCCTTGTCGGTCATCAACGTCACAGGCCACATGTGTGTAGAAGGACTTGGGACACAGCTGGTGGGTCGCAGCGCTTGCCGCTTTACCAGAACTTTGGATTCCACGGATCCACCTTCCTTTGTGTCATCCCCAAACATGTATTTCATCTGCGGCACGAAGGCCTACACCTGGCTCCCCAAAGGCTGGGGGGGCACTTGCTACATCTCCTTCGTCCTTCCTCCAACTTATGTGGCCCCAGCGAATCACCACAGGCAAAAACGAGCCAAAGACGTTGAGCAAGCCGACTCAACAGGGGCGCAGTTCCTCGATGCTATGAAAGGACTCGTCCCCCTCTGGGGCCCGATGGCAAACAGCCGTGCCATCCGACATTTGACTCAGGCAGTTGAGACAACCATGAACATCACAGCGGGCATCTTTGCCAACAACACTGCCGAGCTCCAAGCGGTCCGTTTGGTGGCTCTTCAGAACCGCCTCGTTCTAGATGTGGTTCTAGCGGACCGTGGAGGAGCATGCCGCATTATTGGGTCCAGCTGTTGTACATACATACCGGACAACTCACCCTCAGTGTACAAAGCCATCGAACATCTTCACAGACTCTCTTCGGAAGTTCACCAAGAACAAGAAGAATGGTCGCTTGGTGGTTGGTTCTGGGACACCGTCAAAAGCTGGGGCTGGAGACTGCTCACCATTATCCTGATTCCCGTAGTTGTAATATGTGGCCTATGCTTAGGAATTCAATGTCTGCCACCTATGTGTTCTTTATGTGCGAGTTGTATTTTTCCCAAAACTGTGGACTTTGGAAGCGAACACATGAGAGCATTGTATGATACCGAAGTTAGGAATTTGATGAAAATTGACATTGAGTAGGGCAAGTTGGCTAGATATGTTGAAAAGGGAGGACTGTTGAAAGTTGGGCTGAAACCGTCAACATTATCGGCGCCCTCTTGCTCTCCTTAAACCTTTTGTGCGCGTAAAACAGCCGCCATTTTGAACACCATGGCTTCCCTGCTCTCGCCGAGAGCCAGCGCGCCTCTCTCCCCCTCCTAGCTTCGCTGGCATCCCCCGCATACTGACAACCCCCCTGCCTGCACCTGCCTCGAATCATAAAACCCCTCTTCAGCGCTGCTCTGCCCCAGACCCTCGTCCTGTTCCCAGCGCAACACCTCCCTTCTTCCCATTTATGATCCCCGGCCCTTTGAGGCAAACCCCCTTTTCCCCGTGTGCCCGTTTGTCTTCCTCGTTCCCAGGCCGACACCCAGCTCTGCCGATACTGTTCCTTGCCCCTCCCCGTACAATAGAAAGTTTCCCCCCAGCAAGGGATCCCCGGGTTGATCAAAGCCCCCCCGCCCTACGAGATCCGATCGAACCCCACACACTCCGTGAATCGGCGGAATATCCAGCTGCGCGACGATCATCACCTGTTGTGAACGGGGCGGGGACTTCCACTGTAACCTTGCGTGGGAACGGGCTGGGAAGGGGGGATTCTGAGGATGTCTTTCCGTACATCAAAGTATCGACGAGAATGTGTTACATGCAATAAAGAGATAAACTTGTGTATAAGAGGCCAGGCCTCAGGGATGCAGTTAGAGCACCTCAGAACGATACCCACTGTCAGTTTTGCTGTGTTCTCCTCCGGAGAGAATAAAAACCTTGTTTCCTGCCTTCCAGTCTCCAGCGCCTGCCTCTTCAATAGTTTAACTTCTTTGTGGGTTCAAGAGGCGACACCGCCGGGCAATACTTAAGGATCTTATATTCTGGTTGGTAGTGTCACCCTTTAACATGTCCCACAATATTGTTATTCATGAGACACATAGGAAGGCCAAATTATAAAACACAGTGCAAAGTATGCAGCATAATGTAGTACATTCTGTGACAATACTATTTTGCAGTTTTGTCAAATATTAATGCTGTTCTCGCAAAATGTTTTGCCTCTCTAGTACCAGTATAACACATGGGTGATAAATTCAGGTGAGTAGTTAACATTTGCCACAGAGCAACACCATGTGTAATTGTTGATTCTTCTAAACTAGCAAAACATTTATTTGTAAAAAAAACTGTAAACTATGTAGCATAGGGTGGATTGTTTGGCAAGTATAGTAAACCCATTATTGTATGGAAGAAGTGCCTGGAGACCCTCACGGGTGACAAGCAGCTCTCTACAAATCCACCCTACATTTACATTACATTCCAGTGACCCCTATCGATAAGTGATGGTTTGTTGTGTGATTCTTTTAGTCTGATATTACTCACACTCTCACTCACATTGACAGGAAAAAAGCATCAAAATCTTACCTCACCCTACTTAGAAAGTATGAACTCGCACAACCTGAGAGTGCTTTTCATCATTTTGATCATGTCCTCAAGCTGGTAGATAGAGAGAATGGAAACAAGAAGGCTATTTAGACATGACAGCATGTATAACAGTTGGCTTATTTTTCTCAAAAAGCGCAAATTGTGGGCATTGCCAGTAAATGGTTGACCCCAAGGAGAAGGGGGTTTTTTCTCCATTGATTAAAGCCAAGGCCAGCCAAATTCTTTGTCTAGTCTAGAAGTGAGGATAGAAAAACCTAAAGTTGCTCCTATTGTGAAAGGGAATTTTTAGCCCATAGATCCTTGCTCGCCCACAAATTGGATCAACCCCAGTGTATTTTGTTTCGCAGAAGAGGTTAGTCTAGTAGTCAGAAGGGTAATTGTTTTAAATAATCTCTTTTTCCTTCAGGAGATAAATTCCACCTCTGTACGTTTACACTGTGCACTAAAACCAGCTTTGAAGTTAAGAAATCAGCTCTAGCTCTCTAAGGGTACCAGTGGATGAGAGACGGATTGAGTTGCTACACCATTCACTCCTTGTTAATAACGTAAAGAATTCCTTGTGTTTCTGAGAATGGAGTATAGTTTCCATGGGAAGTTATTCGTGTGATATCATGTGGATGTGCTTTGTTTGTGAAGATGGTATGGAAGAAACAGAATTTGAGAGAGAAGGCACATGAACATGATGGTATTGTATTTTAAAGAAAACTCACATGTTTCTCAGGTGAAAAGTTGGGGATGTGGAAGTCATCCCTGTATTCTGTTGGCGGTACTTCTTCAAGCAGATTGTCTGGATCCTGAAAATATAATAAAAAAGATCAGCAATACCAAGACCGTTGTAAACAAATGTAGACTGTCATGAGTCTTGAAGATGAAAGTCATGAAAGGCTGCACACCTCAAGCAAATAAAAAACATATGTACAAGAAACAGCATACTATGTTCACTCCTATTTTGGCATTTCACATCCTTAGCATCTTGTACTCATCACCTAAAAGCAGAACATATGTGTGAGTGAAATATTGCTTTTGTGAGTAATGGATCAAAGATGCAGTAACAGTGAATAATAGTGATTTGGCAGTGTATACGTGTGCTACTACCATAAGTGCTCACTCTGCTCTTTACCTAAGAAATCTTGTATGGCTCTTTCTAAACAATACAGTTTCTACCTTATCTGATAAATACCATCCTGGCTCCCAAAGGCCTCGCCTACCATTGACAGATCACTCACCTCCACTACATTGTAAAGAAATCAAGAAAGAAATTACTGGGGGACGTGGCGAAGCAGCCTAAGATGGTAGCCACATTTTGAGCGAGCTACATGCCAGCTCCTAGAACCTTGCTGAATCCGAACCTTAAGTGACATATTTTCAGTTGCAGGCACCAGTGCAGTGGCCCTATAAACACCCCCTTTGGCCCACCAGAACCTATCCAGGGAGCCCTGGATGAGAGAGCCAATTTCTGCAATCGATGGCCTGGGTGTGCATACAGCCTACCTGTAGATGGGCCTGCCAGAGGCAAACACCACCTGGAGCTGTGAACCCACAGTGGCAAACCCTCTCTGCATCGACTCCTGGAGCGTGAGAGGGAGAGAAGACAGGCGCGTGGCTGAGGTGTGGCACATTGCTGCTTTCACTTCCAGGTGGTGGCCCGTAACAATGTAACGGGCACCCTAGAGTGGAGGAGATGGACTGGTCACCACACGTGGCTAGGACTGAAACTGCAGCCTGGTTGAGGCAACTATGAGGCAACCTTTTCTTGGATGCAAACATCCATGTGGTGCCCGCTACACTTGTCCCCTTTGGCCAACCTTAGCCCATGTAGGGAGTCGGGATGAGAAAAACTTATTAGGCAAACAACGATCTGCCGGAAGATGGACATGCCGCCAACAGACACAACCTGGAGCTGCAATCTCACTGCAGCGACTTACCTCTACCTCTGCATTGACTCTTGACTCGCAAGGGAGAGGATACAGCCACATGGGAGGGGAGTGGTAGGGACCACCTTTCATTTTAAGCACCCCCACGGGCTTGTGACAGCCCAGCTGATTTGGTGGCCCAGAGTAGAAAAGAGGGCGTGGGCAACATGAGAGAAATTCCCTACAGAATACTTCAGAACCTGCATCATGGATTGTGATCTATCCTCCTACTTCATTCTGGAAAGGACGCACAGGGCACTGGCCCTAAGGCCACAGCCAGGGAGACCGCCGAGAGGCACTACCATCAGTATACTGTACCTTATGGACAGACTATATCCTGCGGCAGGCACAACAACGTCCATTGCACCAACTCTATGGTTACGCTCTCCCCCGATTACGCAGGTAAAGTGCAGCCCCTTCTTACATCTTTCTTAGTGGTTAAGTGAAAAGTTAGGGCTAAGGACATTCAATATATGCCGATATACCCTGCCAAACTGAAAGTAATGTATCAGTGGAGAACCATTTTGTTTAAGAGTCCGGAAGAGCTCTGGGACTGAGCGGCGGGGAGGAAATAACTGCCCATATCAACTAAGGAGCCAATGACAATTTGGGAGGCCGAAGGGGGTCAACCATCCCACTCTAGGAGGAAACTCAGCAGACTGATAGGAGGCCAACTGTGGTCACAACTGGAGGACACTGCTGAAGGAGAGCTTGACTCTGCCTTACCGCCAAGGGATCTCCAGGTGCTTGTGGCTTGCCTCCTGTTGCTTGAGACTCAGGGATATCAAAGTCCTTACCCCTGCTCCTGTGCCTGAACTTACTGGAAGTGGTCCGGTTAGAGGCTACACGCAGGTATCGAACGGGTGCCAGGCGTTGCGGGCAGTGTGCCATTTTCGCCTCCACCCCCCTCCCGAGACCTATGGGGCTTGGATCTTTTATTTTTCAAACTATACAGGTTCCTCTGATTATGAGGTCATTTCCCCACAACTTGTTGGTTTGTTCATTTTGCACCTTTTTTTACACTGATTTTTTACTTTCACGTCCTCTGGTTAGGGTGGGCCTTAGCGTGCCCATACCGCCGAGGTACACTCCCCATGGTCCTGACGAATGCCCAGTAAATCACACATCAAGGGCAGAAACATGTTGACCCCACTTTAAGTGGAAATAGCCAAACAATTAACTTGGTAGTTTCCTAAACACATTGCTTTCAATATGTCAGATTGGCCACAGAATAAAGTTTTTATGTGAGACACAATTTCGACATTTTTAAACCCTTTTCACATTTACATAATCTTCACAACTAACCAGCTACGCAGTAATCCTGGCATTGTAGCACACCGGGGAGGCATTCGGCTTCTCCCGGTGGGCCCGATGATGAAGCATGTCACTAACCAGGGTGGTGAGTGAGGGCTTCCTATACAAATCTAATAAGACTTGCATACTCATCTTCTCTCCTTTTGTGCTTCTATACATTTATTGATTTACACTCTTTCGTTGTTTGAAGCTTACTGGAAGTGGCCCAGATACTTGCAACATGGAATTTGGCGCATCTCCTGTCTGTGTGTAATAGAACCGGCGATCAACACTGTTGCTGGAGTTTAATTGCCACATCACATTTGAACCAGCACTTTGCCTCTAGAGATTAATGCATCGGACAGCGCATCTCCGCCACTGCAGCTTGGTGAGATCGAGGCATCCCCTCGACTGTGTGGCAGAATCTGGTGAGGCACATCACTCAACACCTCTCGACTCAAGCACCCATCTTCCGAACTGACACATCGCCATCACTACGTGGAACAGATCGACCCATCTCACTGTTTGTGACCAGGAAAGGTACTTAGATCACTTGGTCCTGCATGGGTCCTGTAGCTGGCCTGCCCTTCCACACGGTCAGCCTGAACGTTGACTTTGACCTGGTCCAGCACGATGTAAAGTAACTTTTTTAATGCTACTTGCTTCTAAGCGCTTCACTGCATGTATTCCTTCAACATTTAATATCTCAACTTCTATACCTTGGATTTTTGTCATTTTGGTCTTGTTTTGTTTATAATAGTGTTAGTATTTCTAAACCTGTATGGAGTCTCAAATGGGGGTGGGGTCGCACACTACTCACACACCGGCGGTGTCGCCCCTAAGGACTCTGGTCAATGTAGTAAAGTGTTCGCGATGCATCATCTTTCGATCTTCGCTGTCTTCGCCATCCCTGGACACGTGTTTCGGGGTATTACCCCTCATCAGCAGGGATAGGCCGTGTACTGGGGTTGCCGATGGCTGCCAATATCTGCCAGGTATAGTACCACTCAGGCGCGTAGGTGCGGGATCCCAGGCTCGTCAGCCCGCTGCTCAAGGGAGCTTTAAAGTTACAAATGGGGGTGGGATCGTACACTACTCACACACCGGCGGTGTCGCCCCTAAGGACTCTGGTCAATGTAGTAAAGTGTTCGCGATGCATCATCTTTCGATCTTCTGCTATCTTCGCTGTCTTCGCCATCCCTGGACACGTGTTTCGGGGTATTACCCCTCATCAGCAGGGATAGGCCGTGTACTGGGGTTGCCGATGGCTGCCAATATCTGCCAGGTATAGTACCACTCAGGCGCGTAGGTGCGGGATCCCAGGCTCGTCAGCCCGCAGCTCAAGGGAGCTTTAAAGTTACAAATGGGGGTGGGGTCGCACACTACTCACACACCGGCGGTGTCGCCCCTAAGGACTCTGGTCAATGTAGTAAAGTGTTCGCGATGCATCATCTTTCGATCTTCTGCTATCTTCGCTGTCTTCGCCATCCCTGGACACGTGTTTCGGGGTATTACCCCTCATCAGCAGGGATAGGCCGTGTACTGGGGTTGCCGATGGCTGCCAATATCTGCCAGGTATAGTACCACTCAGGCGGGTAGGTGCGGGATCCCAGGCTCATCAGCCCGCTGCTCAAGGGAGCTTTAAAGTTACAAATGGGGGTGGGGTCGCACACTACTCACACACCGGCGGTGTCGCCCCTAAGGACTCTGGTCAATGTAGTTAAGTGTTCGCGATGCATCATCTTTCGATCTTCTGCTATCTTCGCTGTCTTCGCCATCCCTGGACACGTGTTTCGGGGTATTACCCCTCATCAGCAGGGATAGGCCGTGTACTGGGGTTGCCGATGGCTGCCAATATCTGCCAGGTATAGTACCACTCAGGCGCGTAGGTGCGGGATCCCAGGCTCGTCAGCCCGCTGCTCAAGGGAGCTTTAAAGTTACAAATGGGGGTGGGGTCGCACACTACTCACACACCGGCGGTGTCGCCCCTAAGGACTCTGGTCAATGTAGTAAAGTGTTCGCGATGCATCATCTTTCGATCTTCTGCTATCTTCGCTGTCTTCGCCATCCCTGGACACGTGTTTCGGGGTATTACCCCTCATCAGCAGGGATAGGCCGTGTACTGGGGTTGCCGATGGCTGCCAATATCTGCCAGGTATAGTACCACTCAGGCGCGTAGGTGCGGGATCCCAGGCTCGAAAGCCCGCTGGTCAAGGGAGCTTTAAAGTTACAAATGGGGGTGGGGTCGCACACTACTCACACACCGGCGGTGTCGCCCCTAAGGACTCTGGTCAATGTAGTAAAGTGTTCGCGATGCATCATCTTTCGATCTTCTGCTATCTTCGCTGTCTTCGCCATCCCTGGACACGTGTTTCGGGGTATTACCCCTCATCAGCAGGGATAGGCCGTGTACTGGGGTTGCCGATGGCTGCCAATATCTGCCAGGTATAGTACCACTCAGGCGCGTAGGTGCGGGATCCCAGGCTCGTCAGCCCGCTGCTCAAGGGAGCTTTAAAGTTACAAATGGGGGTGGGGTCGCACACTACTCACACACCGGCGGTGTCGCCCCTAAGGACTCTGGTCAATGTAGTAAAGTGTTCGCGATGCATCATCTTTCGATCTTCTGCTATCTTCGCTGTCTTCGCCATCCCTGGACACGTGTTTCGGGGTATTACCCCTCATCAGCAGGGATAGGCCGTGTACTGGGGTTGCCGATGGCTGCCAATATCTGCCAGGTATAGTACCACTCAGGCGCGTAGGTGCGGGATCCCAGGCTCGTCAGCCCGCTGCTCAAGGGAGCTTTAAAGTTACAAATGGGGGTGGGGTCGCACACTACTCACACACTGGCGGTGTCGCCCCTAAGGACTCTGGTCAATGTAGTAAAGTGTTCGCGATGCATCATCTTTCGATCTTCTGCTATCTTCGCTGTCTTCGCCATCCCTGGACACGTGTTTCGGGGTATTACCCCTCATCAGCAGGGATAGGCCGTGTACTGGGGTTGCCGATGGCTGCCAATATCTGCCAGGTATAGTACCACTCAGGCGCGTAGGTGCGGGATCCCAGGCTCGTCAGCCCGCTGCTCAAGGGAGCTTTAAAGTTACAAATGGGGGTGGGGTCGCACACTACTCACACACCGGCGGTGTCGCCCCTAAGGCCTCTGGTCAATGTAGTGAAGTATTCGCGATGCATCATCTTTCGATCTTCTGCTATCTTCGCTGTCTTCGCCATCCCTGGACACGTGTTTCGGGGTATTACCCCTCATCAGCAGGGATAGGCCGTGTACTGGGGTTGCCGATGGCTGCCAATATCTGCCAGGTATAGTACCACTCAGGCGCGTAGGTGCGGGATCCCAGGCTCGTCAGCCCGCTGCTCAAGGGAGCTTTAAAGTTACAAATGGGGGTGGGGTCGCACACTACTCACACACCGGCGGTGTCGCCCCTAAGGACTCTGGTCAATGTAGTAAAGTGTTCGCGATGCATCATCTTTCGATCTTCTGCTATCTTCGCTGTCTTCGCCATCCCTGGACACGTGTTTCGGGGCATTACCCCTCATCAGCAAGGATAGGCCGTGTACTGGGGTTGCCGATGGCTGCCAATATCTGCCAGGTATAGTACCACTCAGGCGCGTAGGTGCGGGATCCCAGGCTCGTCAGCCCGCTGCTCAAGGGAGCTTTAAAGTTACAAATGGGGGTGGGGTCGCACACTACTCACACACCGGCGGTGTCGCCCCTAAGGACTCTGGTCAATGTAGTAAAGTGTTCGCGATGCATCATCTTTCGATCTTCTGCTATCTTCGCTGTCTTCGCCATCCCTGGACACGTGTTTCGGGGTATTACCCCTCATCAGCAGGGATAGGCCGTGTACTGGGGTTGCCGATGGCTGCCAATATCTGCCAGGTATAGTACCACTCAGGCGCGTGGGTGCGGGATCCCAGGCTCGTCAGCCCGCTGCTCAAGGGAGCTTTAAAGTTACAAATGGGGGTGGGGTCGCACACTACTCACACACCGGCGGTGTCGCCCCTAAGGCCTCTGGTCAATGTAGTGAAGTATTCGCGATGCATCATCTTTCGATCTTCTGCTATCTTCGCTGTCTTCGCCATCCCTGGACACGTGTTTCGGGGTATTACCCCTCATCAGCAGGGATAGGCCGTGTACTGGGGTTGCCGATGGCTGCCAATATCTGCCAGGTATAGTACCACTCAGGCGCGTAGGTGCGGGATCCCAGGCTCGTCAGCCCGCTGCTCAAGGGAGCTTTAAAGTTACAAATGGGGGTGGGGTCGCACACTACTCACACACCGGCGGTGTCGCCCCTAAGGACTCTGGTCAATGTAGTAAAGTGTTCGCGATGCATCATCTTTCGATCTTCTGCTATCTTCGCTGTCTTCGCCATCCCTGGACACGTGTTTCGGGGCATTACCCCTCATCAGCAGGGATAGGCCGTGTACTGGGGTTGCCGATGGCTGCCAATATCTGCCAGGTATAGTACCACTCAGGCGCGTAGGTGCGGGATCCCAGGCTCGTCAGCCCGCTGCTCAAGGGAGCTTTAAAGTTACAAATGGGGGTGGGGTCGCACACTACTCACACACCGGCGGTGTCGCCCCTAAGGACTCTGGTCAATGTAGTAAAGTGTTCGCGATGCATCATCTTTCGATCTTCTGCTATCTTCGCTGTCTTCGCCATCCCTGGACACGTGTTTCGGGGTATTACCCCTCATCAGCAGGGATAGGCCGTGTACTGGGGTTGCCGATGGCTGCCAATATCTGCCAGGTATAGTACCAATCAGGCGCGTGGGTGCGGGATCCCAGGCTCGTCAGCCCGCTGCTCAAGGGAGCTTTAAAGTTACAAATGGGGGTGGGGTCGCACACTACTCACACACCGGCGGTGTCGCCCCTAAGGACTCTGGTCAATGTAGTAAAGTGTTTGCGATGCATCATCTTTCGATCTTCTGCTATCTTCGCTGTCTTCGCCATCCCTGGACACGTGTTTCGGGGTATTACCCCTCATCAGCAGGGATAGGCCGTGTACTGGGGTTGCCGATGGCTGCCAATATCTGCCAGGTATAGTACCACTCAGGCGCGTAGGTGCGGGATCCCAGGCTCGTCAGCCCGCTGCTCAAGGGAGCTTTAAAGTTACAAATGGGGGTGGGGTCGCACACTACTCACACACCGGCGGTGTCGCCCCTATGGACTCTGGTCAATGTAGTAAAGTGTTCGCGATGCATCATCTTTCGATCTTCTGCTATCTTCGCTGTCTTTGCCATCCCTGGACACGTGTTTCGGGGTATTACCCCTCATCAGCAGGGATAGGCCGTGTACTGGGGTTGCCGATGGCTGCCAATATCTGCCAGGTATAGTACCACTCAGGCGCGTAGGTGCGGGATCCCAGGCTCGTCAGCCCGCTGCTCAAGGGAGCTTTAAAGTTACAAATGGGGGTGGGGTCGCACACTACTCACACACCGGCGGTGTCGCCCCATAGGACTCTGGTCAATGTAGTAAAGTGTTCGCGATGCATCATCTTTCGATCTTCTGCTATCTTCGCTGTCTTCGCCATCCCTGGACACGTGTTTCGGGGTATTACCCCTCATCAGCAGGGATAGGCCGTGTACTGGGGTTGCCGATGGCTGCCAATATCTGCCAGGTATAGTACCACTCAGGCGCGTAGGTGCGGGATCCCAGGCTCGTCAGCCCGCTGCTCAAGGGAGCTTTAAAGTTTCAAATGGGGGTGGGGTCGCACACTACTCACACACCGGCGGTGTCGCCCCTAAGGACTCTGGTCAATGTAGTAAAGTGTTCGCGATGCATCATCTTTCGATCTTCTGCTATCTTCGCTGTCTTCGCCATCCCTGGATACGTGTTTCGGGGTATTACCCCTCATCAGCAGGGATAGGCCGTGTACTGGTGTTGCCGATGGCTGCCAATATCTGCCAGGTATAGTACCACTCAGGCGCGTAGGTGCGGGATCCCAGGCTCGTCAGCCCGCTGCTCAAGGGAGCTTTAAAGTTACAAATGGGGATGGGGTCGCACACTACTCACACACCGGCGGTGTCGCCCCTAAGGACTCTGGTCAATGTAGTAAAGTGTTCGCGATGCATCATCTTTCGATCTTCTGCTATCTTCGCTGTCTTCGCCATCCCTGGACACGTGTTTCGGGGTATTACCCCTCATCAGCAGGGATAGGCCGTGTCCTGGGGTTGCCGATGGCTGCCAATATCTGCCAGGTATAGTACCACTCAGGCGCGTAGGTGCGGGATCCCAGGCTCGTCAGCCCGCTGCTCAAGGGAGCTTTAAAGTTACAAATGGGGGTGGGGTCGCACACTACTCACACACCGGCGGTGTCGCCCCTAAGGACTCTGGTTAATGTAGTAAAGTGTTCGCGATGCATCATCTTTCGATCTTCTGCTATCTTCGCTGTCTTCGCCATCCCTGGACACGTGTTTCGGGGTATTACCCCTCATCAGCAGGGATAGGCCGTGTACTGGGGTTGCCGATGGCTGCCAATATCTGCCAGGTATAGTACCACTCAGGCGCGTAGGTGCGGGATCCCAGGCTCGTCAGCCCGCTGCTCAAGGGAGCTTTAAAGTTACAAATGGGGGTGGGGTCGCACACTACTCACACACCGGCGGTGTCGCCCCTAAGGACTCTGGTCAATGTAGTAAAGTGTTCGCGATGCATCATCCATCGGCAACCCCAGTACACGGCCTATCCCTGCTGATGAGGGGTAATACCCCGAAACACGTGTCCAGGGATGGCGAAGACAGCGAAGACAGCAGAAGATCGAAAGATGATGCATCGCGGAACACATAACCACATTAACCAGAGTCCTTAGGGGCGATACCGCCGGTGTGTGAGTAGTGTGCGACCCCACCCCCTTTTTGTAACTTTAAGCTCCCTTGAGCCGCCGGCTGACGAGCCTGGGATCCCGCACCTACGCGCCTGAGTGGTACTATACCTGGCAGATATTTGGCAGCCATCGGCAACCCCAGTACACGGCCTATCCCTGCTGATGAGGGGTAATACCCCGAAACACGTGTCCAGGGATGGCGAAGACAGCGAAGACAGCAGAAGATCGAAAGATGATGCATCGCGGAACACATAACCACATTAACCAGAGTCCTTAGGGGCGATACCGCCGGTGTGTGAGTAGTGTGCGACCCCACCCCCTTTTTGTAACTTTAAGCTCCCTTGAGCCGCCGGCTGACGAGCCTGGGAACCCGCACCTACGCGCCTGAGTGGTACTATACCTGGCAGATATTTGGCAGCCATCGGCAACCCCAGTACACGGCCTATCCCTGCTGATGAGGGGTAATACCCCGAAACACGTGTCCAGGGATGGCGAAGACAGCGAAGACAGCAGAAGATCGAAAGATGATGCATCGCGGAACACATAACCACATTAACCAGAGTCCTTAGGGGCGATACCGCCGGTGTGTGAGTAGTGTGCGACCCCACCCCCTTTTTGTAACTTTAAGCTCCCTTGAGCCGCCGGCTGACGAGCCTGGGATCCCGCACCTACGCGCCTGAGTGGTACTATACCTGGCAGATATTTGGCAGCCATTGGCAACCCCAGTACACGGCCTATCCCTGCTGATGAGGGGTAATACCCCGAAACACGTGTCCAGGGATGGCGAAGACAGCGAAGACAGCAGAAGATCGAAAGATGATGCATCGCGGAACACATAACCACATTAACCAGAGTCCTTAGGGGCGATACCGCCGGTGTGTGAGTAGTGTGCGACCCCACCCCCTTTTTGTAACTTTAAGCTCCCTTGAGCCGCCGGCTGACGAGCCTGGGATCCCGCACCTACGCGCCTGAGTGGTACTATACCTGGCAGATATTTGGCAGCCATCGGCAACCCCAGTACACGGCCTATCCCTGCTGATGAGGGGTAATACCCCGAAACACGTGTCCAGGGATGGCGAAGACAGCGAAGACAGCAGAAGATCGAAAGATGATGCATCGCGGAACACATAACCACATTAACCAGAGTCCTTAGGGGCGATACCGCCGGTGTGTGAGTAGTGTGCGACCCCACCCCCTTTTTGTAACTTTAAGCTCCCTTGAGCCGCCGGCTGACGAGCCTGGGATCCCGCACCTACGCGCCTGAGTGGTACTATACCTGGCAGATATTTGGCAGCCATCGGCAACCCCAGTACACGGCCTATCCCTGCTGATGAGGGGTAATACCCCGAAACACGTGTCCAGGGATGGCGAAGACAGCGAAGACAGCAGAAGATCGAAAGATGATGCATCGCGGAACACATAACCACATTAACCAGAGTCCTTAGGGGCGATACCGCCGGTGTGTGAGTAGTGTGCGACCCCACCCCCTTTTTGTAACTTTAAGCTCCCTTGAGCCGCCGGCTGACGAGCCTGGGATCCCGCACCTACGCGCCTGAGTGGTACTATACCTGGCAGATATTTGGCAGCCATCGGCAACCCCAGTACACGGCCTATCCCTGCTGATGAGGGGTAATACCCCGAAACACGTGTCCAGGGATGGCGAAGACAGCGAAGACAGCAGAAGATCGAAAGATGATGCATCGCGGAACACATAACCACATTAACCAGAGTCCTTAGGGGCGATACCGCCGGTGTGTGAGTAGTGTGCGACCCCACCCCCTTTTTGTAACTTTAAGCTCCCTTCAGCCGCCGGCTGACGAGCCTGGGATCCCGCACCTACGCGCCTGAGTGGTACTATACCTGGCAGATATTTGGCAGCCATCGGCAACCCCAGTACACGGCCTATCCCTGCTGATGAGGGGTAATACCCCGAAACACGTGTCCAGGGATGGCGAAGACAGCGAAGACAGCAGAAGATCGAAAGATGATGCATCGCGGAACACATAACCACATTAACCAGAGTCCTTAGGGGCGATACCGCCGGTGTGTGAGTAGTGTGCGACCCCACCCCCTTTTTGTAACTTTAAGCTCCCTTGAGCCGCCGGCTGACGAGCCTGGGATCCCGCACGTACGCGCCTGAGTGGTACTATACCTGGCAGATATTTGGCAGCCATCGGCAACCCCGGTACACGGCCTATCCCTGCTGATGAGGGGTAATACCCCGAAACACGTGTCCAGGGATGGCGAAGACAGCGAAGACAGCAGAAGATCGAAAGATGATGCATCGCGGAACACATAACCACATTAACCAGAGTCCTTAGGGGCGATACAGCCGGTGTGTGAGTAGTGTGCGACCCCACCCCCTTTTTGTAACTTTAAGCTCCCTTGAGCCGCCGGCTGACGAGCCTGGGATCCCGCACCTATGCGCCTGAGTGGTACTATACCTGGCAGATATTTGGCAGCCATCGGCAACCCCAGTACACGGCCTATCCCTGCTGATGAGGGGTAATACCCCGAAACACGTGTCCAGGGAAGGCGAAGACAGCGAAGACAGCAGAAGATCGAAAGATGATGCATCGCGGAACACATAACCACATTAACCAGAGTCCTTAAGGGTGATACCGCCGGTGTGTGAGTAGTGTGCGACCCCACCTCCTTTTTGTAACTTTAAGCTCCCTTGAGCCGCCGGCTGACGAGCCTGGGATCCCGCACCTACGCGCCTGAGTGGTACTATACCTGGCAGATATTTGGCAGCCATCGGCAACCCCAGTACACGGCCTATCCCTGCTGATGAGGGGTAATACCCCGAAACACGTGTCCAGGGATGGCGAAGACAGCGAAGACAGCAGAAGATCGAAAGATGATGCATCGCGGAACACATAACCACATTAACCAGAGTCCTTAGGGGCGATACCGCCGGTGTGTGAGTAGTGTGCGACCCCACCCCCTTTTTGTAACTTTAAGCTCCCTTGAGCCGCCGGCTGACGAGCCTGGGATCCCGCACCTACGCGCCTGAGTGGTACTATACCTGGCAGATATTTGGCAGCCATCGGCAACCCCAGTACACGGCCTATCCCTGCTGATGAGGGGTAATACCCCGAAACACGTGTCCAGGGATGGCAAAGACAGCGAAGACAGCAGAAGATCGAAAGATGATGCATCGCGGAACACATAACCACATTAACCAGAGTCCTTAGGGGCGATACCGCCGGTGTGTGAGTAGTGTGCGACCCCACCCCCTTTTTGTAACTTTAAGCTCCCTTGAGCCGCCGGCTGACGAGCCTGGGATCCCGCACCTACGCGCCTGAGTGGTACTATACCTGGCAGATATTTGGCAGCCATCGGCAACCCCAGTACACGGCCTATCCCTGCTGATGAGGGGTAATACCCCGAAACACGTGTCCAGGGATGGCGAAGACAGCGAAGACAGCAGAAGATCGAAAGATGATGCATCGCGGAACACATAACCACATTAACCAGAGTCCTTAGGGGCGATACCGCCGGTGTGTGAGTAGTGTGCGACCCCACCCCCTTTTTGTAACTTTAAGCTCCCTTGAGCCGCCGGCTGACGAGCCTGGGATCCCGCACCTACGCGCCTGAGTGGTACTATACCTGGCAGATATTTGACAGCCATCGGCAACCCCAGTACACGGCCTATCCTTGCTGATGAGGGGTAATACCCCGAAACACGTGTCCAGGGATGGCGAAGACAGCGAAGACAGCAGAAGATCGAAAGATGATGCATCGCGGAACACATAACCACATTAACCAGAGTCCTTAGGGGCGATACCGCCGGTGTGTGAGTAGTGTGCGACCCCACCCCCTTTTTGTAACTTTGAGCTCCCTTGAGCCGCCGGCTGACGAGCCTGGGATCCCGCACCTACGCGCCCGAGTGGTACTATACCTGGCAGATATTTGGCAGCCATCGGCAACCCCAGTACACGGCCTATCCCTGCTGATGAGGGGTAATACCCCGAAACACGTGTCCAGGGATGGCAAAGACAGCGAAGACAGCAGAAGATCGAAAGATGATGCATCGCGGAACACATAACCACATTAACCAGAGTCCTTATGGGGCGATATCGCCGGTGTGTGAGTAGTGTGCGACCCCACCTCCTTTTTGTAACTTTAAGCTCCCTTGAGCCGCCGGCTGACGAGCCTGGGATCCCGCACCTACGCGCCTGAGTGGTACTATACCTGGCAGATATTTGGCAGCCATCGGCAACCCCAGTACACGGCCTATCCCTGCTGATGAGGGGTAATACCCCGAAACACGTGTCCAGGGATGGCGAAGACAGCGAAGACAGCAGAAGATCGAAAGATGATGCATCGCGGAACACATAACCACATTAACCTGAGTCCTTAGGGGCGATACCGCCGGTGTGTGAGTAGTGTGCGACCCCACCCCCTTTTTGTAACTTTAAGCTCCCTTGAGCCGCCGGCTGACGAGCCTGGGATCCCGCACCTACGCGCCTGAGTGGTACTATACCTGGCAGATATTTGGCAGCCATCGGCAACCCCAGTACACGGCCTATCCCTGCTGATGAGGGGTAATACCCCGAAACACGTGTCCAGGGATGGCGAAGACAGCGAAGACAGCAGAAGATCGAAAGATGATGCATCGCGGAACACATAACCACATTAACCAGAGTCCTTAGGGGCGATACCGCCGGTGTGTGAGTAGTGTGCGACCCCACCCCCTTTTTGTAACTTTAAGCTCCCTTGAGCCGCCGGCTGACGAGCCTGGGATCCCGCACCTACGCGCCTGAGTGGTACTATACCTGGCAGATATTTGGCAGCCATCGGCAACCCCAGTACACGGCCTATCCTTGCTGATGAGGGGTAATACCCCGAAACACGTGTCCAGGGATGGCGAAGACAGCGAAGACAGCAGAAGATCGAAAGATGATGCATCGCGGAACACATAACCACATTAACCAGAGTCCTTAGGGGCGATACCGCCGGTGTGTGAGTAGTGTGCGACCCCACCCCCTTTTTGTAACTTTGAGCTCCCTTGAGCCGCCGGCTGACGAGCCTGGGATCCCGCACCCACGCGCCCGAGTGGTCCTATACCTGGCAGATATTTGGCAGCCATCGGCAACCCCAGTACACGGCCTATCCCTGCTGATGAGGGGTAATACCCCGAAACACGTGTCCAGGGATGGCGAAGACAGCGAAGACAGCAGAAGATCGAAAGATGATGCATCGCGGAACACATAACCACATTAACCAGAGTCCTTATGGGGCGATACCGCCGGTGTGTGAGTAGTGTGCGACCCCACCTCCTTTTTGTAACTTTAAGCTCCCTTGAGCCGCCGGCTGACGAGCCTGGGATCCCGCACCTACGCGCCTGAGTGGTACTATACCTGGCAGATATTTGGCAGCCATCGGCAACCCCAGTACACGGCCTATCCCTGCTGATGAGGGGTAATACCCCGAAACACGTGTCCAGGGATGGCGAAGACAGCGAAGACAGCAGAAGATCGAAAGATGATGCATCGCGGAACACATAACCACATTAACCAGAGTCCTTAGGGGCGATACCGCCGGTGTGTGAGTAGTGTGCGACCCCACCCCCTTTTTGTAACTTTAAGCTCCCTTGAGCCGCCGGCTGACGAGCCTGGGATCCCGCACCTACGCGCCTGAGTGGTACTATACCTGGCAGATATTTGGCAGCCATCGGCAACCCCAGTACACGGCCTATCCCTGCTGATGAGGGGTAATACCCCGAAACACGTGTCCAGGGATGGCGAAGACAGCGAAGACAGCAGAAGATCGAAAGATGATGCATCGCGGAACACATAACCACATTAACCAGAGTCCTTAGGGGCGATACCGCCGGTGTGTGAGTAGTGTGCGACCCCACCCCCTTTTTGTAACTTTAAGCTCCCTTGAGCCGCCGGCTGACGAGCCTGGGATCCCGCACCTACGCGCCTGAGTGGTACTATCCCTGGCAGATATTTGGCAGCCATCGGCAACCCCAGTACACGGCCTATCCCTGCTGATGAGGGGTAATACCCCGAAACACGTGTCCAGGGATGGCGAAGACAGCGAAGACAGCAGAAGATCGAAAGATGATGCATCGCGGAACACATAACCACATTAACCAGAGTCCTTAGGAGCGATATCGCCGGTGTGTGAGTAGTGTGCGACCCCACCCCCTTTTTGTAACTTTAAGCTCCCTTGAGCCGCCGGCTGACGAGCCTGGGATCCCGCACCTACGCGCCTGAGTGGTACTATACCTGGCAGATATTTGGCAGCCATCGGCAACCCCAGTACACGGCCTATCCTTGCTGATGAGGGGTAATACCCCGAAACACGTGTCCAGGGATGGCGAAGACAGCAAAGACAGCAGAAGATCGAAAGATGATGCATCGCGGAACACATAACCACATTAACCAGAGTCCTTAGGGGCGATACCGCCGGTGTGTGAGTAGTGTGCGACCCCACCCCCTTTTTGTAACTTTGAGCTCCCTTGAGCCGCCGGCTGACGAGCCTGGGATCCCGCACCTACGCGCCCGAGTGGTACTATACCTGGCAGATATTTGGCAGCCATCGGCAACCCCAGTACACGGCCTATCCCTGCTGATGAGGGGTAATACCCCGAAACACGTGTCCAGGGATGCCGAAGACAGCGAAGACAGCAGAAGATCGAAAGATGATGCATCGCGGAACACATAACCACATTAACCAGAGTCCTTATGGGGCGATACCGCCGGTGTGTGAGTAGTGTGCGACCCCACCTCCTTTTTGTAACTTTAAGCTCCCTTGAGCCGCCGGCTGACGAGCCTGGGATCCCGCACCTACGCGCCTGAGTGGTACTATACCTGGCAGATATTTGGCAGCCATCGGCAACCCCAGTACACGGCCTATCCCTGCTGATGAGGGGTAATACCCCGAAACACGTGTCCAGGGATGGCGAAGACAGCGAAGACAGCAGAAGATCGAAAGATGATGCATCGCGGAACACATAACCACATTAACCAGAGTCCTTAGGGGCGATACCGCCGGTGTGTGAGTAGTGTGCGACCCCACCCCCTTTTTGTAACTTTAAGCTCCCTTGAGCCGCCGGCTGACGAGCCTGGGATCCCGCACCTACGCGCCTGAGTGGTACTATACCTGGCAGATATTTGGCAGCCATCGGCAACCCCAGTACACGGCCTATCCCTGCTGATGAGGGGTAATACCCCGAAACACGTGTCCAGGGATGGCGAAGACAGCGAAGACAGCAGAAGATCGAAAGATGACGCATCGCGGAACACATAACCACATTAACCAGAGTCCTTAGGGGCGATACCGCCGGTGTGTGAGTAGTGTGCGACCCCACCCCCTTTTTGTAACTTTAAGCTCCCTTGAGCCGCCGGCTGACGAGCCTGGGATCCCGCACCTACGCGCCTGAGTGGTACTATACCTGGCAGATATTTGGCAGCCATCGCCAACCCCAGTACACGGCCTATCCCTGCTGATGAGGGGTAATACCCCGAAACACGTGTCCAGGGATGGCGAAGACAGCGAAGACAGCAGAAGATCGAAAGATGATGCATCGCGGAACACATAACCACATTAACCAGAGTCCATAGGGGCGATACCGCCGGTGTGTGAGTAGTGTGCGACCCCACCCCCTTTTTGTAACTTTGAGCTCCCTTGAGCCGCCGGCTGACGAGCCTGGGATCCCGCACCTACGCGCCCGAGTGGTACTATACCTGGCAGATATTTGGCAGCCATCGGCAACCCCAGTACACGGACTATCCCTGCTGATGAGGGGTAATACCCCGAAACACGTGTCCAGGGATGGCGAAGACAGCGAAGACAGCAGAAGATCGAAAGATGATGCATCGCAGAACACATAACCACATTAACCAGAGTCCTTATGGGGCGATACCGCCGGTGTGTGAGTAGTGTGCGACCCCACCTCCTTTTTGTAACTTTAAGCTCCCTTGAGCCGCCGGCTGACGAGCCTGGGATCCCGCACCTACGCGCCTGAGTGGTACTATACCTGGCAGATATTTGGCAGCCATCGGCAACCCCAGTACACGGCCTATCCCTGCTGATGAGGGGTAATACCCCGAAACACGTGTCCAGGGATGGCGAAGACAGCGAAGACAGCAGAAGATCGAAAGATGATGCATCGCGGAACACATAACCACATTAACCAGAGTCCTTAGGGGCGATACCGCCGGTGTGTGAGTAGTGTGCGACCCCACCCCCTTTTTGTAACTTTAAGCTCCCTTGAGCCGCCGGCTGACGAGCCTGGGATCCCGCACCTACGCGCCTGAGTGGTACTATACCTGGCAGATATTTGGCAGCCATCGGCAACCCCAGTACACGGCCTATCCCTGCTGATGAGGGGTAATACCCCGAAACACGTGTCCAGGGATGGCGAAGACAGCGAAGACAGCAGAAGATCGAAAGATGACGCATCGCGGAACACATAACCACATTAACCAGAGTCCTTAGGGGCGATACCGCCGGTGTGTGAGTAGTGTGCGACCCCACCCCCTTTTTGTAACTTTAAGCTCCCTTGAGCCGCCGGCTGACGAGCCTGGGATCCCGCACCTACGCGCCTGAGTGGTACTATACCTGGCAGATATTTGGCAGCCATCGGCAACCCCAGTACACGGCCTATCCCTGCTGATGAGGGGTAATACCCCGAAACACGTGTCCAGGGATGGCGAAGACAGCGAAGACAGCAGAAGATCGAAAGATGATGCATCGCGGAACACATAACCACATTAACCAGAGTCCTTAGGGGCGATACCGCCGGTGTGTGAGTAGTGTGCGACCCCACCCCCTTTCTGTATGGAGTCTTTTTGTGGGGTATTCTTTCTGTTGCTGTGTGTTTGTGTGTTGCACAAACACTTTACACGTTGCCTCTTTATATAAGCCTCACTGCTCTGTGCCAAGCTACCAGAGGGTGAACACAGGTTATCTTTTAGTGTGGATCTAGCTTACCCTGACTAGGATTACCGCTTCTGCTTGGACAGGCTGCATTCTTTTGCCAACCAGAAACCCAATTTCTAACACATGTGACTCATAGGAAAGCTGGGACAGTAATATGACCCCGTTGACACGCAAAATTAAGAGAAATATGGTGAGATAGATCTCCCCTCGATCATGATCGAGTATAGAGCCAGTCAAGTCAAGAATAACTTTATTTCAACTAGGAGAACCATGAAAAGATTTACAAATTAATATGATTAAAATACAATACATACACAATTCATCATAAAAAGGTAAAATCTCTGTACAGATTTTACTCCTAAGGCTATCTGATCGCAATGGAGAAGCTTATGTAATTAGCTACTGCAATACAGATTTCAGCCGTAGACAAAGACGGTAAGAAGTTAAAAGCATCAATACGAGCAAGAGTGAGCATTTCTTAGTAATGGGAGCAGAAATCTAGTTCTCTCTGATTTATACAATGTGCAAAATAATACAAAGTCCATAGTTCTTTAAACTGAGACATTGGGAAACATCCTTTACAACGCAACTTTTACCACGCAGTGCCTTTACAACGCAAACCATTACAACACATTGCGCTGGGGGCGCTCTAGGATAGGGAATAAGTTTAATTTACTATCCAACACCTTACCTAGTGTCCACGGGGACTGGAGTTGGAATAGTAAATTAAACTATTCACTATCCAGCACCCCAAAGCGCTATGCGTTGTAAAGGTTTTCGTTGTAAAAACCGTGTTGTAAAGGCATGCGTTGTAAAAGTATGCGTTGTAACGTCATACATCCAAGACATTATCACATGGGCAGAGCATAACCTTGTTTGATCACCCTCCTTGGGAAGGAAATGCCGGCAACAAAGTGCACAGTGCATAAACAGAACCTGGTTAGATAAAATCAGAACTGGAACTTAGTAGAAATAAATAGATAACATTGTGCAGGGGCAGGAAGCAAACAGGGGACTCCAATATTGTCATGTTGGTAACTAATAAGCCCATTGCCCCTGGAACAGTATGCCTCCTTGAAAACTCCTTTGGCATTTAGGGGAATTCCTTCAGGGTTTTCAATAAAGTATTCCAGACCAATCTCATGGTAAATCCTCTCTAAATATTAAAACCATGGAACCTTTAAAACATTTTCTGATTTTTGGGAATCTTTAATAACATCACATGAAAATATTAAATCCTCAGAGGTCCCTATCTTGGCCTATATAAGAAAAGGGGCACTGCCTATACGGTCTTCCATAAATTCTAGTTAAGTTCTGTATGGCAAAAGAGGTAGGAACACTTTTTGGGAGCATCAGCAATCTTTTCATGAATTTATTTTCGATTCCTACAAACTGTTGGTTTTTAGCGTAGCCCCAAACCCCAGCTCCATACCTGTCAATAGAGAGACATTTGGCTATAAAGGGTAATTAGTTCCTTCACAGGCGTGTGCCCCAATGTATGGTTTAAATCTTTTATTAATTTTCAAACAGGAAAAAGGACAAGACCCACAGCTCCCTAGGGACAATGCAATAAAGACAAAAAGTTGTCCCCAATTTAGAAGCAAAACGGAATAGTGCATCCATCACCCTACTTGTCTGCTGTGCTCTTATGGTTAAAAGAGGTTCCCATCTCAACAGTTTGCTAAAAAGATTGCCCAAGTATGAGAAGTTACTGACCTTTTCTGTGTAATGTGCTAAAACCTGACAGGCATCTAAGTATGTGTTTTTCCCTTTACTGCCATATCTTACTATGACTGTGGTACCGGAGTGACGACTGAGGAGTAGGGTTACTAACGCTTTTTCCACACCCATACCTTCCAACATAGCCCATAATTTATCTCGGTTGACAGTGTCAAAAGCACCAGATAGGTCCATGAAGGCCAGATGGATAGAACTCTTCAAGGACCTTCTGTGCTTATTAATGATTAAAGATGATTTAAGATATTGTTCAGTTGTACCCCGCCCTTTCCTAAAACCATATTGAGTATTGGACAGAATCCAATTTTCTGATGCCCAGTCTTTCAAGCGTGCAAGGAGGACTCCGCCCAAAATCTGTGGCATCTATCAACTAAATGGGCCTTTGGCATGCCAGGTCACGTTTTGCACCTTTCTTTAAAGATTGAGACCACTGTTGCTTCCTTCCATGATGAGGTTGTATAGCCCTCTTCACAATGGTGGCATTGCCACAGCTGTTGCATGTTTTGCCACACTACCTCCAGAAAACCCTTACCCATTGGTTTACAACCCTACAGTTCAATATCAATAGCTACAAGTAGGGAGGACCGGTGCCATGAATCTCTCATAAGGAGTGCATTCAATCCTTTGTGATGGCGGACTAGGGGCAGTAGACATCAGACTATAATATAGGGCAGCTCAGCTGCTGGCGGTTAATGACTGGATCTTTGGGGACCGGGGGGACCCAGCCACGAAACTTAAGCAGACTCCCTTTACCGGGTAAGCACCAGGGTTTTGGCTCTATGGGGAGTTTTTCCTGCCCACTATTCCAGCCATTTTAGCCGTTCCAGCCATTCCATTGATTAACTGGAGGTTGCCTACTAGGAAGAAGCTGTTGTGCATGGGTACATGCCCAACGGAAACGGTAGGGCTGCAGGGTACTGAGATAAGTTTGGGATCTGTACATAGGGAGACATCTGGCTGACATACCATATGATGTTCTACGACCAACTTGAAGCTAAAGAGGATTTACAGAGATCCCAGTTGTTTATTTACCTACTGTGCGGACATGCACTGGTTAGGCACACGGGCCACATAACAGCGCTCACGAGAGTACAGTCCATTAGAAATCTGACTCATGATGTTAGCTATTGGTAGGAAAGGCAGATCTTGCTTATACAGAATTCTGGTGCTAAATGTCCCAGACCATCTAAACAAATTGCAGGAAAGATATGAGTCAGACCTGCAGCCCTTGAATGATGACAAATGGATTAAGGCAAACAATGGCAGTCGAAAATGGGTAATATTGCCTCACCTGAGATCAGACCAGGTTAAAGAATATATTAAACCCCTGAGAGGCTATGAAGGATGGGGAGGGGCAGCTGCCCTGAATATTTTCGTTATGGATAGGCCAGAAGCTCCTTCATGCATGTGGTATGGAAATGCCAGGTGATTCAGGTGTATTGGATCCTGCTATACCCTAACCTACAAAGGGTATGCCGATTTCTGATAGAACACAATCCCACGTTGGCTATCATGGAAGTATTTCTGGGATGGGATGGGTAAGGGGACAAAAACTGATGATTGGGACCGGTTGTGTTTTTGCTAAACATCACAAAGCAGGCCATTGGCGATGCAGGCCCCCCGCAATCTCAAAGTAGCCAAGAGGGATGGTATAACTGCTCTTTAGCTGCGGAAGCAGTGTACAGATCCAGAGGGTAACCAGAAAAGTATGATAGAATCTGGGGACAGTGGAAAGTACAGCCCAAAACACCCAGAGCTGGCCACCCATAGGAAGTTCTTGGTGGAAAGTGCACAGTTGTCCATGGCACATATCCATCTATAGTGAACCGGATTGGTAGCAGCAGACTTAACTGACGTCTACTTCATGGTATTCCAGAACTAAATGGAATGTTGTGGAAGGGGGGCATGGGATGCAGTGCTATGCAGTGATACAGTAGTGTGATCTTAAATGTGTTGAAAACTCAATAAAAAGAATTTTCAAAAAATAAAGAAATTACTATCCAGCTACAGGAAAACTCAACAAGAATTTCCTCTTGCGCAATAACTGCTCTTGAACCAGTGTGAAATTGCAGCAATGAAACTCAACCAATCTGTTCACTTCGATGTCAAAGCTGACCCTGCAGTTGTGCCAGCTGGACTTTTCCCCAACTTTTAATATTATTGACTGAAGTCCTACAACCTATCATGGGATTTTCAGGCTGTCAGAAATCCCTCAATACGGTGAGCTGTATGGCTACCAGGTCAGTGGAGTACATGCTTCCACTGCCCTGCCCAAATGGAGTTCATTATTTGATGGGCTGGCCCATCTATCAACACTCCAATATTTCTTAAGTTCAGATTATAGAAATATCTATGCATACATACATGCAATGCTTCTGATCAAAAAGAAAGGATCACTTGTCCTGCATAACATGGGGTATGCGGGGAAGGTTCTTACTAGTCCCAATAAAAAACCCTCATACACGTGTTGGTAAATTACGATGTTTAAGCGGTATATCTTGGTTCTCCGCTATCCCTCACACGTGTTCGCATAATCATAGGGTTTAGTGGTTTATGCAACCTCCAACCAGGAGGCAATACCCTTGTTAAAAACAGTAGTGATCAGAAATCGTGATTGTGACGTGATATGGTGAAATTGTAATAAAATTAAAATTAGCTCTCTATACCAGACAACTGTTTTAATGATTCTGGTCTCTAGAGGCCAATTTAAAATCAAAGTGAGTGAATGAGAGCGATTATGACTCTTTCACATTAATTACGTGGTGTAGGTCGACATGTTTCAGCCCTGAAGTCACCAGCAGGTCGATGGGGCTTTCATCAGGACCACAGTGCTCAGGTGAATAGAGACCTCTCACGTCTCTATAAGTTAAAAAATTGATTCAAAAGAACATGTCGTTGCGCTGGTTCTTGACAAGGTCAGAGAGTACCTGTAAAATCAAAAGACATACTAGACAAAGGGAAAGGGTATGGGAAATTACACTTAAGACTAGTTGACTGGTTTTGAAATACCAGGAGCAATTGGATTCTATCGAGCACTCGTTTTATCAATACTTAACTCACTAAGTGACCGAATATTAACCAAATTTGTAAGGTGATGTCGTTCTCATACAAAAATGACATGTTCTTTTGAAACATGTCGACCTACACCACGTAATTAATGTGAAAGAGTCATAATCGCTCTCATTCACTCACTTTGATTTTAAATTGGCCTCTAGAGACCAGAATCATTAAAACAGTTGTCTGCTATAGAGAGCTAATTTTAATTTTATGACAATTTCACCATATCACGTCACAATCACGATTTCTGATCACTACTGTTTTTAACAAGGGTATTGCCTCCTGGTTGTAGGTTGCATAAACCACTAAACCCTATGATTATGCGAACACGTGTGAGGGATAGCGGAGAACCAAGATATACCGCTTAAACATCGTAATTTACCAACACGTGTATGAGGGTTTTTTATTGGGACTAGTAAGAACCATTCCCGCATACCTCATGTTATGCAGGACAAGTGATCCTTTCTTTTTGATCAGAAGCATTATCATTATAGGAAACTGAATGGATCACGTATTCCTATCCTCCCCCATCAATGATTTTGTACATACATGCAATGCCAGTGTAAAGTGTTAGAGTAACTAGCTAGAGCTGGGGCTGCTGTTGTGACTGACATATTCTAAGACACCTTTCTTCCCCCTTTTTTGGTGCTGTTGCATTTCTCTAAACTATTCATCTAATCTGAGCCTTTCATTGTCTTGCTTTTGTTAGCCACTGATCATCTTAATCACCATTGTCATACACCCAGCCAATGAGCAGAGACCTTCACATATATTAGCTTGCATGATTTTACAATAGGTCTGGAATTTGCACGGGTTAGAGCTATAGACTTAAATGACAATGTCTTTTACTTATGTTTTTTGGTTTGGAGTGTAGTGGATGTATGTGGTGTCCAGTGGAATTATGTTGGTTGTATTCAAGTTGTTAGTTTTGAAATTGTGTGGGGTGGAAGTGTGTGGTGTATTTGTGTAGTGGAATTGCGGTGCATTGTGAATAGATAGGGGTGAGAACTGCACAAAATAGATAGAAATGGATGATAGAGAGGGATAGGTAGTTTGTGCAGGAAATGGTGATTGAATTTGAGATAGAAGAGCAGAAAGAGTATGTGAGAAAGAAGGGGAGAGCAGGCCACAGATGCATAAAAGGGAGCACATGTGTATGCGGAAAACACCTGAAGAATAAGAGGAGAGTGTGGGTTTGAGGGACAGAAATTTGAGATAGAGGAGCATAAAGTGTACGTGAGAAAGAAGGGGAGAGGAGGCCATAGATGCATAAAGTGGGGGCACATATGTATGCAGGAAAGTAAAACACTTAAATAATAAGAGGAGAGTGTAGGTTTGAGGGACAGAAATTTGTGAAAAGGCATGGTATGGAAACTGTGCTTGAGAACTCAAGTGAACCGTATGAGAGAGGCGGGAAGAGTGCATGAGAGAGCGATAGAGAGCAGTGAGAGAGAGTAAGAGAGAGAGAGATAGATAGAGGTACAAGTGGAAGGGGCACCAATAATAGGGGGGAGGCGAGAGGTGGACCAGTGAAGAGCGTGAGGAGGTACAGGAAGGTAGCGGATGTGAGCAGGCAGTATAGAGTGAAGACAGGGAGCGTGAGGGAGGGATGGGAGCGATCAGCGGTATTGTAAGATGAGAGGAGGTACTGGGAGTCTGAGGGAGAGATGAGAGAGGCAGTGGGTGTGTAGGGAAGTGATGACAGGGTTGATGATAGTGCAAGGGAGTGAGTGATGTGTTAGATTGGAATTGTTTGTTGTGGAATTGTATGGCATGGTGTGAAGCTGTATAGAGGAAATATGTGGCATGGTGTGCCCTGGAATATGTGGATATAACTGAAGAGTGCTGATGGTGGCAGCAAATGGGAAGCCCATGGGCAGGCTAAAGCCCATCCAGTGGATGCAGCATGTCTCGGTTTGAGACAGCCCATATGCTCCGTCTAGAGCTGAGGCTTAAAAACATGACTTTATCCAGCTGCATGGTTTACCATCAGAGAGATACCAAATAGCGCTCAATGCTTTGCCTGTACAAGCGCATATGTGTTCTCTTCCGTGTTCTCAGAGTGAGACAGAGAACAAGATTGAATGAGCAAGCAGACATTGTAGTTTATGAATTGGTGGTAGCAGCATTCCCGACAAACAAAATGGCTGTGTGTGTTTTGACCACGGTGTGGGGGCAGTTGACAGATTTGTAGATGCAGAAAATATGGGTGTCACTAAATGTTCAATATGTCATCCTGCCCTTGGAAGAATGCCGACGAAGGTAATCCTAGAAAAATCACATGTACATGCAATTACGGTATAATCAATATAATAACAGAAACATATGTAACAGGTTTCATTGGATCAGATAATGAGTGTAAAATGACTTTGACAGTTACCAAAATGTTTATTGTGTAGTACCTTACAGTTTGCCACTCATTTCCATACACATACTAACCGTTTGACCTACATTTACTTTCTAAGAAAAATAGGCAATGCTCATGTTTTATTGACCAGGCAGTGCACGGAGTGGGAGGCCACTTCAGTGCGGGCCACACTTTGCAGGAAAAGGCCCTACCTGCAGAGCCCAGGTGGGCGGTGGAAAGGGACAATTAAATGCTCACACTTTCAATTCTACTGCAGTGTGAGGGGTGCAAGGCCACAGGAGTTAGAATCATAGAATAATGAACAAGACTAGCCTCAAAAGAATTGAAACAAAGATTCCAGCAATTTGCGGCAGCCCCGGCTGCCAGGGCGTGTTATACAAATTTCCAACATGATACGAATAATGCTGAATTACCACAAACATAAAAGTCTACCACAGTTGGCAGCTCATCATGCTCAGAAAGAAAAAAAATTAAATGTAGCAAGTTACTGTTTGTAGCATGCTTCATTAAATAAACTCTGGCCTACGACGAAAGGCCTATGCAGGGCTTCAAGTGGTATGAAAAAACTGGTGGGTCCCTCAAAGGGGCGTGGCAAGAAGATTATGGATGTGGCTTAAAACATGTAAGCTAATAATATGTGCTTCTGTATAGTGTGCCTCCCCACTAGTATTTTGGAGCTGCTGTCATTGCACCCAGATATATAATACAGCAAGTTACATGGCTGATACAACAAGCCCAGGTTGTCAGCTTTGTCAATGGTGTGTATTTCCATTAGCTATATCTGAGGGTGAACATTCCCATGCCCTTTTCAAATAATGTGTTTCCTTTTAAGTCTTTTCTCTCTCAATGGGGGCTGGTTATCAAAGGGAGGATTTGAAAAGGTTAGTTTAAATAGGTCATATTCTGTTTTTCTTGAGTTTAACGCAGGATATCCAAGTAAAGCCCTTGCCTTTCTCTCAAAACTTTTTTTCCTGCACAACTTATTTTTAACAACCTTGGTGTTTAACAAAATATATGCTTCAATACCTCGATTACACACTCAAAGCATTTCTTCCTGCAGAACAGTTGTCATGTAAAAATATATGGTTTACATGTAAAGCTCTTTAGTGCCCTAGGACCAAGTTTACACTATATAAACTGCCAGAAAAAAAAGAAAGAAAAAAGCATAACGTGACCTTGGTGTGGCCTGGCTAGTCATATGTCCTTTTGTGCAACAACAGCATGTAAGCATAATCATTGCCTTAATTGCAGAAGTATACAAGCACATGAAGGGCAGAAACCTTCCCTAGTAGAGGACAATGACAGTTAATGTCATTTGTAGTGAACACTGTAATAATGTACTCTGCATTATATTGCTGTTCTGCAGAGTATGTTGCAATGGTAAAAGACCCATGCTTCCCTGTAGCAAGGAACTTCCCTTAAGCAGCGGGATCAGAGCAGACATTCAAGCAAAAAAGAGGAATCAGACAAAACGGAGGTTTCTGCCTGGAGGGTGCGGGCAAAAATGGAGACCCCGTTAAGGACCCGTGCCAGCACTTGCTTTTTAGAACTGCTGGTGCACCAGCAAGACCCAGCCCACTTAAAGCCCTCGGCCTATGTGATATCTATTTGTGCCTGGGTTGTTAAAAACATTATCTGCAAGACGTGCGGCAATGCTATGAAACTACAAAAATGCAGTTACATGAGCTATAAATGAAAACATACATTATTATTATTACGGTGTTCAGGCTGTTAAACATGAACATGTGCGCAGAGTCAGAAGGAGGAGAGCAGAAAGAAAGTATTCGAGTAAACTGAATGTTTCTGCTGGGTGAGAACGAAACCTGCAGAGAAGACTGCAGCCCTATGCAACGTGTACCCCATGTTTTCACATCTTGCTTGGTCCCATTTATGATCTTACTGCCAGGTCCTATAGGCAGGCTTGCTTCCAATGTGATCTGACTGAGCGCTCCTATTTGATTTTCACAACTTAGAAGCGGTGTTTTAGCCAACACAGCATTGGGCATTGTCAGAATTATGCTCTCACTACAGAAAAACAGCTTTTTACACGACAGGCATTGTGCTGTTGAAATTCCAATTTCTTTGCGATACCCCTTAGATCAATGAAGCAGCGGCCATAAAAGGGGCACCTGCTGAACAACGGAAACACCACAAACGTAAAACAAACCTGAGCCAATAATGTGTTGAGATAAAAGCACAAGATAACAATAAAAAAACAAGCATTTCCAAGATCAACGAGAGAGTGCGCCTGTAACCACCGTGCACAGTAGTTCTAACCAATGGAAAAAGTATTCCCAAAATGAGTACCTAAAATGGCCATTGCGTTGACACATAAGTAATTGGCTGGTGCTTTCAGAGGGGGTTCAATACAAGAAGAGGCATGATGTATTCATGCCACGGACGAATGGAGTGATGATTGGGGCAGCTAAAGGGAAGCCTATGGGCAGGCTGGTTAGAGCAGCGCACACGCGCTGTCTAGAGCAAAGACCTATGAAGTAACCCGTTTTGTAAGTTAAGAGCTTTGCCAGAAAGCGGATCTTTAACCTGTCGGAAAAAGTAATTTCATCCATCTAGTGACAACTTCATGCAGCTTCTGGGCACTGCTAAACTTCAAACGAAAACCTAAATTTCAGATATCGATCCATCACACTTAATATCATTTATAAACTTATACAGCTTATTTTTATGTCATTTAAAGGGTGCAGCTCATAGGTTTCATGCCTTAACAAACACATTTTTTGTCATAGCTATTGGCGCATTTATTTGAGTGCAGCTTCCACTTGCCCTGGTACGCAATGTACTGTGAAATAAGTGAGGGATGTGTAATGGCTGTTGGTTATGATAAAGTTTAAACACAATTCTTTTTCTGTGCTAGACAATTGTGGTGGCGCAGGCTACATAAATTATTCACTCAAAGTTGAATTATGGTGTCAAAGAACTTTTGGGCAGCACTACCTCATGCTCCTGTCTGCTCAAAAGACACTTGTCCCCTGCCAGTGGTATTTTGGTTAAATTTGAGAAATTAAATATTGAGGAAAAAAATACAAAAAGAAAAGTGAGAAACTGATATTTCAAATGTTAATGCTGCATAAGTATCTGAAAATGATTTTATAGGATTTTATTCTTGTTGTAGGGTACACAAATCCAAAATCCTATGCCTAACCATAATGCTATCACTATCAGTTGCCTATTACTATTATGTACTATAACCGAAACCCAAATCCCCTAACACTAGGAGGATAATATACCCACCACTTTTCATAGAACTGAACCTAGTTCATTCCAGCAAAGTATGCTGAACAAAATTCTTTACCCTAACCCTGTATCATGCCCATACTTCATCTCTAGCCATAAAGTTATCCCTAAGACTAACATTAAACAAGAACTGTTCCGTAACTGGCACAATATACGCAACCTGAAGTCAATCTCTATCCTTTATGCTTACATTAACTCTACACCTAACTTTAATGTGTACCATTACCCTTACCCTAACTCTTATTCACACACACACACACAGACACACACACACAACCTGAAAGGCGGTAGGAACGCCACGAAGAAAATGCCCTGCAAAACCAATGATCCAGTGAATATTGCCTTACCCTGGCCTCAGTGTCACCCAGCCCCCAAATACAATGATCCTCCCTGGCCCTGTCCTAGGCAAAGGGGATATGTGTGGTTCTCTGCCCCTACAACGCAATCACACTGCCTTACCCATGTGTCAGGGTGGGTTGTTCACGTTGGCCTCATGAAGGCCCATCCTCAGACAGGAGAGGTAGTCCTGTAACACAACACACCAGTGCTGGTGCCAGTTGCCTCCTGGCCCGGGCCAGTCACCATTTCAGTAGGAGTTTAGAACACAGTAATGCTGTGTGCTATAGAATATGGACTCAGCCGCATACCTTTCCTCAATGTAACTGTATTCTGTAGATACAGAGCCCAGCCTTTACCCAGGCCTGTTGTTTGATATTGAGTACCACTCCCCCCTTGAGTCCAAGGCCTGGTCTTAGACCCGGTCTTGTATTGAACACCCAAATTCCTAAAGGTAAGTCGTCTTGGAGGGTGGCATTTCCGTTGGTGCTCTATTACTTCTGAAGTCATGAGTAACTCAAAGGAGAAAGTAAAGGTTGAATGACTTGTTTTTATGGTCAATTTAAGAGATTGTTGCATTTGGTATCATAAGCCCCTTCAAAATAAATTTTCTAAACAAATTTCTAAATTTCTTCAACAAATGTTATATACACATGAGGAATGGAAGCTGCACTGGCCATTTATTTGATACAGTTTTGTTTTCGGAATTACGTCTTTAGACATATTTGAGCTTTTCTTTCTCGTAAACTTTTATCTAATTGTAAAATACATTTAATAAATATGAACCGCCGCTGCTGAGGAAAGTTTTAAATATGAGACAGAAAGAGATGCATGGTTCTTACCAGCTCAATATCAGAAAGACAACCCTTGTACGCTTCAAGTACCTTCCGGCATGCGAAAGGATGAACCTTGGCACATGTTTGGAAACCAATTACTATGCCCTGCAAATAGGGAAAGACAACTCACAGCCTCAGGGAGACAATAGACATTAACCAAACACAGACATTTAGTACAAGAGATTTCATATTAGAAAGAAAGGATAAAGCTGGTTCTTGATTTCACATTCAGTGTTTACAGCTGGTATTGGTGAATGATTGTCAACTAGTAAAGCAAACATATTCAGTGGCCTGAAAGCATGATTTAAGGATACCTTTATACAGCTATGCTGGAGGGCCTTTACCATGCTACTTAAAAAGCATCTTTGGACAATAAGATGAGAGTTTCTTCACTATTTGTTTTCTGTCACTTTGTTCTCTCTGGTGTTTCACATAAAGGAACTGCAAGGACAGTTCAATACACAAGCCTTCTTTACAACAAAGGAGTGCGATTTCTTTAGAAGGGGTGCTTATCCTTTCTTCCTCGTGTCTACTGCTGTCTATTTTAAAGGCCTTTCTGAGAGAGTCATTTCAAAGCCTTCACATAGCTTTATGTCTTTCACCGCTTTATCTGCTACATTGATTAAACTTGATTTATCTTGTTCAAACACTGGCTTCTATCAAGAGAGATCACCTAAAGAGGCTCCTAACTATCCCTGATGAAATGCATTATTAGTCACCTGAAAAAAGGAGCTCTACATTTAGTTTCTGCTAACTTAGTCCTCATCTACTCTGTAGAGGGGTTTCACTCTAATATAATTTGGCTATGCACGGAGTACAAAATCACACTTTTGGGTGAGAGGAAGTACTGAGTGAGGAATGTTTCACCGGTCATCAATAATTTACCATCAAGCTCTATTAATGAAGTTACAAACCTACACAATGTACATCCAGATGCTCCACAGCCCAATATGACTACCTTCTCAACTTGTTTTTGTTGTGGTCGTACAGGGCGAAATACCCTAGGGAAATAAATCTATGATAATTGTAAGAAATGCACTTGATACTTACTGCATGGTGAGGCGTAGCGATGAACCAAGTAGATTCGAACATGCTTCGAAGGAAGGGTAAGATCAGTGCAGTATCATCACAGCTGGCCATGCACTTACCAAGGCACTGGAAAATAAAACCCTAATATGGGAGTGAATTAAGGACAGTCTGAGTTAAGAATAAGCAGCATCTCCTGCTCACTCTCTGAAAGTCTTACTTATATTGGAGTATTCATCTTTGATTCACTCTACACACATATTTGTCTCCCACTCTCAAATAGCACTTAATAAGTTGAGTGAAATGTTTGTTATCTTATGTATAGTATAGTTATATTTTCTGGACATTGTAGAGATTTGTATATGGCCCTGAATATGACTCAAAACAAGGAAGTGAGGGGTAATGTGAGCCAATGAAGGTCCAGTACCAAGGCTCTGAAAGTGCTAATGCAGAAACCAGTGGAAATACTGTTCCTTTCAGAAAGCAAAGTAGAAAGAAAGGCGGACAAAGAAAGGGGAATCCTAAGGATTTTTTCTTGGTGCCTTCACAAATCCATGAGCATGTAATGTCTCATCATCAAGGGTGTTCTTCATAGGGCTGGCAATGCAATGCCCTATGGGCCCCACGAAGGGTCGCTTTAGCAGATCTTTTTATTTTTGCCATCTGATGAAAGTGCCAGTGTGAGGGCGTTTTGAATGTGTGAGGTTGAGTGAATGTGTATAGTGAAATGAAGAGAGACTAAAAAGAGGTATTCAACTGGACTTTAAACTGATGGTTTCCTTGGCAGGTTTAAAAAAAACATAATTTGGTACGGGCGACTACAGGGAGGTAATGTATCCAAGTAGCCTAAATCTGTGAATGTGGTCTGGTCAACGTGTTTCTTGTCTGTTGGCCCAAAAAGTATCTGTACCACTTCTTCAGGACCTAAAAAGGGAGAGCTAACCCTACCCCACATCTAAGATGTGATATAAAGTGTAGGTAATCCCCTAAAAGAAAATACCTTTGTTCAAAAAGTTTAAAATTGATCGTCCAACTTAGAAATTTTTTTTGAAAATGAAGAAAACACACAGTAAACAAATGTTTTGCATGTATGGGCCAATGTGTCTCCAGAATCGCTTTTCCGGGACACTGTATGTGCATGCTATTGTTATGGCTGATCAGTCGCCACAATGTGAAGGAAGTAAAAAACACACTAGTACATGCAATATAAAAGAACAGGCAAGGGGACATACAGGTAACAGACAACATAAAACCAATCTGTGTAGATGTTACACAATGTATCCCAAGTTGTCCTCAGGAGTGAGTGAAGGGTCTTACCCTTTGGATCAGTGACCCATAGGTCAAAAGCAGAGTGTAGCACTCAGCTGCTAACTGTGGAAAGAACAATGATAGTCAACATTAAGAAACAGCAAGTCAAGGGGACCCACATTGCCTTGGGGTGAGAAAAAAAAGAAAAACTGAGAGTTTTCAAGAGATGCAACCATACTCATGTGGTTTCTGTGCAGAGAGCGCAGGAGACCTACCATCCTCTGTTCGTCTGGATTGAGACTGAGCAGGGGAGAAGACCCGTCTTTTAAGGTGCAGGTAATTGTAGTGATTGTCCTTGGGTGGGGTGAATGCGACCGCGGGAAGGAGTGATGACGCACGGGGCCCCTTAATATTCCAGAGCCATGATTCGCTCTTAAGTGTACCCAGAAACTGAAGGACCTCCTGGTAAACACCAGACCTCATATTCACAAGTCCCACATGCAGAACACCTTGTGGGCCTTACCACCTGTCACAGGGCACTAACCCTGTGGGTCCTACGGGGTATGCGCACTGACTAAACATTCCTAAAAGGTCAGGTTGGGTCCCCAATTTGCCAGGAAACAGAAAAGTCACAGTAACTGCAGTACAAAAAACTGTGTTTACCTGATCACCTGCCTTTGTGGCCTTCATTACGCGGGAATGACCACGAGCGCTATTGAACCAAGAATAATGGAGCACTGGAGCAACATATGCTGCAGACACAGCACTACAAAAATGTGCCATCACTTTTCCAACTCCAACCACTCTCCAGATGACCTCTGGCAGATAATTTTGGAAGCTATTAATTCATGGAGCCCTTTAAACCTTTTCAGAATGGAGTAAGGGTGGATTTTATGCCTCTCCACCAACAGCAAAGGTTTGAAAGATGAAATCCTCTAGTGCGAGGTGTTATTCAGTCCCCTGTGAAATCAGATACTCTCTTACTATGGCTGGATTGACATTTTCTTCATACATGGGACCTGATATACCATATCACCATTGACACCATGTCACATATGGAATGCCCGGCTATGGAGTCCCAGACACCACACTAAGCAGTGCTTATGATAAGCATTTTGCGACTTGGCATTGGTCTCATCTTCAGTACACAAATGATTCTGTTGATACCAATGAGGTGGTACCCTCCAATAAGAAACCATTTAACTTTCTTAGGGACAGATGTAGGTAAATGGCATTTACCGATTCGTAAATACCGAATTTTACCGATTCGGTATTTACAAATCGGTAAATGCTATGTAGGTATTTTTACCGATTAATTTACCGAATCTGTAGAATCCGGTAATTACCGAAATTGCCATTGATTCCTATGGGCCTTGAGGCCCATAGGAACCAATGGCAATTACCGAATCGGTAAATATCGATTCGGTAAAAATACCGAATTGTCAAGGGGGACAGGGTGTCACTTTGACACCCTGTTGCACCCCTGATTCAGGCTTGTGTACCATGTGACACACATACATGCCCTTAGGGCATGTATGTGTGCCACATGGCACAGGTGTACATGCACAGGTGTGCATGTACACAGGAATTCGTTATTTACCATCAAATAGTATTTGATGGTAAATAACGAATTCTTAAGGCCCTGTGGCACTGTTTTCAGTGCCACCTACATGCCAAATTACCGAATCGGTAAATTTACAGAATCGGTAAATACCGATTCTGTAAATTTACTGAATCGGTAATTGTTTAGCCCCCTACATCTGAAAATCCAAATACCGGTCGGTAACGGCCGAAATCGGCCGTTACCGACTGGTATTAGGTGACCTACATCTAGCCCTTAGTCTACTGTTTGAGATGAACAAGTTACTTACCTTCGGTAACACTTTTTCTGGTGGATACAGTATTTGCCTGTGGATTCCTCACCTTGTGAATATCCCCCTGCGTCAGCAACGTTCGGAAAATTCTTTGTAGCTCGCCGGCGTGGACGACGTCACAGGAACGCACGACATCGCGCGCGGCTCTGCTGACGTCACCGACTCCATAATAGCCTACACCAGCGTGATGACATCAGTTCCGCCCTTTTTTCCGTGCCTTCGAGCCACACGGACGGACCAACAACAATAGATATATACACAGTATACACAGTACAAACTAGTCAAGTTAACACACATAGTGTGAATATAACATAGTAAATCATGTAAAAGAACATACTTCCTTTGAGGATAACATGTATACATTAACAAAAATTACCAGAAATTCAGGTATAGTAGAGTGGACAACGGGGAGGCGGGTGGGCATGTGAGGAATCCACAGAAAGATACTGTATCCACCAGAAAAAGCGTTACCGAAGGTAAGTAACTTGTTCTTCTGATGGATACATCTGCCAGTGGATTCCTCACCTTGTGAATAGATTCCCACAGCAGTCCCCACTCCCGGAGGAGGGTGTCCACTCCTCTATACTAGAAAGTCCTGAAGGACAGAACACGCAAAGTGGCCGTCCCTCCTCACTAAGGTATCCAAGCAGTAATGCTTCGCGAAAGTGTGGAGGGAGGCCCAAGTTGCCTCTCTACAAATGTCCTCTACAGGAACACCCCTAGACAAAGCAGATGTTGATGACTTTGCTCTAGTAGAGTGAGCTCTTATACTCTCTGGAGGTTCCTTACCAGCCAGGGCGTAGCAGATCTTGATGCATAGAATAATTCATCTCGAAAGTGTGCGCTTGTGCACAGCTCTTCCTTTTCTACAGCCAGAAATCCAACAAACAACTGGTCATCCACTCAATAGTCCTTTGTCTTATCAAGATAAAAGCTCACCGCCCTCTTAGGGTCCAGACGGTGAAGCCGTTCCTCCTCCTTGGACGGTTGAGGGGGAGGATAGAAGGTAGGAAGGGTAATAGACTGTCCTAGATGGAAGGGAGTTACCACCTTAGGCAGAAAAGCAGCCCTGGTCCTAAGAACCATTCGTTCAGCATGAATGGTCAAGAATGGGGCTTTGAACTAAGAGCTTGAAGCTCACTCACCCTCCTTGCCAAGGTAATAGCAACCAGGAAGACCGTCTTAAAAGAAAAAAGTCTCAAGGGACACTTTGTGCAAAGGTTCAGAAGGAGAACCCAGTAAGCACCAGATTCAAGTCCCATTGAGGTACAATAAAGGGAGTAGGAGGAAATGTATTCGTAAGGCCCTTTAGAAATCTTAAAACAACAGGAGACTTAAATAAGGACGGCTGCTCCGGCAGGCAGAGAAATTCAGACAAAGCCGAAAGATAACCATTGACTGTAGCAACAGCAAACCCTTGCTGCGCTAAAGAAAGAGCAAATTGAAGTATAGCTGATAAACGAGCCCTCAAAGGATCAATGGATTTCTCCCCACACCAGGAAACAAACCAAGACCACCTATAAGAATAGATAGACTTGGTGGAGTCACGTCTGGCCGATAGAATGCCATCCACCACATCATGTGGGAGAGAAAAGGAATTCAGGTTGCCCCGTTCAATCTCCTGGCATGAAGGTGTAAGGTCTGGAGGTGGGGGTGTAGAACCTGCCCCTCCATCTGAGAGAGGAGATCTGCCTTGAGAGGGAGGCGGAGCGGCAGGCACGAAGAGAGGTAGAGAAGATCTGTGTACCACACCCTTCTGGGCCAATCCGGGGTGATCAATATGACTTGGGCCCGGTCTTGGCAAATCTTTCTCAGAACCCGAGGAATGAAGGGTATGGGAGGAAACGTGTAAAGGAGTTGTGAGCCCCAACTCAACTGAAACGCGTCCCTCAAAGCTCCCTGCATCGGATACTGGAGACTGCAGAATGACGGGCAGTGAGCATTCTCGTGAGTGGTGAACAGGTCAACCGAGGAGTTCCCCACGCCCGAAAGACGTGACAAACTACCGCTGGATGAAGCCTCCACTCGTGGTCGGCCGAGAACTGCCGACTGAGACTGTCTGCACGCACGTTCAGAACTCCAGCCAGATGATTTGCCATCAGACAAATCTGATGGTCCTGAACCCAGGACCAGAGACGCAGAGCCTCTCTGCAGAGACACTGCGACACCACTCCTCCCTGTTTGTTGACATACCACATCGTGGTGGTGTTGTCCGTCAGGACTTGAACCGACCACCCGCGAAGGGAAGGGAGAAAGGCCTTGAGTGCTAGACGTATCGCCCGCAACTCTAGAAGGTTGATGTGAAGCAACCTTTCCTCTGGAGACCAAAGACCCTTGATCTCCAGATCCCCCAGATGAGCACCCCACCCTAGAGTGGATGCATCCGTTATCACCGTGGCAACCGATGGAGGTAGATGGAAAGGCTTTCCTTGAGACAGATTGCCTTCCACGCTCCACCAAGATACATCCGCTGCAGCTTCTCTGGAGATCCTCACAGACTCCTTGAGATCTCCGTTGTGTTGATACCACTGCCTGCGGAGATACCACTGGAGTGCCCTCATGTGCCAGCGTGCATGGTTGACCAACAGAATGCAGGAAGGCATCAGACCGAGCAGGCGAAGGACCTTCAGGACTGGAACGACCGCTCCATTGTGAAATAAAGGAATCATTCCCTGTATGTTGAGAATCCTTTGAGGTGGAGGGAATGCTCGACATACAGTTGTGTCCAGTACCGCACCTATGAACAGGTTGCGCTGGGAGGGCACCCGGTGAGATTTGGGTACATTTATTGAAAAACCCAACCTGTACAACAACTGAGTTGTGACTTGCAGATGATGGAGCACTGTCTCTGGAGATTCTGCTTTGATCAACCAATCGTCCAGATACGGGAATACAGATATACCCGACCTTCTGAGATGTGCTGCCACCACAGCCATCACCTTGGTGAAAACTCGACGTGCAGTAGTAAGACCAAACGCAAGGACTGCAAACTGGTAATGTTGCGCTCCCACCGTGAAACGGAGATACTTTCTGTGCGTCTTCAGGATAGGAATATGGAAATAAGCATCCTGCAAGTCGATCGACACCATTCAGTCCTCTTCCAGCAGTGCCTGAAGAACCTGAGCAAGGGTGAGCATCTTGAACTTCTCCTGTTTCAGGTAAAGGTTCAAGATCCTAAGATCCAAGATTGGACGAAGTCTGCCACCCTTCTTGGGAATCAGGAAATACCGGGAGTAGCATCCCTGACCCCTTACCTGCTCCGGAACCACCTCTACCGCACCCTTTCGTAACAGTGACAGGACTTCCTCCTGCAGGAGAAGTAGGTGGTCCTCTGAGCAAAATCCTTGGCAAGGAGGGTAATCTGGAGGAAATTCCCGAAAGGGAAGAGCATACCCATTCTCTACAAGATTGAGAACCCAAAGATCTGATGTAACCGATTCCCAATCCCATAGAAAATGGGTAAGCCGACCCCCTACAGGACCCGCATGATACGGAATGGCGGATCTAGGGCTGCTTTGCTGATGGTGAAGGGGGTTGGGAAGAGAAGGAGGAGGCTTGACGTCCTCGAGGACGAGCTCTTTGTTTGCCCCTGTAGGATTTATATAGTGGATTTTTCTGTTGCTGCTGCTGACGAGTTTGACGGTAGGGACGAAAGGACGAACGTCCAAAACCTCTATACCTCTTAGTCGCAGAGCCTCTGGACTGCAGCCCCAAAGATCTGGCAGTAGCCCTACTGTCCTTAAATCTTTCCAAAGCTGCATCAGATTTTTTGCCAAATAGTCCAGCACCATCAAATGGCAAATCCAACAAGGCTTCCTGAATGTCCGCAGAAAAGTCAGATGACTTCAGCCAGGCAGCCTTTCTAGAGGCAACAGAAGTTCCCATAATGCGAGCAACTGAATCAGCAGTGTCAAGACCACTTTGAATCACTTGACGTGCAGCCGCCTGTGTATCGGCCAACACCTCATTAAAATCCTTCCTGCTGTCCTCAGGATTTTTAAGAGCCAACTGCCGTACAGAGTCCATCAGGGCATGTATATATCTCCCCAAGAGACATGTGGCATTGGTCGATTTTAGAGCCATACTTGCCGAAGAGAAAATATTCTTCGCAGTCTGATCCTGTTTCTTGGACTCCTTATCCCCAGGCACTTGAGGGAAAGCACCAACAGTCTTCTTCGAACAGGCTGCCTGTATAACCAGACTTTCAGGCAAAGGATGCGAGGATAGAAACTCAGGATCACCAGGTGCTACCCTATACCTCCTTGCAACACCCTTAGCCACTACAGGAGCTGTAAGAGGCCTGTTCCAAACCTCCAATATAGGCTCAGTCAAAGCCTCATTAAAAGGAAGCAATGGTTCCACAACTGAAGATGGGGAATGGAGGACCTAAGTCAAAAGATTAGACTTGTATTCAGCTGTACGCAAAATCAAATTTAAAAGACCCGCAGCTTTTTTGATGACCACATGGTATGGTGCAACGTCCTTTGAAGCGGCATCAGATACAGAGGACAGCTCCCATTCAGGGGAAAGCTCCAAACCACTAGCATTCCTCAAATCATCAAAATAGTCCTCCTGAAGCTCACCTTCTTCCACCTCAGCCTCAGCCTCTCTAAATCTTTACTCCTCTATAAGTCGCTGAGCTTCTCGCCTCGATCTCTCCTTCAAGAGTCGCGCTTTCGGATCCGTGACCGACTCCGACGGAGCCGGTGCGGGCGTCGAGATCGGATCCGGAAGCCTAGGTCGCTGCTCACGAGGTCGAGTCGGAGCCGGCGACGATGGAATCGGCGTCGACGACCTCGGAGGCACCGAGAAATGCCAAGGCCGAGCCGGCGCCGGCATAAATGGCATAAAAGGAGCTGGAGCATAGGAGTGGGGGACTACTAAATTATATGCCAATGGACCCATGGGACCCGAAGGTGCACCAGAGGGGTACAAAGCTCTCGAGTAGACTCCATACATTGCAATTATAAACGAAGTAGGGTCTTGACCTGGAGCTGGGAAGGGCTGGTAAGGACCCACAGGATGCTCTCTCGGAGGTTCCAGATTTGCCTCCTCTTCCACAGGCGGATAGACTGGAGTCATCGAGCCCTCAGGTAATGGAGCCTCTTCTTCCTCTCGAGCCGGGGACGGCGTGGAGAGGGATCCGATACCGGAGCCGGAGAACGCACTGGCGACTTCAAGGGCGAAGCCTCACCTTCTGGAACACCAGGTGAAGGAGACACTTCATCTTTTCTATGCCTCCTCTTAGGCGACTTCGGTCTCGACTCCGAGTCCTTACCGGAGTGATGTCGAGATCCATGCCTTAGCTTCTTATGCTTCTTCTTCGTTGACCTCGAAGCATGACCAGATGACGACCTCGAAGGCGACTCCGTGCGGGACCTCGACCTCGACTTCGACCTCGCCCTACTCGAACGCGATCTCGAAGTCTTCTTCTCCTTTCTACCTTTCAACTTCGCCACCAGAACTTTTGCTTCCCTCTCTCGAAGAGCCTTCGGGTTCATCTTCTTACATGAAGAACAGCCTTTGACATCGTGGTCCGAACTCAGGCACCAGATACAATCCTTGCGCGGGTCCGTAATCGACATCATCTTGCCGCACTCCCCACATGGCTTGAACCCGGTCTTCTTAGATGACATCTTCAGCGAGAAACAAAGAAGCAAGAAGACACCAAACAGAGAAAAACAGTAATAAAGTTACTAACAGCTACAGAGGTTCCCCGAAACCGTCAGCGTCGACGATGTGGAAAAAAGGGAACTGATGTCATCACACCGGTGTAGGCCTATTATGGAGTCGGTGACGTCAGCGGAGCCGCGCGCGACGTCGTGCGTTCCTGTAACGTCGTCCACTCCGGCGAGCTACAAAGAATTTTCTGAACATTGCTGACGCAGGGGGATATTCTCAAGGTGAGGAATCCACTGGCAGTTGTATCCATCAGAAGCCGCCTTACTAATACCATTGACAACTTTGGTCGGCCTGCATTTGACAGCTACACACTCCAAGATGTCCACCACGGAGGGATGATACTTTTGCTACACAAGCACATGAGGGGCTTGCTCCTATTGGCTCCAGCCTACCTCTTCTCTTTCCTCTTCTCCTCATTTGACATTTCCCAATAGTGCTCACCAAGCATCCTAATCCATTGGGAATAGACCACTTGGCCGCCTCGTGTTACTTATTACATGAGGTGGCCTAGATTTCCAACATGAACACAGATGCCAATATGCCTAGATTCCACCATGAGGGATCGCTAGGAGTTATGTGCACCTGATTTGCTCTCCATCACTCTATATGCAAGAGTACTTAGGTTTACTAAACTTTTCTCTTACCATTACCCTTGATTAACAAAACATTCAACTGTCTTAGTTTACTACTTAGAGGCCACCTTACAAAAACCATGGGTGACTTTGGGATGCCCAGCATTTAACCACTGCACACTCTGAGATAGGCGCCACTGAGGCATGATACCCCTGTTACATCAGCACGTGAGAAGCTCACTCCTTTTGGCTCAAGCTCGCCCCTCCCCTCCTCTCCTCTCCTCATTGTCCACTAGGTCATCACTCCTTCCAGCTGCTGCCCACACCACACCTGAGGACAATCGCTCCAATTGCCCGTACCTTCAATGACAGGTCTTCTCTTCTGCTCAGTCTCGAGCCTGGCGAGCAGAGGAGGGTAGGTCTCTTGTGCTCTCTGTGCAGAAACCATGTGAGTATGGTTGCTTCTCTTGAAAACATTTTCTTTTTCTTTTAACACTAAGTCATTTGGGTCCCCTTGATTTACTGTTTCTTTTTACTGACCATCATAGCTCTTTCCACTGTCAGCAGCTGAGCACTACCCTCTGTTTTTGACCTATAGGGCATAATTAATTGATCCAAAGGGTAAGACCCGTCACTCACAATGGAGGACAACCAATCACTTATGATACGCTGAGTAACACGAACACAGATTGGTTTATTTTGTCTGTTCCATGTATGTTCACTTGCTTATTCTGTTATATTATATGTACTTGTGTGTTTTTCACTACTTACACGTTGTGGTGACTGATCAGCGCCAAAAATAGCATGCACATGTCTACCTTTAGAGACACTATGATACAGTGAGTTGGAAAATCGATTCTGGTGACACATTGAACCAAACATGCAAAACATTTGTTTACTGAGTGTTTTCTTTATTTTTTCATTTATTTTCTAGGTTAGATGATCAATTCTAAACATTTAGAACCAGGTATTTTCTTCTAAAGGAATACCTTAGCAGCACATCATGTCTTAGGTGTGGGGTCGGACTATCCCCCATATTTTTGGTCCTGACGAATCATTGTGGAACCTTGTTAGGCCATCGAAACCTGACCACACTCACAGATTTAGTCTACTTGGGTACATCACGCCCCTGTCTTAGCCCCAACCAAATTATATTTTTTTAATCCTACCAAGGGAACCATCACATTACAGTTCAGTTCGGTATCTCTTAGATAGTTTTAGTCTCCCTTTACTTCACTGTACACATTTACATCACCCCTAACATACAAAATGCCCTTACACAAGCACTTCTCATCAGACATCAAAAATAAAAGATCTCCCCTAAAGTGACCCTTCTTGGGACCCGTAGGGCATTATAGCGCTGGACCTATGAGAAGCAAGCCCAATATGAAGCATTACATCCTCAGTGATGTGTGAGGGCACCAAGAAATAATCCTTATGATTCCCCCTTCTTTGCCCGCCTTCCTTTCTTCTTTGCTTTTTGATAGGAACAATACTTCCACTGCTTTTTGCATGAATATGGCCTCACATCCCCTGAATGGGGATTGGCTCTAACATGAAGACTACCTATTGGCTAAAGGAGATCCATTAGGGAAATGAGTATAGCCCTGAAATGTTGTGGCTTTTATTGATTCAAGTGGAGAGGATTACCTCAGGGAGTTAATCTCCATCTGCTTCTTGGTAGGTCAGTCCTTCCAGGGAGTGGGAGAACCATACCTGATTTTTCCAACAGGCTAAGCCCAATGCTGTGTACCCATATTATAAAAATTACCTTTACTAATGGAATACACAGTTCTACCCTTCTCCGACTTTGTGTTAAATTGACTTCCCCAATGGTTCAATACTGACCCTTGAGAGCACTAACCTCCTCATTCACATGATGGGCAAAACTGTCAATCTGTTCGGTGAGTTCTTCCATAAAAGAGACATGCCATTCTCTGTATGGGGCTTGTTCTAGGATAGTCCCCAGGAACTGCAAGGAAAACAGTAAGAGACTTTAATGCAGTAATAAAAACGTAAATGCAGTATCCACAGCTGACGTCTGCAGTGATTTTGAGAAGATAAGGGTAAACAAACTTCAGCTAACAACCTCTGTAATGCCGAAATTATATTTGGACAGAAGAACCAGAAAACACATACAGCAATGCTTAAATAGTGTGGTGTGATATCAGTGCTCAGAAGAAACAGGAGGCCTTGACAGTGGCCGTGATTTACACAGAAACACATGCAACAAAACCATGCTGCCCACAAATTATTGTGAAAAGAGCAACAGTGCAGCCATCCAGACAGAAAATACATTGGGACTATGCAACAATATCACATACTTAGAAGCAGAATGCAAAAACGTTTTGGGTACCCAGCAAGGGGGCAGAATGTAAATTTCGTGTGAACAAGGGTGAAGACTGAACACAAGGAACATAAAATTGCTTCTCAGGAGCACAATAGAAGCTCAGTGGAGTGTGATGGCCTGGCAAAACATACAGTGCCAGAGTGGCAATTCAAATGAAGATAGGGAGCATGGATCATGTGCCTATCCGATTGTAGAATATGAACTTACTGATAATGTGGAATGCAGTGGGAAGAGTGATAGTGTGACAATCCAGGGAAAGAAGAATGTTGTGCTAGTGTGACTATCCTGGGGGATAAAAAAAGAGTCAGAGGAAACAATTACCAGTAAGGGGCTACATTTGTAGCCCTGTGCAACAACAGTCAGATTTATGAGTAATGCAATGATCACTGTGGAGCCTGTAATTTACCTGGGTAAAACATGCAGATAAACTCCGATACATGTAGGACTAGGTGTCGTAAGCATGCAATTTCCAGTTTTATGAATGTCAACTTGGGCCAATAAGGTTTTTTATGCCTCTGGTAAACATTACATATCAGGGAAATGTTATGTACCGGGTACAGCTGCTCCCCCTCTGTGCACAATCATAATCAACATCATAGTAACGATCATAATCCAAAGAAATAATAGGGATATGGTGAGAATATTGCAACCTCATAGCAGAACAGCACTATGATGGGGTGAATTTAATATCTGCATATATTCACGCTGAATGAGTGGCTTTGGAAAACAAAGAGACAAGCGTCATGTGTGACATTCATTAGCAATTCATCCTTACTGAAACAAGCGTGCATTTCCACTTTGCCAAGTCAAAGTTTCTTTCCGTGGAAGCTGAAATAGTAGTTGGTAAAAAAGAAATATATGTAAGTAAAAGTGAATAGCAAGCAACATTTCAAAGGCAATGTGCTTACATACCAAGCACTAGCAGAAGTAGATTCACACAATTCAAAGTGTGCAAAATGTGTTTGTTGGCTCAGCCTGTCCTGGGAATTGAGTTCAAGGTCATTAGTTGTTCATGTGCCCTTGATGTCACTTTTAGCTCCTTATATCTGGTTGTAATTTTAGGTTTATATATTCTGGTTTTCTTTCTTATATAACAGAAAGGTCACCACACCACTTGTTTGCAGAAAATCAGTTTATTACAGAGCTACTGCCAATAAGCATTTCAGCTGTCAGATTAAGCCTTGATCACATAGGGGATCGCCGTTGTGGTTCAGAGTAAAAAAGTGCATATGTGCTCTAAAATTACATACACATAGAAAAATACTCCTTTATTATATCAAAGACCAAAATATTTTGTAACACTTCTTAATTTGCTATAATACCCAACGTACTCCAATATAGTCCTAGGTAGTCGCACAAGCTTTTACCGACATTTGTCCTACCTTGCTCTACATAACAGTTCTGGCCCTGACCTTTTACCTAGTTAGGTGCTGCATAAATGTTGTGTAGTTTTCTCAAAAAACTAGCCTAATTTATTATGCATGAGGATTCTTAGTATCACAGCAGGATTACAATCTTGTGCATAATAACTCTGTATCAGGGTCACCACTATCGTCATCCTTGGCTTACATGCCCACAGTACCATGGCACATCTAGGTAGAACCCCTGATGGTACCTTTCATGTATATAAGTACCACATCTTTGCTGGGCAAGCCGGAGGAGAAAAAGATTCTATGCTGACACGAGACGCTGAAGTCCCTGCATGCAAACACTCCAGTTAGCAGTCGTCTGACATTACTTGTGGGTTGTCCACTTGAGACCAAGATGGGGTCCTTTGCTTTCTCACATCAGGTATTGGGGTTTGCTCTTTCCTAGGAGGTTCTTGGCTATACTCCAACATATATGCTAGGTACACTTAGGTACATCTAGTTAGGGTTTGCATCGTAGGAGTACGCACTATTAACTTTATGTATTTATATGTCTGCATATATTCACTATTTTATCACTATGGTAGAATTCTACTTTTTATTTACTCTATTGGTGCTTGCAATCGTCTATATCTGTTTCTGTCTCGTGGTTGTTGCAGCACATGTATTTTATGCTAGAATGACTCTGGTTCAATAAATACTTATTGAAAACACCCCCACCATTTAGTCTGTGTATCTCTCTGAGATAAAGTGAGCACAAGTGACCAAGCAAAAAGTATTGTACTGTTTCCATGATCCCTGAGGGGTCAGGGTTCTCATGTTCGATAGTTGCAAGAAACTATTCTCTCCTTGGTAAGGTTGTGGGGCTTATAGTGGCACTGTGAGCTAGCTGGTCTACATACTAACATATCCTTTGGGGGTGTCTGGAATCAGTCTGGACACCAATCCCTTAGTTTATGTTGTCTAAAACGTGGAGATCCTTTATAGATTTGTAGGAACTACCCGACTAATTCACATAAGTGACATTATAATTTGCAATTAATTCTACCTTAAAAACACAATAAAACACTTCCGCATGATATCTGCTACACAGGCTGAAATATAAATCTTGTTTTTAAGAAAACAAGGGTGACTAACCTTACAGAAATATGTATCAATCAATTTATTAACAACATATTATCACCAACTATTCTAAATGTTCCTCCATGTGAACTTCTCACATAGTAGGATTCAATTATGAAACATTTAAAACATTACTTTTAACTGCAACATATGGTTGTACCAGAGTTCTAACATTTTCTTTCATATTAATTGCTGTGAAATACCCTGTTCATCCTTAGTCATCACACAAACAATGTTATGCCCGAGTAGACTAATCTAACCTACCATGTACCCTGACTAATACCTACTTCTAATACAAACGCAGAGAGAGCGTTTGGTGTTTATAAATGTGTGTGCAAAATCTTTTCTGTATTGAGGCCACCAGGAGTTTTTGTTTCAAGTTTAGTCATTAGAAGAGTTGGTGCTACTGAGTTGTTACATTAAGTCACAATTGAAATAAAAGAAAAGGTGCCAAAACAGGTAGTGCTCTAAAATAATGTTGACCTTGGATATACTGAAGAAATATTTTTTTCTATGCTTATGGAATTTTTTGGCACATATGTACTTTAAAACACTGAACGAAGATGCCGCATTTTTATGTGATCAAGGCTGCGTCTGACAGATGAAGCGCTTCATGGCAGAAGCTTTGTATTAAACTGATTTTTTCGGCAAACCAATGTGCCAACTGCCTTTCTGTTATATGCAGAAGTAACCCAGAACTTGCAAGAAGATACCTGACTCCGTTTCAGTTATTGCCTCATACGGTTTGGAGTATGGCATCGGCCAGCTACAAAGAAAGACTGTGACTATTTCTTTTTTTGCTTACTTATACAAGCCTTCAGCTAGACCTCCTCATCGGCTGGTCTAACGTGTCCTATCATTCACATTCTCTTCTGTCCTCCACAGCATACATCATGGGCCAATTCTGTCTTTGGCTAACTTCACTGTGAACAATGGCATTCTGCTTTTTCACAAGGAGCACACCCACACACACATTATTTTCACTTATTAAGAATGTGACCTTTTGAGACCAAAACAGTATTTTTTATCTTGGTATGAACCTGGCATCATCTCCCACCACAATACAAGTTTATAAAAACGTGAAAAAAACATGAGTGGACAAGGTCTACAAGCTAGCAGCCAACACCAGACTTAATGGCTTTGTCATTGGTCAATGGTTGTTTGAAATGCCATTAACACTTGTTTAAATTGTGTGCTCACTGGTTCATGCTTTGGGGTCTCACCTTCTAAATATGTTATCAGCGGGGGGATCTTCTTTCTGAGGAGTTTTGCTAGAAATGGGTAATTTGCAGGAATCAGCCGCGTAAGAAGAGCCAAGACTGAAGTTCCCCTTTCGACATCCCAGCGAGGATATGAAGAAATTACCTGAAAACCCACAACAAAGAATTCAGAAAGTGATTCTGTGATGAGTTCCTATTCTCTAGCCTAAAACTTCTGGAAATGCTACCTTGTTCTCTACGCAGTACTTAGTACCAACCACATTTTGGCTGTTTCTGTTCAATGTAAGTAGCATGTCGTACTGATAACCAATTTACTGGAAATAAAACCATCAAATTCAAAAGGAAAAAAGCTGAGTTGAATTTAAGATCTCTATTAGCAGGTTGCATAGAAATGGCAGCAAACAACTTGGGAAGAGGGATCTGGTGGAATATGATGGGGGTGGAATGTGATACTCACTCACCAGCAATCTTATGAAGAGTCTGTGTATTGGAATTTCTTTAGCTGTTTAGGTACAAAAGAACGAAGATATGTCATACTCAATCCATAAATTACTGAGCAATACTTGCCAAAGGAAGACACATGGCTGACACACACACTTAAGACACCCAGTAGTACCTGTAAAGAAGATGATGGGTGATGGATGGCATTTCAACGAGCCTCTAGCGGTCATGAGAACGCTTTAAAATTCCTGAAAATACTGGCAAAGGCACCCTTACCACTAAGGAGTGCCCAGGGGTGTACAGTACCTTGACAGCCTATGCTGCAATTCTCTTCCTCCCTCCCTTAGTGGTTGCTGTCAAGGAATGAAAGCTGGAGGAGGAGCTACCTCAGCTGCCATGCATAGGTTCTTGCTACAGCTTTCATTGAGGGATAGAAGACTCCAGTGGATAAGAGAGGATGCGTCATGAGCCGTGGACGTGCTTTACATCCTGAAGGACCATGGAAAAATGGGAGCCATTTTCTGACAGCGGATACCCCAGAAGAAAAGAGGACTCCAGAGCATGTTCTTGCATATCTATTTTCTAATAAGGTTAACGACCTGGGGCAAGCAAGAACGAGCACATATTTTGCCTGTTCAATTCTGCTCAGGACTCCTAACATGAGTGACAAATAAATAGACTATGATACCATCTGCCCAGGTCACTTGCACTTTATCAACACATCCACTGGAAAGTTGAGCGGGGAGAGCTAATTGGAACCCTGGAATTATAGCAATTACAGGTATTCACCACCAGATGCGAATCTCCTTCGTAACGTTGGAGTCAGTCAAAATATTTATTTTCACTTACCATCATTGAGCATGCATCCCTGCTTACAAGTGAGGGCCAATAACTAGCATTTTAGTATGGAGCTGAAGTCCAAAATGTTGAACCAGAAACATTGCAGAGACAAATATCATAACTAAAAGTAACTCCATAGAGAAATAAAATACATCCCTGTTGCTGTCGGCAAAAGTAACAACACATAAATAGGTACCATACCCAGCAGGGTATGATCAACATACTAGACAGAAGTAACATCATGGAGAGCAAGAATACTCCAAGGATTGAAGAGGAGCATTAGAGCCCTCAGTAGCCTCATGGTGTGTGGAAACCTGGGACAGTTAGTACATTTCATTTAGGGGGTAGGAGCATTAACCAGACTAAGAGCTGAAACAAACAGGAAAGTCACTTTATGTCTGGCAAACTACAAAAAGTATATTAGGGTTATTTAAAAGCCCTTTGTGCCACCTGTGCATCACTTTTTGAGACACAACAGCAGTGCAACCTGCTGCTCCATATTTACAAGGATAGGTAAAGCCACCCCGTGTGGCTTTTAATGCCCTTGTAAATATGGCCCCTTTACACGCAACACTTTGTGTGGAACAGTTGTGCCATGGGTTTTGCTGTGAGATTTCCTGCGCAACACCCGAGGCTTCTGCCGCATTTCCAGATTTACAAGAAATAGTACACCTGGAAATCTGTAAGAATGCTACACCTCCCCAGGGGGAGGTATAGGGAGGTGCAACAAGAACACATATTTTTATTTCTCCTCGTTGTTTACCTCTTTCTACGCGTACTGCATACTGCAGCACATTTAGGAAGAGGAAATTACCTATTGTGATTGTTTTTGTGCAGAAAGGTATGCCTAACTGCATAAAAACAAAGATATGCCTTACTGCACAAAAACAATCATCCCTGTGACGCTGCCACCCTTGCACCATGGTACAAGGGTGCCTTCATAGGTGCATGGCAGCTAATTATGCACCAGCACTGGGAGAGCAAAGGGATCCATTATATCATTGTAGATATGAAGCATCCCGGTGCTGCGGAATTAACGCAGCGTGGCACAGCCAAATGGCTTGAGGCACAGCAATTAGTTAATTCCTTATGAATAAGGCTCACAGCGAGCAGCAACATCAGCACAGACACATCTATCTCTAAAAGGAGAGCAATAAATGTTATTTGAAATATTGACACCCACATTCTATAGTAACTCAACCATAACATCCTGAGCTAATGGACTGGTTCTTCAACTCATGCCTGATCATGACAAAGTAAGAGGGGATCTGGGGAGTGGAGGAGGAAGCATTAACCACCTTCAATGGTAGATCCCACTGTGTCAATGAGTAGGATGCTTAAGACTCACCACATTCATGAAAGTTGATGCTTGCTTTCTTATCTACAACAAGTAGCATCTGGCACAGTGCTGGCACAGATGAAGTATAGTCCTCTTCCAGCATGTATCTCAAAATCTCTTTCCAAAATCCCTGCAAGAAAGAGCAGCAAACGTGTTATTAGTATCATTAGTATTTAATAAGGCTGCATTCCCACAGATAAACAGTCATAGCCGGTGGGAGGGTTTCTGGTGGGTCTTCTGGAGATGGGGCTACATTTGAATTATCCCCTTCCTGATACAATTCCTTGCTGATGGGGTCCAAGACAGATTGCTGGTATTGCACTGATGTAGCACCAACCCTGTTCAATGCTACAATCCGTGATTCTATATCCGAGCAATTATTTGCAGAGAATGAGTGCAACATTTATTCTCCAAAAACCCTGTGAGTGAGCTGCTTTGTAAATGATCTCATTATCTGCTGTTATCCTCATAACAATCACAAAACAGAACTATCTTTATAAATGTGCCAGAGTGTGCAAAGCTATGGCTGGGAATGAACGACCCTGTTGATATGAAATATTGGTGCTTGATGTATCAAGTAGCAAATAGGAGATGCAGATTGAGTAGCGATGTTTTGCAATGTGACTGATGTGCCATTCAATCTCGTTTCAAAGTGGCTATTTAGACTAATTTGGAAAACCTGCCTCATTAAAAAAAATGAGGTAGGATTCGACAATCTTCTATGAATGCCGGAAATGCTGGGAATGAGGACTGCATGGGACAGCAGACCTCTATCTCTGCAGCAGAGGAAACAGACTTTACATCGCGTCTCAAATCACGCTGTGCCTTAACAACTTGGTCCAAACCACTAATAATAATAATAATAATGAGATTTATAAAGCATATAGCTGCGTCAGCTGCGTGTCCCAGCACTGGGGTATCAGTCCTATTATACAGAGTAAGAATATGAATTTCCCTAATCTAAGTTAGCGTGAAAAAACATGTTTTTAAATTCTTGCGATATCGTATTTCAGTTTTATCTTGCCTAAGCCAAAGTGGTAGGGAGTTCCACATCTTGCCTGCCAAGTAGTTGAAGGAATGGCCTCCAATGTGAGCATTTTTGATTCTGGGGATAGATGCAAGAGAGGCATCAGCTGATCTCAGATTTCTTTTAGGAAGATAAGGTGTGATCAGAGGTGAAGATATTTAGGGCCTTTATGATTGAGAATCTTGTGACAATAGCACATGGCTTTGAAATATACCCAATGCCTTAACGGAAGCCAGAGCAGCATTGGTAGAGCTGGGGCTGATGGTGAGTGTCTAGGCAGATGAAATAGCAGCCAAGCTGCCATATTCTGCACCCACTGTCGCCTTCTTCATCATGCCTGTGACACTCCGCGATACAGAACAATGCAGTAATACAGTCTCAACATGATTAAAGACTGGACCACTGTCTTTCTGGCAGCTTCTGGCAGGAAGACAAGATGTTTTTAAGGTATTTAAGATCCCAACACATTGCCCTGCAAGACTCGTAATTGCTGTTCGTGCCCTAATGTGTCTTTTCAATGCATTCCTTTATCAAGCAAGCCAATACAACCACTTTCCTGAAGGAAAGCGTTGTTGGACTAATGTTGTGCTTTAAGTCCAACTCTTTCCCTACAGTTACACAGACTGGAGTTGGAATAGTAAATACTATTCCAAAGTCCAGTGCTTTCCCGAAGGCAAATCATGGTAACGACTTGGGTAGAAAAAGAATGCATTTTAAACATGCATTCATGGTTCAGATCACTATGTGCATATTTCCCACATACAAACATGCAGCAGAGAGAGCTTTACTAAAACATGCTATTATGTGAGTTAGAGGATAATGAAGATAACCTGGGAATTGAGGAGTCTTTGGACATTCTGCAATTTATATTTTGTACACTTCTAGTTTATTGACCCACCTTATTTCACATCCTTCTCACTTACCTCGTCAGTATTTTTATGGCGTAATGCAATTTTATTGAGGAGCTGAAAGATTTGGATGTGGATGGTCTCTTCTTCAACATCAGATTCAGGATCCATGTGACTAATGCCCTGTGAAAATGTGGAAAAGCAAGAGAAGTAAAGTAACATATATTTTCACATCATTTTCACTGTGTTCTCTCTCCTCATGGAGGGTCAAGAGATTTGAGAGTGAAAACATCACAATTTTCAAATCAAGGTTGTAAGCACAGAGAGAACCTCTTGGCTTAAATTCAAATGTGAAATTAAAACCACTAGCCGCAAACATGTAAATAAAAATGTATAAATGAGGTTATGCACCCATGCTCCGCTCTACAGAGAATAAAAGTATATGGTCATTTGGCGGAGAAGTGTATAGCATTCATATACAGTGAAAATACCGGTGGACTCACTTATAATATTGAAGGTTCTGATGCACTGGGCACTACATCTGACACATTGCACCCCTGGCACCACAAGGTAGTCTCTCTTGCTCACTACAAAGATTGTGATGCCCCATGAGCCCTCCCCTTGCTGCTTGATGGGGAAGTATGTGCTACATTATGGTACTTCTTACACTCAATAAGACAAAACCGGGAACTGCATTTTTGGGAGGCAGTGCTGATATGAAATACTGATTTGAAGTATGTTTGTGCTACTTTGTGTAGGATTTGGTAGTTTGCCCTGTTAGGCATTTCAACGATAAAGCGGGGTATGTAACAGGAAGGAGCCCACTAGATAATGTATTATCAGTGAAAAACACAGCTTATCAGTGCATTCGCTGAATGCCCATGTGCCTTGCCCAATCACCCAAGAAATTTCCCAGTTAGCCCCGGCAAAGTCTAAGGGCCAGTTGTCTCACATAGGCTGGATTGTGTGGTAGGCCTATATACTGCATGGGAGCACTGCTGTTGAGACGTGTATGGAGCGAGTCCTATTCTCACAGTGTCTGAGCATCTTATTTCTTTGCACTCATGCCAGTCAACATGTGCATCTGGTTACTAAAATGGGATCTAGGTATTCAAGCACCATTGTTACAATGCGATGCAACATAAGGACAGGCATCTGAATTGTTCCTGGCATGATGCCTCTGGCCTGTGGTAAAAAAAACTATGGACAGTGTCTGGCTCATCTATTAGTTGAGCTTAATGGGAACCCAAGAGTATGACTAAGCATGGACTGCAGACACTCTGGATTATGGTCAGGCCGCAAGGAGATGGATACCAGACGTCATCAGTGGTGCCCAATCCCCACACATATTACTGAGCATGGACTTGAGTTGTGCATCTTGGTACAACTACTCTGTAACATGGATGCATTGGCCAAGCTTGAGGAAATCCTACCTGGTTCACAGTGATCAAGAAGGTCATGGCACCTCGGCTGTTATGGAGGAATTGGTGAGACCATAAACCACTGTGGCCTATTCTCCCAGAGACACTGACAAAGCCAAGAATACTGCAGTTTTCAGACACCATGCCACCTGCCATTGCCCATGCTGCCACATATCACCTGCAGCCCCACAAGCACCAGTGAAGAGCACTGATCCAACACCCATTCCTGGCCCCTAGTCAGATGACAGGTGTGTCCTCCAGCTACTAGAGATAGGATCAAAGTGTAAGTTCCCAAATGACTTGAGATGGTCCAAGAAAAGAGAAGAAACAGAAGAAGTGCCCAATACAAAATCATACATGAGGCCTGTGGAAGAGGAGGGCAATGAAGGAGAAAGAGAATAACTAAAGGATATTATCAGACCACTTTCTGAAACTCGTTGTTCACAACAGTGGACGATTTTGCACAACATAAGAGCAGGATAAAGTTATAAAATTGCCAGAAGTGCCACAGTACGAATCAAACCAGCTGCAATAGTTGAACTTCGGGACAACGACTCCACTTTCATTTGAGATCACTAACTCAGACCCCACATTAGTAAGGGTACACTAGGTTAAACTTTTCACTATAATAGAAAAACCATAGATTGGGTGTACTGGAAGAATGACTCTTAAAGTGAAAGCTATAAGTAAATTCACTTGAGTGGTTTGGTTCACATCATGGGCACCCTGGAAGAACAAGACATGAAGAAAAGGCATGTACAGTGTTGGCGCTGATGGGCAGCTGCTGAATTTCAGGTGCAAATGTAAGCAGACAAATGGATAAGGGACACCCATAAAAGTGACGGAGGGAGAAAGACGCACTGGAGTGGAAGTAGGGAACATCAAGCTCAAATGAAGAACATAGAATGTCAAGGTGAGACTATGGGAACTAACGAGAGGGACATGAGGTCTATATTCCACCACCAGGGGCAAATATGTGACACTGCCAATGTATATTATATGGCAAAGTAACTACATTGGGGCACAAGGGGGCTAAAAGGTCCACTTATTTCTTGCGTGCTGACTACTGTTGCTGTTCCCTAACACATTCACCTACCCAAATATGTACATCTGCCACATACCTGCTCTTTGATAAGGAGGCTGTTTTTTTTTAAGCACATAATCCATCACAGCTCTTCCGTTAACATCATAAAAACCTTTGGCTGTTAAACTGGACATCAATCTTAAAGTGGCAAGAATAACCTGCAATTGAGAAAAAAGGTAAGCATGGTTAGTGAGAAACCCTTTTGGTGTACGAATAGGAGAAAATCACACATTCCAGTGAGAAAGTAGCAAGGGAGTGTGAGAAAACCATGCATTCTCTCCTTCCTTTTGTCCACAGAGTAGACAGATATACATTTTTATGTGTGGAAAGCCAGTACCTGGATACAACCTTTTAAAGTATGTTGCAAAAAGGGCTATTATGACACTCTGAGAATGAAACTAGAGTCAATTTAATTAAACTGTTTTTACAGAGTGTCTGACTGAAGTGTGATTGAGGGAATATTCAAATATTCCAGGTGGGCTACACCTTCTATAGGTGCCTGAGATTTGATAATAGATTTTAAAAAAAACATTGCAAAATATGCCTAGGTAGGTTACAACCAACAAAAAGCTCTCAGGACCTGATATTGATTACAAAAATGCAAATGAGAATTCAATAGGCTGTGGATTCCACTGCTGAGGGAATTTAAAAAAAACTAGAGTCGTCTGTGGGAAGAATGATGGCCGCTGTCTAACTCCACCTGTAAGATTGAGCAGACATCCCAACACGGACAGCAGATAACAAATGGGTTGCAGTACTTAGAGTTCATTGTCCCACACCTTGTTGTTTGGTTGATCCATATCACTTTCAAGTCGTTGTTTTGGCTCAAGACCGTAAATAGTCACAGTCTCCTGTATCCAGTATTGAGTTAAAATTCACATCCCTAACATGGTTCTGTACGCTGTATATTTGCATAATCTGGCCACAATGGCTTCAACTGCCAAAGAATACATCCATGCTTGATTTCTGTGATTCTAACATTCCTAGCAGAGTCCTGTCTCTGATGTTCCTGGTTTAATCTGAAAAATATCTAAGGATAACTTGGTTTATATCGTGCCCTGAGGTTAAAAATGACAAACCCAATACACCTCTCAAAGAGAATCCAATAGAGACAAAGTTATGGCAATACAGCCTTTTGTTCGTTATCAAAAGAAAACAGCTTTGTTGATTTTCCTTTGTGCCTATGTCCTGTGCTTGCTAACATGCTGAAAATGGTGATTCTGATAATGAGTTACTTGCTTTCTCCATGGCACTGAAGTCAGGCACATTGTGGACATACATGGCATCAAGAAAGTCACATATATTCCAATTTCTCCATAAAATACATCTTTTATATCACAATCAGACTTTTCAAACGTGCACATTGAATATTATCCTGTATTATCGATCCACGTTTGGTGAGATTTCGCTGAGACATAGCCCAAATATTATTCTTGGTAGAGACATTTGAAATACCTTACACCACGGTTGTTAAAGATTTGAGGAGATATTAATATTCTGAACTTCAAAACCCCTTATTTGATCATCAACATTCTCCTCCTCAGTGAGGGGTATTACAGATCAACTCAATGTGAAATACAGACCAAATATGTTAACAGCATACACAAACTTTCTTTCAACACACATTTAATAAACAATTAGGGATCAGCAAACTCTGGGATTGGGTCTGAAAATAATGCATTGACACAGACTAGGGCAGGAAAACTGGGATATGTCCACTTGGACAGGGAGACAATGGAACACAAGACACACTGAACTGACAGAAATGGCTGGAGGTTGCATGACCCAACACCTCCACTGAAGACTTGCCTTGGAGAAAGTCAACAGATTGTGGTGTGCAAACCACAGCTCTGAGTCCATGTAAGTAGGACTACTGCACTATGCAAAAACTGCATAACTTAATTAGATTGAGTTGCTAATTATGAAAGTGCTTTAACACACGTATATTAGCTTGATGGTACCTTGCGATTGTCATCCTCAAGCACGTGACGGACAGCATCCAGATAAAAGGCACCTTCTGAATCTATTAAATAAAGCCATACACCACATGTTCATAACACATAGATATTGACTTTGTCTATTAAGATCAAGATTAATACATAAGTAGTGAAGTTTCCGCTATCAACTGTGATCACCACCCTGAGGGTCCTGTCTTTCAGTTTTGGTTTGTGAGTCTGTGACTGTGACCCCCATGGGGCTATCAATGCCTTCCTGTTTCGCCGTGCATGTCTGTGTCATCATGTACCACTGAGCGTGTCTGTGTCGACCTGCTCCATATTTTATTTCCCTTTTTGTTCCTGTCCAGTGTCTATGTCAGGATCGGTTTTCACAGTGTCCCTGTCCCATTAATGGCTCACAATGGGAACAATTAACCGAAAAGAAAACAGTGGCACTCCTTTATTTCTTCACCATGATTCACATAATTGAAGTTGATGTAAGCAAGACTTTATTCGTAAATTGCAGTGCTCTACCAGGAAAAGTTGGCAGTTAATGTAGCTGAAGAATATAAAATTGAAGTATTTTGCTTATAGCTGCACCATGTTGGACAAGTAAGGGAGTAAGTTGGGAATACAACTTAGGGCTCTGGATTCTATGACAAGCATTTTATCCCTTTAACTATTTTCCCTGCCTAAATCACACACTGCCACCCACCCACTGACAGTCTTACCAGTTTCCGAAAGGAGCTTGCAGAGCAGCTGTAATGTTGTGGCACGGGACTCTGCACCTATCTGCATCAAGCTACTTTCGAAATATTTATGGACCTCACTAGAGTGAGAATGGGCTGCAAGAGTAAAGTGAAAAGAAAAAATAGACATAATTGAAAAATAACACAACATAAAATTATGCAAGAAGGAACTCAATGCCGGGGAGCAGCCCATCAAGGCCATTCTTCAACGCATGTCCAGGAGGTATGTTATTAATGGTCTGCAACATTTAATTATGATCTTACGAGCACATGGTACTCATGTGACTACTATAGCTGTATATAGTAAACTGGGCACCATATTCCAGTAGCAAGCCAACCAATGTACTGGGTGGGGAGATAAATACTGAAGCAATAGTATCTTTTAAGACAATCAAGTTACGTGCAGGGCAGTGTACAGAAATTAATGTTACAGAGGACCTGATCCCTAGTAAAGGCCAATATATACTTGCAGTATCACAAATATATACATACATACATTTATGACCAACTCACCCAGTGACAGGATAATAGCCGTGGACAACTTGAGTGGCACTTCTGTTTCATCGGAAACCCCACTTGAGGGTGTGCAGATCTGCCAATAACAAAGCCATAATAAATAATAATGGAAGCTAGGCTATCTGAAAGCCAATCCCATACATCAAGACAGCAAATAACTTCCAGTGGGGGAATGATAGCATAGGAGTTTGTCAGGACTTGTGGGGCCATGATCCATACCACGCTACAGTAAAATTAATTGTGTGGAATACAGCATATTCAGGGTGCCCGATATTGGTGGAAGTGCAAATTCTCAGATACCACTCTAAGATGGATGCCTTAGTTTCCTATGGTTTTAGGATAGTTTGTAGACTTAGAAGTCTGGCGAGATTGCAGAAGGTAGTGGTACTTAATGCTTTTAACAAAGCTGGCACTAGTGGCGGCTATTCAACGTAATCAAGACGAAGGCTGTTGTTACACTTCATCTTGGTTTATCTCTGGGGACGGTAAAGCTGTTCCCCTTTTGAGTCCTACGGTGTCTGGCCAGCATAGTGGGTTGCATGCTTTTCAGAGCAGGCCTTTTTTGCTTCACTTTTTGCCCATTTTGCGTCCCAGGTCTCTAGTCAGCAGAGTGGGGAGCGAGTGTTTCTGTCAGTGGCTTCATTAGGGCCTTTTTCTGTTCTCGCCGCCACTTGCTGTTTCTGCTGTACCACTTCATTTTTTTTTCTTTACCGGCATTCAGTTCTCGCACTTTGGCCCTCATCAGAGATGCTTGTCTTTTGTTTCCCATTCATTCCAGATTCCACGTGCCAGCATTGCTATTTGGAATTTCATGCTTATGGCCGTCAAGTTGTGCACCTGTTTTCAGAGGGCCTTCTTATATGTGGACTGGGGTCTTGAATGCTTCAAGTTTGGATTGTAAGGATATTCCAGAAATGTTGTGTATTTGGATTATTTGAACTAAATTGTGGGGTAGTTTCTGCACATATTGACTTTAGGAACCTTAGTGGGATAAATACTGAATTTCCTTGATTGATGGCATTAATCAAATGCATATGATATAGCCTTATTATTATTAAATATATAGATTTAAGATTGGGTGTACTGTTGTTGGGAATGTCATGAAGAGTCCAGTATATGTTATATAGTAAAGTCTAACTGGACAATTGAACCTCCGAGATAAGCTTTGTTAGTATTATGTATCTGTTGTAAACCATTGTTATTGGGTACAGCTTTTTTCTTTCAGGTCTCCATCCTTGGTGTTACCCCTGGGTCCCTTCCCTTTCCCTGTCACTCTGTTCCTCTGTTACCTATTATCAGAGCCAGAGCTGCCGGGAGGCAGACTTATGGGTGGTTCTTGCAGAGGAGCTCTCAACACTGGCAGATTTATATCCATTGTCTTCTTTCTTAGCATCCTAGAAGCAAATTGGTTCATATAGGATTTTTATGGATTATAATTTAATATTTTATGCAAGAGAGTTCCCAAATGTCCTTTAAAAACACTCCTACTATAAATTGGATTAAGGAGAAACGTTATTTGTTACAATATGTTACACAGGAAATGTCTGTCGCCTCCCACTGATATGCTTTGTTTGTCCTCATGTATATACTTACCAGGTGATGCAGGACGGCAAGCACGGTTGGCACAGTTCCATTCAGTGCTCTGCAACTCTTAGTAACAGCTGCCTTGATGCACAACTCAAGGGTCTGCAAGGAGATAAGAAAATTGAGATGAGGCCAAAGGGCAGTTTGTGCAAATGATGATGGTCAGTGGTGAATTACAAACTTCAAAGTGTAAATTCTGTCTGAATGCAAGAGTGGGTTGGTGTGCGAATGAGCTCTCTTGTGTACTAATTCTAAATACATATGACCACAAGTAGATTTTGACAGATGACCGTGCTTATGTCTAATTTTTTCTTTCCTGGTTGTTCTGTTTTCTTGACTCACAGTGCCTTAAGATCTCTCAGATCCACGTAGTGATTTCTGTAGAGGTTATCTGTTGGAGTCAGATGTTGGATTTTAGTCCATCAAGGAACCAGAAGAGAACATGTTCAGCATTTAACAGGGGCATGCCCTAACACATGTAGCCTAGACTCACTTGTCATCGTAGGCCCTGTATTCTTAGCCACTGTTGATGATGGCCCTTGCCTTGGTTGTCCTAGTTCTCTTGGTGGTTCTAGTTCTCTTGGCTGTCTGATACTCCTTCTTCTTATGGCACTGTCTAGATCCTCTTGGCCATCTTAGTCCTTTCCTTCCTGGCCTTGGTCTTCCTGCTCCTGGTCTTCCTGCTAATCTTGGTCTTAATGGTACCCATCAGTTTTGTTGATCTCTCTTTCCTTTTCATATCATCATACAGCCTTTGCTTTTCCTGTCCCTAGTTCTCCTGATGCGTGTCCCGTTGTGATTCCCTTGATGGTTGTGTCCTCTTGGTGGACCTGGTAATCCTAGTGCTCCTGGACTTCCTGGTTGCCATAGTCCCTCTACTCCTCTTGGTCATTCTCCTCTTCCTGGTCTTCCACCTATAGGTTTTCCTCTTCATGCTCCTGGTTTACCAGGTCTTCCTTTTAATAGTTCTCTTAATCTTCGTATTGATTTTCATGTTCTCCTTTTCTAGGTCTCTTCCTCCTGATCATCTATTCTTCTTTCCTCTCTGTCAACTCATATTTTCCTCAAAATCATCCTCCTGGTCTTCATCTACATATTCTTGGTCCTGGTCATCTAGGTATTGGCCATTGCCATAAGTAGCCCTTATCCTCCTGAGATCCTACTCCTGTTAAAAGGATTATCTTTACCATGGTGCTTATTGCTGTGTCCCTCCTAGTTGTTCTTCTGGTGCTCTTGCCCTGGTGTTCTTCAATCTTTTCATTCTTCGGGTCCCAGTCCTGCTGGTCCTCATGATCTTCATTGTCCTTATGTTCATGGTCCAGCTAATCTTGGTCATCCTCTTCCTGGTCCTCTGGATCCTCTGGTGCTGTTACTCCTAGCAATCCTGGTGTTGGCCCTCAGGTTTTTCATGGTGGTCATGGTGGTGGCTGCTGTTCTGGACCTCCTAGCCTGTGCTTTCTCTTCATGGTCTTCTTCCTCTTACTGGTCTCCCTCCTCCTGGTTTTCCTCATTATTCTCCCAGTCCTCTTAGAAATCCTTTTCCTATTCTTCCTGGTATTGATCCTCTTGGTTTTCCTAGTTCTTGGACATGGTATTGGTCCCCTGTTGGTTCAAGTTTTCCAAATCCTTCTGGTGGTCCTGGAGTTTCCAAGCTTCTTGGCTGTCCTGGACCCTCACCTCCCTTCTACTCATCCTCATGGCCATCTTCCTCCTCCTCATTCTGTGTAGGGTCTTCACAGTGGTGTAGGTTCTCCGTGTCGACCTGCCCATCTTCTTCCTTCTTGTTCTGGTGATCCTGGTCCTCCTGATGACCCTCCCTTTCCACTTGCACATCCTTCTTCTCCATTCCATTCCATTCCAAAGTAGCTTTATTCGAAGTATACTCATAAAAGCACAAAACAAACAACATTTAGATACAGTTAAAAATGCCTTGACTGGATAGTTAAAAATGTTTGATAAAACGTAGATCTCAGAGCAAATGGACGAGATAAAAGTTACATTAATTCAATTTTCTTTGCATTATGAAATACATTACAGCAGACAAAAACAATTTAAAATAATCAATTACATTCAGTGGCCAGGCAAGGGAAGTTAAAATTAATGCTCACCAAAGAATTACCCAGATTTAGGTTTCAGCCTTATAGCCCACGCCCATCCTAGGTATTTGGCTACCGCTATTGTGATAAATGGTAAAGTGCTGGTGCGCATAAGCCTTTCCGCTTTGGCGCTCCTAAGTGTGCAAAGTAGTTTGCACACTGGAGCCAGCCAAACTCGCCTAGCGAGTGCATAGGCGGGACAGGCAAATAGCAGGTGGGCAACTGTTTCGCTATGACTCCCACAGGCAGGACAGATGTTATCACTTGTGGGAGTCCACCTGGACATAAGGGACTTTAAAGGTAAGGAGCCTGCCCTGAGTTGGAAGTAAAGCTTCCTATCTCTCGGCCTGGTGATATTATCCCAATAGGATTCTAATCTGGGTGTGAGTTTTGTTTCTAAGAAGATTCCCACCATAGAAGATGAGTCAGAGTTACTCCAAGCATTAAAAGCAGCCCACTCCCAATACTTCTCTTTTAGGATGTTTAGAGGGAAAAGAAGCCTCTAATGGGTTCTCCCATAGCATTCTCATTCCCAGGCCAATCAGGCTATTCCTAACACCTCTTAACCAACCGATTTTATGGAAGGCATCAGATTTTATTACATCCAGAAAACCTGAGGCATATGATGAGACTTCATGTGTTGTTATATAAAATCGGACGCAACTTGGCGACATCAATAATAGCTTTTCTACCCAAATCATATCTAAGTGGCTTAAGAGGGGTGCTTTTTGAGAAATTGGTAATGCTACGGAGGAACTTATTTTCAGAAAGAGTTAAAGGTGCTGCTTTCTCAAACCCCCATAATTCGGCACCATAAAGAGCGGGGCTAACAGCTTTAGATTCATAAACTTGGAGGACTGGTCTAATTGTTTTTTTTTAGAGACCTTTTATGCTCCAGACTTAAAGCTCCCATAACTTGTCGATGTTTCAGGGCTGCTAAATCTATATGGCAGTCCCACTTAAGTTTCTTCTCTAACTGTATACCCAAATAGGTAAAAGCCCTGACCAGTTCAAGTGGTTGTTTATTCATAAAAACCCTCCCCTTAAAACTTCAATGCGGATTAAAAGCCATGAATTTCGCTTTTGACACATTAACTTCCAGGCCTCAAGCAGCACAAAAATCTTCAAAAATTGATAGAGCTCACTGGAGGCCATTAGGAGTCTTGGAAATAATTAATGTGTCATCTGCAAACATTAAAATCTGAATTTTTACACCTGCTAGAGAAGGGGCATCTGTATTCACTGGCAACAGACGGTCCACTATTCCATTAATATAAAAGGAGAATAACGTTGGTGCCATGGCACAGCCTTGCCGTACCCCTCGTTCAACCGGAAACTGGGTGGTGACCCTACCCTGCCCTCCCCAGCGGATTCTAGCATGATTGCCCTCATGCAGCCTCATTACGAAGGTTAGGATCTCGTCCGAAAGGCCTAATTCCCTCAACGTCACCCATAACCGGGAACGGGGGACAAGGTCAAAAGCTGAACGTAGATCGACAAAGGCAGTATAAAGGCTGCCCTTGCCCAATGTAACAGTCTTCCACTATAAAATAATAAAATGAATGACTTGATCAATGGTGCTAGTGTATTTAAGGAAACCCTATTGGAAAGGGGGCAATATACTATTCTCTTCAATCCAATCTAAGATTTTGTTTAGGATCAACCTCCCAACTACCTTCTGAATTGTATCCATCACGCTGATCTGTTGTTCCCCGGTTGAGTTTTATCTCCTTTTTTATATACTGGAATTATCATGGCCCCTTTCCAGGAAACCGGGATCGGGCCACACTGGGCCGATGCATTTGCCAACAAGATGTATTTACCCCATCGTATTTTGTCGTAGAGGAACACATCTGCAGGGACACCATCGGGTCCTGGCGCTCTACCTCCAGCAACTGCACTAAGAGCTGCTAAAACTTCTTTGTCATTAAAAGCCTCATCAGTATAAAAAACATAACTAACTTCTTCCATTTGATCATCTAATGGGTTACGCCCATATTGGGACCTAAAGTAATTAACCCATCCTTCATGAGAGACATGAATTAGGGGCTGATCAGGTTGACCCCCTCTGCCTCACTTAATGATATTCCAAACTAATTTGGTCTTATTCTGCAAACTAGCTTCTTTTAGGTCCTGCCATCTAAGCTCATCCGATAGGCACTTGGCTTTATGGATAGCTTTTTTGTATTCATATCTTGCAGTACGGACTGTACCCATTTCCCCAACCCTGATAGCATTGCCAAGGGCAATTCTTGCTTGCCTACATTCATTGTTATACCACCGAAAGGGTTTGGAGTCAGCTAGTTTCTGGCTTCTATGGCGCTTAATAAAGTGGCTACTTGTACTTCTTCTCCTCTTTGGCCTCCTGGTTCTGGTCCTTCTGGTCTACTTCATTCTACTTATTCTCCTGGTTTTACTGATCCTTCTCTTTGTCTTGGGCATGCTGGGCCTTATATCCTTGGGGTCTCAGTCATCCTGGTCGACTGTGGTTTTTGGCTGCCTGATCCTCCAGGTTTTTGCCATGGTCCTCCTGCTATTGCTTTCTCTTCATTATCTTGGAAATCCAGTTCCGTGTGTTCCTAATCCTGCTAAATGATCTTGGTCCTCCTCCTCCTCCTCCTCCATTCAGTTGTACTGAACTTTTTGGAGAGTCTTGTTCCCTTGTCCGCCTCCTCTGTTTGACCTCCCTTTCAGCCTCCTGTTTCTCCCTGTTCATCCTACAGGTCCTCTAGTTATCTGCCTGCTTCTCCAAGTGATCCACACTCCACTCATGTAGTCACATCCAAAGTCAGCAAAATACACCCTCAAGCCAAAGGGCACACTTAGATGTAGCATGGGTGGATGAACACTATTGGAAATACATTTTCCCCTTTTTTGCTGTTAGATAGTAAAATACAGACATAATTGGGGTGCTCCTCTAAAACGTGAATCCATGTATGCGCCGCTACATCTGTTTCACTATTAACAGTTGTGGACCAGGATTGCTCAATGTCCCTCTTGCACCCCTGCACACTGTGAACCATGGGAGTACAGAGGAGCCTAAACGGATAGTGTTTGCTTATGAAAATCAAAGGCAACGTGGAGGCAGGAGCTGCAACACAGAAGATGGGTGACGACTAAAAGCAGTTTTAGGAACACATTTAGCTACACAGATGCTAATGAGGAGAATGATCACCTGCAATGAAGGCTTGTAAGACTCATTGGGGGAACAACCTTAAATTATGTATATGGTCAATATGCCATACAACAAAATTCTGTCATGTTTTTATGTTTGTAGCTGGTATTCAAATTTTTATTACAAGTGGAGACTGTCAAAAGAAGGACTTGTAAGGAAATTTGAACATCCTCTCCTTTTAACTGTAAGTGCTGAGACCTAGCAGAAACTGTTCCACTTAGAGCCTCAACATTAATCTACAATTCTCGAGCCTTAAAAACAATAGTTCTGTGGAAATGAAAATTGGCAGATTGGAGACGTAATGATTCTAATATTGTGTCCACCAAGGTCTACGTCACTCTTGCTTTTTCAGCTACTACAGTTTGCACGTCTCTAACTACGGACTCTTTCCTTTGCTTATATTTGTTTTTATAGCAACTAAAAGTAGTATTCTATAATTCCAACACATTATTGATTACCAACATGATACATTTCCAGTGCTCCTCTTAAGACTTCACTGTTTTACCTGTATGTTCGGTCACCAGGAGTGCAATACAAAGTCATGGGGCTCCTTAGTGAAGGTCATTTGTAAATGTACTTATATTTCACAGGGTGTAAGCAGCCTCTCAGACTAGAGAAAATGCAATGGCACACTGTTTGTTATAAGAGGTCACTAGGGCTTTAGTAAGCCCAATTACTGCTTGGGACCTATGTCAGGGCTCTAGTGACTGAAGATATGCTGTTTTGTTATGATTAACGCATCAAGATGGAGCATCAGTATGCTCAATTTCACTTCCATAACCAATTTTACTTACCCAGTATCACAACAACAGGTGAAGCAAATTTCAGCACTGTTGATGTTTATTTAAAATCTAGCACAATTGCTTTGGTCCACATTTCTCCTTTATTAATCCCGATTTCATATGTAACAAATACTAATGTGCATTTTGCTTCTCTGGCTGCCTTCATGGATTGTGTACTAATCACAATTGAGCTGGTTCAGTATTTGGAATTAATGTTGGAAAACTATATTCCCTGTAATCCCTTCATCTCCCAAAACAATACACCAGCTCAAAACTGAAATAATTACTAGGCGTGAATGTGTCAAATAGTGGGGAATTACTGTCCGAATAGGTGTGGTGGTTCTATTTCTCAGGGTTACCTAAGGGGCAAACTTGGAATCATACATTTTTCCTACATCCCAAAATTTCTGATACCCACAACATTGGTACTGTTGGGAGCGGAATGCCAATATGTTGGTCCAATGTACACATGATGGAGGCCTAAACCATCTCACAACTCCACCTGTGGTGTAACTAACTCACCAATGGAATCCTGTAGTTCTGTATTTACCCTCATTTCTCAATAATGTAGTGTTTCATTGCAGCTAATCTCTCATTATGAGATACAGTGTTCATTATGAGTGGATCATTTGGGATTGGTTGAAGTGGCAAGCATGGACAGCAAATAAAGGTCACACTCACCGTGAGCAAACGAAATGCCATATCAGCAGGCAGCTGGGGCTGGAGCCTTTCAACTTCATTGACCAACCAAGGAAGCTCCTTATCTAGTTGCTCCTCTGGCAGAATGGAGGCCAAATGTCCCAGAGTGGTGATGACCTGCCCCCAGACCTGTTAAGATAAATTACACCAGGTTTTCAGTTCCACACACTAGACATTAACTACTAAGAAAAGATGAGCCACATGTGGAAGTAGAGGGTTCCCTGGAGAGGCAGCTGCACTTGACATCTGTTCACTAGGAAGTGATTCTGTCATGCAAAGGTAGTGGTTTCTGTCACTGGCAGAATATTCCAATAGACAAAACTGATTCTCTAAAATAGAAATGTTATCCATGAATTTGTTTCGCTCTTGTCTTATTTGGATGAGGGTTCCCCACCCACTCTCTCTATTTTCTCCCTCTCCCCAGCTCTTTTAAAAAATATATTTCCCCTGCCTCCTATTCATGGACAGGTTGTAGTAGACATAGAAAATACACTACTGCAGCTGCGATTTTATTAAATTGCCCTAGAATCTAATTCTGTCACTTTCTTTTTCAAAAATACTTATTACACTTACTGTTCCCTAATACTTAAGTATTATAGCATGGTTTAGCTTTGATTTTGTTTTATATATCTGACCTGATAGGAATTTGATACTTGGTCGGGTACAATAAAGGTTTTTACACATTTTATTCAGCTACATAAATAGAGATCACAAGTCTGGGTCAAGAGAATGAATTTCATATTTTTTTGTATTTCATCAAATAAAGTATATATGCAAAGGCAGAGGAAGGGGCAGTCAATGTGTATGCATCAGTTATCTCACAAAATGTAACAGCTCTAAACCTTCATCCACTGCACTCTGTTCTTTCCCCACTTTACCAACTCACCTCCTGGAGAATGGGGATGGTTTCAAGAAGAAATACCTTACAGGTTGAGTAGGCTTCAAAGAAAAGTGTGACTACAGGAGTGTCTACACTGGAAGCAAACTGGCCTGATAACATCTCAATGACTGCACAAAAATAAAAAAATTACAGTTAAGTTCAAAGGCTTAAGTGTTGCATTAATCTACACATGTACCAGCTCGTCTGGTAGTGCATAGGACATACTGAGCAAAAACAGTTCAATGCGTCTGCTGATAGGAAATGAGTTTTAGCAGGTATTAGACTCAATTCACATAGGTATTCTCTGACTCTCATAGATACTGTAATGGTATCCGTTTCGATCATGCATCCTATTGCACTTTTGAAGCATTCTAGACAATATATGGTAATAATTCCAAATTACTGCAACTCATTGTATTGAACTAAAATGAAGGAAAGGCAGAATATGTTTCACCAGAGTACTTTTTGCATTCAATTAGCAACAAAGCAATTTAGTTTGTACAGTTTTGTTGTTTATGAAATAAGAGTGGAGAAATCAGATTTTGCACAAGTTATTACTGTATGACGATATTTGCCCTCTTGGCAAAATAAAAAAAAGTATGTAAAAATATAAAAGATGATGCATCCGAGCATTCCTCATCAGTAATTTTGTGAATCATTTTATGTGGTTACAAAGAAGTGCTGGTTCAGATATCACCAGAGTAAAAAGTGGTGTAATGATTTTGCACTCTTCTGCTAATCAGGCAGGAAGACACTACATTGGTTTTAATCTCACATCTAAATAAACACTGATTCATTCAATTTCCTATATTAAGCATAGCAAAACGTGTGAAATCACATTGCCCCTTTTTCTGTCATAATATTGAAAATGTTTAGTTGGGAGCAAATCTTGCTTCCTGCATTCTTTATTTTTCAAGAGGCAAAAATGGTTAAAATATATTTACTCCATGATTTGCACCAGTCTTAATCTTTACTTAACACGGTGACTAGTTTGCAATTGTGCGAGCTCTAGGTTGCAACAAGATGTCTGTGCCATTGAAGTGAACAATTACCTCTGGGAAATGATGTATAATTTCTACAGGTTTTAATGCTCCACTTCCTAGGGAGGTAAGTTCACAACATAAGGCCTGATTCAGGCTGTGGCAGATGGTTATCCCGTCACAAACGTGATGGGATAGCCCGTCCCTCTTATTACACATACAATAGGATACAACTTGTCCACCGAACTCTAAATCAAGCCCTTCGTGTTTTATTACTGAAAAGAATAGGGGTTTTCCCGGAGGTGCACTATACAGACTAGAGATGTGTTCCAGTCATTACATGGCAAACTTGACACAGCAGCTCAGCATGCCAGTCCAATTGGCAAATGTACTAGAAAGTAGTGGAGTTACACATTATGCAGACCATTGTTGCAGTTGAGTTCTGATTTGTGCCACAAATGAAAGTTTAATGCAGATAAGTAATCAGTTGTTGAAAACAATGGGATGAATAGGGACTGTTATTCTCTGCACCAATCAGACATAAGAAATTGCATCTCTTTGCATGAAGGGTGCTCTCAGGAAAGGTTACAAAAGTGAACTTAATAAAGGTGTCCTTTCCCAACACTCTCCCAACCATCAAACCAAACCCGACCGCTCCACCAGCGCAGGTGCACACCAAGGCTAAACCAATATTTCTGGTTGATTGTAGAAGCAGTCTTCATTACAGGAAAGAGCGTTCTGAGAATCAGATCTAGATATGGTTCCATTTCCGGTCCTGTAAGAGAAAATAGGACAAACAATTAATTAAACTAAACACTAATACTAACTTAAGATGATGAGTGTGCTGCAAAGTTGGTGTTGGTCATGAAACATATTGTAAAAAAATCTTGATGCATGGCCTTGTATATTTTCCACCCAGCAGAACATAAAACGTAATGCAAGAAGCGGAAAAGAACGTTTCACATTGTCTTTTCCCAGGATTCACTCGCACCTTTTTATGACGGTGATGAAGGAGTTCGGCATTATAGCAGAGTTGCTGCATTTACAGAAATTCTAAATCCTTGTACAAATAAAGGCTTAATAGTTAAGTAGCTGGTTGGTGTAGAGCTGTTTCAGTTTTTAACAGTTTTTCCTCAAGAGACATAATGAAACAAAACCTGTAAGGGACATCTGGTACTGGTATGTGGTGCTAAAATGTGAATCTAAAATGTGAAATTACTAAATTTCAACAAATCTAAAAAAATATGTATCATTTGAACATAATAACCAAAATAGCAGCAATACATTTGCATCTTTCAAAAGTGGCTGTCAGTGGACCTGTATTTAAGATGCAACCATTCACTTCTAAAGCCTCTTGCTGGAGTTCCATATTTTGAAGCCTTCTGATGGCATAAGCACGGAGATGCTTGTTTCTTTAATTAGCACTGTACAGAAAGTAATCGTTTTAGAGCTTATTTGAATTACCATTATGACATGGGGTTGCAACACATAGTGGTGCTGTTGTATTTCCTTCCAATTAATTGTCACTTCCTTAAAAAATTAATTGTTTTAACTATGCGGGCTGAAATGGCAAAGGCATGGGCATGGGACTCTATTCTGAATGCCACAATCAGTTTGAAATATATGTAGAAAATAACTTAAATATACCCTGTGGCTTCTTTCCACTTTCAATTTGCATTGTATATGCAATGCTAGTGATTGATCCATTCTCAATCACCACTGTAAAATGCATAAATTCGCCATACTGTTATGGGTTTTGTACAAAATGTAGAAATACTTTAAACAAGCAATGGAGTAAGGGAACTGAAAGAACAATGGAGTAAGGGAACTGAAAGAACATGTTGCCACATGCTTCAGAGCCCACTCTGTGTATTTGAGTGTTGTGATGACATGAGCCATAGACAGATAAAATATTTGCAGACAGACCTAAAATGAATGTAGAATCCGGTAGACTGCCACAGAGCACAGTGTTTGACAACAACATAGCATTTTTTCAAATTACCGTATTGAATTGTCATTTGATGAATGGCCCAAAAAACAATCTCCTCTGGAATAGAAGGCACCGTAAACAGATTTACAATCTTAGAAGATATTGACTGTGGTATCCACTTGGTAAGAGAAATTTGACACATTAAAGCCATCCTTTCAACTTCAGGCGAATTCTCCTAAATATGCAGAAATAGGAAATATTGGTAATTTGAAACATTTGTGACAAACAAGAGGAGAAAAACAAATCCAAAACAAGTATTAAGTACCATGGATCAGGTATAGAGGGAATATTGTGAAACAGGAGATGCTTGAACAAATCAATAACGGCTTGATTATGAATTTGGCGGATGGGATACGCCATCACAAACGTGACGGATATCCCGTCCGCCATATTACATGTTCCAACTATAGGATATAATTGAATTGTAATACGGAGGTCGGGATATCCCTCACGTATGTTATGGAGTAAACCTGTCCTCCAAACTCCTAATCAGGCCCTAAGACTCAATTATCAATAAGATAGAAGCGGAGCAAATAACAACAATGTAATCACTCCTTGAAATAGACCAAGTAGAACCAGCAGTTGCCAAAACAGATTGAAAATAAGGATGTAGTCTGAGATTTCTTGACCCCTAGCAGCAAGAAAGTTTACAGGATAAAAATGGGTCATAATAAAATTATAAATATATTGGTACCCCCAATGAATGAATAAATAAGTCCATCAAAATATCAGAAATTCTTGTCTTTTCTTAATTTCACATCAAAAAGGCTTTTCTTATTTTTATAAATGAATGTCTTTCTGCACTGCAGAGGTATCCAAAAGTGACTTATACCATTTAGGATGTGCACCAAATGTATTGCTTGGTACATGCTGAGAGGTGCGAGCTATTCGACCTAGTCGCTTTCTGTATTGGCATGGGGCATATATCATCAGAAATAATTAATTCTATTTGGCTATTCTCTAGACCTGGATTACCTTAGTGTTTTATACTTATGAAATATCTGTACTAGGGGTATAAGTTTGTGAAATATTTAACCTCCTTTCAACACAATACTGGTCTTAGAGACTGCAATATCTTTTTGAGCGGAACAAAAGGTAAACTGGCTTTAAAAACACTGAATGATTATATTGACAAATATTTTACCTATTTTAAGTCTAACAAATGTATTTTAAACACTCTAATTAGGATGGACTGTCTTAGATAAAAATACATGGAAATACATGATAAAGCACAATGTCAATAAATCAACAGTACTGTAATGGTATAATACATGAACTACATGCTAATAACAATGTGGTGTGTTACGAAATAGGTCTACAGTTGTTTCATCTCCTTGTATATCTTGATAAAAACATGACCTTGCTAGTGAAGTCCTGAAGTCTCAGAGGCCAGAGAGGGTGCAACAGTGAAAGATGTGTGGCACTTCCAAGCTGCTGTTCTGTTTTGTACTGCCAGCATATCGGAACACATTTGGAGGTGGGTATATTACTTAACTTCATTTTCATGGGGATGACTGGGTTTCTGAGAATCTCCGTAGCACCTCCCAAAGTGTGCCTCGGTAGGCGTGATACCTTTGCACTGCTTCCCTTAGAGTTAGACATCTTCTGCGATCCAGTTTGCCTTTGCCAGTGCTTAGTAATTTGACAGAAACACCTGGACAAAAGTGTTCCCTCATTTGTATGGGCCCTAGCCTCCTAGAAAATGGTGTAATGCATCTTGACACAGTGTGGGGGGTGAAATGGGTGCAAGTACAATGCTTGTTACAAAAGGCCCAGCACATGCCTTGTCAGAATCTGCTGCAAAACAAACACCACCTACCTCCTGTGGTTTTTGCCAATCTAGTCCATGATTTAAAATGAGTGCAGCCCCGAACTCTCATCCCCTTTCTTACTCTCTCTTCTCTCAGTTTCTCACACACATAAACAACTACACACACAAACCAGTACAGACATGCACACACATTTCTGTGTGCAAATCTGGTACTAAAATAGGCAATTCATTCTACAAAATACAAATCAAGATCTATGAGAGAGCTTTACCTTTGAATCTATTAGTTTGTTATATACAGATTGACTCTATTTTGTGTTCTCAGCCCTTGCCTACCTGTGGAATGTAAAGAAGAATCCGATTCTCGGTGTTACAATATTGCTACCTTTGTTAAGATATTTCAGAAGTTCTTTAGGAGTAAAAATATGGAATTTGGGGCCTGATTTTGTATTTGACAGGCAAAGCAGTGTCCTCCAGGGTGTCAGAGGACATTGCGTCCGCCACCCCAATGGTATTTGAGTTGTTATGTTTCAAGCTGACCTCTTGCCCAGCGATCATCTCTGTACTTTGAAAGGAACCACTGTCACAGCGGTTTCCATCAAGGTACAAAAGGTTTGGTGGATGGCCATCCTCGGTTTGACAGCCGTTCACCAACTATTTAACTTTTTTTTTCAGAAACCCATGAAGCAGCAGTTCCTGAAAAACAAAAGATTCATGACTTCCACACTCTGGGAGTTTTCTCCCAAGGTGTGGAGATCATTATTGTTTTTTTTCTGTCCCTCACAGGCAAGTTTTTTTGCAGTGATTGGCAAAAGAAAATGATTCCAGGCTTTGGTCAACTGAGCCATCAAGAAATCCACTGATTGAAAAGTTGTAGTCTGCCCATCTGTAAATAAGGCAGGTGGACAAAAGCTTGGAGGGCAGGGTACTCCGTCATATTTGCAACGGTATAACCTGTACGCCAACCTCTAAATCAGGGGCCTAATGTTTGTTATAGTCTTATTAAAGGCTGTGCAAAATATATAAAGAGGTGAAACAATCATAGACCTGCGTTGAAATCCACCGGTTTCTCTCCTAGATATATATTGAGCATCATATTGTTACAAAGAAATATTTACTTTGATGAATGCTCATTTACTTTTTAATTGATTTATGTATTTACAGCTTTCTTTTGTCCTTAGTTGTGAAATAAACCTCTCTTTCTTTTACTGTCAATGTGCAGAAAAAATAGAGTGGATAACATTTGAGATGTTATGACTTTTTCCGTTTGACCAGATTAATGTTTTTCTAATGTATAGATGTATTTATAATTGAAAACCTCTGAACACAATATGCAAAAAATGTATTTAATAGTTACAAAAATCACAACCAAGTATACCATTATTTAATGGAATCAGAGATAAAGCAGAACAGTTTTATTGTTGCATTTGTTATGGGCATCGGTGCGGGATGTTGTGTTTATGTTTGAGATAAGCTGTATAGAGTAAAGTTTGTGAGACTTATGATTTGGTGGGTATTGAGAGTGACAGTGGTGGTGCAGGAGTTGTTGGTCAGTATGTAGGTATAAATTATAGGATGTCTGGTCTGGGGGTTAGAATTTACCATGAGGCAGTTGATTTATTTGAGGGTAACATATGGAGGGCTCTGCGCTCAACCAGGAGTAACCTTGACTTCTGGGCCTCCCTGCCTTTGTCGGTTGCGGGGCGTGTGGCATTATTAAAAATGATAACCCTCCCCCGTTTACTCTATTACTTTGTTACCCTGCCGATTTGGATACCTGGAAAGTGCTTTGCCCAATTCAACTCCATGGTTTCGAGCTTCCTGTGGGGAATGGGACGAAGAAGAGTGTCTCTGCCGACCATGATGCGCCCGCGTCGGGAGGGAGGCTTTGCAGTGCCGGATTTGAGGCTTACTACAATGCAGCCCAGTTCCAATGGCTCACACAACGGCTGGCAGGGAAGCTGGGAATGGAGACAAACCAGAGAAGAAGGGACCTAGAGCTTCGTCACTTGAGTCGGATTTTGCTACCGTTCCCTATGCGGGAACGTGAGGTATCCAGGGATCTATGGGTCCTGAGGCAATGTTGGTATAGGGCTATACGACGCAATAAAGGGGTCCGGCATATGCCCCTGAGATCCCGGTGTGGTTCTGTGAGGAGCTCCCCCATGGAGGAGATTGACAGCGGCTACATGACTGGGAGGAATCGGGGATCTCCTTCATTGGAGATCTGTATGAAGATGGTGCACTTTTACCATTTCAAGACCTCATGCAGAGGCACGAACTTCCTGCTCAGGACTTTCTCTTGCACGCGGGATTAACAGCTGCTGTGCGCAAGCACTGGAAAAAAGGGTTAGCGAAACCACGGGTCTTCCTTCCCTGCCAGTATGTGGTCACCTCTGTAGGTAGGATCAAGGCGGTGACGTGCTTGTATCGGAGGTTGATCCAGGGCTTGAGGACACCTCTGGAGGGACTGCGTATTAAGTGGGAAACTGACCTGGGAACGTCTATAGAGGAGAAACCTTGGGAATTGTTAATGGAACGGACCTGGAAATGTTCCCGAAACGCGAGATTCCAACGTATTCAATTTTATGTGTTTCATCGGGCGTATCTTACGCCTCACAAAGTTTTTGGGCTCCCACGCTACCTGCCCACGATGCAGACTGGAGGGTGCGGTATGCATACACATGTTCTGGGATTGTGCGCTGCTTCGGGGATTCTGGGGAGAGGTACTGGCCAAACTGACGGAGGTGATGGAGAGGGACCTGCAGAATACTCCAGGGGTATGCCTGTTGCACTGGTTCCCCCACACTTCCCACAACAAAACCACGAGTAAGTTCCTAGACCTGGGGTTAGTTCTAGCCAAGCGTGAAATCACTAGCCATTGGAAGGCGGCCACGGCCTCTAGCGTTGCGCGCTGGCTAAGTGACTTTACTAAGTGGGCGGATTGCGAGGGGACGCTCCGCCTCCAATTAGCTCGGAGGACTGACAACGACAAATTCTGGGAGTCGGCGAGAGCCTGGGTGGCGTTGGAGGATTTGCTCAAGAATCCGACTGAGGATGATGACTGACCTCGCCGGCTATGGGTGCCCTCTTTATTATATGAGACTGCAACAACAGGTAGTGAGTTGAGAGAATGGGAGGAGCAAGCGTGGAAGTGGGAGTGTCCCTGCGGCGGAGATGTGGGCTACTGACATAGGACTAGGGTGGAGTATGCAGAACACATTATGAGCATTACATGCGCGGCTAGGGAAAGCGACATGTCTGAGGGGAGGTAGGTGGTAGGGTTCGGGGGGGGTAGAGGGCAGGGAGTTTGAGTTGAAGGGGGGAATTTTGTTTGTTTTAATCCGTGCTGAAACATAGAGGCTGACAGTGCCTGAATAGGCTCAGAGCAACATAATTTAGCCCTGTAGAACTGTGTCTCGGGTTCACTGGGATATAACTCTTGCTATTAGAAAGGCCTCACTCTATATGTGGAACAAATGGATGGACTAACACAGACTTGGCGGGGCGAGGCAAAATCTGGATGGGGATACAATTATTGGTCAAGTGTTGCGAGACTAAGGTAATGAAGTTTCATGTATCGGTGAATTGTTTGTGCATTGCATGAAAACCTAATAAAATATGTTTTCAAAAAAAATAAAAACCATATAGAATGTCTGGTGCAGGTGTTAATGTAGGGCTCCGAAGGAGGTGGAATGTAGTTACAGAAGTAAGCGAGACTTAAAGAGTAGGAAGTGGCGTGTTTCCTATTGGTGGATTAAAAGCAATGGTCTCCAACTAATCAATCACATGTTACTAGTAGCTCGCAGACTGCCATTGAGTAGCTCACATATGATAATTGCCTGTCAACAAGCTTGAGAATATACAGGTGCCCACCTGATAACACAGCTATTTAAAACACAGCTCCCGTTCCTATGATTTACTCAAACGCTGACAGTGCTTGAGGATGCAGACTACCCTTTTCTGAAAATAATTTCTTCGCTTTCTACTTCTTTCTAGCCTCATTTTACATGTCTTTCTGTTTTCCTTGTTTTTATGTCTCTCTTTCATTTCTCAATGTATTTTCTTCTCTCTTTCTTGCTGTCCTCTTTCTTTATTTTTCCCTCTTTCCCGCTTCCCCCCTATTTGTTTACACTATCTCTTTCCTTCCCTCCTTTGTTGTGCATTCTTTTTCAGTTCTCTTTCTTTTTTTCTTATTGGCTTAATATTCTTCTTGATATTTTTCTTTCTTTTTTTCTCATTTCAACCTCTATTTTCAATTTTTCCTCCATTTTCCAGTTCTTTGTATCTTTCTTACTATTTCTTTCTTCTCTTTTTCAATCTTGTGTCTCTCAGTAATTCTTTCCTTTCTTCTTTAATTTTTTCTTTTTTCTCCAATTTCTGTTTTTCTCTTTTCTTCGTTTATTATTCTTTCTTCTACTCTTACTTAATTTCCCTCCTTCTCTCTTTCTTTTCTTTTGTCCTATCTCCATCTTTCTCAATGTTTTTCTTTCTCTGGTTGTTTCCTTCTCTCCCTTCTTTTTTTCAGTCTTATCTGTTTTCTCTGCCTTCATCTTCCCTCCCCTGTTATTCTTTTTCTGTATTTCTCCTTTTGGTGTTATTACTTATTGTTCTGTTTCTTTCTTGTTCTCCTTTCTTCATCCACAAGGATCTTTTCTTAATTCCACCTCTGATCTGATCTTCTCCCTTCTGTTTTCTTCTACTTTTTTTCTCTTATTTTTTTTCTTTCTTTCCTTCCATTGTTTTCTCGCTGTCTTTTTCTTTCTCTCACCTTCTTACTTTATTCTTTCTCTGTTGTGCTCTTCATTCTTTTGCGTACTTCTTTTTTACCATGTCTTCTTTCTTCCTGTATTTTCATTCAACCTTTCCTAGTTTGTTTTTTCGTCTTTCATCTCTTCTTAATTGCTTTCTTCCTTCATTTCCTGCATTTGACTCTTTTCTCTGGGTATTTTGTCCTCGTTGTTTTTTTCCTTTATTTTGATATTTCTTTTCCTATATTTCTCTTTCTTTCTTTCTTTGCTTTCTTTCTTTCTTTCTTTCTTTCTTTCTTTCTTTCTTTCTTTCTTTCTTTCTTTCTTTCTTTCTTTCTTTCTTTCTTTCTTTCTTTCTTTCTTTCTTTCTTCCTTACTTTCTTTCTTTCTTTCTTCCTTCCTTTCTGTTTTTCTTTCCTGATTTCTTTCTCTATTTTGTCATTCTTTCTTTTTGTTTTATTTATCTTCCTCTCTTATACTCATCTCTCTATTTAGGTGTTTCAAGAGCAAAGGGACAACACTGATCCTCAGGGACCCCAATTGTAAACCTTTGCGTTACAGCTCCTGTTCTATCAATACTTTATGCTCCCTGTATCTGGAATGAAGAACTTAAGGGTACTCTAGGGGCAGTGTTTAAGTTATTTGGTCTCTGTGTGCATTTATAAAATTCCTATATTAGACAGTAGCTCAGGGAAGGTTTGAGACTCCTGATTTAAAGAGTGTAATTGAACTCTAGGAAAGAAGTATATGCTAGCTAGTTGTAACTGATGTCTTTTGTGATGCAGGAGTGTAGAACAGCAAACATTGGGATGTAGGTTTCATGTACGATGTAGGTAGTGAAAGTGTGGTATGGAAGTGCAGTGTAGATGCAGGTTATAGTTTAGCTGGTGGTGTCAGATTTCCCTACAAAAGTATGAGAGTGTCATGCTTACCCTAATGTGCATTGCATAATGATGTTGAGTACACTCATTTTCTACAGGCAGACCATTTAAGGCACACTATTTCTTTCTTCCTCAGGACACACCCTAATATCAATATAATAATTCATCACTATCAACTCCAAAGTACTACTACACCAAACTAAAGGACCTGGAATGATAAAAAACATAACATTCAAACACTAGATAACACAAAATTAACTGTTGTCTTTTGAGTGCTAACAGCAGAGAAACTCCTTACTAAAACTATTAAAAGGGAATAATTGAATATTGCACCCACAATAGTATCAGAGATGGTAGTTAAAAAGATCAGCACATTGCATTTTACTCCTTACTAAAGAATTCTTAATGGAAATACATGAGAAACCGGTGTGTACATAACAAAACTGTTTGGAACATGCCATATTTTATAGTTAATTAATTTTTTATCTGTGCAATGGTTTTAATTAACTATGCACTTTACAAATAAAACGGACTTACTTAAACTTACTTAGTTAATAAGGCCATTTTAAAAATAATGTGTATGGATACAGTGTTACGTTAAGTGTTTGCAGTTTAATTGAAATAGAAATACTATCGCTGAATTTCAAACTCTGTGAAATCAAATATAACTTCTTGCTGCAGACACAGCTGAACTAGCACCTAATCTATCATATGGGTCCATCTGACATAATGTTATGACACAGTTGCAGCTGGTGTCAATGCAGTACTGCACATAGATTTTTTCTGCTCTGCCTTCAATGAACGGCCCCAAGTGCAAGGTCAACATGTGGCCATACATACTGGATTTTCCTACGGTACATCAGCCTGTCTGAGCGCTACTGATTTTCCTGCTAACAGCCCTTATTTTATTAAATCTGTCATCCTTTGTCAAATTCTATTGAAGGTGTTGTACCTGAATAGCATGGTCAGAATATTGACTGACATAATACTCTGTACTAAACATTGTTCATAAACATTATTGCCACATTTAGGACATGATATTTATGTCAAATGATCGACTATTTTTTAAATTTTATTAGAATTCCATAGTAGCAAAATAAATAATACATAACTGAACACATACATCAAGACTTCCATCATTGCCCATTTTAAGCCCCAATCCTAATCAATGCCCTCGACATCAAGTTAACATGAAGTACAAACTATATGATACATAATAGACTTAATTACCCCGTCATATACTCCCTCACGGATGTACGTTGTTACGGCGCGTGGTATTACCACGTGTACTGTTACAACGCGTATTTTACAACGCAAGTAGTTACCACGACTTGTGCTGTAGGGGTGCGGACTTAGGAATAGTTTAATTTACTATTCCAACACCAGCCTATGTACAGTAGGGAAGGTGTTGGAATAGTAAATCTACTATTCCTTGTCCTTTAGCGCCCTCCAGCGCAAGTCGTGGTTACAACTTGCGTTCTAAAATACGCGTTGTAACGGTACTGCGGGGTAACATCCGTGTCGTAAAGGATGTTCCCCCTCCCTCACCACCCCCAAATCATTAACCCTAATCTCCTTTTTCTATATCCTTTAACAGGATATAAACTGTATTCCATGTGGTACTCATTGAGAAACTTGGCCCGCCACATCTTAAAGGGCGGAGCCTCTTGCTGTAGCTAAAGTGAGGCAATTGCCAACTGAGAAACCACCATGGCCATAAAAATAGGATAACGGTGTTCATATAGTAGCTGCCCCTGGCGGAAATCTTCCCCAATACCAAGCAACATCATAGACTGAGAAATTTTAACACAGTCCCCGGTTATTTCTGACAACAACCTCTCTATAGATTCTATCAGAGTGTCCAATACCGCACATGCAAAAAACACATGCACAATGTCTGCACTATCCTTTCCACAGCGGCAACACTTCCCACCATGCTGACCCCCCACTTCATCATTTTAAGAGGGGTATAATACAAATTGAATAACATTTTATGATGATGACTTTTAAGGTTGGCTGCAGGAAAGATCCTCCCTGTCAAATCAATAGATTTTTCCAATGAGATTTCAGGGTTCCCCAACCATGTTCTCCATCTCATATTATATTTTTCTAGATCATCCGTTCTGCCCTCTAACAGTGTTTTATAAATTAGCTCGATGTTTCCCTGCTGTCTAATAGATTCTACAATTTTAAACTTCATAATGCAAATAGGGTGTTTTCCCAGAAAGTCCCTTACTTGTAAGTATTTAAAAAATTGAGTTATGGGTAGATGGAATTTATCCGCCAACTCCGCAAATAAGTGTAATCTCCCATCATCATGATATTTATTTATTTTATTTTATTTATTTTATAGCACTTATAAGGCGCGCAGCTACCCACAAAGGGTTTCCCGGCGCCGAACTAGCCAGGCACAAAACACAACTCAAGAGAGAACAATCAAAAGGCACTTATTTATCGAACAACCAGGTTTTCACGCTTTTCCTGAATCTCATATAGTTTTCTTCCTTGCGTATATGAATGGGCAATGTGTTCCAAAGAGTTGGACCCAAATAAGCAAAGGATCTCCCGCCCATTCTAGCCCGTTTGTACCTTGGCACCGCAAAATTCGCTGCTGTGCATGAACGGAGATTGCGATTGGGGAGGTAGGGCTTGGCAAGGTCTTGTAGGTACTTGGGGGCAGTACCAGCTTTAATTTTAAACAGATAGTTCAGGGTTTTAAAACGAATCCGGTTTTCAACCCTGAGCCAGTGCAGATCCCTAAGATGTTTGGTGATCCTGGCGTATCTGGGGATTCTGCAAAGCAGTCTGGCAGCAGCGTTTTGCACGAGTTGCAAGCGTCTTATTACTGATTTGTTTGAGCCCAGGTACAAGATGTTACCGTAATCAAGCCGAGATGTCACTAAGGCATTGACTACGGTCTTCTGGGTAGTAGATGGTAACATCCAGACAATTTTGCGTAGCCATCTAAGAATGGTAAAGCATATGCCTGCCACTTTGTTGGCTTGTTGTGTCATAGATAAGTTGTCATCTATGATGACCCCTAGGTTTCTGACCTGAGAAGCTGGTGGCGGGAGCTTACCTAACGACGACGGCCAATGGGGATCACTCCAAAGATCTTTACTATTCCCTAAGAGGAGGATCTCGGTTTTCTCCCCATTTAATTTAAGTTGGTTGGCCGACATCCAATTAAATATTTCGTGAAGGCCAATTTTTAGTGCAGATGGAGCAGACGAGTCAGATTTAGAAAGTGAAAACAAAATTTGAGAATCGTCTGCATAGGTCATTAAGATAAGACCGAAATTTTCTGCAAGGTTGGCCAGTGGTCGTAGGTACAAATTAAAAAATAAAGGACTTAGGATAAATCCCTGTGGTACACCATGGGGAGAGTAGAATACATCAGAGCATGCCACAGACGAGGAGATCTGAAAAGTGTGGAGGGATAAGTATGATCTAATCCACTCCAGTGCCCTGCCCTCGACACCACTCTCCTCCAGCCTGACAAGTAGTCTGGAGTGAGAAATGGTGTCAAAGGCTGCACTTAAGTCCAACAAGACCAGTGCTACCGTTTGGCCATCATCCATGAGCTCCCTGATATTTTCTGTAACCCCGAGCAAGGCAGTCTCGGTGGAGTAGCCACTCCTAAAGCCAGATTGGGACGGATGAAGTAGGTCATTATTTTCCACATAGGTTGAAAGAGCCTTATGGATGTGCCTCTCCATGATTTTAGAAAAAGCAGGCAGTAACGATATTGGTCGATAATTGGACAATATCGTAGGATCTGCGGCCGGCTTTTTGAGCAGAGGATTGACCATGGCATGTTTCCATAAAGCAGGAACTGTGGCTTGTTCTATAGAGGCGTTAAGTATCTCTGCTATGGAAGTCAAGGCCGAGTCCTCTAGTTGACCGATTATACTGATAGGAATGGGGTCACGTGGGGAACCCGATTTAATAGATTTTAATAGTTCCTTCAGATTGTCCAAATTAATGGGAGGCCAAGCATCAAGGTGACAACTTCCTCTGGAGACTTGGGGGATGTTGTCTTGCTTATGTGTGATAATGCTGTCTCTGTTAATGTTAGAGACAATATTCTCAATCTTTCCAGTGAAAAAAGACGCCAAGTCCTGGCACTGCTGAGTATTGAGAGGGGTAATCTCCGCTCTTGAATTCTCTCCAGCCAACTCTTTTACAGTGTTAAAGAGAGTCTGGGATTTGTTTACGGCCGTATTAATAGTGGTAGTAACATAGCATGCTTTAGCTTTCATGCATGCTGAGTGGTAGCTATTTCTGGCCTTGCGATAAACCTCTTTTTGATGCAGTTCATAGTTCTTACGCCACTGCCTCTCTAGAGCCTTACATGTAGATTTTTCTTTCTTAAGGGCCTCTGTATACCAGGGGGCGGGGGGCGATGCACTTTCCCTTTGCAACGGGATAGGGGCAGGCAGGCATTCACTGCGCCATTTAGCCATATCTGTGTGGCCTCCGATATGCTTTCCATATCCCCATCTAAACATGGGTGATCTTTCCTCAATGCATTGTTGAGATCATCCGTATTTAGAATTTTCCAATTTCTCCTGAAAGTTTCAGAGGGAATCATGGCAGGGCGTTTGATAGATTTAAGTGAAATAGAGAAAAGTGTGAGGAAATGGTCTGACCAGCAAATAGGGGTGGTATTCAGCCATAAGAGTTCTCTCATGTTTGAAATAATAGGGTCTAACAAATGTCCAGCTTTGTGGGTGGGACCCTTATTACGTAAAGTCATGTCTAAGACCATAAAGTCATCAATTAGGTTTTTACAGATCTTATTATTGTCGTCTTCTAAATGAAGATTCAAATCTCCAAGTACCGTACAATTTTGGGCGTTCAGATGGTGAGGTAGAATGAAATTTACCAAATTGTCTGACCATGAGGGGTTATTTACTGGCGGTCGATAGATAAGTAAGCCAGAGAAAATAAAATTAGGACTGAGGGTAATTTTAAATGATGCTGCTTCGCAGTTAGGAATGTCTGCAGGTTCAAAATTGCACACAAGATCTCTACTGTGAATAATAGCAATGCCCCCTCCTATTTGGTCAACACGGTCCCTCCTTACAATAGCGTAACTCGGGGGGAGGGCAGTTGCAACATCTGGACCTGCACCATCGTGTAACCAAGTCTCAGTTAAGAATATCGCGCTGGGCTTTTCTTCCATTAAAAGATGGAAAATATCTAATTTATGCTGTGGTAATGAGCGACAATTTACCAAGTAAAATTTAAAGTTATTGGGACTCTCTCCCTGCCGGTGAGGTTTGTGAAAGGTACCATGGGGAGTGTCAGGATAGGGCTGATGACTTGTCAAAGAGAGGGTACAATTGGGGCATGTTTGTATTCCAGCTAATAGCGGGTTCAGTGTTATGCATTTATCATGGCTATTGGGGCGTAACGCCCTAAGTCGCTCACATGTTATCATACCTGAATAAGATTGGGCAGAGATCTATGCCCTATGTCCCGACCTGGACGGGCACAGCCGGGCTGACTCAGGCTAGACTCCGGCGTAGACGAGGCGTGTCCGCTAAAATGCGTCCGCTAGCGCGGAGATGGCCTGTTTCCTTTTATCACGGAGACTAGCGCGCTCTCACCGCTCTGTCCCGCCCTAAGATGGCCACCACTAAAATCCCTGGTGCTCGGTGCCTTGCCCTAAATCGGCATGTATCGAGCGAGTGTGTGCTGTAGGTAATTGCGGGTAAGCGACAAGTGTGCTGTCTGCAATTTCGTGAATTTTAAAAAACACAAATATAAAGTGTTCAAACAAATGCTAAGAAATGCAGTTTTAAAATTATTTCAGTTCGAGTAAAATGCAGCTTAGAAAAGTCCTCAAGCGTTGTGCTAAGCAGTAGGGTGATATGCTGCCTGTGTGCTCGCTAAACTCGCAAGACACTGTCTGGGGGCTCCAAGTTATAAGTCGCCAAGTCAGGTAATCCCCTTCCTTCTCAAGCCTAAGGCCATCTGGTCGCAGAAGATCGGGGGCAGCACTCCTGTGGCATTAGTGGGGGTATACATGGAAAGTACTGGAATCTCGAAGCTTTTCCGTACAGTCTTCCAGACTTTAAACACAGCATTTAATACCTTGAAGTGTGGTCTTTTAAAATAACTGCTGTCCACTCTTTTGAATAGGCAATGCTTGACCTTTGACCCTAGAATCATCTGATAAATTGAGGGGGCTTTGGCCAGATTACTAATCTCTTCTACAGTACGTAAAATACGTACATTAACCAAAATACAGGAACAGTAATACAAAGCAAAGTCAGGGATAGACCATCCTCCTCTTTCTCAAGAAGGAGTCATATATCGAGCAGCCCTACGAGGTTTCCAAGGAGCCTAAATAAACTTACTACAGAGAGATTGTAAATATGTAAATATTGAATTTGCTTATAGGATACCTCCAGGGGCACAGCCCTAAAAAAATACATAACTCGCGGTAAGACATTCATTTTCAGAACGTTAGCTCTGCCACTAATGACAGATGGAGATTCTCCTACCTTTCAAGTGAGCATTTTACTCCCCAAATAATATCGCCCCAATTAACCTCAATGATCTCTTTAACAGAGGTACGGATCTTAATACCCAGATAGATAGCTTCCTTAACACACCTAGCATCCCCATCCATTGCTTGACTTGTACATAAAATTTGGGTTTTAGCAGTATTAAGTTTATACCCAGAAAGTGCCCCAAAAGTCTGCGCCAGGGATTCTATTTCAGGTATAGCGAGACAGGGATTACAAGTAACAATCGCTATATCATTGGCATAAACCATTACAGAATACTGTTCTTGTTGTACTTTACAAGGCAAAATCTTTCTACTTTGTTCTAGCATAAGAATAAAAGGGTTAATATACAGCGTAGATAAAAGTGGTGAACAAGGACAGCCTTGTCTCGTGCCTCTAGAAATCGCGATGGTCTCTGAGTGATATCCCATTGAGCAAATTTTCACTGAGGGGAGATGATAAAGGGCGTTTAAAGCACGTATATAGCCCTGCCCAAAACACATGTGTTGCAGTCCCCATGAGAGGAAATGCCACAAAACCCGGTTGAGCGCCTTTTCGGCATTGAGTAAAATCAGGCCAAGTTCTCGAGATTCTACCTGTACGATATCTTGGAGAGTAATTACTCTACGCACATGGTCTACGGTCCCTCTCCCAGGTATAAAACTGTGTTGTTTTAACAATACTATTGATGGTATAATTTTTGCCAACCGTGTGGCAAAGATTTTTGCATAGATTTTACCGTTGGCATTAAGAAGAGAGATTGGATGATAAGACCCCGATAATTCAGATGGTTTCCACTTTTTCTTCAACACACAAATATTGGCCTCAGACCAGGTTTGTGGAATCTCCCCTTTTTGTGAAGTTTGATAAACGTTAAGCATATCATTTTTTATCTCCTGAAAAAAGATCTTAAATACTTCCAAGGGGGGTCTGTCTGGTCCCGCAGCTTTCCCTACTTCAAGAGAATTTATGGCCTGCTCTAATTCCCCCATCCTAATAGGTTCAACATCCGTTTGAGCCAATTTGCCCCATAAAGTGGCTGGAAGTCCCATATCTGTCGGAGAAAGGCCCCCAGTATCGTTCTCTGTATATAATTCTGTATAAAAATCATGAAACACTATAAGAATTTTCTAGGGATCAGACACAATAACCCCATCCATTCTTTATTCATCCTCTTATATTTGCAATTTCTAGGCTAAACATCGGCCCGTGGCCTCGCCATACTCATGACACTCTTTTCTATATGTTTGATATTTTATGGCGCTCTCCTTGCTCCATTCTAGATTAATTTTGGCCTTACATCTCGCTAGATTATTCTGAAGTGGTGTGGTGTTATATCCTGCAGCTAACCCATTAACTAATTCCTCTTCGACAATCTTAAACTCATCATAAAAAACCTGCAATGCCTGTTTCACTAATTTACATTTTAAATACCCAAGGCTCTGTGTTTCCCCTCTAAATCCAGCTTTAGATGTATCCCATACAGTCCCTCAGGACGCGGAGTGTCGATTAATTTGCAAAAATTCCTTTATCCACACCTTCATGTGTTCAATAAATTTTTCATCCATCAAATGCTTCCTGTCAAATGTAAACGTTCTCGGGGCTACACACCGAGCAAGGTCCGGGATTTCAACTACCACAAGTGCATGGTCCAATGTCACCCTTGGGTATACACAGATTTAGTAATTGAAATAGAGCCTTGATGACCCGGGGTTTCCTACCTTTATAGTTTCGCCTCCAATTTTGAAAAGCTTCGGAGGTCAAATTTATATTAAGATCCCCACACAAGAATAACAGAATGGGCCATGTAGCAAGCTCCCCATTTAAATATTCCAATATTGGGGCTTCATCAAGGGTAGAGCCGTATATTGTACAGAGGGTAAATATAACCCCTCCTGTCCTACATTCCACAATGGCCCAAAATCAGCCCGATGTGGATACACCACATCTGGCTGAACCACCCGAAGCTCTCTGGAGACCCTCTGCCTTTTATTATAATGATTTAACCCGCACACATTCAGTGTGCATATTCGAAGGCCTAAATTTGCCATAAATTCAAGGTTGCCATACCTACAGGCCTATACGCAAACCTTTTAACCCTCTGTACTTTTATTTGCTGCTATGAATCTTCCTTTTTCTTTTACTTTCACCCCCCACCCTCCTCCTTACCCTCTCCACCACCCTCACCCCCAACACCACCCCAACAGCACACCCCACAGCCCCACTACCTCGAGGCTTTAGGACTGTTAGTCCTAGCGGTGACATGCTCCCTACACCCAAAAGTCCCTCCCACACCCGTGAAGTCCCCCAACAATTGAACCTAACAAAAAAAACATTAACCTACAGATCAATAGGCCACAGACAGTATGCATACTCATTCTCTTCCCCCACGACATAACCTGTTGCAACAGCTGGGGGGTATACAACTTGATAAACAAGAGTTATGCAAATAATTAGGAATAAGAGCACAAAAGGGAGCTGCAAATTTGATAATAATTCTATAAGCCTAATCCCTCCTTATCCTTCTTTGAGGGTTTGCAGAAACTCTTTCGTCAAAATTTCAGAGGTGAAAAACCTAGTATTCCCTTTATGGATGATTTTAAGTTTGGCTGGTTGTAGTAAGAAAGCTTGGGCCCCCTTAGTTTGAAATGGTAGAATAAATTGAGGTAATTGCCAGTGTTTCTCTACCCTCTGATGGCCGTAATCTGGCCTAACAAAAAATTCAACCCCCTTGTCAACTCTTTTCCTATCGAGACGGGCAAGGTCGGAAACTGCTTCTCGTGCCAAAAAGTTGTTAAATTAAATCAGTATGGCCCTTGGTTTAGCCACTTCTGCCGACTGACCTGGCCGGGCCCGGACAGAAAAGGGAAAATGGTGAGCCCTCTGAATCCTCTGTCTGCCAGTCCCATTGAGTTCATTCTGGAAACGCCTCAGTAAACAATTCAATAATAAATTTACGAGGGTCCTGTCCTTCAACCCCCCCAGGAATTTGGAAGACTCGCAGATTGTTCCGCCGAGCTCTGTTCTCCAAATCAATAAGTTTCCATAGCATCATCTTTTGTGAAGCTAGTTTATCCTCCAAATACAAAATACAGGCTTCTGCCTCGGTAATTCTTGCAGTAAACTCTGAGCAAGTCTTGGCGATACGCGTACTGAATTTTTTAATTTACGATAGACATTCTGTGTCCTTTGGCTTTCTAATCACGTTTCCTCCCTATGAGTAATCACTGTTCGATATATAAGACTCAAGGATACCTCTTCTGATGACTCTAGTGTTCTACGCACCACAGAGGGGTCAGATTTATCCGGGGTTCTAACCATTGACTTTTGCACCGGTAAAGAGGAATTGGCAAAGTAGCAAGACTCCTCTGTCAAAGCCCTTTTCTTCCGCTTTGTCTGGGGGCTCCCCTCCGATGAATCCCTTTCCGTATCCTCAGGGGGTGTGTTGGACACGGCCTCGTGGCGTGGGCCTACCCCTCCCACATGGCGGCCCCCGGACGACATCGGGCCGCCGTCGAGCTGCTGTCGACCCCCCTGACACGAACAGTCCCGAACCCGCAAGGAGGGCCGCCCCCTGGCAACCTACGGCTCTCCCTCTCCCTAGTCCCCGGCGGGCCCTGCTCGCCAACGCCGCCGGTCCAGCCACCATGCCTGGCCCCATCTCTGGCCCGACTCCATCTTGGGCCAGTCACGTCCCGAGCACGTGGCCGCCGCCACCCTGGCCCCGGCCCCAGCGAAGCCCCGACATCGGGGCACCAAGATCCTCCCAGGTGGTCGAGTGGCCACTTGACAGATCCAAGGGGCGGGAAGTTCCGATGGCCCTCCAGCCGTCCCCGGATGCCTGGTATCGATCACCCTCCAGCCTCCCTGGGCGCTGGCTCCACCCCCCTGCTGGGTGTCTGGACACCGTCATCCCGGCCCCTCTGACCCCCAGGCGCGAGGGTCCGGACATCAAAGGACTCCAGTCCTATATCTGGGCCAGCCCTGGATCAGGACGGCAGTTGTATCTGGAGTCGAAGCCCTGCTGACCTCGTCGCGGCTGATCCTGATCCGAACTCTTGCACCTGGAACGACCTTTGAGGCCCTGCTGACGCTGTCGCGGCCTGACCAAGCTGAACCACCTCCGAGGCCCTGCTGACGCTGTCGCGGCCTGACCAAGCTGAACTACCTTCGAGGCCCTGCTGACGCTGTCGCGGCCTGTCCAAGCTGAACTACCTTTGAGGCCCTGCTGACGCTGTCGCGGCCTGACCAAGCTGAACCACCTTCGAGGCCCTGCTGACGCTGTCGCGGCCTGACCAAGCTGAACTACCTTCGAGGCCCTGCTGACGCTGTCGTGGCCTGTCCAAGCTGAACTACCTTTGAGGCCCTGCTGACGCTGTCGCGGCCTGACCAAGCTGAACCACCTTCGAGGCCCTGCTGACGCTGACGCGGCCTGACCAAGCTGAACCACCTTCGAGGCCCTGCTGACGCTGTCGCGGCCTGACCAAGCTGAACTACCTTTGAGGCCCTGCTGACGCTGTCGCGGCCTGAACCCTTGAACTATCCAAGCACCAGTGGGTGCCGAGACTGTCCCGCTACCCCCTTTTCCCCCGAGTTCAAGACATTACGGATCCCTCGATCCTTGCCGCTATCCTGCCAAGAACTTGCTTTGAGTACTTATATAAAGATTCTTGTGAACCTCCTTCCTGTGTAGTGTCTATCTGTAAGTAGTGTGATTACCCGGCTGTTACGATTGTAGGAGAGGAGCCTCGCCGAGGAGGCCTCCCTACGGTGCTCGGCCTATTCCATACAGAGAGGTGGGTCTCGGGGCGGACAGTCAGACACCTTCTGTCTCCCCTGGGGCCGCCTTTCCAACATTGGTGGCAAGCGACGGGATCCGAGCCCACGCAAATCGTACAGCGAGTAACACGTCACTACTGACAGAGACCCACAGCCACGATGACTACTAAGGAAGCCGGAACGACCGCAGAATTCCAGAAAGACCTGTAAGAGGAGTATACCCATAAAGAACTTAAACAATTTTGCAAAGACTTGGGTATCGCTACCACTGGACTAAGTACAAAGGACGATTTCAAAGAAGCGCTGCAAACCTGGGTGGAGACCAGAGAGACCCCGCCCCAACCGAACGATGACATTGTCCATGAAGTACCCGGGAGTACCGTCATAGCCCCCATAGAGGAAAGAACCGCCAACAGGGACCCGGGCCTCTCCCATGAAGATGCCCGGGAGCGAGAGAGGAGTCGGCTCCATGAACTAGAGCTCGCCCGACTCCGGCTGGACGGAGAACTCCAATTAGCAGAAAAAAAAATGGCCCTTGAACAACGGCGATTGGAGGGAGATCTGGAAGAGAGGCGGCGGCAAAGAGAATTGGAAGAAAAAAAACTCGCATACGAACACGAGCGTGGCCTCAAAGAACTCGAAATCAAAGCCAACCTCGAAGGAACTGGCGCCACGGTAGCCCGGAAGCCCTCACCGCCTGCCGACCCAAAGGTCCACATCCCGAAGGATATCGTCAAGGAGTACTACAAAAATGACGATATCCAGCAATGGTTCAAGGCGTACGAAGTTGCCATGACCGCGCACCGCATTCCGCGATCAGACTGGGGTGCCGGCTTATGGGGGAGGTTCGTCAGCGAAGGAAGAGACACCCTGCTGGAGCTGGCCGACGACGTAATGTCCTCCTATGACCACATGAAGGACGCCCTGCTTGTCCGGTATGGCCTCACCCCCGAGATGTACCGGCAGAGATTCAGAGACTGCAAGAAAATCCCCGGTACCACGTGGGTCGAGTACGTGAACTTTTATAGCAGGGCCCTGGAAGGATGGATAAAGGGCAGCAAAGTGTCCACCTACGAGCAGCTGTTCAACCTCATCGTTTGGGAGCACCTCTCCAACAACTGCTTTGTCGAGCTCCGACAGCATCTACTCGACAGCAAGCTAACCGAGCCCCGGAAACTCGCCGTCGAGGCCGACCGATGGGTGAGCACCCGGGTCCCCCGAACACCGATAGGAGAAACCGGTCAGGGCGGCCGGGGGCACCCCCGCCAGCGGGGAGGCGGAGGAGGACAGAACCAGAGCCGAAGTTTCCCGCCAGCCTCGGGCCGGGGGCCCCCTCCCGCGTCCCCCCCGAGTAATACCTCGCCGTCACTGAGGAGGGACCCCCCAGCACGGCCGGGGCCCCACCCGAACATTACTTGCCACAGATGCCAGCGGACCGGTCACTATGCCAGTGACCCCCTCTGCCCCATGAACCCGCGTCCCGGCACCACTGGGCCTCCGACCCGCCAGTTCGCTGGTGCAGCTCTGGGAGGAGAGGGAGAAGAAGACGTAGAGGTCTACGAGGAAGAACAAATCGAGTATGAACCGGCCGCCATGGCCCTAGCCTGCCTGGGCAATAGAGACATGGTCCCCCAGGCCCCGCTACCGAGCAACACTCGATAATACCGTCAGTGGGTCCACATCAATGGACGACGGACCGAAGCCCTCCGAGACACGGGAGCCAGTGTGACCGCCGTCCGCTGCCACTTGGTGACCCCCGAACAGATCATCCCGAACGTACGCTGCCCCGTGAGGGCCGCCGACAACTCCGAAACTCTATGCCAGATGGCCCGAATTCCCTTCGAATGGGGGGGAGTGTCGGGCACCCTCAAGATGACCGTCCGGGACGACGCCCCCGTGGACTGCCTCCTTGGGAACGACCTTGAGAGCTCTCCCTGGGCCCAAGTCGAGCGGAGAGAGCACCTAGGAATGATGGGACTGCCAGAGTGGGTCTGTGCGATGACCCGATCTATGGCGGCCCGAGCCCCGGCAGCGACCGAGGCCGCCCCGACCGAAGAGCCAGAGTGGCCCGTGCCACCACCCTCGGCCATCCATGAAGAATGCGACTCCGAGACCAGACCCTCGGAGCCCGAAAACCACCACGAGCTCAGCGACATCCCCGAACTCGCCCAATGGCGCCAAGAGGGTGGTCCCACCCGAGAACAGTTTCGGCAGGAGCAGAAGACCTGCCCTTCCCTCGAGGGGACCCGCCAACAGGCCGCTGCCCAAGCTACCGGGGACACCTCAGGGTCCCACTGGGTCTACTGGGACCACGACCTCCTATATAGTGAACAGAAAATTGCCGAGCTGGGGGCCAGCCGAGTGCTAGTGGTTCCCCTGCGATTCAGAGACTTCCTTTTGAACCTGGCGCACGATGTGCCCCTCGCAGGGCACCTGGGGCAGGACAAAACTTACAGCCGCCTGGTGACCCATTTCTACTGGCCCAAAATGCGCACTGATGTACATAACCACTGCCGCACCTGCCCGACATGCCAAGCCAGCGGAAAGAGCGGGGGGAAGGTGAAGGCCCCGCTCCAACCTTTTCCAGTAGTAACCACCCCCTTCGAGCGAGTGGGAATAGACATTGTGGGGCCCCTGGACCCTCAAACCTCGCAAGGGCACCGCTTCATACTTGTCCTAGTGGACCACGCCACCCGCTATCCTGAGGCCATCCCCCTCAGAACCATCACCGCTCCCGTGGTGGGGCGAGCCTTGATGGGGATCTTCTCCCGAGTAGGATTCCCCCGGGAGGTCGTGAGCGATCGAGGCACGAACTTTATATCTAAATATATGCGGTCCCTGTGGCAACAGTGCGGGGTCACATACAAGTTCACCACCCCGTATCATCCCCAAGGGAATGGACTTGTGGAGCGGTTCAACCGGACACTCAAGGGGATGATACAGGGCCTAGAGGAGCCACTACGACGCAGATGGGACGTCCTGCTGCCCTGTCTCCTGTTTGCCTATCGGGAGGTACCACAGAAATCCCTGGGGTTCAGCCCCTTTGAACTCTTGTACGAGCACCCTGTCCGAGGTCCGCTCAGCCTGGTCAAAGAGGGCTGGGAAACTACCGTCCAAGGCGCACCCCCGGATGTCTACCGATACCTCCTGACCCTCCGAAACCAGACTCGGAAGTTCCGGGCCCTTGCAGAGGTCAACCTGGAGGCCAGTCAGGAAGACATGAAACGCTGGTACGACCAGCACTCCTCCTCCATCGAGTTCGAGCCGGGCCAGCGGGTCTGGGTCATGTCCCCAGTCGAACCCTGTGCCCTCCAGGACAAATGGTCGGGGCCCTTCAAGGTGATCGAGCGCAAGAGCCCCGTCACTTACCTCGTGGATATGGAGTCTCCACGGAACCCCCTCCGGGTTCTGCACGCCAACCGGCTCAAACCTCATTTTGCCCGTACAGAACTGAGCCTGCTACTCGCTACCGACGATGGGACCGAAGACGACTCCGAGCCCTTGCCCGACCTCCTAAAGTGCACTGAGAAGGACGGCTCCGTCGAAGGGATCTCTCTCTCCCCCGACCTGACCCCCGCGCAGCGTCGAGACTGTCAGGAACTGTTGGGTCAATTCACAGATCTGTTCTCCCTCACCCCCGGGGGTACCCAATGGTGTGTCCACGATGTCGACACCGGGGACAGTCAGCCAGTACGACACCGGGCCTACCGGGTCCCCGACCGAGTTCGGGCCTGCATCCAGAAGGAAGTCACCAAGATGCTGGCCCTGGGGGTAGTCGAACCCTCCGACAGTCCCTGGGCCAGCCCAGCGGTCCTGGTCCCCAAGGCCGCCGCCCCTGGCACCCCGCCAGAACTCCGGTTTTGCGTCGACTACCGGGGGCTGAATGCCGTTACGAGAACCGATGCGCATCCCATCCCCCGGGCCGATGAACTGATCGACCGCCTGGGGGCCGCCAAGTACCTCAGTACCTTCGACCTCACCGCCGGGTATTGGCAGATCGGCCTCACCCCTAGCGCCCAGGAGCGCTCAGCCTTCTCCACACCCGACGACCACTTCCAGTTCAAGGTGATGCCCTTCGGCATGAAAAACGCCCCGGCCACCTTCCAGAGACTAGTAAACAAAGTACTGGCGGGGCTAGAAGAGTTCAGTGCCGCCTACCTAGACGACATTGCGGTCTACAGCCTCCACTGGGCTGAGCACCTGAAACACCTTTGGGAAGTCCTGACCGCCCTCCGCCGGGCCAGGCTAACTGTGAAGGCCAGCAAATGCCAGATAGGCCAAGGGTCCGTGACCTATCTGGGACACCAAGTGGGGAGCGGCCAAGTGGCTCCCCTCCAACCCAAGATCGACGCCATCCTAGCCTGGGAACCCCCGGCCAACCAGACCGCCGTCCGAGCCTTCCTGGGGCTCACGGGGTACTATCGGCGTTTTATCAAGAACTATGGGAGCATTGTGGGGCCCCTCACGGAACTGACCTCGAAGAACCGGCCACAGAAAGTGCAGTGGACACCCGCGTGTCAGGTGGCCTTCGAGACCTTGAAAACAGCCATGTGTACCGCCCCGGTGCTCCAGGCCCCCGACTACAGCCGAGAGTTTGTGGTCCAGACCGACGCCTCGGAACACGGCATCGGGGCGGTCCTATCTCAGATGGACCCTGAGGGAATTGACCATCCAGTCGCCTTCATCAGCCGGCGGCTGCTGACCAGAGAACAACGATGGAGCACCATCGAGAGAGAGGCCTTCGCCGTCGTGTGGGCCCTCAAGAAACTCAGGCCATACCTCTTCGGCACCCACTTCCGGGTGCAGACAGACCACCGGCCCCTACGGTGGCTGATGCACATGCGTGGCGAAAATCCGAAGCTGCTGCGATGGTCCATCTCCCTCCAAGGGATGGGCTTCACTGTGGAGCATCGCCCTGGCAACGACCACGCCAACGCTGATGGCCTGTCCCGATTCTTCCGCCTCGACGAAGAGAGTCCCCAGGACGATGGGTGACTCTCCCCGCCTTCAGCTGGAGGGGACGTGTGTTGGACACGGCCTCGTGGCGTGGGCCTACCCCTCCCACATGGCGGCCCCCGGACGACATCGGGCCGCCGTCGAGCTGCTGTCGACCCCCCTGACACGAACAGTCCCGAACCCGCAAGGAGGGCCGCCCCCTGGCAACCTACGGCTCTCCCTCCCCCTAGTCCCCGGCGGGCCCTGCTCGCCAACGCCGCCGGTCCAGCCACCATGCCTGGCCCCATCTCTGGCCCGACTCCATCTTGGGCCGTCACGTCCCGAGCACGTGGCCGCCGCCACCCTGGCCCCGGCCCCAGCGAAGCCCCGACATCGGGGCACCAAGATCCTCCCAGGTGGTCGAGTGGCCACTTGACAGATCCAAGGGGCGGGAAGTTCCGATGGCCCTCCAGCCGTCCCCGGATGCCTGGTATCGATCACCCTCCAGCCTCCCTGGGCGCTGGCTCCACCCCCCTGCTGGGTGTCTGGACACCGTCATCCCGGCCCCTCTGACCCCCAGGCGCGAGGGTCCGGACATCAAAGGACTCCAGTCCTATATCTGGGCCAGCCCTGGATCAGGACGGCAGTTGTATCTGGAGTCGAAGCCCTGCTGACCTCGTCGCGGCTGATCCTGATCCGAACTCTTGCACCTGGAACGACCTTTGAGGCCCTGCTGACGCTGTCGCGGCCTGACCAAGCTGAACCACCTCCGAGGCCCTGCTGACGCTGTCGCGGCCTGACCAAGCTGAACTACCTTCGAGGCCCTGCTGACGCTGTCGCGGCCTGTCCAAGCTGAACTACCTTTGAGGCCCTGCTGACGCTGTCGCGGCCTGACCAAGCTGAACCACCTTCGAGGCCCTGCTGACGCTGTCGCGGCCTGACCAAGCTGCACTACCTTCGAGGCCCTGCTGACGCTGTCGCGGCCTGTCCAAGCTGAACTACCTTTGAGGCCCTGCTGACGCTGTCGCGGCCTGACCAAGCTGAACCACCTTCGAGGCCCTGCTGACGCTGTCGCGGCCTGACCAAGCTGAACCACCTTCGAGGCCCTGCTGACGCTGTCGCGGCCTGACCAAGCTGAACTACCTTTGAGGCCCTGCTGACGCTGTCGCGGCCTGAACCCTTGAACTATCCAAGCACCAGTGGGTGCCGAGACTGTCCCGCTACCCCCTTTTCCCCCGAGTTCAAGACATTACGGATCCCTCGATCCTTGCCGCTATCCTGCCAAGAACTTGCTTTGAGTACTTATATAAAGATTCTTGTGAACCTCCTTCCTGTGTAGTGTCTATCTGTAAGTAGTGTGATTACCCGGCTGTTACGATTGTAGGAGAGGAGCCTCGCCGAGGAGGCCTCCCTACGGTGCTCGGCCTATTCCATATAGAGAGGTGGGTCTCGGGGCGGACAGTCAGACACCTTCTGTCTCCCCTGGGGCCGCCTTTCCAACAGGGTGTAGCACTATGCTCACTCAGTTCATCCCAATGTTGAGCCATATGCGTTTTCCCATTTCTCATCATCTCCTCACTGGATATATCCGAATGTTCTGATAGTGACAAGAACTTATCCACAAGATCCACCAACTCCGCCTCCTTCGTTAGTGAATCTAGACTGTGTGACTCTGTCCCATTAAGAGCCCCAGCCAAGCCAACCGAGCCATTTTCGCTTCTAACCACAATGTTATTATCATTACAAAGCTTCTGTGGTACAACTGGTTCAGTATCTTGGCAACCCAGTTCCAGGGGTTCACCCCACTGTTGTTCACTCCTGCAGGATTGCGCCCATCCTTTTTACCAGCGCCGTTAGCCAGATCCATATTGCTGCCAGATATTAAATTGTCCACGGCAACAGCGTCATACAGAGAAATCTGCTGAGCACCTGAACTCTCCTTCATGATGACCGGGGGAACCAACAACAGCTTCAACACCCAATGTTCCTAGGAGCTTGTCTGTTTGGGGATTCGGAACACCCTGGATCCCCGTTTTCCCACTCTTCCCACCTTTGCCTTGTGAGAACATTTGCGGGATAGTGCATTTTGCGGGACTGACCATGCCCGTAGAGTTACCACGGGCACAGCTCTCGCCTTTATTTGTTTTACCATTGAGATTAGAGGCTTTCTTACGGCTCAGCGGCTCCGCGGTTTTTCCTACCGTTCCGGAGACAGTTCCAACGGCTGCCACTGTAGCAGCAGCGGTAGCACCATCAGCCAGGGCCTGGGCTTTCCCTCTAGCTCCTTTAGGCGGCATTATCGGTGTTCTGTGATATCCTGTTCTCGACTCTCCAGCAGTTTTGCCTGCAACAGTTGCTGCTTCTCGGCTCGGCGTCTACGCCCGGACCCTTGCGGCTACAATGTATCCAAGTCGGATTTTGCTGAGATAACCTGAACATGCCAATAGTACCAGGACTGAGCTTCGCACACCTCGGTAAGTGCTCAGACCCACTTTCACCCTCTCGTCCTCTCACTATCCACAGCACATCTTCTTCACGGGTGTAGGAGGACAGGGCTACCATCTCACACGACTGAGCTGGCGGCCGCCATATTGCCTCTGTCAAATGATATTCTATATGTAATATTCTGATATATAGTTCTGTTGATTTCTACATTCCCACCCACTGTAAAACTAAGACAGTGTTCTCGTTATAAGAGCTGCTATATTTCTTGTAACTCCCATGATATCCCCAATCCAACAAAATCCCTTCTATTTCCTTTGGGTAACTGATTAGACTTTTTCATGTCAGTAATATCTTGTTTTTTTTGTGCCCCATTACGTCTCCCATGCACTACTTCTGCCAGGCTCTCTACTCACATCCATTGTGGCGACAAGTTGATCATCCTGTGCAAAATTTTTCAGATACTTTGAGAGAGCCATCTGTATAACCCTGTTAACCATTCAATCGCAACACTGCTAGTTTCCATACCGGCTGCAGACCATGATGGAACTATCTGGAATACCAAAGTTCTGACTGAATGATCAGAAGTAATTCTGCTTTGCCCTGAAGGTTCTGAGGTTTTCCAAGACTGAATGAACGATCACCATCTGTCGGTGAGAACCTGTTGCTTACCGAGTCCGTCAAGATGCTATCCAGAGTGTCAGCAGTCACCAACATGTTGCTCATTGTCACCTCCCTTTGAGTGATGGTAGTATACATACAATGTACAATGGCTAGTTCCTGCTGGAGTGTTAACTGGAAGAAAAAGTAAATTTCATACATGTGATTAACAGAGTCAATCAGGAACTTATTCACAAACTGCAACATACTGCAAAATGCTTATCCCAAAACCTTTGTCTGAAGACCTCTGCCTCCACCTCTCTTATCTTTACTACGAGATCTTTGCCCTACACATACAACTATAATTTTTTACTACCCGTGGGAGGGATGGGAGTGAGTGGCTGGAAAACAGGTAATAGTTATTACTAAATGGGAGAGCTTTAGGTAAAGGTAGATTGGGTATATATATTCATTAAAAACCAAAGGTTATAGGGAGGTTACAGTTAGGTTCAGATTTTCCACACTCAAAACCATAGAAATTCAGCAGTTATAGCTAGAGTTATCTCAAGTAACTATAACTTGTGCCTAAGGTAATTATAACTCAACCCAGCCATGAACTGTTATCTCATCAACAATTTGACAGCAAAAGTTGCACTGATATTATCAATAATATCAGAGAAGATGTCACGAGTGAAGTAAAATGTGAGGTGCATGGTGACCTTGCGAGTTATAGTTGCCTTAGGGCACAAGGTATAGTCATTCCCCATTAGTAACAGTGCCGGGCCATTGGGAACGGGGTCCCTAGGGCTTGAATCAGCCCGGGGAGGGTGTCTGCGTGCCCCCTCACCCTTCTTACCTTTATCTGTACCCCAGAAGATGGAGTCCGAGGCTGAAAACGGTAGGGGGCCTATGTGCTGCCCTCTCAATATTTTATAAAGCTGGGCCCGGGAAATGGGGACATCAGGGTTGGCTCATCCTTGGGAAGTGGGCCACGTACACCTCTGACCTATATGCATATACAAAAATTAATGTGCCCTCAAATAATACAACTGGTGCTATGTAAAGTGCTTTGATACCCGATTCGGGTCAAGTTCGCGCTATATAAAATTCTGTAAAAAAAAAAACATGGGACCTTACCCGCCCAGGGAATTAAAGAAAACAAGCACAGGAGACTGTACTTGTTTATTTATTTTTTTATTTGGCCACAGATGCTCTGAGGCATCCGTCTGCACAATTAATTCTTTCTGGAAGTCAGGAGTGGCCAGCACCGGAGCTGTGTACATCGCGCGCTTCAGTGTTTCGAATGCCTCCTGGCAAGCAGCCGTCCAGCAGCCCCGCAAGACCATCCGTCTTGCGGGGCTGCTTCTTGGACTTTAGCTCAGTCAAGGGGGCTACGATGGTACCATATCCCTTGACGAACCTGCGGTAGTATCCTGTGAGGCCGAGGAAAGCTCGGACGTCAGTTTGGGTTTTGGGGGGCTCCCAGGCCATGATGGTCTCAATTTTGGCCTGGAGGGGTTGCACCTTACCCCCGCCCACCAGGTGTCCCAGGTACATGACAGATCCCTGTCTAATCTGGCACTTGCTAGCCTTGATGGTGAGGCAGGCGCGTTGCAGAGCCTGCAGCACCTCCTGGAGATGCTGCAGATGGTCTTCCCAGGTGCTACTGTAGACAGCTATGTCATCCAGGTACGCCGCTGAGAAGGACTCCAGGCCAGACACCACCTGGTTCACCAACCGCTGGAAGGTGGCCGGAGCATTCTTGAGCCCGAAGGGCATCACTCTGAATTGGAAGTGGCCCTCGGGGGTGGAGAACGCTCTCTTCTCCTTCGCTCCATCGGCCATGGCAATCTGCCAGTACCCTGATGTCAAGTCGATGGTGCTGAGGTACTTGGCTGCTCCCAGCCGGTCAATCAGCTCATCCGCCCATGGGATCGGGTGAGCATCTGTCTTGGTGACAGAGTTCAATCCCCGATAGTCCACACAGAACCGAAGTTCTGGTGTGGTGCCCGGTGGGGCCGCTTTCGGCACCAACATGACCGGACTAGCCCACGGACTGCTGGAGGGTTCGATCACCCCCAGCTCCAGCATTTTGGCCACCTCACCCTGGATGCTGTTCTTCACTTTCTCGGACAGCCAGTAAGACTTGGTTTTTACTGGCGGACTGTCCCCTGTGTCCACATCATGGGTACACACATGTGTAATTCCAGGTTTGAGGGAGAACAACGAGGCGTGCTGCGCCAATACCTGGCGGCAGTCCCTCTGTTGCTCTGGGGTCAAGGATGGGGGGAGGACAACTCCCTCCACTTAACCATCCTTCTCCTGGGCTGCCAGAAGGTCAGGAAGAGGCTCACTCTCCTCCTCCTCGCTCCCATCCGTCACCATGAGGAGAGCATGCTCTGATCGCTCATGGTGAGGCTTCAGGCGGTTGACGTGGAGCACCCGATGGGGCTGACGGGGGGTCTTCAAATCCACGACGTAGGTGGTCTGGCCTCGACGCTCAACAATCTCGTACGGACCAGTCCACCGGTCCTGGAGGGCACTAAGCTCCCCAGGCTCCATGACCCACACCTTCTGTCCAGCGTCCAACTCCACCGTCCGAGTGTTGCGGTCATACCACTCCTTCATGATGGCTTGGCTAGCCTCCAAGTTGTCTGATGCTTCCTTCCACAGCTTGGCCATCTGGCTGCCGAATGCCAACATGTAGCTGACGACATCATGGGGAAGCTTCTTCGAAGTCTTCTCCCACCCCTCCTTAACAAGGCTGAGGGGCCCCCGAACGGGATGCCATAGAGCAATTCGAAGGGGCTGAACCCGACTCCCTTCTGTGGTACCTGGCGGTATGAAAACAGCAGGCAAGGGAGGAGGATGTCCCATTTCCACCTCAATTCCTCTGGCAGGCTCCCAATCATACCCTTCAAGGTCTTGTTGAAGCGCTCTACGAGCCCGTTAGTCTGGGGGTGGTAAGTAGTGGGGAACCGATAGGTCACTCCACACTCCTTCCACATGGCCTGCATGTAGGCCGACATGAAGTTTGTGCCCCTGTCTGACACTACGACCTTGGGGAATCCCACTCTGGTAAATATCCCCATCAGGGCCCGCGCCACCACAGGTGCAGTGATGGTCCTCAGAGGAATAGCCTCTGGGTACCGAGTGGCGTGGTCCACTAACACCAAGATGAACCGGTGTCCCGCAGAGGTCGGAGGGTCTAACGGCCCAACGATGTCGATACCGGCCCGCTCAAAAGGGGTCCCGACCACCGGGAGCGGTTCCAAAGGGGCCTTCACTTTGGTCCCCGTCTTGCCACTTGCCTGGCAAGTCTTGCAGGTCTTGTAGTAGGTGTCAGAGGCAACTCTCATCCCGGGCCAATAAAAATGTGGGACTAGCCTCGCAAAGGTCTTGTCCTGGCCCAGGTGTCCAGCTAAAGGAATCTCATGCGCCAATTCCAATAAGAAGGCCCGGTAGCATTGGGGACCACTAAGGCCCTCGAGGATCCATGCACCGGAACCTTAGGCTCACTGTAAAGGAGGCCATTCTCCCAGTACACGTGAAAACTGCCGGTCTCCTGATGAATCGCTTGGGCTTCGGCCTGTCGCCGCATGCCTTCAAGCGTGGGGCACTTCTTTTGCGCCGGACAGAATTCCTCCCGGGTAGGCCCTCCTTCCACATGCCACTCGGCAAGGGTCGGCTAGTCCCCCACGGGAACAACATCCACCTCCACGGACTCCGGGGGTACCTCCACAGGCTCCCCATCCATCACACGGGGTGTGTTCTCCACTCCATTCTCCCCTTCAGGACCAGCATTGGGTTGGGCCATTGTCTCAGGCTCCAACCCAAGTTGAGTTTCTTGACGGGCAGCCATGGACCGCGTGACCACGCAAGTCCACTCTGGTAACTCCAGCATCTCAGTGTGGGCCTTAAACTCCACTTCCTTCCAGGCGGTATGTTCCAGGTCATTTCCTAGCAGACAGTCCACAGGAAAGGCAGGGCTTATCGCAACTCTCAACGGGCCTTGAACTCCTCCCCACTCAAAGGGAACCTGAGCCACGGGATAGTAGCTCAGACTGCCATCAGCCAACACAGCCGGATGGAACACATCAGGTACTACTTGCTCAGGGGACACCAGCCGCCTCACTACGGTGGTCATGCTGGCACCTGTGTCCCTCAGAGCGTCCACCTCCTCCCCATTGACCTTCACCCTCTGCTGGTACTTAGCAGTATTCCATCGTAAGGGCGTCACTGGGACCATCTCTCTATCCCCAAGTGAAACCAGGGTCAGGCCTGTGTACTCCCCCTCCCTATCTAAGGGCAGCTCTATCCCAAGCGCTACACTAACCACCCCAGGACTCTTGCCACCTGTGGGGGCTAGTGGTCATTTGCGAAACTGGGCATCTCCCTTGTAGTGTCCAACCTCCCCACATTCATAGCACCGTACAACTTTTGGCTGCTGACTCTTGACAAGGTAAGTGGGCTTTGAGGAACTGGACTGAGGTGGGGCACCTACTCCTCTCCCAAACTGTCTAGTTTGTGGGCCTTGTGAGAACTCCTTCTTTTTATCTCCCCCTCTTTCTTCTAGGGGCCGCCCTGTCCGCCTTTCGGGCCATCTCCCCCGGGGGCCTTGTGTGACACCCGGGTGCAGACCCAAGTATCCGCCTCCTCCGCGAGCTCACGGGGATCAGTCAGCTTGCGGTCCACCAGATGTTGGCACAGCTCCGGAAAACATTTATCCAAGAGGTGCTCTCTCAAAAAAAGATTGTACAGGCCCTCATAATCATGCACCTCGCTGCCACGCACCCAACAATCCAGAGCCTTACGGGCATAGTCAAAGAAATCCACCCAATTCTGAGTGGACAGCTTATGGCTGCCACAGAACGTTTGGCGATACCTTTCAGGATTGAGGCCGAACTTTTTAATGAGCGCCTCCTTCATGGGGGAATACCTGAACTGGTCTGTCTTATCCAAGTACAGGAGGGTGTCCCTGATGTTGGGAGGTATATAACGATACAAGCCACCTCCCCAGTGTTTCTCAGGCACCCATGGGCGGTCAAGGCCACTTCATACGCCTCCAACCACCTAGCAATGTCATCCCCCTGTGTGTAGCTCGCGATCACCTCCTTGGGTAACCAAAATCTGGGCTCCTGTTGAACCCCTTGTACGCTGCCACCATTGGGACTTCCTGGCGCACCCAATTGCAATGCTCGCAGCTCAATTTCTTTAAGCTGGAGCTCGTGCGCCAACTTCCTTTCTTCCATAGCTAACTTTTTTTCCTCCAAAGCAAGCTTCTTATCTTCCCTTTCTCTTTCCTTCATGCTCTAGTTTGGCAAGCTCCCACTTCAATCGCCTCTCCTCCCTCCTGTCCTCATACTCCTGCGATGACGCGCTCCCCCCAGATACACTACTCCCTGCCCCGGAACGTCTTCCTGGCAACACATTGTCGGACATATCAATGTTGAGCAGGCCTGGGTCTTCTGGAGTGCCCGCCTCCCATTGCGTGACCTGTCCCTCCTGTTCCCCATCCCCTCTCTTCTCTGGGTGGGCCCTTAACCATGCCCTCAAGGCGGTACGGAGTTCTTCCTTTGCGGCTCTCCGCCCAACCGGCACCCCCATCCCCTGACAAAATTCCCTAAGCTGCACCACTGTGTACTCCTCCAGATCACCTAGCTGGAACTCCATTTTGCCAGGTGGGGACCCAGATAAAATCATGGAAAGATATTAGGACGTGGGTACAATACTGGGTCAACACAGGTCTCTACACACTCTACAGGCTAGACAGTGGGGGGGTTAATTGAGAAAGGTTGTAGGCACGATAGGTGTCCAGTCTAATTGCAGCGCACTCTGTCCCACTGGAGGGTGCTGTATAGTCACAGGTCCTGGATCCCACCGCTCGCCACCAAATGTAGGAACTGAGGTCACCAGTTCCCCTGGGGTAGCCTGGCATGAGCAGGTAGGCACCTGAAAGCTCAGGTGTTAAGTGACTACACAGCACACGCATCCACTGAGACAATAAGTGCAGGCAAGGACATAGACCCCACCAGTTACGTTTGATTCAAATTAATAAGCTTTTATATAAGATTAGAATCAGGTAAATCAAAAATTCACAGTAGCAATAACTTATTAGTTTCCCTTAAAAGCACATGTGTCTCATCACTCTGCAATAAATACTTAAATGAATAAATATTAAATATTAGATAACCGTGGGCTTGGTAACAACCTTGCTCCTAATCAGCACCTGCAAGGCAATCTTTATAAAGACATTCAAATAACATTGCATCAAGCATCAATAACCATTTCTACATATAAGCAACCATCTCATTTAGTGACTAAAATCATCCAGGAAACTTTGCCTTGGACAAGAGTAAACCGTCCATTAAGTAGGAGTAAAACATTTCATTCTGTATTAATGGACATCACAGTGAAGATTGGGCATCAGCTCATTAGGCGAGAGAACTGGGGATTCATTAAGGCACAGATGCCCCTGTATTCAGCAAAAGCACTTCCTTATACCACCATTACCCAAGCATCAGGGCCTACACCAGCTGGCATTCGTCTGGACCCCAGGCAGGGGTTAACCAATGTGTTGGCCCAGTTCAGAGGCCTGGCAGTCTCGCAAGAACTTCTCCCCCACCCAGAGTCATCTAAGGCCAACAGGGCCCAACCACGATGTTCCCCGGGGGAGGGGCGAATTCGGGGCCTTCTCCGGCCTTCCGCCCTCCTCCCCTGGGGGTTACCTTCTATCTTCGGCCCTCCGGGGCCCTTGCGGCGGGTCAACTGGTGTAGGAGGGCTCGGGCTCCTTCGGGAGCTCTCCGGTGGTCTGGCACTGTGGGGGGCAGTCGCGAGGTGCAGCCGGGCTTCACGAGGCCCCGCGGGTGCAGCAAGCAGGAGAGGATCTCTCGCTCTCGTCGAGCGCTGCTGCGGGATCTGCCCCGGGTCCCAGGCCTACCGAGTCTCACTGGGCCCAGGACCAATCGTAGGAGACAGGGAGGAGGTGCGCCCGCAGCTGCGGGTTGCAGAGCAGCCTGCGGGGGCGTGTAGGCCTCACGCTCGACAGCAGGAAGTGGTGGAGGGGGCGCGGCTGGTGACGCGGCAGGCGTCCCCTCACCATGTCACAGGGGAGGCAACGGCTTCGGGCCCGGAGCGGCCTTGTGGAATGTGGCGGCGGCCCTCTCCTGGTCCCGGGGGCCACCGAGGGGGTGATGAAGGCAGCACCGGCCAAGGGAGTGCCAGGCTGCGACGGTGAGTTCCGCAGTGCGCTCAGTCTTTCCAGCGCTGAGGGGGCAGTCTCAACTCTAGTGCTTTGTGACAGAAAGGGGCTCTGGCCTCACAGCGCTTCATGAAATAAAGGGGCTCTGGCCTCACAGCTCTTCGTGACAGACAGGGGCTCTGGCCTCACAGCGCTTCCCAGTGGGGGCACAGTTGACGAGTGCTGGATAGATAATGCTGGCAAAATAGCCGTCGCAGCTATCAGGCAGGTCAGCATTCTAGCGCTGAGGGGGGGGAAGAGCGCTTCTCAGGTGGCCCAAGTCACTTCAGGTTTAGGCTCGCAGTTCAGTCAGGGGGGGTTGGCACAGAGAGGGGAGAGCGCTTGGCAGGCAGATCAGTACCTGGTTGATCCCCAAGATTCCTGATTAGCGCGGGAAAGCTTCTTCTTGGCGCGTGTTGGTTCTGACGCCCTTTGTTTGTAGTTCCTTGGTTTCTTGAGGGGGGGTTAGAGTTGAAGGCTTGACAGCAGGTCACTTCAGGTGGTCCCTGGGTTCCCCTCCCGCCGGGCCAGATCAGTGGGCTAGTTCAGGGTTCCTCACTCTACTTGGAAGGCAGCACCTAAGCCCTGTCACTCCCAGTGCTAAATCTCCTGCGTGGGCCCCCCAGGTCAGTGATGCCCCAACTCTCTACTCTGCTCTGACTGGAAAGTTTCCCTCCCTTTTCTTATATAGCGACAGTTGGCAGTTGGCAGTGGCAGTTGGTGTCACTTCCCCTGTTCTAGAAGGTTCCAGGAGCTTCCCTCATTCTAGCTATGGGCAGGCTGGAAGGCTGGCATTGCTACATAGTTTAAGGGTTCCAGTCAGCTCCTGGCTACTACAGTGCGCCTAAAAAGACCACGCTGCAGTAGCAGGGGTCAGTGGCAGCCATCTTAGGGGAAGAGAGCATCTGCACCTTAACATTGGGAAACAATGGGAAGGTGCCCAGAGACCTAAGGCCAACAAAAAGTAGGTGGGAAAAATGAGGCCAAGGCGAAAAAAAATAGGGAAGACCACCCTAGGCCTGACAGGTCTAACATTAACCTTGAATCGTACCAACAGAAATCTATCCCTTTCATTAGATAGGAGTGAAAGCAAAGCTCCATACCCTGAACAGTTTTTAAAAATAAATGCCCCTATACAATGGGTTTCACAAGCTCTATGTGTTCATGTTGTAATAAGGGACTTTTGAGAAACAAGTCTCTCCCTCTTTTGAGTTCCAGGGGGTACGGGGACTAATAACTGCAGTATATGTTCACCCAACCCATGCTGGTAAAAGCTGCCTTCATATAAGCAATCCAAGGGAGGATTTGATGCATGTTGTCAAGGGTCAGACAATCAGACAAAATCAGTCTATTTATTTTGCAACCCTCCCCAGTCTATATCTTGATCCAGCACAGCAAGGGTCTGAGAGCAACAAGGTCACCAATGTATCTAAAAACAAAGTTCCTGACGAACAAAAAAAGCTGGGGTACTTTGAGGACCCGCAGAATAAACCTTAAAATGTATTTTCTGTGAGTTCAATTTTATCGACCGTCATGTAACCCCATACATCACTGTCATATAGCTCCTTGGAGATGCACTTGGACTTAAAATACTTAACTAGAGGGTCCAGTCACCATGAGGCCAACCTCTGTGCAACACTAGCTACAGTCCCCGTGGTCTTGACCAAATCACAAGTCTTACCCTCAACTAGGGGTTTAAAACTCATATTAGCGTCAAATAGCACCAGCAGGTAAGAGAAAGCTGGGACCTTACCCAGGGTATGACTCCCCACCTTGAAGGTTTTGAAACTGGTGGAAATTCAGCGATGTTAAGAACTCTCTCCGCAAGTTGGGCTTTAAATATGATATGCTCTACCCTGCCTGTCTATGAGTTGAGGTCAATGGGAGGCCTCGCTCCTTGACAAGCCAGCAGAGGCAAACGACTTTTGCAAACACTTTGCTTTCAAGTCCTCCTCTTCTAGACAGAACACACTACAAATTACTGGATCACCGACTCCTGCTCCTTAGTCCCCTTAGAGCTGATATGGCCTCCAGTATTTGGATTCTCCCTCAAAATAGGGACTACTTCTGCATAACACATGTGGACTGCCCCAGACAGTATGCTTTGCTAATCATTGCCTTCTTATTACTTTTTCCATACAAATGCTGTTTATATGTGGTTGATTCTTCCTTTCTGCTTCAGCTATTCCTCTAGGAACGGGCCACACCAAGCAAACACGTCAACTCTCCCCCATGGAGAACACTGCAGTAGCCTCATTGGGATTGTTTAGTTCTTTGTTTCTCCTTTTTGGGGCTTTATTGGATGTTTTCTATATAGTGGGAGTGGGGGGGGGATAGGTGTGGGCCCTTTCTGCTTTCTCTTCAGTTATGTATTTGTTTGTTACCCTTTGCACAACAGGTACACTATATGCCAGCTTATGACATGGCGCTGTTCTTTTCACACCTGTTTACTCTATGCCATCTCAGAAAGGGCCTGTAGAGGTGATAGACATTACTTCCCTTACATGAAAAATATGTGGCATCAATAATCCACGTAAAGGCAAACAAGTCCTCTCATATCTGTCGCGACATAGCCTTCCTTCAGGAAACACGTATCCTACCCAATGGCGCCCAATCATATGCGACTACTTGGAGCCCCCACCCCGCTATTTCTCCTCTCATGGCTCCTATTCCTGTGGATTCTGCCCCCTCATGCATAAAAGCAGCCCCTATTCCCTCCATAAATGTCACTCGGACCCAAATGGATGCTATTTAATCCTACAAGGCAGCCTCACTGACAAACGAGTACTATTAGTCAACATATACGCCCCGAACACTGAGTATCCACAATTCTTTCAGGAGTTTTAGGCCCATATGGGCCATGCAGATGCCAACTTTGTATCCTATGAGATATCCACTCCCAACCGCAATGCTTTTAAACCTCCAAGGTATAGACTTAAATGCCTCCTAAGGCGGCGGCCTCCAACTCCATTGACGTTTAGTATTGTTGACTGAATTTCGCGATCTGGCTGATAGGGAAATCGCATATCTAGGGAAACACACTAGGGCTCCGTGCTATGGTGAGGGGGCACACCCGACCGCACTTTTGTGCGGATAATCCACCCTAATCGCCTAGGTAGTTATGTCGATGAATTGCGCACTGTCTCTGAGTCCTCTGTTTTTGCTGGCGAAGATGTTCTGGCGAGTCCCAATGCTATTATGAACTCCTTTGTACATCCTGCACTCCTGACAATGCACCAGAGATCCCATCATACTTGGTGAAGATCGCCATAGGTCTGGCCCACTGATGGCCAATGACAATTTTTTAGCAAGTTGATTTTTTGCGAGGAGGTCACCCAGGTGATCGACTCTTTAGACAGGTCCAATGGCCCTGGCCTTGATGGCCTTATGAGAGCTTTCTATAAAGCTTTCAAACAACATGTCACCCACATCTCTTTGCAGTGGTCAACAGAATCTCCTGCCAAACACCTGCTTTAGTTACCCTAACGGATGCCGAAAAGACGTTTGACCCCTTGGAGTGGCCCTTCTTGAAAGAAGCTCTGATCAAACTGGGAATCCCTACCGCGCTCATCTCCTTGGTCATGCTCTTATATCCTAATCCTGTGGCATGCATGTGAGTCAATGGTTCCCTTAATGGACCCTTTGGTCTGCCACCTTCTGGAGCGCCACATACATAAGGCTCCCGCGCTTCATTTAAAAAATATTTTCATCCGGAGTCACGTTGGGTGTGAAAATACAGCCCCAAAAAAAATGCTCTTTTGGCCCTGTGGGACCCTCTGATCAGGCCTATGCGGTCAGGGTGCTTTTACCCTGCCATCTTTTCTTCTTTTTTAATCGTTTTTCTTTCTCCTCGTACCAAGTGAAAAGATGGCTGTCAACACTTCCTGGTTACAAGTGTTGGCAGCCAATCAGAGGCAAGCTCCACTGTGGCACTTACTGGATGTACTGAGCAGGCTAGTTGGACCCCACACTGAAAAAAACATAGGTTTCAGGGACGTTATAGTTAGTTGGAAATTTCACTCGTACAAAACCATAGAAATAGTCAGTAGACCTAACTTTAACTCGTGCCCATGCAATGCACTGCTGATGACGTCACATATTACATCACTTGTGACATGCTCAGTGACATCACTGTTGACATCTCAAATTTTCCATTGGGCATACAAGTCACACAGTCCTTAAAATAACAAACGGAGATGTTGGTTCACCATCTGCCTACTGGCTCAACTACTGTCTCCCGATTGGATAGAAAATAGTCAATTGTGACATTAAATTGCTTACATTCTCATGGTTCTGCCTATGTCGAACACCTACTTTTGCCACACTGATGAAGGCTGATTGCTGAAACGCGTATGTGGCCAATAAAGTTATGTTGAAAGCCCCGGGAGTGTTCCAGTTGCTTTTTTGGTTGTTGAATGAAATGGGTCACACCCCCGCTAATTGGAGGCACCAGTTGTGAGTTCAGAGGAACTGGTGGGAAACGTGTATGTATATATATATATATATATATATATATATATATATATATATATATATATATATATATATATATATATATATATATATATATATATATATAAACGAATTACACAGTTATTATAATTTAAATACATTTAACAACAAACAATTAGTAATTTGTAATTCAGATTAAATAAAAATATACATTTTACTTTCTGGTTGATTTTTTAAAATAAATATTTAAATAAATAATTTTGTATTAGCTTATTATATTTACAGGAAATATTTTAACATACTTTCAAGATAGTATTGCTGTAGGATTTATTTTCAATTTCTTTTAGGTTTAAAAAAACTATAAAATACATTAAAATATTTTCATTAACTTATTTTAAAGATTAAAAATCCCCAATACTACACCATAGGGAGAACTCTGCCCTGGTGAAATAAGTGTGAAAGGTTACCAGTGGCAACTAGTCACTTATAAATTTGCCTCCACCCTCTAGTTTCAGGGATCGAGGATATGCACATTTCCACTGTGTTGTAACTTTACATGTGAAAACGGTGAATAGCCAAAAGCAGTAAAGTTACTACAAAGTCCAAGAGTAAATGTGCACGTTTGCCGGTATTTCTACTTTTGTGAATAGGGATGATAGTCTTTTTTGACCTGTAATTATTGACCTTTTCCTTGTGCCACATTTTTCTCAATTATTCCTATCCAGAGTAGAAACTAGCCATGCATTCTTACGTCTCACAAACGGCTCCTTTAGATGACACTCAACATAATATTGTAAGGACAAAAGTAGCTGACATGAGAGCTTTCCATTCACAGATTTGCGGTAATCAGGTTCAGGGTATTTCACAATAAGTCCCTCAAAGCAAGATTCTGGTTACATTTCTGGATTTACCAGAGTGCTTAAATGATCTTCATTTCGATGAGGTTATGTACATTTGTTATACAGGGATATCTTGAATACCTGGCAGGATCCAGTCTTTCTGGTTCTAGGTTGTAGACCCCAAGATCTGAAGTATTTTTACAGCAAACTAGCAGTGTAACTGTTCTTTCTTTACTCCAAGAAAGAATTTGCCTTGACATGTTTCGGTGAGAGGTTAGTGTCTGCCATTTTCTCCCACAGTCTCTGACCGAACAGAGTTGAAATGTTCAAACAAAGGTTACAATACTGTTTTCTCTAATGACTCATCCATAAAGTATGATATCAATATGTATACTTAATGGATGCTTTAGATGAAAATCTGTCATTCCAGGCACTTACAACACAACACAGCGATGTAATGCATTACAATACATCTATGCATCATACTACAACATAACACCACAAAACACACATAGCTGCACTACAGCACAGCATGACACTGACAAACTACACAAGACTATAGTACACTGTGGAAAATGACTAAATTAGGTATACATAAGCGGTGTTCATTTATGTTCACCACAGCCACTGTTGAAAGTAAAGTGAAAATCGTGAAACAGTGGCCACGCCATCTTGTCCCTTTTTAGGCCCCTTCATGCACGTAAGTGGCAGCCATTTTGTGTGCCATGGCCTCTCTGCCCATTGCCAATAGCCTGCGCGTCTCTCCCCCTCACTCCCCGGCCTCGCAAGCATCCCCCCCGCACCCCGACAGCCCCCGGTCTCTCCTGTTTGGGCCATAAACGCACCTCCAGCGCGACCCTGTCTCCGAGCCACATCCCGTGCTGAACCCCCTCACTCTTTCATCTCATTCATAGAACAGGCCCTTTGATAACCTCTTCCTCCCTGCCCGATTGTCCGGCCTGATCCCAGGCCATTACCTAGCCCAACAGATGCAGTTTATTGCCCCCTACAGTAGGACCTCGCCTCACATCAAAGGAGCGGGGATTAATCAATGCCTTCACACCCCTAGATCCGACCGATCGCCCGCATTCCTGTTCCCAGCGGAATGTCCAGCTGCGCGATAGCCATCATGCTGAGATTTGGGTGGGGACCCCTACTGTAGATATGTGTGAGAACGGGCCTGAACCGGGGATTCCAAAGATGCCTTTTTCGTACTTCAAAGCAATACCACGGATGTCATAAATGTAATAAAGCCATAAACTTGTGTATAAGAGGCCAGGCCTCAGAGATGCGGTTAGAGCACCTCGAGAAGATACCCTGTTGTCTGATTTGACGTGTTCTGCTCCGTCGGAATAAACTCCTGTTTCCTGCCTTCCAGTCTCCAGCGCCTGCCTCTTTGTTTGGTAATATTGAATGGTATGAGAGGCGGCTAACTTGGGCAAATACTGAAGGGTTCTTGGTCGAATTCGGCCCTGCCTTTTTACACACTGCACAAAAATATGATATAACACTGCAACACCACACTAACTTACTTATTCTGTACACTATAGCAAAGCATTTGACTACAAGCCAAGACAACCTAACCTTATACAACTCTACTTCACACCACATAGTCCTTTGCAGTACCCTAGGGCCCATAAACATCACACTACAACCCTAAACTGTCAGGAAATGGGCTTTTTGCATGTTCCCATCCCAGTTCTTGACCCTATTTGAGTACTAGTTGCTGTTTTTTCGACTCAGTGCACTTAGGCCTGTTAACCTGACCCCAGTGCCAGTGTACTGACCCATTATAAAAGATTTCTTGAATTGGGTGACCCCAATTTGCAAGCACTAACTTACTTGTGAGTCCCTAGTATATGGTGCAGAGTGTGACAAAAGACAAGAAGGCTACCAGCCTCCCACTGCAGACTAGAAGGGTAGTGTTCACAATCCTAGTTTGACTATGGCATTGCCATTAATGGCAAAGCCACCCGTTCCCTTAATGATATATGTAATTCACCCCAAAGGAAGCCATATAGACCCCTATGGCAGGGAGCTGTATATTGTTAAGCAAGACATATAAGTTTATATAGCCTTAGCCGCAAAACCCTTAAAGTTGTCGTTTTGATTAGGAAAGTTAGTCCGGCTATTTTCTGAATGGGACTACCTTACATCAAATTCAACTTGATGCCCAAATCGAAATTAATGTCACTGTTAAAGTTAGGCAGCTTTTAAAAAGTTTACACTCTGTGCCCTAGATAGTCCAGTGGCTTTGTGCAGGCCCGGGCCAACAGACAGCTTTCTGCCCACCTGGGGAGACATGTGAACAACTCCAAGGCTTAAGCACAAAGGCAGTTGCCGCAGACTGAAGTGTCACCTCCTCTCCCAGAAAGGCCAACTGAGGTGTTAGCCCAAAAGGCAGGCTCAAAGAAAATGCCCCCTTTAAAGGGTGACAACACACCCGAGCAGGATGACTTTTGTTCCTGCAGACAAGTTGGAGGCAGGGACGGAGAGGAAAACACTGTCCTCAAACCTGTTTTCCTGTGGGCTTGACAGTAGCAAACATATTGCATGCTGGGATTGCGAAATGCCACACATAACTTGAACTTTGTCGCAAAAAAGGAGTGGGCCTACAAGCCCATTGAATAGTGACCACGTTGTCCCCCCAGGCGCTTTCCCAGGATAAAATAGGCAACCCTGGCATGCTAAACCTCAGTACACATTGGATTTGGAAAAATAACCCAACAAAGACTGTCCTCCTGCCCTTGGAATAGCACAAAGAGAGGATTCACTGTTGGAAGGACTGCACCTGCTGCACTTTGGACTAGTAAAATTTGGACGGTGCCTGCGGCTCTCGGCTTGGGAAAACATTGATCCCAGAGCCAGATTGAAGCAGTGACTCCAAGGGTTAGTTGGTTGCCCCCCTGGAACAGCACCATGGATACCAAAGTTGAGAAAGCCGAAACCGGCAAAGCAGTATCCTCTTCAGAGGAATCACCACTGACTGCTGTTGGGTGCTCCTAGAGACATCTCCGATGTAGCCAAAAGTTGCACTCGAGTCTGCTGGACCCAGGACTGCTATCAAAGGATTTCTTGCCTTAGAGGGACACTAGCCTCTACCAAGGATATTAGCAGTGATTGATGTGTCGGGAGCACAGTAGCCCAGCCGCTGCTTGCCTTCGACTGTCACAAAGAGAATGCCATGGGACCTCACATGCAGTGGCCAAAGTTGCCCCACTTGACCCATGCACCAAGGAATCACCCACAGCTCACCCTTGTCGACTGCACAGCTCCAGGATGATATGTGAACATCTTTTCTGCCTGCATCCCCAGCATAGAAACCACTTCATTGTTCTATATAGTGGTTGTTTTCTAAAGGCTGGAACTGAACTGAAAAAGGGTCTGGTGGCCATGTCATTGCCCAAAGTGACCTTTAGTCAGGCTGAAGTTGACAAACTAACTGTTTTAAACATTAAAAAAAATTACAAACTTTTGTTGACCAGTTCTGTTTTGTGGTTGTATTTAAAGTTTTTTTTTATTGTTTTCAAAATACATTTCTCTGGAACCTCCAATGAAATTTGATGAACATGGATTCTAAAAATGTACAAAAATATGTTCTATTTTCATAAAGTATTGTTGTATCTCTTGTGTGACTTTCTTATTCCATTGTTTGGTGCTCTTAAATGATTTACACTAAGTTCCTTTGTCAAGCTTTGCTGCTCGAAGCCCCAGATACCCAGGGTTGAACAAAGGTGATAAAAACAAGCTTCACTGGACCCAAGACAGTTTTTGTGACTGTATTCCATGATAAGGCTTCTACTGCCATATCATAATACTCTGAAATTCTCACATACATAATATATCATACCATGAGACAACCACATTTTTAAATGAAGCACATTGCCTCTTATTCCCTAGAATGCCCGGTAAAGCAATGGAGAATCACAGTTACCTTTTTTCGATGTTCCAGGATTTTACAACATAACAAGATGTTCTCATTTGAATTTGCAGAAGCAGATGTATGCAAAAAAAACATAAGGATGTTCATGTCCATGCGCCAGATAGATTCCATCAGTCGAACTGTAATGACAACCCAGAGAAACAGACACATGTACAAATAATGCCCAAACAGAGGTTACTTGACATTTTTCAGAAGTTTAGAAAAAAGTGTCACAAGATATTTTTAACTTGCAGCAAAATTTGCATGAAATACTAAAGAAAGGACACTTGTCCAAGATGCATTGGTGCTTGTGCAAATTAAGTTTCATGTTATTTTCTTACAGATTGATTATATCTGGAATTCAGCGGTAGGTCTTGCCACATTGAGATTGACACATTGTGTTAATTTTAGACTTTTACTCCAACTGTTAGGATCATAATTGGTTTTTGTACCTCATTCCACAAAACTTACAGGCGCTTCGTTTTAGCTTGCTACTCAGGGTGACAGCTGTTGTGATCTTCCGTCCCTGCCCCGTTCCACCGTGGCTTTTGCCGTTTGTTGCAGAGGGCTAAAGGACCGGACATACCTGACTAGCACTTGTGGGTTGGAAACAGCTGATGTGTGCGCGAGACGCCTGACTCACTGCTATTTAAGCAGCATGCCGGCGCGGACGCGAGAACACCAGCAGTAGGTCTTGTCACCTATCATTTTGCCCTGCTGCTATTTTTAAAAACTGCATTGAGATTGACACTTTGTGTTCATTTTAGACTTTTACTCCACCTGCTGGGATCGTAATTGGTTTTTGTACCTCACTCCACATGCTTACCGGCACTTTGTTTTAGCTTGCTAATCAGGGTGGCAGCTGTTGTGATCTTCCCTCCCCGCCCCCGTTCTGCCATGGCTTGTGCCGTTTGTTGCGGAGGGCTAAGGGACCGGACATGCCTGACTAGTACTTCTGGGTTGGAAACAACTGATGTGTGCGCGAGACGCCTGAATCACAGCTATTTAAGCAGCATGCCAGAGCGGATGCACAGAGGGCGCGCCGCTGGCACACCAAAGGCAAGCCCGTCTGCGCCCATCCGTGCCTAGATCGGGCCCAAGGCCACCCCCCCCTGTCCGTTCCCTACTGATCTTGGGCCCAAGTTTAAAATATACAAGAGATACTCTTGTAAGTCTTAACCCCCAGATGAAGGATTCCTGTCCGCAACTCGATCCTTTGAAAGAGCCTAAGGTGTGCCCTCTGTGTGACATGAAGTTCCTTTTCACCAAAACAAAATGCAGCTTTAACTCGCATCAAGTCCTTTACCCGTAAACAGTTTTGCAAAAGTCCCTCCAGGGCCTACTCCTGAATACACGCTCTTTAATTAAACACAACATTGAATTCGCCGAGCTGCTGGAAGCTCACAATATAGATATGGCATTTGTCACGGAGACGTGGGCAGATGGAACATCTGATCCGGAGCTATCATTAGCCATTCCCCAAGGATACTTATTAATCAGGAATGATAGACAGGATAAGCGGGGAGGGGAAATAGCGATTATTATCAAGGACACCTTGTCGATGAAAAGCTCTACTTCAGGAAGCGGTCCTGATTGTGAACTGCTTTCATTTGGAATCACCATCAGTTAAAACTATATATTTAACGGCATACTGCTGTATAGACCACCAGGGGCTAAGAACAAGTTTGTAGAGACAAAAGGTCATATCATCGAGTCTAGTGTTGACTTTCAGGAATTTTCTATCTTAGGCGACTTCAACTACCATTTAGAAAATATAAATGACCAATATACAATCTCGCTTCTAGAGCTTATGGCCAGTGTCTTGATGGAACAACTGATCAAGCATCCTACCCAAGAGGATGGACACACCCTAGATGGAATATTCATATCTAATCCTCAATTGAAAGTGCAGGAGAGGTTGCCAATCCCATGTTCTGATCATAAGGCCAATCGGTTGGTACTTACCTCGTCCCATCATCTTACTCGTCCTCATTCTGCTCTTAGGACTTTTAAGGGAGAAATTGGAAGGAAATCAGCCCACAGCAGCTGCAATTAACATTAGCTGCCTCTAAACCGACACTAATGCCCGAAGTAAATACATCCACCAATATTTGTAGCAATTTAGCAACCGCAGTAAATATTTTAGCTCCAGAAAAACATTTACTAGCAAATGGTTGAAGAAATCAGAACCTTGGTCTGTGACTCACTGCGCATCCAGAAGCAACTATGCAGACAAGCTGAAAGGCGCTGGAGAAAAACTTATACGGAAGCCAAAAAAATGGTTTATACACAGTCACTGACCGAATATAAAAAGATGATTCTGGAGAAAAAAAGCAGCTGTTTCTCTGATAAATTGAGCAGGCGGGCAACTCAAGTAAATTACTTTTCTCAACTTTAAAGGAATTAGTGACACTTCCCACCCCACTAGCACTGAATAGCAATGTTACTGTCTGCAATCAACTCGCAGATTCCTTTAGGGACAAGGTGCTTTCTATCTATGATTTCTTCAGTGGAAAAGTCAATGAGCCTCAAGTGAATCAACCCTCTTCACCTACGCGACATCCTGGCCATGGCTTGAATGCTTTTATCCCCCCAAATGTAGAACAGGTTTCGCAGATAGTCAGATTGGTGAAAGCAGTGGCTCCATCTGACCCCTGCCCCCCTAAAATATTCCAACAGGCAGCTGATGAGATCAGCGAGCAACTCTGTCTGATTTTCAACGAGATCCTTATGTCCAGCATTTTGCCAGAGGCTTGGAAGAAGGTCTCCATCCTCCCCCTGCTGAAAAACCTAGACACCAGCGATCACAATAATTATCGACCCATAGCAAGGATTCTGTTCCCAGCTAAAGTTTTGGAAAAAATAATAAATCTTCAACTTACGGCTTTTGTTTTCTCAGAAAATCTGCTGGACTCTTCACAATACGGCTTCCGGCAAGGGCATGGAACGGAGACGACCTTGAGCATGGCAGCAGAGGAGCTTCGCTCTATGCTGGTTTCCGGTGCAAAGGCCGCCTTGATCCTTTTGGATCTTTCAGCGGCCTTTGACACCGCGAACCATGACATCCTCATTCTAAGGCTTCAGAAGTTGGGAGTGTCAAGCTTAGCACTAAGCTTAATCAAATCCTACCTTAACAATAGGCGACAGTAGGTTCAGATTGATGATTCTTGTTCAAAACATTTTTTCACTTCCTTGTGGGGTACCGCAGGGCTCATCTTTAAGCCCTAAGCTGTTCAATCAGTATGTCACCCCCCTAGCTGACGTCATCAGGCAGTTTGGCTTCTCGCTAGTGTCCTACACCGATGATACCCAGATTGTAGTATCCATCCCAGGCAATCTGGAAGAAACGGCGGCCAGCTTTAAACAGTGTATGACCTGCATGGATCACTGGATGCGGGCAAATTGCCTAAAGCTTAATGGAAGTAAAACAGAGGTGCTTCTGCTGGGCTCAGACTCCACCATTTGGTCTCAGAAATGGTGGCCCCCAGCTATGGGAATACTTCCCACCCCAGTGCGGAAAGCTAAAAATCTAGGCTTCATCTTCGATGACAGTCTCACCTTCCAACATCAAACCAAGGTCACCTCTCAGGTACATTTAACTCTAAAACTAATTCAGAAGGTGAAACCTTATATTCCCCCACCTGCAGTAAAAACATTGGTAACAACTTTGGCATTGGCCAGACTGGACTATGGAAACGCCCTTTATCTGGGCCTTCAGAAACAGCACTTGCTTAAACTGCAGCGTCAAGTCAAAATTGTCAGAACAGAAGTTAAGTAGTGTAAGGGGTAACAGATGCTGAAAACAAGAGCAGTGAGATAAAGCAGCATTAGACAATGTGCAGGTAGGTGTGGCTCCCCGAGGGCCCTGTATATCCAGGTTGACAAATGACAAGTATTTCATTAAGAAGAAAGCAACGATTAGGTCAGGTGGGGGGACAGAAGGTCCTGTCTAAGAAGTGAACACCAGGTCACTTGACAAAATATATCCGCTTAACCTGACCCACCACCAGTAGGTACCAAAAAAATGGGGCGAGGCCTAAAAGGTGAAAACATATATGTGGAAAGGGGACCAGATGATATAGCAAAATAATGGTGGAATTATTTGCTCACTTCTAATAAATGTTGATGATCAACTCCAAGGATCTACTTAAAAGCTTCCCATCATACATTTCATATATCAACCTTTTCTAAACTCAAAACCTAAATTGAGATACAAAGCTAAATGTTTGGTATTTTGCATCATTGCTCTACAGGTTGTCTCATATTTCATATTTATTCAAATGTATCAGCGACAGCTTAGTTTATCTGCATGTTAAACTATATTTCGAGCTTTTGCATAGTGCACAATTTGCCTTTGGCTTTGTCCTATGGTGCTGTCCGCAATCTGGTGGCTTTCCACGTGATGCAAGTGTTAACAAAGCAGATCAGCCTCTGCTTTGCTTTATGGAGTAAAGATGTGGTATTGGTATTGTGGGCTGGTCATACTTTGGGTGAACTGGATAGTTAAGGTTTAAGGCTGTATGTGTTCACCAACAGCGCATACATTCTCCAAATAGCTAAGTATAGGTGTGCATGTGCTTCTGTGTATGTGCTGTGTGTGCGGTGTTTGTAATGTTTTTGGTTGTATAGTGTATCCGAATCTGTGTTCAATGTATGCTAATGTTTTCTGTTGGAGGAGCTACTGTGATAGCCATCATACTGCATGCCTGCAGTGTGTGGCATGCTGAATATGTGGGTGGTGTTCTATTTAATATGTTGTGGAACTCTGTGAGTTTCGTAATCAGTAGGGCTACTGTAACTCACATGCTGGCCAGCTAAATTACATATCTTGTCTTTGTTGAGTTTGTGAAACATGTTCCGTCTTATGTGTTCTGTTGGAGTTGTGTGGCGTTTCCTAAGTGCAGTTGAGACCCCCATGATAACTGATCATAGATTCATCTTGAATGTGTTGAATTTATGTGATAGAGTGCTTGATTTTATTTCGGCGCATTCTGTGGGAGAAAGGCAGACTGTCTTGCTCAGGTTTGGTTATTTCCTGTATCCTACTTCTATGTAAATCTAACTGCTTGAACTACACCTTGCACGTGAGGAAGCCTACGGAGGGAAATGTAAAGAGAATTAGCACTCCCAACAAAGCTTCCATAACTATACAGACGCAATAAAAGTGCCTCTCATGATAAATTCTAGAGCTGTTACTCTCCATTTTTATAATGAGACTCCTCAAATGCTATGCTGTGTTAAAGCCCCCAGCATACAAGACAGCATATCCAGGAGCTCTCTAACCTATCCAAAAGGACACCAATGGCATTTGCTAATCACGAAGAGCCTTTGGTCAGAAATTAGGGTAATTATGAGGTCACAAGTATCTCTAGATTGAATGTCAATTTCGATTACAGAGTCCCATATGTCTGCACAAACTGAAGAAAGTGGCTCCTCGGATGGTCCTCCCTTCATGCCCCAAGTTGCTGCTGATTGAAATTATAACATTAAATACAATATAATAACATAGTATAAACTAACATAACATAACATAACTTATTAATCTACTAGAGTTTAAAAGCCATGTTTGCTTGAAAACTAATCAGTTTAAAGATGGATACAAAAATGTCCTGAAACTCGGTAGCTACACGTTTCACTGCCAGTCCTGTAATGCTCCTGGTGAAAAAGGCACTCCAACTTGGGTCTCCCTATTCCCACAATTGTATAGTTTTTGCCTGCCTTTCTCTGTTTGCAAAATGTGAATATTTGAGTCAGGATGGGTGATGGGGGACCATGCATGGTCAATTCAACTCATCTATGTTAGACTTCAGATACAGCTGAACAATTGTTCATGTTATGTGACCATACGTGTGAATTTATGATAAGGTTTTTTTTAACCCAGGAATGGTGCAGCTGTTTGTGACTTTTGTATCAAATATAAGAGATCAATATATATAGATTTAGAAGGCCCTGCTATGGCAGCCTCTTCTAATTTGCCCATGTAGCAAATCACTGCATTTTGTTAGTGAGGCTTACAAGTTGTGTTCCTGCTCCTATGCTCCCCATTGGAATGTATTTTCTCCGGGTCACTGTTTTGGACAATAACTTCGAAGCTATTTGCCACATCTATGAAAGTTCTAAAATGTCAGCATTTTTGGTGGCCCAGCCTACAACTGTTCATTTTGCTTTATATTTCTGGGGTTAGGTACCTCCTATCCACAGCCTAGGAGTTCTGTAAAAATGTATCCTTACTGAACAAAGATTCCATTTGTGAGCGAGCCCAGGCTTCTCCTTTTGCCATCAGCATACACTGTCCCTCGGTCTCTGTGAGCCAGGTACTTCCAAAGACACCTGCCGTCTAACGTAGCTCTGCGGCCACCAACAGCATTTGGCTGCACATTTTCACAGCCCACACTACACTTGATCATCTTTATTGTCCTCATAAGGATTTGGGGGGCCCTGGGTAAGACATAATTTGAGGGCATCTGTACAGTACACATTTGAAATGTATTACCCATTTCCTACTATTTCAATCCTGCTTGATGCCAAACAATACTAAACCATATGTCACACTATAACAGGAGCACACAATAACAGATTAAATATGCCCTGACAGGGATCCCAAAAGTCCTTAAAATGACTCAAAAGAGTCAGTAGTGGCATGAGGTGAAGAGTTTTAACAGAGAAACAGAATAGTCTAAGATCAAATAGTGAGAAAGTTCACTTTCCCATGGTGCCTCTTGGAAGGTGGGGGCCCTGGGCAATTGCCTAATTTGCCTATGCCTTAAAACGTCTTTGACCATCTTGCCTGGTGATCCAGTGGCCTCCAAGCCTACCACACACATGCCATAAGGCTCCAATAATTTGTCAATGCTGCATTTGGTTGTTGAATGACCATTCTGCCGAGGTGGTGCCAGGATTTGAAACACAGCCAGTACCTCCCACCACAATGACTGTGGCCCAACACTCTCAGAAATGAAATACTAAATGATCAATGCCGGCACCATACATTGTAACATTGAGTGACTGTTGCCTCCATATCCGCATGTACTTGAATATTGAGGGGTTGATTCACCTGCATTTCACGTACTATATTATTACATAATAGCTTCAAGGACAGTGTGTTCTGTGCTGAAAATGTACTTTTTACAGAAATGCATCCCTTCATTTCATTAAAACTATAAACAATCAAAGAACTCACACAAAGGGGAAAACTCAGGGGCAGATTTACAAGAAAGTGACCCAGGGGCATATTATCAAGGACCGGTGTTAAAATTATTGCTGTTTTATCGGCAGGAAACAGCAGATAAAACGGCGATAATGGGCTTGATAATACGCCCTTGTTAACCCCTTCTATGCTGATGACGAGCTGAGCTCGTCATCGGCGTTACCTGCCGTGTGCTGATGACGAGCTGAGCTCGTCATGTAACGCATGCGGTTAATTCCCATAGAAGCCCATGTTCTGGTATTAACATGGGCTTCTATGGGAATTAACAAGGGCGTATTATAAAGCCCATTATCGCCGTTTTATCGGCAGTTTCCTGCCGATAAAATGGCGATAATGTTAAAACCGGTCCTCGGTCCTTGATAATATGCCCCTCAGTGCCTAATGCAAGCCACATTGAGTCACTTTCAAAGCACAGGGATGCAACATATTTACAACAATATGTCGCATCTCAGTGCTTCCCTCTGCGCTGGCGTACAAACTGCTGCCGTGCGTTGTGGGGAGATTGTTTTTGTTCAGGAAGGGTTCCCTTCCTGCACAAAAACAATCTGAAATGCCGTTTTTCAACTTCTATGTGTGCTGCATTAGCACCCATAGAAGTTGAAAAACTGCATTGTTTCAATGATTGTTGATGTGCCGGAAGGGAACCCTTCCTGTACATAAACAATCATTAGAGGTGATTTCCTCTTTCTATGTGTGTTGCAAAATGCAGCACACATAGAAAGAGGAAAAGAAAACGGGGAAAAAATTATACATTTCTCCTTGTTGGGCCTCCCTACTCCTCCACTGGGGAGGCGTAGAATTCACACTCATTTCCAGATTGATGATTCCTTGTGAATCTGAAAATGTGTCTGGTTCCATGGGTGCTGTGTGTGTACACCCATAGCAACACCCATGGAAAGTCCCTTTCATGCAAAGTGCTGCGTGTAAAGGGGTCATATTTACAAGGACAAGTAAAGTCACACAGGGTGGCTTTTCCTGTCCTTGTAAATATGGAGCGTTAGCATGCACCACCGGTACAACACAAAAAATGATGAACCGGTGTGTCAAGGGGCTTGTAAATCTGCCCCTCAGAGTACATTTATGTCTAGTGGCATGAGGTAATGAGGGGTTTTGCTTTCGACCACTTACCTCCCTTAGGGACTGGTCTGCAGCAGCAGATTACTGCCCTCAGGCGGGCTTGCATGCGGAACTACAAGAGAAACAGAAAGAATCATTTGGTCTTTCTCTCTAAAACCAGATTTCACCATTTCATTATATTGATATGCAATGTTACACCCTGTGCCGCTCAGCCATTTTCTCGTTGAAATGTAGTAGCTAACTACTGAAGGGAATACGCTATATTAAAATGCCATGGTCGGGGAACAGTCGGAACACTGTGGTCTAAACCATGAGTGTTCCAACTCCGCTAGATCTACAGCCTTAATCACACATATGCCCTAAGCACGCATATGTGTGGTTAAGGCAATATGCATACTAACTGCTGCCTGCTACGGACAATAGCAAGAAGACCTTGCAGGAAGCGGTGAGTTTATTTGTGCTGGGTGTAGTTTTGGGCTGGGGGTTGTTTTGTTGTAGTTTAGTAGGCTGGTGGGGTTGGGGTAGTTTTATAGGCTGGGGGTGAGTCAGATTTTGTTTTGCCGGCTGGAGGGGGTGGGTCGGGTTGGTTTGTTGGCTGGTGGGTGGGTCAGGAGTAGTTTTGTGGGCTGGGGTTGATTCGGTGTTGTTTCACGTTCTATGAGCCTCCTCGGTGAGCAGCCCTATATCTCACTCCTGCCTTGAAGGGGAAGTAAATTGTTTCACCAAGTGTAACTCTTTCACTTCACATTGAAGGCCTGTAGTGGAGCGAGCTCTAAACATGATGATTGTACAACTATGGGAAAGAGATCACATCCCTACTTTTTTTTGAAGAAACTAAACTGATTGTCAACAAAATTGAGAACATCCAAATGACAACTCTTTTCATGAAAGTGAAAACTTTAAAGTAGGCACTATAATGTGCTCACTACTTATCCTCCCGAACTTTTAAACTAACATTGTAAGTTGGGAAGAAACCGCGGGGCAGATCTAAAAGAAACTAACGCAGCAAGATGAAGCAAGTCATTTTGCTGTGCTGCACTGCGTTAGTTTCAAAGCACAGGGATGCAACATATTTACAACAGTATGTTGCATCTCTCTGCTTCCCCTTGCGCTGGCACACAAACAGCTGCCATGCGCCGGCGCAGGCATCCTTGCAAAGTGGTGCAAGGATGCCTGCTTCATGGGGAGATTGTTCTTGTGCAGGAAGGGGCACCTTCTGACATTCTGACACATTTCCAGATTTAGGATTTCTTGTAAATCTGGAAATGCATCAGTGGACATGGGTGTTGCGTGGGAACACCCATATCAACACCCATGTCCCGCCCCTAACACGCAAAGTGTTTCATGAACTGGGGCGATACTTACGAGCCCAGGTTAAGTCACGCAGAATGACTTTACCTGTGCTTGTAAATATCACTCAGCAGGCTACGCCACAAGTGCCTCATGCAACTAGATGCACCGCGGCACATGGGGATTGTAAATCTGCTCCCATATATTTAGGTCCAATCATTTCTCAGTCATCAAGCAAAAACATAGTTCAAAGGTCACTACAAAAACTCTTCTCGCTCCCTGTGTTTTTAGTAGGTGACACTATATTGTTTCCTCTCCTGTTTTAAAACATTGCATGTCTTATGTTTTACCTTTGTTCACCTGCAGCTTCTTTTAGAATCGGGACTTAACTTGTGAATTTTCACTCAAATAGCTTTACTCATCTTTATTTCAGAAACTCAAACCCTGATAATGACAATTAAGCATAATACCTCATTTACACTTACAGGCATGAAATCAAAACTCACATTGTTGGACATCCTGAATTGAGTAAAATTCAAATTTCAACTGTGGTTGATGGTGCTCACTCAACTAGACTGTAGACAATTAACTAGGAATCAAGAAAGAAAAGTAATGAGTTGAGTCAAGAACTTCAGTTGTCACAATAATTTTAGATCAAAGGATTTCATGAGCATTGAAAGTCGGAGATCAGTGGCTTAGCCTCCCATAGTAGGCAACAGTATACAATATATGCTTTATAAACACTGGAGATTCAAGACGGGCCTGTGAACTACGACCTTATTTTTTAACATGAATAATTTCTGATGTCTAAAAGGGATTATAAGAGAAAGAATATTATCTCTATATCCAAGGTTCAGTTCAGGGGAGGCGAGAGGAGAAAAGAAAACTTGATTCTCACCTATGCTGTTGTTATACTAAATCCCCAAATACCAAAATATTTCAATATCATTTCGCCAAATAGAATGAGAAAACACCTTCACTGCAATGTGCTGTACAAAAGAATTCCTCACTTCTCATCCCTAAAACCCAGACCTTAAGTTACTGTTTTCATAAAAGGATTGGCCTATATCAGAAACTGTGGGGATTCCTATTTTCATCAAGTAACACTCCCTTTCTATAAGTGACTACTAAAAAATTGTCTAGACTTGGGATGAAACATGTTGGCCCTATGGAACCTTGTAAATGATTTTTAACTATCCCAAGTGCTTTTATTACATGGAATCAGCTTCATTTTGCTATATGAGAATAATGCCCTAAAACATCACCTGCTTGTGACACAACTATTCTCTGTCTACTACAGCGTCATTGTTTAAACATATTTTTGGTTGCTTTTCAAGTTGCAAGTTAAATGTATAATATGAAGGAAATAGATGGTAAGAGCAGCTCAAGATGGCACCTAGGCTGTTCAAAAAGCCTTTAAAATGACCTAATCAGCTAATTTATAAGTTACTGGAGTAAGTATGTAGATGAATCAAAATAAGGAATGGGCAGGTTTCTTGGAGGGATTGTAGTTGGCATAAGCGACTTGTAGGGGAGCATTACACTCCTCCTGTTCGCAGAATGGATGTGTGGGTGACAATGATATTTTATGAATGCAGGCCACCCAGTGCCCCTGTAATAGATTATGTGTGTGTGTGTGTATATCTTTGAACTGGATGTGAGGACAGACGTATTGTGAGAGTTCAATGAGTTGGAGTTGGAGGGTGTAGTTGGAGTTGGAGGGTGTAGTTGGAGTTGGATTGTGGAGTTGGAGGGTGGAGTTGGAGATGGAGGGTGGAGTTGGAGGGTGGATTTGGAGGGTGGAGTTGGAGTTGGTGGGTGGAGTTGGAGGGTGGAGTTGGAGTTGGAGGGTGCAGTTGGAGTTGGAGGGTCCTATTGGCTATGGCAATGCTTTTTGGTAGCAAGCAAGGACAGTGCTGTTGTGGTGCTGAGTGCTGATGTGGTTGGGCTGAGTGGAGTGGCGGTGTATTAGAGTGATGTGGTGGTGTCCCAGAGTAAATTGGTGGTGTCCCAGAGTGATGTGGTGGTGTTCCTGGGTGATGTGGTGGTCTCCCCGAGTGATGTGGTGGTGTCCCCGAGTGATGTGGTGGTGTCCTTGAGTGATGTGGTGGTGTTCCTGAGTGATGTGGTGGTATTCCCAAAGTGATGTGGTGGTGTACCTGAGTGGTGTGGTGGTGTCCCCGAGTGATGTGGTGTTGTCCCTAAATGATGTGGTGGTGTTCCTGAGTGATGTGGTGGTGTCCCTGAGTGATGTGGTGGTATCCCTGAGTGATATGGTGGTGCCCCTGAGTGATGTGGTGGTGCCCCTGAGTGATGTGGTGGTGTCCCTGAGGGATGTCGTGGTGTTCCTGAGTGATGGAGGGTGGAGTTGGAGGATGGATTTGGAGGGTGGAGTTGGAGGGTGGAGTTGGAGGGTGGAGTTGGAGTTGGAGGGTGGAGTTAAAGGGTGGAGTTGGAGGGTGGAGTTGGAGGGTGGAGGGTGGGTTGGAGGGTGGAGGTTGGAGTTGGAGGGTGGAGTTGGAGTTGGAGGGTGGAGTTGGAGGGTGGAGTTGGAGGGTGGAGTTGGAGTTGGTGGGTGGAGTTGGAGGGTGGAGTTGGAATTGGAGTTGGAGGGTGGAGTTGGAGGGTGGAGTTGGAGGGTGGAGTTGGAGGGTAGAGTTGGAGGGTGGAGTTGGAGTTGGAGGGTGGAGTTGGAGTTGGAGGGTGGAGTTGGAGGGTGAAGTTGGAGTTGGAGGGTGGAGTTGGAGTTGGAGTTGTAGGGCAGAGTTGGAGGGTGGAGGTGGAGTTGGAGGGTGGAGTTGGAGTTGGAGGGTGGAGTTGGTGTTGGAGGGTGGAATTGGAGTCGGAGTCAGAGGGTGGAGTTGGAGGGTGGAGTTGAAGGGTGGAATTGGAGGGTGAAGTTGGAGGGTGAAGGGTGGGTTGGAGGGTGGAGGTTGGAGTTGGAGGGTGGAGTTGGAGGGTGGAGTTGAAGGGTGCAGTTGGAGTTGGAGGGTGGAGTTGGAGTTGGCGGGTGGAGTTGGAGTTGGAGAGTGGAGTTGGAGTTGGAGGGTGGAGTTGAGGGTGGAGTTGGAGGGTAGAGTTGGAGGGTGGAGTTTGCGGGTGGAGTTGGAGTTGGAGGGTGGAGTTGGAGGGTGGAGTTGGAATCGGAGGTTGTAACTGGAGGGTGGAATTGGAGGGTGGAGTTGGAGGGTGGAGTTGGAGGGTGGAGTTGGAGTTGGAGGGTGGAGTTGGAGGGTGGAGTTGGAGTTGGAGGGTGGCGTTCGAGGGTGGAGTTGGAGGGTGGAGTTGGAGGGTGGAGTTGGAGTTGTAGGGTGGAGTTGTAGGGTGGAGTTGGAGGGTGGAGTTGGAGGGTAGAGTTGGAGTTGTAGAGCGGAGTTGGAGGGTGGAGTTAGAGTTGGAGGGTGGAGTTGGAGTTGGAGGGTGGAGTTGGAGTTGGAGGGTGGAGGTGGAGTTGGAGGGTGGAGTTGGAGTTGGAGGGTGGAGTTGGAGTTGGAGGGTGGAGTTGGAGAGTGAAGTTGGATTGTGCAGTTGGAGGGTGGGGTTGGAGTTGGAGGGTGGAGTTGAAGGGTGGAGTTGGAGGGTGGAGTTGGAGGGTGGAGGGTGGGTTGGAGGGCGGATGTTGGAGTTGGAGGGTAGAGTTGGAGTTGGAGGGTGTAGTTGGGGGGTGTAGTTGGAGGGTGGAGTTGGAGGGTGGAGTTGGAGTTGGAGGGTGGAGTTGGAGTTGGAGGGTGGAGTTGGAGTTGGCGGGTGGAGTTGGAGGGTGGAGTTGGAGTTGGAGTTGGAGGGTGGAGTTGGAGGGTGGAGTTGGAGGGTAGAGTTGGAGGGTGGAGTTTGAGGGTGGAGTTGGAGTTGGAGGGTGGAGTTGGAGGGTGAAGTTGGAGTTGGAGGGTAGAGTTGGAGGGTGGAGTTGGAGGGCGGAGTTGGAGTTGGAGGGTGGAGTTGGAGTTGTAGAGTGGAGTTAGAGTTGTAGGGCGGAGTTGGAGGGTGGAGTTGGAGTTGGAGGGTGGAGTTGGAGGGTGAAGGTGGAGTTGGAGGGTGGAGTTGGAGTTTGAGGGTGGAGATGGAGGGTGGAGTTGGAGGGTGGAGTTGGAGGGTGGAGTTGGAGTTGGAGGGTGGAGTTGGAGGGTGAAGTTGGAGTTGGAAGGTGGAGTTGGATTTGGAGGGTGGAGTTGGAGTTGGAGGGTGGAGTTGGAGTTGGAGGGTGGAGTTGGAGTTGGAGGGTGGAGTTGGAGGGTGGAGTTGAAGGGTGGAATTGGAGGGTGGAGTTGGAGGGTGGGTTGGAGGGTGGAGGTTGGAGTTGGAGGGAGGAGTTGGAGTTGGAGGGTGGAGTTGGAGTGTGGAGTCGGAGGGTGGAGTTGAAGGCTGCAGTTGGATTTGGAGGGTGGAGTTGGAGTTGGAGGGTGGAGTTGGAGTTGGAGGGTGGAGTTGGAGGGTGGAGTTGGAGGGTGGAGTTGGAGTTGGAGGGTGGAGTTGGAGGGTAGAGTTGGAGGGTGGAGTTGGTGGAGTTGGAGTTGGAGGGTGGAGTTGGAGGGTGGAGTTGGAGTTGGAGGGTGGAGTTGGAGGGTGGAGTTGGAGTTGGAGGGTGGAGTTGGAGTTGGACGGTGGAGTTGGAGGGTGGAGTTGGAGGATGGAGTTGTAGGGTGGAGTTGTAGGGTGGAGTTGGAGGGTGGAGTTGGAGTTGGAGGGTGCAGTTGGAGGGTGGAGTTGGAGGGTGGAGTTAGAGTTGGAGGGTGGAGTTGGAGTTGGAGGGTGGAGTTGGAGGGTGGAGTTGGAGTTTGAGGGTGGAGTTGGAGGGTGGAGCTGGAGTTGGAGGGTGGAGTTGAATGGTGGAGGGTAGAGTCAGAGGGAGGATTTGAGGGTGGAGTTGGAGGGTGGGGTTGGAGTTGGAGGGTGGAGTTAGAGGGTGGAGTTGGAGTTGGAGGGTAAGTTGGAGTTGGAGGGTGGAGTTGGAGGGTGGAGTTGAAGTTGGAGGGTGGAGTTGGAGTTGGAGGGTGGAGTTGGAGTTGGAAGGTGGAGTTGGAGGGTGGAGTTGGAGTTGGAGGGTGGAGTTGGAGAGTGGAGTTGGAGGGTGGAGTTTCAGTTGGAGGGTGGAGTTGGAAGGTGGAGTTAAATGGTGGAGGGTAGAGTTGGAGGGAGGATTTGAGGGTGGAGTTGGAGGGTGGGGTTGGAGTTGGAGGGTGGAGTTAGAGGGTGGAGTTGAGGTTGGAGGGTGGAGTTGAGGTTGGAGGGTGGAGTTGGAGGGTGGAGGTGGAGTTAGAGGGTGGAGTTGGAGTTGGAGGGTGGAGTTGGAGGGTGGAGTTGGAGGGTGGAGTTGAAGGGTGGAGGGTAGAGTTGAAGTTGGAGGGTGGAGTTGGAGTTGGAGGGTGGAGGTGGAGGGTGGAGTCTGGAGTAGGAGTTGGAGTTGGAGGGAGGAGTTGGAGGGAGGAGTTGGAGGGTGGAGGGTGAAGTTGGAGGGTGGAGTTGGAGGGTGGAGTTGGAGGGTGGAGTTGGAGTTGGAGGGTGGAGTTGGAGGGTGGAGTTGGAGTTGGAGGGTGGAGTTGGAGTTGGAGGGTGGAGTTGGAGGGTGGAGGTTTAGTTGGAGTTGGAGGGTGGAGTTGGAGGGTGGAGGGTGGAGGGTGGAGTTGGAGTTGGAGGGTGGAGTTGGAGTTGGAGGGTGGAGTAGGAGTTGGAGGGTGGAGTTGGAGGATGGAGTTGGAGGGTGGAGTTGGAGGGTGGAGTTGGAGTTGGAGGGTGGAGTTGGAGGTTGCAATTGGAGGGTGGAGTTGGAGTTGGAGGGTGGAGTTGGAGGGTGGAGTTGGAGGGTGGAGGGTAGAGTTGGAGGGTGGAGAGAGAGGGGTAGGGAGGAGAAAACAAGAAAAGCGTACATCAAAGGAAGGGTGGGAGGGAACGAGCATATGGGGGTGTGAGTGAACGAAAGTTAATTGCTGTAAGAGGGGGAGCAGGAACTGAGGCGAAGCGCGCACTGGCGAAAGCAGTCTGCTGCTTTCAAGTCAATGCCAGATGCCTGCTTCGCACTTGAATGCCTCACATGCACTGGCCATAAACCGCATTCCAGAGGTCTTTGGTAGACTTTTCTTTTCCCCTTACTATAATCTCTCATAGCGATTGCTAACGCAATAGCTAGGCTCCACCTAATGAGGGGCATCAATCAGATCAAAACTATTTTATTCATAGTGACTTGCAAAACCCACCACAAAGATTGTGTGCATATATTAACATTGAAGGCAATGCTGAACCATCTACTGCCCTAACCTCTGCAGGAACATTCTTAGTGATCAAAGGTATCTCTAATGATTGTCCAAACTTGATAACCATATAATTCCCTGAGACACCTAAACCTGACCTGAAGTCCTGAAACCAATTCTATGTTTACTCTGACAATCTTTTACATAATATCCAGATTTACCACAATACAAACACATTCTTTGTACACATCTTCTTTTCGTTTCTTCCTTTTGCAAAGCTCATATCATAATAAATTGCAAGGATTAAAAATAAAAAAAGACTGTTATGAACGGAGGTTTGCTCCCTGGGCCGGGGCCTATGTTGGCACCGCGAATGTCACATCTGCTGCTGACTGCGCCAACAATACGATGCAGTGCCAAACGATGCCAACTACCAGCATGCAAGGGGAAATTGCAAAAAATTATTCAGGATGCAGTCTGACACTAGGGAATGTTCTCATATAAAGAATCAGCGTCTTGATAGAGTCTCTACCAGCTAAAGCGTTATGGAATGTAAGTAACTTGTTCGTCAAGATGTTAGTTTTCACCTCTGTTGTAGGTAGGGTCAGGTGAAGGACCTCCTCAGACCCTAGGCACCACAGACATAGTTCATGGGGATCTGTCACAGACATTGGTTTTCAACCTTCCCTGAAATGTTTACGCCCTGTTGATTTGGTAGGTGACATATTGTCCCTGGGACTCTGAAAAAGAACGTTTTGGGAGAAAAATAGTTGTCAAAGAGAGGAGGAGTAAGCTCTGTTTCCGCCTCAAAAAGCATGTATACAAAGGAACTGGCATCAGCATGCCTGGATGGTGGTTATTTACACCCAAGTCTTCTGAGTGGAACAACGTCAGAACGGAGGTGCACACCGCCATCTACTGGTATACAAGAGTACTGCTGCTTTTAAATATCTGGATCCAGTCTGATGCCTACCAGAAGCCTTAAAACAGCAGCATGTCATGACAATTTTATTTGCTCTAGCATCATCCATGTCGCCATGACTGTCACAGCAACCTGTTGCTTTCATTGAACCCCCAAGTCTTACTTTCCAACCATTCAGTAAAAGGTGGAAATCCATTAAGGAACTATTTGTCTCATCATCTTAAGAAAAGAATGGTAATTATCCGAGCTTCTTTCTGCAATGTCTATGAAAATCTCAGTTTTTGTCAAGACCGTAGGGAAGGATTATGCATAGTTTAAAGCGTACTCACCACCGACTGTACTGCATAGCTTTAAAATAAAACCACTTAAACGTAGAATACCCACACCACTTGACATCCTTGAAAATGTTGTCCAATCCAGCTCCCACTACCAGGGCTTTTAGTGCCTTGGAAACTCCTGTTGATTGTGGGTCACACCTGCAAATTTCTACCCTCCCTTGTTCAATCATCCACCTGATGCATCTGTTTAAGGTAGATGAAGACATTGTAGTGCCGACTGGTCTTGATTCTGTTGTCCTCTTGAAAGTTGTATGAAGTGTGTATCAATAGCAAATTGATGTTGCTAGAAAGCATGTAAGAAAGTCTAAAGACACTGGAGGAAAGGTTTTAACTCAAACCCTAATAAGAATGTCATTTCCAGATTTTAAAACCTATAAAATAACCATTAACACAAAACATTCGACTCACTTTGTGCTCAGAGTAATAAGTTCACCTCTCGGACTAGACAGATTTTGGAGATTGTTAGAGAGTTTGGCCCACTCACTGTGAAAGATGTAAGTCTCTGCCCTCCTACACTTTATACAACCAACTCTATTACTTTTTTGCAGGAAGCATTTTAGAAATTAGCTCACCCTCTGCAGACCCCTCAATAACATTTTAACTGGACCCTACTTCTCAAGGAAACACTTTTATGCGTTATAAGCCTATAAAATAGGAAGAGCTAATTGAGCAGCTGAAAGAGATATTATCAAGATCTCTTCTGGATATCTGTAAGATGAAGATCATTCACACAGTTTGTGAAATTATTTGAAATAAACTTACAGAATTAATGTATCAGGCCAGGTACCTAATGGGTGGGAAAATGCTGCTGCCTTTGGAGCATAATTAAAGTTTATGTCAATTACCGACCTGTATCATTTTTATCGTTTGCCACCAAACTGAATCAGGTTTTAGACCAATGCACTCCTCTGATTAAGCCTTGATGACCAATGCCCTCCATCTGTTGCATTCCTGATTCTTTTAGGCCTTTTGGCTTCTTTTGAGTCTGTTTCCTATCCAGTGCTTAACGCGGATAAAATCAAACTTAGTAGTGCGCAACAAACTAAACAGCTGGGTTAACAACTGTTGGCTGGATAATCAATCATATAAGTCAAATATCACACGAGTTCCTCCAAAAGTTTCTTTAACCAATAAATGATGAAGTCGGCACAATCTGGAGTGTTATCAAAGGGTAAAAAGCTTTAGAGCAAGGGGATCTGGAAAGCCCATCTTGCTGCAACATTAGGATTCAAGGTCTTGCGTGAGTGGGAAAAGATATTCAGACTTACATTCAGAAGCTACTCCCACACATTGTGAACAACATTGTTAACATGCACTGTACATACATATGTTCGAATGTTCCTCACCCATTACTGTACCCATATGTGATGAGTTCCAACACCTACAGGAGTCCTGCACATGTCTTTGCATAATTATGTAATGAATATTTTGCCTCCCAATACTGTATCCCTCTTACCCAAAATTGTGAAGCGCTCTGATACCCGTAAGGGTCACGTTGGCGCTATACAAAACTTTATAAATAAATGTTTGTGCCTTGCGCACCAGACTCAAACATTTTACCGCCGACCTGACTGTGAAATATCTAGTCTGTTATGTGACTTGTTCACCAGCCATTAATATTTTGCTATGTATGACTATAAGGGAGAGCCATTAGCATGAATACCGAATTCCAAATCCTGTTATTGCTATGACAGAAAAACTGGGAGAAAAAAGTTGTTTCATACTGTTGCAAACTGATAAATCAGTTCCAGGTTATCCTGCCATGGCTCTCAGAGAGCCTGTCAGCATTGGATGAAGAGCAGAGAGCACAACTTGGAGCAAGGAAGGAAAGGAAAGCTCTAGAGAGAAATGTGGTAGGGTAGCCAGAGGCCAGGAATAATGTTTTTATATTTTGGCAGGAGAAAGATTTAAAGAGAGGTGTGGTGGGAGGCAACATACCAGGCTTATCAGTGAGTAAGGCAATGGCTTTTGCCTCAGGGTTCTGAGATGCATCAAAGACAAGGCCAGACTGGGCGTAGCGGGCACTAGGTTTTTCCCCGGTGAGTCGCCAGTGTGAGGGATGGTTTTGGCCTGTGGGGTGTTGTTTTTGTTACAGGTCCGTTTTTGCAGCACAGCTATAATATCGGACCCTGTAACAAAATCCTCCGAAACCGGCACTGGCAAACAACTCGGTCTCACCCCTAACCCCCCAGGCGGTCCGCCGAGCACTTTGCTGGGTCTAGTTTTGGTTCTCAGTCCAGCCCTGATCATAGACAACTCAAGCTTCCATCTCATCATCTATTTGATGCTACCTAGGACCCCTGCGTGCAAAACATGGCAGTTGTGTTAAATGATCGCTAGTCCGAAATGTTTAGTTGATGCATGAGAAATTGCAAGAGATCTAATTCAATAATCAGCTTCAAAATGTATTAGTGGGTTAAACGGATAATTTCACTATAAATATTATTCCGCTAATAGGAACAAAACAACATGTAAAGGGTGATGGCCCTTTGTGGTTCAACTTAAATTTGAAGAACTGTAAAGTGTCCTTTATGGCTAAATATTTTGGGGAAAATATACAAGTGATGATGGCACTTTGTTGCAATAACTTTTTTTTGCCAGGTGCACACGAAATTCCTATGGTCCTGTTTAGCCTAAGAGTGTTATGTTAAAATGTCTGATTTAAGCACCATTAGCGACAATCATTTGAAAAGGTCTGGATAGCGATAATTGAAAACCCTGCGTCAATGCCCCCTCTGCCACAAAGGATAGATTCATTCTGAGGTCATCCATGTGGTCTCATTTAAAAGAATTCCTTGCACCTGAGAGACCTCCCAGGCATGTACTGATAACTCTGCTTTGGCTTCATTCATAAACAAATAATTTAAACTGACCAAGCGTTAGAAACTGGGTGAGAGGGGTGGAAGCACCACTCAAGTAATAAACATAATCCTTGTCTGGTTAACCACAAAAGTCACTAAGTAAACCTATGCTTAACCTCTGGTGCCTTGGCACAAGATCACTTATGCTTAAGATAGGGTAAATGTGTATAGTACTTATGCAGCACGCAAACAAAGTAATAAAGTGATAACACAACGCAAGACAAATCCCAAATCTATTGATGTTGCTAGAGCTTCTCTTTGGCAGTCATTGCAGTCTACTGTGCTGGTGCTGGTTATCTTGACTGGGAGTGAATGTTTGATTCATTCAGCTCTCCGTCCATCATTTGTTTGCTGAGCACTTTTGCTGTAAGTGGGATGAGTAAGCCTAAATGTGTGTCCTTTACTGACTGTGCCACTGGATTTAAGCTAGCCTAGCTGAGACGGGTGATGCTCCGAAATTGGTCCTATGATACTTTTTTCGGGTCCAAGGAAGGCCTTGCTTGACAGTACAGGCTGGACCGTTCCCATGAGAAGCAGGATCAACACTGATTTGTATATGGCTGGGTCTAAACTGGCATGACATGGAGAGCAAAAGAGCAATGGGTTTAACCCACATTTCTTAACTGGGGATGAACGTTTGGTTCGCATAGCACTTTTCACCCTAAGTGAGACGGGTATGCCCAGACATGGGTCCCTTGCTCACTGTCGCACTGGATTGAAGCTACCATGGCTTATGAGGGATGATACTCCGAAATCGGTCCTAGGATGCTTGTGTCTGGTCCAAGGATGGCCTGGCTTTTCAGTTCGGTCTAGACTGTTACCATGAGACGCAGGTTCACGACTGTTTTGCATTTGGCTTGATCTAAACTGGGATGACATAGTGAGCACAATAACAATGGCTATAACCCAGATCACTTGACTGGAGGTCAACATTTGATTCATTCAGCATTCCGTCAATCATTTGTTTGCTCTGAACTTTTCACGTTAAGTGGGATGAGTAAGCTCAGAGGTGTGTTCCTTGCTGACTGTGCCACTGGATTCAAGCTAGCTTGGCTGATGAGGGGTGATGCCCCGAAACCGGTCCTAGGATGCTTGCTTCTGGTCCAGAGAAGGCCTTGCTTGACAGTTCGGGCTGGACTGTTCCATGAGGAGCAGGATCAAGACTGATTTGTATATGGTTGGGTCTAAGCTGGGGTGGCATGGTGAGCAAATGAACAATGGATTTAACCCAGATCTCTTGACTGGGGATGAATGTTTGATTAATTCAGCATTCCAGACATCATTTGTTTGCATAGCACTTTTCACCCTAAGTGGGACGGGTATGCCCAGACATGGGTCCCTTGCTCACTGTCGCACTGGATTGAAGCTAGCATGGCTGATGAGGGGTAATACTCCAAAATCGGTCCTAGGATGCTTGTGTCTGGTCCAAGGATGGCCTGGCTTTTCAGTTTGGTCTAGACTGTTAACATGATAAGCAGGGGCAAGACTGTTTTGCATATGGCTGTGTCTAAACTGGGATGGCACTGGGAGCAAAATATCGATAAATTTAACCCAGATCTCTTGAGTGGGTATCAATGTTTGATTCATTCAGCAGTCCATCCATCATTTGTGTGCGTGGTGCTGGATCTAGGAGCAGACATGAAGAGCAGGTCGTCGCAGGAGATTCACGCTGGCAGGCATTGCAGATGGTTGTCGGGTGACATGAGGAGTCCATTCGCAGTCGCACAGTGGCCAAAAACTTCAGAATCTTCACCTGGGACTCAGGACTTGTGGTTTCAGATAAGGAGGGAACACTCTGATGGTAGCCAAGGGTCCATGACTTGGATGGGCACCTATTAGGGATCAGAGTTCACTCCAGCAGAGGCCGGCAGTAGGGCTCAGGCAGGCCCAGTTGGTGCTGGTCAGCTTTGCAGTTGCAGGGAGGCTCCTGGAAGCATGCCTTGTCCCTTTAGCTCAAACAGGAGGCCAGTCAACTGACTCTTGGAGTAACTTCCATGGAGCCTGGGCCCAAGTCAAGCAGGTCCAATCTTCCATCTTCAAATGGCAGGACAGTTCTTCTTCCTAATCTTACATAGGTCAAGGAATGTTCTGATGAGAGGTTTTGAAGGTACCACTTTTATTTTCAGTGCCAGTCTGCAGGCGAGGGATGTCCCATTTGTCTAAATTTCACTCTTTCCTATATTTGGCCCAAAACTGTCCAGGGTGACAAAGGGGAGACAGTGAATCATGCCTTTAAGATATTCTCATTATCAGGGCATGTAAAACTGAAGTAAACCATTGCTACTTTTTAAATACACTGCACCCTGCCATATGAGCTATTAGGGCTTGCCTTAGGGGTGACTTATAAGTATTAAACAAGAATGCTTAGGCCTAGCAAAAGGCATGTTGTGCCTGGTTGAAATGGAAGTTTAGTTAAAAACTGTACTACAGATTTAATGGCAGAAGTAAGATATGTTTTGCAGTGCTACCTTAGTTAGGAAGAGGGGGGCACAATGAATGCGGCAGCCCACTAGTAGCATTTAATTTGCAGGCAATGGGTACATTTAGTGCCATGTACTAGGGTTTTACAAGTAAATTAAATATACCAGTCAGGTGTAGGCCAATTTTACTCTGTTTTAAAGGGAAAGTACAATCAGTTTGCCAGTGATTATCAGGAGCAATGTGCACAGAGTCCTAAAAGTCAACATAACTGTGTTCAGCGAAGGAAGGCAAAAATCTGGGGTGACCTGGCTTAGAGGGCAAGTTCGAACACCAACTCATTCTGTTGCTGCTTTTAACATTTAGAACTCATATTACCAGCCCACTAAATAGTAATATTTCTGCAGGTTGTAAGGCAGACCAAGAGATATTGAAACCATCACCACTGACATTGATTAGATGCAAATATACCTCATAGGTATCTCATCTTTTCCTATTTGATAGGTCGACAAGCCCAACTCTAACGTCAACATATATTAGATATCTCTAGATGGTAAATAGTGTTTGAACAGAACACAAGTAATCTTTCTTCTTTTCCCCACAGCCTATAATTTTTTCTCCTATACCGTACCAATGCACAGGTTCATAACACGGGTGTACAGCCTGACAGCCCTCAAACACAAGACTCACATGAACAGACAGAAGGAAGAGCAGAGTTTAAAAACAACAATACCAGCCCAACAGTGCAGCAACAAACACAACGTACCTGTAAACGAAATAGCTAAGCAAAAACTAGATATGCCTGTAACATTTTGAGGACAATAAATCAACAAAAGTATTTTTCACTTCAGAACATCAACTCTGAACCACTAAGGGAATGTTTGACAATAAAATAAATTTACAAATTAGGTAGGTCGTAATATGTACAGACTTCAGCCCCTATCAATTAAAACACTTCACGCACAATTACCACATTTATAGATGTTTTGAAAATATACAAGCAAACACAACCAATCATAAACAAATTAAACATGTTAACATAAATAATAATCTTTTTTTGAAATGAGAAATCATCTAAACTGGTGCTTAGTGAACAAAATTCTATGGGTACTTAGTTTAAAGCTAAGAAAGAAGAGGATCAGAGAGACATCTATGATTGTCGTAGGAACTATTATAGATAACAATAAAACTACATACTCAAGAGGTGCGTGTTTGAGTGTATGTGTTTGTGTACCTAGATAACTCATGTTGTTTACTGAGAAATAGATGGCTGGAAAGTCATGTGTGTTCCATTGAAATAAATTGAGTGCAATGTTAGTATGAAAAGTAAACCTGCGTATTTTTCATACAGATTAATAAAATTGTAAAAAATACTCATTAGCATAACTCATATGTAAAACATGTTCCTCTATATTATTAAAGAGATGTAATATCAGGGTTTCTTTAATCCTAAACCTATACTTTTAACCCTCTTCACCATAGCCTTAAAAAGATTCCTGAAATACACAAGCCATACCCTTAGGCCCTATACCTTAAACTCAATGTGTTAATCTCTGTTCCCTTAATCCATTAACCCTATACCCAAAAGTGTCAATCCTAATACCGTATATCCCACAATATTAAACCCTAGCACCTATAACCGTCATAACCCTCACTCCTAACCTTTTCACTCCTTAACATTATACCCAAAACCCATAACACTTAAATCTGTACCTCAAAATCTTAACTATTATACCCCTAAACCTCTAACCTAAAACCACATTACCTCACATCTATTCCCCTAATGCATAAACACTAGTCCCTGAACTTTAACGTAAAGTTTCATCATTTGTCCCCAGTATGTGTGTGTGTTTATGTAAGTGCGCATGGATTCTTTAAATACACAGGCCTTTGGAGGTAGAACAATGTCTATATTCTATTTAAGTTTAATATTAACACAATGTTTTAGATTCAAAACATCACAGATATCCCATCCATTAAATTTCAAGTGTATTATAATCTAAAGCACTTGTAACATTGGGGAAGAAGTATCTGTCACATTTTGACTGAGTATCCCAACCACAAACCTCTACATAACACCCTCAGTCAAGCACTCTAACACATAAATGACCTTACCAGTTGTAGTAGTATTCAAGCTCACTAATAAATGTCAGTATTGAAAGAAATTGCAGCTCTCACAAGCTAACACAGCTCCAACTGCCTCCTTCCAAGTCTCCAAGGAAAGTGACCACTGCACCAGAGATCTAGAACTCTTAGCCTCAGTTTCCTAGGCAGCACTAATGGAGCCCTTATGACACTATCAGCAACCATCTGTTTGTTATGTTTCTATTTCTGCTCCTTGGCAATGTCTGATGATGTCACACACACAGAATCTGGAGAGGTTGGAAGATGAATTGAGAATCCTGGTGTGTGGGAAATTCCAACAAACAAAAGAAGCAGGATTATCCTTATTTAAAATGCAGAAAGGTCATCGTTCCTCAATATGGGAATGCCCACAAGATTTTGAATTCAGGTAAGCTTTGTTCCAGTGGCACAGTGTCACTGAAACCACGTCTGGACATACACTGTGTCACAGGGACAAAGCTATACCTATTTGATGAGCCCTAACCAGGGTAAAACCACTCCTGGGTTGCTTGGTTCCGGTTCAGGGAGAACTTAGCCTGTTCTCATTGGAGCAGAGTCAAGAGTGATTTGCATATGGTTGGATCCAAACTTAAGTGGCATGGTATGGAAAATAATGATGGATTGGGATGCGTCCCAAGTAATTACCAATGAATGAGATTAATTCAAACATCCATGCATCACTTTTCCGTACACTTTAATGAAAAAGCATACATTGTTTATTAACCATGTACATCATGGGAAGGGTTTCCTAATTTACAGTTATATTTGTTGTCAATTCTTGTGGAGTATTGCTATTTTTTTTCAATGTTTTAAACCATTTGAAAATGGTTGTAATAACCAAGCGTGCAGTGTGCAATTTGCACACTTTTTGCATGTTGTAATAATTTTTGGCCACTATTTTGTGTTGCTTTTATTATGAAGTATTATGATAGCAACATTGTTTGATATATCTTTGCTTTATTTCCTGCCTAATGCCTCTGCACTAAACCTGGACGGAGTTTGCGGAGTTTCACTATGCGGCACTATGCGAACTGCAAACAAATCTCCGCCGCACTAAGCAGAGCTATGCGAGTGGCGGAGTATGAGAGGAAAACGCTGTTTGCAGTGATTGGACAGTGCCGAATGCTTGTCCGCACTGTGCAATCATTGCGAACGGCACCATGCACAGTGCAAGTGGTCTCTGCTTTCCTTTTGTGCCGCTCAAGTAGATTTTTACTCGCGCGCCAGCTTTCTTAACGGGAACGGGCAGCTTCTCAACGCGAGCTGTCACAAGCATTCGCGACCACTTGCAAGAGAAACCTGTTGCCCCCTGCATTGAGAAATCTTGCCGGGATGTTGATTTTCCAAGCTCGCGCTCGCCAACTTGATGCTGACGATTGCTAACGAGGTAAAAAACTCTGCTACACAACGCGAAGTGGAGTTTTTTGGAACTCAGTGATCTCCGATTAACGCGGAGTGCAGGAAAAGTGAGGTTCAAGAAACGCTTAGGAAGACGCGTTTCAGCCTTCACATGGCTTCATCAGTGCTGGTTTCAATGGCTCCTTCTTCCAGGGGGGCCAAATGCACAGATTTAAATATCGTGGCCACTCCCCACCAGGGAGTCTCTCGCCCCTCCTCAGCCCAACGATGTTCAGGTGTCCTGCGCACAAACCAACCAGGCAGATGCATGCTGGGGCTGGGAGTACTCAGAGGAAGCCCTTTCAGTGACGGGGCATCTCCTAACAACATGTGAAGTCCCAACTGGTTGGCTAGGGATCCCAAAGCCGCCAGAGGTACCTGGAATGATTATGCCTTCCTATGTCCCCTTCTCAGGCAATGGGGGGCACGCGTTGCAGTTTCATGCAGCTACCAGAGTTCACAGGCTCTCAGCATTGTTCCAGACTGAGAGGGAGGTCGTCAGCCAGCGCCTGCTTCCTGGCGAAACATAGACACCAAAACTTTCTCCCAGGTAGGGAAAAAGGGACGACACAGCTCCAGGGATTAAAAAGGCTTTAATAGCTCTTGTTTGGTGCAAGTAAGTGAGGTCCATGAAACGCTTAGGCAAACGCGTTTCAGCCTTCAAATGGCTTCATCAGTGCTGGTTTAAATGGCTCCTTCTTCCAGGGGGGCCAAATTCACAGATTTAAATATTGTGGCCACTCCCAATCAGGTGGTCGCTCGCCCCTCCTCAGCCCAACGATGTTCAGGTGTCCTGTGCTCAAACCAACCAGGCAGATGCATGCTGGGGCTGGGAGTACTCAGAGGAAACCCATTCAGTGACGAGGCATCTCCTAACAACATGTGAAGTCCCAACTGGTTGGCTAAGCATCCCAACGCCGCCACAGGTACCTGGAATGGTTTTGCCTTCCTATGTCCCCTTCTCAGACAAACAGTGTTGCCTCCTCGCTCCCAAAGTATGGAGGGCAAAATGTTGCAGTTTCATGCAGCTACCAGAGTTCTCAGGCTCTCACCGTTGCTCCAGACCGAGACTGCGGTGGTCAGCCAGTGCCTGCTTGCTGCAGAAACATAGACACCAAAACTTTCTCCCAGGGAGGGAAAAATGGACGACACCGCTTTAATACCTCTTGTTTTGCGCAAGTAAGTGAGGTCCATGAAACGCTTACGCAGACGTGTTTCAGCCTTCAAATGGCTTCATTAGTGCCGGTTTCAATGGCTCCTTCTTCCAGGGGGGCCAAATTCACAGATTTAAATACCGTGGCCACTCCCCATCAGGTGGTCCCTCACCCCAACGATGTTCATGTGTCCTGTGCTCCAACCAACCAGGCAGAGGCATGCTGGGGCTGACAGTCCTCAGAGGAAACCCATTCAGTGACGGGGCATCTCCTAACAACATGTGAGGTCCCAACTGGTTGGCTAGGGATCCTAACGACGCCACAGGTACCTGGAATGATTTTGCCTTCCTATGTCCCCTTCTCAGGCAAACAGTGTTGCCTCCTCTCTCCCAAAGTATGTGGAGCGATGAGTTGTAGTTTCACTCAGCTACCAGAGTTCACAGGCTCTCAGTGTTGCTCCAGACCGAGAAGGCGGTCGTCAGCCAGCGCCTGATTGCTGGCGAAACATAGACACCAAAACTTTCTCCCAGGGAGGGAAGAAGGGACGACACAGCTCTGGGGATTGTAAAGGCTTTTAGAGCACTTGTTTTGTGCGAGCAAGTGAGGTGCATGAAAGGCTTAGGCAGACACTTTCCAGCCTTTAAATGGCTTCATCGATGCCGGTTTCAATTGCTCCTTCTTCCAGGGGGACCAAACGCATGGATTTAAATATCGTGACCACTCCCCATCACATGGTCTCATGCCCCTGACCAGCCCAACGATGTTCAGATGTCCTGCTCTCAAACCAACCAGGCGGATGCATGCTGGGGCTGGGAGTCCTCAGAGGAAGCCCATTCAGTGACGGAGGCATCTCCTAACATGTAAAGTCCCAGCTGGTTGGCTAAGGATCTCAACGCTGCCAGATGTACTTGGAATGATTTTGCCTTCGTATGTCCCTTTCTCAGGCAAACAGTGTTGCCTCCTCTCTCCCAAAGTATGGGGGCGACACGTTGCAGATTCATGCAGCTACCAGAGTTCACAGGCTCTCAGCGTTGCTCCAGACCGAGGGCGGTTGTCAGCCAGCACCTGCTTGCTGCTGGCGAAACATTGACACCAAAACTTTCACTCAGGTAGGGAAAAAGGGAAGACACAGCTCCGGGGATTAAAAAGGCTTTAATAGCTCTTGTTTTGCACAAGCGAGGTCCATGAAACGCTTAGGGAGACGCGTTTCAGCCCTTCAAATGGCTTCATCAGTGCCGGTTTCAATGGCTCCTTCTTCCGGGGGGGGGGGGGGCAAACACACTGATTTAAATATCATGGCCACTCCCCATCAGGTGGTCTCTCCCACCTCCTCAGCCCAACGATGTTCAGGTGTCCTGCGCTCAAACCAACCAGGCAGATGCATGCTGGGGCTGGGAGTCCTCAGAGGAAGCCCATTCAGTGACAGGGCATCTCCTAACAACATGTGAAGTCCCAACTGGTTGGCTAAGGATCTCAACGCCGCCAGATGTACTTGGAATGATTTTGCCTTCCTTTGTCTCCTTCTCAGGCAAACAGTGTTGCCTCCTCTCCCCCAAAGTATGGGGGGCGACGTGTTGCAGTTTCATACAGCTACCAGAAATCACAGGCTCTCAGCGTTGCTCCAGACCGAGAGGGCAGTCGCCAACCAGCGCCTGCTTCCTGGCGAAACATAGACACCAAAACTTTCTCCCAGGTAGGGAAAAAGGGACGACTCAGCTCCGGGGATTAAAAAGGCTTTAATAGCTCTTGTTTTGCACAAGTATCTAAAGTCCATGAAACGCTTAGACAGATGCGTTTCAGCCTTCAAATGGCTTCATCAGTGCCGGTTTCAAGGGCTCCTTCTTCCAGGGGGGCCAAACGCACAGATTTAAATATCGTGGCCACTCCCCATCAGGTGGTCTCTCGACCCTCCTCAGCCTAACGATGTTCAGGTGTGCTGCACTCAAACCAACCAGGCAGACGCATGCTGGGGCTACAAAAATAGTTTTTTTTTTTACAATATCTTTGGGGCCCTTTGATGAATCTTCGCAAAATTTTCAAAACTAATGAGGTGCTCCGTTCAGCTACTGTCTTGAAAGGTTTGTGGTGAATCGTCAAGTGGGGACCGAGAAAAATGGATGGTCCCAAAATCCATTTTCTCCATGTTCATTTCCATAGGTAACTTTGGACAAGGCTACAGCCTGTAGTCCTGAACGGAATTGCACTAAATTAAGCAAGTTCAGACTGGACTGTTTCCATGAGGAGCAGGATCCTGACTGATTTGTATTTGGCTGGGTCTAAGCTGAGGTGGCATGGTGAGCAAAGGAACAATGGATTTAGATTAATTCAGCCTTCCAGCCATCATTTGTTTGCATAGCACTTTTCTCCATAAGTAGGATGGGTATGCCCAGGCATGGGTCCCTTGCACACGGTGCCACTGGATTGAAGCTAGCCTTGCTGACGAGGGGTGATACCCCTAAGCAGATACTAGGATGCTTGTTTCTGCTACACGGATGGCCTGGCTTGGCCATTCGACAGGACTGTAACCATGAACAGCAGGGTCAAGACTGTTTTGCATATCGCTGTGTCTAAACTGGGATGGCATGGGGAGCAAAATAACGATGAATTTAACCCAGATCTCTTGAGTGGGGGGTCAATGTTTGATTCATTCAGCATTCCATCCATCGTTTCTTTGCGTGGTGCTGGATCTAGGAGCAGACATGAAGAGAAAGTCGTCGCAGGAGATTCAAGTTGGCAGGCATTGCAGACGGTTGTCGTGTGACATGAGGAGTCCATTCAAAGTCGCAGAGTGGGCAAAAACTTGAATCTTCACCTGGGACTTAGGACTTGTGGTTTCAGATAAGGAGGGAACACTCTGATGCTAGCCAAGGGTCCATGACTTGGATGGGAACCTGTTAGGGATCAGAGTTCACTCCAGCAGAGGCCGGCAGTAGGGCTCAGGCAGGCCCAGTTGGTGCTGGTCAGTTTTGCAGTTGCAGGGAGGCCCCTGGAAGGTTGCCTTGTCCTTGTAGCTCAAACAGGAGGTCAGTCAACTAACTCTTGGAGTCATTTCCATGGAGCCTGAGCTCAAGTCAAATAGGTCCAATCTTCCATCTTCAAATAGCAGGGCAGTTCTTCTTCTTAATCTTCCACAGGTCAAGGAGTGTTCTGATGAGAGGTTTTGAAGGTACCATTTACATTTTCAGTGCCAGTCTGCAGGTGAGGGATGGCCCCTTTGTCTAAACTTCACTCTTTTCTATATTTGGCTCAAAACTGTTTAGGATAACAAAGGTGAGAGAGTGAGTCATGCATTTAAGATATTCTCATTGTCAGGGCATGTAAAACTGAAGTAAACCTTTGCTACTTTTTAAATAAATTTCACTCTGCCCTATGCGCCATTAGGGCTTGCCTTAGGGGTGACTTACAAGTATTAAACAGGAATGCTTAGGCCTAGCAAAAGGCTTATTGTGCCTGGTTGGAATGGCAGTTTAGTTAAAAATTATACTACAGATTTAGTGGCAGAGGTAAGATATGTTTTGCAGTGCTACCTTAGTGGGGGACAGGGGGGCACAATGAGTGCTACAGCCCACTAGTAGCATTTAATTTACAGCAGTGGGTACATTTAGTACCATGTACTAGGGTTTTACAAGTAAATTAAATGTACCAGTCAGGTGTAGGCCAATTTTACCCTGTTTTAAAGGGAAAGCACACTCAGTTTACCAGTGATTAGCAGGAGGAATGTGCACAGAGTCCTAAAAGCCAACATAGCTGTGTTCAGCGACGGAAGGCAAACATCTGGGGTGACCTGGCTTAGAGGGCCAGGTTGAACACCAACTCATTCTGTTGCTGCTTTTAACATTTAGAACTCATATTGCCAGCCCACTAAATAGTAATATTTCTGCAGGTTGTAAGGCAGACCAAGAGATATTGAAACCATCACCACTGACAATGATTAGATGAAAATATACCTCATGGGTATCTCACCTTTTTAAGTCGAGCCTCAGGCATTGATTTAGCAATGCTTGTTAGCGAGATATTTAGTAAGGGGCACCAGAAAATGCTCACAAAGACCTTTGGAATGTGGTTTATGGCCAGTGCATGTGTGTCATTCAAGCGCGAAGCTGGCATCTGGCATCGGACTTTGTTAGAGGGGCGATCTCACGGGAGGGCAGACTTGGCACCTGACCACCCTGTGGCCCACATCTCCTAGGAACACAGCCGAGTAATGGCGGGAGATCCTCAGGGAGAGGACCTCGAATCTAGGATCGTACGCGCTGCGCTAGCACCACTCGACAAAGGGACACCACACCATAGGATTAAGAGAACGTATTCTTTATCTTCAAGTAAAAATGGATCTTTATGATCCGCAGATTCTTATGTACAGGCGAGCAAGGGCTCAAAGAGTCTCGGTCGGGATAGGGTAGCGGGACAGTCTTAAGGTTCAAAGTCACTTGCGGGTGTGCTTATCCGGCGCACAGCTCTCAATCCTCGAGCTGGGGGATACGGGGTGATCTTGGGTCCAGCCGGACCAGGATAGTCTCTGAGCCGCAATCGAATCAGCAGGGCTCGAGTAAGGATGTAGCAGTTCTTACGGTCTGTAGGGCTCAGGAGGTTCTCAAGGTTGCAGGGGAGCCGCGACAGCGTCAGCAGGGCTCAGGTGGTTCTCGAGTAGAAGTCCTTCTCTGCTCGGTAGGAGCCGCGACGAGGTCAGCAGGGCTCACGTAGTCCAGGATACAACTGACTTGATCATTCCAGAGCAACCCTTGATATAGGACTCCTCGCCTTTGATGTCCGGAGTCCTCGCAGGCGGAGGTCTTAGCACCTGGGGGTCGGTTGTTGCGGGTTTCGCCTCGGAGGCTCCTTTCATCCTTTCAAGTTGGGTCTGGAGGGATCCCAGACACTCAGCAGGCCTGGAGCCAGCCCTCAGGGAGGCCGGATGGGTGATCGAATCTCATCTCTCGAGGGGAGGTGGGAGGTGTGATCGAGCTACTCCTCCCTCTCTCGCTCACAGGGAGCGCTCTACCCCCTGGCCGGGTATGGCGCCGAAGGCCGAGGTCGGGCTGGGGCCGGTTGGCCATCTTAGGTGCAGGGACATGGGCATCGGCCTCAGGTAACAGGGAAAATGGAGGGAGAGGACGGGGAAGCCCAGTGTCGGGGATGTGGGTCATGGAGGGAATGGTCGGGTGAATCAGGGCCATGGGGAGCTGCACGTGTCAATGAGGACCACGCCACGAGGCCGGGTCCAACACTCGTCCCCCTCAGCTAAAGGTCGGGGAGAACTACCCATCCTCTTGGGGGTTCTCTTCGCTGAGACGGAAGAACCTGGAGAGGCCGTCAGTGTTGGCGTGGTCGGTACCAGGGCGATGTTCTACTGTGAAGTCCATCCCCTGGAGGGAGATTGACCATCGTAGCAGTTTGGGGTTTTCTCCTCTCATCTGCGTGAGCCACCTCAAGGGTCGATGATCTGTTTGGACTTGGAAGTGGGTTCCAAACAGGTAGGGTCGGAGTTTCTTGAGGGCCCAGACTACTGCAAACGCTTCTCGTTCGATGGTGCTCCATCTCTGTTCTCGGGGCAGTAACCTTCTGCTGATGAAGGCTACGGGCTGATCTATGCCTTCCTCACTGAGCTGGGACAGTACGGCTCCGATGCCATGCTCGGAGGCATCCGTCTGGACCACAAACTCCTTGGAGTGGTCCGGGGCTTGGAGCACGGGGGCGGAACACACAGCGGTCTTCAAGGCGTCGAACGCCTCTTGGCAGGAGGGGGTCCAGTGCACGCGCTTGGGCTGCTTTTTGGACGTCAGCTCTGTGAGGGGACCTACTATGCTGCCGTAATTTTTTATAAACCTCCGGTAGTAGCCGGTGCGGCCTGGAAGGCTCGGACCTCGGTTTGGGTGGTGGGCGGTTCCCAGGCCAGGATGGCATCGATCTTCAGCTGGAGAGGGGCGACCTGCCCGCTTCCGACCTGATGGCCTAGGTAGGTCACTGACCCCTGCCCAATCTGGCACTTGCTGGCTTTCACCGTCAAGCCTGCCTGGCACAGGGCTAGCAACACCCTCTGGAGGTGCCGGAGGTGCTCGTCCCAGTGTGAACTGAACACCGCAATATCGTCCAAATATGCGGCGCTGAACTCTTCCAGCCCGGCCAGGACTCGGTTCACCAGTCTCTGAAAGGTGGCCAGGGCGTTTTTCATCCCGAACGGCATCACTCGAAAGCGATAGTGCCCGTCCGGGGTGGAGAAGGCGTCCCGCTCCTTGGCTCCCTGTGTGAGCGCAATTTGCCAGTAGCCGCAGGTCAGATCGAAGGTACTCAGGTAGCGAGCAGACCCCAGGCGGTCGATGAGCTCGTCCGCGCGGGGAATGGGGTGGGCATCTGCTCGGGTGATGCCGTTGAGCCCCCGGTAGTCCACACAAAACCGAAGTTCGGGGACAGCACCAGGGGCCGCGGCTTTCGGGACCAGTACCACTGGGCTGGCCCAGGGACTGTTGGAGGGCTCGACCACTCCTAGAGTGAGCATTTTCGAGACTTCGGCCTGGATGCAGGTCCGGACTCGGTCAGGCACTCGGTAGGCTCGGTGTCGCACCGGCGGGCTGTCTCCGGTGTCCACGTCATGGACACACCAGTCGGTGATTTTGGGGACCAAGGAAAACAAATCAGGGAACTGCCCCAAGAGCTGGCGGCAGTCCTCACGCTGCTGAGGAGTGAGGGAGGGAGAGAGGCTCACTCCGTCTACGGAGCCATCCTTCTCTTTGGCACACAGGAGGTCAGGGAGAGGCTCCGTTTCCTCTTCCGCTCCGTCGTCGGTGGCCAAAAGCAGGATCAACTCCGTCCGCACGAAGTGAGGCTCGAGGCAGTTCACGTGGAGAACTCGAAGGGGGTTCCGAGGGGACTGGACGTCCACCAAGTAGGTCACTTGGCTTTTCCTCTCCACGACCTTAAAGGGGCCGGTCCATTTGTCTTGGAGGGCACAGGGTTTCACCGGGGACATCACCCAGACCTGCTGGCCCGGTTGAAACTCGACCAGAGTGGCATTCTGGTCATACCAGCGCTTCATCTCCTCCTGACTTGCTTCGAGGTTGGCTTCGGCCAGCGCTCGGAATTTCCTTGTCTGGTTTCTGAGGGTGAGAATGTAGCGGAACACATCTGGAGGTGGTTCTCGGGGGCCGTTTCCCATCCCTCCTTGACCATGCTGAGGGGCCCCCGCACGGGGTGCCCGTACAGCAGCTCAAATGGGCTGAACCCAAGGGACTTCTGGGGGACCTCCCGGTAGGCGAACAAGAGGCAGGGGAGGAGGGCGTCCCACTTACGCCGGAGGGGCTCTTTTAGGCCCATGATCATCCCCTTCAGTGTCCGGTTAAACCGCTCCACTAGGCCATTTCCTTGGGGATGATACGGGGTGGTGAATTTGTAGGACACTCCACATTGTTGCCACAGGGACATCATGTATTTGGAGATAAAGTTTGTGCCGCGGTCGCTCACGACCTCGCGGGGAAAACCCACTCGGGGGCCGTTATGGTGCGGAGGTGGATGGCCTCGGGGTATCGGGTGGCGTGATCCACCAGGACTAGGATGAATCGGTGACCTTGGGAGGTTCTAGGGTCCAGGGGCCCTACTATGTCGATCCCGACCCGCTCAAAGGGGGTACTGATGACGGGGAAGGGTTGGAGGGGAGCCTTGCGCGTTCCTCCACTTTTTCCACTAGCCTGGCATGTGAGACAGGACTTGCAGTGTGCTTCTCCATTCGCTCGCATCTTGGGCCAATAGAAGTGCGTAACTAGGTGGTCATAGGTCTTGTCCTGGCCCAAGTGTCCCGCCAGGGGTACATCGTGGGCCAGGCCCAGGAGGAAGTCTCGGAAGCGTAGGGGTACCACCAGCACTCGGGCTGACCCTAGCTCGGAAGACTTCTGCTCACTGTACAGGAGGTCATTCTCCTAATACACGGAATGTGTTCCAGTTTGGTCGCCCGCAGCTTGGGCCGCGGCCTGTTGCCGGGGTCCGACCAGGGATGGGCAAGTGGCTTGCTCCCGGCAGAACTCTTCTCGGGAGGGCCCCCCCTCGTGACACCACTGCGCCAACTCGGGCAGGTCATCTAGCTCCGGGATCTGTCCGGGCTCGGGATGCAAGGGTTCGTTGTCGGTGATGGGCTCTCCTCCAGGGGAGAGGCGGGTGGGCTCAGTTCGGTCGTCCCTATCTTCTTCTACAGGGCGGTGGCTGGGAGGCTCGGCGTCGACCGCCCCGAGGGGGGGTAGTCGGGCGGACATGGATCGGGTGGTGGCGCACACCCACTCGGGTAGGCCCATCATGCCCAGGTGGGTCTTGCGCTCCACCTGTCCCCACGGGGTACTTTCTAGGTCATTGCCCAGGAGACAGTCTACAGGTTGGGAGGCTCGGACAGCGACTCATAATTTTCCTATCACTCCCCCCCATTCGAACGGTACTAGGGCCATTCTACATTCACTCTCGGTGTTGTCAGCGGACAGTACGGGGCACAGGACATTCGGAATGATCTGATCCTCTCTGACTAGGTGGCTGAGGACACCGGTGATACTCTCTCCAGTGTCGCGAAGGGCCTCCACTCGGTGGCCGTTCACTGTCACCAGTTGCCGGTATTTCTTGGTATTGTTGGGTAGGTGGGCCCCGGGAATCATCTCTCTGTCTCCTAAGGAGACTAGGGCCATGGCAGCGGGTTCCCAGTCTTCAGTGTCCTCCATCTCCTCCCCTAGGGCTACGTTGGCTACCTGTCGGGCTGGGGGAGCTGTTGTAGAGGGTTTCGGGGCCATGGGACACTGGGGGTCACTGGCGTAGTGCCCTGGCTTTAGGCAACGGAAACAGGAAATGGTGACCCGGTGCCCACGGTTACCCGGGGAGCGGGATTGGCTGGAGGGGGTGCTGGTAATGTCTGGGGTTGGCTTCGGGGGGGGGGGGGCTACGCTGGGGTCCTGACTGGGAATCCCTCAGTCTTCCTTGGTTCCCCCCTCCCCTCTGGCGAGGAGATCCCTGACTGCTACGGGGGTAGTCTCCTACGGGGCCCCAGGGGACCCGGTTGTTCACCCAGCGATCGCCTCCACGGCCAGCTTCCTTGGGTCTGCAAGCTTGCTGTCCAGCAAATGCTGGCGTAGGTCCACAAAACAGTTCGCGGGCAAGTGTTCCCATGCAATGAGGTCGTTAAGTCCTTCAAAGGTGGTAACTTTGCTGCCCTTGATCCACCCTTCTAATGCTCGACTGCAAAAGTTCACGTACTCCACCCACGTGGTGCCAGGGATTTTCTTGCACTCTCGGAACCGCTGGCGATACATTTCAGGGGTGAGTCCGTATCTTGTGAGGAGGGCCTCTTTCATGTGGCTGTAGGAGGTCTGTACTGAGGACGGCAGATCGAGCAGGGTGTCTCTCCCCTCGCTCAGGAATCGACCCCACAACCCAGCTCCCTAATCCTTCTGTGGAACTCGGTGGGAGGTCATGGCGACTTCGTAGGCCTTGAACCATTGCTGGATATCGTCGTTCTTATAGTATTCTCTCACCACATCCTTGGGGATGTGGACTTTTGGCTCTACCGGGGGAACGGCTTCTCGGTTTCCCGGGGGTCGGTTTTCTTCGCTCCGGGCCTTTAGCTCGATCTCCTTCAGGCCGCGCTCGTGCTCCAGCTGGAGTCTCTTGTCTTCGTGTTCCCGTTGTAGTTTCTTCTCCTCCAACTCTCCTTGCACTCGTAGCTGCTCTACCGCTAGCCTCTTCTCTGCTAGCTTTAACTCGCACTCAATTTTGAGTTTTGCCAGTTCAAGTTCATGATTTCGGTTTCGGTCTCTGTCCTCTAGTTCTTCCAGGGAGAGGCCCCCATCTGGTGCGCTGCTCCGTACTGGAGCGCTGCTGCCTACTCTTGGGCTGGGGTCGGGTTCGGTCGGCTGCTCTGCCCCTCCTCCTGATGGGGGAGGGTTTTCCTCGGACTCTACCCAAGCTTGTAGGGATTTCTGCATGTCTTCCTTCGTATTCAGGCCTGTGGTAGCGATGCCTCGTGCTTTGCAAAATTCTTTCAGTTCTTTGTGCGTGTACTCTTCCAGTCGTTCCGCACGGAACATGGTACTCGCGTCGGCTTCAGTGGAACTCTTGGTGTTCTTTTCCGTCATCTTCGTTTGGTAGTGCGTCAGCTGCTTACTGTACGATCTCTAGATTGTGAACTCGGATCCCGTCGCTTGCCACCAATGTTAGAGGGGCTATCCCAGGGGAGGGCAGACTTGGCACCTGACCACCGTGTGATCCACCTCTCCTAGGAACACAGCCGAGTAATGGTGGGAGATCCTCAGGGAGAGGACCTCGAATCTAGGATCGTACGCGCTGCGCTAGCACCACTCGACAAAGGGACACCACACCGTAGGATTAAGAGAACGTATTCTTTATCTTCAAGTAAAAATGGATCTTTATGATCCGCAGATTCTTATGTACAGGCGAGCAAGGGCTCAAAGAGTCTCGGTCGGGATACGGTAGCGGGACAGTCTTAAGGTTCAAAGTCACTTGCGGGTGCGTATCCGGCACACAGCTCTCAATCTTCGAGCCGGGGGATACGGGGTGATCTTGGGTCCAGCCGGACCAGGATAGTTTCTGAGCCGCGATCGAATCAGCAGGGCTGGAGTAAGGATGTAGCAGTTCTTACGGTCTGTAGGGAGCCGCGATCGAATCAGCAGGGCTCAGGAGGTTCTCAAGGTAGCAGGGAAGCCGCGACAGTGTCAGCAGGGCTCAGGTGGTCTCGGGCAGAAGTCCTTCTCTGCCAAGTGGGAACCGCGACAGCGTCAGCAGGGCTCAGGTGGTTCTCGAGTAGAAGTCCTTCTCTGCTCGGTAGGAGCCGCGACGAGGTCAGCAGGGCTCACTTAGTCCAGGATACAACTGACTTGATCATTCCAGAGCAACCCTTGATATAGGACTCCTCGCCTTTGATGTCCGGAGTCCTCGCAGGCGGAGGTCTTAGCACCTGGGGGCCGGTTGTTGCGGGTTCCGCCTCGGCGGCTCCTTTCATCCTTTCAAGTTGGGTCTGGAGGGATCCCAGACACTCAGCAGGCCTGGAGCCAGCCCTCAGGGAGGCCGGAGGGGTGATCGATACTCATCTCTCGAGGGGAGGTGGGAGGTGTGATCGAGCTACTCCTCCCTCTCTCGCTCACAGGGAGTGCTCTACCCCCTGGCTGGGTATGGCGTCGAAGGCCGAGGTCGGGCTAGGGCCGGGGCGGCCATCTTAGGTGCAGGGACATGGGCATTGGCCTCGGATACCAGGGAAAATGGAGGGAGAGGACGGGGAAGCCCAGTGTCGGGGATGTGGGTCATGGAGGGAATGGTCGGGTGAATCAGGGCCATGGGGAGCTGCACGGGTCAATGAGGACCACGCCACGAGGCCGGGTCCAACAGACTTGAAAGCAGCAGACGGCTTTCGCCAGAGCGCGCTCTGCTTCACTTCCTGCTTCCCCTCTCACAACAATTAACTTTCGTTATCGCTCACACCCCATATGCTCGTTCCCTCCGACCCTTCCTTTGATGTCCGCTTTGCTTGTTTTTTCTTTGCATTCATTTCGCGGAGAAGTCATGTTTCGTTTGGCTTTCTCTGCACCTTTCTCGTGTTTTTTTTCAGGACGAAAGGGAAAGCCTACTATGCTTCTTTACAGTAGCCTTGCTCTTCAAATGCTGTTGCTGTATTGCCATCTCTCTAGGGACACTCAGCTTGAAAACACTCGACTTGCTAGCTGCAATGCTACATCCTCTATGCTTTGCTTCTAGACACGTTGATCCCTCGCAGACTGTGCTGACTTCGCCCATCCTGATTCGGAAACTGACCAACGCAGTCACAAAGCAGTCTCTTCTCTCTGTCTTATGATGTCTGCCCTGCCACCATTTACTTCGGACCCTCACCCTCACACCTCCTCACCCTTACACACCCTCACACCCTCTCATCCTCACACACACTCACACACTGTCACTCACCCTCACCCACCCTCACACACCCTCACTCACTCTCACACCCTCACCCACTCATACCCTCACCCTCACAACACTCTCACCCTCACTCACCCTCACCTGTCACACCCTCACACTCCACCCACTCACCCTCACACCCCCTCACGCTCACCTCCTCATCTTCATACACCTCCTCACCCTCGCCCCCTCACACCCCCACACTCTCACACACCCTCACACCCTCTCACCCTCACACACCCTCACACACCATCCCTTACCCTCACCCACCCTCAAACACCCTCACACCCTCACAACCTCACACCCTCACCCTGACAACCCCTCTCTCCCTCACCCCCTCACACACCCTCACACACCCTCGCCCTCACACACCTCCTCAGCCTCACACCCCTATATCTCATACCACCTCACCCTCACACCCCCTCAGCCTCACCCTCACACACCCTCACACACCCTCACCCTCACATACCCTCTCACCCCTCAAAACACCCTCTCACCCTCACACACCCTCTCACCCTCACACCTCCTCACCCGCACACCCCTCACATCCCCTCACATCTCCTCACCATCTCTCACACCTCACCCTCACACCCCCTCACCCGCACACCCCTTCACACACCCTCACGCACCCACAATCTCACACACCCTCACCTTCACTCACCCTCACACACCCTTCCACCCTCACATACACTCTCACCCTCACACACCCTCTCACCCTCATACCCCCTCATCCTTACACCCCCTCACCCTCACCCTCACCCCCACACCCTCACCCTCACACACCCTCACTCACCCTCACACACCCTCTCACCCTCACACACCCTCTCGCCCTCACACACCTTCTCACCCTCACACCCCATCACCCTCACACACCCTCACACACCCTCACTCTCTCACCCTCACACACCCCCTAACACACCCTCTCACCCTCACAAACCCTCACATACAGTCACTCACCCTCACCCACACTCACACCCTCACTCACCCTCAGTCACCCTCATACCCTCACACCCTCACCCTCACAACCTCTCACCCTCACTCACCTTCACCCCTCACACCCCCACACACCCTCACCCTCACACCCCTTCACCCCCACCCTCACACCCCCTCACCCTCACACACCTCCTCACCCTCACACACCCACACCCTAACACACCCCACACCCTCTCACCCTAACAAACACTCACACACTGTCACTCACCCTCACCCATCTCTCACACACCCTCATTCACCCTCACACCCTCACCTCCCTCCCCCTCACAACCCTCTCACCCTCACTCACCCTCACCCACGCGCACCCCCAACACACCCTCACCCTCAAACCCCCTCACCCCCACACCCCCTCACCCCCACACCCTCACATACCTCCTCACCCTCACATCCCCTCACTCTCACACCCCCTCACCCCCACACCCCCTCATCCTCACCCTCACACACCCCCACCCTCACATACCCTCACCATCACACACGCTCCCCCTCACACACCCTCACCCTCACATCCCCTCACCCTCCCTCACACCCTCACCCTCACACACCCTCACCCTCACACACCCTCACACACCCTCACACCTCCACCCTCACTCACCCTCTCACCCTCACACACCCTCTCGCCCTCACACACCTTCTCACCACACCCCATCACCCTCACACCCCTCACACCCTCACCCTCACACACACCCTAACACACCCGCACACCCTCACACACCCTCACATACAGTCACTCACCCTCCCTCACACCCCCTCACTCACCCTCAGTCACCCTCATACCCTCACACCCTCACCCTCACAACCCTCTCACCCTCACTCACCTTCACCCCCTCACACCCCCCACTCACCCTCTCACCCTCACACACCCTCTGGCCCTCACACACCTTCTCACCCTCACACCCCATCACCCTCACACACCCTACCCCCTCACACCCTCACCCTCACACACCCCTAACACACCCTCTCACCCTCACACACCCTCACATACAGTCACTCACCCTCACCCACCCTCACACACCCTCACTCACCCTCAGTCACCCTCATACCCTCACACCCTCACCCTCACAACCCTCTCACCCTCACTCACCTTCACCCCCTCACACCCCCACACACCCTCACCCTCACACCCCTTCATCCCCACCCTCACACCCCCTCACCCTCACCCTCACACACCTCCTACACCCTCACACCCTCTCACCCTAACAAACACTCACACACTGTCACTCACCCTCACCCATCCTCACACACCCTCACTCACCCTCATTCACCCTCACACCCTCACCTCACTCACCCTCACAACCCTCTCACCCTCACTCACCCTCACCCACTCGCACCCCCAACACACCCTCACCCTCACACCCCCTTACCCCCACACCCCCTCACCCTCACATACCTCCTCACCCTCACATCCCCTCACTCTCACACCCCCTCACCCCCACACACCCTCATCCTCACCCTCACCCTCACACACCCTCACCCTCACATACCCTCACCATCACACACGCTCCCCCTCACACACCCTCACCCTCACATCCCCTCACCCTCAATCACACCCTCACCCTCACACACCCTCACCCTCACACACCCTCACACACCCTCACACCCTCACTCACCCTCTCACCCACAAACACCATCTCACCATCACACACCCTCTCACCCTCGCATCCCCTCACCCTCAAATCCCCTCACCCTCAAATCCCCTCACCCTCACATCCCCTCACCCTCCCCCTCACACCCTCACCCTCACACACCCTCACCCTCACACACCCTCACACACCCTCACACCCTCACCCTCACTCACCCTTTCACCCTCACACACCCTCTCACCCTCACACCCCCTCACCCACACACCCCCTCACATCCCCTCACATCTCCTCACGCTCTCTTTTACCCTCACCCTCACACCCCTTCACACACCCTCACGCACCCATGACCTCACACACCCTCACCTTCACTCACCCTCTCACACCCTCTCACCCTCACACCCCCACCCACCCTCACACACCCTCATTCACCCTCACTCACCTTCACACCCTCACCACCTCACACCCTCACGCCCCTCACCCTCACAACCCTCTCACCCTCACCACTCACCCTCACACACCTCCTCACCCTCATCCCCTCACACCCTCACACCCTCTCACCCTCACACACCTTCACACATCCACCTCACCCCTCACACACCCTCCCTCACCCTCACTCACCCACATCCTCGCACCCTCATCCTCGCACCCTCACCCCCTCACCCTCACAACCCTCTCACCCTCACTCACCCTCACACCCCCTCACTCTCATACCACCTCACCCTCACACCCCCTCATCCTCACCCTCACACACCCTCACACACCCTCACCCTCACACACCCTCTCATGCCCACATACCCCCTCACCCTCAAACACCCTCTCACCCTCACACACCCTCACCCTCACACACCCTCTCATGCCCACATACCCCCTCACCCTCAAAAACCCTCTCACCCTCACACACACCCTCACCCTCACACCCCTTCACACACCCTCACACACCCACGACCTCACACACCCTCACCTTCACTCACCCTCTCACCCTCACACACCTTCTCACCTTCAAACACACACTCTCACCCTCACACACCTTCTCACCCTCACACACCCTCATCCTCATACCCCCTCACCCTCACAACCCCACACCCTCCCCCTCACAACCCCACCCCCTCACACCCCCTCACCCGCACTCCCCCTCACACCCCCACACCCCTCACCTTCACACACCCCCTCACCCTCGCACACCCTTACCCTCACTCACCCTCACCCTAACACCCCCTCACCTTCACACCCCCACACACCCTCACCCACACACCCTCACACCCCCTCATCCTCATACCCCCTCACCCTCACACTGTCACACCCCCTCACACCACTTCACACTCACACCCCCTCACCCTCACACACCCTCACCCTCACACACCCTCACACACCCTAACACACCCTCACACACCCTTACTCACCCTCACATACCCTCACACACCCCCACCCCCCCTCACCCTCTCACCCTCACACCCCCTCACTCACCCTCACATACCCTCACCCTCACACCCCCTCACCCACACCCTCATATCCCCTCACCCTCACCCCCTCACCCTCACACACCTCCTCAGCCTCACACCCCCTCACTCTCATACCACCTCACCCTCACACCCCCTCATCCTCACCCTCACACACCCTCACCCTCACACACCCTCACCCTCACACACCCTCTCATGCCCACATACCCCCTCACCCTCAAACACCCTCTCACCCTCACACACCCTCTCACCCTCACACCCCCTCACCCGCACACCCCCTCACATCCCCTCACATCTCCTCACCTTCTCTCACACCCTCACCCTCACACCCCCTCACCCTCACACCCCTTCACACACCCTCACGCACCCACGACCTCACACACCCTCACCTTCACTCACCCTCTCACCCTCACACACCCTCTCACCCTCACACACCCTCTCACCATCACACACCCTCTCACCCTCACACCCTCATCCTCATACCCCCTCAGCCTCACCCTCACACCCCACACCCTCACCCTCACACACCCTCACACACCCTCACACACCCTCTCACCCTCACACACCCTCTCGCCCTCACACACCCTCTCACCCTCACACCCCTTCATTCTCACCCTCACACCCCATCACACCCTCACCCTCACACACACCCTAACACACCCTCTCACCCTCACACACTGTTGGACTTGGCCCTTCTGGCAGGTTCACCCCTGAACTTTTTGCTTTTATTTGTGACATGGTGTTAGTGATTTTTGGTTTCTGCGCACTTTACTACTCTGTCCCAGGGTAAAGTGCGTGCGTGTGGTAAGGTAGGCGTGCCCTCCTATAGGAATGCATTGGAAATGTATGTGTCCCTGGTAGTTCCTGATGTGTGGGGTGTGCAGGCTCGAGTCTGTTATGTGCGGACTCATGTGATTGAATGCTGCGCAATGATGTATGCTGCATGATTGTGTCCAGTGTGGAAGTGGCACTTCTAGACATTGGTGTGTGTGTGCAGTAAGGGTGCTGGCATGTGATTGGCTGGTGAGCCAGGCTCCAGGAGTCTGGGTGGGCCTGCCCAGTGGTGAGTGGAGAGATTAGCATGCTGATGTGAGGGAGGGGTGCACCTGGGTCCTGAATAGGGCTGGGCTTTCCCCACACAATGCTGGCTCTGCCCCCTGTGGTGCGTCTAACGAACCTAGCCCTGCCAGTGAATAGAGTGAGGGGCTGAGCACATCAAGGGTGATCCCAGACCAGCTGCGACTGGTTCTTCCCCCACTCTGCACCTTTAGACAAAGGATTTCTCTGTATAAAAGGAGGCTGTGACCTCTTGTCAAATGTTCTTGTTTCTGACTGGAATCTACCAGGGGCGTGCTGCTGCTTGGGCCCAGGGGAAGGCTTGCCTCCCTGGGACCTGCCCAGCCCCTGGATTGTTGATGGACTTCTTTTGGACCTGGGGGGACTGGAGGACTGTTTCTTTGGTAGGAGCTGCCTGCTCCCCTTTCCCTACCCCAGGATTCCTTCTTTACCCAAGTTGCTGGGTCCCTGGTTGCTTATGGGGTCATCCCAGAGTGCCCTGGTGCTGTCTGTGCCCCCCAGCGCCTTGAGGGCGCTTTATTTCTCATCACTGGGCAGAGCGCTGTCGTTTTCCCAAAGAGGGAAGCGCTCCTGCCCTTTCTTTGCCCCCGAACGCGCAGGTGCCACCCTGCGCCTTTATTCGCATTTATTTATTTAATTACGGGTGTCCACCCCGTTTATATGGTTCTTTGCGAGTGCCCACCTCGCTTCTGCCATTTATTTTAGACTTTGAGGGTGCCCACCCCTCATTTATGCCCTGAGTTTTCACCGTCGCGGCCCGAGCGCTGCAAAACAGGAAGCCAGGCAGAACGGTGCCTAATGCGGGGCGGGACTACCTGTTTTGGAGGGAAGTCCTGTAGTGTAGCTCCTATTTTCCCAATAGGCTCTGCGCATTGGAATAGTACCTACAGCAGTAAAGGCCTAGGCCAGACGTTAACTAGGTCTACTACTGTCGATACTAGACTTAATTTTTGGGTTTGCCAGCTAAGCTCAGAGTTCGCTAGAAACTTTCTCGAATGTTCAAGGAAGGAATTAACTCCCCTGATTAGACAAGAAGGGATTTAGTTTCTGACAACCATAGAACATGACAACTTTGCTCTCCCCTAATCAAGAGTCAATCTCGAGAGTCGTGTGAGCACAAGGCAATTATTTTACTCAGTCAGTACGTGCATTCTTAGTCTCATCAGAATGTAGAGAAAAGGAAGAGACGGGCGTGTTCAATAAAAGATGTTATTTATTGATCAGTCTCTTTTCTCATACATGAGAAATGGATCGATATTATTGCAATACTTATAGTTAAGTAAAGTGCATACATTAAAAGCAATAGTATAAAATAATACTGTAAAAACATTGATATGGTTTCTGAGCCATATGATGTTTAAAATGATTAAAATATATTTACATACACATATACATTTGACTAAACGTACTCAACTGGTGTTTCTAAATACGCCTACCCCGTGTACCTGACCTAAGTCTAATGCGTGGGCGGGAATAGAAAGTTACAGTTTAAGTTAAGTTTGTTTTTGCCAAGTGAATAACTAAAGAATTCTCTGTGAGGGGTTATTCAGTTCTGTACCTGGAATTTAGGATGGATGAGGAATAGTATCTCTTTCTCTGCTCTCGATATTCCAGGCTGCCTGCGAGGGCTGCCCGAAAGCGCCGGTGCTGGGTCTCTCGGCTTGAGATAGCAGCGCGTCTCTCAGCGCGTCAGGAAGGCGGGGCTGCTGCCAGCGGGGTCTGCTTCTGCTCTCGGCTTCGGCAAGTGTGGCTGCTCCGTCTTGTCACCACGCGTGTGTTTGCATAGGGCAAGGTCGGCAATATTTATACCTTAAAGGTGCAGAGATTGACGTAAGGATGGACATAGATACGTCAATAAAGATGTCATACGACTTGCTCGTTAGCACATTCTTTACTAAAGTTCTCTGTGAAATCAAAACAATGGCCGCACGGATTTCCAGGTTGTCATAGGTTTGATTTGTTATGAGAACGTCGTATGCCTTATCAGGGGCTGGAGGAATGTCGCTTGTCTAATTAGATCTCAAGCGTTATGACCTAATCAGATAACACGTTCCTGTGCCGTAGTGTGACTGCGTCAGATAACGGTATCTGCATCATTGGGGTTTTCTTGCCTCATGGGCTGACTGTTAGTTAACTTGATAGTTAGTTTAACCAGAATAGGGTCAGGAATAGGGGGACTGATTCAGAACCTATAGAAATACACGACACCCACTCCACGCTAACTATGGTCATATCTACTAATCTATGCATAGTATAACATAGTACAACATACTATAGAGTATAGTGTATACCTTACCACCCCAAAATACATAAATGCATTTCGAAATTTTCAAATATACTGAAAAATTGCAGTCATATATATTGTATGCACTTAAGCTATGATTTAAATGCAAAAGTAAACACGCATTGTTATGCATTATTGCTTATTGGTATATGAGAAATACACATGAAATGGCTCTTAATATTGCTATACAGAAAGGAAGTTCGAGACCATTTCATCACATAATAAAATATTTGTGAACATCCCAGCGAGCAGCTAAAGTCTATAAAGTATCTAAAAATAGAAATTTTAGTTCTCTAGGAATAGTTTCTTACTTTAAGCAGAAGATCAGTGTCCCGGAAGAAATATGTAGAAAAATATTTTAAGGGGCTTGCTGAAAAATATTGCTGTCCGTGAGCTGGAGTGAAATTGTTCATGTGACTTTATTTTTAAAGTTGAAGGCCGAATTCAGGGAACGCCGTGTGCGAGTTTACTCAAAAGTCTCTATTTCTGTTCTAGAGAGAACATCACATCATTCAGGCTTTCGAAAAAACTGTCAACAGCTTCATGGGAAAGTTCCACTAAGTCGGAAATAGGGGTAACCATGCATTCGTGCGCATGATTGTCTCCATTGACATTCTGATTCGCATTGCTGACAGAAGGTCGTACCTGTTCGATGTTGCTTTCATCTTGAACTTCACTACTCTTCAATCGCAGTGGTGAAGATTCCAGGAATGCCGTCATCAGGATTGGCAGCCTTTGAGGGCAGCACAAAGCGTGAACCTTGGTAGGAACCAACAGTGTATCTGCATCCACTGGCGCATCCGATTGTAGCGTCAGACAGGTGTCTAACACGCATTCTTCTCCGCATAGCAGACACCTTAGTACAGGTAAAACACACCTTTGCCACATTGGTCGAAATGATAGAAACCAAGTCATGTTTAGGTCTCTAAGCCGGGAGAGTCCCAGGATTTTTGATATCCGGTTCCGGTATCCAATGGCTAGGATCGTATCTTCCATTGTCGCGAGAGTTTGATCTGTGACATGGGTTGCCATAACGAAAAATAAGGACTAGGAATAGGATTCCTGCAATTAGTCCCAAGATCAGGGGAAGTCCGCCAAAAATCGAATGGACGAAATCTGGAAAAATACCCAGTATGGCTTTGAATGGTGTTAATGCCATCGAAAATACTTTCTTAAATACCCCTGAGATCCCATTGGTATCAGAAATATTTAAGATTTCGCTCAGGATTTCCGCGAAATGTACGGGGGAATTAGTTGATAATAATGTATGTATCTCTGCAGTCGTCCTTGCGACTTGTAGATCATACGTTTCTTTTGATGACGTGAGCCTTGTAGGCGTCTGAAGAAGCACTGTTTTCATTCTGCTTAAAGTATCTATTCGAATAGAAGTAATTTTCAAACTGGGCCATGCCCTTGCCTCCCTGTCTGGAAAGGAGCTGGGGAATAAAGAACGTCCACAGCACTTGACCTTCGCCGTTGTAGTTACTAGATAAGGAGTCCCGGGCATAAGACTGCAACATCTGCGGTCTACAATAAGAATGTAACTCCCATTATAGAGTCTTTGAAAGAATGGTTCTATTTCAGTTGCAGGTGCGCCTTGCTGGTGACATGAAAGGTTGTATGAATTCCCTTCACAGGCTCCATGCAAACTAATTCCGTTACACAGAAGCGTGCCGCTTAGTGACATAGCACAATTGTTGCCACTAAGAAACACTTTCTGTCCTTTATTACTGACACATGCATGTGAATAGGGCAGGTTCCAAGTTGTTTTAAGGTACCCCTTTCCCAATTTCTCGTACATGCCAGCCTGTATATATTTTTGGCAGTATTGAAACCTGAAGGTTGAGATTGGAATATTTATGATTCCGTGGATTATCCATTCACTGACAGGTCGTTCTGACATTGTCATTTGTAATCTTTCTAGTTTTTCAATGCTCAAGATTGTATAATCAGCACCCTTTTGCGCCATACCGATTTGTCTATCAGTAAGGTTAAAGATTTGGAATAGTGACGTTGTGTTGATTAAACGCCAAGGCACATAGCCTGAACGCAGATTTTGTAACGTCCAGCCAAGCTGTACAATAGAACGCAATTGTGACTGACCATGTTGTAATAACAGTAAGTCTTGCGATAATATATCGATTGCTGAAGACACAATGCTGTCCAATGAAAAAATTCTGGAGGACAGAGTCATTAACCCATTGTCCACTACAGAAAGTGATTTTTCCAAATTGATACGGTCAATTTCCCGTATTCTTTCTGCTGTTTCAATTTGAGTAACCTTCCAGGCCTCATTGTATGCTGCATATACAGAGGCTGCTATGAAACGCTTTTGACGCTGTTTGCGTGGTCCCATTATGAAATCACGCAAGTCAGCACCATCAGTAAGTAAAGTTAGGTGTTGCTTAATTTCAGGCAGTGTGGAAGTTTGTAGCCACTGAAGGCATAATTTGCCCACACTGTAGGTTGTTATTATCCCTGGGTGATTTCTTTGGGGATATCTAGGGTCTGGCCTGGTCATTTTGAAACCCTGTGTTTTATTCAGGAATCTATCTTGACAGTGATTTGTATCTGTGGGCCAGATCAACCATTGTTTCCAATCAGGATGTGTTCTGTTTTGGTTTAGTATATGGTTTACGTCTATCTCTTCATCTGTATCAGAGCTATTGCTGAACATTGTTGGCTTTGGAATAGACGGTTTATTTAAATCTTTGATTTTGGCTAAGCCAAGACAGGTGGTTTTTTGAACAGTGTCATTTAAAAATATCATTTGTTCTGGGATCATGCAGGCTCTAAACAAAGCTTCTATACCCTGTACTTGCCATTCTTTTGTACCCCAAACACTTTTCAAATCAACATTTTTGTCCCAATAATCAAATCCAAAAGTATTCATTTTTTCAAAGAATGAATCTGAATATATCAATTTTGTGTTGGTTATCATGGTTTTCATCCCTGTCTTGTTTGACAATTTAAAATAAAATGTTTCAGCATTACTTGTGTTAAAACCTGAAAAATATGAATATTTGTCATACACGGTTCTAGAGCTTCCTTTTGGAGGTGTCGCACAATGTTCCCATTGATTATAACTTAAAACATTTCTAGGTTGTGCAGATTTATGTAAAAAATGGTTACCATAATGGTTATAGCAATACATACTATCATAATTTGTAGAACCTTGCAAATAATCATGTTTTGTAAATTTAGCAGACATTACTAAGTCAGACATCATGTTGTTAATACTTTCGAAGTCCCAATCATCAGCAAATGAGTTTGGTATTGCAAAGTCACTCAAGGAGATCTTGATTTGGTGTGGATATTTCAGGATCTCGACCGGACCATAAATTTCATAGTCAGTGTTGTCCCAGGCTACCCCACCAGGTATCGGATTGGCTGTGAAGTTGGCTGAAGAAAGTTCTGAAGAAAGTTCTCTTTTCTTGACGTGTGAAGATGTGTGTGGTTTGAGGACCAAGTTGATGTTCTGACTTGCTGTGTCCATTTTAGCATATTTTCCCTCAATGAAGCGTCCCAAAGTAAATACCATGATGAGCCAAAGTATGAGGATAAATGCGCCAAAACCCACCCAAAATTCAATCCATGGAGAAACCAGATATGTTTCTTTCAGTTGTTTCAAAAGTTCCTTCGCTTTGTCTTTAAAGGATTTTGATGATGGCTGTGTCTTTGATTCACTGAAGCCGTCAGAGGAATCATCGAAGTTGATGAAGTAACCGGATGCAGTTCTGTCAATTGTTCCAATTGGTTCAGGATTTTTGTTTTCTGCATTGTCACTCGGCACTTCATTGTAGATTGGTGTGTCTCTGCTAAATGTCTTTATTTGGGTTTTAAGAGGTCTGAGTTCTATTGCATTGTTGCATAGTCCTTCTTGTTCTTCTTTAGGCGTTTCGAATGTGATTAGCCTTTTTGTTAGGACCTCTGTGCTGGTAGCAAACCTTGGTGTTCTGCTACTTATTGGGAGTCCACTTGGCCTACTGTTTGTTATCGGCCACATGTTGTGGTTTTACCAGGTCGATGGATACAACTCGGTTCTCCTTTTTACCAGCAAGTGGCGGTAGTACAACTGATCTTGTCCCGTTGACAGACAAGACAAGAACTGCTTTTCTGTAAGAAGGCCCAAATTCCTTCTTTACCGCGATCTTCTCCCTGACTAGATCCCCGACTTTTGGAATCCAGACAGGTCTTGCTGGGACAGGTGGTGATTCTTCAGTGGTCGTTGGCTGTTGTTTCAACTGTATGTTGCTCAGGTCTTTTCTTGTTTTGTTTAAGTCCTGCAAAATAGCCAAACGGTCTTTGACATCAAAGGTTTTTTCTATTACCACTGAAGTCTGACTATCAAGGTCAGAGATCAACATCCTAGTTCCGAATAATAATTCGTACGGACTGAATCCCTTCAGAGAATTTCTTGGCAAGTTATTTAGACTACGTTGGACACTTATTAGATGTTTGACCCACCCAGCTCCCGAACCTAATATCCTTTCTATTATAGATTGCTTTCTGCCTTGGTTTTTTCTTTACACCATCCCGTACCCTCAGGAAGGAAGTGAGAAGATTCCCGCTGGGCTGTGCTCATTTGGCCATGTTTCCCCCCCAGGCTGGATTGCCTGAGTGAAAACAATGGTCGAACGTAGCATGCTCTTAGCGTATATGCCATTTAGACTCGCAAATCTTGTATAATAGTCCGGACGTCAGCCGAGTGCTGGTGATCTACATTATAAGTGGAAACTAGCCTGTATATGTTAATCGCAAGCCATTCTTTTTGCTGGTAATATTATCTGCCTTGATACGACGAGGTATTAAACTGTTTCTCTCCCCACTGCGATCTCTGTTGCAGTTTGGGCAGTTTTTTACAAACATGGTGTAGTGCAGGCTCATGCCTGGCCACCAGTACCGTGATTGTAATTCTTCCAGAGAATCTTTTAATTTAAGGTGTCTGAGACCCTCGCCCATGTGTGCGTCTGCGATTAACAAGTTTCTCCTGTCCATGTTTGGAATCACTCTATCCCCCACTCCAGGGATTCGAGCAAAAGGGACGGAGTTTGCATCGATTATGTATGTATAATTGAGTGGATAGTTGATCGGTAACGCTGAGCAGTCGCCTTTTGATGACGTTTTCACCGCCAGCATCGTTTCACCGTCAATGTATTTTAATGTACGCTTTTTTCGATCTACGGGAGCCGGTTTAGTGGCTGCCGCTGCGGCTGCTTCAGCCAATGAATTCCCCACAACGTGAACGCCATCACGTTGATGACTCAGTGAGTGAGTCACGTGAGTCTTTGGTAGTTCTTTTTTCAAAAGAGCTACTTGTTCCCAGAGCAGTTTCTGCTTTATTGGTGCATCTGTGTCATCTTTGTAACCGTTCTGAATCCATGTCTGCAAATCCTTGTTATATGCTTTGACGCAGTAATATGAATCTGAAACTATACGTGTCGGGAATTCGCGATCCGCATTATCTAGCGCCATTTTTAATGCTATTATTTCAGTTTGTAGTTCTGAATTAGTTTCTACTGAGTGTGATTTTGTTAATAGAGGTCTTAGTTTACCTCCGCGCCACACTTCTTTTGTAATCTCACATGTGGGGTTGTATGCATGTTCTCCCCAAACGGAGGGTTGAGCATGTCCGTCTGTATAGATTACACAGGCGTAATGTCGTAGAGGAAGAATGTCGATTGGCAGAGGATACGTCTTTTCATATTTCAGATTTTTTAATTCTTCTAGTTCTTAGAAAATTGTCAACCAGGCTATACTTGATAATTCATATCCTACGTACAAGACTGTCAGATGGGCAATTCTGGATTTTTTAAAGTTGAATTTGTAACCCTCTGCAGCGAACCCAAGTATTATGGTGTTCACCCTTTTCAAGTGAGTCTCCAAGTCATCATCTGTTAAGTAAATGTCATCGACATAAGATAATGCTTCATCATCATATAGTTGTAGTAATTCTGTTACTCTCGCTGAGAATACCCCCGGGCTGTTCTTGTACCCCTGGGCTAACCGACAGAATTGCTTTTGAGTGCCATTTACTGAGAATGCAGTTAAATATCTGCTCTCTGGTGCTATGTTTTGACAAAAGAATCCATTGGAGATGTCCAAGGTTGTTTTGTATTTTTTGCGCACTATGTTATTCATTAGTGCAGCACTGTGTGAGTTTTGCACTGCAAAGGTTTTGCAACATGTGTTAAGGTGTCGGTAATCCAAAACTAGACGATATGAATTGTCTGGTTTGGAGACCGGAAACAAAGGATTGTTCATTTGTGAGGTGCAAGTTTCAATCACCCCCTGGTATTCTAGCTGATCTAGTATTTCATTTACCTGTTTTTTAGCTTCTTGCTTAATTGGGTACTGCCTTTGTGCAGTAGGTTGTGATTTTAACTGGATTTTGTGAGGAGGGGAGTCCTCATCCCATCCTACATGATTTTTATATAAAGCAGGTGCTAAGGCCACTGCCCACTTTCTAGCAAGTGTGTATTTTTTATGAATCGGTATTTGATTCGAGAAGGCAGGCATAATTACTTCTTCGCCATGAGGGCACTCCCTGACAAACTCTGGTGGCCAGTCTTTTTCAGCTAGAAGGATGTCATAACCCTTTGAGAGGTTATCCCAAAATAGTCCCCTAATTTTCCTAGTCTTATCTCCCTCTATACGTAATGTTATCTCGTATATCTTGTGGGGCTTGCTAACTCTGGTGTCTGCAGTTTCCACTTGAAGGTATTCATTCGTGTCCACTGTCTCCAGATGATTCATAAGGACTTTGCGAGCTATGCTCACCTCTGCTGCGCTGTCTAGCATTGTCTGAGCCCATTCTCCGTTTTTCAGTTGTGTCCTCAGTATTCTCGGCATTTTTAACTACCTTGATACTGGCTACCTTCTTTTTTGGAAATTGTAATTTCTTTTTTAGCTGAGCAGGTTCCTTGTCTTTGGACTTGGCGTGCTCTTCTGATCGTCCTCTTCTTTCCGATTTCTGCGAGGAATTCTGAAAAGATTGAGAGGGACGTGTATCAATGTCTTGATATCTATCAGGTTTTTTAATATTATCCCTATTTCTAAGGTTATATCTATTCCCAGAGGGGTCACTCTGCGGTGACCTTTGTCTTTGGTTTGGAGATTTCTCTCTTCGCCTAGGAGACCTTCCTCGGGACTGGAATTTCTTTTCTTTAGGATTGGATTGTTTGTTTCCATCCCAGTTCTTTTTTGGTGAATTATTATTATTAAAAAATATTTTTTCTGGACTTGTAGTCAGTTGCGGTTTTACTGGTATTCCACCTAGACTATCTCTACCTAGTTCCTCATAGGATTTTTCTATGATTCTGGCAATTTCAGCTGGTTGGTCTGCTATATCTGTCTCTTTTAACCTCTGGCGGATCGCCACGTTTGCTGCTTCACCTTTTATGTTGGCTAGTAATATAGCCGAGACCTGCTTGAAGTCTTTCAGTAATTTCATACCAAGAGTTAAAGCAGGTTCTGGACCGTATTCATCTTGAATTTGTTTTAGCACATCTGGTATTACCGAAATGGATGGAACACCGTGCGTTTTTGTGTAGATGGAAGCAAAGACTGTACCCCAAGTGTCACAGTCCTCAATGTGTGGTGCGATTCCCATTGGGAGACATATAGTCAGAATCCTGTGTTTTTCTAATGGGGTGGTGTCAGGAAACACCGCCTCTATTTGGGTAATTTTCTGTGCCAACCAGAATGGTATCTGTTCCCGTTTAGCTGGAACTTTACCTAGGCAGGATTGGATGTTCTGTGGTGTAATTTTATTTGTGTTCCCCTGGTGAGGGGTCAGCTGTGGAAGTTTAATCGCTGGCTGAATTGTTGAAGTCCGCATTACATACTGAACTAATTGTCTATGAATTTTTAGTAGTTGTTTTAGCTGTATTAACAGCTCTGCTGCAGGCATTCTTTCGATGTCTGGATGTGGTGTGTATCCGGCTAAGACCGGCCACGTTGCTCCTGGTCTTCCTAAAGGACCGAGCCTTGTAATGTGATTGTTATGTTTTAGGGCACCATCAAATAAGAGCAAATGCTCTTGGAATTTGAGTGGTACTTCCACCTCCTCGAAAGGAGTGTACGTTTCAGGAGGTTCCTCTACTTTGTAATAGTGGAAGTACTTTGTTACAGCATTTGCTGCCGGAAAATGTATCCATGAATAGTATACCTCTGTCTGCCGATATTCGTGTGCCTCAATTACGAATATGACTGTGCCACCTCTAGGTGTCAGTCCATTTTCTATAAGTTTTAAGGTTATAGATCTCCTTTTAATGACCGGAATGAGTGTTATATTCGGGTCTGCTGCTTGCATGGTAGCATCAGCATCTGCGAGTTCAGTTGCTAATCTAACTGCCTCTCTTTCTTCATCACTGTCTCCCATTTTACAGACAGGATGGTATTATGTCTATTTGCAGATCAGGTTTCTTTATGGAACAAAGATTAGATGCACAATATTTTGGAACTGTTTATCCTTCAACGTTGACTTGACCAAGAACCATACATAGGAGTTCCCTCCTGCGAGGTTTTGGAGGATATAACCTTTCACCCACTCCAGACGTCTTTGGAGTTTTTGGGAAAAGGGGTCTGAGTGAGAAAGCACGACTGAGTTACTCTAAATGTCTTACGTTAGTTTTATCGCCCTTTCCAAACACGTTGGGCGCCATGTAGTGTAGCTCCTATTTTCCCAATAGGCTCTGCGCATTGGAATAGTACCTACAGCAGTAAAGGCCTAGGCCAGACGTTAACTAGGTCTACTACTGTCGATACTAGACTTAATTTTTGGGTTTGCCAGCTAAGCTCAGAGTTCGCTAGAAACTTTCTCGAATGTTCAAGGAAGGAATTAACTCCCCTGATTAGACAAGAAGGGATTTAGTTTCTGACAACCATAGAACATGACAACTTTGCTCTCCCCTAATCAAGAGTCAATCTCGAGAGTCGTGTGAGCACAAGGCAATTATTTTACTCAGTCAGTACGTGCATTCTTAGTCTCATCAGAATGTAGAGAAAAGGAAGAGACGGGCGTGTTCAATAAAAGATGTTATTTATTGATCAGTCTCTTTTCTCATACATGAGAAATGGATCGATATTATTGCAATACTTATAGTTAAGTAAAGTGCATACATTAAAAGCAATAGTATAAAATAATACTGTAAAAACATTGATATGGTTTCTGAGCCATATGATGTTTAAAATGATTAAAATATATTTACATACACATATACATTTGACTAAACGTACTCAACTGGTGTTTCTAAATACGCCTACCCCGTGTACCTGACCTAAGTCTAATGCGTGGGCGGGAATAGAAAGTTACAGTTTAAGTTAAGTTTGTTTTTGCCAAGTGAATAACTAAAGAATTCTCTGTGAGGGGTTATTCAGTTCTGTACCTGGAATTTAGGATGGATGAGGAATAGTATCTCTTTCTCTGCTCTCGATATTCCAGGCTGCCTGCGAGGGCTGCCCGAAAGCGCCGGTGCTGGGTCTCTCGGCTTGAGATAGCAGCGCGTCTCTCAGCGCGTCAGGAAGGCGGGGCTGCTGCCAGCGGGGTCTGCTTCTGCTCTCGGCTTCGGCAAGTGTGGCTGCTCCGTCTTGTCACCACGCGTGTGTTTGCATAGGGCAAGGTCGGCAATATTTATACCTTAAAGGTGCCGAGATTGACGTAAGGATGGACATAGATACGTCAATAAAGATGTCATACGACTTGCTCGTTAGCACATTCTTTACTAAAGTTCTCTGTGAAATCAAAACAATGGCCGCACGGATTTCCAGGTTGTCATAGGTTTGATTTGTTATGAGAACGTCGTATGCCTTATCAGGGGCTGGAGGAATGTCGCTTGTCTAATTAGATCTCAAGCGTTATGACCTAATCAGATAACACGTTCCTGTGCCGTAGTGTGACTGCGTCAGATAACGGTATCTGCATCATTGGGGTTTTCTTGCCTCATGGGCTGACTGTTAGTTAACTTGATAGTTAGTTTAACCAGAATAGGGTCAGGAATAGGGGGACTGATTCAGAACCTATAGAAATACACGACAGTCCCACCCGCCGCCGCGCCACGATTGGCTGCCCGCTGACCCGGGAAAGAGAAAAAAACGAAGCCGGTCGACTGATGGCCTCCCCGCAGCCCGGGGCTCCCATGTGCTGGAGGGAGCCCCGGAAGTAAAGTCCCACCCCCGCCTGGTGTCGGGCCGAGAGAGAAAAGAAGCCGAGCCGGACCCAGCAGGCACCTTTCCTGGAGTCCCGGTCCCGAGATGGGGGACTGGGTGAAGAAGAGCACCAGCAAGCAGCAGTGGACAGCGGGTGGGGGCGCGAGGCACATTGCCGGTGCCTGCCCCCACCGCAAGTGCCAGGAGTTGAGCTATGGCCGCCCGGAGGAGCCCCCGCCAGAGAACAGCCCGGTAAGTGTGGAGGGCTGCGGGGAGAAGCTCCGGGTAGGCATCGTGGTGCCTTTACTGCACAGTGGCTCAGTTACATGTCGGGCGGCCCCGGATGGCTGTGGGCCACCCCAACGTTTCAGCAGGCATATTTCCTTCCCCCACCACTTTGACTGTAATTTCAGGTGCCCCGTGTGGCTCCTACCCTGGGCATTTGTATTTAAAGTACCGTCGCGCGCCACAGTACTGGGGGGGCGAGTCCTCCTTCATGAAGAGGGGGCGCAGCATTCTTTTAAGAGCCTAGAGGGCTCCTTGGGACACCATATTTTTAGAGCCCAGATGGCTCCAACCAATTTGACAGAGCCAGAGGGTTCCGAGGCCCCGCAGTATTGTTCTAGAGCCTAGAGTGCTCCCCAAAATGCACAGTACTTACCCAGAGCCCGAGGGCTCCAGCCCTTTTGCCCAGTCCTTGTCCTGGGGTCCAGTGAGGGCCCCGCCACAGTTTTTGATTCACAGCTGCCCAGCAAGTAGTGGGCAGCTGCACCGTTTAGGTTTTCCTTCTTCCTATGGATTTGTACTTTGGACTGAGACGCACGCCTTCCTCCCTACCCTGGCCTTCTCCAGCTGAGCAGCACTTAGTGCCAGCTGCAGCGTTTAGGCCCTGTTCTGTCCCTATCCTCAGCTGCCCAGCAAGTAGTGGGCAGCTGCTACGTGTTGGACCCGGCCTCATGGCGTGGTCCTACCCCTCCCGCATGGCGGTGTGGAAAAGTAAATTTTGCCATGTTCTGTGTCCCTACGCCTCATCCATCATATGTTATGTGTGCATGACCAATATGCATATGTTATTCCCCATGTCTGATTACTGACGCAATTACAGTTGTGTCCACCTCTGATATGTCATTTTCCAGTCCTCGTGAATAATACGAATATCAGGCCTATGTAAAGTTATGTTGCCACGTTTCTCAGTGTGCACGTTATTCCATTATAAAGTCCCCGTTTCCAGGCCTCAACAGGGCCCGGACCACAGATTCAGCTCCTGTCTCCTGAAAGCCTCGCTGAGGAGCGATACAGCCCCCACCTGTATCCTCGACCTTTCACTTACTTCCTGCCTCGCAATGCCCGGTGCAGCCCGGCTCTGCCTCTGAGTCTGCCAAGAGTATGTTATAGTTCCAGCTATCAGTTCAGTCCTTCTTCTCTGCATTCCTAAGCTACTGAACTGCATCAATAGTTTCCGTCATTGTCTAGCCTTCTCGTCTCCACGTTAGAGAAATACTGTATTTAATGGTCATTTAATATTCTTCATCACGCACTACATGTAGAATAATGCATGGTCCAGTCTTAGAGTCAAGTTAGCTTTCCCCTCATGACTTCTAGTTTATATCAACATGTTCCCTAAACATCAGATACTAGATAAGGTTTAGGTGCATGTCGCTCCGACCCTCCAGACTCTAGTCTCTGCTCCTAGCACAGAGTTCGTAGCCCCCAGCTTCTCCTAGTAACACGTCATTGCCCGTTTTCGCGCACCATTAGGTTAGAGGTCCCGGCTCCTTAGGTAGCCCCCTCCTATGTTTCCGCCCATTCATGACATATTCTGTTACGTTTGCATCACATGTCTATGTATACTCCCAGTTACACCTCTTTTTACTGTTATCTTTCGCGACTGCTACGCGTCACGCCTTCTGCTCCACCCACTGTTACGCCTACTGCAATGTAATGCTATGTGTTGCGCTATGTATATAAGTCAATGTATTGTTATTAAAAGTTAGCGCGCTCATCCCAGACCAAGCCCCGGCAGCTGCTGGGCCCCAGTTGTCCTGCTGGGCCCTGTTACCTCTGTTCCTATGCAGGTTGTCCTGATCCTGTCCTTATGCTGTAATAAACCTGCAGAAACTCCTACTACCTCGAATCTTGACTCTTATTTTATTGAGCTATCTGTTATTCATTCATTCATCCAAAAATAGATCCGGTATTATTTATTTATATACCACATAATGGCGCCCGAATAGGGACTTGCCCTTTCCCCACGCGTCGGTGAAGCCACGCCGACCCCCTGACCCTCTGCAGCCGTGACGGAACCATACCGGCCACGTGCAGATATTTCTGCTTCAAGTATCCCTCAGGCCCACGGAGGAGACGGAGGAGGCGGTCCAGCATCCGAACGAGACGGTGGAGGAACGCGGCGAGTCCCGACCAGAGCCCAAGCCGAGAGTCCAAGGTCCGAGGTATCCGGAGGCCCACCCGTAACTGAAGTCCGAAGTCCGAAGTTCGTCGTCGTAGCAGTCCAGTCCCGTCCGAGGCTTTCCGTTCCGTGCTGCCCGGTGAGTACCATTGCTGGGGTAGTATCTAGACAGGACCAATCTAAATTGACTCCTGGTCCGTGGGTTGGTGGTGCCCAGACTCACAAACGAAGTGTTCACCTAGGTGGATACGGGTCTTGATGCGTCCCTTTGTGGGACCGGTATGTTCCGTACTGTTACAGCAGTGCATCCAGTAACTCTAGTCTGTTCCGTTCTCGAGAAAATCTGTTCTGTTTCTGTTTTCAGTATTTTCAGGTAGTATTCTGTCCGAACTGTTATGTTATGATGTTGTTCAATGTATTTCTAATATCGTGGTATGCCTGAATTGTTTTCCCAATTGTTATTGTTCTTCGTGTATTGTATTGTGTTCCGATTCAAGTTTACAATGCCGCTCTTTTCAAGATTATGTCAGTTAAAAACTAGAAAGGGTCTGTTAGAGGAAGCAGTTCCTGTCCCGCCTAGGGACAGTCCAGGTCATTTTATGTATCAGAAACATGGCATAAGCGCCATAATGTATCTAGATTTATGGGTAGAGTATACCAAACAGTTAGAAGAAAAGTATAGATGGCCCGTATCGGGTACATGGGATGCCGAATGTATCATGCGAGTAGAAGAAGCATTATGGAAAAAGAAAGCCAGACAGTCACAGAAAGATGCCATCGAGTTATGGCGGAAAGAAGCGCACAGAAGAACGGAAAAGGAAGTCAGAAAGTCAGAGTTAAGTAGAGAATCCCAGGAACGAGCCCAAGAAAGAGAATTAATCGAGATAGGTGAACAAGTCAAAGCCGAACAGTCAGACAGACAGAGGCATGCCCTAATTAAGGGTATGTATCCTCTCCTTGCCGAAGGTTTGCCAAAAGCGACCCCAGAGGCATCCAGTAATTTCCCGCCGCCATTAGTTCCGACCAAGCTACGTCACAAACAGACCGCAGCTGATATTTTTATTTCGTCCTATTTGGACGACACAGTCCCCGAATATGCAAATCCTGTTCGCGCTCCGCCAGTCCCTGTAAATCAGGCACTTCCTACCCCTCTAGACACCGGGGTGCCCTTAACAGCTCCCCCGGCCCAGTCCGCTATACAAGTCCAGCCCACGTTACAATTACCGACCCTGCCAGGACGAAGAATGTCAGTCGACGATTCCAGTTTAGGGGCCGCGGGAGGAGGTCTTCCTCAAACCCCGCCGTCACACAAGCGTTTATCAGCACTCGAATTACATGCCCAAGCATCACAGCGTACTCCTAAAAGTAATAAGTCTGTCACAGAAATCAGACAAGCCCTTGGCGAATGTGTCTATGATCCAGTCGCAGGCGAGTATAATATGGTTTTATATTCCGTACGTGTAAGGAGAGTGACCGAGTATCTAGTCACCTTACCGAATATGAAAGAAGATCTAGACAGAATATATCGTTTCATCCGTACAGGGGATGATCCAGAAAGTATTGGCGAGATTATGTCTCAAAGGAAAGCCGAGATCCAGCTCATGATATTAAAGTTCCTGATCAATTGTCTAATAAGAGAACAAGATTACCCGTCTAAAGATCCCGCCGAAATGAGAATCCTGACAAGGTGGAGTGATAATATAGCCGAGGGTAAGCACAAGACCGTCGGTGCCATGGAGAGTATGTACAAGAAAATTCGTAAAGAAATAATAAGGTTACACGAACAGCGTAAAGCAGCACAAGTAAGCGAGAAAGAAAGTATCTCTGATCCTGAAGAAGAGGAAGAGAATCCCGCCAGAATAGCGTATGTAGGAAAATCTAGATTTCCAGATCGCCATTTACGCCTAGAACACAAGTCTATTTTTCATCATCCAGCACCAGAACAAGGTTCCCTAGAACAAGTATTTCAAGCTACCGATCACATTCTGAAATCACGAGTCGGTTACAGTGAATTAAGTACTATGCATGAACAAGAACTAGTCCGATCAGCAGTCCGATGGATTACTGATTCTACCACTTTTCCAGACGAAATAGTGGCACAAATGTTTCTGAAACTGCCCCCAGCCGAGCAACGACTGGTGGGTATGTATATGATCCAACACCTTATTACTCTGTATGAGGGTCAACATTCTGACCCAGGCCCGTTACACGATGTCCTGAACGAGTTACTCCAGTATAGATGGAGAGGTCTAGGTACCGATTTAATTAGTGTCATTCTAGAACAGCGCCACAAATATAGAACGTTCCTGAACCCGCATTTTGTTCATGTCTCACCCCCAGAAAGTAAACCATTCTACATAGACAGACAGAATCCGTTACGAGAAGTCCACCCAGTCCAAGGGGCGGGTGGCGTAATGCAACGAGTGTTTGTATACACTCCAATATCAAAGATGGAACTTCTTGAAATGAAGAAATTAATTCCCTGTCATGACAAAGATCCAGCAGGGTTCCATAGAGAATTAAAAGACATGCTCCGTATGGGAGAATACACTTACCCAGATATCATTAAAATGTTAAAGGTCCTGTTACCCGCAGGGGTATATGAAAAGTTAAAAGAAAAAGAATGGGAGGTGGGAGAGAAAAAGATCGATTGGACAGCTCTAGAAGCTGAAGACAAGGCACGAGTACCAGGTACCGGTCTTGGAGATAAATGTAAAGAATTACCAGAATTATTGATTCAAGTTTTACCCAGATTATTGACAACGAGGAAGGAAGACTGGGATGCAATCTCAGCCTGTAAACAGAAACAAGATGAAGATATTAGTGATTTTTATTCTAGATTCGAGAAATGTTTCAGTATTAATAGTGGTCTCAAGACAAGTAGTGAGTCATACCCTCATCTTTTCGTTACCAAATTAGTCGAGAATTCAAGCCCACAAATTAAAAATCGAGTTTTGAAAGTCGAAAGCACCTGGCAAGCAAATACCCCGTCCCAGATGCTCCAGATGCTCCAGTATCACCAGAATAGAATCAGGGAAGAGCAAGAACACGAAAGAAAACGTATGAAAGACACGAAAATGAAAGTGCTAGTTGCACAATCTGTTCCTCAAGACAGTCAGAAGAGGGGTCCGAATCAAGCCAGTCATCCTGCAGCTCCCGTTAAAGGGAACTGCAATTATTGTAAACAGCCAGGTCATTTTATAAACGAGTGTGCAGTTCTGAAACATAACATAGCTACTGGTAAGACTAAAGAAAGACCACGTCCGCCTAGACAAGAACAAGTTTCACAGATTCCTCAGTCACAGAATGCACAACAGACAGTTACAGTACCGCAGCCTATCGCTGCAACACAGCACGTTACATCGCAGATGTACCAGTATGCGCAGTCTGAGTATCCAGAGTACCAGTCATATTCATGAAACAGCCTAGAGAGGGAGGTAGGCTTGCCTCTCATCGAGATACCTGTAGATCAAGAAGGTCCCTATGTTCACAGTCAAGTATTAGGGAAAGATAGAAAGTTTTTGATCGATACAGGGGCAAGTAGGACCACAATTAGTCATGCCGAAGTTCCAGGGGCTCCGCTCTCAGGCTCAAGAAATGTTTCCCTTGGATTTTCAGGAAAGCCAATAGTTAATGAGATATCTAAGCCAGTTATTCTAGAAGTAGGCCCATTGTCCCGCACTACTGATCTGTTACTTACTAAGTCATGTCCAGAAAACCTATTAGGCATTAAGACACTGAAAGAATTAGGTGCAGTTATTTGCTGTTCCCCAGAGGGAATACGTCTGTTCCTACGTGACTTTAAGGGTCACTATGTATTACGAGATTTTGATTCGAGATTGTCTAATGTTCCACAGCATTTATGGGCGCAAGGTCCAACTGATGTAGGTTACATGCAAATCACACCCCATCGTGTGACTCTCAAGCCAGGTGTAGTGTTACCACGAATCAGACAGTACAGATTGCCACCTGAGGCTGTAGCAGCCTTATCCAAAATTATTGACGAGCTCATGGCTCAAGGAGTAGTTGTAGAAACTGACTCCAATGTATGTAATTCTCCGATCATTCCAGTCATGAAACGTACTGATCCAAATGCACCCCCAGTATATCGATTAGTGATTGATTTACGAGAGCTTAATAAATGTATTATTCCTCAGTATCCAGTTGTCCCAGACATCTCTTCCCTGTTAACAGCCATTGATTCCGAAGCCATGTTTTTCACTGTCATAGACCTCAAGAATGCATTTTTTAGTGTTCCGATTCATCCAGACAGCCAGTTTCTTTTCGGATTTTGTTTAAATGGAAGGAGCTATATGTTTACACGCGCTCCTCAAGGTTTCACAGAAAGTCCTAGTATTTACAGTCAAGCACTCAAGAGACAACTAGACAACATTCACATGCCAACTGACACTGCCCTGCTCCAGTATGTCGATGATCTACTGATCACAGCCCGTTTTGAACGTGCCTGCGAGCGAGCATCCCTTACAGTCCTGTATTTTCTAGCCGAGATGGGGCACAAGGTGTCACCTTCGAAGCTTCAATTCTGTGTCCAGCAAGTGGTATACTTAGGACACTTGCTGTCCAAGAGGGGTAGGCAGTTGACACCAGACCGTATCCAGTTAATAGCGAGTCTTCCCCAGCCCAGAACCCAGAAGGAGGTACGTGCCTTTATCGGCCTCACTTCTTATTGTAGACAATGGATTCCCCAGTATGCATTTCTAGCCAAGCCACTGATACAGTTAACGACACAGGAGGCAGCCGTATCGACTGTCCTCCCTTGGACATCTGAACATACACTTAGTTTCAACGAGTTAAAGAAAGCCCTATGTCAAGCTCCAGTTCTAGCTACACCGAACTACAGTAAGCCTTTTACACTTTTCGTTACTGAACGCGAAGGTACAGCATTATCTGTTCTCACACAAGATCAAGCAGGACAATACAAGCCCTGTGCTTATTTTTCGAGCACATTAGATCCAGTCGCCCAGGCGTTGCCTGCGTGCCTCAAGTCAGTTGCAGCCACAGCACTAGCTATCAGACAAAGTGATTCCATAGTTTTAGGGCATTCCCTGACAGTACAAGTTCCACATTCAGTAGAAGTTCTTTTAAATCGAACACAAACACAGCACTTGACAATTGCACGTTTAACAGGTTATGAATTGACACTGTTCCAGCCACACATAGAAATTAGACGCTGCAACGTCCTGAATCCTGCTACACTGTTACCATCAGTTAGTTCAAATCCTGACCCACATGACTGTGTGGAAGTAGTCAACATTACGACAAAGCCAAGACAAGACCTGACAGACATTCCGTTACCAGATCCCGACTTGACACTTTATGTGGATGGTTCATGTATGAGAACTAGTACAGGAGAACTAGTCGCCGCGTATGCAGTAACTACTGACACCGAAGTTATTGAAACACACCGTATTGATACCCTGTCCGCTCAAGCAGCAGAGCTAGTCGCTCTGACACAAGCCTGTATACATGCCAAGAACCTGAAAGTTAATGTTTACACAGATTCACGTTATGCATTCGGAGTTGTACACGACTTCGGAGTGCTCTGGCAGGAGAGAGGTTTCATGACTTCTCATGGAACCAAGATTCAGCATGGTCTCCTTATTCAAGCCCTGTTAGATGCCATACATTTACCGACATCTATTGCTATCATGAAATGCAAAGCACATACGAAAGTTACTGACATTATTTCTCAAGGTAACGATCTAGCAGATCGCACAGCCAAGCTTACAGCACAGACTCCAGATATTCCAGTTAACATGACACATACTCCAGATCCGACTACATGTATGACAGTTAAGGACCCTACGCAAGATGTCATAGATATCCAGTTACATGCTACTCCCGATGAAATCAAGGAATGGTCCGAACAAGGAGGGGTCCAGACAGATCAAGGATGGTTAACGAAGGGTAGAGCCACATGGTTTCTCCCCGATTCTATGGTTCAAGTCATTATCAATACCGCACATAGTCCAGCCCATTTAGGAGAAAAAGCTATGTTAGACAGTATTCAGAACATTTGGTTCAACAAGCATTTACGAGCTGCAGCCAAGCAGAAAGTCCGTACCTGTATGATATGTTGTCAGTTTAATCCAGGTAAAAGTGTTCCGGTGGAACAAGGTGGTTTCCAGCCCCCTGACCACCCTTTTGAGGTCCTCCAGATGGATTATATTCAGATGGAGCGATGTCGAGGTTTCAAGTATGTCCTTGTAGTTGTATGCGCTTTGTCCAGGTGGACAGAAGCATATCCAGTCCCAGATTACACAGCCGCGACCACTGCCAAGCAGTTGGTTCGTGAATTCTTCCCTAGATATGGACTCCCTAGAGTCGTATATTCTGATAACGGTCAGCCATTCTCCTCAGAGTTAATGAAGCACGTTTCCCTGTTGTTAGGGTACCAGTGGAAGTTCCATTGTGTACGCCATCCTGAAGCAGCCGGTCTCGTAGAGAGACATAATCAGACCCTGAAAATCCGCATTGCTAAAGTCTGTAAAGAAAAAGGTGTGGACTGGCTAGTAGCTCTGCCAGTCGCCCTGTTTTATATGCGCATGGTCGCACATTCCAGATCAGGTCTATCCCCGTATGAGGTCGTATTCGGCCGCCCCCCTAACATGTGGGGTACTCCTAGACCCCGAAGTATTACCGATGTTTCATGTAATATGCTGACAGATTACCTAGCTTCCTTGATGTCTGCCCTCAACTCATGTCGTTCACAGGTTGCTGCCGCATTTCCAGACAATACCGAGGTGGCACCGCACGAGATCGTTCCAGGCTCCTTGGTGATGATCAGAAATTTTGACAGATCAAGTCCGCTGGAACCACGTTGGAAGGAGCCACGTCAGGTCCTCCTCACCACCCGTACAGCCGTCAAGTTGGAAGGCAGAAAAGGATGGATCCACCTGTCCCATGTTAAACTTTTTAAAGGACTGAAACCAGCTTCTAAAAACATTTCCAAGGATTCCCAAGATTCGAAAGACTGTCAAGACATTATTTTAAAGGACTGTCCCGCACAAGACATTATTACAACCCCTCCCTTGGTAGAGAAAACTCCGCAGCAGGAGTATAAGTTAAAGCTCAGGTCTAGTAAAATAAGTCAGTCAGTTTGATTGTATAAGTCCTCCCCTAGGTGAAACGGTTAGACTGTTTCTGACATGTATAAAATAGACCCCCATAGTGAGAGAGTCAGTCAAAGTTCAATCAGATGTATCGTTTTTCTGAGTTTCATATTATTCATCAGCATAATGATTTCCTGCACCAGCTATGCGTTCTATCTGTATTTTCCAGTTCCTCATGTAAATATGTCTGCTAATGCTACAGTAGAGCACACGTTTAGTGATCTGCCTCCTCATGAACTCTCTTACCGCCTCGCTATGCGCAACAACTCATTTATCCGTATGTTACATTACTCACACCAGACCAGCAATGCCACTAATTGTTGGGTGTGTGGTCGACTCCCCCCTTTCCAGACACCGAAAGGAGTTCTGCCACTCTTTCCTTATCCATTCTCACACAATGGTTCGTGTGGAGCATGGTCCACGTTAACGTCATCCTCAACAGATATGTCTTTTCTTAACAGTACATGTTTTCCAGACAAGAAAGGTTTCCCCCACAGAACAGGTTTAGATCTAGAAAATGAAGTATATAATTTAGGTAATTATTCGTCGAATTTCATGGTCCTGAATGTTCAGTCTGATACTACTCCAGACTTACCTGCTATTTCAGTACTACCTGTCAAAGGCGAATTATGTGTCCGTAGTTATGGTTCCGTACATGTAGGTCATAGTGAATGTACTACTGTTATCCAGTATAGTGACAGTGGGAAATCTGTTTTCAAAGCTTCACGTCACTCTTATTTTATTTGTGGTCAGACCGCATATGTCCGTCTGCCCCTCGATTGGGAGGGAACCTGTTACATTGCCTTCCTACTGCCACCTGTTTTCCTAGCCCCATCTGATTATCACAGAAACACACATCTAGTACACATTAGACATAGAAGGGAGTCCCCAATTGTCGATTATACTGAAACTACTCTAGAACAGTATACAGATTTCAATAAAGGTTTCTTCTTCTTTGTAGGACCTGTCCAGAATAGTAAACTGATCCGTAGGTTAACAAGAACCCTTGAAGCTGTAGTAAATGAGACTGCCTCTGCTCTAGGTAACCTAACCGAAGAACAATCTGCTATGAGATTTGTCGTTTTGCAAAATCGTCTCGTCCTTGACGTCATACTGGCCGATAGGGGCGGGGCCTGTAGAGTCATCGGATCTAGTTGCTGTATTTTCATTCCAAATAACGCGCCGTCTGTTTATTCAGCTATAACCAGACTCCATAAAATTGCCCATCTGTTACACCAAGATCCAGGCACCTGGACATGGTCAGGTTGGTTCTGGAATATAATTTCCGCATGGGGATGGAAAGTCCTGTCCTTTCTAGGTATTGCAGTAGCGATCATATTCAGCTGCTGCCCCTGTATACAATGTGGCCCTGCGATTTGCAGCATGTGTGCTACCTCTTGTATTCCTAGTCCCAAGCCCCGTTCTAAATCCCGTTCCAAGACAATTCGAGACGAGCAAATGGTATTGTATGAAATGATAGATGGTATCATGAAAATTGATGTTTCCTGATGGAAACGTAGTGACAAGGAGGGAATGTGGAAAAGTAAATTTTGCCATGTTCTGTGTCCCTACGCCTCATCCATCATATGTTATGTGTGCATGACCAATATGCATATGTTATTCCCCATGTCTGATTACTGACGCAATTACAGTTGTGTCCACCTCTGATATGTCATTTTCCAGTCCTCGTGAATAATACGAATATCAGGCCTATGTAAAGTTATGTTGCCACGTTTCTCAGTGTGCACGTTATTCCATTATAAAGTCCCCGTTTCCAGGCCTCAACAGGGCCCGGACCACAGATTCAGCTCCTGTCTCCTGAAAGCCTCGCTGAGGAGCGATACAGCCCCCACCTGTATCCTCGACCTTTCACTTACTTCCTGCCTCGCAATGCCCGGTGCAGCCCGGCTCTGCCTCTGAGTCTGCCAAGAGTATGTTATAGTTCCAGCTATCAGTTCAGTCCTTCTTCTCTGCATTCCTAAGCTACTGAACTGCATCAATAGTTTCCGTCATTGTCTAGCCTTCTCGTCTCCACGTTAGAGAAATACTGTATTTAATGGTCATTTAATATTCTTCATCACGCACTACATGTAGAATAATGCATGGTCCAGTCTTAGAGTCAAGTTAGCTTTCCCCTCATGACTTCTAGTTTATATCAACATGTTCCCTAAACATCAGATACTAGATAAGGTTTAGGTGCATGTCGCTCCGACCCTCCAGACTCTAGTCTCTGCTCCTAGCACAGAGTTCGTAGCCCCCAGCTTCTCCTAGTAACACGTCATTGCCCGTTTTCGCGCACCATTAGGTTAGAGGTCCCGGCTCCTTAGGTAGCCCCCTCCTATGTTTCCGCCCATTCATGACATATTCTGTTACGTTTGCATCACATGTCTATGTATACTCCCAGTTACACCTCTTTTTACTGTTATCTTTCGCGACTGCTACGCGTCACGCCTTCTGCTCCACCCACTGTTACGCCTACTGCAATGTAATGCTATGTGTTGCGCTATGTATATAAGTCAATGTATTGTTATTAAAAGTTAGCGCGCTCATCCCAGACCAAGCCCCGGCAGCTGCTGGGCCCCAGTTGTCCTGCTGGGCCCTGTTACCTCTGTTCCTATGCAGGTTGTCCTGATCCTGTCCTTATGCTGTAATAAACCTGCAGAAACTCCTACTACCTCGAATCTTGACTCTTATTTTATTGAGCTATCTGTTATTCATTCATTCATCCAAAAATAGATCCGGTATTATTTATTTATATACCACAGCGGGCCCAGGACGACGTCGGCCCTCCATCGAGCCCCGGTCGCCCCGTGGCACGACCCTACACAAACTACCGACGAGAGCAACCACACTGGCCAGCCACGGCTCTCCTCCCTGGGAGACGGCGAACCCTGCACGCCCCAACACTGCCGGTCCGGCTACCCCTCCGGACCACCCCTACAGGCCCAACTCCATCTTGGGCCCATCACGTCCCGAGCACGTGGCCTCGGCCCCGGCCAAGGCCCCAGCGAAGCCCCGACATCGAGGCACCAAGATCCCCCCGGGTGGTAGAGTGGCCACTCAACAGATCCAAGAGGAGGGGAGTTTCGATGGCCCTGACGCCTGGTATCGATCGCCCTCCGGCCTCCCTGGGCGCTGGCTCCACCCCCCTGCTGGGTGTCTGGACACCACCATCCCGGCCCCTCTGACCCCCAGGCGAGAGGGTCCGGACATCAAAGGACTCCAGTCCTATATCTGGGCCAGCCCTGGAGTAGGACCCCAGTTGTATCCTGGAGTCGAGAGCCCTGCTGAGGCTGTCGCGGCTGACCCCGAGAAGGACTCATTACCCTGAAACCTGCAACCATCTTTGGAGCCTGCTGGCGCTGCCGCGGTCCACCTTCGCTGAACCATCTTTGGAGCCTGCTGGCGCTGCCGCGGTCCATCTTAGCTGAACCATCTTTGGAGCCTGCTGGCGCTGCCGCGGTCCATCTTAGCTGAACCATCTTTCGGAGCCTGCTGGCGCTGCCGCGGCCCATCTTCACCGAAACCACCTCGAGGCCTGCTGGTGCTGCCGCGGCCCCCCCTATCCGTTAAAGACCACCTGTCGAGTCCTGCTGGCGCTGCCGCGGCTCGACTTCTCGGAACCCCCCCGGCTCGAGGATTGAGAGCTGTGCGCAGGGTATCGCTTCCTGCACCAGTACTGAGACTGTCCCGCTACCCTGTCCCTTATTTACGAGACTTTTCAGATCCCTCGATCTGCCTGTACATATCGCTGAAGACAAGCAACCTTTATTCTTGATAAAGCCTAAAGAACTTATCCTCTTGTGTGGTGTCCATTTGTAGTGGTGTGGCTACTCTGCTGTACGATCCTAGGAGAGGACCCTCACCCAGGAGGCCTCTCGATAACGCTCGGCTACTTCTAGACGGAGGGGTGGACCTAGGGGAGGTCAGTCAGACATCTTCTGCCTCCGCCGGGATCGCCTTTCTAACATTGGTGGCAGGCGGTGCGATCCGAGCCAACGCGAATCGTACAGAGAGTGATTCACCCGCTACCAAGAAAAACACACCGCAACCATGACTACTCAAGAAACCAGACCGACTGCAGAATTCCGGAAAGAGAAAATGGAAGAGTACAGTCATAAGGAGTTGAAACAATTTTGCAAAGACCTGGGCATCGCTACCACTGGCCTAAGCACCAAGGAAGACTTTAAATCGGCCCTGCAAACATGGGTGGAAGCCAGAGACACACCACCCCAGAATGAAGATAACCCAAGCCCGAACGGACGCCCGGAGACCGACACGACCCCAGCGGGGGAAAGACCCACAAACATAGACACGGGCCTCTCCCACGAAGACGCCCGAGAACGAGAGAGGAGCCGTCTCCACGAATTGGAGCTCGCACGACTCCGGCTAGACGGGGAACTACAGCTGGCGGAAAGAAAAATAGCCCTCGAGCAACTACGGCTGGAAGGAGACCTGGAGGAGAAACGAAGACAAAGAGACCTCGAAGAAAAGAAACTCACGTTCGAGCATGAGCGTGGCTTAAAGGAACTAGAGATCAAGGCCAAAACGAGCGAGGCCAGCGCCTCCGGGGGCAAGACCTCGCCCCCCCCCTGCGGACACGAAGGTGCACATACCCAAGGGTGTCGTCAAAGAGTACTATAAGAACGACAACATCCAACAGTGGTTCAAAGCCTATGAAGTAGCCATGACCGCCCATCGAGTACCCCTCAAGGACTGGGGCGCCGGCCTGTGGGGGAAGTTCGTCAACGAAGGGAGGGACGCCCTGCTAGAGCTCCCCGATGCCGAGATGACCTCATACGAACACATAAAAACCGCCCTCCTCACTCGCTACGGACTCACCCCCGAAATGTACCGGCAGCGGTTCCGAGACTGTAAAAAAATCCCCGGTACCACATGGGTGGAATACATGAACTTTTATAGCAGAGCCTTCGAGGGGTGGGTCAAAGGCAGTCAGGTCACCACCTACCAGCAGTTGGTCAACCTCATTATATGGGAACACCTTTCCAACAACTGCTTCATCGAACTCCGGCAGCATCTCCTCGACAGCAAATTGACAGAGCCACGAAAACTCGCTGTCGAGGCTGATAGATGGGTGAGCACCCGAGTCCCCCGGAGCCCAATGGGAGACTACGGCCGGGGATCCCCGGGGAACCACCGACCACGAGGCGGCGGAGGAGGTCATAGCAGAGGCCGAGACGCCCCCATGGGGTCCTCCCCTACCTCCACTTCTCCAGCCCTGGGCCGAAGGGGGGCCCCTCCAGCACGACCGGGGCCCCGCCCGAACGTTACTTGCCACCGATGCCAGCGGCCGGGTCACTATGCTAATGACCCTCTCTGCCCGATGAACCAGCGACCCGGCACCACCGGTCCTCCAAACCGCCAGATCGCGGCCGCCGCCCTGGGTGAAGAAAGAGGCGAGGACGAGGACGACGACCCCGAGCAGGCCGAGTGGGAGCCCGCCGCTATGTCCTTGGTGTGCCTGGGTGAAAGAGACATGATCCCCCGAGCCCCGATCCCAGGCAACACCCAGAAGTACCGCCAATGGGTCACCATCAATGGACACCGGCCGAAGCCCTCCGTGATACTGGAGCCAGCGTGACGGCGGTCCGCTGCCATTTGGAGACCCCTGAACAAATCCTACCCAACGTCCTGTGCCCCGTACGGTCGGCGGACAACACCGAGAGCTTGTGCCAGATGGCACGTATCCCCTTCGAATGGGGAGGAGTGTCGGGGATGCTGAAAGTGACTGTCCGGGACGATGCCCCTGTGGACTGCCTCCACGGGAACAACCTGGAAAGTTCCCCCTGGGCCACCGTCGAGCGAAGAGAGCATCAGGGGATGCTAGGCCTTCCCGAGTGGGTCTGTGCGACCACGCGATCCATGACCGCACCGGGCCTCCGCCCCGAACGAAGACACCCCGCCTGAAGAACCGGAGTGGCCCGCACCTCCGCCGCCCGCCGTCCCCGAGGACGTCGACCCAGGACCCGGGCCCCAGGGACCCGGCCCTGAAGACATCACCGAGCTCGGCCACCTTCCCGAACTAGCCCAATGGCGCCAAGAAGGTGGCCCCACCCGTGAGCAGTTCCGGCAGGAACAGAAAACATGTCCCTCCCTCGAGGGAATCCGACAACAAGCCGCCACTCAAGCCGCCGGCGACCCCTCGGGGTCCCACTGGGTCTATTGGGACCACGACCTCCTCTACAGCGAGCAGAAGATTGCCGAAATGGGAGCCAGCCGGGTGCTGGTCGTCCCCCTCCGATTCCGAGACTTCCTCTTGAACTTGGCACATGACGTGCTCCTCGCCGGGCACCTGGGGCAGGACAAAACCTACAGCCGCCTGGTGACCCATTTTTACTGGCCGAAAATGCGAAACGATGTAAGCAACCACTGCAGAACCTGTCCGACGTGTCAAGCCAGCGGGAAGAGCGGGGGAAAGTCAAGGCCCCGCTCCAACCTTTTCCCGTGGTAACCACCCCCTTCGAGCGGGTGGGGATCGACATAGTGGGGCCCTTGGACCCCCGCACCTCTCAGGGACACCGCTTCATCCTCGTTCTGGTGGACCATGCCACCCGCTATCCAGAAGCCATCCCCCTCAGAACCATCACGGCCCCTGTGGTGGGCCGAGCGCTAATGGGGATCTTCTCCAGAGTCGGCTTCCCCCGAGAGGTCGTGAGAGATCGAGGCACAAACTTTATATCTAAATATATGCGGTCCCTGTGGCAACAGTGCGGGGTCACATATAAGTTCACCACCCCGTATCACCCCCAAGGAAATGGACTTGTAGAGCGGTTTACTGAAGGGGATGATCAAGGGCCTAGAAGAGCCGCTACGATGCAGATGGGATGTCCTGCTGCCCTGCCTCCTGTTTGCATATCGAGAGGTGCCCCAGAAGTCCCTGGGGTTCAGCCCCTTCGAACTATTGTATGGGCATCCTGTCCGAGGTCCCCTCAGCCTGGTCAAAGAAGGCTGGGAGACGGCTGTCCGAGATGCACCACCGGATGTCTACCGGTACCTCCTGACCCTCCGCAACCAGACTCGGAAGTTCCGGGAACTTGCCGAGGCCAACCTTGAGGCCAGTCAGGAGATGAAACGCTGGTATGACCAGAACGCCTCGTCCATCGAGTTTGAGCCGGGCCAGCAGGTCTGGGTCATGTCCCCGGTCGAACCTTGTGCCCTCCAGGACAAATGGACGGGGCCCTTCAAAGTAGTGGAGCGCAAGAGCCCCGTCACTTACTTGGTGGACATGGAGTCCCCCCGGAACCCCCTCCGGGTTCTACACGCCAACCGGCTCAAGCCTCACTTTGCCCGCACTGAACTGAGCCTGCTGCTAGCTACAGATGACGGAGCTGAAGACGACTCCGAGCCTCTACCAGATCTCCTGAGCACCACCGAGAAGGACGGCTCCGTCGAAGGGGTCACGCTCTCCTCTACCCTGACCCCAGAACAGCACCAGGACTGCCGGAAGCTGCTGGGGCAATTTGCAGACCTATTCTCCCTCACTCCCGGGGTCACCCGATGGTGTGTCCACGATGTAGACACCGGGGACAGCCCGCCTGTACGACACCGGGCTTTGAGTTCCCGACCGAGTTCGGGCCTGCATTCAGTCCGAAGTTGCCAAGATGCTAGCGCTGGGGGTAGTCGAACCCTCAGACAGTCCCTGGGCCAGTCCCGTTGTCCTGGTTCCTAAAGCCGCCGCCCCCAGCGTAACCCCGGAGCTCCGGTTTTGTGTCGACTACCGGGGGCTGAATGCCGTCACCAGGACCGACGCCCATCCCATCCCCCGGGTAGATGAACTGATCGATCTCCTGGGGGCCGCCAAGTATCTCAGCACCTTCGACCTCACGGCCGGGTATTGGCAGATCCGCCTCACCCCGGGTGCACAAGAGCGATCTGCCTTCTCGACCCCCGACGGCCACTTCCACTTCAAGGTGATGCCCTTTGGCATGAAAAACGCTCCAGCCACCTTCCAGAGACTGGTGAATAGAGTGCTGGCAGGGCTAGAAGAGTTCAGTGCCGCATACCTGGACGATATTGCGGTATACAGCCTCCACTGGGACGAGCACCTGACACACCTCTGGGAGGTCCTGACGGCCCTCCGACGGGCCGGACTGACAATAAAAGCCAGTAAGTGCCAGATAGGCCAAGGGTCCGTGACCTATCTGGGGCACCAAGTAGGGAGCGGCCAGGTGGCTCCCCTCCAGCCAAAGATTGACGCAATCCGGGCCTGGGAGCCCCCGGTCACGCAGACCGCCGTCCGAGCCTTCCTGGGGCTCACGGGATATTATCGGCGCTTCATAAAAGACTATGGGAGCATTGTGGGGCCCCTCACAGTACTGACCTACAAAAGACTACCACAGAAGGTGCACTGGACCCCCGAGTGCCAAGCAGCCTTCGAGACACTAAAGACTGCCATGTGCACCGCCCTGGTGCTCCAAGCCCCCGACTACAGCCGAGAATTTGTGGTCCAAACCGACGCCTCGGAGCACGGCATTGGGGCGGTCCTATCACAAGTAAACACAGAGGGAGTCGACCGTCCCGTGGCCTTCATCAGTCGGCGACTGCTGGCTAGAGAACAACGATGGAGCACCATCGAGAGGGAAGCCTTCGCCATCGTGTGGGCCCTAAAGAAACTCCGGCCCTACCTCTTCGGCACACACTTCCGGGTACAGACCGACCACCGGCCCCTACGATGGCTGATGCAGATTCGGGGCGAGAACCCGAAACTACTGCGATGGTCCATCTCCCTGCAAGGGATGGACTTCACTGTGGAGCATTGCCCTGGCAACGACCACGCCAATGCTGATGGCCTGTCCCGGTTTTTCCGCCTCGGCGAGGAGAACCCCCAAGAAGATGGGTGACTCTCCCCTGCCTTCAGCTGGAGGGGACGTGTGTTGGACCCGGCCTCATGGTGTGGTCCTACCCCTCCCGCATGGCGGGCCCGGGACGACGTCGGCCCTCCATCGAGCCCCGGTCACCCCTTGGCACGACCCTACACGAACTACCGATGAGAGCAACCACACTGGCCAGCCATGGCTCTCCTCCCTGGGACACGGCGAACCCTGCACGCCCCAACACTGCCGGTCCGGCTACCCCTCCGGATCACCCCTACAGGCCCGACTCCATCTTGGGCCCGTCACGTCCCGAGCACGTGGCTACGGCCCCGGCCAAGGCCCCAGCGAAGCCCCGACATCGAGGCACCAAGATCCCCCCGGGTGGTAGAGTGGCCACTCAACAGATCCAAGAGGAGGGGAGTTTCGATGGCCCTCCAGCCGTCCCCGGACGCCTGGTATTGATCGCCCTCCGGCCTCCCTGGGCGCTGGCTCCACCCCCCTGCTGGGTGTCTGGACACCACCATCCCGGCCCCTCTGACCCCCAGGCGAGAGGGTCCGGACATCAAAGGACTCCAGTCCTATATCTGGGCCAGCCCTGGAGTAGGACCCCAGTTGTATCCTGGAGTCGACAGCCCTGCTGACGCTGTCGCGGCTGACCCCGAGAAGGACTCATTACCCTGAAACCTGCAACCATCTTTGGAGCCTACTGGCGCTGTTGCGGTCCACCTTCGCTGAACCATCTTTGGAGCCTGCTGGCGCTGCCGCGGTCCATCTTAGCTGAACCATCTTTGGAGCCTGCTGGCGCTGCCGCGGTCCATATTTGCTGAATCATCTTTCGAAGCCTGCTGGCGCTGCCGCGGCCCATCTTTGCCGAAACCACCTCGAGGCGTGCTGGCGCTGTCGCGGCCCCCCTATCCGTTAAAGACCACCTGTCGAGTCCTGCTGGCGCTGCCGCGGCTCGACCTCTCGGAACCCCCCGGCTCGAGGATTGAGAGCTGTGCGCAGGGTATCCCTTCCTGCACCAGTACTGAGACTGTCCCGTCGAGTTTTTACTTCAAACCTTCCCGGTTACCAGGCCACAGAGGCCTTTTAACACAGCCAAAAGGGACCCATGGTTCAATCACGATCTCAAAAAGCGCAAAAGAGAGATCGCGAGAGAAGTGCGACGTCTATCCCGAGAGGGAGAAAAGGAGCTAAAACGGGAAAAAATAAAGTTGCAGACCCTAAGGAGTGCTTACAGAAAAAAGTTGGAGAAAGTAAAATCAGAGTATAAAGAATCAATCTGGCAGCAATTACTAAAAGCTAGCAAAAAACCTAACAGTAGCGATTTTTGGGGGATTATTAATTCGTTAACAAAGGGCCCAACACTTCAGCAACAGGCAGGAATCGGTGCAGACATCTGGACAGACCATGGAAAGACCTTGTTCAACCAGCACAGGCAGGATCTAGAACAACAACACCAGGGGCAATATCACGACCAAAAGGAGGCACAAGCCGAACAGAGACATGCAATTCCAACAGCTAATTCAGCCCATTTAAACTCCTCTTTTGAGGAGCAAACTCCTCTGACAAATGAGAAAGAACTAAAAATCCTCATAAAGAAATTAAAGTCCGAGGGAGCGGCAGGGCCAAACGGCATTCCAAACACAATCTTCAGGAATAACCCAGAGTTATGGTCTGAAATCCTAACACCAGTCTTCAATGAGATCTATGTAAATTCTAACATCCCAGCTTCCTGGAGGGGGACTGTCATACACCCCATACACAAAAAGGGAGACCATGGTAAGCCAGGGAATTACAGATTAATCTCTTTGATTGACGTGAAAGCCAAACTATACGCGTCCTGCCTATTGAACCATCTGCAACGTTGGATGGAGGAACAAAACATCATACCCAACTTCCAAACAGGATTCAGGCAAGGCATGGGCACTCAATCGAACCTTGCAACCTTAGCTCTATTGACGGAACAGGCGCAAAGAAGGAAAGTCCGCCTTTTAGCCTGTTTCGTGGACATCAAATCTGCCTTTGACAGAGTGAGCAGGAATCACTTATGGAATAAACTTAAAAGATGGGGTATACCAAATGCACTCCTCACCGCCATTGTAACCTTGCATACAGACACCTGGACAAGAGTCAAGTTCGGAAATGGGTCGAGCACCACCGGAAATATTCCTACACAAAGTGGTCTGAAGCAAGGCTGTGTCTTGGCCCCAAGCCTTTTTAATCTGTATTTATCGGACATCACCCGACACTTTGAAAACCCAGACAGCCACCCCCCGAAACTGGCAAACAAACCAGTCGCAATCCTCCAATATGCAGACGACATTGTCTTGTTAAGCCAAACCCCAGTGGGACTACAAAGATCAATAAATAACCTGGCATACTACCTGGACTCGGAACAGCTAGAGATAAACAAAGACAAAACAAAAATCGTTCGTCTGGTTGACAGCAGGAAATTAAAGTTCAAATGGAGAGTTAATGGCGCCCATGTGGAAGAAAAAAGTTCGTATAAATATCTGGGTGTAATAATCGGGCAGGGCACAAGTCACAAAGAACATAAAATGTCCCTCAAGGCAAAGACTCAGTCCCTGATCTACGCTTATAGATCCTTGCGTAAAAAATTGGACTGCCCTAACCATTCGCATTTGTTAAAAGTCATGGCTGGCCAAATCCAACCAAGTTTGTCATACGGCCTTGTCCCCTGGTGCGGCAAAGATTCGCATCTCCTGAACGTATTGCAGTCAAAAATTTAAAAAGCAGTTTTTGATTTGCCAAAATGTGCTTCGCCCGCCCAGGTTAGACTGGAATTGGGTCTTCAGGATCTTAAATACAGGGCAATGAGTAACTTTATTAAATTCTGCCACACCCTCCGGCAATGCGAAGCGGAAACTCTAAATAGACTCTGCTGGGACGAAGTAAGGTCACAGAATGAGCAAGATACCCCAAATTCTTGGGGGAGTTATTTGAGCTCATCTTTTGCCACTTTGGAACTCCAACCAGCTTGGGACAACAAGATGGACCGAGTGTCCTTTAATAAAACTGTGAATGTCGCAAGCAAAAAGAAATCTTTATTGGAAGATAAATTTGCGCTCACAAAGAGACGGCACGGATGGACTGTCATGAATTCATACAGGTCTCTAAAGCCACAAGCCTACTTTTCTGCCCATTTTAGTTCCTATTTAAAGATGTGCTTTCTAAAGTTCAGGATGGGGGTGTATGTCTCTAAGGATTTATCCCCCTCTTGGGTGACAGGTTTTAACTCAGAACGTTGTCGCTTATGTGGATTCCAAAAGGAAACCTTGGCCCATTTGTTGTGCGCCTGTCCAGCCATGTTGACCCAAAGGAGACAATACCTAAAGGCGATCTTTATCAATCTGAACATTCGCTCTAGCAGACAAGCAGTGATAAGCTGGCTGGAGGGCTCGTCATGTATCTTGTCTTGCCGAGGAGTTAAGTTTATGAGATTAGTCAACAGCTGTCTATTGCAAGCGGATGATCTTTAACCATAATTGCATGTAACATATCCCCATAATTTTTATTTGGTTGGTATATAATTTTAACTTTTTGGTTGTAATCTGATTTAAACATAGTTTTAGAATGATTTTATAATAACAGAATTTTATACACTTGAAATGAATGGGAGATAGAGTACGGATGTAAAATGAGCACTTGCATAATGATATTTTTCGCAGTTTGAGTATATGAATCTCACTTATTTTATGTAGGGGGGGTTGTGATGATTTTAATTAATCAAGCAATAAACATTAAACTGAAACTGAAACTGAAAACGGAAGGGATCCGGATTTGTGTTTGCGCTGTACCACAGTAGCAGCTGGCTACACCACAAAACTCTGCATTTTTGATAAATCACATTTTGGGGATTATTGTCTTGAGTTTGCTAAAAATGTCATTTCTGTGGAAATGTGTTTTTTGTGCACTGTGAGTTAGGTGTCCCTAGCTCGGGAGGGTAGATCATCCCCCTAAGTGCAGTGTGTTGGACCCGGCCTAGTGGCGTGGTCCCACTTCTCCCGCCTAGCGGGCCCTGGACAACATCAACCCCTATCCCCCGGCCTAAAGCTATCCCCTCCAAATTTCACGAGAGCCGCCACCCCTGGCGATCCCCGGCTCTCCCCCTCGGGATCCCGGCGACCCCTGCTCGCCCCACTCTGCGGATCCGACCCCGATTCCGGCCCACCATTTCAGGCCCGACTCCATCTTGGACCCTACACGTCCGGACCATGTGGCCTCGGCCCGACCTCGGCCACAGCCCCAGCGAAGCCCCGACATCGAGGCACCAAGATCCAACCAGGTGGTAAAGCGGCCACTTGACGGATCCAGGAGGAGGGGAGTTTCGATGGGCCTCCAGCCGTCCCCGGACGCCTGGTTTCGATCGCCCTCCGGCCTCCCTGGGCGCTGGCTCCACCCCCCTGCTGGGTGTCTGGACACTCTCATCCCGGCCCCTCTGACCCCCAGGCACGAGGGTCTGGACATCAAAGGAATCCAGACTTTTATCTGGGGCAGCTCTGAGATGGGTCAGTAGTTGTATCCTGGAGTCGAGAGCCCTGCTGACGCTGTCGCGGCTGACCCCGAGAAGAACTCACTACTTGGAACCCTGAACCTTTGGAGTCCTGCTGGCGCTGTCGCGGCCCAACTTCGCTGAAACCATCTTTGGAGTCCTGCTGGTGCTGCCGTGGCCCAACTTCGCTGAAACCATCTTTGGAGTCCTGCTGGCGCTGCCGCGGCCCAACTTCGCTGAAACCATCTTTGGAGTCCTGCTGGTGCTGCCGTGGCCCAACTTCGCTGAAACCATCTTTGGAGTCCTGCTGGCGCTGCCGCGGCCCAACCTCGCTGAAACCATCTTTGGAGTCCTGCTGGCGCTGCCGCGGCCCAACATTTCTGAAACCATCTTTGGAGTCCTGCTGGCGCTGCCGCGGCCCAACCTCGCTCAAACCATCTTTGGAGTCCTGCTGGCGCTGCCGCGCCCCAACCTCGCTGAAACCATCTTTGGAGTCCTGCTGGCGCTGCCGCGGCCCAACCTCGCTGAATCCATCTTTGGAGTCCTGCTGGCGCTGCCGCGGCCCAACCTCGCTGACACCATCTTTGGAGTCCTGCTGGCGCTGCCGCGGCCCAACCTCGCTGAAACCATCTTCGGAGCCTGCTGGCGCTGCCGTGGCCCACCCTCGCTGAAACCATCTTCGGAGCCTGCTGGCGCTGCTGCGGCCCAACCTTGCGGAACCCCCCAGCTCGAGGATTGAGAGCTAAGCGTAGGGTATCCCCGTGCCAGACTGGTATTAAGACTGTCCCGCTACCCTTTTCCCCCCTGTTACCGAGACTCTGAGGATCCCTCGATCCGTTGTACCTATTACCAAAGGAACCAAACCATTAATGCTGATAAAGATTCTAAGAAGTACTCTCTTGTGTGGTGTCCCTTTGTAGTGTGTGACTACTCTGCTGTGACGATTCTAGGAGAGGGCCCTCACCCAGGAGGCCTCTCTACGGCGCTCGGCCAATTCCTTAAGGAGAGGTGGGCCTCGGGGTGGTCAGTCAGACATCTTCTGCCTCCCCAGGAACCGCCTTTCTAACACAGTGTGTTTTCTGGATTCACCAGAAGGGTGGGATCCAGTGGTGGCAGCATAAATGTGTCCAGTGCATGTGTCCCTGTCCTGGAGTAATGGTACCTGTGTCACGTGTGGTCAGGTTGAGAAATCAGGGGTGGTAGAAACGGCCTTACCAGTCTGGGGGAGCGTGTGTGGATGAATGGTGTGAGTTCTCTGGATGGGGAGCTTGCTGAATAACTGGTGTGTGTTGGATTTCATGGGTGGGCCTGAAGCTCAAGGGAGTTTCCCCTGCCCCTGTGCCATTGTGT